>NC_089501.1:20278996-22678996 GCF_036850765.1 Saccopteryx bilineata
CTGTTTAATAGATGAGTTTAAGTAAATGAAGTTTCATATAAACACCATGGGTCTAGCAAAATATATAAGATGTGAATATTGATTGTATTTCTCTCCATCTCTAAGCACCCTAAAGAATAGGGACGTGCAGAAATGTATAAAGAAGGTGGCTATAGCTCTTCAGAGGAGAACTCCTGCAGCCTCATCCTGCTTTATTGCAGAAGGCATCTTGTGTAAACACATCGAGAGGACAGAATATCAAGGAAAATAATTGTTTTTAGCATCATTTGTTTTCTTGTCTAGAAGAAAGGATTTGAAATACCAAAATCAATGTTTATGTGATTTTAGGGACCTGACTTCAGCTGACAAGGAAGTCACTTGATAAATGGAACTGAGTTTTATCTCCTTCATACTTTATTCTGTCTGGACAGAGCTGTAGATGATCTCAGCCCATTCCAGAAAAACCATGATGCAAGTCTGTCATGGGTACCACTACCAACACAGCCTTAAGAAATATTTATCTTCTCCTCCTGTGAATATTTATAGTACCTTTTATTTCTGCTCATGCTCTATCACTTAACACTCTATCAGAGAACTAAAGATTTATTTTCTAGTTGTTTCAAATACTTAGGATTCATTTCCTCATATAGATTAAAAAACTATTTGAGGATCAGAGCCTTATTTTGTATCTCCTTTAAGCCTCATTTCTTATCCTGGTTCTGGAACATTTTTTTAGTTAATATTTGAGATAAAACATTGGTCTATTAATTGTGATTTTAACGTTTCTTACTCTCTAGAAATTGTCTTTGCATGGTTCTTAGAACAATCATGAGATTAAAAAATATACAGAACCCTATGTTAGGTGTTCTTCTTTATTTCCTTCTTCTTCTCCTTTTTCATTTTTACTTTTTTAATGAACACTGAAAATAATACCAGAGATTTAGACCTGTGGTGGCGCAGTGAATAAAGCGTCGACCTGGAAATGCTGAGGTCGCCGGTTCGAAACCCTGGGCTTGCCTGGTCAAGGCACATATGGGAGTTGATGCTTCCAGCTCCTCCTCCCTTCTCTCTCTCTGTCTCTCTCCTCTCTAAAAATGAATAAATAAAATTAAAAAAAAAATACCAGAGATTTAAAAAGATCACCGATCAGATTTGAGAGCTTTCTTAGAATTTGAGGTTTAACGGAGAACCGCTGGAACCGTTTTCTAATCACACAGTTACATGTCTCATGTTCTTTATTGTTTCGCCTTGAGTTCTTTAGGACTCAACTCAAACGAACTATTTGATGCTTATGTCCACCCAGCCATTATATATTAACCTTGTTTACATCATGATACAGTTAGGAACTCAATTTCTGGAATCAAACAGACCTAGTTCAAAGCTTTATACCTTCTTAAACTCTTCAGTAGATGAACTAGCTCATTCCTCTGTTACATAGTGATCTTTCTATACCTGCTATACAATTATGAGCCGTATCTTTATTTTATAATACATTTTATATTTACTTTATAGTTAGAATTACAAAGTTCCAGACTCTTATCTCTATTTGCTAAGTGTGCAACTATGAACTTTACTGTCTTAACTTCCCATTTACTGTTATGTAGAAATGAGACATTAAAAACCTACTTAAAGTGTGTTATTCAGTTCATGTTGCTATAACAGAATTCCATAGATTAGGTGGCTTGAACAACAAACATTTATTTTTTAGAGAAGGAGGCTCAAACTCCAAGATTAGGAAGCCAGAATATTCAAGTTCTTAATAGGGACCTTATTTCTGGTTTTATTTTTTATTTTATTTTATTTTTTTTGTATTTTTCTGAAGTTGGAAACAGGGAGAGACAGTCAGACAGACTCCCGCATGCGCCCGACCGGGATCCACCCAGCACGCCCACCAGAGGCGAGGCTCTGCCCACCAGGGGGCATCGCTCTGTTGCGACCAGAGCCACTCTAGCGCCTGGGGCAGAGGTCAAGGAGCCATCCCCAGCGCCCGGGCCATCCTTACTCCAATGGAGCCCCGGCTGCCGGAGGGGAAGAGAGAGACTGAGAGGAAGGAGAGGGGGAGGGGTGGAGAAGCAGATGGGTGCTTCTCCTGTGTGCCCTGGCCAGGAATCGAACCCAGGACTTCTGCACACCAGGCCGACGCTCTAGCACTGAGCCAACTGGCCAGGGCCCTTATTCCTGGTTTTAAGAGAGCTGCTGTCTTGCTCTATCACATAGGAAAGAGAGAGAGAGAGAGATCTGTCTTCTTTTTCTTTAGGTCCTTCATCCCTTCATCCCCTTCTTATAAGCACCCAACCTTATTGTGGGAGCTCCACCTGCATGGCCATTCAAATGCAATTACCTCCCAATGGCCTCTAACTCACATCCATCAATTGAGAATTAGGACTTTAACATATAAATTTTAGGAAACACAAACATTCAGTCCATAGAAATAGCATTATTATAACAAGTAGGATGAATAATTTAGTGATTCTTCTTCAGAAGTAGTCCCAGGTGATCAGTGCGGTGAAAAAACTACTGACCTGTAAGATGTTATATCAACCCAACAATAATATGAAAAATTGTCATTGTATAGAATACAAGAACATGCTGGCTAGATGATTTTGAATTTTTAACCTGTTTAGGTAATGTTCAGACACATCAATACAATTCATTTAATCTAATTCTGGTAAATATTGGTTGTTTGCCTCATGACTAAGAGCTATGCATTTCACAATTGAGTAGGGATCTACATATAATCTTGTAATGCATTCTAAATCCACATAAGACTGATAGATCTAACTTAAAATTTTATATATAACTTAAATGCATTTACATTTAATTAAATGTTAGTTTAATTACATTATTTTAAAAATCTATACCACCTTTCAAAATATACATGTATAGAATCATCTTTAGCAATGTGGATTTTGCTCTCCTTGGCAGCTTAATTTTCATATAATACATATTCAAATTATACTCAAATGTATTTCATATTCTACATAAGTTTGATGGAATTAGTAGAATTTTTCTAATACTGTACTCTACTTACCTTAGTAAGTATATAACCCCCTATAAGATAAACTTTATGAATATACATTACATATCTCCCTAGGGACTCCTTTTTTATTTTATTGCTTTGTAATATAATATGAAGCAATCCTATTTTTCAATGAGCTGGTTTGCATTAAACATCAAGCTCACTCACTCCTTTGGGTACTGTTAAACATACTGTTATGACAGCTGTGCTAATGGTTGGAAATCAAAATCTAAAGTTGCATTGTCTTTGCATTCATGCACACATGTGATAGTATATATGTGAATATCCTGGGGCCCAGGAATCTCTGCTGTGACTGACATGGGAGAGTATCTTATTAACCTAGGAAGATCAGACTCATTATTCCTCTGTGAACTGAGAGCACAGAGTGGAAAGCAGAACCGTAGGAAAACCTTGGAAAATGAACACGTTGATCTAATGAAGTGAATAACAGTGTTCACATGAATAAGTAATTACAGCATCTATCTGCACCATTTGATTGCCAAGAACTGAGGCAAAATACTACAACTATAGGATTTCCATTGCAGTTTTATTATGTGATATTCTCTAAAATGATACAGGATAACCTAACATTATCAACAAAATGAAACTGTCAAAGAATAGTCATTTCCTTCTCTTCCTTTAGCTTGCTGAAATCTGTCTGGCCATTCTGTGGCCTAATTGGGAAAGTTCTCTCTTAAAGTGATACACACCTTAAATCATGCTACTTTGAGGTTATAATGATCGAGTCCATGAGTTGCTCTACAGACTTCTCTGTTCTGGGTCCTCACCCTTTACACTGAGGCTCTCCTAATTCCAAATTGTTTTTAGTTACACCATGCTGTCCTACAGCTTTGATCATATTATTTCTTTTTTTTTTTTCTTTTTTTGTATTTTTCTGAAGTTAGAAATGGGGAGGTAGTCAGACAGACTCCTGCATGCACCCGACAGGGATCCACCCGGCATGCCCACCAGGGGGCGATGCTCTGCCCATCTGAGGTGTTGCTCTGTTGCAACCAGAGCCATTCTCTGTTGAGGCAGAGGCCACAGAGCCATCCTCAGTGCCTGGGCCAACTTTGCTCCAATGGAGCCTTGGCTGCGAGAAGGGAAGAGAGAGACAGAGAGGAAGGAGAGAGGGAGGGGTGGAGAAGCAGATGGGCACTTCTCCTGTGTGCCCTGGCCGGGAATCGAACCTGGGACTCCTGCACGCCAGGCTGATGCTCTACCACTGAGCCAACCAGCCAGGGCCTGATCATATTATTTCTGAAAATACTACTTCTTAAAAAGTCTTCCGCCATATTTATCTTCTCCAGGAGATTTTCACTGAACTTCAGATTGGCTGCAGATAATTTTTTGTTCTTGACATTTCACTTATATGATATTTCTAAAATAATCTATTATTATGTGTCTGTTTTCTTCACTGAGCTTTTAGCCCAGCACCTGGAGCAGTTTCTCACTCGTGTTAAGATTTTCATTAAATGTTTGTTGAACTGAACATGATTTAGGAAACACAGAGGAAATCCCTGACAACTACCTAAGAAAGTGTGTTTTAGTTTATTGGTAATTATACTTGAGATTATAGAAACCTCCAAGTTAAACAACAGCACAAGGTATTTAGGTGATGTTATCTCTTGTTTTTCTTCTAGCATATAAGCAATAATTTAACTTAAACATAAGCTGAAATCTGAATTTTATTTTTAACCAACTAAAGAATTCTCCAAATTAGAACTACAGATTAAAATTAGCCTGCCATTTTTGCTTTTGCTGGAGTTGAAGCTCATTCATAAGTGACCTGATCACTCAGTTTTTTGTTAGCTATCTACAATTGGCAAG
Source organism: Saccopteryx bilineata (assembly GCF_036850765.1). Classification (NCBI taxonomy): domain Eukaryota; kingdom Metazoa; phylum Chordata; class Mammalia; order Chiroptera; family Emballonuridae; genus Saccopteryx; species Saccopteryx bilineata. The sequence continues at coordinate 20,283,825 of NC_089501.1, forward strand.
CATATCTCCTTAAACCAGAATTGTGGACAGTAATGCTAGGTGAGGCAGCAGCCTGACCTTACTTTGGAACTATTGAGAAGTTAATAATTCTACACCTAAAAATGCTGATCCAACAATAAGTCATGGCCATGGTTGTTTGGAAGCTAATTTTTCTAAACATTAATATATGTTGTGCAGAATGTCTACAAGGAAAACTATAGAGTAAAAGGGATCTGAATATAGAAGGAACTAATTACTCTGGTTGGCAAGGTCAGCAAAAAGTATCTTGTGGAGCTAACATTTAAGCTGAGACCTGATAGCTTGGATATGAATTGATAGTGTCTCAATCTGGCTGAAGGATAGACTATATTAGCAATTTTTTCCCTGAATTAATCCCCGAAGTGAAGAATGATTATTAGATTGAGTGGAATGAGATCAAGGGGATTCTAGGGCATTTTAGCCTACTGGAAGAAGAGGGGAATATTTTATCAAGGTGGGGCATTCTTGTATCCTGGAAAAGATAACCAGGTTGTCTTTATATATATTTACATTGGGTAATTATTTTCTGACAGTTGTATGCATTTATTCAAATTTGCTTTTTGAATGCAAAGTAAGAATTATGAAGCATAAATTTTCATATTAATATGCAGTAAATATACCATCCTGGAGGAAAAGTATCAGGCTTTATTTGAATTTCTCTATGTGAGAAATGCCTCATCAGATTCAAGTATTGTACACAAAATAGAGTGTGTCCAGTGTGATTCCTATTGAAGTAAAATACTAAATGATATATCCCACTCTATATCTGGTTAATCTCAATAATATGCATTTCATTGGATTCAAAAAACTGCTGAGGTGGAATGGGTTTCAGGATCATTTTTTAGAAAATGACAATCTAATTAATTCTTTAGTGAGGTGAAAGAAGTTGTTTTAACAGGAAAAAAATGTAATTTCTCCTTGATTATTATGTTTGTAAAGAACACAGACAGATTCTTGGAGATAAAGGATGAAATAACAGTAAAAGTTATCCTTATCCTATTGCCTTGTTTCATCATGAAGGCAAACTGAATAAATGTAAATTTCACTTTTTAGAGTACCAGAGGATACTTGAAATGATATAATCCTAGTTTAATTATTAAAAAGTGGCCCTGGCCAGTTGGCTTAGTGGTAGAGTGTTGGCCTGGTCTGTGGATTTCATGGGTTCGATTCCTAGTCAGGGAACACTGGAGAAGTGACCATCTGCTTCTCCATCTTTCCCTGTCCCCCAGTTTTTCTTCCATACCATGGCTCAATTTGCTTTGAGCATATCGGCCCTCGGTGCTTAGGGTGGCTCCATGGAGCCTCCACCTCAGGTGCTAAAAATAGCTTGATTGCGAGCATGGCCACAGATGAGTAAAGCATTGGCCTCAGATGGGTTGCCAGGTGGATCCCAGATGGGCATATGTGGAAATCTGTTTCTCTATCTCTTCTCTCACTTGGGAAAGAAGAAAACAATTGTTAAAAAGCTAAAAAATACTTGTTGGGCAGATAAAATATGTTATGCTCACTTTGTTAAAGACGGCGCTGCCCATGAGGAAGCCGTCGCCCAGGTGATATTAATGTGTGTCTCTGTGGGCAGGTAGAACCCTTGTAGCCTGGGGCTTGGTTTTGGGATTAAGCCTTTCCCACCCTTTTTGATGTGGGGTGATACAATCCAATCATGCCTCAGAGAAGTGACTTTGTATAAGAGACTTCCCTGTTTGTATATTGGATTAAGGGATTTTGGTTTTCTACACTATAAAATGGGGACGGAGCGGGAGCTTTCGCTCTTGGTTCCTGGGATGATTAGCATGAGAGAGCAGAAGGAGGCCACGTGGAGTAGGCCAGGAGAAGCAGCTAAGATGGTGGAGTGCTGAGTGAGATGCCAGTTTGTGCAGAGTTTGTATCTGGGATAAGGAAGGAGATGGGGAACTGAGGAGAATAAGGCTGGTGAGCTAGAAACCTTTGATTCTAGGAAACTCGGATAAGTCAGTGGCTTTGTGAGCACTGAATGTGAGTGGGTTTTGGAGCCCAGTGTATGTTTTTACTTGCCCGCCGGGTGCAAGCTAGGATTAAAGACTATGGCCCACCAGTTTGTAGCTCGGTTGTTTCTTTACCGACTGTCCGAATCCAATGCGAACCTGCATGGACCGGGCTGCTCTGATGGTGGCCCTGGCCCTGGCTTCTGGCCTTACAATACTATTTAAATAAAAAGCCAACACATATAATGAATGATATTTTTATAGTTTATATGAACAAGATAATGAATTGTCTATTATGTGCATGTCCTTTAGGGATGTTATCCCATTCAATTACTACAATCATACAAAATAGAAATAGCGTTATCTTCATTTTTTTAGTATGAAGACTAGAGATGTCAAATTTAAGTACAATATAAGCAAACCATTCTGCCTTTGCACCTTTTTATTTTTATAAACATTAAACCTTAAATATGTTCTTGCTCAGTAAATAGCTATATGAAGGAAATGCCATTGAAAAGGTAGCTAGAAGAAAATGAGATTAGTGAGATTTTAACAGTGGTTCTATGGGTAGATGAGGGTGGAAGGAATTTTGCCTCCAGGGGACATTTAACATGGTTTGGAAACTTTATTGACTGTCACAGAATGTGTGAGGGGATGAGAGAGGGGAGAGGAAAAGAGAAAATGAGAGGGCCTACTGGCATCCTGTGGGTAGAGAGCAGAAATACTGTTATATACCCTATAATGCACAGGGTAGGCCACAACAAGAAAGAGCTATCCAACCCAAAATGTCAATAGTGTTGATCCTGGAACCTGGGTTAAAGCCCTTGTGTGGAATTTACACATTACTGGATTACTTTTCCAGAGCAAATTCTCATTTGTTTTGATTTGAATTTCAGTTGTGTTAAATGATCAATTAGTACCAATATTTGCTGATTTCTAGGGTACTGATCATCTTCTAGAAGAGACATCTTGATTTTTTTTTTTTTTATAATTTTATTTTTTTAATGGGGTGACATCAATAAATCAGGATACATATATTCAAAGATAACAAGTCCAGGTTATCTTGTCATTCAATTATGTTGCATACCCACCACCCAAAGTCAGATTGTACTCCATCACCCTCTATCTTGTTCTCTCTGTGCCCCTCCCCCTCCCCCTTTCCCACATCTTGATTTTTAAAGACCTGTATTTTGTTGATTGGATTTTAAATCAAGTGCAAGTTAAAGAAATGTTCTTTTACAGGCTAATATTGAACATGGTTTATTCCTTACTGCAAAAAGTTTCTTCCTCATTCACATCCTGACAAAGCCACTTATTGTTTCTCATAAAATTTCCTGATCCTTGAGACATAAAGGGATGCTTCAGTGCTTCTTTGAATTAACAGATTGTTGAAAGTGTATGCAAGGCAAGTAATGAAGTTAGAATGCAATTTAAATGTGAATAGAATACCATTATCAAAGTTTATATAGAAGGAAAATGGTTTGGAAGATACTGTTCTTTTGAAAAAGTAGTTTTATCATGTTTGAAAATAAATACAGATACATAAAATTTACTTTTTCCTTTCAAATATATACATGGAAATTCTATCATTAAAATATATTGAATTTAAAACTTATTTAATGCCAAGTGTTTACAAAGAATCAGTAGACACACATTTCTCAAAATCTTCAAATGGTAAAATATTCAGCAGCAAATAGAATAGTTTATGTTAACGTCAATATACATCTATAAATAGAAACACAACTCTTTTTTTAAAGATGTGATTGTATCAATGTAAGGACTAAAAAAGATTTTCTGCCCTATCTTTACCTCATGTGCTGTTTCTAAAGAATATGAAAATAAAAAATCTCTTCTATATGGATGTTGATGTGACAACATGATAATTTAAATTAGTTTTGCTTTTTTGAAAGGAACCAGTCAACTCAGCTGAGAACTTGTAATAGGTGTGGGTTACTTGGACTTCTGGCCTGTTACTTATCTTCTAGAATCATCTCTCTTTCTCTAACTGCCCTGGTAACACCATTCCACTAACACACACACACACACACACACTATTCTTTGGCACATTGATTGAAACTTCTGCTTTCTGCTCATTATCACAATTCTTCCCTGAGGCAAAGGAGCACAAAGAGGCTGGCTGCTGTTGGTATTTGGGGTGCAGGCAAAATACAGGAAGAGGATGGCAGATTTATACCTGAATGAATTATTGACTGGTCCAGTAGACTTGCTCAATTTTAACTCAGTTTTTCCCCTTATGGACAAAAAAGGGGCCACATAATGAGTCAGACAAGCCCAGCGAAAGTTTTCATGGTGGTCTTACAAACTCAGAAACCTAAAGTAACCACATAGGATAGTCTGATATTAAAACTTTAAATCTAAAACCAGTTCATGGTGGGTGGCCATATCCTAGGATGGTATTTTTTTCTACCAAAGGTCAATGTTTTCCTTAATGGAGCCTGTCTGTTGTCTTTTGCATCTACAATAACTGTATGTGGTACCTGATAACATGCCTTTGAAATGTAAGGGTCATCTTTTCCTGCCCCCCTCAGAGCAGACATCCCACCAAAGCAGGAACCAAGGAACCCCCTCACAGTTGTTATTGTCATGTTAATTAACTTTTAACTACATTATGACCTCCTATGTAAAAGAAGTTTCAGTATAAACATTTTTACTTTTTATCCAATCCCAGAAAGCCCCTACCCCTGTCTAGCTTTACTTTCTGGGGCCTCCCTAGTATATTACCAATCAGTTTCATGTGACTTCCTTTCAACTTCCCCTTTCACTCTACTATATAAAATAAGTGGTAAAGCTGCCATTTTCTGGAGCACTTTCTCAATCTGTTGAGACTTTGCTTCCTGGTAATTGTAGACAGTTTGGTTCAAATAAATTCATAAAATTTCTTATGGGTTTGGAAGTTTCTTACATTGACACCCCCATTGATACAACAAGGTCTATCTTGATACCAATTTTTAATTATTATATAATACTCCCCAAATGGATAGTGTTGGGCAAATGAGTTTCTAAAATTTGTGTTGAATTTGCTCACTTTTATTGTTAAAATTGGTGCTGGGCAGCGCCAGGTATGTGATCTGTGAAATTGCTAATTGCCTTCCTGCTTGGGAAGGGTCATTGTTATGTTAATGTGCACTGAAGGAGAGATTTTGGCGTCAGAAAAGTTTTAAAAAGAGAGAAGGAGAAGGAGAAGAAAGCCAGGATGGCAGGGAAAAAGAGAGAGAGAAAAGCCTTTTTGCAGAATGAGAGCAGAGAGAAGGCAGAGTGCCAAAGGAGAAGCTGGGGAACCAGAGGTGAGGGGCTTTGGGACTGGTGAGGCCTTTGATTCTAGGAGAAACTGGAGAAAATTGTCCTGGTTGTGGAACTGGAGATTATGTCAGTGGCTTTGTGAGCTCTGAATGAAGAGGGAATTGTTTTGTCCCTGTGTGTTTCTCATTAGCTGATATGAGACTTGAATAAAGGATGGCCCACCATTTTTTGGCTCTACTATTTCTTTATATATCTGCCCGAATCTAATGAGAACCTGCATGTGAATGGCCACGACTGCCATGACTACTGGCCATACAGATAGGAAAACCATATTCATGTATTTCAAAATGGCAATGAGTAGAAAATGCCAAGGCTAGGGAGAATTGATCTAGTAGACTTTAAGGTTGGTATTTTAGGTTCCCTAAGATGGCCACTTAGACATGAAGGTATACAGGACTTCTAGAAGTCTGAAAAAAAAAATAATGGTTATCTCTGAAAGTTGGTGATCTCTAAAGATCTGACAAATTCTAGAGGAGGAGTGCTGGAAGGATCTGACCTCAGACTGAGACCCAGCCAGGATCTATGGATCACCATTCCATTTTAGGTAGTGAGCTGGCCAGGGAAAATATTATCATTTAAGGATAATGGCTCCAAGAGTATTTACTCCCCCAAATCCCAAATATACAGCTAGCTAGATTATTGCTGGGCACAGAATTTCAGGTGTCATCATTTCTGTTACTTTCTTGTTATGCTTCTTGACAAAGCATTATTTATTTTTTCTCTATTTTACTCCATCAGGACTAAAGAACCAACCTGCCTTTTCAGTTCGTTGTGATATAGCTAAAATGTGTTTAAGTGTCATGAGATGAGAACACTTGGGATGGGATGTAAACAAGGATATAATTGAGTATCCTGGGACAATAACTTAGTGCTGCATGTGGGCACATGTATCAAAAGTAAGTAGCTAACTTAGGGTGAGTCAAGTTGAGCTGGGAGTAAGGTCTGGTGAGCCCTCAAGCACTGGTCCCAAATGTGGACAAGTAAGCTGGGCAGAAACCTACACATCGAGGCAAGACAATGACTAAAGAAAGTTGGGCACAGATAGAGCCACCAGGCAACTTGAAGTGGGCTCTGTAGAGCAAAACTTCCCGAGTCCCAAATCCAGACGCTGTCACTAGTAAGATATTAAAGTAAGCAAGGACAGTACTCAAAGGATGGCTCAGCATTCAGGATACAGGCTGGTGGCAAAACTTGTATCAAGAAATTTTGCCAAATTTCAGTATAGCATCCAACTTAAACAAAGAAACTTGGCATTTGCCTAGGTAGGAGGATTTACTGGGTAGAGTGGAGAAGGAACGCAACCTAGGAAATGGAGGTGCTCAGGCACAGGATCAGAAAAACACAGTAGGAAGCATGGGAATGCTGCCATGTCACTGGTACAGTCCATGCGGGTCACCAGTTTCCACGGTCCTTCTGGCCATGAAGAATCCTAGGCCTATGTTTTTTGTCAGTTGTCATGGCTGAGCACCTCATACCTGAGTCTGGCAAATTAACTTCATTCCAAGCTCTAGCTCCCATCAGAAATGAAGGGCCGGTTGTTTGGATGTTGAAGATGTCAGAACGTGTTAGCCTTTTATGGAAACTGGAAATGGTATGGTCCAAAAGGTAAATTAATGTGACATGCTAAATGAAATAGAGCCTGGAGCTGGGTGACTCTGCGTGAGTGGTGGTCAGATATCCCAAGTGGGAACACTGTGATTACAACACAAAGCACTTTCTTAAGTGAGTCGGTGAACTAATGTTTCTGTTTTAGATCCATCTGCATTGATCTATGGTGATACTCAAACGAAGCATGGGACTTTGTGCACAGGGCAATTCCCTGAAGCATTCCCTCTTTTGTAAATGCAATGTGCTTCTTCAAAGAACCCTTAAACCTTAAACTCTCACATTGCATCGATTTCTCCTTTTAAAACATCATGTAATGCAACTGGAAAAATGAAATAGAGCATTTAAACAGTCCTTGCTTAATAGTCTCTAATTGTTTCAAATATGAAACTTGTTTTTCTAGAGTATTGGTAGGGAGAGCTGCCTTGTTGTTTTTTGTTTTCCTTATGAGAGACCTAACAGTGCTAGTCCAAACATGTGATCAAAACATCTCTTTTTTTTTTTATGGTCAGTCAGTATCTGCAGAACTCTGCACATTGCCTAGTAACATTATGTGACCTGGAGCTTTGAAAACAGTAAGTAGTTTGGAACTGTGGACTTAAGTTCTACTCCTGAAACTAGGTAAATTTGTTATGACTTGAAGAAATAAAAATTATTATGTTATGTATCTGTAAAATAAAAATAATATAAAGTGTTAGTCATCAAAATTGTTCGTATATGTGAAAGGGAGCAGAATGTGTCATCCTAAAATATGCCTTTTTGCATATTAGTTATTTTGAATCAAAGTTACTTTTAATTAACCCTTTGAGTAGTATTAACGTTCATGTATGTCCTCATGCCTCCTGACCATCCAGACTACGATCGATTTATTTTAAAAATGTGTAAGGCAATATTAAAAAAAGTCAAATGTATCTTCTTCTTATTTCCATAAATTGGTTGTCAAACAAACATGATTTTAATTTAATAAAACTGGAACTGGAACTAATTTCATTTTCTGAAAAAAAAAAAAAAAACTTCAGTCCTGGAGGTCAGAGAGCATGAAAAAAACTCACTACTCTAAGGGTTAAGAAACAGCCCTACAAAAAGGACATTCCAACCCTTCTCTGTCCCCCTGCAAGCAGGAAATAAATTGCCCATGTGAAGGTATGCTCTGTATACCACAAGGGTGGGTGCCATCCTTATTGCCAGAGAGAGAGAGGGAATTTAAGGTCTTCATGATCCAAAAAACTGTATAAATTAACTTTGTTACTAATCTATTAATTTGCTACCCCAAGCCCAAACCCCTTTGTTCTGTCAAATCTTCACAAGTAATTGTTTCTTTGTCAAAAAGATATGAAAGCTTCCAGCTTTGGTCATATCTTTGAGTGTCATATCTTTTAGGCTCTTGTTAATCTGTTTTATGTCTATGTAACTATTAGGCCAAGCAAAGAATTGTGAAGGGAAGAAGGGAAAAGTTTTCTTCCCTCACTCATAGAAGAGAATTTGTCCAGGTACATAGAAAGATGGAAGTGAAAAAGAATCAGACTTTGCTTTTGGTCCCACAGTGAATAATGTTATATAATATAATCTACAGAGCAGTTTGATTACCTGAAAAATATTATATAATGTGGATCAAAATAAAAGGATTTTTCTAAACATTACCAACACGTGGGATTTATTTTGAAGAGTTTGTATATGTTCACATTCATTTTTCAGGGAAAAAAACAATGAAAGAGTTTGAAGTACAGAGCTGTCTCATGTAGTACAAATGAATAAGGCTGCATTGTCTCCTAGGGTCTAATAATACTTAATAGCATTTTACTATCAGTATCTTCAGTAATATAAGCTCATTAGAACTATCTGGGAAATGTTATCATAGAGCTAATGAATGTCTGAGTCTGTAATTCATGCAATTATTTTTCCAGTAGTGACTTTAAATGTATTTGAATGGCAGCTATTAAATGGAATAATTGTAGAATTATAGAAATCATTACATTACTTTTTTAAAAAAAAATATATTCATTGCCTATGAGGCATCAAATAATTTTTTTACTTTTAAAATGGAATAATAAAAAAGTAGAGATGATCTAAGGCTCTCTCTCCTTTTTTAGTCATATCATGAGCTAAAAAAACAAACATCTAAACTCTATAACTTACCTGTTCACCTTCTTAATCTCCTCTCTTCTTCAGATGTAGTAATATAAAGCATGAAGGAATGTTTTCACATCTGCTGAAGTTGGGATTCACCATCCTCATAGAAAAACTATTGAATTAAATATGAACTCTGATACAGTCATTTCATATGGCCTGAATTTTAAGAAATGCTCTCTCTGTGTTGCTCAGGTGTTTGTAGATGATAGAAAATGATATTTCGATGTTATAACAGTTCAAATTAAATGGTCATTTGAATTTTTCTAATCAAGAATGGCATGTATTTATGTTTCTATATTTTTCATCTCAAATTAAGAATGAGATATCTTTTTTTAATAATTACATAGGGATTAGAAGAATATTATAAATATTTTACATTTTTCTTAATATTTATATATATTTTCTAAATTTCCAAAATTTATCTATATGCATATCTGTATATAATATAAATATATTTTATATTAATATTAAGAAAATATAATTTACTTTATTTTTTTAATTCCCTAAATAAAGGGAGGAAAATATAATAGTGGAGATTTGTGAATAAATACAGTGCTCACACTAATGATCAACCTGAGAAATTAATTTTGTCCTAAATGAGATTATTTCTTATCTCTACTATGTTTTATAATTATTGTACAGCATTAATCCACAATAGCCAAAGGAAGCCGCTAGCAGTTCTGTTGTAACAGGGAATCCCACTGACCCCAAGCTGTGACATGCAGCTAGTGTGTAGGGATAAGCAACACTTCCTCCTCACATCTCACTTAGAGGCATCTATTAGCATGGAAGCTGAGGCCTCTCTGGCAGTGGAGGAGATGTGACTTCTGTCCGCATTTGAAGTTTGGATATGTACAAACATATCTGATGAACTGTGCTTGGTCGGTTCTGAGGAAAAATCAAGGCTACAGACAAGGGAATGGTCTCTGGAGAGAATAAAGTCTGACGTAGCAGGACAGTGTAGTGTAGCTATTGTGTAGCCACAGTACAGCAACTCAGACACCTATAAGTGTGTAAGCAAGAAAAACCACCCCAGATTTTCTGAGTATGGTGCAAGCAAACCTACTAACTCATAGCACAGGGGCAGGAAGTGTTTGCCTTTCTGAGGAGCTCTTGTGGCAAAGGATTGGTTGACAGCAGTGTTGGTCTGGTCTAATCTGCTAAGCCACTGGGGCCAGAGAGGTTGCTTGGTTTGGCTAGAAGGGACTAAAGGTAGCATCAAGCAATTTATATTAATAGTGATGGCAATCCAGCAGGGACAAGGGCATATGCATCAGTGTGCCTATGTCACTGTGGCTGGCAGATTATGATCAAGAAGTCTCGAGTCAAGACTATAGCGTGCCAGTGTAGTTGGGCATAGAGAGACACATGGAAGAGATTTGAATCTCTCATCTCTAGAGAGGCATGGGGACATTTTTTTTATTAAAAAAATTTTAATTACAGTTCACATTAAATATTATTTTGTATTAGTTTCAGGCGAGCAACATAGAGGTTAGACCAGGGGTCCCCAAATTATGGCCTGCAGGCCGCATGCAGCCCCCTGAGGCCAATTATCCAGCCCCCGCCGTACTTCCAGAAGGGGCACCTCTTTCATTGGTGGTCAGTGAGAGGAGCACATTGACCATCCCATTAGCCAAAAGCATGCCCATAGTTCCCATTGAAATACCTTATGACCTAGCATTCCCTCTACTGGGTATATATCCCAAAAACTCAGAAACATTGATACGTAAAGACACATGCAGCCCCATGTTCATTGCAGCATTGTTCACAGTGGCCAGGACATGGAAACAACCAAAAAGCCCATCAATAGATGACTGGATAAAGAAGATGTGGCACATATACACTATGGAATACTACTCAGCCATAAGAAATGATGACATCGGAACATTTACAGCAAAATGGTGGGATCTTGATAACATGATACGAAGCGAAATAAGTAAATCAGAAAAAAACAGGAACTGTATTATTCCATACGTAGGTGGGACATAAAAGTGAAACTAAGAGACATTGATAAGAGTGTGGTGGTTACGGGGGGGAGGGGGGAATGGGAGAGGGATAGGGGGTGGGGAGGGGCACAAAGAAAACAAGATAGAAGGTGACAGAGGACAATCTGACTTTGGGTGGTGGGTATGCAACATAATTGAACGACAAGATAACCTGGACTTGTTATCTTTGAATATATGTATCCTGATTTATTGATGTCACCCCATTAAAAAAATAAAATTATAAAAAAAAAAAAAAAGAAATACTGGTCAGTTTGTTGATTTAAATTTACTTGTTCTTTATTTTAAATATTGTATTTGTTCCTGTTTTGTTTTTTTACTTTAAAATAAGATATGTGCAGTGTGCATAGGGATTTGTTCATCGTTTTTTTTTATAGTCCGGCCCTCCAACAGTCTGAGGGACAGTGAACTGGCCCCCTGTGTAAAAAGTTTGGGGACCCCTGGGTTAGACAATCAAATACTTTACAAAATAGTCCCCTGATATTTCTAATACCCAACTGACACTATACTAGTATTACAAAATTATTGACTATATTCCCTATACTGTACTTATATCCCCGTGACTCTTTTATAACTTCCAATCTGTACTTTTCAATCCTTTCACCTTTTTCACCCCGTCTTTCAACCACCCTTCCCTTTGGCAACCATCATTCTATTCGCTGTATCTATGAGCCTGTTTCTGTTTTGTTTATATTGCTCTTCAGTTTCCACATATAAGTGAAATCATACAATATTTGTCTTTTTCTAACTGACTTATTTAACGTACCACAAAACCACTAGATCCTTTCATTTTGTCACAAATGGTAAGATTTAATTCTTTTTTTTTTGGCTGATTAATAGTCCAGTGTTTTTCTTTTTTTTTTATCCACTTATCTATTGACGGGCACTTGGATAGCATCCGTAGCTTGGCTGTTGTAAATAACTAACTCTGCAGTGAACAGAGGGGTGCATAGATCTTTTCAATTAGTGTTTTGGGTTTCTTTGGATATATACCCAGAATTAAAATCATTGGGTCACAAGGTAGGATTTTTCTATCACAAGGTAGACTTATACTAATTGAAAAAAGAGATTTCAGGTACGCACAGTCAATCCTCTCCAATGTCAAAATGAGCAACCAAATATTTAATGCAAGCATAAAATCGATTACATCAAGAGTTATTTAACTTATGCACAGAATTTCTCACTTTTGCAAAGGACAGGTAATATAATTGCACTACTCCATTTACAATGCAATTGCAGTCACAATAACAAACACTATAGAAAACTGGATTCATTTTTTCACTTGGTGTTCGCCAAAGCCTATAAGGACGGTATTATTTTTATCTATATTTTATATTTAAGAAAGTAAGGCAGAAGGAAGTTAAGGATGTTAAGTTGCCCAAGAGCCCACAGTTAGCAAATGGTAAAAAAGGTATTTGAAGCCAGGTAGGGTATAATTAACCATTACAATAAGGTCACTGCTGGGAGAAATCTGTGACACTAGATTTTATTGTATGAATGTGAAATGGCATATCTCTTTCAATTTTAGTAAAAATATTCTTACCCCTTGAATATGTTAGTGATTTATTTAAATCAAGATTCCATCTGAATTTGCCTGGTATGTAATTCTGATTCAGAGTTACACTGACACTAGTTAACATGATTGAGTTGTGTTAGTGGTGGATTGGTTATATAACAACCTGAAATGAGTGGAAGAGTTGAAAATTCTGTTTGGAAAAATCTCTTTCTACTTTAATTGATTGTTTCTATTGTTGTTGTTATGGTTTTGGGGATATTACCTATATTTATTATGACATTATGCTTTAAAGACCAAATTAGATCACTTACATTTTACATCTAAAATATGCTGAGTAACATTCACTTAATGGTATCAATATAGCAATTGATAAATGCTTTGACATTGTCATCATTTGAAATTCCTACTTTGATAAAAACTTATATGGTCGATTTTGTTATTCTAAGAAAGACAGAATGATTTATACTTGGCAAATAAATCCAAAACAAATGTTGATTATTCTATTTAGTTGAAGCTCAAAGAATTTCTCTGTTGTTACACTTTATGATTGTCCTTTGCTCTGTTCACCTAAATATTTTAATAAATAACAGAATGAGGACATTGGAGACAGTGATCATATTTATAGATCCATTCAGTGATGTACAAACTCATATTTACTGAGTACTTCTTATATGTCAGGCACTATTGTAGCCAATGAGATATAGCAGTGAACAAAAATAAAAAAATGTCATTTCCTACATAAATTTTTACATTAAAATATGGGAACACAGCTACCCCCCCAAAAGAATATATAAACTATATTGTGTTTGCCATTGTCATAGAAAAACACTTTATTTTTAACACTGTAAAGGTTATCACATATTTCTCTAAAAAGAAGGAGCTTCATGAACCAATGTGTGCAACTATGGTTTAAGAAAATTAAGTAAGTTTAATTAGTATACTTGCCTTTCTCCATTCTACTTCATGGAATTATCACCAAACATTGAAAATACCCACAATTGGAAGATGACTTCTGCAACAATCTGCTTATATAACATCAAATGCAGTAGATAAAGAAATAAGAACATAAAAAATAACTTTTAAACTCCCTTAAGAATAAATTTTAAAAAATAAGCTATACTGTACATTAGTGATAGGTACTATGAGAAAAACAATGAAACAAAGTGAGATAGGAAGGGCTGAAGGTTTACAATTTTATGTGTAATTGTCAGGTAAGACCCTGAAGAGTAGGTGACATGTGACAAATACCTAACAGGTGAGGGCGGATGTTATTCACATATGTGGGTGACAGGCAAGGGAACAGCAAGTGTAAAGGCCTGAGGCAAGCAATCAAGTCTGACTGGAGCTGAGTAAGTGAAGATCTGGTCAGATGTGAGACCAGAGAGGGATGGGAAGGAACCCAATTTTGCCAAACTCAATGGGAAATTTGAAGCTGCGGTGTTACGTAACTTTACTTACTTTGTTCAAGGGTATGATTCTGGTTGACATTTAAAAAACCAGTGTAGGTAAAACATATAGATGCACAGTGCTATACTGCAATAATTCAGGCCAGAGGTTTATGCTCGGTTTCTAGATACTTGCTGGTATAGTTTTGAGGTGAAATTTACATACAGTGTAGTGCACACACATGATTTGTATAATTTGGTAAGTTTTGTCAAATTTTATAGTCCTCCTAGCATCTACTCAATCAAGTTAAAGACTATTATTGCCATGCCTGCAACATCCTCTCATTTTCATTTCCTGTCAAACCTAATAAGCAACTGAGATTATGGTTTCTTTTCCCATAGATAGCTTTACTCATTCATTTGTGTGTGTGCGCACATGCACACATGTGTGTAGGATCATACCATTTGTACTCTCTTATGCCTGGCTTCTTCTCTCAGCATCATGTTTTAGAGATTTATCTATGTTGTTGTGGATATCTGTAGTTCTGTCTTTTTGTTGCTGAGTAGTATTCCACTGCATGGATATACTACAGTAAGTTTATTCGTTCTTCTGTTGGTTGACATTTAGGTTGTTAATAGTTTGTGTTTACTATGAATAAAGTTGCTTTATTCTTTCTTGGCTAAATACTGGTAATATAATTACTGACATACCGGATAGGTATGCATTATTAAAATTTGAAGAATATTCCAATTTTTGAAGAAAATTTTAAAATTTTCAAAATATTTAACATTTATAATCTTACCCACAAAATACAGGAGTTCCAGTAGCACTGTATTCTTATGTCATCAGTCCTTTTCATTTAAGCAATTTTTATATTTGTAAGGAAAGAATTTCTTTCTTTCTTTTTTTTTTTTTAGTGAGAGGAGTGGAGACAGAGAGACAGACTCCCACATGAGCCCCAACCAGGATCCACCCAGCCATGCCCCTGTTGGGCTCTGCTCTGCTCATTTGGGGCCACTGCTTGGCAACTGAGCTATTTTTTAGACCTGAGGTGGAGGGTCCATGGAGCCAGCCTCAGCACCTGGGCCAACTTGTTTAAACCTATTGAGCCATCGCTGTGGGGGGGAAGAAGAGAGAGAAAGAAGGGTTGGGGGAGGCATGGAGAAGCAGATGGTCACTTCTCCTGTTTGCCCTGACCAGAATCGAACCTAGGACATACACATTCTGGCCCAGTACTCTACCACTGAGTCAGCCAGCCAAGGCCTAATTTTGGGGGGTTTTAATTTGCATTTTATGAGTATATTTTTATGGAAGAGTGAATAGAATTTCTTGCTGGTCTGTATGTAGTTATGAGAGAAAGTATGGAGTTCAAGATGACTAGGTTTAGGCCCAGTTAACTGAAAGTTGTGTTGTCTATTAACTGAAAGGGAAAAGCTGAAATAGGAGATGGAAGAAAAGAAAAAAATTATTTAATATGGAATACATTAAATTGATTTTTCTTTCAGATAAGTCAAAGTGAAGATGTCAAGTAGGAAATTGGATCTAAGAGTTTAAGTTCAGCCTGACCAGGCAGTGGTGCAGTGGATAGAGTGTCGGACTGGGTTGCCAAGGACCCTGGTTCTAGACACCGACGTCGCCAGCTTGAGTGCGGGCTCATCTGGTTTGAGCAAAGCTCACCAGCTTGGACCCAAGGTCGCTGGCTGGAGCAAGTGGTTACTCAGTCTGCTAAAGGCCCGCGGTCAAGGCACATATGAGAAAGCTATCAATGAACAACTAAGGTGTTGCAACGGAAAACTAATGAATGATGCTTCTCATTTCTCTCCGTTTCTGCCTGTCTATCCTTCTCTCTGACTCTATTTCTGTGTGAGTGGAGCACAGAGCACATTCCTAGCAGCTGTGGCTGATGCAATGCTGTGAGAATACTCCAGCTCCCAGAACCCTCCTGGGCATACCCAGGAAGGAAGCTTGCCTGCTTTAAGGAAGTGACTTAGCGCCAACCACGCAGCTCTCCGATCTTTTCAGCCACTGGCTATGAAGGACATGCTGTAACATCCTATCGGCTGAACCCATGTATATAAGCTAGCCTACTTCCTATTCAAAGTGGATCTGCATCACTGAACCTGGTCACCGGAGTTGGGTCTTTGCATCTCCATCGTCCTTACCCCCAGCAGGACTTGTCTACATTTCTGTCTCTGTAAAAAAAAAAAAAAAGAAAAAGAAAAAAAAGGAGTTTAAGTTCAGGGCAGAAGTTTATTTGGAGGTGTTCAGCATATACATGATACTTAAAGCCATTTGGTTTGATGACATAACTAAAAGAGTAAGTATAAGTGGAAAAGAGCTGATTCTAAGTACTCAGCTTTGGAGTCCTCCACAATCAGATCTGTATAAAGAAAACAGGAAAGACTAAGATGAGTGAAGCAGCCAAACAGGAAGGAGAAACCAGTGAAACTGTGGCAATCCCACTCCAAAACTGGAGGTTTCAATAGAGAGGTAGGAGTGGACTGCTCAGTGTTGTCTAGAGAAATTACTGTTGCAGCTAAGGAATTAGAGGGACAGAATATGGTGGTCCTGAGAGTGAAAGGCTTGAAAATGATTGTATATAAGTTTCCATTTATTAATAATCTGGGAAATGACCATTGAGACAATGCCTCATTAGGAGAAAGATCAGATCACAGGAAGCAAAGAGTTTAAGGGACAGAATGGCTTCTGTGTTTGGAAGCATATAGGAACAAATGAGACACTGTCTGTCAAAGTTAACTATAAATATAAATATATGAAATGCAGCAGGGAAGTTATGATTTAACATCGAATCAAATATACAGAACTTAATGGATTTAGTTAACTGCATACTTAGTAAGGTTTTGCCAATTAAATTATCAGTAATATTTATCAATAAAGCTTCTCAGGAACAATTTTCTAAAAACATAATTAACTTTAATCTGCATTGAATAATATTAAACAAAATATGAAAGCCTGACCCATTTTAGCATAGGTAAGCCACATTTAAATATCAAGTTCTTTACTATACAACTATGAAAAAAACAGAGACCTGGATTATAAGAGAATTTCAAATCATGTTACATGATCTTAGTGTCATCAAATGGACATTTTCATATATTTCCCTTTAGAAAAAGGAAAGAAATTATAAAAAAAATCAAGTGAGTGGCATTTAATAGTCCTCCTTGAACAGGAGTGATGAATAAATGTAGAGTTACCCCTTCTTGACAACAGTAAAAATATTTCTATTTTAATGATTCACAGTACTACTTCATCAGCAATGTAATTCTTGAAAAATTTTGAAAATTAAGAATCTGCAGTTAACTTTATGGTAAAAGTTTGTATATTATGGATTCGAAGATACCATCAATAATAAGATATACCATCAATGATAAGATATACCATTATTTTATGTAGTAAGCTTCCATTAAAACCATGATATGTCTTCATTTTAAAACTCATTCTGATTTCAGAACTTTCATAATACAAAAAATCTTTAGCTTATATTGAATATATGTAATAATTAAAAACTATAGTCCTTGTTTTTAATAATGTCAGTAGCTTCTGTGCTTTGTATATTTTAAATGTCCCAATTTGGCATAAAAATATATATTGAAAGCATATCGTTTTCTATGTAATATCTATTTTTATACAAACATTAGATTTTTACTGCAATTACAAGGATAGATATGTATTCTCTAAATAATATCTAACAAAACATGTGTAGTTCTTTGAAATCAATAACAAAGTTCATTTGGAATGATATCAGTTACCTAAGCAAAGTGTTATTTTTCACTGGTTACATTGAGCCATTTTTCTTAACTATTCGTAAGAAAATGGAGATTATATAAGACGTGTGTTGGACAATCTCCTGTATCCTCACTACTCCATCTGCAGTGCCTGCAGCAGGTTTATACTGAGAAGTCCCTGTAAAGCGGTTCATGTACTTTTTGTACCGTCTGGTTTATGGAGGATTTTGTCAGCACATTCCATCTTTATTACCAAGAGATCTTCCTTGAGGTCATATTAGACTATCATGGGAACAGCATGCTTCTAAGATGTGTGTGTAATGTTGATTACTCTGACAATGTGTTATAACTTATGTGGAAATAGTTCATTATCATTGAAAAACAGCTGAATTAAGGATGTTTTAATTCAGGCTCTTTTATGAAGAACTCTATAAAAATTTTCTATAAAACTATAGATGAAGTAACACTGTTTTTGTGTGACTACCTAGCAGAAAGTTGGATTTGAGCATTAACTAATTTTATTGGGGAATAAGAAAGTAGCACTTCAAGAAGTAGCTGGAAGGCAGATATTTCTATCACCAAACACAAGGTAACTTGTAAACCGGATGGTTTTCTGATTATTTAATGCCAGCTATATGTATCCATAGCAGTTATTCATGTTGAACGATTGAACTAAAGGAAAATAATAAAAATCAGGTATTATTTAACCTTCTGAGTTACTACTTCGCTGTTACTTCTTAGGAATGGAATGTAATTTTTTAAAACACAAAGTAGGACTTAAAAACAAACTTCCATATGAAGTATTTATACAGAAGAACTCTGAAGTGACATGAAGCTTTGTTTTATATCTTATAGTGATTAGGTATAAAATGTTTCTTAGTGTGAACTCTACCTTTCTAATTCTTTACCTTTCCATTATGATGTATGGTGGGAGGTGGGAATGAGGTGAGTCAGTTTCTTTTTTTCAATACTGAATTAGAAGTGAATTCAGTTTTGGTTAAGGTGGAAAACATTCTGTAGAAAAGTTCTCCAGGTAGCAACAGTGGAAAAACTAATATCAATGTATATGCATACCACAGTGAGGCTGACAGAATCAAGTTTTACAGTACTGATTACTTCTATCTAAGAGAAAGTCAGAGCAGTTTCTCCCAGGTGATCTTCCAGAGGCATTTGATAGCATCTCTCTCAACACTTTGGATTACCCAGGAAGCAGGCAGCAGGGCAGAATGGTCAGCAACATCCTATGTGTTTTATTTGGCAGTAAGTCAGAGAGCGGACCTGAACATTTGCCTGTTTTCTACTCAATTCTGATTTTAGTGGCATCAATATAATTCTATGTTGGCATCATCCCCCCCTTCAGCTTTATGTTTTGTTGCTGTATAAAGCTGCTATTACAGCATAGACACTTTGTCCTAAACCTCATTGGACCTCTATAAAAGTCCTTAAAACTAGAAGGGGGAGATGACCAAAACTTAGGAGTTGTTCTTACTAGCTAAGGGAATGCAGGTCTCTTTTTTCTCAAGATAAAGATCTTCACAGCTGCAGATTTTTTTTTTGTTTTTGTTTTTGTTTTTAGCTGAGATCTTTGTAGGGTCAGAGTATTTTCTTTCCTTCTTATTTTCTAAAGGTTTAAACTGAAGCCCCCAGATAGGGCATGATGCAATCAAGGTGTAGATTTCTGTGACGGAGCAGAAGGTACAAGTATCTTTTCTCTCAGGTCTTTTTCTATAGAACTTATGTTCTCATTTATTTATGTTCAGTCTCAATTGAAAAAAAAAAGATGAGGTATGGCTGAAATAATGCACACACTGCACTAGCATGAAGTGAATCAAGAAATCAGGAAAAACGGGAACGAGACAAGGAAACTAAAATGAAACCAAGGGTAAATTTAGTAAGTTGAACAGTATGCTCAGCAATGTAAGAATATTGCAGCTTTAGCTTTAAAATGTCTACTTTCTAAAGGAAAGAGAAAACAAATTATCTACAAGATTTTGAGAAGTCATACTATTAATGATAATTCTTCATGAGGACAAAAAAAAAAAAAAAGACTGTATCTTGTACTCCAGCTTTAAATGTATTGTTCTCATAAAGAACACTAGGATGAGTTTAACATCCTCAGTGAATACAATGACAATTACCGTAGGCATTTCTCTTGCTGTGTACATTTTATTTACATTCAATGTAAGTCTTTGGATGAGAGAAACAGGGAACTCAGTAAAAAGAATTGTCTGAGGATCTGTAAAGAGTGATCTCTAAGAACAAAGGGCTGTGATTGATTTTGTTCTCAGGATTAAAAAAAATAGACTATCTAGAACAGAAGTTGGCAAATTTGTCCTGTATAGGCTAAAGTAAATATTTTTATACTTGTGGGTCCTGTGCTGTTCATTCAACAACCATTCCACTCCCCTGTGGTAACAAAAAGCAGCCATAGATAGTATGTAAACAAATGGGTGTAGCTGTGTATCAATAAGGCTTGATTTGCAAAATCAGGCAGTGAGCCAGATTGGGTTGATGAACCAGTTTGCCAACTCCTAATTTAGAGAAATAATGACTTTATTCACTTTAGAGTTTCCTCTGTATCTGTATTTGCTTAGAACAAATTTTTATTAAGCACTAGAAAGCAAGGATTAGAAGACCTGAGGCAAAAGTTCTATATCAGATAAGGTAACATATGACATAGGTCTCCAACCAGAAGTCTGGTTGACATCTTTATTTGAAACGTTAATCATTGGACAAGAGCAACATCACCTCTGAATAAGGGAGATTGAATGAGTACAAGCGGTCAAGCCCCCTCCAAAATTTTATATCCTACTAAAGAACAAATGTATGTTCATATGTGGGACATGAAAGGTGCCCTAATAAATAATGTGCACCCTGGAATGGCCAGGTGTGGGTCTTGGCTCTTTCATCTGCCAGATATGTGAACTTGACCAAGTTGTCTCACTTACTTATAACTGGTCTCCTTCTCATAGCAACGTTTTCACTGGGTTGCTATGAATTTGGGCTCTGAAATCTAGGTCTCAAATTGTAGGCCAGGAAACTGTATCCAACATATAGAAAGGTTTAATATGCCCTGCAAAACATGGGTTATTATATGCCTCTGGAGTAAAACTCTGAAAAAGACATATGGTCATTATCCATGAAAATATGGGTTTAGGGAAAAGAAAAAGAAATAGAAGATCTGGCTACCTTAGACGTGCAGTACTGAATGGACACCATCAGCTGTCCATGTGAGCAGGCCATGTGGCCTCTGGTTTGCACAGCCCCCACCAGCATATCTTGTCTTGCGAGAGATCGGGCTGCACTCTGCTGCCATTCATAATCCTGCCTGTTCTGCTCCTCTCCTTTTGTAGTTCCCAGAAGAGATGAAAATCCTTCCTCATACTTTATATTTTTCTTCTCTATACCTGGTCTGCTTCATATTTATGTTACCTGCAGGGTTCTCATTGGGACCCTAGAGAGCAGTGTCTTGGAGAGTATGTAAATCAAGAAGTAAATAGGAATACTGTGATAAAAGATTTCTAGATATAAACATGCTTAGGGCTGATCAAAGAAGCAAAGAAAACAGATATCTCTCCTGTGGACCTCTCCTTATCCTTAATATATTAATGTCTAATTCCAGCCTTTAGATAGGAATGCACACTATAGCTTTCTTGGTTTTAACAAAGAACAAAAAATGTAAAAAATTATTCTTTAGTTTTAGTGCCCCATGCTTTTGTGGCCGCTAGCCATTGGCCACATTTTCCCCATGGAACCTGATTTGGAAACACTGCCTTTACCATTCCAAAAATCCCCACAGATCTTGTCATTTTAAGACAAACATTCTAGGTACATTTGTTGCAAATTATTCACTGATATTATATCAGGTAATAGTATTCACTAATTATTTGATGATTGAACCTACTTTCTAACATTGCTGAATAATAATAATAACATCAAGAGTATTATATCTAAAGTATGATTAATTGAATTCTTATTGACAATGGGCAAGGACTTTGCTAGATAATCTCGTTTAAGTCTCCCCAAAATTCCAGGGAAGTGGTTTGGCTTTTCCTTGTCCCAGAGGAGATAAAAATAAAGCAGAGAGGCTAAAGAATATAAAAGTTCCTTAGCCCTTACTCTTGCTGCTGAACTCCCCTATCTTGGATAAATGCAGTGACAGAAATACCTGCCACAGATTAGATCTAAATTAGTGTGGTCTTGGGCCATGTTATTTTTACGCAGTAATTATATATAAATTTTCTATTAAGAATAGCTATCCTTTTAAGTATATAACTTTATCATAAATAGAAGAGTATACATTATCTTTCATTCCCCCTTTTCTAGGACATGCACCTGGCTAATTCTGTAGATATATGAAATTGCAGTAAAATTTAAATAGAAGAGGTCATGACAGATCACTGCTCTGCTTTACAGTATCAAAATGTTATATGTCCTGATTAGATTGTTTCCAAAGACTTTGATACCTATGGACCTATTAAGGCACAGACTTCTTACATCAGTTCCTGACAGTACTGATTAGCGCCAAACTGCTCCCTATTTTGAAGCAATAAAGACCAAGGAAGACCAACAAATGCTACATATAACTTAATATTCCCCAAATCTTCTCTGTAAGGTGGTAGAAATTTAGGAGTGCTTAATAAAGAAATAGATATGCCTAAATTTCCTATTTTTCTATATCATTACTATACACCTCTCCCAGAAGTCTTGTGTATAGTTTATCCCCCAAAGGCACACACTTCCAATAATTTAAGGGAAAAATAAAACAGTGTTGGGAGCATGTTCATTGAAGTCCAACAATGGTCATTAAATTTGAAGATGTTGGTTATCCAGTAGATTGGTGGAGAACAAGTACACAAAATAATTATAATGAAATAGTATCACCCATACCTAATTATTAGTTCTAAGTATATGTTAAATACACCAACAAAAAAGATAAAATGGTAGCAAACATGCCAGTTTTTGTAAGGTACATTCATATTTCAGGAACTGTAAGAATTCAACTATATTTTATGATGGTGTCTGGTGAGATAAAATTGATGCATTGTTGACTGATTACACATGATGATTGCTACCAACATGAGAGAAAAAGAGCAGTTGAGGTTGGTTCTGAGTGGCTGGGTGAAGAGCAGGGATTAGTGGATCTGGAAAGCAAATTCAGATCATGGATACTGTGAAATTTATGAAGTTCTTAAACAGTTTCAAGTTCAAAGCCTTCTTGAATTAGTTGGGGTGGCCTTTGAGTGGGTCACCCTCTAATCATGCCTTATTTGTCCCTCTGGTGTATTTACAGGTACTGAAGCTGGATGGGCATCATTAGGTATTTCTTTTTTTTTTTTTTTTATTCATTTTAGAGAGGAGAGGGAGAGACAGAGAGAGAGAGAGAGAGAGAGAGAGAGAAAGGACAGACAGAGAGAGAGAAGGGGCAAGGAGCTGGAAGCATCAACTCCCATATGTGCCTTGACCAGGCAAGCCCAGGGTTTTGAACGGGCGACATCAGCATTTCCAGGTCGACGCTTTATCCACTGCGCCACCACAGGTCAGGCAGGTATTTCTGAATATATTGTCCCACAAATATCTTAACTGTGAGTTTTTCAGAGTAATATTTTCCATTTATATCTACAGGTGATATCTATTTGAAGAATTCATGACCATGCCTAAATATTCATGTTTCATGGATATTATTACATTAAATCAAAACATGATTTTCTTCCAAAGGGAAAAATGTTTTTTTAAATATATTTTTCTTGTTCAAAAAATGATTCATGGTAATTGAAGAGAATTTCAAAAATGTTTGTATAAAATAATTGACTTAAGGTCACCTAAAATTGTACACTTACCCATAACTACTTAGTGTGCAATGTCTAGTCTTTTCTTTCTTTACACATTTTTATATAAAAATAAGAATATATAATATATATAACTTTAATTATTTCCTACTAAAATGGACACTGTGAACATGTAATTATTTTAAAAACAAGATGTGTAGGTATATAAGAAAGCACATATTCAGTAGTTTGAATCAATAAAATAATTATTTCATGAAACAGACTTATATTCATCTATGTTTTATAATAACTTCAGGGAGGTGAGTGATAACCTATAGCTTTAAGGAAAATATATTGCTATATAGAACTCAGCAAAAAAAAAGAGGACCTATTTGTTGTACCTCTGACCTTTTGATATATTTTTTAATATAATAATATCATGAGCTCAGATGGCTCCAGATATTTGGAAATTTAAACAAATTAAATTATACACATTACAATTAACAATAACACTTCAAAATTCTGTAGTATTTCTGAAAAATACTCATGATTCCGTATAATTTCAAATTATTTTCAGAAAGTTCCTTAAACTTATGCTTTCTAAACCATCTCTGGTTTTTAATTATAAATAAGAATATTACACATTGATAAACTCTACAAGACATAAATCTCTGCCCTTGATTGAAGTTTTTTTTAGCATCATAGTTAATTATTCTCTTCCCAATAGTATCTGATATTCATATTGACATTAAATACAACAAAAGAATTACATAGAACTATTATAAATGGGTTTAATTAAAGTGATTCATAGTACTTATCACTGTACCCATAATTTTAAATTTCATTTTGATAAATGCCAGGCAACATAATTCAAAATAAGGTACCTGTTCTTTTTTATCATGACCATTTAGAGTTATACCTAATATAAATGTAAACTGTTGTCCACTGGCTTGTCAGGATGCCTTGAAATCCACTGCCTTCAACTGTTGGATTGATATGTTACAGTTCACCATAAAATTTCTGTTGCTGAGCAAATAGTAGGTATCTGGTGAATGCATGCCAGACTACCTGCTGAAAAGGTGCTATGGCCGGTTCCAATAGGGAGGGGTAACAGAGAACATGGGAGAATGGAAATATGGAGAGTTTAGGGCAGGGGTCCCCAAACTACGGCCCGCAGGCCACATGCGGCCCCCTTAGGCCATTTATCCGGCCCCCGCCGCACTTCTGGAAGGGTACCTCTTTCATTGGTGGTCAGTGAGAGGAGCATAGTTCCCATTGAAATATTGGTCAGTTTGTTGATTTAAATTTACTTGTTCTTTATTTTAAATATTGTATTTGTTCCCATTTTGTTTTTTTTACTTTAAAATAAGATATGTGCAGTGTGCATAGGAATTTGTTCATAGTTTTTTTTATAGTCCGGCCCTCCAACGGTCTGAGGGACAGTGAACTGGCCCCCTGTGTAAAAAGTTTGGGAACCCCTGGCTTAGGGCAACATTGTGTGTAGATGAGAGAAAAAGCAGCAGAATAAGAACTCAGGAGCCTTAAAAGGAAACCAGAAATAAATTTTGGCATGTAAAGAGTAGTTTATTTTTTTCTAGAGAAAGTATTATACTTTACAAATACTCCTTTCTTGTGATTATTCATTTCCTGGTATTATACCCTAGACATATTATGGAAATCAGGAGATTTTTTACATGAAGATGCATTTGTTGCACATTTATAACAAAATGTGACTGTCATTTTGAAGATTATGTATCAGTCATGAAGCAGTTGATAAGAAAAACTGGGATCTATTTCTGTGATTGAATAGTAACATAATGAAGGGAATGTCTTTTCATACTAGTTGTGATAATGACTTTGTGGTCCTTGGTATGAGTAAAAGTTGATCCCTTGGACTGTGTACTGCCTAAGAGCGGGGGCTGTGTTCCTCAGCCTGTGTTATCTTTTCCTGTAGATAGGGGGTAAATCAAAACCACTCAAAACTGCAAGAAGATGCCATTGCATTTTAAGAGAAAATTGATTGCCTAATCAATGCTAAAAGATGGTGAGAGAGAGAAATTTGAGTCTTGACTTTGGTTAATTGGATTGTCTAGTTTTTCTCATAGTACAGAATACAACTTCATCAATATCACTGGCCACTTAAGATGAGCTGTCAGGGTCTTCCATGTGCATTATTTTATTATTGCCTTTCACGTTTGGAGGATGCAGCTATGGTCCTGCCATACTTGCTTGGCATGAAAATGTTAGTGATTTATTCACTTAAAAGATAAGGGAATCTTTAATAACATTTTTCTTTATTTCTAATTGCAAAAACAATGGAACTTTGTACAATTTGCACTAGAAAAGGTGCTTTATTTTTGTTTATTGTTGGGAAAGAAAAGACTTTGCAGTATTTCTGTGTGTCTATCAATATATGCAGCTTCATAGTGTTTTTAAATTTTCGTAGTTACATCAATAAGTCAATAATTTTAATGTCATTTTAAAGATTACATAAGTTACTGCATTTCCAGTTACAAAGC
Source organism: Saccopteryx bilineata (assembly GCF_036850765.1). NCBI lineage: Eukaryota > Metazoa > Chordata > Mammalia > Chiroptera > Emballonuridae > Saccopteryx > Saccopteryx bilineata. Next base: position 20,309,798 of record NC_089501.1, read on the forward strand.
AGCACTAATGGGAAATTGTTAATGGAAACTCAAATCATCTCAAGTATTCAAAATTTCAAAATGACAAATCTATTATTTATTATGAAAAATAGTCCCACAGTTTAACATAGGTACAATTATTTAAATAAAATATAATCATTCAGCCTGATTCTTTGCATAATGGAAGAGGAGATAAATGTTAACCAAGATAGGAATGCGAATTTTCAAAGATTCCTTCTACTCAGTTCTGCATATAGGCTCATTTCTGAACTTTTGAACCATAATGGAAAATAGAATTAAAATAATTTTTAGTCTGGTGTCTTGTCTTTTATCATTTTTTTTCTTCTTCGGTTCCCTTATGCATCACCAAATGATCTTCTGAGTCAAGACATATTGGTGATATTTGCTTTGGAAGCATTAAGAAGGTGAATGAGTCTGAGCTTTTTATCATTGTCTACAGTTTGGTATTATTTTGAGTGTCACTGCCACCTTTTCCTATCTGTGCCTCCATCATAAATAGAGCTAATACCATGGGGTCAACTGTGCTATTCAAGTAATAGATGTTAGGCACCTTGTGTTTATTCTATTGTGTTACTAAAACATTCTTTTCATTTGGATTGATCTTTGAGTCTAGGATTCTATACTTATTTGAATATCACCTATAATTATTTCACCTTTCAGCTATAACAGTTTCTACCTATTGTCTAGTCTAAATATTTTTGAGCCATCAGTGGTTGTATAAAATATAGAAAAAAATTCTTCTCTTAAAGTGATAAATTATGTCTAAAAGTATATTTGATTATTTTATGAGGGTTTTATAACAGCTTCCTATGACTGAGTCACAACTCAGTTTTCTCTGTGGTTGCATGTGTGTGTGTGTATGTGTGTTTGCATGTGTGTGCACACATGCATGCATCAAAGTGTACATCATATGTCTGGAGTATTTTGTATTGTCTGTACAATAGCACTTCCTGCCAATGGCCCCTTCTCTCTTTCTCTTTATTCATTTTTGTAAATCTCAAAGTACTCTTTAATATGTGTTTATGGGCCATCAATTTTTATTCCCTTTATATTTTAAGAAGGGAAACACAGTTAAGTCAAGATGACAAATGAGATGGTGTGGAGGGGGAGAAGTATGGGCTGATAAGAATTATATAGGGAACAAATGATTCCCCTTCAGAGCTGTTCTTCTAAAGTAATGGTTATTATGAATAAAAAACATCATTATTATAAATTTCTTTTAATTAAGTTTTATAATAGAAATTTTTCATCTTTCTACTTTCTAAGTCATATGTTATCTATAGTATATTTTGCAGGCATTAATTATTTGGGAGAATATTTCAGTCCTAGAACCTTTTACAGAAAGGTAGGAATCTTATTTCACATGCTTTAAAGTGTTAGGTGTGTGTGTGTGTGTGTGTGTGTATTTTTTTTAACTAAAAACACAAGAGACAATTATTAACAAAACTGTATGCCTTCATCCTCTTCTGGGAACATGCCTTTACTTTCCTGTTCTCTGACAATACTGCATGTTCAGGAGCAGTCAGTAAGTGGCGGCTCTTTTCTCCGGCCCCTCTCCCTGCTGGCATCAGGCAGGGTTGGTATACTCCTTATCCTTTCTTGCCATTGCCTCTTCCAGATTTATCCCTCCCTCTTTCACAGAGGCACACAGCTGTAGGTTACTTACTGGCAAATATATTAAAAGACCCATTTTACTTCTTTTTCTCCCCCCAGGACACACTTTCTGATAGACCATGCAGTTAGCTGTTGGCTCACTGTCATTTTCTTCAACCCTACTCTTGTCCCAATTATTAATGATTTTTATCATTCAGGTAGATAATCTACCCAATTATCAAGCTTTACAGATAAGCCTCAATGTCCCATTTTCTCCAATAACCCCGTCCTTATTCTAACTTGGGCACTCAGACTCCACGATCCTATCCTGCAACCACTCCATATTCCAATTCCACACTCTAATTTCTAGGCACAATACTATTTTCCATGCTGCTTCCTCTAGTACTCCACCTCCAGAATGCCTCAATTATACCAGGAGTCTGAACCTATGAACTTTTATCATTTCCTGTCCTGACTATGCAGCAAAGATGCCACCATTCCTTACACCATTTTACTTACTACTTATTTAAAACACATATTTGTTTCTGTATTTATTCAGCCATCTTTTCTTCCATCTAGCTAACTTGGTTCTTACCGTCCTGAGAAAATTGCAGCTGTCACAACTTCCACAAGCTTTCATTATCACATTTAAACACCTATCTGTGACTGAAGTTTATCTACTCTTGACTAAAGTTTCATGATCTCATGAAAGGCCATCCCTCCAAATGTTACTAGAACCTACATTACCCAGTACTCAAGGACACTGAGCTAGCAATTAATTGTTGGCCAGTCCTATATTACAATAGACAAGTGAAATACAATATAATTTTATTTTTTTAAAGATCAATATCAGGGCCCTGGCCGGTTGGCTCAGTGGTAGAGCGTCGGCCTGGCGTGTGGAAGTCCCGGGTTCGATTCCTGGCCAGGGCACACAGGAGAGGCGCCCATCTGCTTCTCCACCCCTCTCCTTCTCCTTCCTCTCTCTCTCTTCCCCTCCCGCAGCCAAGGCTCCATTGGAGCAAAAGATGGCCCGGGTGGTGGGGATGGCTCCTTGGCTTCTGCCCCAGGTGCTAGAGTGGCTCTGGTCACGACAGAGCATTGCCCCCTGGTGGGCGTGCCGGGTGCATCCCGGTCGGGCACATGCAGGGGTCTGTCTGACTGCCTCCCCGTTTCCAGCTTCAGAAAAATACAAAAAAAATAAAAATAAATAAATAAATAAATAAAATAAATAAAGATCAATATCAACTTTTGTACTACATAGAATGATAGATGATATGTTTTAGGGTTAGAAGAACATGTGTTATATAGAGAATATATACTGTGTAAATGAATTCAGAGTTGTGTGTTATAGACATATTTTCCAGCATCAGTAATGGGAGAAGTATTCATACATGGCTTCAAGAATCTAAGACTTGAGCTGAATATTCATGGGTGAAGAGATAGGGAGGTATGCAAAGAGAATTAAAGCAGCCATTCCAGGCAGGAGACACAGCATGAGCAAATGTGTAGAGATGCGAGTAAACGTGGTGTAATCAGGGCTCCGAAAGGAAGAATAGAGGCTTCATGAAAGAGCCGAGAGAGAGATATTAGTGGAAGCTTGGGTCCTACTTAATGATGGCCTTGAATTCCAGGATGCATTAAATATGAAATGATAGTAAAATATCCACATGGAAATATCTGCTAATGGATTTTTGAGCTGAGATTAGATAATAGGATATAGTTATATTCATATTTCCTTTGGTTTTCTATTTAATACCTTCCAAACTGAGTTCATGTAACATATCTCAGGATTAAGAAAAAAGACAGATTGGCCTCATTGAGGCAGGAGATTTGGTTAGTGGTAGAGGAAGTCTGAGCACATAGAAGTTCTACTCATTAAGTGAGATACATGAAGGTCAGACCTCAGTTCCATATGAGGCTTTCCCAGTGAACAGGCCCAGAGTTCAAGTTCAATCTACGTTTCCACCTATGTGGGCTCCAGGGTCCCAGGAAGAGACAGCAGGCCCCATGAGAAGGGGCTAAGTCTCAAACTGAAGAGGTTAGTGGTTACTATTTCATGTTTTGACAACATGGAGACCTGAGTCATTTTTTTTACAAAACAAACCAATCTTTTACCTCACCTTCTGTTGCCCTATCATTAGCGTAAAATTGTTACATCCTGGAATATTGATGTCCATTAGAACTAGCTCTGATAATAAAAATGCTCTATAATCTATGTGGATATTTAGCGCTTGAAATGTGTTTAATGAAACAATTTATTTAATTTGAATCTAAATTGTCTTAGCCCTGGCTAGTTGCTCAGTGGATAGAGTGTCAGCCCAGAGTATGGACGTCCTGGTTTCAATTCCTGGTCAGGGCACACAGTAGAAGCAACTGTCTGCTTCTGCACTCCTCCTCCCTCTCCCCTTCACTCCCTCTTTGTCTCCCACAGCTAGTGGCTCAGTTGGTTTGAGCGTGGCCCCAGGCACTGGGGATAACTCGGTTTGTCCCAGCGTGTTAGCTTCAGGTGCTAAAAGTAGCTTCATACTCGAGCATTGGCCCTAGATGTGTTTGCCTGATGGATCCAGTCAGGGTGCCTTTGTAAGTCTGACTCACTGTTTCCCCTCCTCTCACATGAAAAAATAATCTAAATTGTCCCATGTAGCTATTGGTTACTGAATATTTTAAGGCAACTATAGAACTAAACTCTAACATTTAATGAGCATGTATCATGTGCCTGGCCTAATCTAAGAACTTTGTATGTACTAAACTTATTTTATCCCTAGAAGAATTATAAGGAGTAGGCTTTCTTATTTTCCCCATTATAAAAGTAAAAAAGTTGGGGCAAAGAAAAGTTTAGCACAGAGAAGAAATGACAAAGTTGGGATTCAAACCTAGGCAGTACATTCAAAGATCTTAAACAGCTACGCCTTGTTATCTCTAAACCCTAATTTAATCTTGCCTTTTTTACTCCCTTCTTACTCACATTTATTCATTTATTTATGTATGTTATTACCATATCTGTTCACCCATAAAATATGTCATTCTTTCCTCTGGAGAGTTTATATTCTTCTTCCTCACTACTGCTTCTAAGTAGCAGGTCTTATTTCATGTGATCACTGAGTAGCTTCCCGACCGTTATACCAGTTCTTCAAAGCAGTGACTCCGAAATTTCAGTATGCAGCACACTCACCTGCAATATAGGTGGCTTGTTTTTTGATGCAGGGGGTCCCAGATGAGACCTAAGAATTAGCATTTCTAGTAATTTTTCAGGTGATGTCGAGACTACTTGATGGTACAGTGGCCCTACTTGTGACCCATTGCCCTAAACCATTTCACAAGTCTGTTGCCAGGCAAATTTATTTTAAAATAGAATTGTTAATACTTCTCAGATTTTTTTAAGGAAAAGACTTAATCTTTCATCATTTTTTGTCTTGTCTGTTGCACAAAAAATGTATGTATTCTCCCTGAGCCAGAAGATGAAAACCCAATGAAAAACAATAAAGCAAGAAAGAAAGCAAAGGAAGAAATGAGGGAGGGCGGGGAGTAGAGGAAAGGGAGAGAAGGCAGAAAGAAAAACAGTGGTTTATGTAACTGAAAGGCTTAACCCTGTAGGATTCATGGAGGGGCTGCCATCTGGGACCCACCAGGACAAATCTAGCCACCAAGCTTTTGTTATCAGAATAATATTTGAAAAAATATTAAATGTTCACAGTTAAAAATGTCTTTATTTTCCCACAGACCCCACCAATCCATTTTTTTTTTTTAAACTGGCATTGCTTTACACGTTAATATCATCTCCCTGCCAATTAAAGACTTTAAAATTTGCTACTCCAGGTTTAGGACAACAAAAAATAGTGTCAAGACTGGATCGCCTCCCAGATCATGGTTTCTCCTTCCTCAAAGTAAGTTGTGTATTCACATAGACTGTCTTAATATGGTGATGATGATGGCTCTTGTCAGCTTCAGGCTTACATAATTTTTATTTCCTGAGATCTCTGTGAGAAGACTATCACTTTGCCCCATGGTCTAGCAAAAGACCATGATAGTTACGATTGGTCCTGCTTTAGTCAGGTGCTCATCTGTTATGAGGATGGCTGGTAATGGGGAAAAGGAGTCAATCCTAGAGGGAGAGTGTGGAAAATCTGGCTACCCAAAGTACAATTAGGGTGCTGTTGCCCGTGCAACAGAGGTCGGACTGGGACAGATGCACCAGGTATCTACTCCACAGGTTGTAAACCAAAACTGTGTTTTGAACCTGAATATACTATTCTTTTCACCTGAAATATAGCAATCATATACTTATCTCATCGGTATGAGATAGACCATTCATGGTTTATTTCAAATCCTCATTCATAAAAACCACTATAACCTCTGCCTGAAATTCTGAAATTAATCTTATTTTTCTTTCTTTCTTTCTTTCTTTCTTTCTTTCTTTCTTTCTTTCTTTCTTTCTTTCTCTCTCTCTCTCTCTCTCTCTCTCTCTCTCTCTCTCTTGTGTGACAGAGACAGAGAGAGGGACATATAGGGACAGACAGACAGGAAAGGAGAGAGAGAGATGAGAAGCATAAATTCTTTGTTGCGGTGCCTTAGTTGCTCATCGATTCCTTTCTCATATGTGCCTTCACTGGGGGGCTACAGCAGACAGAATGACCCCTTGCTCAAGCCAGCAACCTTGTGCTCAAGCTGGTGAGCATTGCTCAAACCAGATGAGCCCACGCTCAAGCCGGCAACTTTGGGGTTTCGAACCTGGGTCCTCCCAGTCCCATTCCAAAGCTCTATTCACTGCGCCACCACCTGCTCAGGCTAATTTTCTTTCTTTAGCTACAGGGACATCCTACTAAAATACCTCTCATGTTTATAGCTGTATATTTGCTCTCTTTCTACTACTATATTTACAGGCCTTTGTAAATAGGAACTGTCTCAATGTATTACTCAAGATATTGTTTGATAAGTGCATTAAATGTTTGGTTCATTCTCCATTCTGATTTTGTAAAATATTGATATTTAGTATAAAAATATAGCATCTAAGATTATTATTCTAGCCCATATTTACTTTCTGTGAATTATTATTTGAAGGCAATAATCATCTATTTTTTAGAATGATTTTTTAAAGAGATTGTGATTACATTTATATAAAAATGTATAAAATAATTACCTAGAGATAACAGTTTAATTTACATATTCCAAGTAATGGTGGATAAAATCTAGTTTATATTACTCAGTATCCTTTGTATAAGGATTCACATGATAGTCACTTTTAGGAATTAATAGGAACCTGAAACATAGCAGTTTCTCAAAAAACATAGAAATGAATAGGGTAGGAAAAAAATGGATTCTGAATGCATTAGTATAGATCTTTGAAAAAATATTCCCATTGCAGTTGATCCAAAGTTCAAAGTTAAATTTAATGCATAAATAAAATTGGTAATTTACTCTGAGGTTTATGTGTAAAAATCTCTTTTATGATATCTTATCAACCATTTAAGGGCCTTATAATACTTTCCTGAAAATTACCTTGAATCATTTTCATCTCATTCTTTGTTAAACAGACAAGAATGAAGGAGAAGAGTAGAGTAGTGCTCCGATAAGCAGGATGATTCCTTTCCTTGTCCTCCCTTATGCAAAACACAAGTGGAGACCTGAAGGAAAGTGTATTAAATTAAATGTTTTACAGCCAAAACATGTGGATTAATTTTAAGATCTGTGTTTCATAAGATGATACAATATCAAAAGTTAAGATCCCACTAATTTTCATTTTATTTTCTGGAAAGCAGAATTTCAGAGAACAGTGGCAGCGAGCTGAAGCCAACACTTCTAGTTGATATCACAAGTACAATTCATTGAAATGAGAAGTAAAGACTTCAGAAGGAAACTGGCAACACTGAAAGTCTTTAAACTGAAACTAGTATAATAAAGTATTAGAATGATGAAACAAAAAAGCATCACATCTTACTATTAGACATCAGTCTTTACCCTTGAGATCTTCCTTTTGCATAATCTAAAACGTTGCTATGGTTACCAGTATATCTTTATTTTGGCACCAAGAAAAATGCAGAATACACAGTGTGTGGGTTGTAAAGCTAAAGAGAGATTTCTGAATGACTGAAAAGCATGAATTCACGTATTCATCATTTGAAAAGTTGTAGAAAATTCTATTGGTGTGAGACAACTCGCTATCCATTATCAGATGCAGGTAGAAACGTTTAAAAAGACATTGTCTATGTGGTGGGTGTTACGAGCTAAGCTTAGTTATTGAGGCATTGTCTTTTTTTTTTTCAAGAATGATTTAACGGTGTGTTGCTTTCTTTACTCCTTCAGTTCCTACCTAGAGTGGGTTAATGGAGAAAACATTTGAGAGTGACTGACATCTTTTTCACTGACTAGCAATGTGACCTTGGACCAGGACACTCTCTGGAGCTTAATTAACTGACCTGTAAAATGAGGCATTTGAACCAGCTGATTATTAAGTTCCTATCCAGCTCTAACAAAGGGTGTTTATTTCTGTATTATATTTTTATTACTCAAACAATCCACATTTTATTGCAGAAATTTCTTCAATTACAAAACCAAAAGTTTTATTAGAGTGGGGTATCTATAGTTCCATTCTATAACATTAAATGTTTGGCTTTATCATAATATTATTCTTCTAGCTTGACCTCAATCATTACTCATTCCCATAATGAAATCATTTCTGCAAACCAGAGATGCATCTCTAGTCATTAATAATATTTTGAATAGGCCCTGGCCGGTTGGCTCAGCGGTAGAGCGTCGGCCTGGCGTGCAGGGGACCCGGGTTTGATTCCCGGCCAGGGCACATAGGAGAAGCGCCCATTTGCTTCTCCACCCCCATCCTCCTTCCTCTCTGTCTCTCTCTTCCCCTCCCGCAGCCGAGGCTCCATTGGAGCAAAGATGGCCCGGGCACTGGGGATGGCTCCTTGGCCTTTGCCCCAGGTGCTAGAGTGGCTCTGGTCGCAGCAGAGCGACGCCCAGGAGGGGCAGAGCATTGCCCCCTGGTGGGCAGAGCGTCGCCCCTGGTGGGCGCTCCGGGTGGATCCCGGTCGGGCACATGCAGGAGTCTGTCTGGCTGTCTCTCCCCGTTTCCAGCTTCAGAAAAATACAAATATATATATATATATATATATATATATATATATTTTGAATAGTATGAAGACAAGATTATGGCAGTCAAACTGAGATCCTCAGCTTTTATCATCTTTCCTACAAAGAATAATAATTTTTCAGTTAGGACAAAATTTGCTATATGAGACTGCTGCCAGTGTTACAATGAGTTGACTGAGCAAGAGATCATTGGAAATTAAACCACTAGGGAAACTATCCCTAGCATTTATCATCCAAAAATATTAGGACCCATTTACCCTTACTGAATCAGAATCAGAAAAGGGGGGAAAAAAATCAAGATTTATGACCTTAGTTTCTTGGGAGCAGTGAAGATTGCCATGCTTATTTTAGGAGGACTTAACAACAAAAAAACAAACAAGAAAAAAAACACCCCAAAACAACAACAACAAAAAACAAATAAAGGATTATTTTCTACTCTAAATTTCTTAGACTGTTAGCTTAAAATATTTCTGCCAGTCTAGCCCAAGCAAAACCAACATGCTTTATAAAGCTTTATTTCATTTTGTAGTGGATTTGAATTTTTTACAGTTATAAAAATTCAAGTATAAAAACATAAAATACTGTCAGGAAGCTTAGTTTACCTTGAATCTGCTTTTCTACTCTGTGGAGGAAAGCTTTATATTGATATTGATAGTAACTTAGTTGCTTCTGGTTTCGAATTCAATTTTGAATTAGCCTGCTCAGTTTATATTCTACTTTGTTTTCTGTTTTCCCACCCCTCTGCCCCAGGAACCTGGGTTCAGAAGAATTTTACTAACAGTGTAGGTGTGGGAACTGGGTTTGCAGTTGAGTTTTGGGAATCTCTTAGTGTTGACCTCTGTGGAGGTGGGACTTATCCTACCAGGTTGGAAATGGCTCCCTCTCTTCTGGTGCATCTGCTGATCTCATCATGGCATTCAGTTCTCAGGTCCATATGCACAGTGCCTTCTTGGACTCAATCTCAGTCTCTTCAGATAGTTTTAGTATCTCATCCATTCACAATTCTACCAATGTTTCAAAGTTTTCAGTTTATCTCAGTGGTTCTCAACTTGTGGGTCGCGACCCCAGTGGGGTCGCCTAAAGCCATCGGAAAATATATAATGCATATCAGGTTATATAATGCATAATACATTCTGAATCATAACTGTAGCAAAATTACAGTTATGAAGTAGCCACCAAAATTATTTTTTGGTTTGGGGTCACCACAACATGAGGAACTGTATTGTGGGGTCACGGCATTAGAAAGGTTGAGAACCACTGATTTATCTCCTTATTGTACATTGGCTTACTCAGGATGTAGTGAGGCTATGTTCAGGCTCTATCTAGGAACTTTCCTCAGACATTTTTCACAATATAGGTATCATGTTAGTTGCAAATTCTCTATAAGTCTTCCATTATCTGAACAAGTCTTCTGCTCTAAGATTACCCCAAGACTTACTGAGATATATATGGGAATTTTGGTCATCTTGTCTTACCACTACATTAAGATTCTACAGTGGGAAGGATCTTGGGACCCATCAGAAACTGCCTATATCCTGCAAATATTACTATTCTTTTCCTGCCCAGTGGTGAAATTCTTACCACCTTTTGATGAGAAAATACTTCTTAGATTGTTGTGAATTCTTCATTGTATTTTATCTCTTACAAGACTCAGAAATAAACAAAAACAAAACATTTTTTCTTTCAAGTTGTTTTTAGAATTGAAAGTTATGGATACTTGTTACTTCTACTAGATATTTTCCTAAGTTCTTTAAAGAGTAAGAAAGCCAAGCATATGATTACTGTTCTCATTGTATTAGCTCTTTCTGAATGAAGTGTATTTATTGATAGAGGATGAAAGAAGGGAAAAATTTACTGGAATAATCATGCACTTGGATATCAAAACACTATGCTGCTGTAGTTAAATTTATATATTCAATAAATGCTTGAAATAAACACTTTGTGTTTTAATTTTCTTTATTTTTATAAAGAGCCTAAATTTTATGAGTCTTATTTTCAAGAACAGAAACTCAGTTTATTATGTTATATCTAAAGGAAGAAAGAAAAATAATTCAGTCATAAATTAAGGAACTCCTACATTCTAATTATAGCAAATTTTATCATTTATAGAGTGATCATTTTTTCTGAGTTTCTATTTTTATATTTTATATGCATTACCCCAACGTTATATAAAGTAGATAAAATATATTTTTAATTATATCAATGAAAAATAGGGGAAATGGATGGGGTTAGTCAAGATAAATCAAGAGATAATGGGAAAACAAGGAATCAAATCTAGGTCTCTTAATTCCAAAATACATGCACATAACAATTATTCTGTATGTTGAGAAAAATACTTTTTAATTTTACCTAATTACAAATTTTCCATGCATCTTAGGAACAGGAACAACATCTTACAACTTTTAAATCTCCACAGCACTTATCAAAGTTCATAAAGAATACGAATAGATTTGCAAATGATTCTAGCAAATCATGCAGTATTTTTTTATTGATTGATTTTAAAGATAGAAGAAGGAAAGAGAGAAAGAGGAGAGAGAAACATTAATTTATTTTTACACTTATTTATCTATTCGTTGGTTGATTCTTGTATGTGTTCTGAGGAAGGATCAAAGCCATAACCTTGGATTATTGAGATAATGCTCTAACTATCTGAGCTACCTGCTCAGGGCCTAGTATGCAGTATTTTAAACTTAAACTATTAATAGTTTTTTTGTGATTAAAATAAATTCTTCCATTAAAATAAATATATTCATATCTACATAGATGAATCTCCCCCCCAAAAAAGAATATTGAACAAACATACAGATAAAAAAAATACTTTATGATACTGCTTCAAAAAGTTCAAAACTGGCAAAAACTGAACATATATTATTTAGGAATCCATATATAAGTGAAAAGAAAATTATTGAGGCAAGAAATGATTAATTATGGATATTAGAAATATTTATGTGTTTGTAAAAAAAGAAAAATGTGATTGGTGAGGGGGTAAGCAGGATTCTAAGATGCTGTTAATGTTCTTTCATTTCAGTTGGATGATGGTTACAGTGGTATTAGATTTATTTTCACCCTTTATGCCAAATGCATATTGTACCTGTTCCTTTGCATAAATTATATATTTCACTATATTAAGTACCATTGCACCCAATTACATGTTTTCTAGAAATACCTTTCCAGATTCTGTAAAGTGCTCACCACCCTTGTAGAATGGTCATTGCACTTGTGGTGGTGCTCTGGGGCTATACCGTATTTCCCCATGTGTAAGACACTCCCATGTATAAGACGTACCCTAATTTTGAGGCCCAAATTTTGAAAATAAAACTATTACACAAAGTTATTGAACTCAAGTTTTATTCATCACAAAATTTATACAACTCCTTCCTCGCTGTCAAAACTCTCATTCATTAGCTTGTCCTCATCGGTATCTGATGATGAATCACTGTCTTCAACAATGAGCAGAAAAACAAGCGTAGAAAAGCGGGAAATTCAAGAAAAAAACTACAATCACTATATAAGAGGCATCCAATTTTTAGACCCCAAAATTTTCTTAAAAAGGTACATCTTATACATGGGGAAATACGGTACTTGAAATTGGGGTTTCTCAATCTCGGTGCTATTAGTATTTTTGGCTGGTTAATTTTCTGCTGGGGGAGGCATGCTTAGCAGGACCTTTACCTAGCACCCACTCCCATGTCTTACCAAAACTATCTTCAGACATTGCCCTATGTGCCTTGGTGGAAGGGGTGGAGTGTGGGACGCAAAATCACTCCTGGTTTGGGCCCACTTCTTTGAAGTCTTGTCTTTCCTTGTACTACTTGAATTTTCACTCATTTCAGTATATTTGTACTGTAGTTTCCCCCTTTCATTACATGATATTTATCAGCCCAGGATGGAACGTGGGGGATTTTAGAAAACATCTTCTCCAGCCTTTTCCAGCACATTGTGCATTCGTTCCAGACATTCTGAAAAGTGTGGCATGCAGCCCCATTGTTATGAGAGTTCAGGACATCCTCACTAACCTGAGAACAGTACACAACAACAGTGATTGCATCTGTGGGTGGCTGTGGTTTCACTTTTGACCTGCTCTACTGAAGGGTCACTTATAGAAAACAAGCTCCCCCATACATGGGCAAGCTGCAAATATGAAAGTGGAAGCAAACATATCTGCACAGACCAGTGATAATTCCTTCCTGGAACAAAGAGATGAGAAGGCTAAAATAAATGTTCAGATGAAACGTTTACTTCTCTAAATAAGAGTCTCAAAAAACTGTGAAGAGTTGATTATACAGTCTTATATATTTTGAGATTTAATTAGCTAATGTCTGGGGGAAATAGTAAAAGCTGAGCTCCCCAGAGAAAGATGCTATCAAAGTGACTTTTTTATTAACTCTGGTAATTTTGAAACATCTTCAGTTGATGCATGTTTGCTGCTGAAATTTGTTCCTTTTGCCTCCACAAGATAGTTCTTTTAAGCCTTTGCTTTAATTGGCCATTACTTGCACTAGTAAAGCTATCAGTAGGAAGATATCTTGAAGTAACTTAATACTTAAATTTAGTTGTGTTTCCTTTTCATATAGAGTCCTTGGTATTTGCATTTATAAAAAATCCTCCTTCTACCTCGGAGTAAAAACACATAGCCCCATACCTACCCTGAAATTAGCTTTCTTCTCTCTGTAGTTTCTATTACAGCTCAATTTACGTTAGCTAAGGTTCCAGTATTTGATACAGTCTATAATTACTAATTTTCAATTAAAAAATAATTTATGTTCACCTGTCTATATATGAGTAAATTTTTTTAGTTTTAGTCATAATGTATTATCCATTTTCCAGCTAAGTTCCATGAAATATCAAATGTTTACTTTTATATTAAATATTAATATCTAATTTGAATGAAGTCACTGGACATTTGTTACATAAATGTCTCTCCAGTTATGAGACTAAAAAACTTACCTGTTACTCAATTATATTCATACCCATGCTTGCTTCTTTTGATAAGCAAGTTGATCCTTAAGGTCATTCTTAAAGTTAAAAGTTAGTAATAATCAAAATGACAGATGTTTCTTGAGTACACAGTCACCATGGGGATTGCATTCTTCAGGTTTAATGCCTAATTCTAGGACCTTCTTTGAAATCACATTATTTTAACTAAAAAGATTATCTGAGAAATAATAAAATACCTGTCAGGTAATAGTATAAAAAATTAGAATTATTCACTTATAAATTCACATAAAGTGAATATTCCAAATGATATATAATAGTGTTCTGTTATAATATAATTCACTGAGATGATTCATATGAATGTGACTTTTATCAGAACTATAAATAATTTTACAGGTATTACATGGCAGGCAAGGTATTGGTTCGGATATTGAAAAACAGTGGAAACTGCATGATGAGTTATGACTTCTGATATTTAAAAATATACTGAGCATTCTAGATTAGCGACCATTTCAATTTAAGCCACTAGGATGTGAGGTATTTTTGAAACTATGGATTTGTTTTGTTCTGTTTTAATTGTCTCAGCTCTCTCAACATCTGGCAGTGTGTCTTACTCAAGAAATGTTGCCTAAATGACAGCATTAATGGACTGGTGAAGAAGCAGTTTAGGATTAATCCTTGCGGAAATTGGGAAAGAGCAATGATGAGAGTCTTAGTTTAGATTAATTATGAAAGTATAGACGTGTATATATAGAACGTATGCTTTTTTTTTTTTTTTTTTTGCTATGTAGTGTCAAAGAGGCAATTTTGATATGATTTAACAATTGCATTGAATGAAAATAAAAAGCGAACTATGCAACTGGCTTCTGAACTTGGGAAACTGATATATGATGGTAGTGGAGAAGCAGGTAATTGATGTACAGTGAGTGGGAGATTACTAGAGCTGATGTGTTTAACTATACAAAGAAATGGGGGCATCAATGAAAAAAAAATAAAATGGCATGACTCATTTCATATTCCCCTATGTGCCTTTGGTTTGGAGTGGTACCTTCAGGTTCTTTGAACAAGGCCCCAGTAATAATAAGAAGCCCAGAAATACAAATAAATATATTAGCAGGATAGGGAAGGGCAGAGAAAGAGGTACTATACACTCTTTTTCCTAAACTTCACATGAAATCTGATGAGTAAGTGGAGTGAAAGGAGGTGGAATTGCTTTTGAATGGGAGTGAAAGTCTGTTTTTGACAAGAGGTGCATTATAAGCTAAGGGTGCTCTCTCGTTGAGATAATATGTGCTTTTAGAACTTTAAAGAGGCTAGAACAGGGACCAGAAAAGGGGAAGTAGATCACTGGACACTGATGGATGAATAAAGTATGAGGGAGAGCAATAAAGTGAATGGACTTCAGGTTTCTCTCTAACGTATGCATCTTCAAGAGCATAGGAGGCAGGTTTTAGGGTTGTTAGCCATGATTCATGTGGCCATAAATATTTATTGAATACCTTTTCTGTGCCAGGAACTGTTCTAGGTATTAGGATCTGAACAATGAGGAAGACACACAAGGTCTTTTAGTCTAGAGAGAGAGGAGAGAAAATAGACCACTAAAATCAATACATGGACAAAATAATTTCTGAGAGTAAAAAATGCCTTGAACAAAATAAACAGGGTGTTGTCATAGAGCCTGAGAGTTAAGGACTACTTTAGCTTGGATACTCAAAGGGTCTTTACTGATGATGTGACTTCTACAATAAAACTTGAGTAGTAGAATGTGCCAGGCAAAATACTGTAAGTAGGTAAGTAAGTAAGTTGTTGGTCAAATAAGTTTTTAAATATGATAAAGATGTTTGCTCACTTATAGTTTGCATTGGGTATGGGAGACAGGCTGTAAGCCGGCAAAGTCACTATAGCCTAAGGCTTAGTTTTAAGACTAAGCCTTTGCCACCCTTTTAATACTAAGATCTTTTCAAAACTAAGCTATTCCCCACACCCTTGACTCTTGCATGATGTGGGGTGGTGCACTGTTATGAGGAATCCCATTTATGCCTCAGATAAGTGACTTTGTATCAGACACTTCCTTATTTGTATATTGGCTTAAAGGTTTTCATTTCTACACTATAAAATGGGGCAGACCGGGGGTTCTCTCTCTCTCTGTCTCTCAGTTCCTGCTATTAATATTGCAGAGGAGAAACAGCTAAGATGGTGGAGTACTGAAGGAGAAGCCAGTTTGTGCAGAGAGAAGGAGATGGGGAACAGAGGTGAATAAAGCTGGAGAGGTAGAAACCTTTGATTCTAAGAATACTCAGATAAGTCAGTGGCTTTGGGAGCCCTGAATGGAAAGGGAAGTGTTTTCCCACTGTGTGTATTTCTTGCCCGCCAGGTGCGAGCTAGGATTAAAGATAATTGCCTACCAGTTCTTGTCTCAGTTGTTTCATTAACATCTGCCCAAATTCAATGAGAAACTGCATGTGAATGGCCATGATGGTGGCCCCTGGCCATACATAGGTAAATAAATAAATAAAAGCAAATTCAAGATTACTGAGGCACTGCTTAGGGACCAGAAGAAATCCAGTGTATCTGCCAAAGCATGGAGCGGGGAATTAGCACAGCATGAATTTGCAAGATACAGTCAGATCCAATAGGGCATTGCAGAACAATGGAAAAAAATGGGATTCTCCCTTAAAGGGAAAATTGTTGGAAGTCTCTAAGCAAGAAAATAAAAAATTTTATTTTACATTTTTAAAGATCATCAGACTGCCTGTTGGAGAATGCAAAAGTGGAATTAGGGAACACAGATGATCACAGCAGTACCCATGAAAAATCATGATGCACTAACTAAAGTCATAGAAAATGTACAGATAATCCTGGAACATATAGTAGAGAAACAAAAAGCAAACATTGATTTGTCCAGGGTGTAGGGTGGGAGGTGTATCCAATAAGAAAAATACATATTTGTTTCAGATATATATATATGTGTGTGTGTGTGTGTGTGCGTGTGTGTGTACATGTATATATATATGTATATATGTATATGTATATATAAATACATATATATACCTGAGTCCAACATGTTTCTTCCTGCATTAATTACAATTATATGCATGTTACCATTTACTGCATATTGATAGTTTGATTATATATTGAAGACTTTTTTTTAACAGCTATTTAAGGAATTAACTAGTTTTACTTTGCTTTTTCACTTTTGGGTGTGTTTGTAATAATTTTTTTGTCTTACATTGTTCATAAATAAGACAAGTAATCCTATAAGATGACAAACTATTGATTTCTTTTTGAGAGATTTGTGAAGTTTTTGTTTTGTTTTAACATTGAACTAGGGAGCCATGGTTAAAATTGAAAACTTTATTCTATTATAGCTGACTTCTCTGTGAAGGGGCAAGGATCACTGACATATAGCTGAAAATAGTTTATTAAATATTCTCCCTTTAGTGTTTTTCTTACTCCATTCTTGATCAAGTATATGCGCTTTTCACACTCTTCCCATTATTTTTTATTTTTATTAATCTAGCTAAGAAAATTGTCATTCTCTCAGATTGTTTATGTTCAACTCACTAATGTAAACATAAATTAAACTAATGGGGTGTGGGGGATTATCTCATTTTGTTTTAAACTGTTATTTTCTTCTAGTACTTACTTTTTTTTATGTTAATGTGTACAGCCTGCTTAGTATTTTAAAATGGGCCTGATCAGGTGGTGCACAGTGGGTAGAGCATTAGACTGGGACACAGGTTCGAAACCCTGAAGTCGACAGCTTGAGCTGGTCCATCTGATTTGAGCACAGCTCATCAGTTTGAGCCCAAGGTTGCTGGCTTGAGAAAGGGGTCACTCAGTCTGCTGTAGCCCCATGGTCAAGGCACATATGAGAAAGCAATCAATGAGCAACTAAGGCACCATAACAAAGAATTGATGCTTTTCATCTCTCTCTCTCTCCCTTCCTGTCTGTCCCTATCTATCCCTCTCTATGACTCTCTCTCTGTCTCTGTCAAAAAAAAAAAAAAAAAAAAGAAAGAAAGAAAGAAAAAGAAAGAAATGGAGTAAGTACCGAGAACAAATTTCATTAGAGAAAGGGATCCATTGTGTCCACATTTACTCAACTTGCTATATTTGTAGTTTTGTGATAAAGCTTCCATTTCAAAATTCTTATACAGAATCCAATGTGAAAAATCTATGTTGTTATTTTTTATACTTGTATTGGTTTGCCAGGGATTCCATAGAAAAATACCATGAATTGGGTGGCTTAAGTCACAGAAATTTATTTCCTCGCAGTTCTGGAGGTTAAACCTTTAAGATCAAGGTATAGGCAGGCTTGGCTTCCTCCTAGGCTTCTCTCCCTGCACTCAGAAAACTACTGTTTTGCTGACTTTCCACCTTATCTTTTCTCTGTGCACAGGTATACCTGTCTCTGTCTCCTAATCACTTTTCTGTAATGACACCAGCCAGATTGGATTAGTCTCCACCCTAACAACCGTATTTTAACTTAATCACCTCTTTAAAGGCCCTATCTCCAAATACAGCTACTTTCTGAGATAAGGGTTTTAGAACTTTAATATACTAACTGGAGGCTGAGGGGGGGGGCATGGATGGCACAATTTAGTCCATGACCCCTCTAAAAACTAGAATGAAGCCTTGGCCGGTTTGCTCAGTGGTAGAGCATCGGCCTGGCGTGCAGGAGTCCCGGGTTCAATTCCCGGCCAGGGCATATAGGAGAGGCACTCATCTGCTTCTCCACCCCTCCCCCTCTCTTTCCTCTCTGTCTCTCTCTCTTCCCCTCCCTCAGCCAAGGCTCCATTGGAGCAAAGTTGGCCTGGGCACTGAGAATGGCTCCATGGCCTCTGTTGGGCAGGTAAAATGTATTACGCTCACTTTGTTAAAGATGGAGGCCGACACCCAGGTGTTAATATTAATGTGTGTTGAGAATCCTTGTAGCTTGGGGCTTGGTTTTGGGATTAAGCCTTTCCCACCCTTTTTGATGTGGGGTGGTACAATCCAATCATGCCTCACAGAAGTGACTTTGTATTAGAGACTTCCCTATTTTGTATATTGGATTAGAGGTTGTGAAGCTACAATATAAAATGGGGACGGAGTGGGAGCTTGCGCTCTTGGCTCCTGAGATTATCATTAGAGAAGAGAGCAGAGCAAAGAGCAGAAGGAGGCCACGTGGAGGAGGCCAGGAGAAGCAGCCAAGATGGCGGAGTATTGAGTGAGAGGCCAGTTTGTGCAGTTTGACGCTGGAGAAGGAAGGAGATGGGGAACAGAGGTGAATAAGGCTGGTGAGCTAGAAACCTTTGATTCTAGGGAACTCGGATAAGTCAGTGGCTTTGTGAGCACTGAATGTGAGTGGGTTTTGGAGCCCAGTGTGTATTTTTTACTTGCCTGCCAGGTGCAAGCTAGCATTAAAAATGATGGCCCACCAGTTTGTGGCTCCGTTGTTTCTTTACCGACTGTCCCAATCCAATATGAGCCTGCATGGGCCGGGCGGCTGCTTTGATAGTGACAGCCATGGCTCCTGGCCTTACAGCCTCCCATGGCCTCTGCCTCAGGTGCTAGAATGGCTCTGGTGGCAACAGAGCAACACCCCAGATGGGCAGAGCATCGCCCCCTGGTGGGCATGCCGGGTGGATCCCGGTCAGGCTCATGCGGGAGTCTGTCTGACTGCCTCCCCGTTTCCAACTTCAGAGAAAGAAAAAAAGAAAAAAAAACTGGAATGAAACAAGTTAAAAATTTTAGTGTACAAGAAAATTCTGTTAAATCTAAATAGATTGACCAGTCCCAGAATGCTATGTTTTTTCTATCTATATAACTAAAATCTTGAAAGTTCTGTGATGAATAATGTAAGGCCAGGAGCTGCCATCGTGGCCATTCACATGCAGGTTCCCAATGGATTCGGGCAGACGGTAAAGGAATGGCAGAGTCAGAGGATGGTGGGCCATCCTATTTATTGGTGTCTCATCAATACAGGCAAACCAGAAAAGAAGACAAGGGAAAAGTAGAAAACCAGCTTTTCCCATGAAGGGCAAGGAATCAGGGAAGCCCCTGCAATCGTGATAGCAGGAGCTGTGTGTCAGCTCCTGGTCTGTCCCACTTTATAGTGTAGAAAACCAAAAACCCTTAATCCAATATACAAACAAGGAAGTCTCCAATACAAAGTCACTTATCTGAGGCATAATTGGATTCCTCATGAGAGTGCACCACCCAGATCATACAATCAGTCAAGGGTGTGGGGAAAAGCTTAGTCTTAAAACTAAACCTTAGGCTACAATGACCCTGCCTGCCCACAGCCCGTCCTCCACACCCAATACAAATCACAAGCGAGCAAACATATATATCATATATACAAACGGTAAAGCCAGGAGCCACGGCCAGGGCCACCATCACAGCAGCCCTCTGGCCCATGCAGGTTTGCATTGGATTCGGACAGTCGGTAAAGAAACAGCGGAGCCAAAAACTGATGGGCCATAGTCTTTAATTCTAGCTTGCACCCGGCGGGCAAGTAAAAACACACACTGGGCTCCAAAACCCAGTCACATTCAGTGCTCACAAAGCCACTGACTTATCCGAGTTTCCTAGAATCAAAGGTTTCTAGCTCACCAGACTTATTCACCTCTGTTCCCCATCTCCTTCCTTATCCCAAATACAAACTCTACACAAACTGGCATCTCACTCAGCACTCCACCATCTTGGCTGCTTCTCCTGGCCTCCTCCACGTGGCCTTTCTCTGCTTTCCTCTGCTCTCTCTTCTAATGATAATCTCAGGAACCCAGAGCCCAAACTCTGTTCTGCCCCCATTTTATATTGTAGCTTCACAACCTCTAATCCTATATACAAAATAGGGAAGTCTCTAGTAGAGTCACTTCTCTGAGACATGATTGGATTGTACCACCCCACATCAAAAAGGGTGGGAAAGGCTTAATCCCAAAACCAAGCCCCAGGCTGCAACGATCCACAGAGACACACATTAATATCACCTGGGCAACGGCCTCTACGTGGGCAGTGGCGCCATTTTTAACAAAGTGAGCATAATACATTTTATCTGCCCAACACAAACCCATTTGACCAACAAATAAGATGAAGTTAGGCACTCTTATTTAACTAGTAACATCCACTACTTTATTCTTTTCTGACCCAGACATGCCGAGCACCTTGGGATTTAACTCTGAGACTGGCCCACTTGATATTTAAATTCTCTTGACTAATGAAGATCATGCGATATCCAGTTGGACAAAACTTAATTTTACTCTGTATTTATAGTCCAGAACCCTTTTATACTTGCCAAATTCTCATATTGCATAGAACTAACCCATCAGATACAACTTCACTAGCTATTGTAGTAAATAGCCCAAACTTGCCCTGTGTTTGAAAGAAGCATATGCCTTGGCGATCAGAAAACCTGAGTTCATATCCTAGCTGTACCACTTGGTCTTTAGCAGCAATTTGCTCATCTGTGAACTAGGGTTATTAGTATGTATCACATAGTGTTTGGTGGGGATTAGTCAAGATAACATAGATGTCAATTGGACACACATGTGTATTTAAGGGCAATTACAGTGCAATATGGTAGACTACTATCTTTTACTCAACTAATTACTTCTAATCCAGTTTCTACCATAAACATTTCCATATTTGTTTATTAATTAAACTTACAACAATATGAAAAAGACCTCATTTCTTTGTTACAAGATAAAACAGGGTTCAGTGTAACAGAGGCCTTCAGAATGTTATTGTGTGTGTGTGTATGTGTGTGTGTGTGTGTGTGTGTGTGTGACAGAGACAGAGATAGAGACAGATATGGACAGGAGGGGGAAGAAATGAGAAGCATAAATTTTTCATTGTGACACCTTAGTTGTTTATTGATTGCTTTCTCATATATGCCTTCACCAGGGGGCTACAGCAGAGTGAGTGACCCCTTGCTCAAGCCAGTGACCTTGGTCTCAAGCTGGTGAGCTTTTCTCAAACCAGATGAGTCTGCACCCAGGTTTTTTCAAATCTGGGTCCTCTGCGTTCCAGTCCCACACTCTATCCATTGTGCCACTGCCTGGTCAGGCCAGAATGTTTATCTTTTAAGTTTGTACTGATTCCAATGTATACAAAAACTGGTAAATTAACATCCATATGTATTAATATTTACTGCCCTACCCAAAGGAAAAATTTCTACATTGCGTCAAAGTGTGGTGAAACCACTCAGGGACACTCAAACCCAATTAATGTATACATAGTAGTGACTTGTATTGTGCATTGCTTTTGTCAATTTTCAGAAGTGCCTGCCCTTAGAGGGTTGCACATACTGGGCAAGGAAAAAGGATGGAAGAAACTAGATCATATCCAATTTGAATAGTGAATTCACCTGTTGGTCTCAAAATAGTAGAATCATAAAAATTGAGAAACTAAAAAAAAAAAGTCTTTGAAGTGACCTAATTTATGGCCAGTAACCACGGGCACCATCACAGCCGCCTGACCTGTGCAGGTTTGCATTTGATTCGGACAGACGGTAATGAAACAACAAAGCCAAGAACTGGTGGGCCATCATCTTTAATCCTAGTTTGCACCCAGCGGGCAAGTTAAAACACACACTGGGCTCCAAAACCCACTCATTCAGCGCTCACAAAGCTACTACTGACTTATCCAAGTTTCCTAGAATCAAAGGTTCCTACCTCACCAGCCGTATTCACCTCTGTTCCCCATCTCCTTCTCTCTGCACAAACTCTGCACTAACTGGCTTCTCCTTCAGCTCTCCGCCATCTTGGCTGCTGCTTCTCTCCTCCACGTAGTCTTTCTCTGCTCTCCCTCTACTTGGGCTCCTCTGCCCATTTTATAGTGTAGAAATCAAAAGCTTGAATCCAATATACAAACAAGGAAGTCTGTGATACAAAGTCACTTATCTGAGGCATAATGGGATTTCTCATGAGAGTGCACCACCTCACATCATGCAACAGTCAAGGGTGTGGGGAAAAGCTTAGTCTTAAAACTAAGCCTTAAGCTATAACAACCCTGTCTGCTTACAGCCTGTCTCCCACACCCAACGCAAACTATATGCAAGCAAACATATATATCATATTTACAAACTTATTTGACCAACACCTCAGAAAACCCAGAGCAAGAGACTAGTTTTGGCTGTCAAATTTTACTTATTTAGTTATGTCCAATTCCAAAATATGCTCATGGGAGAAAAATATAAATAAGCCAGAAAATGCAATATAGCTGATCAGAGTCTCAAACTACAAATACTAACTAAACCATGGCTTTGGCAGTGGGGGTAGAGTGTACAGGGTTCCATGGCGAACCAGTGTTTGCTCTCTCTCCTTTTCTCTTTTACCGCTCTTTGTGAAACCGCCATGGGAGCTGGAACTTGGCAAGGATGCTTCTTCTGACTTAACAAAGAGGTTCATTTGGCAGAGCAAAAAGGGGGCTTTTAAATGTTAACTTGCGTATTCCTTGAGTACCATCAGGAAAAGAGTCTTTCTACAAGATAATATACCTACTGGGAAATCTATTTGGGTGAGGTGATCTGAAGTAAAAAGGGGACAGAATTGTAGGGTAGGAAAAATAGTCCCTTGCATTATCTTTTACATTAAGTGCTAACAGCATCCATCTCTCATGCTCAAGCCAGGACCCAATCACTCCCAAGTGCACTTGAATATTTCAAGCTATCAAGAGGGAAGAAGAGTAATTCTACCATGAAAATACAATATATTCAAGCTTTCTTTTCAAACAGCTTATGGAATAAATTGGTCTTATTTGGGAACAACTCTACTTTCCACATTAAATATGTGCATCATTATATGTTACATACTGTATATATGCACATATATTAAATTTAAGGTCAAATACATGTCCGAATTATGTATAAATTAAATGTTTATTTAAAACCAATGTTTTTGCATATAATCAAGTTACTAGAATGATTAGATAACACAAGTTAAGACAAAAGCTAACAATTTTATTACATTTATTCTAAACTGCCAAATCTAGAAATTTCAGATTCAGAAGGGTCATATATGTAAATATGTCTACATAAGTACGGTGTGTCCGTAAAGTCATGATGCACTTTTGGCCGGTCACAGGAAAGCAACAAAAGACGATAGAAATGTGAAATCTGCACCAAATAAAAGGAAAACTCTCCCAGTTTCATACCTATTCAGTGCAGTTTGATGTGGGCTCACACACAGATTTTTTAGGGTTCCTTAGGTAGCTATCCCGTATAGCCTCTACAGACTCGTCACTGACTGACTGAAAGCCGTTTCTCCACCAAACTGCTGGTTTCCTTCAACTGCTTATCGCACTGAGTACTGTTATTTCTATGTGGAGGCGCTTCGTTATAAATGCGCTGATATTCACATTGCACTTTGGTCGCGGATTCGAATTTAGTGAGCTACAGAACTCACTGAACTTTCCTCTGTACCGTTCACATCTCGACTGGCATGGCCTTGGGCTGCTCCGCTGTATACACAGTGTTACGTCATCATCTGTGCATTTGCACATGCTGCCACATCATCCTACAGAAACTGGGAGGGTTTTCCTTTTATTTGGTGCAGATTTCACATTTCTATCATCTTTTGTTGCTTTCCTGTGACTGGTCAAAAGTGCATCATGACTTTACGGACACACTGTATTATGCATTTTTTATAGCTTTTTTGGAATATCTGAAATCCCAAATTTATAATCAAATTTTAGTGACAATTTAGTTTTATGTGTAAGATTTTGGTTTCCATAGAAGTTCCCCAAGAACAGTTAGACATTTTTGCATTTCAAGATCCAATTATTCTCGGGTAAAAGTCATTCAGCAGGATTTTCTAGAGACACAGTTTCCTAATATTGATCATTAATTGAACTATTTTTACTTGCAGTTTTAATTTACACTAAATAGGATTGTCTTTGAAATGATTGTTGAGAGTTGGCTTTATTAAGTAGAGATTATCAAATTAATAACAAATAAATCCAAAAGCAAGCTTACTTTAGTATTTAAATTTGCTGCAATGTTTTATACTGATAATACTCATGCCATTGGAAATAGCAATGACACCAAGGTTTACCCTTTATAAATTGAAACCTGAAATTTATAATAATTGCAATGTTAAAAGTCAACATGCACAGGACATGTTATCTGGGAACATCAACTTTTAGGACATTTATCTGTGTTTTATATTTTAAAATTCTTTGAGTTCAACAGAATTCCAAGTTTGTTGAGATTCAGTTAGGTCAGATAATTCTTTTTTTTTTTTTTTTTTGTATTTTTCTGAAGTTGGAAACGGAGAGGCAGTCAGACAGACTCCCGCATGCGCCCGACAGGGATCCACCCGGCACGCCCACCAGGGGGCGATGCTCTGCCCATCTGGGGCATTGCTATGTTGCGACCAGAGCCAATCTAGCGCCTGAGTCAGAGGCCACAGAGCCATCCTTAGCGCCCAGTGTGACCTTGCTCCAATGGAGCCTTGGCTGCAGGAGGGGAAGAAAGAGACAGAGAGGAAGTAGGGGGTGGAGATGCAGATGGGCGCTTCTCCAGTGTGCCTGGCCGGGAATCAAACCCAGGACTCCTGCATACCAGGTCAAAGCTCTACCACTGAGCCAACCGGCCAGGGCAGGTCAGATAATTCTTTAAGCCATAGTGTCCTTGGTAAACTACTGGTGTTAGTAGATATCTTGGAGGCTTATGTGGGGATTAGCTAATAAATTTGTACTGACACACATAGTAAATATTCCATAGGAATAAGAACAATTAGCATGGGATTATGGAGTACTACTCTCTTCTATCTGACATCATCCACTTTTCCCTGAATCTTTTTTTAATACCAAGTAGATGCCCTTTGAATGAGATAGTATTAAACTTAAATTGACTTTTGTTATTTTTATCCCATGAAAGAGAAAAATCGGTAGAGATATAGTACAATCCAGAGGAGTCGAACTATGCATACTTAGAACGGAGGAAGTAGTAGAAACTTTGCTAGATGCTACCTGCAGATATCTCATTTTCCCCCAATGCTGAGCCATTCCAGTTCCAGAATTATTATGATAGTTGGAAATGTAGGCTTTATTTCAAAAGGAGGGTAGGTAATGAATGTTGATTACAAACTCAAAATTGCATGAGCTAGTAGTTCAGATACAGAAGAGAAGGAATCTTAGTGAAAGAAAGTATAGCAAATGAAGGCCAAACACTGAGGGCCAAACATTGTGGCTTTCCAAAAATATGACCCTGGTGGTAGCATTTAGGGATATTAGTAATTAGGTATCTTTTAAAGACTTTCTTTTTTTAAAAACAGTTAATACAGTAGTACTTCTTCAGACATAATGAAGTTCTTTTACGCAAAGTTCTAATGCATATGGATTTACAATTTAAATTGCAATATTCTTAATCTAGTAGAAATAAATTCTGCTGTCCAAGTCTGTGTTGCAGCTATACACTGTCTAGCTTGCAGCATCCTGGGTTTTTTTGTTTGTTTATTTTTGTTTTTATTTTTTTGTATTCTATACTTGTTATACCATTGCTTTCTAAAATGTTAATCATATTTATACATAAAGCAAGGTAGGCTGTCTTTGATCTTTGCACTGTTAATATTGATGATGATTAATCAACATTAGCTGATACTTTAAAATCACATACTGATTGGTACAAATACTAATCTATGTGAATTAGAATAAGTTTAAAATTAGACTCTTAAATATATTTATTAAAAAACAAGTATATGACCCCCTCCCCCCACTGAAGAAATATACTGTAGTTAGAGAACAAAGTATTAGACTTTCTGGTAAGCATGCCAGAAATCTAAGGAGCAGTGCTACTTGATACTGATTAATGAATCTAAAATATGTCCATAATTATATATAACATAATCATATAACAGTATGGGGAAAATAATTTCGTATGTATACTGAATTTTACACTATACTGTTAGATTTTTTTAAATATTCTACTTAATGGGTGCTGTAAAATACTATAACTCCCAAAGATTCCTGTGAACTTGAAAATTGAGAATTTCTATTACTTTTAAAATTTGTTTTTGTTTTAGAGCAACAATGTTTGTCTCATATTCTTCATAATATGTCTACATAAATGAAAGTAGGGCTTGACCTCGATCATCATAAATTTGTGACAGAATATTAGAATAAAGGCCATAATTAATTAATTTATTTATTTATCAGTTTTAAATATATTTTTTATTATTAATTTTAATGGGGTGACATTGACAAATCAGGGTACATATGTTCAGAGAAAACATCTCCAGGTTATTTTGACATTTGATTATGTTGCATACTCATCACCCAAAGTCAAATTGTCTTCTGTCACCTTCTATCTGGTTTTCTTTGTGTCCCTCCCCTCCCCCACCTCCTTCTTCTCCTTCCCCTCCCCCTCCCCCAGTAACCACCACACTCATGTCCATGTCTCTGAGTCTCATTTTTATGTCACATCTCTGTATGGAATCATATAGTTCTTAGTTTTTTCTGATTTACTTATTTCACTCCGTATGTTATCAAGGTCCATCCATGTTGTTGTAAATGATCTGATGTCATCATTTCTTATGGCTGAGTAGTATTCCATAGTATACACGTACCAAAGCTTTTTAATTCGCTCGTCCACTGATGGACACTTGGGCTGTTTCCAGATCTTCGCTATTATGAACAATGCTGCCATAAACATGGGGGTGAATTTCCCCTTTTGGAACAGTACCATGGTGTTCTTAGGGTATATTCCTAAAAGTAGGGTAGCTGGGTCAAAAGGTAGTTCGATTTTCAGTTTTTTGAGGAATCTCCATACTGTTTTCCACAGTGGCTGCACCAGTCTGCATTCCCACCAGCAGTGCAGAAGGGTTCCCTTTTCTCCACATCCTCGCCAGCACTTATTCTTTGTTGTTTTGTTGATGAGTGCCATTCTGACTGGTGTGAGGTGATATCTCATTGTGGTTTTAATTTGCATTTCTCTAATGATTAGTGATGTTGAGCATTTTTTCATCTGCCTATTGGTAATCTGTATGTCTTCTTTGGAGAAGTGTCTATTCATTTCTTTTGCCCATTTTTTGATTGGATTGTTTGTCTTCCTGGTGTTGAGTTTTACAAGTTCTTTATAAATTTTGGTTATTAACCCCTTATCAGATGTATTGTCAAATATGTTCTCCCAATGTGTAGTTTGTCTTTTTATTCTGTTCTTATTGTCTTTAGCTGTGCAAAAGCTTTTTAGTTTGATATAGTAACATTTGTTGATTCTGTCTTTTATTTCACTTGCCCGTGGAGATAAATCAGCAAATATACTGCTGTGAGAGATGTCGGAGAGCTTACTGCCTTCTTCTAAGATATTTATGGTTTGACGACTTACATTTAAGTCTTTTATCCATTTTGAGTTTATTTTTGTAAGTGGAGTAAGTTGGTGGTCTAGTTTCATTTTTTTGCAGGTAGATGTCCAGTTTTCCCAAAACCATTTGTTAAAGAGGCTGTCTTTACCCCATTGTATGCTCTTACCTCATTGTCAGGTATCAGTCGTTCATAAAGGTGTGGGTTAATTTCTAGGTTCTCTGTTCTGTTCCATTGATCTATATGCCTCTTCTTATGCCAGTATCAGGCTGTTTTGAGTACAATGGCCTTGTAGTATAACTTGATATCAGGAAGTGTGATACCTCCCGCTTTATTCTTTCTTTTCAAGATTGCTGAGGCTACTCTTGTTCTTTTTTGGTTCCATATAAATTTTTGGAATATGTGTTCTATATCTTTGAAGTATGTCATTGGTATTTTAATTGGTATTGCATTAAATTTATAAATTGCTTTAGGTAATATAGACCTTTTAATGATGTTTATTCTTCCTAACCAAGAGCACGGTATATGCTTCCACTTGTTTGTATCTTCCTTGATTTCTTTTATCAATGTTTTATAATTTTCTGAGAACAGGTCTTTAATCTCCTTGGTTAAATTTACTCCTAGGTACTTTATTTTTTTGGTTGCAATAGTGAAGGGGATTGCCTCCTTAATTTCTCTTTCTGACAGTTCATTGTTGGTGTATAAAAATGCCTCTGATTTTTGAGTGTTAATTTTATATTCTGCCACCCTGATGAATTCATTTATCAGGTCCAGTAGTTTTTTATTTTTATTTTATTTTATTTTTAGGTCCAGTAGTTTTTTGACTGAGACTTTAGGGTTTGCTATATGCAATATCACATAATCTGCAAATAATGATTGTTTTACTACTTATTTTCCAATTTGGATGCCTTTTATTTCTTTTTACTGTCATATTGCTGTGGCTAGAACTTCCAAGACTATGTTGAATAAGAGTGGTGAAAGGAGGCAACCCTGCCTTGTTCCTGATCTTAAGGAGATTGCTTTAAATTTTTGCCCATTTATTATGATGTTGGCTGTGGGTTTGTCATACATAGCCTTTATCATGTTGAGGTATGTTTTCTGTGTTCCCACTTTGCTGAGAGTTTTGATCATAAATGTGTGCTGGATTTTATCAAATGCCTTTTCTGCATCTATTGAAATTATCAGGTGGTTTTTCTCCTTCCTTTTGTTTATGTAATGAATCGCATTGATTGATTTGCAAATATTATACCAGCCTTGCCTCCCAGAATAAATCCCACTTGATCATGGTGTATGATTTTTTTTCATATATTGCTGGATCCAGTTTGCTAATATTTTGTTGAGGATTTTAGCATCTATATTCATCAGGGATATCGGTCTATAATTTTCTTTCTTTGTGTTGTCTTTGCGTGGTTTTAGAATCACAATTATGCTCGCCTCATAAAAGGAACTTGGAAGTCTTCCTTCCTCTTGAATTTTTTGAAATAGCTTGAGAAGGATAGGAGTTAGTTCTTTTCTGAATATTTGGTAGAATTCACCTGTGAAGCCATCAGGCCCAAGACTTTTCTTTATTGGAAGTTATTTGATAACTATTTTGATCTCATTTGTTATAATTGGTCTGGTTAGGTTTTCTGATTCTTCCAGATTGATTTTTGGAAGATTGTATGTTTCAAGGAATTTGTCTATTTCATCTAGGTTGTCTAGTTTTTTGGCATATAGTTCTTCATAGTATTTTCTTACAATATTTTGTATTTCTGTTGTGTCAGTTGTTATTTCTCCACTCTCATTTCTAATTTTATTTATTTCAGTCCTCTCTCTTTTTTTCTTGGTGAGTCTAGTTAAAGGTTCATTGATCTTCTTTACCTTTTCAAAGAACCAGCTCCTGGTTTCATTGATCCTCTGTATTGTTTCTTTAGCTTCTATGTCATTTATTTCTGCTCTGATTTTTATTATTTCCTTCCTTCTACTACCTCTGGGCTTTAATAGCTGTTCTTTTAGATGCAGGGTCAAGTTGTTTATTTGAGCTTTTTCTAGCTTCTTAAGGTATGCCTGTAATGCTATGAACTTCCTTCTCAGTACTGCTTTTGCTGTGTCCCATAAATATTGAGTGGATGTATGCTCATTATCATTTGTTTTTAGGAATTTTTTATTTCTTCTTTGATCTCATTGTTAACCCATTCATTACTTAATAACATGCTATTTAGTTTCCAAGTATTTGAGTATTTTTCTGTCTTTCTGTTGTGGTTGATTTCTAGTTTCATGCCATTGTGATCAGAGAAAATACTTGATGTGATTTCAATCTTCTTAAATTTGTTGAGACCGCTTTTGTGCCCTAGCATGTGTTCTTACTTAGAGAATGTATCATGAGCACTTTAAAAGAATGTATATTCTTCTGCTTTAGGTGAAAGGTTCTGAAGATATCTATTAAATCGAGTTGATCTAGTATGTTCTTTGAGTCTGTTGTTTCTTTGTTAATTTTCTTTCTTGAGGATTTATCTAGTGATGTTAGTGGGGTGTTGAAATCCCCTACTGTTATAGTATTGCTGTTGATCTCACTCTTTATGTCCATCAACGTCTGCTTTATATATTTAGGTGCATCTATATTAGGTGCATAGATATTTATAATGGTTATATCTTTCTGTTGAATTACTCCTTTTATCATTATGTAGTGTCTTTCTTTATCTCTTACTATAGCCTTTGTTTTAAAGTCCATTTTATC
Organism: Saccopteryx bilineata; assembly: GCF_036850765.1. NCBI lineage: Eukaryota > Metazoa > Chordata > Mammalia > Chiroptera > Emballonuridae > Saccopteryx > Saccopteryx bilineata. Next base: position 20,340,429 of record NC_089501.1, read on the forward strand.
TGATATAAGTATTGCTACCCCAGCTTTTTATTCATTTCCATTAGCATAAAATATTTTTTTCATCTTTTTACCTTCAGTCTTTGTGCATCTTTTGTTTTGAGGTGTGTCTCTTGTAGACAGCATATGTAAGGGTCCTATTTTCTTATCTATGCAGCTACCCTATTTCTTTTGATTGGATCATTTAATCCATTTACATTTAATGTTATTATTGATATGTAGTTGTTTATTGCCATTTTATTTTTTAAAGCTGTTTTCCTCTTTTGCTATATTCTCTTCCCCCTTTGATCTGTTTACAACAGGCCCCTTAGTATTTCCTGCAGCATTAGTTTAGTTGTAGTGCATTTCTTGAGTTTCCTTTTTTTTTTTTTTTTTTGTCTGGGAAGCTTTTTATTTCTCCTTCAATTTTAAACTATAGCCTTGCTGGATAAAGCAGTCTTGACTGTAGGTTCTTGTTCTGCATTATTTTGAATATTTCTTGTCATTCCCTTCTAGCCTCAAGTGTTTCTGTTGCGAAGTCAGATGTCATCCTTATGGGGGCTCTTTTGTAGGTGTAAGGCCAGGAGCCTCCATCGTGGCCATTCACATGCAGGTTCGCATTGGATTCGGACAGTCGGTAAAGAAACAGTGGAGCCACAAACTGGTGGGCCATAGTCTTTAATTCTAGCTTGCACCCGGCGGGCAAGTAAAAATACACACTGGGCTCCAAAACCCAGTCACATTCAGTTCTCACAAAGCTACTGACTTATCCGAGTTTCCTAGAATCAAAGGTTTCTAGCTCACCAGACTTATTCACCTCTGTTCCCCATCTCCTTCCTTATCCCAGATACAAACTCTACACAAACTGGCATCTCACTCAACACTCCACCGTCTTGGCTGCTTTTCCTGGCCTCCTCCACGTGGCCTTTCTCTGCTCTCCTCTGCTCTCTCATGCTAATCTCAGGAACCAAGAGCAAGCTCCTGTTCCGCCCCTATTTTATAGTGTAGAAATCCAAACCTTTAATCCAATATACAAAATAGGGAAGTCTCTAATACAAAGTCACTTCTCTGAGGCATGATTGGATTGTACCACCCCACATCAAAAAGGGTAGGAAAGGCTTAATCCCAAAACCAAGCCCCAGGCTATAAGGATTCTACCTGCCTTTAGACCACCCCAACACACACTAATATCACCTGGGCGACGACCTCCTCGTGTTATCTTTAACAAAGTGAGCATAATACATTTTATCTGCCCAACAGTAGGTGATAGGCTTTTTTTCTCTAGCAGCTTTTAATATTTTCTCTTTATCACTTAGCTTTGGTATTTTAATTATGATGTGTCTTGGGATAGATTTCTTTGAATTTCTCTTTAATGGAGTTCTCTGTGCTTCTTGAACATGTGAGACTTTTTCCTGCCTCAGTTTAGGGAAGTTTTCAGCTATGATTTGATTGAACAAAGTTTCTATCTCTTGTTCTTTCTCTTTTTCTTCAGGAACCCCTATGATGCGGATGTTATTTCTCTTCATGTTGTTACAGAGATCTCTTAGAGTTTCCTCAGACTTCTTCAGTCTCTTTTCTTTTTTCTGCTCTGCTTCCATGCCTTTATTTATTGTGTCCTCTAACTCGCTGATTAGATCCTTAGCTTCATCCATCCTGCTTCTAATTCATTCCATTGTGATTTTCAATTCTGATATTGTATTTGTCATTTCTGACTGATTCTTTTTTATTATTTCAATTTCCTTTATTATATTTGCTATCTCTTTATTTATGTGTTCATATGACCATCTATTATTGTTCTAAGCTCTTTGAACATCCTATCATTATTTTAAACTCTGAGTCCAGTAATTTAGTTATATCTGACTCATTCAGGTCCTTCTCTGGGGATTTCTCTTGATTCATTTGGGTTGCATTTCCCTACCTGCCCATTTTGTCTGTGTATAAGAAGGGTTTGGCCACTGGAGTCCAATGGGTGTTGCCTCTGTGTACCCTCGGTGTGGTTTGTTAGCATACCTGACACCACCTCTGTCGCTGCCTAGGGCGTTTGGGTATGGGCGTTGCTGGCTCTGGCCTGCTCTGGCTGTCACTGTGGTTTCCACCTCTCCTCTATGGGAGGGGCTGTGCTCACGTGCCAGGCTTTGCAAGCCTCAGCCAGTCTGGGCCTTCACCCTGTCCCCGCAGGTGGGGTTGTGCTCAGTGCTCCATCTACAAGCCTTGGCACCAAGGGCAGGGGTGAGCATCTTTGCTCAACTGCGGATTTCCACCTTTCCCTGGGCTTTTGCCTCACCCCTGCTGGCAGAACTGGCTCCTGTGTAGCACCGCAAGTCTTGGCTCCACAGGTTGGGTGAGGCTGCATGCCTGCCCGCTCTTGCTCAGCAGCAGATCTCTGCCCATTCTGGGGCTCCCGCCCTTCCCCCCACAGGCGGGGTTGAAGGCTGCACATCTTCTCCACCTCTGCCAGGCTAGACTGAGCTCATGTCTGCCTTCAGTCATGGCCTGCCCAGTTTTCACCCCACCAATGGAACCGTATTTCTGCGTCTGCCACCTCTCGCCCTCCAGCAAGCCCTGAGCAGTGTGGGTGGGGGCGCTGCAGGTCAGACCCTAACACTCCATATTGTAGGTCAGAAAATTCCCTCCTTCTAAGTGGCTCTACTCTGAGTGCCTCAGGAGACCTTCTTTGGCTGGTGTCCTGCTTCCCTTTGCTGATATTGCTGTTTCCAGGGGAAATATTCACTTCAGATTTGGGGCATGACTCAGCCCAGGGGTTAGGGTGGCTGTCCCTCAAAGTGTTTTTCCCTGTGCCTCCTAGATTATACTGTCTTCCTGCTACTCTGGTCCTCTCCTCCCTTCCCATCCCTTGGAGCCCTGGGTGGGTGGTTGTGAAAGAGGTTTTCTGCACAGTCCCTTTAAGAAGAATCCTGGGTTTGAGAAAACTCTTTCTCACAAACAGTATCCTGACTTGTTTCACAGCTAAATACTGTTCATATGCCTCTTCTAGGTTCTAGGGCTGCAGGCTGGGGCTTTGTTCCTGGGGCCCAGGTCCCTCCCCTCTCCTCTAAACTTTCTTCCTGCCACGCAAATCTCTCTGGGCTTCCATTTGCTCCAGTGAGCTGGGCAGCCCTTTCTGCATTTCTGCTTTTCCTACCTGTCTCAACGTGGCTTCTTTAGTGTTCCTTGGTTGAATAGTCCTTTTATTTTATTTCAAAGTTGGTTTTTCTAGTTGATGGTTCTTATCATTAAGTTGTAATCCACTTTGGTTTTGGGAGTTGGAAGCTGGTACATCCACCTACTCCATTGCCATCTTGCCGTGCCAAGGTTATAATTTAATTGCTTTGTAAAACAATGTACATGGTCAGAAAGTGCTCTTTCCAATCAATAGTGTAGAGATATGGAGATGTTTCTTATTAATTACCCTTATTAATTTGCAAATTCTTGACTCTTTATTAAAGACAAGACTTTAAGGCCAAGAATTTAATAAGTGAAAAAGAGTACATTACTGATGGCCTGTGTCATATACTCATGTTTATATCTTTGTTGTGTTAGCAAAAAACATTTGTCAGAATCTTAATAGAAAAATGTCAACATTTTAAAATTAAAAATATGATTTTATATAGATAAATTTCTTTAATAACAGTTTTATCAAATTAGAAATGGAACATCTCGAGGAAAACCTAGAATCACTAATTATAGGCTTCATAAAATGTTGCTAATAGACAGCAATATTCAACTCTGAATTAAAACCTTCAGTAGTGAGAAAATGTGAAAGGATGGAATTTTGAAGCTTATTCAGTTTTCTCTTTTATTACATATTCCCAAAATGCTGGATGTTTGAAAAGGCTATATTGGTAAAATGTAGCCTCTAAATCTTGAAGTCAGTTCATGTGTTTTGCCTTCAGTGATGCATTACAGATTCATTTATTTTTATTTAATGAGTTGGCCTTTTTAATTTGAGTTGTGAAACATGGCAGTGTAATGTTTTTCAAAGTACATGTGACCATGGCAAGGTGCTCTAACCCTTTCCTTCTCTTCTGAGAATCCCAGTCCCCTACAGTGCTCACAGAAAAGTCAAGCATTTATTCTGCCTCAGTGCCAAATTACTTATTACATTTGAAACTGGGTTGAAGAGTTTGAAGCAAAATACAATTAGTATCTGTCCTGCCTCATAATATTTTTGCAAATTGAACATTTAAATGTTGAAATAATAACACATAAAATCATTATTACAGCATTGTCAGTTTGAGTTATTATTGCCATATATGCTGGCCATAACTCTGTAAATCCTAATAGGGTAACTGGAAGACTGATGACTTGAAATAGGTCACATGCAACTGACCAGTAAAGATGCTGTCAGAGTAATCATACTTTCCATTTCTCAAAATGGTCTGGCATTTGTGACAGCAGAATTATTTAAACTCTCATTTATTGTCACTGAAATTATGTTTCAGAATTGTATAACAGTGTGGGAGAATATTGCTGTATGTATATTGAATTTTAAAGAGAACTTTTTTGGCTGTTTGTGGAATATTAAAAACTGTTAAATCACCTAGGAGTTGCATATAATTTCCCCTTATTTAAGAAAATAAATAAGTAATATCTATAACAGGAGTTAAAGTCTGTTATGTTTGTTTTCATTCTCTTTAATTTTGGTGATGCACTAGGAAGTACTTATCTATTTATCATGAGCTATTCTTTCAAAAACATGACTTTGTTGACCAGGTAAAGTTATATGTATATAGGTATTGTGATATCAGCCCTGATACCAACACTTTTTCTTGAAAGGAGAATCAAGCAGAATAATTATAATGAGTAGCAACAGGCTCTTATAAATTTTATCAAGCGTATTAAAAATAATTCCCTTAGTAGCTATGGGAGTGCAAGAAACAATCTTTCCTCCCATCTTCTAGATTCTTCTGGCTGGGCTAATAATCCAATTAAAATGAGACAGACTAAAAGGTCAAATGTCCACAATTTATTGTGGTGTACACGGGGAATGCTGTATATATGAGACCAAGTAGTCCTTGATTAGTTGAGGTTTATATGCCATTTTGGAGCTAAGGAGGATGGGGTGGTGAGGGATGTAGTTTGGGGACTTCAGAGCACAGAAAGCCACCTGACATGGTCTTGGAAAAGCCGATGTTTGGTGAACAAGTATTTGATGGGCCATCCTTTACAATGAGACAGGGAGAGGACTTTGATCACAGGGGTCTTGCCTGGTTCCTTTCTTGACTATCACTGTAGTTTATGTTAAACTATAGTTATTTGTGATGCTGTCTCCCTTCCTGGAGCAAGTCCTCTATCTCAGTGCCCTTAGGCAGTTAGGGGAAAGGTCAAAGGTTATTCCTGAGTCTTGTTCCTTAACAACCAGCTTAAAACCAATATTCCAAAAGGCCTATATTGGGATGGCGAACTCTCCTTCCCTTCATTCCCATGTCCTTTAAGGATTGAAGGGCAGATGGACTTCCTAAAACGATGAAAACTCAATCAAATTAGTTTCTAAGTTCAGGCTTCTCCCTTTCTTCTTGCAGAATCTCTCTTTCTGTAAAGCTTCACCTGGTTTGCTCGCTCATTTAATCTACATCTCCGCCAAATACGACCTTTCCTTGTCTTTGCAGCTAGTAATTTCTACTCCCCTCTTTCCCCCCATCACCTTTCACTGCTTTACTTTTCCCTTACAGCACTGTTTGGAATTATTAAAATGTTCCTTTGTTTATTTTTCTACTGTGTGATTTGCCCTAATCTCCATGGGGATAGAAACTTTGTCTTATTCAGTACACCTGGAATGGTACCTGGCATATAATAGGTATTCTAGAAATATATAGTTGTTTAATGAATAATTAAAAGAAGATGCTCTGTCATTAGCTATTTTTTTGTCTTGAGAGCTAATACTATTGTCAGAAACCCACTGAGATTTTCCCCCTGGTTTCTTCTCTTTAGCAAGCATTATGATTTTAAAAGTTTAAGATCCAGAGATTTTTACCACTTCATTTTGTCATAGTAATTTGAAGTGAAATGGCAATATTTGACATAAGAGTGAAATATATATAGAGGGAGACAAAGGTAGCCTTACAGTTGTGAGTACATGAAACAGCTTTTTCTTGTATTATTATATATTAATTATTGTATTATTTTCCATATAAACAACTATAAACCTACTTTTGCCCCACTCTATATAGGTTAGATAATTTATTTCTATAGTTTATTGAGGTACTTCTTAGAATAATTTTTGTTCCTAATATGATGGATTTTTAGGCCATTAAAAAACTAAGATATTTGCCATAGTATTAATATAAATAAAATAATTTTATTTTTTCCAAGATAGAACCTATTGTATTTGCAAAATTGAACAGTTTTTTTTTTAATTATAGAACACTGGCTTTAATATTGATTTAATATTTTAGCTTCTGAGTTCATCTGTACTGTATTCCTAAAAGCTTTTATAAAATTCATTACTGGATTTTGAAATAAATTAGATGTATTAAAATCTGTACTTTCTTAGGTGAAATGAAATGGAATCGGATAGGGTAGAATAAAAGAGAACATTGGAACAGGAAAAATAGAATAGACTATCCTGGTTGCTATCTAACCTGTATTTCAACTGTTCAAAAGCCTGTGAGAACCTGTGTAAGTTTGGAGACTCATTGCTTAGTTTCCTTTTGTGCATTTGATTTGCCTTGAATTTAGTCCAAGTTTTTACTTTGCGATTTGAATAAATGTGTGCACACCAATCTGCTTTTACTTATTTGCGAGATTTTAAGCCAATTATAACAATCATTTTTAACATTCATAAGTCAGTTTCTGTGTTTAAATGCATAGTATAGAAATAATTCAAATGCAGCAAAAGTTGGCCAAACCCTTGATTCCTTATGTTATACCACATGAGCAAGATTCCTTCTTCTAAATATACATTTGAAATAACATCCATGTGCTTTTAAAACTTTTCATTTAAATGGCTAAGTGGCAATTATATTAGCTCAAACCATTGGTTGATTTTATAACTAAAGTGGAATATGATTAGGACTTATCTAACATCTCTTCTAAAATTCTCTCAGTTTAAATTTTTTTTCCAGTCTAGTCCCAAATAGTGATGTATTTCTTATCTTACTGCATGATATAAAATGCACAAACAATTATATTAGGAATTACTCTTGTGTTTATAAAAATGAAACTAGCCTTTCAATATAGATTTAAAATAATTGGGTTAATTCTTAACATGCCTTAATATCAGCATTTTTTTCTCTGCTTTCATTTTAACATGCATTGATATAACATACCTAGCATTCAATTGACATGCATTGGACATGTGATATGTATGTATTAGCATACATAACATACATATATTACTTTTAATATACTACTGGGATTTTACTGGAAATGTTGTTATCTTCCACTCTCTAGCTACAGTAAGCTAATATTTTAATTGTAGTTATAGAGAACTCATCCCTACCTCAAAAACTCCAGTTTGCAAAGAATAAGTTTCGTAAAAAATTAAACCATAAAGAAGCAACACGAAAAGTTATGTATACATATGCCAAGTTGATTCGTAGCAATATTCATAGGTCCTTTTGAGAAATTTCTAATAAAAATGCTGAAAAGAGCAAAAGGGGAATATATATTATTAACAGTACTATAATCTAATTCTTTCTAAAATTATACTTAAAGTTGAATTTAAGTAAATATTGATAGCAAGTATTATTTTATCTGTTTTCTCTGAAAGTATGGGGAGATTGAAATGATTTGAATGTTTTCCTTTCTTATGATATAATAATTATTATTATTTTAGTATTTCAAGGTTAATGCAATAGAGTAGAGCAAGCAATATTAGCATCATAATTAATGGATAGTTCCCATTCTTCAGATCTTTACACATCACCTGAGAGTGATATTTTGATAATTGATAATTGATTATTCAAAGGTGATAGCTATTGTTTTGAAAATAAGAGATTGAGACTTTCAGGCTGAGGGTTTTGATTTTGTTTATATTTATTTTTATCATGCAATAGAGATTTTATCTGGCCATTTTAAAGCAAGAAGGGCTATTATGTTGAAGTATTTACTTTTTATTTTTACTTTGTAATATTATTGTCCTCTACTTTGTATAAAACGGAAATTTATGAGACATAAAGAAATATTTTATATGTGCAAAATGTCAACTATATTAAACAAATAAAGTGTGCTTAGAAAAGCTCCCTCCCACACAAAAAAGAGGTAATTAGAATCCTCAGCTCACAGAATGTCACAGAATCCTGGCTTTGGAAGGAAACTCAGAGGTTGTTCATCCTTCACACTAAAAGCAGATTTCAGCTCCAAAGATTAGTCATCGATTTAAATCAAACTTCATCCAGTGCCTCCATCAATCTAGGGGACATTTCTAGATTCAGAAAAACAAAGTAAAAAAGCCACACCCTCTACCTAGCAGTACTGTATTGGTCAGGACAAGCTAACTACTATGCAAGGCAACCGCATCATTTTAGTGACTGAATGCAATTGATGTTTGTATTTTGTTACACTAGAATGGGTACAGTTATCTGCTCTGTAGAGTTGTTCTAGGATTCAGCATCCTTTTCCCATCCACAGTACTCTTAACTAATCCCTATAAATCCTGTCATTTCAACTAGGGAAAGGACAAAGAGAACGGGGGTGGGGGGGTGGAGTATTACATTAGGAGATGTTTATGGGCCAGGCCTTAAAGTTAATGCCACTTCTGCTCACATTTGATTATTGTCATATGATCGTGCCAACTAACAAGGAAAGCAGATAGGGAAGCCTGGTGGCTAGGAGGAAGGAAAAATGATTAATTAGTATCTCCTATAAGATCTTTGCAGATTATTAGTGTCACTGAAACATTATCCCTCTAGCTCCTTTTTGACCACTTGCATGTCCCTGCTTAAGTAGGAGTGAAAAGCCATGTATGTGTGAATTTGCAATTAAATCTGAGAATTTTAATAAGAATTCCAATTAGTAGAATAATATTTCTCTTTATCAAAACCTGCATCTGACTTATTAAAATAGTCCATTTTCAGTTGAAGTAGTAAACAGGAAATTTTGTGCACATGTCATTGCAATTTAGGTTATAAAAATGCGGGTGCTGAATATTATTAACGCAGTCGATGTTCTTTGCATTTTGAGTTCTGTTGAGAAGCAGGTATTGTATGGTTCTCATCTAAAGACAACTGGAGAGCGCTTATATACAAGTGGTCCTTCATCTATTACCAGCGTTAGGTTCCAGAGCCCCCTTCATAGGTGAAAACCTGCCGAGTAGTGACCTCATATTTATTTTATTATTTATACATATTTTAAGGCTTTATTTTGATTTAATATTCTTTTGAAATGTTTTAATCAATATTTTTAATTTTTTTTTTGATTTTTTAGGCTAGAAGATGCTTATTTTACCACAAAAAATAATTAAAGTAATAAATATATAAAAATACCTATATACCGCAAAATCCCACGATATAGGGAAAAATCCGCAATACAAAATTAGAGATATACAATTTAAAAATCCGCGATACATTGAGACCACAAAAAGTGAACCACGATATAGCACAGGACTACTGTAAATCTTTAGTTCACCCTCGGTGACATATACACACACACATAAAGAAGCACCATCATTTGTAGAATAATAATAATATACTTTATGCAAGGAATGTTATAATAGCCAAAATCAATATTAAGACAGTCAAAATACTAGTACAAAAAAAGATCTGCTTTATTCATCAAGCATAAACTTAAATAAATTGAACTCCCCAAAGATATCCAAAAGTTAAAACAAGCGCTTAAAATATCTGACAGGAACTCCACATAATACAGGCAGCCTGTACCTAAAGGGAAAATGAGAATTACATACATTTGAATCTGATCAGTTCACACATTTCAAACATTTCAATTGCCACCCACTTAGTAGATATACCTGTATTGTTTATATATCACCACCTTTATACAATGGGAAGTTAATTATAGAAGTATTCTCATATCTCAAATCGTTCATTGTTTTCCTTCTGTTTGCAGAATAAACTCCAAACTCTGGTTTGTCATTACGGATTTTTTTCAATTTGGCCTCACTGGGTTTTCAACATTCCTTTGCAACAGTGGTAGTCAACCGGATCCCTACCGCCCACTAGTGGGCACTCCAGCTTTCATGGTGGACGGTAGTGGAGCAACCAAAGTATAAATAAAAAGATAGATTTAACTATAGTAAGTTGTTTTATAAAGATTTATTCTGCCAAACTTAGCGAAAATCCGACACAAAGTACTTGGTAAATAATTATTATATGCTTTAACTTGCTGTAACTCTGCTTTATAAATTTTATAAAGTAAATTTACTTCTCTACTTTATAAATCACCCTTACTGTGGAACCAGTGGGCGGTTAGAAAATCTTACTAATAACAGAGATACAAAAGTGGGCGGTAGGTATTAAAAGATTGACTACCCCTGCTTTACAACATGCTAAATAAACTAAACTTGTTACTCTAGAAAAACATGTTTCCTCTCTCTCTCTATCTCTCTCTTGCTCTCGTTCTCTCTCTCATCACAAGTATAAATTAATGTTATCATAATCTTCTTTTTGAAATTTCTTTTAAGTATCGAGTCTACTGCTTCATGTTCTTCTAGCAACAGAAATTCTGCAGGCCACAGTTTGGGATTCACGACTAGCCAATCTGTAACAACTAGATCAATTTTTTTTTCTTTTTGTGGATTTTTTGGAATTTAATATCTATAGGATTGTAGGATCATGTCTTCTAAAAAAGATTTTTTTATTACCTCCTTTTTAATTTGAATACCTTTCTTTTCCTTTTTTTTCTTGTTTCATTGTTTTGGCTACAATTTCCAGTACAATATTGAATGTGGTCATGAAAACAGACTTTCTTTTCTTGTTTCTGATCTTAGGGAGAAACACGTAATGCTTTTAAGTAATGTTGTCAATTGGAGTGTTTTTCCTTTCTTGTTATAGATTTAGTATAAATAAATAATAGCAGCTTTATAGAAGACAGGATCAACCTGATTCCTGGCATGTTAATACATAATTTAAAAACAAAGTAACACATGAATTACTATGAATGATGGAGTAAAAATGATGTTGTATTATAATTTAACTAGGATTTGATCATTAATAATATTGAATATGTGTCATGTTGCTGTTTTTTTTTAATTTTTAATCACCATGTATGTTCATTACTATTCTGTATTAGTTTCATTTGCATAACATCCTGGCTAGAAAATCATGTTCTTTACAGACTAGTCTCCCCAATACTTCAAGCACCCTGCTGGCCTCATGCATAGTTATTACAAAATTATTCACTATATTCCCTATGCTGTAATCTGCATCTTTGTGACTATCCTGTAACTACCAATTTTTATTTTTAATCCCTTTTCTATATGTATTCTTTGGTCATTTTCTCATTCATATATTTGTATAACTTTTATTTTTTGAATTTTTTAATAACATGCAAGTTATAATATTAAGGCTATTACCCTTTGCCTATATTGTATCTTACGAAAGTGTTTTTTAATGCGCCTGATATATTAGTCTGAAATTAAAAATTTAAGTATTTAAACTCTGTGACATAAAATTTTGTTGTTTTAATATCACACCCTATTTAAAAATTCTTAGTAAATGAAAAAATAATTAATATTAGGTTGCCTTCTAAATTATTTTTGAAAATTTTACAAACTCCTGAAATCCCAATGAAAGAGAATTTTAGACTAATTACAAGTCATACATTGGCAGTAACATTACAAAATATCTGAACGACTTCCGTATCCTTCCAGGCAAGTAAATTCAAGAAGACTAGAGAGAAGCAATACAAATTTTATCTCATATATAAATTTGAACCATTCCTTGTATGGGAAAAGTAGGAACATTTCAGCATGAACTGGACAATGTGAGTTTAAATTATGGCATTTCCTGACTCAATGTGATTTCCTTAAGAATGGTACTTCTGGTATAATCCTGCCATGATTAGAGAAATGACTGCTCTTAGCATCCTTCATTTTGGCTCTGATATTGATTTTCAAAAAATATGTCCTGAGAAAATGGGATATATAATAAAAGCTAATTCTTGTTTAGATATTGTGCATACCAGATATGATTTTAGATGTTTTACATACATTTATTTTTTACTGGCCATATTATTCTTATGAAGCAGATACTAGTAAATAGCCCCATGTTATAGATGAGGAAACTAAAGCTTTGTGTGGTTGAGCAACTTTTTCAAGGTCACAGAGCTCATCCATTAAAGAGCCAGTGCTCATACCTGGGCAGTCTGGCTAAAGTCTTTATGCTGTCTATATGACTGGTTAATTTAGATTGGAAGAGTGATTCAGGAAATATTTTGAGCACAGTGTGATAAAAAGAAATTATTCAATTCTGACTAGAATACAAAGAGTGAATTCACATTTTTGAATATGGTACAAGACCCTTAAGTAACCTGTACCAGGTGTAGTACTCTATTTGTTTAAGCAATGTACATTGGCTTCAGATGTCAGTCATTGATGCACCACTGTTGGTATACCATATAGGTACTACAATATGGTTAACATTAGCAAAGACCATTATCACGGTGATTTGCAAATAAAAATAAAATTAAATTGAAAATGTCTGGATCATAATTCAAAACCAAGATGAATAATTAAGGTACTAAATTGTCAGACTATATGTGAGTTGTTCCAAACTTTGATCAGATCTAAGTACAAAATAGTAAAGACCAGTGGATTTCAGAATTGGGTATAATAATAGAAGGTGGGTAGGGAAAACTTTATTAACACTTAACTTTATTAATATTCAGACCTTTCCTGTCTTATTTAAAATGGAACATTTTGTCCATCTATCCCACGTGTAAACAGAGATTTGGAATTGAAAAGAGATGAACTCAAATACAATAACTTTGAGCTAATGTCTTAAAATATTATAGCACCTGTCTTCTATGGCATCAAATAAAATAAAGGCATGGAAAAACAATTGACAGAAACATAAAGCTGTATAAAATTTTAATTACTTTGGTAATTAGAGTTTAAATCAAGAACCAGAGAAGTTACAAGAATACCACTGAGGGGAAAAAGAGGAGAGCAAGGAAGTAAAAAAAAGCAGTGAGTAGAAAACAGAAGAACTGCAGGGAGAATGGTATTGTACTGAGGGCATATTTTCTCCATTTCACCAATTACCCACAGGTAGGCCTGGATATTGGCTCTTTTATTCACAGTATGACATTATGAGGGTGATTGTTACTATGACTGCTATATTGGTTTCTTTTCCTATGAAGCAATATTCAAACATTAAAGATGTTTCCTATTCACATCCAAGTACTACTCAGCTGGAAACCTTCTTAAATAATAGATGGCACTTGAAGATATTGGTTGTCATTTTAAATAATTAACTATGTCTAATTTTGGCAGTAACTGAACTTTTATTGTCTGTGAAAGCTTGACACACAACTTGATTTAGAGGAGCAAATATTTATAGTCACAAATTCTGAGTCAACTTGCCACTGCCCTTTATGACACTTTTTTTTCAGGTGGATTTTTCCCCTTTCATAGATAAGTAGATAGATATATGTACATAGGTAGGTAGGTAAATAGATTAATATAGGTGAATCTAAGTAAAATATAGATATCTAATTCAGTTTATAGTAATGGACCACTATATAATAACAAGTATTTAAAAATCACTACTTCATTATGAATTAAGATGATCTATAATAGTGTATTGCACCATAGAAAGGGACTTCATGTTTTCAACTGTGTATTATCTGAAGCTACCAATAAAATACTTTGAGCATAGCAGGTCTTCAATAAGTATTTAATTAATTGAATTGATATTTTTTTTACTATTACTATCCAAGTGTTTTGTATAAAATTAAATTGACTCCTATGTTGTATTTGGAAAATTTTAGTTCCCAGTGGTTTTGCTTGAGAAGTAGATGAATAAATTTTCCCCAATTTTACTCCCTGTAAGGTAGGAGAAAATATTTGTCTATATACATAATTTAATATATTGGCCTTGAATCTAATAGGACTGCTTGAGAAAGTCATTCAGATGGCACATGGTTACTAAGATATATTTTATTTAACAAACATTGATAATGGGCATTCCAGGCACTGTTCTAAGTACTTCAAAAATTATAGTGAAAATGTAAATTAGGCAAATCCATATAGGAAACCATTCAGTTTATGAGAAGTCTTAGAATATATATTATCTTTACTGTTTATAAAACATACGTATTAGTAGGTTTTATATTATTTATTATATATGTGAAGCCTAGATATAACTGGAATCAACATGTTAAATATGAGAGATTTTTGCAAGATGAGAAATTAACTACTATTATTTAATTTTAGCACCAGTCCACTCAGTCATGACTTTTATCATTGGAAAATGTAGATTGAGATTAACTTCCCTCTGAGAAGTACAAAGGTAGAAAACTCCTGAGTAGCTTTCCCCATTGCAGTTAGGCAATCAGAGATCATGTTTTTGCAGTTCTTGGCATAAAACAGGCCAAAGAGGTATATAATAATATAAAGAGAAAATAGACATTACAACGTGCAGTCATAAGCAAAGTGTAAATTAGGAGTGAAGTAGTAACTATGCCACCATAATCTTGTTTAAATACACACACACAAATATAAACAAATTTATACTTATTACTAATTTAGTACTTGCAATTTTTTTATTCAATACTTCTATAATTACTAACGAAAGTATAGCAACAAGTTGATAAAAATTGTGTGAAGCTTCAGACATAAGTGTAAATTACTTGAGTATAGGCTCCGTATGGAGCATGTTATATTTGAAATTATAATTCTTCAGTATATGTTTATTGTATGGCAGACTTAACCGTTAGTTTAGCCTCATTATTCTCCAAAGATATAAATTTACATTTAGTAAATAATGGATCATCATTAATTTTCATGTTAATGTTTATTCAAATTTTACCCTGAAGTTTCTTTTCTTAAGCGCTGCCTCTTTTTCTTTCAAAACTGTAAATTATTGATGTAGCATCTTTTAATGGTTTTCAAAAGTTTATTTTATATCCTTCCTAATTAACTATAATGCTGAATTTTATCTAGGAAATATCAGTCCTACAACTTTTTTTCATATAACTATAAAATATCAGAATGTGATAGATTATTTTATTTGCAGATGAATGTATCTCATTAGAAAACCCTGCTACTTTTTTGAGATTGAAATTTACACTGTCACCTTCAGTACAGAAAATGTTTTTTATAAAATGCATGTTTGATTGTCATTTAAAACTGCAGCAATAGTGATGAATAGAGACATCTGCCACCACACATACAGATTGATAATGACTTTATTTGTACTTTGGCCTAATGCATATCCTGTCAGATCATCAAAACAAGAAAAGGAAGCTCTCATCAGACAGTAAGAAATGGCCAGATGCTCACAAAATGATGAAAAGCTATTGTCTCCTGGGAGACAATGTTTAAATTATGCAAAGAAGATACTATTTTATTATAGATTTTAAAATGAATCTAACTTATCAAACTTAACTGCTGCTTTAAGGCTATGCCAAGCATCCTGGTCTCAAAATGTTTGCTTCTTCTCAGCTTTCATGTTCATCCTTTCCTCTTTACTATAAATCTTTCAGCAAACTAGATGCGAGGTAGTTGAGAAAAATAAGAAGAGTAGACTAATGGATTTACTTTTTTTTTTTTTTAGATTTCATTTAATCATTTTACATAGGAGAGAGAGAGAGAGAGAGAGAGAGAGAGAGAGAGAGAGAGAAAGAGAAGGGGGAGAAGCAGGAAGCATCAACTCCCATATGTACCTCTATCAGGCAAGCCAAGGGTTTCAAACCAGCGACCTCAGTGTTGCAGGTTGATGCTTTAACCACTGTGCCACCACAGGTCAGGCTGGATTTACTTATTTTTATAATTAGTTGATTTAATCCTGGGGTGAGAAACAACTTGTACAGGTTTATATTTTTAACAGTCAAGCCTAAAGAGAGTCCTTCTAATTTGGCGGGGAAATCCAAGCTCAAACAAAACATTTTTGTTTAGTACTAAAATGAAAGAGATTGGAACAACCTAGTAATCCTAGTTAAATATACACTTACAGGTGATATTTCTTCAATAACTATTAACCATGGATTTTTAATGCATAGAGCAGTAGACTGGGGTTAAGAGAATTAATTAGTAAAAAATTGAATTATTACATGATGTACATCTATTTCTATCATTGGTTTGATGAACAAATTCTCTTCATATTAAAATTCATAATATACTAATCCCGTATCTTGAAATACATCATTTACTCAGTTTGTGGTCATTAGCTTCCAATATAACAATTTAAATGTAAAACATATTTATATCTGGGCTACTATGTTTCAGTTTCATATCTTCAACTTGAATTGAACTCTTTCACAGTATGGAACTTTCAGATATATATCATTATCTTACAATAGTTTTGTGCCAGTAAATTATTCATTTTATTTCATTTGTACTGTATCTAAAACAAAACATTTTCAATTTCCACATAATGCAGTTTAAAATGATGAGCTCTAGTTCTTCCGAGAATTCTTCACATGGTGGAAGTCACAGAAGTACAGTGTCAGCTATAATGCCCTAGGGATGCTAACAGAAAAAAAGTGTCCCATTGAACCATAAATATTAATGCTAATATAACGAATGTCTTTTATGTTCAAAGAAAGATGAACTTTATACAATGAACAATAAAAGATTGTATCTAGTACCTGTTTTATTTTTCTGTACTAATTTCTGTTATAACAAATCTGAAAAGTCAAATCTGTATGATTATTCCAATGAGGATGTTTACTTAGGAAGTTATTCTAGACTGTAGTATTTTTTCTCCCTTCATATGTTTTAAAAATTGGACATTTTGCATATGTAAATATACTTGTTATTTCTATACACCACGTGCAAACTCTTAATGAGTGTCCATAGTTGTCTAACTTCTTCTTTATGTGGTTAAAAGTAGCTGTTTGTTAATCGAGGCTCCCCTTGTTTGGAATTAAATTTTTTGATTTCCTTGTATGACAGTATCAGATATTTTACAGAAACAGTACCAACCTCAAATAATAGAGGAAAACAATATGAAAATGCAAATGAAAACATTTCCCCTTAGGTTATAATTCTCTGTTGAAAGACAAATAGAACTTACACTGCATTATTTAAAGCATTTGCCTGTTGCCTAAAATATAGTAGAAGCTCAGAAAAAGAAGATTGGAAATGTTCTGTCTCCATAATGAATGTGAGGATGTTTCAGGAGTGACAGGTAGCGAACAGTGAGGCAGCATATGAGGGGCCTAACACTTGACATCAGAAAAGGGACAGAAGGAATAAAATAATATGTTATGTGTTTTATATGTTATATTATAATATGTTACATTATAATATACTATGTTATATTACACATAATAATATGTTATGTGTAGCTTGTATGTCTGTGGTTATGTATATGCAGACTCTAAAACAAATAAGACATATTATCATTGTTGACTCTCCTTGCCATACTAGGCATTTAAAATATACACCTATCTTTAAGAAGTAGATGTGTCTACTACCACATCATATTACTTTGTTGAATTTTCTATGCTAAAAATATGCACTTAGTGCTAAATTAATATGTCTTCTGTGGATAACATATGTATGTGTTTTTAATTAGGTAGGTAAAAGGTTCAAGGAGACTTTACAGTAAGAAATATTGGATTCTCTGGGTAAACAAAATGGAAAATGTAAGCATGAGAGCCACTAAGTTCGTGACTCTGCATTTCTGAACTGGCCTATTAAATGTTATTGAGGCTGATTTTTTTTAATCCTTCCGGGATATGATTAAAAAAATTAAGAAATCAATTTGGCTAACAAGAAAAGCATTGGATGAGGTTTTGTTTTGTTTTTATTGTTTTCCTGTTATTGTTACTTAAACTACCCTGATACACTTAGTGATAATACAATGCTTTCTTTTTTTTTTTTTTTTTTTTTTTTTTTTGAATTTTCTGAAGTTGGAAACAGGAAGTCAGACAGACTCCCGCATGCGCCTGACTGGGATCCACCTGGCATGCCCACCAGGGGGCGATGCTCTGCCCATCTGGGACGTTGCTCTGCCGCAATCAAAGCCATTCTAGCACCTGAGGCAGAGGCCACAGAGCCATCCTCAGCGCCCAGGCAAACTTTGCTCCAGTGGAGCCTTGGCTGAGGGAGGGGAAGAAAGAGACAGAGAGGAAGGAGAGGGGGAGGGGTGGAGAAGCAGATGGACGCTTCTCCTGTGTGTCCTGGCCGGGAATCGAACCCGGGACTCCTGCACGCCAGGCCGACGCTCTAGCACTGAGCCAACCGGCCAGGGCTACATTACTTTCTTAGATATGTTTGTGGCATTCCTCTATTCTCCATCTTTCCAGGTACCTTTATTGGGACATAGATGTCTAGAAAAGCTTAAGAATTTCTTTTTTGTGTTTTAATTTTTTTCCTTATTTATTGGAGTCCTTTGATCTCCTTGAAGTAGCCTTAGCCTTATTAATAATTCTCAATATTCTAATATGGATGGATTAGAAATGACTTCATGACTTGCCTTGTCAGTTTATTTGATTTTTTTTTACCTGCTAGTCATTCAGAGATGATTTAAAAAAAAAAAGCATGATCTGCAAATGTGCTCTTTTTATTCTGAATCCTCAAATGTTGTGCTAGTTTTAGTTTATGGATAGGTAAAGCCATCTTGGCTTTTCATTAAGGATTTCTCCATTCTGTAGCTCTTTTGCTTGTTACAATTGCCATAAGTAATCCAAATGTGTAGACAGTGTAGTTTGTGATTAGACCACAAAGTGTATTTCTAGGAAAGTGAAGGAATGAGAAAATAATGACTATGGATAATAACACTTGTATGAAAAAGATGTCAAAAAATAAGTGCAATCTGCAGGCTTTTTCTTGTAACTCAGATACAGAACCAGAGACTATGATGCACTGATTCTTCAAGTATAATCATTATACAACTTGTATTAGAATCATCAATGTCATTTGCTTAAAAATAGAATTTTTGGGCCCATTATAGGTATATTGAATCAGAATTTGTGAAGGCCAATCATATTTCTCCTCCTGGCCCTCCTAAGAATTTTTACTAAGCCATTTTGAATTCTTGGCTCTATCATGGAATATCCACATAGCTTTAACTGTCACTTCGATTGTTTTAGTTACTTCCTTCCTTTACCAAGATATTATTCACTAAGAATGACCTCATTTGCTCTGAAACATATTTAAAATAAAATTGCATATTCTTACCTGTCTCTGTGTCTGGAAGTAATAGATATTCATGGCTTTCCTTGTCTCCTCACCATAGATTTGATAACCATATTCTTCTACCTATTCATATTTATATACTTCAAATAACATACAAATAATATATAACCTATGCAGAAAATAAAAATGCCACATAATTCTGGACCTAAGAGTTAAAAGCATGTTCAGACTCATTGATTCTACTCTTTGCCTGAATTTTAGTCCTAGAGCATTCTATTAGTACTCAACCGAGGAGTAAACCTAATAGGAGAAATATATAAAGAGATGTATTATTGCAAAATATTAGCTCACTACTTGATTATACAGAATGATTAGGTAAGTCTGAAATCTATAGAGCATTCTGTCAGGAAGAACAGACTAGAACTTAGAGGCACTGGCTGAAGCTTCTCTCTACAAGGAAAATTTCTCACGAAGTCCTCAGCTCTGCCTTTCAATTAATTGAATCAGGCTAACCCAGATTATTTAAAATAATCTCACAATCAAAGTCAACTGTTTATGGACTTTAATTACTTCTACACAATATCTTTCTGACAACTCCAAGATTAGTATTTGATTGAGTAACAGGGGACTTTAGCTTATCCAAGTTAAAACATTAAAAAGACCAACAAAAGAACATAAGGATTTTTATTTATTTGATCTAGCACTTTCTGTATTTGTATTTATAGTAAATCATTTCCTAAATAGAAGTTTTTATGCATTTAGATACCTACTTAAGTTTATCATTTATTCCCCAGAAACTGTGGTAACTATCAGCTTATGATATGCTGGTAAGCCTATTCGTCAATAGTTTGATAGAATTTATAGCTGCATTCTCAGTCTTTTAATGACTCTCAAAGTCAGCAAAATCCATACTTACATGTCATGTTCAATATAATTAAATATTTAACAGTTATAGAAAATCTTTTAAGCTTTGTCCTGATTCTTCCCATAACAGCTTGATTATGGGAAACACAGCTATTTACTAAGAGCTCCAGACAAATTTTAAAAGCATTATTTCTGAAGTATTTATAATAGTTTGAAGTAACATTTTAACTAAGTATCAGATTTCTTAGTATTTCATTGGTTCACACGACAGCCACATCATCATTTTTGTTGTCAACTAAAAACATACACCCTTAGGAATTTTTTTTTCATTAAAATGCTTACATGAAAAAGAAAAAAAAATATTTTATGCTATTAGAAATCACCCAAGAAACAAACATGAGATTGCTGAGAAGACTATAACCACCAAAGAAATATAACATAGTTTCGATGTGAGAATATGAATGGTTTTTGAAGTGTTTGTGCTATGAACCAGCTGTGTCCTTTGACAATTTAAATAAATAGAAACCCATAAAAATGGAACTCCATATAGGGCTGAGATTTTGTTTGCTTGTTAATATTGCAAAACTGTGCAAATGTGGTGATACACGTTAAAAAAAAAGAAGAAGAATACAAAACACTTGACACAAAGCTGTCCTGGGACAAATTAATAATGGCAAAATGCCAGAAACAAGCATGTCTTCCCTCTTCAGTGGTAATTACTGCCCTTTTGAATGTTGCAGAGCCAAAGAGGGAAGCTTTCATCATTGTTCTCCCAACTCAGGCAGAGTAAAACGGAATGTCAGGAACACGATGAGCCTTCACGTTATGGGCACTTGGTACTTTGATGTCTATATTATCTTTTGTAGATTATTCCTTTTTACTAAAAACAATGTGGATCAGAGGGCAGGTTTCCTAAAATTTCAAATTATGCTAAACTTATTGACTATTGTCTCCTTATTCCCAAACTCCCTGAGCATGCACATAGATACATAAACGTTTTTGGTGAAAATAGTGAACAATGGGAACCTCGGCCTGCAAACCCAATGTGGGCTGTTTCTCTGGTAGCTTTTTATTTTCAAGGAGACCATCTCCATTTTGTGATGTAATGTGGAGTTAGCAGACCCACACATTTATTCTAAACTTTAGTTTCTTTCCTTAGGAAATAGGCTTAATTGTTAGATATTGTGGGGTTATCTTGAAGTTCAAGTGAGATGATGTATTAAAGTTTTACATGAATTGTAAAGCACACTACAAATGTCAGTAATTATGTTAGATTATTTCAAGCATTCAGATGAAATGTGAGTCATATAGTCTTGTATGTAGATGTTTGACATCATGTAGAAAAACCATTTGAATGATTGAATCTCTCATTTGTCTTGGAAAACTTCACACCATATAACTGTTTTGAACATACTGGGACATATTTTATTTTTCAAATAGCAACTAGTCTGGCAGGTTGTTTGGTGAAGACATTTGTTGGAAGGATAAGTTCTTTTTATAGTGGTTCTATAATTGACATTTTAAAATTTCCGCTTGCATTAAATATTTTTAGTGTAGCAATGTTTTTAGACCTTCAAATTGTTAATAAGAATATTAATGACCCAGATTATGAATGAGCATATACAGGTGGTACAGTATAAAATTCCAACAAAAATATTCATCTTCTCAAATGACAAGGTGTCGGACAAGAAAAAATTACATGTAAGATTAAGACATTGAGTGAGTTCATTTCCAACACTTACTACCCTCCTAACTCCATTCTACTGTTTGTTAGATCTGTGGTCAGTTTCTCTCTCATGCATATTATAGATGTCTTCATTTTATAAAATATGTATAAAAATTTCCAAAAATAAACTTGTATCTAAGTTAATACCAAAAAAGACCTAAAATGTCACTTAATGTTCTGTATAATTAGCGTTATATAAGTCAGTTATTTCACAAATTCTGGAGAATATGTACTGTATCTTTCCTTGAACATTCTGGTAAAAGTATAAAATGAGCTTTTTAATCTTTTTCAGTGTGTGTATATATTTGTGTGTGTATGTGTATATGTATATATGTATCAATATATGTATCTGTGTATGATTGTTATGTTGTATTTATTTGATGTTTTTATCTAGGTGATTTCACTTAGTCTTTTATAGTTAGTGTTTCTGTGTCATTTCTAAAAATCTTTACTGCAAAGGCTAAAACATTTTCTTTTGTCTATAATATATTTCATATATTCAATATCTACGTTAGAGGTTAAAGTCTCCCCCTTGTTGTAGTACCCTGAGATTTTCATTGAAAATCAATTGACTATATATGTTTAGGCTTATTTAACTGTTTATTCTTTTCCACTGATCTTACATTTATCTTTGTGTCAATACTGTCCACTAGCACTACAGCAAGTGTCAAAGACAGAAAGGATAAATCCTCTAATATTTTTATTTGTCAAAATTGTTTGTCATTGTAAGGTCCTGTGGATTTTAATATAACTTTTAAAATGAGCTTTTCATTAAAAAAGTTTATGGGGATTATAGTTGGAATTTCACAGAATGTATAGTCTTGTCAATGAGCATGGTATGCATTATCATTTATTTAAATCATTAAAATTTTCTGATAGGGATGTTTTGGGTTTTTTTTAACATTATTTATTTATTTATTTATTTTAGAAGAGAGAGGAAGAGAGAGAGAGAGAGAGAGAGAGAGAGAGAGAAAGGGGGTAGGAACAGGAAGCATCAACTCCCATATGTGTCTTGACCAGGCAAGCCCAGGGTTTTGAACCGGCAACCTCAGTGTTCCAGGTTGACGCTTTATCCACTGCACCACCACAGGTCAGGCACTGATAGGAATGTTTTATAGTTTACTTTGTACAGGTTTTGCAAATCTTTTGTTAAATTTATTATAAGTTGGGTTCTGATGTTATTATATGTTGTATTTTTTACTAATATAAAATTTTTGTATTTTTTTTACAAAATATTTTCTAAAAAAAATTTTTTTTTATAAAGGTGGGTTTTTTTTGTTTGTTTGTTTTTTTCCTGTTAGCTTTGAGTTCTGAAATTTTGTAAACTTACTTTATGCTCTGGATGGCTGGCTCAGTGGTAGAACATTGGCTCGGTGTATGGAAGTCCCTAGTTCGATTCCCGGTCAGGGCACATAGAAGGGACCATCTGCTTCTCTACCCATCTCCTTTCTCTCTTTACCCCCACCTCCCTCCAGCCATGGCTTGATTATTTGGAGCAAAGTTGGCTCTGGGCACTGAGGATGGCTCCATGGCCTGCCTCAGGTGCTAATATAGCTTGGTTGCCAAGCAATGGAGAAGCAGCCCCAGCAGCCCCAGATGGGCAGAAAATTGACTCAGTAAAGGGCTTGCCAGGTGAATTCCGCTCTGCCTCCTTCACTCTCACTTAATAAAAAAATTTTACTTTTTAATTCCAGTTATCTTTTTATTGCTTGAGCTCCTTGACAGAAGTGGTCATGTCATCAGAGAATACTTTTGTGTCTCACTTTTCAATATTTATGGTTTGACCCTTCGCCTTATACTACTCCGGCTAGGTTAGCCATTGATTTTTTAGATGACTTTTATAAAATTGAGAAACTTCACATCTATTAATTTCTAGTTTATTGAGATATTTTTTATACATTGTTTTTAATTTTGTCAATTTGTTTTGCACTATCACAATGATTATATTATCTTTCTTCTTCACATTGCTGTTTTGGTAAATTTTATTTATTTATTTATTTATTTATTTATTTATTTATTTATTTTATTTTTTATTTTTTGAGTATTGAGCCAACCTTACATTAAGGGTATACACACTTGGACATGATATATTATCCTTCTTGATTATTGTGGGATTCTTTTTGACAATATTTTATTAAGAATATTTGTATCTATTTTCATGAGGGCTGTTGGTCTGTAATTCTTTTTCTTGTAAGTCTTAACTGATATAATGTCAAGGTCAATCTGCATGTTTCCTCCTCTGTTTTCTGAAAAAGTTTGTATGAAAATTATATTGTTTTTCTTGTGTTTCATAGAATTCATAAGAGAAACAATCTTTACCTTCAGTTTTTTTTGTGTGAATTTTTTTTTTTTACAAATTAAATTCTTATAATATATAGGGCAAATATTTCCCTGTTGTTCCTTAGTTTTGGAAATTTGCATTTTCCCAGTAATCTTTCATTATATATGTTATATTTATTGGTCTAAAGTTATACATTATATTTTTCATTATCCTTTTGATATGTGAAAGATCTGAAGTGTAGTTCCTCTTTTCTTCTAATATGGATCATCTTTTTGTTTTAATTTTTTTTAGTCTTGCTAGGGGTTTATCAAATTTATTAATATTTCAAAAGACTAACTTTTGCTATATTAATTTTCTCTATTTTTTCTGTTGTCTACTTCATTTAGCTCTACTCTTAATTATTTCTTACTGTGCCTTTATTTGGTCTACTTTACTTTTCCTTTATGTTCATTTTAGAGAATAAAATTAGGTTCTTGCTTTCAAATTATTTCTCCATTTTTACTTTTAAGTTTTTAAAGTTATACTTCCCATTAAGCACTACTTTCACAGCATCCTACATTTGTTTGTATGTTATATTTTTATTATAAATCCACTGAAAATATATTTTAATCATTTATTGTGATTACTTTCTTGATTTGTGGGTTATTTAATAGTATGTATTTACAAATTATATGATATGTTTTTAGATATTTTATTAGTAAGTTTTAATTAAATTCTGTTTTCATCAAAAAATATATTCTCTAAAAGCTTAGTGTTTAAAAATTGATTGGGGGTTATTTTATAGCCAGGCATATGGTCCATTTTGGTTATCATTTTCTTTCCACTTGAAAAAGATTTGTAGTCTGCTGTGGTTGCATGTAATGTTCTTAAAAGTTAATTCAATCAAGATGGTCAATATTGTTGTTTAGATATTATATATGCTTACTGATTTTTTTTGTCTATGGGTTTTATCAGTTGCTGAGAGAGGAATTTTAATGTATCCAACTGTAATTGTGAGCTTTGTTTATTTCTCTTATTAGTTCTACCAGTATTAGCTTAAGGCATTTATAAGCTCTCTTTTTAAATATACATACATTTAGGATTATTATGTCTTCTTGTTTAATTGCCACATTTTTCATTGTTCCTTATTCTTTTATAATATTTCTTCTCTTGATTTTACTTGAATATTAAGGTAACTATATTATATTCTTATGCTATTTTGCACTATATATTGTTTCCTTTGTTTTCCTTTGTATTTAATAAGCATTTTTTGTTGACAGCATATAATTTTATCTTCCTTTTTTATCTAACCTGAGAATATTTGCCGTTAAGTGTTGCTACATTTTCATTTAAGTATTATGCTTAGATTTATATCTGTCTTCTTACTATTTGATTTTCATACATTCCCTCTGCTTTTTTATTCATTGTTACCTTCCAGTCTTCTTTTGGTTTAATTAGTATTTATTCATATTTTATTTTGTATTCTCCATATTCTAGGTCAAAATGGCTTACGTATTGATTGAGATTTCTATAACACTATATTATCTTACATCTTTTTTTTTATTTCTGCTTGCACTTTCTAGATCAACTAACAGTCTTTTATTTCCTATATAATGGAAAGGAATAGAGGAGGAGTTAAGAATTACCTTAAAATTTTGGTAAGCTCTCATTCATTTATGGGAATAAGGTATACTGGAGAATAAGAAGCAAAAATTTTTGGCCCTGGCAAAGAAATGTAAAGAAAAATTATTTTTTGGAGAAAATTGATTTAAATGTTAGCTCAGTTGGTTAGAGAGTTGTCCTGATACCCCAAAGTTGTGGGTTGGATTCTTGGTTAGGGCACATGCAAGAATCAGCCAATGAACACACAAATAAGTAAAACAACAAATCTCTCTCTCTCGCTCTCGCTCTTTCTCTCTAGATATAAGAAATTTGAAAATGTATTTTTGATTTAGTCTTGTACATATATAGTTTGAGATGCCTGTAAAATATCAAAAAGAGTATCATAAAGGGTAACTCTATGTACAAGGCTATGGAAATTAGAAGTGAAAGATTCATATTGTCTTGTATTATTATCACATTTTTTTGTTTTAAACCTTTATAATAATGCAAAAGATTTAATACATTTTTATTATTCATGTCCTATTATCAAATAGTTATAAAATTAATTTATAATTAATGTTAAATAATAAATTCTTGTTATATTTGTAATAATCCCTTGAGTAGCCTTTTAAAACTTTACTTAGAAATATTTTCAAAGGTAAATCAGCTTCCATAAATAATATGCCACTGTTCTATAATGACTGAAATGCAAATCAGTTCCATTTAAATTGGGCCCAAATTTGTGAGATCTCATTAAAACTTGACCAAATTCCATTGAATCTTTGCATTCTAAGGATTACTTTTGCATTCTAAAGACTACTTTGTCAAGTTTAAACATAACTAGTTTTAAGGAGCTAATACAGGTTATTAATGCGGATTAAGGTGTATATAAATTTGAACCTCTTTACAATGAGAAAGTCACTCTTGACGCCTCCTATTCAGTATCTTGTCCAAACACTGAAGTAAATATTCATGCCAACCCTTCTCAGCATTTGATTAAAGATTTTTATGTGTAAATATGTATTTTTGAAAGGGGTATTGAGGACTTCTTATTTGCATATGAGTGAACTCAGTCCCAAAGAGTTGATTTTTCCAAAGGCAGTGAAGTCACTGATAGGGTGAAATTTGGGTTAAGCAAGGTGTTTTTACTTTTCAGTTTCTATTTTATTTTCATAACAGTTTCTCAATGGAAAAGTTAATTTTTGCATGATCTCAAAAAACTGTGATGGTTGTATGAGCTCTTGGGTTGTATAAGTTAAGAACTGTATATCCAGTAGTTGCTGCCATCACGGCCACACATGCAGGTTCCCATTAGATTCAGACAGACAGTAAAGAAACAGTGGAGCCAAAAAATGGTAGGCAATTCCTTTATTAAAGTCTCGCACTGGCCGACAAGCAACACACATTAGCAAAACAATGGCCCTTCCCAAGCAGGAAGGTAATCCACAATTTGCTATCAACTGCCCCACTCTAAAGGCAAGCATACACATGGCTGCCTAGCCCTTAATGCAAACGATAAGCTATCAAACATAAAAATCACATTTTACAAACTTATTTGCACAACAAGAACTTTAAATTGCTAATGTGTGAATGTTTGTGTGTTTTATATTCATCTCCTTCTCCTTCACTCAGCCTCATTTTTTGCTACTAAATTCTGCCTATAGTATTTACTCTTTTTTCTCTTCTAATTTTCTTGAGAAATATCAATATCAACCCAATTTTCTCTAATATATAATTTTTCTTTACATTTATGTCTAATTTGTTCAGTCTTTAATGAAAATATATACCATATATTTTGCTCCATAAGATGCACCTGACCATAAGACACACCTAGGGTTTTAAGGATGAAAATAAGGAAAAAAAATATTCTGAACCAAATGATGTGTTAAAATATTTAATAAAATATACCACAATAATATTTCAACAATGTAAACTCAAGAGCAATATTAACAACCATTAGCACTTTTATTAACAATTGAGAAGAGACATTAACATTCAAATACTCTTCTAGTTGTCCAGGAACCCCAGGAACTCATCATTGCTAGTGTCAGAATTTAAAAAGCTCAGTTGATTACAATCATTGTTATCACTTTCTTTTAGACTCCAGGACCGGCCATTCAGGTTGTTGATCTTCTATAGTTCAGGGTACCCCCTGCTGCTGCACTAGGGAAAGTCCAGTTATTTTTTACTCTAATGTCACTACATAGGTAAACTACCTGGATTACAGCTGGAATAAACGATGGAGATGAGCAGCATAGCCTTCTCCGTCTGCCGCTGCTTCGTCTGTGCTCACACTGGCTCCCCAGCTCACTGCAGGTGCCTTGCACCCTTGGCCCCTCCCCTATCTCCCCTTCAGCCAATGAAATGCTATTAGGCTGGCAACAAGTGATGTCAGCACCTCACACAGAGCTCCAGCAGCTGCTCCGCAGCCCTCCACGGCTGCAGTGTGCCTCTCACATCTGCCTCGATGATACCAGATGGATGCACCCACACAAGTAGCACCTTCCCTCCTGCGCTGCATGCAACTGTGGAAACTGGAACCAGGAGATTACTCAGCAGATGCTGGGGTTCTGCACGCCACCATGGCGGGTATAATTACACTCCCGTTAGCGCTCATTCTACATATGTTTACCAGCGCAGTGCCCCACAGCAGCTAAAAAAAATGAACATTCACTTCATAAGATGCAGGGGCATTTTCCCCTCCACTTTTTGAGGGGGAAAAAAAAGTGGGTCTTATGGAGCAAAAAGTACAGTACATATCTATCACTAAAAAATCATTATGGATTTAAAAACAGCTGCTGCCTTCTCACACACAGGTGATTAAATTTCATTCCCTGATTTGAGATTCTAGTCTTTGTTATATTCAAAAGTACTTTTGAAATACTAGCTCCTTCTCATTTATCAATCACTATTTAAAACAAGCAAAAAACAAGGTAATAGTTGTGCAAGTAAGTATAACTTGAAATATAACACTTGAATGTCTTCAATATGTTAGCAAAATGTTAAAACATAATGCAACAACAGCAATAGTTAACATGCAATGAGTGCTTTCCAGGTGCCATAGACATTATAACAACTCTATAATATAAAAAAAAAGTACTATTCTATTACTCATTTTATAGGAGAGGAGCCTGATGCTTTAAGAGATTTAAGAAATTGCCAGTGTAACTTATACATTAAATGATGTAGTCATCAATTAAACAGACTGAATTTCCTTCCTGAGTCTGAGCTTAAGCCTTCAGTTTTCACATTTCACTGCCTAGTAATCCAGAAACAGGTTTCAACTTGTGTGTTTATGTATCCAATCTTTGCATATAGGACATTTTTATTTTTTGATTTGCACTAACATTATCACAAATATAATTTTACAGTAACTTTTTTTTCTTTCTTTTTTTTTTTTTTTTTTTTTTTTTTTTGTATTTTTCCGAAGCTGGAAACAGGGAGGCAGTCAGACTCCCTCATGCGCCCGACCGGGATCCACTCGGCACGCCCGCCAGGGGGCAACGCTCTGCCCACCAGGGGGCGATGCTCTGCCCCTCCGGGGCGTCGCTCTGTTGCGACCAGAGCCACTCTAGTGCCTGGGGCAGAGGCCACAGAGCCATCCCCAGCGCCCGGGCCATCTTTGCTCCAGTGGAGCCTCAGCTGCCTGAGGGGAAGAGAGAGACAGAGAAGAGAGAGAGGGGGGAGGGGTGGAGAAGCAGAAGGGTGCTTCTCCTGTGTGCCCTGGCCGGGAATCAAACCGGGACATCTACACGCCAGGCCGACGCTCTACCACTGAGCGAACTGGCCAGGGCCTACAGTAACTTTTACTAAGGGTTTTTACTATACAACTTCACAAACCACTCAAAGTCATACATTTTGGTTTTTATTTTGTGTTGTTTATCCTTTACATTGAATTTATATTTTGATGTTAACTATCTATTTTTGCATACTTCTCTCTATTAGCATTGATAATAGAACCATGCCTATAAACTATAATATGTTTTTATTGTAGTGGTTTTTTGTTTATTTTATAAATGCTTCCTTTATTAATGAATTTTGTTTCTTACATTAAATAACTGGCTAAGACTTGTGGACTTTCTTTAGTGTGTCCTGATGCCATTGCCATTAGGTATAGGCATGATCAAGAAAAATATTCAGTAATCTTTTATACTTATTTAAACAAGTAAAAGTATCAAGAAGGATGTTATCTGTAATATAATAAGTAATTACTGACTTCAGTATCCTATTCAATCTTCTTTAATACTTTAAAACTTTTTCCTTGCTTAAAACATAGAAAATATTTACTAATTAACTTCTTTATCACAACTCACATTCTACACCCAGCATTTATTTTAAAATATTATATTTATTTTTTAATAAATACTTTTTATGCAAAACTGAAAATATTGTTTTCTTTTTATCTTTTTTCATTTTCTTATATTGTCACTCTCTCTGTTACTGCTTTATATAGCTTTGTGTGTTGCACATACTTAATACCCATTTTTAAAATTATTTTATTTATTTAGTTATTTATTTTTTGACAGAGACAGAGAGAGTCAGAGAGAGGGACAGATAGAGACAGACAGGAAGGGAGAGAGATGAGAAGCATCAGTTCTTTGTTGCAGCACCTTAGTTGTTCATTGATTGCTTTTTCATATGTGCCTTGACCAGGGGGCTACAGCAGAGCAAGTGACCCCTTGCTCAAGCCAGCAATTTTATGCTTCAAGCCAGAGACCTTTGAGCTCAAGCTAGTGACCATGGGGTCATGTATATGATCCCACACTTAAGCTGCTGAGCCCGTGTTCAAGTTGGATGAGCCTACGCTCTAGCTGGCGACCTCAGGGTTTTGAACCAGGGTCCTCTGCATCTCATTCTGATGCTCTATCCACTGCACCACCGCCTGATCAAGCTTAATACCTTAAAAGTTAAATTCATTGAGATAATTTTCACAAAATAAAATTTACCCTTTACAGTTTACTCATCTATGAGTTTTTGCAATGCATACATTCATGCAAATGCCATCACAGTTAAAATAAAAATATGTATGACCATCTTCTTGAAAAGTTCCTTCAAGCCCCCTTGTAATCAGTACCCTACCTCTTTACCATAGCTGGCAACCACTGATCTGTTTCTTGCACTTAGAATTTGCCTGTTTCAGAATGACATATGTAGTCTTTTGTGCCTGACTTTTTTTTCCCACTTAAAACAATGCTTTTTAGATGTACAGTATTGTGACATTTATCCATATTTCTTATTATTCCTATGGCATTAAATTGTATGGCTGTAGAAACCCAATAGTAACATATACATAGATAGCATTTATGTCTGAGAATGGGCAGTCAACACCTGCCAGCCACCAGGGAGGGGGACTGGGTCACTCTGGTCCAAAGTTGACCGGGTTTGGGTTTGATATCTCTGTTTCCTGGCAATACCCTGCAGTTTGAAGTTCCTCTGGAGATGGACCACCTATACCTTGTGCTTAAGCTGGTATGATGGGAGGGTTTTTCTCAGTATTGTCCTCCACCTTCAACTTGCAACCATCCCTGCAAGTCTATACCACCAGGGGCTGGAGAGGATCTGTTAATATTTCTTCTCTTCTTCAATAGTAGACTGCTGTTATTTGGTATCACATGATAGACCTGTGCAGGGGAAATAAGGGCTCTCTGTTATCCTGGCCCAGTCCCAGCTTCGGGGAAGCCTTGCACCCTGAGCTCTGGACAGGGAATTCTAAGCATGTCTGCTACTCCTCTGATCAGCAAACACTCTGCCTTCTATCTGTCGCTGTCCTTGCCCTTGCATGGGAGTTTTCATTTCTCCCCCAATGACAGAAGATTGAGGTTTTGAGTTATAGGATCTTCCCATAAAACCCAGAAGTATTTTTTTAAAATCCCTACCCTTTCCTTAGCTACAGTGCACTTTGCTGCCTCTCCCCTATTTCTTAAGGCTTTTTGCTTTGCATGAGAGAAGAATCTAGAGAACTACAAGGCAATTTCATCCAATGCGGACATTGCCCGTCTCCGCCAGATGCCTGCACCACTGAGGGGTCTCTCTTTAGGCTTGCCCTACCTAAGTGAACACCACTCAAGGGAGAATACAAATGAGTTTTAAATCTACTTTTTACTTACAAATATAGTCTAAGGCACATTTTTTTTATAATAATAATATGGGTACCCCACAATTTGTTTCATCAACATGGTATATTTGAATTTACTTTTCAAAGCTTCCTACTAAAATTTTAGGTGACAGGATGATACTTGGCTCAGATAGTAGCAATGACAATACCTTTCCTAAAAAGTAGCTGAATATAATCATTGTGACTTGAAAAAAACAAAAAGAAATAAAGGAAGGAAAAGAAATATACATTCCATCAGTGGTAAAATTTCCTTCCAAATGGGTAGGTGTGGTGCGACCTTTTAAAGAATTATGAAAGGTCCTGGAGAGTTGGCTCAGTGGTAGTGCATTGGCTTGGCGTGTGGAAGTCCCAGGTTTGATTCTCAGTCAGGCTCTACAGGAGAAGCAACCATCTGCTTCTCCACCACACTCCTCTCTTATACTCCCACAGCCATGGCTCAATTGATTCGAGCACCTTGGCCCCAGGCACTGAGGATGGCTCTGTGGAGCCTCTACCTCAGGTGTTAAAAATAGCTCAGTTGTGACCATGGCCCAATATGGGCAGAGCATTGGCCCAGACGGGGATTGCTGGGTAGAACCTGGTTGGGGCATATGTGAGAGACTGTATCTATCTCCCCTCCTCTCACTTGGAAAAGAAGGAAAAACATATAATCCTATAAAAAAGGGATTCATTTAAAAAAAAAAAAAGAATTATGAAAGGTAATGTAAGACCTGGCTGTGGTCCCCTATCTTTGCCCCCTGTGGAAGATTTCTTGTCTGGGATGCACACTACTTTCTGCCTCAAGAATGGCCAGTGCTCAGGGGTCACATTCATTCTCACTTCTAAATTATGCGATACCTCCTTTGCTCATTTGACATCTTCAAAGAGAAAAGTGTCATTGTCGGGGAAGCATGAAAATATAGTCAGTCCCAATGGCTGTCCTGGAAAACCTGCAGAAAGGTCAGTCTGGTCTAATTGAAATAAAAAATAAAGGGAAGGGAAAAAGTATTCATATGTATTCCTACTAAACATTCTACTTTTCTTAGTTTTATAAAGGTCACATTTTATAAAATTTTATAATATAGAATACCACCATAGGATTTGAATGAGAAAACTAGGAAATAAATGATCTGAGAATTTACTTGGTGCTTTGAATACACTGAAATATTAATTATTTTAGTTTTAATTGCTGAGACATTATTTTAGCAAAGTGCATCAAAACATATTTCATAACACTAATGGTGATTTAACTTAAACTTGGATAAACAAAAGATTCTTCAAGAAGAAATGCAAAACAAATATTCTTCAAGAAGAAATGCAGTCTTAAAATACTGATTTTTAAAACATATCAATATTATTTATTGACATTGTAATGTCTCCTTTTAAGTCTCTTTTAAAATAAAAATAAGGATAGAAGACAGGAGGAAAGTTAGTTTAAAAAAATAAGAAGAGACCCTATTCACAAATGACCAAGTTTTAAATGCTGCAAACTTTATATAAGCTCTGTCAGCTTTTGATTATCTATATCCAGATAACAATGAAATAAATATTAAGTAATTTTTCAATGAATACTCATTACCTCCTTATTTACCTTTACTTGTCTAAGACAACTTTGACAGTAGTTCAGGAGAAAGCTTCAGAACCCGTTTGTACATTCATTTCCTTAAGTTCAGAGATATGTTTTATAAGAACATAAATATTTAAACATTGCCTAGCCATCATCGGTTTTAGGGGACAGCCTATCGAGTTTTACTTTTTTTTTATTTTTTATTTTTAAGATTTTATTTAATCATTATAGAGAGGAGAGAGAGAGAGAGAGAGAGAGAGAGAGAGAGAGAGAGAAAAGGGGGGAGGAGCAGGAAGCATCAACTCCCATATGTACCTTGACCAGGCAAGCCCAGGGTTTTGAACCGGCAACCTCATGGAAAGCCTATCTATCTCTGTACGGAGTAAGGAATGAGAATGTAGTGCTCTGGGCTGGGGTTTCCAGCTCTGTTGTAGGCAATGTCAGGCCTTCACAGTGAAACCTCCCTCCTGGAATTGCTCTGGCTTCATTATCATCAGTATTTCTATTCAAACCAAACGTTCACACTGCCTTTCTTTCTTTTTTTTTTTTTTTTAATTTTTCTGAAGCTGGAAACCGGCAGAGACAGTCAGACAGACTCCCACATGCGCCCGACCGGGATCCACCCGGCACGCCCACCAGGGGGCGATGCTCTGCCCCTCCGGGGCGTCGCTCTGCCGCGACCAGAGCCACTCTAGCGCCTGGGGCAGAGGCCAAGGAGCCATCCCCAGCGCCTGGGCCATCTTTGCTCCAATGGAGCCTTGGCTGCGGGAGGGAAGAGAGACAGAGAGGAAGGAGGGTGGGGGTGGAGAAGCAAATGGACACTTCTCCTATGTGCCCTGGCCGGGAATCGAACCCGGGTCCCCCACACTCCAGGCCGACGCTCTACCGCTGAGCCAACTGGCCAGGGCCACACTGCCTTTCTAAAACAAGCTATGTGTGGTATTTTTTAGCTTTTCTTTAAAACTGTGCTACATTTACATCACCAGCCAATTCATAAGTATCTTAGATAAATTTCACGTGTGCATTTCCTTCTTTAAGAATTAAGAATTGAATTAGGGCAGGACAATAAATTGTGGTTCATCTTTTCTCAATGAAACTTGTCCAATTATTTGAGTGTACTGTATTTTGAAGTTCATAATCATTACTTTCTTTTTTATTCTAACTTTCAAAAGAAGGTCTGCTTCTTGCTGTACAACTTGTGCAAATATCCCACTTTGCAGTATGTGCTGCATATAAATGTGCAGTTTGTAGAGTAGGGGGTAAAACAGGCAGCCTCCCTGCCATCTGTGTGCTAATTAACCAGTGTTGAACACAGTCTTGTTATAGGGAAAAGTCATCTTCATTTCTACAGGGTGCAAATTATGTTGCCAACAAGGTCACAAGGACAGAGTCAAAGTTGGCTATCAGCAATGGTTTTTGGTTTTGTTCATGCTTTTAAAAGTTATAGGAATTTTCAAATAAAACATAGACTAAACTACACCCCCATATCTAATTTGTACACCTACATAATAAAGCTGTAAGCATAAAACAAAATAAAAATAATCAACCCTTTCATATACTAAGACATTTGTAACTTGATCCTTTTCTTGTGGTGTCTTATTTACTATAAGACATACTTGGGGTAGAGGTTAAATTATTACATTCAATATACTTGGAAGCATAATTAAAATAAATCTGCAATGATAGTTCTGTTGCTTTTCAACATTGAAATTATTTAAACCAAATGCTCAAATAGTATTTACTTTTTAAAAAAGCAAGTTATGTGTCATTTAAAATATAATGACCCATGAGTTACCTCTTTAAGATATAGAATATAACTTAAACAGTTTAAGACATGTATTGGTCTTAAAATTCAAGTCAGCTGGCCCTGGCCGGTTGGCTCAGCGGTAGAGCGTCGGCCTAGCGTGCGGAGGACCCGGGTTCGATTCCCGGCCAGGGCACACAGGAGAAGCGCCCATTTGCTTCTCCACCCCTCCGCCGCGCTTTCCTCTCTGTCTCTCTCTTCCCCTCCCGCAGCCAAGGCTCCATTGGAGCAAAGATGGCCTGGGCGCTGAGGATGGCTCTGTGGCCTCTGCCTCAGGCGCTAGAGTGGCTCCAGTCGCAACATGGTGACGCCCAGGATGGGCAGAGCATCGCCCCCAGAGTGCCACCCCATGGTGGGCGTGCAGGGTGGATCCTGGTCGGGCGCATGCGGGAGTCTGTCTGACTGTCTCTCCCTGTTTCCAGCTTCAGAAAAAATGAAAAGAAAAAAAAATTCAAGTCAGCTCCAAATATTCTAATTAGTAGGAATCCTAGCAGAAGGAGAAGTTAAGGGAAATCAGTCATCTATTATTGTTAAATATAATTTAAAAATTCAGTAATCTTTAACAATCGTTTGTTAGCAAACATGAATCTATGCAAGTCTATAACTTGTGTCCTTCTCTGCCAATATTGCTAAATAATTAAAAATGAAATATCACAATATTTTTCACATTGTGTCAGCATAATTACTTGCATAATTAAAACCTTGGAAATGTTGGAAGGATAACACTTTACTCCTGTGGGCATACATAGAGATGTAATATTGTTTCTCACTTTCTTTCAAGAGTGTGCTACAAAGTATGGGAAAATACAAGAATAATCATCTAATGGAAGCTAAGTGGTCTGCTTATATTCTTAAGAGATTCTTTTTAATCACAATGTTCTTAATTTAGAATTAAAGGTATATTGCCTTATTCTTTACAAAAGTGAGAAAAGAATTACTTCCGTCCACAGAATAATTAATATGTTATTTATGTACCATATACCAATTTTCCTTTGGTACTTTTTCAGGAACAAATTTTCATTAACATTTTAGTTTTTAAGCATATTTTACATTTGGTTGTGTTTTTAATCAACAGATGTAGTTAGCTATAACAGTCATACTACCTGTAAGAAATATTCAGGGCAGTTTTTACTCACTGGCAGAATGGCAATGGGATAACTGAAGAAGCACTCAAACATATATATTCCCTAAAAATATGACCTTTTAACTTATAGGGTAAATATTTTGACTTAAGAGACTCTGGAGTGTCCCTAAAAAAGAAGACTGTGATATTTTCTAGGATTATCTATTAATCCTTTAAGCCAATTGCACCCATCAATATATTACTTTGTTCTGTGATCCACTTGAGATATCAGCTCCTTTGTGAAACTTCTTCCCAAGACCAGCTCAGTGATACCCTTCCAGGTTCCACAGCCATTGTACTATGGTTTTTAGAGGTCAGGGACCAGGTCCAATTCTCTTTCGCATGACTGGACCTAATAGAAGGACCAGCATCTGAAGTATGTACAGTATTGTTGGATGAGTGCATAAAGGAAATACCCATTAACCTGTTAATCTGTCAATCTAACATAGAACAAATCCTTGTGGAAATGGTCTTAAGACAAGCTTTGAGTGAAAGCTTTTGTCCTAAAGAAAAAAATGTCTAGATTGTGGTTTTGGACAGACCTAAATTAGAATCCTGAATTTTCATTTATTTTCTGTAAAAACATAAGCAAATCATTTAACACCTCTAAATTTAGTTTTGTCATTCTAAGGCATGATGCTAAACAAAGTATCTTGCAAAAATTGTAAGAGTTGAACACCTTATTCCTAAAATACCAGCCATTGCCTTCTTCTACACAATAGGTACTCAGCAAAATGTTAGCTCTTTTTTAATGAGTGAGAAATGTTTTCAGACCGAACAAGAGTCAAGAGTTTGAGGAAAAATTTATAAAGTAATAACATATATTCTTGTAGGCCTTTTGTAAATTTTTACCTGAAGACATAGAAAGAAATAAAAAAGGAATAATATTTATTGTGATTTATCATCTGCAAGAAGCCTAAGGTGATAATATTGCTGTATAATCTCTAATTTAAAACACAGTTACACACATAAAATATATTTGTTGGTTCAAGTTTTAAGAAAGCTTTGTTATATATTATAGATCTGTCATGTAATGTGCCATGGCTCTTTCAGTGTTAAAAACAGAATATAAAAGTAGAATTGTAGGTTTTATTTAAAATTTCCCTTCTAGCTCTACTTGTTTGTTTGTTACTTTAAGAGTTGTTTAAATATTTCTCTACAAAATATGGCTATTTATATTATCATGACTATTGTATAGACTGCTAATCTGGTCTGGACTGCTATTATTGGCACAGATTTGTTATCCTGATCTTTTACCCGTGAGATTTGCAGTGATATCCAGTGTCTGATTTCAGAAAGGAGAAGATCAGAAGAGGGAAAAGCCACGCACTTCCTTAGTGGGCTCATCTAATTGAAAGAGCCACGTAGGAACTCTGTTCTTATACTATTTCATGGGTGTATTAGAAAGACTACTAAATTTGTGTTCTTTAGGAACTAACTCTCAAGTGAGT
Organism: Saccopteryx bilineata; assembly: GCF_036850765.1. Taxonomy (NCBI): domain Eukaryota; kingdom Metazoa; phylum Chordata; class Mammalia; order Chiroptera; family Emballonuridae; genus Saccopteryx; species Saccopteryx bilineata. Next base: position 20,378,100 of record NC_089501.1, read on the forward strand.
TATTTTAATCAAGTGATTCTAATTTTCACATTTTTATCTCAGAGAATTTGAAGGCAAATTGAACCCATCTCAGCCCTGCTAGCTAAACATAAGGAGGTATGCATGGATAGAAAGGACATTAGTGTAAGGGTGATGTGGAGTCATTCAATTCTGATGATGCACCAGAAAATTTCCTATTACAAAGAATATCTAAATTATGCTTGCTAATATCACTGGGGTAAATGTCTTCTGAAAAGTTCATAGGGAGAATTAGAGGATACAGTATGAAATCTTGTCAAATTATAACCACTTGCAACATTACATGTTCTTTTTTTTAAAGTACCAGTTTAGTATGTTTGAGCACCATGAAAGATGAGATATCCAAAAAGTAATAAAGTGAGCCCACTTTTAAGACAGTAATAAGAACATTTAATAGAAGTATAAAACTGCTAAGAGGTTTTGCAGAAGGATTGCCCAACTTCCGAGTTAATCATAAGCCCATAAGCAAGCATTCAACAGAAGATCAATACTATTTTGTGCTCTGAATACTATTGCAGCATCCACTCCAGTACAGAGATAAATTTAGTGCAAACTCTGTATTTCACTTTTTGGCCGAGCATCCTTATTCTGCTGCTCTTATTGCCCCGAAAATACAGACTTCAACAATCTTGCGTCTGATTAAAGAAAAAACAGTTGCTGATGCACACATTATCTATATTTGTCTCAAGACAAATGAGAATATGAGACTAAAACAAGTTCTAAAGTAAGAGATATTCAGCATGCTGTAAAAGTTTACTGTATTAAGTCATTGAGTGTTAGTATAGGGAAAAATCAGGAAAAAAACAGATAAATAAAAATAACTTCATCATAAGACATGATATGTTAGAGAAATTAGGTAGAGAAGGAAATAAATCACACTCATAAACAAATGCTACTTAAGTTTTATCGACCCTTAGATGTTCTTCATATTGATAATTTGCCTTTACTTAAAAGCAAATAGATCATTAAAACTAAAATTTATCTTAAATGGAGTTTATAAAATTGTTCATACCTTCCAAGCTTATCAAAGACCAAAATAGAAAATAGAAATGGATAGGAAAGGCAAACAAATGATTTCCAGTTATTAAGTAAATCTTGTTTATTAATAAATACCAGCATATTTAATCATTGCAATAGCCCAATTGCATGTATAGTATTAAGAAATATAAAGGGGCCTGACCAGGCATGGCACAGTGGATAGAGCATTGGACTGGGATGCACAGGACCCAGATTCAAAACCTGGGGTCAGCAGGTTGAGTATGGGCTCATCCGGCCTGATCACGGGCTCACCAGCTTTGTGTGGGATTGCTGGCTTAAGCATGAGATCATAGACATGGTAGCTAGCTTGAAGCCCAAAGTTGCTGGCTTGAGCCCAAGGTCACTGACTTGAGCAAGGGATCAGTCACTCTTCTGTAGCCCCCCTGTCAAGGCACATATGAGAAAGCAATCAATAACCAACTAAGGAGCTGCAACAAAAAATTGATTCTCATCTCTCTCCCTTCCTCTCTGTCCTTCTCTCTGACTCTCTCTCTGTCTCTATCAAAAAAAAACAAAAAATTGAACATAAAGGGAAAATTAAAACAAAAAATAAAGAAAGTGGAATGAACATGTCTGGTGATATATTAAATTTTTTAAAGTCAAAGATTTACAGGTTGGGTCAAAAATATATGCTGCTTATTTTGTTATTAAAATGACAAGTAAATGTTAAATTTAAAGGATGACATGTATAGCAATCAAGAACAAACACAAATGAAGGACAGGCATATTAATCTCAGATAACAGAAATCAAGGAGAATAGTATTAAATGTAACAGAAAGGATATTTTGTATTTGTACAGGAACCATGTACATTGGAGAACAGTTATGAATTTTTATACACCAAATAATATAGAATTATAATATGTATTTTAAAAATTGGATAGAAAACTCTTTGACGAATGATAGTAGAGGGAGTTAAATGTTTCTCACTCAGATTTTGAAAAATCAACTTTAACAAAAAAAATGAGTTAAAGGCCCTAGCCGGTTGGCTCAGTGGTAGAATGTTGGCCTGGCGTGCAGGAATCCCAGGTTCGATTCCTGACCAGGGTACACAGGAGAAGCGCCCATCTGCTTCTCCACCCCTCCTCCTCTCCTTCCTCTCTGTCTTTCTCTTCTCCTCCCACAGCCAAGGCTCCATTGGAGCAAAGTTGGCCCAGGCACTGAGGATGGCTCCATAGCCTCTGCCTAAGGTGCTAGAATGGCTCTGGTTGCAACAGAGCGATGCCCCAGATGGGCAGAGCATTGCCCCCTGGTGGGCATGCCAGGTGGATCCCGGTAGGGTGCATGCAGGAGTCTGTCTGACTGCCTCCCCATTTCCAACTTCAGAAAAATACAAAAAAAAAAAAAATGAGTTAAACAAATACTTAAATAATTTTAAATATACATATATAGTTAAGAAGTTTGATTATATAAATATGTTAAACTTTATACTTGAAGAATGATTTTGTACAAATAAGTGTCAAAGGTAAAAATATAAAGATTTGTTTTGACATACAAGAACACCTCAAAATAAAAGTGTACTGTATTGTCAATTCACTGGTAATATATTTAGAATAAAAATCTTAAAATTAGATGTAAAATAAATTACATCTAATAATAAAAAAATAAATTGCCACTATATTCATTAATATTCATTTTCGAAATTTGTTGAAATGTAGCAAAAGCTCTGATAATAACATACATTGTTGTATGTCAAGAATGGTCAATTTTTCAATCTTTTATGATATAATATAATACAATGTAACTCAATCCAAACTGGATGTATTTTAAACTTTATAATATGAAGTATTTTTTAAACACAGAAAAGGCCCATAAAATAACATCAGATATTTATATGATAGTTTGACATATTTGCTTTAGGTAGCTTTATTGTTAAGATATAGGAGATAGTAGATGAATCTAAAATTATCTTCTTAATCTTTTCCTCTCCCTTCCTCCCCTAAGAAAAAGCAGAGTGGTCTTGGCACACAGTGCAACAAATAGACCAATGGGATTTAGTAACATCAGGAAATAAACCTATTTACATATGGGGGCCAAGGATGTGGCAGATCTCTTAGGTTTTAAATCAGAAGGACACTTTTCATAAATCACTTTAAAGGCATAGCTGACAAAAGAAATATGAAAGAAAAAACATTTTCTATTTGAAACCATTTTCTATTGGGACCCAAGAGATTGTTGCTTCTTTTGAATAGCAAATTTATTGTAATTATTATCAAAGTGAACAGTAATGACCAGTGTTAGAGACACATATGTTCTTAAAAGCAGACCTGATTCTTTTCATTTTTTGAATTTTAAGTGGCCATATAAGAAAGGGGACAATTATGCTGGTAATTGGCTATGATGAAACTGATGAAGTGCAGTTGTTAATCATGAAGTATATGTATTCAAAGTGACTTAAATTTTTCAGAATTATATTACCAGCATATTCCAGTTAAATAAAATTTTTATTGGACAGGTATTTTCTGGAAATTATAATATTTAAAACCATATCCTATGCTTAACAATTACATCTAATGTGGAATGGTGGTTTTTTTTAAATACATTTCCTTAGCCTAACACTACAGGAATATACACTGCTTGCTAGACAACTATAGGAAATAGTATACAAGAAATACTATACAAGAAATATTTTATGTCATTACATTTACTCATGTCAAGCATCTCCATGCCTAAAAAATGCCTATGCATCGAATTTTAGGAGTTTAGCTAAATTATTATTATCGTGGCATTAATTTATTATAGACAACAAAAACAGAAACATTTGAGCTACCCATTTTATAATTATACACTTTATTTTAATAGTCAATTTATTTGAAAAAGGATATATTGAGTATACACAATTGGCAGATACCATACTAAATGAAGGTAATTGTGAAGTTGAATAAATATGGATAAATTATGAAGAAGGTCATAGTTTATGTGGATATGTTTAAAGATTTGCTTTTATAGAAATTTTAAAAATTGTAGCTGGTTCTTAAAATGTTGGATAGAAGTTGTAAGATACTAAGGGTTATTCTGCATTGTCCTGGATAATAAGAAAGAAAATAGTTTAGTTGGTATTTCATTCTCAAGTTTACATAATTCTTATGTAATGCTTTGACAGTTCTGTGTGTTATCTTTACGTGGTGGTACTCATGCATTTCAGAATCTTTATTCTGCTTGGACCATACGCCACTTACTTCATGTTTATCAAGCCAAAAGTATCTCAATCAATTCTTCCATATCCTCTAACCTAGATATTAATGTAAACTCTGCCTTTTAATTTTAGACTTTATATATAAACCTATGAACCAAGTTACTGATACTCTTATTCACATTGAGTGGCCAGAGCTTCACTTGTCAGTCTTCTAAAGATATTTACAATTAAGGAGGATTCTTGATGATATCAAACTTAAGCGCATGGAATTCACAATAAAAAGTAAAAAGGGAAAGTAATTCAGAAGATAAAATAGGGTTGAAGTCCCTGACAATCTCCTCAGAAAAGCCCTCTTTCATATATAAATGTATCTTTTTTTCTACAAATGTAAGTCACTTAAATACCTGCTCTGATTAACAAAAAGTGCCTTCAATACCCCCATACCATTTTTTTAAAGGACAGAGATAATGCTATCTGTAATATACTTTAGTATGCCTGTAAAAAGCATTCCACAAAGAACACAAACGTTTGTGCTGAAACAAAATACGGAATGCTTCCCTAATTTTGATCTTCCTAGTGTAAGTTGCTGTAACTTGTCATAGTCTAGAAAGCTTTATGGAAACAAATACACAAGCACACAAACCTGCAGTTCTTTCCCAACTACAGTAATTTACAATACATTTCCAAGCATGTCTCATCACCTCCAGCACTCCTATCTCTGAGTGTCAAGTGTAGTTATTGTGTTTTTTTTATTATTGCTCCCTCATTTATAAGTACAAACCCATGCCCAAGGAGTTAACCATATGTTATGCTAGTAGTTTCTTGAATATTTGTTTGTTTGTTTTTTGATATAGTCAATTTTGATCTTACTGTGATGTAGAACTAAATATATAGAATAAATATTGTATATGAGATAAGCTTGAGGTGATTTCTTACTTAGGAAGCACAGATACTTTTCTGAATCAGAAAGCTTTCCAAATTGACATCAACCAAGTCTCAGAAGGACAAATGAAGAGATTGTTCAATATAATAGTCTCTGTGTATGCATAGCATTGTTGCATTGTAGGCTTGTAATATACTTGGGGAAAAAAACACTATTGAGTATTTTGTTGTTTTTCTTTGTAGTTTTATTATCATTCCTCTTTTTTCTGAATTTGAATCATCATTCACATATCAGAAAAATATTTAAATGGATCCATATTTCCTACTTTTTTATATTCAGGGTTGTATTGCTATTTTTGCTCATAATTCTTATTTTCCCTATTTTCATACCTTCTTTTAAGTTCTATTTTCTAACTTACCCTTTTAAAGATGATTATAAAAAAACTAAGTTTAGGCCCTGGCCGGTTGGCTCAGTGGTAGAGCGTCAGCCTGGCGTGCAGGAGTCCCAGTTTTGATTCCCGGCCAGGGCACACAGAAGAAGCGCCCATCTGCTTCTCTACCCCTCCCCCTCTCCTTCCTCTCTGTCTCTCTCTTCCCCTCCCACAGCCAAGGCTCCATTGGAGCAAAAAATTGGCCCAAGCACTGAGGATGGCCATGGCCTCTGCCTCAGGCCCTAGAATGGCTCTGGTTGCAACGCCCCCTGGTGGGTATGCCAGGTGGATCCTAGTTGGGCACATGCGGGAGTCTGTCTGACTGCCTCTCCATTTCCAGCTTTGGAAAAATACAAAAAAAAAAAAAAAAGACAGCAACAAAAAAACCAAAACAAACAAACAAAAAAAACTAAGTTTAAACAATGGGAAATAGAAATGTTTTAAAAATGTAAGATTAGCCCAATGACTAACAGTCAAGTGACCAGATTGTTTTCTGGTCTCAAAAATAGTAGTTTGGATCTCTGCATAAATGATAAAAGTAATAATATTTCCTTTAGGCTCAAAATATGGGATTGACATCTAATATCCTCTTTATTAATAAAAATGTGAATTTGGGGGTATTACTCAATGGATTGGTCAAATATCTGTGGTAAGGGAACACATGTCTTATTAAATCAATGCATTAAATCAGGGGTCCCCAAACTATGGCCCGCGGGCCGCATGCGGCCCCCTGAGACCATTTATCTGGCCCCTGCCACACTTTTGGAAGTGGCACCTTTCATTGGTGGTCAGTGAGAGGAGCACATTGACCATCTCATTATTAGCCAAAAGCAGGCCCATAGTTCCCATTGAAATACTGGTCAGTTTGTTGATTTAAATTTACTTGTTTTTTGGCCTGACCTGTGGTGGCGCAGTGGATAAATCGTCGACCTGGAAATGCTGAGGTCACCGGTTCGAAACCCTGGGCTTGCCTGGTCAAGGCACATATGGGAGTTGATGCTTCCAGCTCCTCCCCCCTTCTCTCTGTCTCTCTCTCCTCTCTCTCCCTCTCTGTCTCTCTCTCTCCTCTCTAAAAATGAATAAAAATAAATAAAAAAAAATAAATTTACTTGTTTTTTATTTTATTTATTTATTTATTTTTTGTTCTTTATTTTAAATATTGTATTTGTTCCCGTTTTGTTTTGTTTTTTTTTACTTTAAAATAAGATATGTGCAGTGTGCATAGGGATTTGTTCATAGTTTTTTTTTATAGTCTGGCCCTCCAATGGTCTGAGGGACAGTGAACTGGCCCCCTGTGTAAAAAGTTTGGGGACCCCTGCATTAAATTATACATATAAGCTAGGTCACACAAGTGTTAAAAATGCTTTCTGAATAAATAAAACATCACTTTAACAAAAAGGATCTTTATTATAAATCCATTATAAGCAATTTCTTAAGGTGTTTTCATTTGTCTCTTTAATTTTAAGTATACTTTAAAAATATTTTTGTTAATAGAATCTACACTTGATATTTTCCTTTTAAACTGGTAACCTTTTCAGTGAGTAAATAAAATATATGTTTCTAAAGTATTTTATGCATTACACTGTATGTGGTTAGTTACATCCTTGTCAGTGTTTGCCACATAATTTTTATATATTTACTATAGCCCTCATTTCATTGTTCCATTTATTTTCTTAAAAGTACTTTCCTTGTCAGAGGCTTTATGTATTATGTTTTCTTTTCCATGCCTTGTACAGTTCTTGACACATATCTGTACTCAACAAATATTTTAAGAATGAATGAGTAAATTAATTTTAGAGATTGATTTTTTAAATTACATCATTTACCATTTTTTGAAAGACAATAATTAAAGAAACCCTATTTTGTTTTGAGTACAGTAAAGTCTATAAATATTTATTTGTTACCAGGACAACAATGTAAACAACACAATAAAGAACACAGCACAAATAATTTGCATTTTCTTGCCCAATTTCAACTGTAAACAATGAGATATTAATTATATTAAATATGACAATTGTGTTACATGTATTAGAATTCTATGCTGACTAACTGGGCAATAATCATTAGACTTCATGGATGCTTGCTTTGGGATAATTTAATTAACTTATAGTTAAAATGCCAGATAAATCTTTGTAAAGTTTTTGTTTTGATGTCTGTTCCAACATTAATAATATGGAGAACAGGGTATAGACGGAAATAGACTTTTTAAAAATTCTTCCTCAATCACTAGCCCTTTTGCTATGTGAATTTACGTAGCTTATTTAGCATCGTAGAGTCAATTTTTGATCTGACAAATTTTAATATTAATAATACATACTTTATAAAGTAGTTATGTCTATCCAAGAGTCAGTCCAATCCCTGGCTTGTATTAAACACCTAGTGTAACTCATGTAATAATGCAGTATTAGTTGTTATGTTTAAACTATTTTAGCATACAAATACCCTCACATTCTTCAACAGAAATTTTGATTATCCATGTGATGCCAATTTATACAGAGAGAACTAAGCAATGAAATACATTGTTTTATTTATGTGCCAAGAAATGAATTATTCATAACTTAAATAGTCTTTATATACATGGTGGGACAAAATTAGGTTATAGTAGTGAGTATATGAAACAGAATTTATTCTTATATTATTATTTATTAATTATTGTATTATTTTCCATATGAAAATTAAACCTACTTTTGCCCCACCCTGTATTGATGTTTGTGATTTTTTTCTGATATTCAGCAATTATTTTAATGAGTTAAACATGTATTTACATTATATATGGAAAGAGTTCATAAATTCTATAATAGATATTACATTGCAACAATCCCAGACACATTATATCATATTATGCTATAGTATATTTTCTCCTATACACAATTTGATTAAAATATCAATTTCTATTATATGATTTGTGATTTTATGAAGAACTGTATTTTAATGGAAACTCTGACATATATTATTCCCCTGAGTGCTTTGGGGAAAATAATTTAGAATATGGTTATAAGGTGACAACTTGGTAAATATTACTGGAGCAATAGAAACATTAGAGGCTGATTATTATTTATGGAATTTTGCTTGACTCTTCTCATAAAACAAAACAAAACAAAATTTTACCAATAAAATAACCTGGTTTCTAAAAAATATAATATCCTTTGTTATGGGAAACAACATTTTCAAAGAACTTTGAATATAGTAAGTATTCAGAAAATGTTACAGAATTGAAATAGATTTGATCTTTTAAGTCATTACAATATCTCTTACCAATTTCAGTTTTTCTGATGCAACATAGTTCTCTTCTGGGGTAATAGAAATGATTGACAATTCAGAGTCACTTAATATTTTCTAGACACTATTACACACTGAGCTTGGTAGTGGGTAAGATAAGAGTTTATTTTAATGCATTCTTTTAAGGTTATGGTGGAATGATCCCCCTCCATCTTGGAAATGTCTTAGATTTGTTTGTCCTCTCTACACTTGACTGCAGGCTCCATTGAAGTCTTGGCGCATACAATAGCCTGCTGTCCAGCGGGTGATTCACCAATAAGTAGTTTAAATTTAAAATTTTATATACAAAATTTAACTCCTCTATGAATTTTGTCTGTATAGTAACAATATTTTTTTGTGGAAAAAATACAAAAATCAATAAGTTCTGTGCCTTGCTTAAATGATGTCCAGTATACAAATGTTTCACGAATTTCAGATATCAATTTCATATATTAATTTAGGGGGTCTGAATGGTATTTTTCAACTACAGTGTTAGCCTTTCATGAAACAGCTGACATAATGGCTTTGTTTTATTATGTAACATATTGTTAGTTTAATCTAGTTTTGTAAGATTTATAGTTTCTTGAGTGAGATTAGAATATGATTGTTTTTAATAAGATATGAAAAATAAACAGATACATTACTTTTAAAAAGTAAATGTAAAATTAAACGACTTTTAGACTATTACATTTCTCTAGTGGCATTTGCAATAACTTGCATAAATCATTGATGTTAATCACTTTGCCATAATCTGTGGTTTAATTTTAAGCATAGTTTTTAAAAATTATTCCATTCAATACTTTGTTTAAAAAGTAATAGGTGATTCTCTTTTTTTTTCTTAAATGAGAAGCAGTGAGGCAGAAAGATAGACTTCTGCATGCACCCTGACTGGGATACACCTGGCAAAACTCCTATGGGGGCTCTAACCAGCTGGGGCGTTGCTTCATTTCTTGGCAACCAAGCTATTTTAGCACCTGAGGTGAAGCCATGGAGCCATCCTCAGTCCATGGAATCAACTTGCTCCAATTGATGCTATGTCTGTGGGACGAGAAGAGAGAGAAGTTGAGAGGAGTAGGAGTGCAGAAGCGGATGGGTGCTTCTCCTGTGTGCCCTGACTGGTAATTGAACCCAGGACATGCACACACCGGGCTGACGCTTTAACAGTGAGCCAACAGGTCAGGGTATGATTCTCTTTTAAAATCTTTTTAATACTTTCAAATGAAATCTTGAAATGAAAGGGGAAAAAAGTATGTCCTTTAAATGCAGTAATTTCGAAGCCTGCATAAACAATTGTCATTATAAATAGTATAATTTGGTCAGCTTTAATTCACATCAGTAATGTTAGTTAATGGAACTTTAGAGAGTTTTGCTTTAAGGCGTTCTGGCCTAGGGCATGATCCTTCAATGGCTACTGGGAAGACAGCATCACAGCGGGGCCTGTGCAAAACCGTTTAGTCAAGGAAACATGGGAACAAACCATTTGTGTGCTTTCATACTCAACATTTTATATCTTCACAATTATGAATCAGAATACCTTGTTTGCTACGTACGTTATGAAAGTTAGAATTCAGAAATATTTTTTAAAAAGATCTAGTATGAATATTGATTCAAGTTTTAACATTGGTTTCTCTGCCACATCTCTTTTTCATATCATGATAAGCATTGGACCATGAATGAAAATTACCCTTTCATTGTTTAAAGTTATATTCGATTTTCTGATGAATTATTTTATTGAATTTTCATTGGATCGAGTGGTTAGACACAAAATCATGGAACTTAAACTAGCTTTTCTTTAGAGTAGTCAAGACTTCAGGGCCAACATTTGTGAATCATCAAGGCAAGGAGAGAACAAAAATCAGTTTATTAATAGCTCTCCTCTGGGCACATTCACGGAGGGCATTGAACTGCTTAACGTTTGATTCACTCGCTAACCTTGCCTATTTCTGTGCCTTTATTCAGGCTCCTTCAAGAAATAAAGCCTCTGCCTGTGGGCCTTTTTCCTTCATATCCAAGTAATACCTATCTTTTCAAAGTTAGATCTTACAATGCATCATTTTTAATGAGATGCTTAATGATCTCCCCAGCTGTCAATAACCACCTTCTCTGAGTTTCTGATGGCACGGAATCTGTATCTTTTATGGCAGGTATCACTTTTTACCTTTAATTATAGTAATTTACATTTCTCTGTCCTTTCTCTAGTTTGGATTTCTTGAGGGCAGATTCTTTGTTTTGCAGATCTACTTTGCATACTCAATAAATATCTGTCAAGGAACTGAATAAATGAATGAGCTGTGTTAAAAATTAAATTGGTTATGGGATTCTCAGTTAAATTTACCTCTATACAAATATTTTTATTATCTCTCACAAATCTCCAATAAACTTAGAGTAAAGAAATAAGAACTTGAGCATTAACATCACACCTACCAAAACATAGAGAATAGATAAGTGAATGCAGATGCAAGAAACACATTTTTGAACATGAAATTTATAAAAATTGTAATAGCAGAAGGAGAAAGCTTTTAAGTAAGTTCCTATATTACTATTAAATATTTAACAATCAGCTCCCAAAAGAAAGTATACAGGTGTATGTGTACTTAAGTTTATTAGCAACACAATTTATAAATAATTATATATAATAACCTGATCAGGCAGTGGCACAGTGGATAGAGCGTCGGACTGGGATGCGGAGGACCCAGGTTTGAAACCCTGAGGTCACCAGCTTGAGCACAGACTCATCTGGTTTAAGCAAAAGCTCACCAGCTTGGACCCAAGGTCTCTGGCTTGAGCAAGGGGTAACTCGGTCTGTTGTGGCCCCACGCACAGTCAAGGCCCATAGGAGAAAACAATCAATGAACAACTAAGGTGACACAACAAAAAACTAATGATTGATGCTTTTCATCTCTTTCTGTTCCTGTCTATCTGTCCCTATCTATCCCTCTCTGACACTCTCTCTGTCTCTGTAAAAAAAAAAAAAAGAATATATATATATAATAAATAATAAAATACACAATATTCTTTTTATAAAATCCATATAGTAATTTGATTCTGACTGAATGTTTTTGTTATTTTTGCAAATTCAGGTATTTATAGCCAGTCTATTGTTGCTAATGAGGCACTATTCTATTTCCAGCATGAATGGGGCTGACATTTATGTTTACATGAGTAAGTAAAATAAAAAATAATGATTATGTGGAAATTTAAATATTTGAACAATAACATGAGCAAATTCTTTGTAGAATTGGATAATAGTTTTTTTTTCCTTTTTATTAAATTTATTGGTGTGAGAGTGGTTCATAAGATTATATAGGTTTCAAGTGTACATTTTTAAGATACATGATCTGTATATTGCATAATATCTTTTAAATACTGGAGGAATGTTTCCTCAATTTGTTGTGCTATTCACAGTATAATGCTATAGAGGTACTGATATCTTAAGTTTAATTGGCATTATTAACATTTTCTCCATTACATTCTACAATTCAGGTAATCAAATAATAAATTAAACCCTTTTTTGTAGAATTTCCAATTTCCATGTTGTATAACCAGCTGCCATCACCAATTTCAAGCTACTGATGTGATGTAATTGAATATGAATTTGATAAGAGATGTAACATGTAAAGTAGCTTACCATTATGTAGCATTTTCCACCACGCAGAAATAGATGTAAATAATATTAGTAAAATATTAATAATATAAGAAATTAATATATATTAATATGTAATAACATATTAAACATATATACTTTTAATATAATTTGTTTAATAATGTTATATAACATATTTTTTTTTAATTTTTAAATTTTATTTTACATAGTGATTTTAAGGGAGAGAATGAGATAGACTCCCACATGTGCCCTGACCAGGATTCATCAGGCAATCCCTGTCTGGGGCTGATGCTAGAATCAACTGAGCTATCCTCAGTGCCCAAGTTGATGGTTGGACCAACCAAGCTCTCTTCAGCACTCAGGACCAATGCTCCAACCAGTTGAGCCACTGGCTGTGGGAGAAGAAGAAAGAGAAGAAGGAAAGGGAAGGAAAGAGAAGCAGATGATCACTTCTTATGTATGCCCTGACTTGGAATTGAACTGTGGACATCCATACGCCAGTTTGACACTCTGTCCACTGAGCCAACCATCCAGAGCCATAACTTACATGTAAATAGTTTCTGTCACCTGACCTGTGGTGGTGCAGTGGATAAAGAGTCAACCTGGAACACTGGTCACTGGTTTAAAACCCTGGGCTTGCTTGGTCCAGGCACATATGGGAGTTGATACTTACTGCTCCTCCCCACTTCTCTCTTATTTTTTTTCTGTCTTTTCTGCCCTTTATAAAAAAATAAATAAATAAAAGAATCTTTAAAAAAATAAAAATAGTTTCTGTGTATAGCAATGAACTCACAACATTTCTGAAAACTTAAAAATTGAATCTCCAAAAAGATCAAAACTTGAACACATTTGATCCCACAGAAAATAAACTTGAGGGTGGGAAATAAATAGGCAAATAAATGGTTAGAAAGTCTTCTCAAAGTTTTCTAACCCTATAATCAGGATTTACCTATCCCCTTTCTGCAGATGTAGGCTGTTGTCTATATATAGGAAGTCCAATCAGTTTTAGGCAGCTTTTAAGAAAAGCCTCTCACATATAATATATATATATATCATATATATATATGAAAGAATAAATATATATGTATGTATATATGTGTGTGTATATGTAAATATATGTGTAGGTGTGTGTGTGTGTGTATATATATATACACACACACATACAGAAACAAAAATGCAAAACAAACAAAAAACCCTCACAAGTAAGAGAAAGAAGTGAGAAGACTCTGATACAAGATTTAGGAAATGTTTAAATGACACAAGAGAATGCTGTTTTTGAAAAAAACAACTAGGGAACATAAACAATCAATGGACATTTTAAGTTACTAAGAACACAGGAAGGACATTTTGGAATTTAAACATAATGGCTATTTTTAAAAGAACTGATAGGTCACTTGTAAAATAATTCTCTGGTAAATGTGTTTAAATCAGAAAAAAATTATCAAAAGATTTTAAAAATTAAAAGAACAATCAAGGAAAACAAACATCAAATTCATAGGAATTTAATAAAAGTCAAACCAAAAAAAGTGATTTCCATACAAATAATACATACAAGAAATTCAAATCTGAAGAACAGGAGTCTCCATATGAAGAGCTCAATCTTCATGTTCTGCATATTATAAATTTAGCAAGTTTTATACACAGTACATCATCTGGTAACTTCAGAGTCATCGAATCTTAAAAATGTCTTCATGGAAAAAGCAAAGATAAAAACAAAGGCAGATATGATGGGAAATAAGAATAGGATTTAGTTTTTCTACTGAATGCTGGAAGTCAACAAAACATTTTTAAACTTCTAAAGAAAAATTATTTTCAATGCGGAATTTTATACCCAACTTAACCATCATTAGGAGAGTGCATAACAATCTCACTTACTTAAGGTTTGAAATTTTTTACCTATAAATTATTCTATTTTAGGAAGCCATTGAAGCACTCCTCAACAAATCAGGTAAAGGACTTAGGATCAAGGATCCAGAGGAACACTCACAGTAGGATGGTGAAAGGTAGTGCCCAGACAATATTAGTAATACCCTATATAGTTAAGAGCATGATTGGGAGTATAGATGTTTAGAGATGTGTGTGACATTTTTAAAGAATTAAGGATTGAAAACAAAGGGTAAAAATGCAGTTAACCCATGGGTACAAGGTTCTCCTGGAGGAAATACATGCATAGTCTATCCTCATTGTTCACTACTCTTCTATATTCAAATTTTCATACTACTAAAATGTATTTTAATATCAAAATCAAAATGATACCTTTGTAGTCATTCACAGACATGTGCAGAGCAGTAACTTTAAGTCTCCTGACATGAACATTCTCAGCTGAGGTCAAACAAGGTGACATTCTGCCTTCTTGTTTCTGTTCTTATACTATATCTTTTTTTCACTTGTTATTTAGTGCCATTTTAAAATAAATTTTATACTATTTGTTTGTAATTTCACTGTTTCAAATGTGCTTCATTTGTAGACTTGTATTGCTTTCTAGTGTCCCTGAGTGTGAAAAGGCTGAGCTTTGCCTCAGGAGGGAAATGCATGTATTCAAGCATATGCTGTACTGCTGTTGGGCATGACTTTAATGTTAATGGTTCAACAGTGTTATTAAATAAGGTGTCTTTAAACAGAAATATGCATAAAGAAGGTTTTATATTGACTAATTGATGAATATATAGTAAGGACAGACTTGCAGGAGCCCAGCCCTGTATTTCACATAGGAGCAATGGTTTTATATTCACTTACTTTTGTTTACAGCTACATAATAGGACATAACTGTCATCACTAATGAGAAATGACTATATATTACTTAATTTGAACTGGCAAATAGATATGTGTTAAATAAATTTATAAATTTAATATTAATATGACTAAATTTTGTTATTTTACCATACTGAGAAAATGGTAGAAAGGGAGGCAAAATAGGAAGTAAGTAGGCATTAATAGAAGGAAATATTAGTGTAAGCATATTCTTTATAATTATGTACTTACATCAGGAGAAACAAAGTGATGGTTTATATGGAAGGAGACTGGGAATTTGGAAGGAGTGAGGTAGGAGAATGTTTATATAACGAATTTTGATGGTATACGAGGTTTTAAATCACGCTGAAATACTTGAGAGAATTAATGAACAATGAAAAATGAGAAGTTTTAATATGTGTAAATAAAAGTTAAAGCATGGTTAAAACATTTTTTTGTTTGTTTGTTTTTGTTGGTGGTTTTTTAATCCATGGTAGAAAAAAAACAATTGTTTTAGGGCTTTCTTTTTTTATGACTATAAAAACCATTTGTAAGATGTTTCATGATTTCATTTTTTATTTTATTGGAGATTATATGCTAATAAAAATACACATTTCTGAATATCTTTTATTTGTTTTGTTTGTTCATTCAAAAGTATTTAGGCATTTGCTTTTGTGAAAGCATGACTAGTTATATCACTTTTTCATCTTAGAATTCTAGTCATATTCTCATCTGCATGAATAAAAGATTCTACTGGATTTAGTCTTCCATTGTATCATGGATTACAAGGCAATATTGCTTCTTGGTACCAATTCTGACGACAGATAAATATATAAAGCTCATATTTACACTAAAGTGTTCTTTTTGCCAATATTTTCTGAGCTATACATAGAACTAAATCAACTGAACTTAATATTATATCATTCACACTAACTATTTTTGTGGACTAAAAACAGACTAATAGCTTGGTTGAAACTTCAGAAAGCAACATTTTCAGAAGAACAAAAGGAAAAAGAGGAACTCTTCTAAAACATAATTGGCAGAATGATACATAAAACATGGAAAAGACATTACTGACATGCAGAATGTTCTAAATATACCTCATTTAATAAGCACATCTTGCTAGTTCACACAATTATGTTAATATAGTAAGAGTTGAAGAGTAATTTAATATAATTACGGCTTAAAAATAAATGGCATTGAACATGGAACTTGTTTTGCTTTTTATAGAATATTATTTTTATAAAAATAGAAATAAAAGTGTTATGTAAATGAAAATCTTAGCTGCATTTTCAATTTAGTCTGAGTTGATAGTTGCTTGGCAGATAAAGATGATGAAACAATTGAGTTTTTTTTCATGTATATTCATTTTCATGCAATGTCCAGAGCAGCATCTATAAAACAACCAAATAAGCCTGATCAGGCGGTGGCGCAGTGGATAGAACTTCAGACTAGGATGCGGAAGACCCAGGTTCGAGGCCCCCAAGCTCGCAGCTTGAGTGTGGGCTCATCTGGTTTGAGCAAAGCTCACCAGCTTGGACCCAAGGTCACTGGCTCGAGCAAGGGGTTACTCGGTCTGCTGAAGGCCTGTGGTCAAGGCACATATGAGAAAGCAATCAATGAACAACTAAGGTATCGCAAATCGCAAGGAAAAACTAATGATTGATGCTTCTCATCTCTCTGTCCCTGTCTATCCCTCTCTCTGTCTGAAAAAAAAAATACAACAAAAGCACAACCAAATAAATTAGTAAATAAAGAAATTGAGTCAATTGACCACTAATAGCTAAACAATAATATTAAAAATTCATTTTGGTTAAAATATATATTATTTTTAGTGGGTTTAGAGAGTTTTATAGGGCTCAGTGTTAGAATAAATTATGGGTCTTAAAGATAAATGCAAAAATAGAATGTTATTCTTTATTTCATTTAGCCTTGTCTCATAAGCATCTTCACATGACTAAGTATGTAGAGCATCAATTTTAATGGCTTCTAGTATCACACCTTTTCTAAAAAGAAATTGGGATATAAATGACATATAACTTTATATTAGTTTTAGGTATAAAGCATAATGGTTCAGTATTTTTATACAGTGCAAATGATTACCGTATGTCTTGCTAACATTGGTCACTATAAAAAATTACAATTTTTTTTTATCTTGTGATGAGAACTTTTATGATTTACTACCTTGGCAACTTTTAAGTATGTACTTCAATATTATTGACTATAGGCACTTTACTGCACATTATATACCTATGACTTATTTATTTTAAAAATTATAGTTTGGGTCTCTTGAACCCTTCACTCATTTTACTCACTCCCCAATTCTTCTTCCCTCTGGCAAACACTGTTCTGTTCTGTTCTTTGTATTTATGAGTTTTGTTTTTGTGTTTGTTTTGCCTTTTAGATTTTACTTATGAGTAAAATCATACATTACTGTCTTTCTCTGCCTTACATATTTCACCTAGCATAATTCCCTGAAGTTACATCTATGTGGTCACAAATGGCAAGATTTTATTCTTTTTTTTTTTTTTTTTTTTGACAGAGACAAAGGGACAGATGGGGACAGATAGGAAGGGAGATAGATGAGAAGCATCAAGTGTTTGTTGTGGCACCTTAGTTCATTGATTGCTTTCTCATATGTGCCTTGACTGGGGGGCTACAGCAGAGTGAGTGATTCCTTGCTCAAGCCAGCAACCTTGGGTTCAAGCTAGTGATCTTGGCTTCAAACCAGTGACCTTAAGGCTCAAGCCAGTAACCATGGAGTCATGTCTAAATTCCCATGCTCAAGCCAGTGACCCTGCACTCAAGCTGACACCCTTGGGTTTTGAACCTGGGTCCTCTGCATCTCAGTTTGACACTCTATCCACTACACCACCACCTGGTAAGGTGATATTTCATTCATTTTGAAGACTGAATAGCATTCTAGTGTGTATGTATGTGTGTGTGTATGTATACTTATTGTGGTCATATAGCACATCATCTTTATCCATTCATCCATTGATGAACATATTTGTTGTTTCCATGTCTTAGCTATTGTAATTAATGCTGCAATAAACATAGGAATTCATAAATCTTTTAAAATTAGTGCTTTCATTTTTTTTTTTTTTTGCATAACTGCCTAGTAATGGAATTACTGGGTCATGTGGTAGTTTTATTTTTATTTTTTGAGAAACCTTCATATTGCTTTCTATAACAGCTGCACCAATTTGCATTCCCATCAACAATGTACAAAAATGTATTCTTGTATTTTTTTTTGGACAAGTTACTTTACTTAACTTTTTTTAAAGTATTTTTTTAGATATTATTTATTCATTTTTATTGTATAGACAGAGAAAGAGAGAGAGAGAGAGAGAGAAGATGAAAGAGGAAAGAGATAGAACAGGGGGAGGAGCAGGAAGCATCAACTCCCATATGTGCCTTGACCAGGCAAGCCCAGGGTTTCGAACCAGCAACCTCAGCATTCCAGGTCGATGCTTTATCCACTAAGCCACCACAGGTCAGGCTGAATGTATTCTTGTATTTTTAATAACAGCCATTTTCACAGGAATGAGGCAGTATTTCACTGTAGTTTTGATTTGGTGATTTATTTTTCTGGTGATTAATTATATTGTGCTTCTTTCCATGTGTCAATGGCCCAACTGTGTATCTTCATTGGAAAAATGTTTATTCAGATACTTTTCCAATTCTTTAATCATAGGGTTTGATATTTTTTCTACTCAGTTGTATGAGTTCTTATATATTTTGAATATTAACTCTGTATATGATTTGCAAATATTTTAATTTTATGGGTTCCTTTGCTGTGCAGCTTTTTAATTTGATGTAGTCCTACTTTATTTTTGCTTTTGTTGTCTTTGTTTTTACAATCAGATCCAGATAATTATCACAAAGAGTCCAAGCACTTTTCAAACTATTGCTTTTGTGCAGAGCTGAGGGCAAGTGAGTCTGCATGGGGGTCCTTGAAAAGTGGGATCCCAGTTTCCTACAGCCCTGTCTCCTGTGCCTTTGCCTTGTTGTTTTTCAAAGCTAGATGTTTTACAAGCTCATCTCATTTTAAGTCTTAAGGGTTGGGATGCCTGCTATGGGGCATGAACCCTTCACTTCTCTAGCAGAAGAGGCTGCTTTGTGATATCCCTCTGGGTTGTAGATAGCCATCCCAGGGGTCTTTAGGAGACCATGGCTTTGCTCCTACTGTCTTGATGTAGGCCTTTTTTATTTTGTTTGGAATAGCTGCTCCTCTAGTTGCCAGGTCTATCCCAGAGTGAACTGCTCTGCATGTAACTGTAGATTTGGTGTGTTTATGGTAGGAGAAGCATTCAGGATCTTCTCATGCTGCCATGGTGAATAACAGTCTTCCCCCATCCCAGTTATTGCTCTTTTAAGTGAGCTTTTAAAGTTTTATTAGGTCCCTTGATATGCTGAATCTTGCATTCTAAATTTCAGTGCCAACTTCTAATTAACTGGACAGAACCAAGCAGAAAGCTCCTTTTTTCCCAACTCTTGAAGCTTTCTTGATGTGGCCAAGCTGGGTCCTCTGAACTAGCTGTGGACACACTTGTGGACATGGGTCCCTTTGCTTTGTTCTCTTTGCTATCTTATTTTTTATGAGCCCTCATTTATTTTAACATCTTTTTGTTGGCCATGTAAGGTATTTATAAAAGTGTATTAATAAATTTTGTTGTGATGGTTGACATATTTATATGTATACATGTTTCATACATATCTTTGTGTATTCATTCTTGAATTTTCCCTAAAATAAACTTATAGAATTTTAATAACATCACTAAAGAATATGCTAGTATTTAAGCCTCTTTATATAACATTGATGATTTGCTTCTAGTAAATTTGTTCTAAATCATATACAAAGTAATTGTACCAATATAGGTGTGTGATGATGTGCTGGTTGTCTATGTCACCTAGAATGTAAGGCTCATAATAATGGGTAGCTTTGGTTTTATTCAAACAAGCCTAGAATAATTCCCAAACTATACAGCAAGAGGTTTATAAATATTTATTTGATTAAATGAGTGAATTTTCAAAGGAAGTAATATTTCAAAATAATTTTCTATTTATTTGAGAGAGAGAGAGAGAAAGGAAGGGGGTGGAAGAAGGGAGCAGGAGAGATGCATCAACTTGTACTTAGTTGTGCACTCAGAGGTTGATTCTCATATATGGCCTGACCAGGAATGAACCAGAACCCTTGGTATGCCAGGATGATATTCTATTCATTGAGAAACCCAAACATGGCCTCAAAGGAAATAATTTTAATTCAAACTGTTCACATATTCAGATTCAAAATCTGGCTAGTCTTTATAAAAGAGTCATCATTCTTTTTATTTTTTTATTTTATTATTTTTTTTTTAGAAGTCATTATTCTTAGAAACCAAAATAACACAAAGTTTACTAAAGAAATGTGTCTGGGTATATGGCTCTAGCTAAATGTTAGGACTAGAAACTGCTCCAAGAAGAAAATCAGCTTTAATACAAAAAGCTAGGTAATTAAGATAGCGAGTTGCCAATAAGAGTTTTTGGTCACCAGAAAAACTAACTAGTACAAAGCACTCTATATTGACATCACAAAACAGCCTGTTGGGTGTAAAAGACCAGAAATGATGCTAGAAACTGATCACATAATTCTGTTAACCTCAGTTGCATACATGAAGAGGCTATAATTATCTGAAATTATGATGCCATCTTTATCTTCTTTGCTTTCTGTTTGTCAATGTACTAAGAGGAAGAATTTATTTTGATGGAGATGCTTGTTATAAAAATGCCACTACACCTGGTTAGAATTAAATAGATTTTCATAGTCAGAAAGAATATTAACTTTAGTTGGTACTGGTCTGAGGTTTCTTTATTTATTCAGTATTGGTTTTACATCACAAAATTGTTTACTATGAATAATATACTCATGGACAGGAATCAGTCAGCTTTTCATACTTTTTATGGAAAAGTTAATATCTCCTTGAGCAACGTTTGTTCTCTTTCAAACTCTAAGTCTGGAACAGAGACGATCTCAGTTCCTGTTTTAGCATTGTATATTTTCATCAGAATGACTCACTTTTACCTATTACATAAAGAATTATATGGATAGGCAGCTGGTGATAGATAATATAAGTCTATGATGTAGAAAGAAAACTGCTAGAAAATCTGTGTTTTGATTCAAGAGGAACAAGCAAAAGCAAGAGGTTATTAAGGAATGAATTCCTTGCTGAGAAGCCAATACAGGTGCAGTCAAGATAGCAATTTGCTGTCCTACGGAAGTTGAATAGCAGTTATTCTCTGAGGCAAATCAAGCTGTGCTACTTTCACAATATATGAAAAACATGCTAAGTACAAAAGGATGGTTCTCCTTGCTTGTCAAGGATCTTCTTATCGAATAAGGAAAAGACATATACTCTTATGTCACTGGTGTTTTTTGCTTTATTTCTTTCTTTTGTTAAATTTAATAATCTTTCATGTTGAAAGGCACAAGGACAAGATTTCTCTAGTGCCCAGGATGAGGTGAGTAGTTAATTATGGCTTACTATGTCATTATCTCATTTCATTTATTATTAGTTTTATCAGTCAACAGAAAGAAATTATAAAGTATTGCCATAATGGAGATTACATATTAGTTAGGGGATAACAGAATTAACTAAAAACAGTAAAAATCATTAACTAAGTTATTAACTACATATATACATATATATGTACATAAGAAGAAGTGTGTCAGATGGTAATTAGTGCTATGGAGAAAAGTTAAAACTGGGGAAAGAGTTAGGAGTATTGGTGAGATTGGATGCAAATTTAAACTGAGTAGTCAGTGCCTGACCAGGCAGTGGCACAGTGGATAGAGCATCGGACTGGGATGTGGAGGACTCAGGTTTGAACCTCCAAGGTCGCCAGCTCAAACTCGGGCTCATCTGGTTTGAGCAAGGCTCACCAGCTTGAGCCTAAGGTCGCTGGCTTGAGCAAAGGGTCAATCAGTCTACTGTAGCCCCCTGGTCAAGGCACATATGAGAACGCAATCAATGAACAACTAAGGTGCCACAACTAAGAGTTGATGCTTCTCATCTCTTTCCCTTCCTGTCTGTCTGTACCTATCTGTCCCTCTCTCTGACTCTCTCTCTGTCTCTGTCAAAAATAAATAAAATAAATAAAGAAATTGAGTAGTCAGTGAATGCCTTATGGAGAGAGAAATATTTGGGTCAAGACCTGAAGGAGTAGAAGAAATGAGCCAAGTGAACACCTAAAGGAAACATGTTATAGGCAAAGGAAATTGTAAAACCATAGGCCTAAGTCAGGGGCTTTAGTCACTCCTATATTGTGAGGTCAAGTTGATGAGAGAAACTAGCAAAGAAGACTGGTGAGGAGAGGCCAGTAAGGTGGGAGGAGACCCAGATGAGTGAGTTGTACAGACAGCTAGGTGAAGGAGGTGTTTCAAAGGCAGAAAGTCACTGTGCCACTTGCTGCTAAGTCACGTGAAATAGGGACTGCGATTGACCGGTTGTCAAATGGTAATCATTGATCACAAGAGTACATTTTTTTCCACTGTGGGAGTACAAGCCTAGCTGATATAAGTTCAAAAGATAATAAGAACAAAGGAATTGGACAGAATATAGACAATTTTGAGAAGTGTTGATCTAGAGAGAAAGAGAATAGTAAATTTGTACTTGGATGGGGTATGGGAATAAGATTGAGCTTTTCTGGTCGCTTTTGTTCCTTTTTGGGGACAGATAAGGTCGTATTTGTATGCTAACTAGGAAACATTCCTTAGAGAGGGAAGTTATTGATGCAGGGGAGACAGGAGGAGATGCTAAAGCAAAGTCTCAGAATAAGCAAAAGGGAGTCGAATATGTGGTGCACATCTTTGTGCGAGTGAATATACTTTCCCCACCACTGTTGAACTATTTGCTTTTGTTCTATCATTTGCATGAGATATTACTGTTATAAAGGATGTGCAAGAATTTCATTAAGTATTTTTTTCTGTAATTTAATTCTATTTAGGACTTAATATTAATAAATAAGGGACTTAGAACAGTTTTCTGTTTGGATCAGTGTGAGGTTCTATACAAAATATAAAGTTAACTTGGGTTCTTTTAGCAACTTGCATGGACAAATTAAACTCAATATTGTGTTATTTCTGTGTGTCCAATTTAGCTATTCTTCCCTATTGAGATTTGGTTAGAACATTTGCTTCCAGTGAGTTATCTGCTGACTTGGGATAGTTACCACCTATCATTACATGACAAAGACAATGACCTGATTGAGATCTGGAGTAATACTGGATGAGAATATTTACTGCCTGTGTATATTTATGTGCAGAAAAGAATGCAGCAGGAAAATGTTTAAAATAAGATGGCATATGTGGAGGATGTAGTTCTTTAGTCTAATTTGGATGTAAAACTATACTTTTGAGATATTAGGATTTTAGAGTTCATTTTTTTTTAGAGTTCATTTTTAATTGATACTCCAATCTATCATAGTCAAAAATAAAAAACTGTTAGAGAACTCCCACCTACTTGTGTGTATGTGTGGATACATATGCATATACATAAGCACATAGGTCGGTACATACATGTGTACATAATTGTATCTATATTTTGAGCAGGGGACTCCTGACTGTTTTTAGTTTAACTTAATTAACTGTTGTCCTTTGATGACTCTCAGTGCCATCAATGTAGCTAGTAGTTCATTGAACATTTCAGTTATACTGGAGCATAGTCATAAGTCAAATGTATTATTTGACCCAAAGTTACTATGGCAATGGTTTAGTTAACATATATGAGAGACAAGTCATTTATATATATATATATATGGATTAATAAAAACTGCTTTTGTGTCTTTTTAAAACATTAGGTAGCTCAAGACAATAAAATCCTCTCTTCAAGAATTACATGGTTTCTCGTTCTTGTATGGTTTCTAAGTGCTAGTAAGCAATCTAACTCCTAGAAATAGCCTAGATCCATCTATTTGGAAATTTTTTTCTGGAAAAAACATCATTGCAATTCTGATTGATGAGCAGCATAGCAAGCAGTCTTTCAGATTTCTCCCTTTCAGTACAGAATAAACATATCTAGAATGTGAGTTTTAATTCCTGTTCTGTCCAAAGGTTTTAGTAATCCAGGTCTTTTCACATTATATGAAAATTAGTAATACTTTAATAATATTCAGAGTTATATAAAAATTGCTTCCCTAAGGCACAGATCATTGGCACTAATAGAAGTGGTATCTTTTCCACCTTTCTGAAATCTCTATAAGCCTTGAAACCTTTATTAATATTTTGGTTTGTACAATTTCTTTTTTGTGTTTGTGACTAATGGGTATAATATTTTAGGATGTTGCCATTTCTTGGACAGGAATAAAGGTTTACTTGGAAGAAGTATAAGCTATTTTTCTCATTATATTCAGTCAGACACTACAGTTAAGCAACTGCAGTGGGCCTTGAGGTAACTAAGAAACTGAAAACTCAACCTCTATGTTAATATGCATATCCTGTAGGTACAGCTATCTAATATTCATTCACTCTTTCAGTCCATATATATTTTTTGGCCCTGAATAGGAACATAGAACAGGGACAGAGTTGAGTAACCTGAAGTAAAAGCCATGGTGTCGTCACCAAGGGAAAGTACTGAACTCAGTAGTGTGCTGGTCACAGCACAATAGGGATAGAATTAGCAATTCTTATTAATCAATAGGTGGGGTAAATATATCAAAAGTAAACTACTTCCCTTACTATTTGGTCTGCTCTTAAGAAGTTCTCCTTCCTGATTTTTTCATTCTCGTCTCTGCCTTTTCTTGTGTGGATCAATAAATACCCATAGGGACTGGGAGTGGGGGCCATTCTCATGAAACTTGTATAGGGGATTGAGAGGCAGTCTCCCCAGGTCCCTTGGTGCACTCCATGTGGTCTCCAAGTTGTTATTGTCTCTGTGACAATTGGGCATTCAATATAAATTGCTTTGTGTTAAGAAATGTCTATTCATAAAAAATAGATGAAATGATTTGATATTCAGCAAAAATATTTCCAAATATTTGCTTTAATCAGTTTTCTCTTAATTAAAATTTATAACTGGGTTTTTAAGGTTTTTAAGTAAGAGGAGGGGAGATTGAGAGACAGACTTCCATATGCTCCCTGACCATGATCCACCAAGCAAGTCCAGTATGGAGTGATGTTATGCTCACCTGGGGCCATACTCACAACTGACTTATTTTTAGTGCCTGGTATAGAGGCTTCATGGAGCCATCCTCATCACCTGAGGATGATGCACTTGAATCAATTGAGTCGTGGCTGTGGGAGGGGAAGAGAGAGAGAGAAAGAAAGTAGGGAGGAGTGGAGAAGCAGATGGTTGCTTCTTTTGTGTGCCCAGACTGGGCATCGAACCTGGGACACATCACACACCAGGCCAATGCTCTACCACTGAGCCAACCTGACAGGAAAAATTTATAACTTTGAAAACTTTTATTTTTAGGAAACTAAACAGTCTCAAGAAAGAATTAATAAATTTACCTTAATGATACTTTATATTGTTAAGGATGGCAGCAAAATTTTAATACCATATGTATATTTGTTTAATACCATATGTATATATCCAGTTTTTATTTTGTTTTTTGGGTTTTTTTTTTTTGGTAGCTGATACCATATCAATACAATGGTTTCATATTAGGCTATTCTTGCTCATTATCTGAAATTATGAGAAAGTTTTTGTCCTATTTGATTATTATCATCTGCCTTAATTTTCTATGTTTACTTTGTTCTTTATTTAAACTTTATTTTTATCTCTCTAAGATATCTAAGCCATTCACAGAAAGTATTTAAAATTATTTTTAATTTTATCTTGGTTTACGGATGAGAAAGTAAATTATTTCTTTTTATAACTTGTATTTTGGTACCGTTGTGACATCACAAACATCTATGTCAAGCAAGCATCATACTAATGTTTTAAAATAAGATTGAACATATAAAATATGCATGTAAATATACATATAAAATATGGGATAATCTTATTTTATTGGTTATTTTGAAATATGTACCATAGCCCTATTAAAATATAAGCATGTACTATTTTGTAGAGTTTTCCCCCCATTTTGCTTCAAGAATTTCTTGTCCATATGTGCACAGGCCTCTGAGGCACAGGAAGAGTTTTGTCACACCATCAAGAATATCCTTATGAAAACAGAGCTCTGTCCTCTGGTGGCGTGAGCTATATGGAATTATGAGTGGTTTTATTTTGCTGTTTGTACACTAGCCGTTCTATCAGAGGCCATTTATTAAGGAAACAGATGGGGGAAAATCAGTTATATTTTGTACCTTCTGTTTACTGTAAAATGTCAGGAGACTTGGAACACAGAACTAAAGAAATTGAAAGTATCAAAGAATAAGCCAAGTATGATGAGAGAGAATAGATATTGCCAATGCCAGTAGAAACAAATTTTTTCAGTTACTAAAAGCTTTGGAATGCCTTTAATTTCTTTTGTGACCTGCTAAGTCAGTGGATATTTTGTGAGGCTTTCTAAAAATTATTTTTATATAAGTATGACAGTTGAGAGTCTTCCAGAACTGATTATTGAATATATTGAAGGTTTTTAAAAGAACCCCAAATGTCTTTGAGTAGTAAGTCAATGGAATTTGACATCTTTTATGATCAGAATCTTTTTGTTGTTGTTGTTCATAACATTTTTTATAATGTACAAACTTCCAAGAAGTACAGTTGTTTTTAAATAAGTTCCTTTTTTGAAAATGTGTTCCAAAATATTTTAATTTCTTTTTAACTACCATTCCCTATAGTTTTCTTGCATGTCCTTTCTTGACAAATAATTGTATGAGAGTCTAGTCTTTGGCAAGGCACAGGGCCAATCTCTTTACTTTGTTGACCATGAGACTGTATGGTGTCTGCTTTTAACAAATAAGAATTGTTTCAGTAATGCTACTAAATCTTCCAGGTAAGATTTTAGGAGGTATTTGGGGAGGTATTTCAATTTTATTTATTGTGTTATTACTTTTGATGAATTTAGCACTTACACACGAGTGTCTTTTTATAAGAAGCACTTTACAAATATCTTTGAGTTTTCCCAGGGACCCTGTAAGAAATAGAAATAGAGTATTTATAACCTCCATTTCACAGGTAAAACTGCTGCAACCACATATTTTTATTTTTATATGTTTAGCTCTTTGAGAGAAATGTGTCTTCAGGTTTGGAAGATTTACCATGGCTACTATCCCAAAGGCCAAAAAACAAAGTCTAATAATACTCTGAATCTAATTGCCTGAAGTCAGATCATCTTATTGAGTGTATTTATGGCACTTAGAAGGACTTGATTGCACATTTCTATTCGGATCCTTCTTAAGTTGATTATGGACTGACTTTCCCTGCATTTTAGATTCTGCGTAGCTGAGGCTTTTTCTGTGAGATAGCTTATGTGTTTGATTGAAAAGAAAGTAGAGTTATAACTTAGCTGTTTTGCAAAATCATCTAATATTGAAGCTGGCATTTAGATTTACATGCATTTCTCTGAGGATTTTAGTGCCTGTGTGTTTCTGTAAGCTTTGTGACTAATCGTTTAATCTGATTTTTATTGTAAAACATTTAGCATATTTGCAGATCTAACACTCTTAAATTAAAGGAGCAGTATTAATATTAGAGTTGTAATTTTAGACTTTGTGACCATTTTTAAATAGTCATAAACTTCCCAATTTCCCAAGTATATCACAAATGGTGTGTGTGTGTTTTGTTAATGATTGTGTTTCGGGCAGACTTTGTTTCCCATGCACCATTCCCAGTCCATCCCTGTTGTGACTAACTCTGATTCAGTTAGAACTTCTTAGATCATAAAAGGTAATGCCTCAGAGTTGAAAGAAGGTGGGCCTTCTGGGCCAACATGGAGTATACAAGTAGTCCTGTGGTGGTAAGAGACAAATAAATAGACTAAGAAATATATGAGACCAACCCTGGTCGTAGCCAATTACCTGGCTCTAATTTACTTCAATTTGCACTCTAGTCTTTTATAAACCTGCTATGTACTCATCAGTACTATTGAGTGTGAGCACCTGCAGTCTTGAAAGCAAGTTTGTGTGTTTACAATAGGTCTTTTGCCAAGCCTCACTCTATTTTACTGAAATTTATTTTTAATATGCAGCAAAGAGTTTTTACATTAAATGGTATTCTTAAAACTATTCACCAATGCTAAGTAATATAAAGTGGAAAGATACATAGTGTTTATTGGCTACTATTATGCATTCTAACATGGGCAGCTTTCTTCACAAAAACATGGGAAAGATATTCTAATAAGCAAACCTTTATAATACAAGTGGAGAAATCTTAACAGATCAGAATTGAAAATGTGTTTCTTAAGTCATATTGGACACAAAGTTGGTAAAAGATAGGTAGTGATAAGGAGATCTCCAAAATATTTTAAACTGTTTTCAACACTAGCCTAGCTCAGATGAGTGTATTTATAAACAAGAATCTTCTGGCTGGCAGAGAAGATGGAAGAAAAGTACTAAAAGGTAAAAGAAATGGGGAATGCAAAAGTGACACAAGTTAAACCCATGAATAAAGGTGGGTTTATATGACTGTGGCTGGCAGCTATTTCGTATCAAGTAAGTCCAAACATGTGGAAGACTCACTTTACCTTCTTGGTATAGGGATAACTATAGGATCATTTTGAGTCTGGGCCTTAAAAAAAAACTGTCATGAAGAAGTTATCTCATAATGAATAACATTATACAATTTGTTTCCTACAAGTACATTATGTTCACATTGTTTTCTGTGTTTTTAAATACACACACATACACACACACATACACATTTGTATCTGGAAAGAATATTCAAAAATACATAAGCAAAAGGTACTGATTCATTTGTTAGGTCCTATCATTTCTGTCTTGCCTCTTTTAACCTCCATAACTAGTTACAATATAACATTTCATATCAAAACACCTCAACTCCATTTTTGTGTGTAAATTTGATTTAGACAACAGCTTTAAACTTCTTTAAATCTGTCAGCATTCAACTATTTGCTTCCCTTCCCTGCCTAATTTCTCAGCTTAGTACTAGACATGCCAACCATGGATGTTCCAATTTTCCAGCATCTTCTAAGCAGTCCAGGAACCCAGCACTTCCGTGGACAAATCAAGGTGTGTCATTCAGAAGTTGCTCAGTGAACTATAAAATGACCTGATCTGAAAAAAATCTGATGAATGACCTAGAAAGTGCCAAGGGAATAAAATGGTAATTAGTAGGAACTGAGGTTTGAAAGGAAATATATAGAGAAGAGTCATAATAGACCATAAGTCATCAAAAATCATGACAAGCTTATGTGCTAAGGAAGACAGAACTATAAATAAACAGACTCTTTTTTTTTTTTTTTTTTGTATTTTTCTGAAGCTGGAAATGGGGAGGCAGTCAGACAGACTCCCGCATGTGCCCGAACGGGATCCACCCGGCATGCCCACCAGGGGGCGATGCTCTGCCCATCCGGGGCATCGCTCTGTTGCGACCAGAGCCACTCTAGCGCCTGGGGCAGGGGCCATGGAGCCATCCCCAGTGCCTGGGTCATCTTTTGCTCCAATGGAGCCTTGGCTGTGGGAGGGGAAGAGAGAGACAGAGAGGAAGGAGAGGGGGAGGGGTGGAGAAGCAGATGGGTGCCTCTCCTGTGTGCCCTGGCCAGGAATCGAACCCAGGACTTCCGCACGCCAGGCCGACGCTCTACCACTGAGCCAACTGGCCAGGGCCTAAACAGACTCTTTGAGGTAAAGAAAAAATATATAAACTCAGTAGAAACAATAAGCCAATTAGAAATGATAATTGAATAGATCCCTAGAGAGAAGCTAAAATACAAACAAGATAAACTATTTACATGTAAGAGAAGAGACACTAATCCTTAATCCAGTCTGTTTATCCTTAACTGGGTAGCTACCTAAGTCTAAATATTTTCAAACCTAATTAAATCTATGTATTTTTTCTGAATTTAATTACTTAAAATATCCTCTATCACTGCTTTATGATTGCATGAATGGCATGATTTTTAAGGGAAAAAAACCGCACTCCTGTTTTGAGGAGCCTGAAATGACTATCTTTTAGTATGATCTGTTGCTTATAGTTCTTCTCTCAGTCTACTTATTGTACAAATTCAGAAGCCATCTATATCCCCCCAACTTGTAACTAATTTATGACAGTTAACATTATTTAATAGAAATGGAGAATTATAATACTTCCATACTGATTCTTTAGAGAAGGAAAACACAAGAAATAGACTAGATGATAGCTTTAAAAAGGAAATGGAAGAAATCATAGTTGTGAGGGAGCTTTGCAAGCCAGTCTGGGACTGAGAAAGAGCTACTTGGTATTAAACAGTTGGAAGCCTTATGAACTGCCATGGTGTTACAGTGCATGTGTTCACATATCAAAAGATTTATTATACATTGCCTAAGGCTGTAATATTGGTCCTGAAAATGATCTTTCTTGTGCTAATCTTAGAGGATAAAGTTGCCTTCTTAAGAGAAAACAGAAAACATTCTCTTCATATCTGTATGTTAATTTTGAGAATTTTATACAATCCATCACTATGCCCCATTGTAGCATTTTCTACCCTAGCATTGAGGCACAATTGGCTGGATCCGTTGCCTCCTTGACAAGATAATGGATTTTGCTCTCTTCCACCTGTGTATCCAGGTGTCCCTGCTTTGTTGCTCTGTTCCCTACAGTGAGTCCTGATGGTGACTGTGATGCTGCCAAGGCAAAAGGAGTAAAATCTTGCTTATAACCCATCTTCCTATTCCAAGGCTTTGGAAAACAGCTAGGAATATGCTTGTTTGCTTTTCTTTGTCACTATTTCTTCAGAGATTACACTTACATGTAAGAAAGCAGAGTGAAAATTGTTCCAAACAAGCCAACTTTACCGTCTTTAATTTTTAAAATATGACATAGTTTGACTCTGTATAGATTTTATTCTCCATGCCCCTAGGGCTTTTGTGAATTTAATCTAAATGCCCAGGAAAAGTATGGAGATCTTCAAAAATTCTGAAATAATCGAAATGAGATATAAAATCTTCCTATTTCTATGCTAAATTGTGATTTTTATTATACTATATAAATGTCTCCAAATCTTTCAGGTAACATCAGCACTTGTTTTAAAATGATTTTTCCCAATTTCAAATCAATACAAGCTTTGCTTTGAATGGTTAGTTCTTAATATCATTCAACTTATGCTCTCTACTGTAGGCTTTACAGGTCATTGCCTTCTTCAAAGTTATCTTGGAACTTAGATCATGTAGTTAGGCACCCCTGAACTTCATCAAGCCAATCGAGCCAACCTAACTCTCTCATTTTCTCTAGCTCTTTCTCTTGTCTGGTGTTTCCTCTGAGAAGTTTTTGCAGACTGACTTTTCAGAATCAGATTTGTCTAACCATTTCTGTCTTTAAAGCATCATTCAATCTGAACATGACACACCAATGATAGTTACCTGTCTTATTTCTTCTTCCATTTATGCAAATCTTTTCTAAAATCCTATTTCAGTCACAATCCTTTTATAGTTAAATAAGAGCTTATTTCAACATAACTTTATTAATCTTCTGTTTGGACTCAGCACAATGCCACCTATGCCCTTAAAATTATCCACATGCTTTTAATAGCCAGGAGGTCTAGTTGGTAAAACAATAATTCCAAATAAAACAATTAGAAAGCTTAATTAGAAGGACATTATCAGGTACTAAGTTCTACTGTGAATGTTACATATTCCTTGGAAAAGTAAATATTATACATCCTTTACCTCTTCCTGTTTAATCAGTTGCCCATCACAACTCTAGTCCTGTAGCCACCATACACTATGGATATAATGCTTGTTTCTGTGTGTACTGATACAATGTTAATCATTCATCTAC
This sequence comes from Saccopteryx bilineata, assembly GCF_036850765.1. Taxonomy (NCBI): domain Eukaryota; kingdom Metazoa; phylum Chordata; class Mammalia; order Chiroptera; family Emballonuridae; genus Saccopteryx; species Saccopteryx bilineata. The sequence continues at coordinate 20,410,058 of NC_089501.1, forward strand.
TTTATGTTCAATTTTATTAAACATTTCTTTTACTTTCTATCCAAGTTGTCTGCCTAAGGTAATAAACTTATATAGTGTCTGGTTTTGTAAGCTTTATTAATTGTACATTTAGCTCACTGGCTGCTAGAAATTATGTCCTATTCTGTAACTAACAAAGAAACTATTAATGTTTTATATTTTATTAAGTAAATGAAGAGTGTTGGGTTGCCAAGTTTTCATTACAGATTCAGTTCATATTTTTCTTCTTATTATAAGCTTTAAGTATCATTAACTTCAAGAATAGTAGTTCCCCAGCAGTGCCATTTTCCCAACAAGCATCTTAATAAGGTAGAGCCGTAATATTGGCTACTGTTCAGATGGTGACAGGTGGCAGAGAAAACACACAATGGAATTTTCCATCTGTTCTCTACTTAATACACAAGGCATAAAGGGCAGAGTGCATTTTGTTATATTCTTCAAACACTTTTTTTTCTGTCTAAACACCATTTTAAAAATAAATTTGTGCTTTAGTTTACAGGAGGCTAACAAATCTTGAAGGCCGAAACCACATACTCGTGTCCTCTCACCTTTGTTGAAAAAGCACACTGGTTTATTCCTTATGAACAGCAGAATTCTGGCTTGGGCTTTTATACTTATTCCATGGAAAATATCTCACAGCTTTCAAAAAAATATGTAATAGCTTCAAAAAAATCAGAATAAATTTATCATTTATGAATTATATCTATATATAAAAGTTATAGTTTATATATATCACATATACGATTGGGATATTTCATACTCATCAAATTATTAGATATATTAAAGACAACCTCACTTAGATATTACTAATGGTTTTGCAAGGTTTAGACATTGACAGTACTCATTATGGGAGCAAGATTATAACACTGATAAAGAAAATAACTTAGAATACATGCAAGGCTGCAAGTTTAAAATTTTGGATACAAGAAAAACTATATTTAGTATGGATATGTTGAGTTTTGAACTAAAACTTTAGTGTTTTTATTCTGCTTAAATTTTATGAGTCATTTTTATATGGTCCGTCTATGTAATTATAGTTAAGAACAGTATGAGAGGCAGAAAATGTGTAGTTGTGTAGGGTAATTGCCATCTCTTCATGAGTACTTGGAAGTGTTTCTGAATGGTGCATAGTAAAGTCTACATTTTAATTTTCTTTTTTTTTTGTGACAGATACAGAGAGAGATACAAAGAGAGGGGCAGATAGGGCCAGACAGGCAGTAAGGGAGAGAGATGAGAAGCATCAGCTCTTCATGGTAGCTCCTTAATTGTTCATTGATTGCTTTCTTATATGTGCCTTGACCAGGGGGCTACAGCAGAGTGAGTGATCCCTTGCTCAAGCCAGAGACCTTGGGCTCAAGCCAGCAAGCAACCTTGGGCTTCAAGCCAACGATCTTTGGGCTCAAGCCAGTGACCATGTCGTCATGTCTATAATCCCACGCTCAAGCCAGTGACCCTGCACGCAAGCCAGATGAGCCCATGTTCAAGCTGGCAACCTTGGGTTTTCAAACCTGGGTCCTCTGTGTCCCAGTCCACCGCTCTATTCCCTGCGTGACTGCATGGTCAGGCTATCTTTTAATATGTTTAATTGTGACTTTACCTGAGTAAATTGGTGAAATCTAATAATTCCATATTTCTTTCACAATTATTAAATACTTCAAGGCACCATGCTCTGTGCCATGTAATGTGCAGAGTTAAATATATCTCTGTCTCTGAGCTACTCAAAGAGATCCTAGAATGGAGAACCAAATAATAAAAGAATGCAAATAAGGTGGAGGATATGCATTACAGTTAAACTATGTTGCAGTAGTTCCCAAACCTGGGTAATCATCAGAGGAGCTTAATAAACATAGGGACATGTTGGCTTAGTCAAAGGCAATTCTATTTCTAAAAGTTACAGTTGGATGTGGTTAGTGTAAAAAGTAACACAGACCTGCTGAGTAGAGTTCCACACAAAAGGGTTGAGAGGCCCTGAATGCTCACAGGTGAGAAGTGAAAACCATGCACTTGATTTGGTAACACTAAAGGCTTTTGAAAAGATAAGTTTTATATTAACTGAAGAATGCTTTTAGAAGATTCCTCTAGTGTAAGGAAAGATAGGTAATGATGCTAAAAATACAATGGAGAAGAGAGACATGAAATAAATATTTAAAAAGTTGAATTCTTAGGACTTGGCAAGAAGTTGGACATGTGGGATCAGAAAAAATTGTGGTATTACTGGCAACTATTTCTACTGGAAAAATAGAAGTGTTGGAATGTGCAGTGGAATAATAGACACAGGTAGTCCTTTGCTTATAGAGTTGGACCTAGAACAAAATTTGGGTTTTTGTGTGTTGAATTTAAGTTTTTAAACTCCATTTGGACCAAGATGTCTACTAGGTACTTGTGATCACAGCTCTGACACTCAAAAGAGAAAGATTTGAATGATCCCCATAACTAGTCTAGCTTAAAACATAGCACCAGGTGATCTTTGAGGGAAACACTTCAGAGAGAAGAAATTCAAATGAACAACTTTGGCACTATCTACATTATGAAGCAGAAGAGATTAGTCTGCAAAAATAGAGATGGTAGTGGAGACAACAGGGAAATCACATGGTGGAGGTGAGTCATGAAATTTTGGAAACTGGGTATAACTGGTTGTGTGAAACACTGCAAAACAGATGAGAAAAGTGAGACTTATAAAAGTTCAGACTTGTGTTCAAAATTGGTAATAACTAGATGAAGGACATTTTTTCATGTGACAGCCCAGAACCAAACAAATTAGTTGGTTAAGGAATGAGAGGATAGTTAGCAAGTGGCAGCAGAGGTGTAGAAAGTGTTTATCTTTTGGTTTATTTTGTTGTGGGAGGCAGAAGTAGGACAAGAAATGAATAACTAGAACTATACACAAGAAGGCTGGATGTCTGTGATTGTGTGTGTACAGTTAAGGATAACTTTCCAGTGGAATAGGGTATTGGCAAAGTTAGGAGGCATGACTGACAGTATAGCGATGTCCTGAATGTATGTGGCAAGAAAAGGATTCTTAGGTAACCCTGATACTTTGAGCTTGATAACCAACTGATAGATGATGCTATCACAAGGGTAAAGAGTACAGAAGAGGGATAGCATTAAGTGGAAAGATGATGATGATTGCTTTGGCTGCTGTGGTTATTCAGATGCCATGAAAGCTTCTGTAAGATACTTCCAGCAGACAAATAATTGTGTAGCTCAAGGGAACCAACGACTTGGCAGAGACTTATTTAATAGTCATTTGCAAAGGGATGAGAATTGAAGCTGTGGAATAAGATAAAACAAAACAAATGACAGAGTAGGGAAAAAGAGACTCAGAAAAAAGTTCAGTTGCTCCTCTTTCTTTTCTGACATCCCAGGGGTAAATGGATGAAGGTTAATCAGAGAAGAAATTGGGAAGGGGGAAAGGAGTGAAAAGAGGAAATCTTGGAAATTAGCAAGACAATCGAGAGAGCACAGCTTTTCAAGGAGACAGCACTTTTTAATCATAACAAACATAGCCGAGATGTTAAAAATACAGGAATACTTGAAAATGCATAATCTTGTGGTTTTTAATGTCATGGCATGCTTTCGTGAAAGGTATTTTAATTATGGAGAAAACAGGAAATAAGACTAAAATACGTCAAAGGGTGAGTGTCAGGCAAATAATGAGTATAGATGCCGATAAATTTAGACTATTTTTAAAACGTTATATTTTCAGAAAAAGAGGAGATAACATAAAGGGAAGGGTTTTTAAAATATAAAAAGCGCATAAATTAAAATAAAGTTTAGATTATAGAGAAAAATCTCTGAAACCTTACCACTGCAATCACATCTTCCATCAATATTAAATCTTACATTTCCTTGATTGTGACATGTACATTTTCTTTTCTGTGGTAGTGTGTGCTGTCTCCAGATTGCCTGCATCTTACCAAATCACTGAAAAGAGCACTACTGCCTGAGAAGTTGGGTGTTTTAATTGGGAAGTTACTGGCAATTTTATATTTCTCTTTGTTGATTTTTTTCTGCAGTAGTAGGCTGGTTCAGTAATAAATGTAAGGCTTTTTTTAAAAAAAAAACACAGTGTTATTAAATAGGTTTTACAAAGGAAGGTATTTTTCAATGAGAAATTTACACTAATTTCTTCCATGAAAAGCTTTTTTCAAGACTAGGAAACATGAGAAGGAAAAGCTGAGAGGGAAAAATGGAAGATAACAGTGAGGAAAGAGACAGAGTTCCCAGAGGAGAGATGATGAGAGAGGTACAAGGAAGGAAGTGGCAGGAGTAGGCTTACTGAGGGTTGGGGCATGTTCTGAAACAGGACACAGAGAGGAGAAGATGGAGAGGAAGATGTTGGAATAGAGAACTATGAGAAATTTAGTAACCAGAATATTGGGAATGTCGTCCACATGGATCTTGATATCACCAGGATATTGGTACCATAACCTTCCATAAATGTTGCTATTATTTTTTAATAATTATTTTTATGTGAAGAACTACATGGATCCTCCAGTTAAATCCTCAGCATTTATTGAGTTGGCTGTTCCTACAATTACTCAGCTACAGAATAGAATCCTAGATTGTTGGATAAGGTTGAAGCTTTCAGCAATTTTAGCTCGGCTGATTGCTTTTCTTATCTATAGCGGGCGTCCACAGTGTAATCAAGTTATATACAAGGCGTTTTACAATCAAATGCTAGATTTTTGTCCCAGAGTGTTATTTATTTCTCAAAATATTATTAAGATTTTTGGTGAGAATTAACATATCTTGTTATTTATAATGCTGATAATATAAAAATAGTTTCAGTATACCATAAACATATCAATCACCTCCAAAAGTTTTCTCCCACGCTCTTTATCATTTGTATGTGTAATAAGGTCATTTAATAGGAGATATAACTTTTTAGCAAATTTCTAAATGTTTAATACAGTATTGTTAACCATAGGTTTATTTAGATAGTAGAACTATAGGACTTCCTCATCTTTTGTAACTGAGAGTTTTTTTTACCCTTCACGAATACCTCCTTATTTTCTATTCCTCCTCAGACCCTAGTGACCACTGTTATTCTCTCTGTTTCTGAGTTTAACAAATTTTGAAATCTCATGTAAGTGGTCCTTTTATTTCTGGCATATTTCACTTATGAAAATGTCCTCCAGTCTCATCAATGTTGTTGCAAATGAGAAGATTCGCTTCTTTTGAAGGCTGGATAATATTCTCTTGTATACATGCACCAATTTTTTTTTTCATTATCCAATGATAGACATTTAGCTTGCTTCTACATTTTTGCTACTGTGAATAATATCACAATGACCATGGTAGTGCAGCTCTTTTTTTGAGATCCCAATTTAAAATCTTTTTTTGCATCCCAGAAATAAATCCATGCATCAATGGTCAACTAATTTTCCACAAAATTGCCAAGAACACAGTGGACAAAGGATGATCTCTCCAATAATTACTATTGGAAAACTGGATATCCACATGCAAAAGAATGAAATTGGACCTTTCTCTTATACCACACACAAAAATCGACTCCAAAATGGTTTAAAAACTTAAATGTAAGATCTGAAACTGTAAAACTCCTAGAAGAAAAATAAGGAGAAAACTCTTTGACATCAGTCTTGGCAATGATTTATTGGATATGTAAACCAAAAGCATAGACAAGAAAGCACAAATAGACAAGTGAGGCTGTATCAAGTTAGAAAGCTCTGTGCAATGAAGGAAACCATCCACAGCATAAAAAGGCAATTTCTGGAATGGGAGAAAACAGTTACAAACCACACATCTGATAAAGGGGTAACCTAAATGTATAACAAGCATATAATACAATAGTAAAAAAAGGACTACCCATTTTAAAATGGGTAAAAGAACTAAATAGACATTTCTCAAAGGACATATAAAAACAACCAGCAAGTTTATGAAAACATGCTCAACATCACTAATTATGAAGGAAATTCAAAACAAAACAACAATGAGATATCACTTCATACCTGTTAGGATGGCTATTATATATATGATATATAAAATATATAAAAGGTAAGTGTTGGCCAAGATGCCAAGTAAAGGGAACACTTGTACACTGTTGGTGGGAATGTTAATTGGTACAGCCACTATGGAAAACAATATAAAGGTTTCTCAAAAATTTAAAAATATAACTGCTCAGTATTTTTTTTTTTTTGACAGAGACAGATGGAGAATCAGAGAGAGGGACAGATAGGGATAGCCAGAGAGGAAGGGAGAGAGATGAGAAGCATCAATTCTTTGTTGTGGCACCTTAGTTCTCCATTGATTGCTTTCTCATATGTGCCTTGACCGGGTTCTACAGCAGAGAGAGTGACCCTTTGTTCAAACCAGCAACCTTTCGCTCAAGCCAGTGACCGTAGGTTCATGTCTATGACCCCATGCTCAAGCCAGTGACCCCACACTCAAGCTGGTGAGCTGGCACTCAAGCCAGATAAGCCTGCACTCAAATTGGCGACCTCGGGGTTTTGAACCTGGGTTCTCCAAGTCCCAGTCCGACACTCTATCCACCGCGCCATCGTGTGGTCAGGCCTGCTCAGTATTTTTTATTCTACAACTCAGCCACTCTAGATCCATTTATGCTGCATGCTTGCCCCATCCTCAAAGTGTATTTTAATTAATGTTCTACATTGTGGCATTAAATAGAGATAAGCTAGCACATTTTTATTTCCAAACATATATCAAGCTATTTCTGAAATGTTTGCTCATGGTCAATCACGGTAACATTTTCTTATGTTTTTCTTCTTTATTTTTAATCTAAGTATTTCTCTCATTAAAACATGATAGTATTTTGAAAGACATTTGAACCATATGGTTTATTATTTTCATTCTTACATATCTAAATTTATCACCTCCTTGTACTGTAAAAGTTTTTTGATCCAAAATATACCAAGCAGCCTAGTATTTAAAGTCTATGAGAGAAATAAAACTTGGAAATTTATACCATTTCCATATTTTTAACATTTTGACTTAATTTAACACCAAATCTAGAATCCACTGGATGGGTGTATATATATATGGTTTCATTAGCTTCAGATCTTATATATTAGCTACTACAATTACTAGACTATTTTATTTGCTAAGAATAATGAGATTCTTACTATTCTCCAACTTGAATTTGTGTTTATCCCCAGTTGCTAGATTAACCAGAGTGAAATATTCTTGATGTTTCAGTAACTGATACTATGAAAAATCAAACTAACTTCCTGTGAAATCCAAAGCTTCCCCAAAGTGTAATACCACACTGCATCAGGAACTGGAAGAACATGTCTGCAGTGCAATGCTTGGAGCTTTCAGTTCAGAGAGCTCTGGGTTTGAATCCAGTCTTTGTTATATGCTAGTATTGTTATCATTAGAGTGCATTGTCTCTTTTCTGCACCTCAGTAACGATATCTGTGAAAGGGGCATATTAAGAGCACCTATCTCATAGATTCATTGTGCGGTAAATATGAGATAGTACATTTATTTAAGTAGGACCCCAGAACACAGTGCTTACAGAAGGTTAACTACTGGTAGATTATGTAGGCTGCACAAAGACTCCCTGGCAAATGCTCACAAAATGATAATTGATAGAAGTCTCAGATTATGAAATACCATTCCTCCACTGCTCTCTGCATTCAACACTCCCCCTCAAATCAGTGTATTTGGGTTTGGTTTGATTTTCATTGTTATTTCAAAGCTTCCATTTTCTCTAATTTAGCCATAGTTTCCGTTTTCCTTACAGGACCTGGAAGCTAATGAATTAGTGTTCCAGTAGTTTGGGGTTTCTTATTTATGCTTTGTTCCTGTTGCAATCCTTTCTCCAGTGGCACTAGGTTGATCATTACAATGTACATATTTGATAAGGCACATTCTTGTTCAAAAGCCACTGATGCCTCACCACTGCCTGCTGGATATAGCGTATATACTGACCATGGCATTCATTATCACTCAACGTGACTCACGTCAGCATTGCCTATAGAAACTGCTGGTGGCTCAAGACTCATTTTAGGGAAAGGTGTGAGGATTTGATCTTATGAAATTTTTTGTGCACTAAGAAGATAGAATGAGGCTTCTACTTTTTACCAGTACAAGGAATTAGATATCCTGGGAAACTGTTCTTAGTGGAGCAGTATGGTGCTACCTTTTTAAAAAATGTATTGGGGTGACATTGGTTAATAAAATTATTTAGATGTACAATGCTGTAATATATCATCTGCATATTGTATTGTGTGTTCACCACCCCAAGTCAGGTCTCCCTCCATCACCCTCTATCCCCCCTTTCTCCTCTTCTACCTCCCTCCACCCACCTTTCCCTCTGGTAATCACCAGGCTGCTGTCTGTGTCTATAACTTTTTTGTTTGTTTGTTTGTTTGTTCATTTTTGCGTCTAAAAATCTATTCAAAGGCACTGCGGGAATACACACACATACACACAACGCTCGAAAGGATCCAAGGGTACATGCTGTAATCAAACAGGACTTAGCACTATGAGAGTTGAATGAGCACTAAAATTGCTTTCATCCCAAAGGTTTCTGCTGAACTCTCATGAACTGGAGTTTCTACTTTAAAAGCTGCCTGGGACACAGAGGGCAGGGGTTAAAACCTAGAGCTGGTCAAAAGTAGGAGATCTAATACAAGACCCCAATGAAATGTGGGAACCAAAACGACCACCTCCCTGGGCAGGTGTGAATGAGGACCAAACCCTGCCACGTAGAAGGAGACAGCAAAGAAACATTCCTATCTCAGCCTGGATGCAGGATGAGGAAAACAGGTGCCCTTGGTGAAACACAACCACACATTTTGTGTGGCTAAGAAGTTATCATCACACAAAGCTTGATGTCATTTTTTAATCCAAATAACATTACCTATTTGAATGGGGCGGTGAATCTCAGGAGAGAATTTAATTTCCAGTTACCCTTTGTTTGTGATTTTCCCAGCCAACATGAATAAATCATACAATTTCTTTTGTAGAGGTTCAGTTTGTTTTTTTTTGTTTGTTTGTTTTTTTGCAGCAAGTTACTTAGTTTCTCTGTGCTCCAGTATTCTTATCTTTAAATTGGGGATAACAGTACCCAATTCATGAGGTTATGGTGATGACATAAACTCACGTTTGTAAAGCACTCCCAACAATGCCTGACACAGAGCAGTGGCTATATGTGTTAGTGAAAAGAACTTATGAAAGTAAAGCCCTTTGTCTTTCTTCTTGTGGTTATATATTTACTTCTCAGAATCTGTGGAATAACATCAATAGGGAAAACACCAACAGAAACTTTGATTGGTTGGTTTTACATTGAATTTATAATCAATTTGGGAAAAAATTGTGTTTTACAGTTTGTGAACATGTCGATCCCTGTATTTATTTAGATTGGTCGTTTCTCTCAGTCATGTATATGAATTTCAGTGTAGAAGTCTTACCCGTTTTTTCACTAAATTTATTTCTAATTGTGTCATAAAGTCATGCTATAAAAAATATACCTTTTATCAAAATGTTAGTTTAAGTGTTTGTTGTTGTCAAATGTAAATATCATTTGTTTTGTGAACAGCAAATTTGCTATCCCCACAATCTAAATCTAATAATTACCTGTAGATTCTTTTTTGTTTTCTGCACAGGAAATCATGTCTTCTGCAAATAGTGATAATATTATTTTTCTTCCACTAAAGGACTGAAAAAGTAAGAAAAGAAGGAGTTATTTTTTAGAGCAATGCTCCCAACCCCCGGGCTGCAGACCGTTACCAGTCCGCAGAAAAAGAAAAAATAACTTACATTATTTTTGTTTTATTTATATTTAAGTCTGAACGATGTTTTATTTTTTAAAAATGACCAGATTTCCTCTGTTACATCCGTCTAAGACTCTCTCTTGACGCTTGTCTTGGTCATGTGATACATTTATCCATCCCACCCTAAAGGCAGGTCTGATAAAAAAATATTTTCTGACATTAAATCTGTCGGTGGCCCAAAAAAGGTTGGGGACCACTGTTTTAGAGCATTCCTTGTAGAGATTCAATATCAGCACATCTGGCTAGGGTAGTTAGTCTGGCCGCTGCTTTAATCCTTCCTTAATTCAACAGAACTTTTCCTATGATGAGGAGTGTGTGTGTCTGTGTGTGTATGTATGTGCTCAAGTCATTACTATTTTTACTTTGAAAGTCAGAAGTGAGGCTTCTTTACTCCCTAATAGCATTTATAATATTTGCATGATGAACCATAGATGCCATTTGAAGGAATGTAATAGCTTTACTTCTAGTATGTGTTAACTCATTTCATGACTCTGAAAACATGTCTCTTTGTATCATCTTTTCTTTAATAATTGTTCTTCATGTACAGCTCTTATTTTATTAAGTGATTTACTTTCAATTGAAGTAATTTTCCCAGTCTAGCGAATTCTCACTCTTGTTCTGTTTTATATAGCTGATGTTTGAGAACATTGCTATGAGATAAACATATGCCAAATATTGTATCTTGTTTTAGAAAGAGACTGCTTGTAGGAAATGGTAAATTGCTTTCTTTTTTTTTTAAAGAACTAGAGAGTGTAGTGATGCTGTATATATTGATTTGTACTTATTCTTTTTTTTCTGCAGTGGGTTTATTTGTTTCATTGTAAAAGCCAAAATCATGAGAGTTTTCAAAAACTGAGAGGCTGTGATAAGTAAAGCTATGGTGCAACCCAAGATAATGATTTTGAATGTAAGGAAGTCTTGCATGGAGGACTTATGAGAAGTCTTATGAGATTACTTCATCATTAAAAAGATGCTAAAATTTGATACTGTTTTCTGCTAAGCACTGCTTCTCCATCCTTAACCTTAAATATTGATATGAAAAAAATTAAAAGTAGATAGTGAAGTGCTTTAACAAAAAAAAAGCATTACAAACCAAAGTATATGCCTCCTCTCTTCATGAATATCTCTAATTATTACTCTAATGTAGTCACTTCTATTTATAGTCAGCTTTTTATTGTGCTTAATAGGCTTTCTCTTTAAGTCCCCTGACTGCTTTAGTCCTCACAGTGAATGGAATTCTCCTAAAATTGAGGCCAGGGGATGAATTAGGCCCCTTGGCTCTGATAGTGAACTAGTAGAGTCCGGTTGTCTAAATAGCTATTCCTGTTCAATTGCATCATTGTGTTTCCCTCCAGAGTGATAATTGCCCTGACCACATTGTGGCTTATTTCTTTATAATGCCTATAACAGTGCTTTTTTTCAAGGGAAGGAATTGCATAGTTTAGTGCTGTGATAAAATGCAAGAAGGCACACAGCTGTAATGTGGTTGGCCCATCTTGTATACAGCTATGAACATTTGTATTTATGACAGTCATTCCGCACTAGTATATTTGGGAAATGGTGAAATGTTTATGTGCTCATATACCCAGATTTGTGAATTTTTCATATTTGGCTAAGAACAAAGAACACTTGTCTAATTTCAAACATTTGTTGAACAGTGTCAACCTAGAGTGGGGGGGGGAGTGAAGGCAAAGTGGTTGTCTTCCACCTCACTCTATAAAGAAAATATGCATATTAATTTAATGCTGATATTTTGAATGAGGCGCAGCTGCTGGATAACCATGTGATCATTCTATCTCACAGAGGGTGCTGCCTTTTCATGAAGCCCATCATGGAGTAATAGGAGAAAAGCTTCCATTTTGTAAATTTGTAATGAACAAAAAATAAGAGAAAAAGGAAGGCTCACCTGTGAGTAATAAATGAGAGAAAGCTCATCACAGTCGGTAATGCTCATTTATACCCAAACAAACCACGTGGAGCTGTATTTGCTCAAACCATAATTGAAGCCATCACCTGAGCCAGTCATTTAGAGGAAACTAGCATTAAAATATACTCTCATTTGTTCTTTGATTTGGAAATTTCATGGTTTTTTTCTGTTTGCACATCTACCCAAGCCATAGACACTCAGTGGTGCTGGTGTCTCCTGGGCATCCTCTCCCTGCTCCGTCTGCTGCTCTTCAAAACCTTTAGTAATTGTAAAGGAGCAGCATTGTGTTTTTTTGGAAGCTCTTCTCCATGGGACATATGGGTATGGAATAGAAAGTTCATTTTAAATATCTCATTAAATCACATTTTACAAGGCTAATTACCCCTTGTAGTGTTGACTTGCTATTCTATTCTCAGCCAGTCATTTGGCAAAAAGGAAACTTTAATCCTTGGGCTCTGAGAGCATCATCTGAGCAAAAGACTTTGATGGTAGGAATACGTTGCTGCAGCAGACATCTGAAAGGTCTTCACCTGCACAGGTGAAGGGTCACAGGTTTATCTAAGAAAACTGCACTGGTTTCTGATGAAGGATAATTTTTTTTCACAGGTTTCTGTGAAAAAAAAATGAGATAGTACAGAGAGCCTTTACAAGCCTATGTATAATTCATGGCCTTGTTAAAGAATGTGAGGCAGTCTGATTAATCGTAAAGAAACCACTCACCTTTGCCACTTCAGAGCCCATGAAAAGGAAACCAAAGAATTAGAGGGAAATTGACAGTCATTAAACTTTTGTGTAATTTCAATCACTACCAGAAAAAGAAACCATACAGTTATAAAATTAACAGCCTTATATCACAAACATTTCTCCCTAAAAGCTTTGTATGACTATCAAGAGTATATACAGTGTGTCCGTAAAGTCATGGTGAACTTTTGACCGGTCACAGGAAAGCAACAAAAGACTATAGAAATGTGAAATCTGCACCAAATAAAAGGAAAACCCTCCCAGTTTCTATAAGATGATGTGGCAGCATGTGCACATGTGCAGATGATGATGTAACACTGTGTATACAGCGGAGCAGCCCAATGCCATGCCAGTCGAGATGTGGACGGTACAGAGGAAAGTTCAGTGTGTTCTGTGGCTCGCTAAATTCGAATCCGTGACCAAAGTGCAACGTGAATATCAGTGCATTTATAACAAAGCACCACCACATAGAAATAACATTACTCGGTGGGATAAGCAGTTGAAGGAAACCGGCAGTTTGGTGGAGAAACCCGGTTCTTGTAGGCCATTAGTCAGTGACGAATCTGTAGAGGCTATATAGGATAGCTACCTAAGGAGCCCTAAAAAATTTGTGCATGAACCCACATGGAACTGCACTGAATAGGTATGAAACTGGGAGAGTTTTCCTTTTATTTGGTGCAGATTTCACATTTCTATCGTCTTTTGTTGCTTTCCTGTGACCAGTCAAAAGTGCACCATGACTTTACGGACACACTGTATTTTTAGTTAGAAAGCTTAGTTTTCAAAACTTTCCTCTAATGTTTAGTCTTGTGCAGCTTACTTAAAATATCTGTGCCTCAGTTTCTTCATCTCTTTAACAACATAATAGCCTACATCTTAGGATTCTTGAGAACGTAAGATATTACAGGTTCCTAATACAGTATATTAAAACATACAATTATAAGCACTAATAAACATAGCAAATAGAATTTATGTATGGATTTTTCAAAGAGATAGAGTTCATCTTCACATTTTTTCCAGGGTCTTTTCTCCTGGGATAAACAATGTCTCAATTAGCATTTATTCCTGATAAAAAGTTAGATAAGAAACAATACACAGCAACATACAAAAGCAGTATATCCTTTTAGAAGTGATAAATAAAATCTTGTGCTTGAGACTGTCAGTGCCTTTCTCCTAGGCTATGTTACTGAATAGATAGATTTTTTTTCTAGAAGATCAGTTTGCACATCCCTTTGTCAGATTGCTCATCCAAAAACTCCACTCCATGGTCAAGTTGGATGGAAGCAGGTGACCAACAAAGTTTGAGCTAATGGTCTTGTTTGGTTTACCCCCATTATGCTATAGACAACTAACCAAAGGATAAAACACTCTGCGGATCTCTACCTTCAAGCTGTGGTTGCTCTTGCGTGGTCTTTTTGAAAACACTCCATTGACAGAAACCTCTAATAGAGCCAGGTTCCAGGTCTGTGGTTTCAGATTTGCTTCAGGGATCAGGCTGCCCAGACTTTTTACAGTTCTTCTGGATGCAGAGTTGGCCCTGCACATTACCAGAAGTAATTTACTCACCTACTACTTTCTGAACAGTGAATTTTCTCTTGGAGTATATTTAATTGGGGTCTTCATGATTATAAACTTAGAAGTCAATAGGGTACATAAAAACTACTTAATTTTTCTTAACCAATTATAGATGTCCATTTGAAATACAGTAAGACAGAATGTTATTTACATAAGACCTAGAAAGTTCTCTTATTTCCCAGATAGGAGAGAAAAAATACCAACCTGAAATAGTGCCACTTTAAAACGTAGACATTTTTTACAGCATTCATTAGGTGCCAGCCCTCCTCCATGCACCTGCCATAATTTAAGTCATTTAACTCTCAAACTCATATGAAGAAGGCAGTACTGTGATACTCTTTTTAAAGATGTAAAGAAGCCCTGGCCGGTGGGCTCAGCAGTAAAGCATCAGCCTGGCGTGTGGGGGACCCGGGTTCGATTCCCAGCCAGGGCATATAGGAGAAGCGCCCATTTGCTTCTCCACCCCCCCTCCTCCTTCTCTGTCTCTCTCTTCCCCTCCTGCAGCCAAGGCTCCATTGGAGCAAAGATGGCCCGGGCGCTGGGGATGGCTCCTTGGCCTCTGCCCCAGGCGCTAGAGTGGCTCTGGTTGCGGCAGAGCGACACCCCGGGGGGGCAGAGCATTGCCCCTGGTGGGCAGAGCTCGCCCCTGGTGGGCATGCCAGGTGGATCCCAGTCGGGCGCATGCGGGAGTAGGTCTGATTGTCTCTCCCAGTTTCCAGCTTCAGAAAAATACAAAAAATAAATAAATAAATAAAGATGTAAAGAAATTAAGTATAGACAGAGGAATCAAATTAGTTACACAGTTACTAAGCAAGAAAGGTGTGTTTAGAATTCAAGATACCTAACTATAGAGTTTGCCCTTACACCACTCTGTACATCAGTAGTTTTGCATTGTTTGATAGTTTTGTTATGACCTACTTCAGAAGAAAATGAAGGATCAGAGAATCATGGAGGAGACTTTTAATTTATTCATTCTTTCATTTTTTTAAAGTGCAAGCATTAGATCAATGTAAAAAATAATCGAATGATTAAAGTCATAATTTGCAAAAGCCTTTTTTTTTCTTAGCTTCTTATTTCCATACATCTAGGAAATCATGGAAAGCAAAATAATAAAACTATGTATTATCTAGTAGAATAATATTGGCAAGATTTGAGATTATATGATGCAGTGATTAAGAACATTGAAAACAGATCTTCAAGTAAGTTATTAACTAATCTCTCTGGGTACCATTTTTTTCCAACTGTAAATATATAGTTCCTCCTACGTAGAATGGTTTCAAAAAGAACACAGTGCATACGTAGCTGCCATGAATCTCAGGTGGGCAAGGGATACATTTTTTCCTTTCTACATAAAGATTCTGAATTTCTTTTCTTTTTTTTTTTTTTTTAATTTTTCCGAATCTGGAAACGGGGAGGCAGTCAGACAGACTCCCGCATGCGCCCGACTAGGATCCTTCCGGCATGCCCACCAGGGGGCGATGCTCTGCCCCAATCAGAGCCATTCTAGCTCCTGAGGCAGAGGCCACAGAGCCATCCTCAGCGCCCAGGCGAACTTTACTCCGGTGGAGCCTTGGCTGCAGGAGGGGAAGAGAGAGACAGAGAGGAAGGAGAGGGGGAGAGGTGGAGAAGCAGATGGGCGCTTCTCCTGTGTGCCCTGGCCAGGAATCAAATCCGGGACTCCTGCACACCAGGCCGACGCTCTACCACTGAGCCAACCGGCCAGGGCCAAATTCTAAATTTTTGTTTTAAATTTTTATTCTTCTTTGCTAGTGGAAAATTTAGTCATCTGTGGAGTCGTTTGCCCCACACACTCTGGTCACAGTTGCAGGAAGTTATATAAGTGCCAAGACACTGTGATAGCAGTGAAGTCCCTCTAATGATTTTTATATATAGTAAGAATAGAATAATTGAATAATTTACATATTTCAAGCATTAATAAAGTACTTTGCATGCTTAGGTTAAAAACCAGGCATGCCTGAAGTGAGATGTTCTCTCTGAATATCTTTGTTTCCTTCCCTTTCATAATCCCTTAAGTTTGTACACAAAAAATAAAGTTTTGTGGCTCCAATCTGGGAATCAGACATTCTTAATGCAAAGGATTATCTGCCTTCTAGCAAAGTATAAGACAGATAAGATTAATGATAAATATTATTTATTGATTCTCATTGATACTGATTTTGTTAAAGATAGTAATCCAGCTTTATGCAGACATATTTTTTTTTAAAAGCCGGATTTTTATTTTATTTATTCATTTTAGAGAGGAGAGAGGGAGAGGGAGAGAGACAGAGAGAGAGAGAGAAGAGAGAGAGACAGAGAGAGAGAAGGGGGGAGAAGCTGGAAGCATCAACTCCCATATGTGCCTTGACCAGGCAAGCCCAGGGTTTCGAACCGGCGAACTCAGCATTTCCAGGTCGCCGCTTTATCCACTGCGCCACCACAGGTCAGGCCGATAGTAATCCAGCTTTAGTAATGATTACACAATTAAAGTTAGAATGACATCTGTTAGTCACTACAGTAGTAAGCTAGTGCTCTTCCTAATTTTTTTTTTTTTTTTACTGAGACAGAGAGAGAGAGGAATAGATAGAGACAGACAGACAAGAATGGAGAGAGATGAGAAGCATCAATCATCAGTTTTTCGTTGTGACACCTTACTTGATTATTGATTGCTTTTTCTTTTCTTTTCTTTTCTTTTTTTTTTTTTTTTCTTTTTTTTTTTTTTTTTTTTGTATTTTTCTGAAGCCGGAAATGGGGAGAGACAGTCAGACAGACTCCAGCATGCGTCCAACCGGGATCCACCCGGCTTGCCCCTGCGACGCTCTGCCCACCAGGGAGCGATGCTCTGCCCCTCCGGGGCGTGGCTCTGCTGCGACCAGAGCCACTCCAGCGCCTGGGGCAGAGACCAAGGAGCCATCCCCAGCGCCCGGGCCATCTTTGCTCCAATGGAGCCTTGGCTGCGGGAGGGGAAGAGAGAGACAGAGAGGAAGGAGGGGGGGAGGGGTGGAGAAGCAAATGGGCTCTTCTCCTCTGTGCCCTGGCCGGGAATTGAACCTGGGTCCCCCGCACGCCAGGCCGACGCTCTACCGCTGAGCCAACCGGCCAGGGCCTGCTTTTTCATATGTGCCTTTACCATGGGCCTTCAGCAGTCTGAGTAACCCCTTGCTCAAGCCAATGACCTTGGGTCTAAGCTGGTGAGCTTTGCTCAAACCAGATGAGCCCACGCTCAAGCTGGTGACCTCGGGGTCTCAAACCTGGGTCCTCCACATCCCAGTCCGATGCTCTATCCACTGCACCACCACCTGGTCAGGATCTTCCTAATTTTTAACATTTGTTATTTAAAAAAATATTTTATCATTATTGATATTTATTTTATTCTTCAACAATATATTTATATATTGAGCACCAGCGCTATGTCAAGCACTGTTCTAGGTGCTGAGTATATTCATCATAATAAACTAAAGAGAAAGCTCCCAGACCTCACGGAGCTCACATTCTAGTGAAAATACAGGGAATGAGTACAATAAGAAGGTATCATACATAATATATCAGAAAGTGGTAAGTGGTCCAGGCAGAGAAGACGGAACCTGTGAAAAGCATTAAGGCAGGAAAATGCCATGTTCAAGAACCAGCGAGGAGCCCAGTGTGTCTGAAGTGGACTGAGCTCAGGGAGAGTTACAGAAGATGAAGTCAAACAGGTGAGAAGCAGGTCGTGAGGCATATCATGGAAGGGCATTTATTCTGAGATGCAAAGCCTTTGGAGAATTTTGAACAGAGGAGTGACAAGATTTGATGATATTTTAAGAGGATCACACTGGCTTTTGTCATGAAAATAGATGTCCAGGGATTAAAGGCACGTAGAAATTCTCTAATTTATAGGCTATTACAGAGAACATTTTAATGTAATCAAGACCCATTGAATTCTAATTCTATAACTTCTCCTCTTATTTGATGCAATCTAAGAATTGTGCAGTGAAATTGTAAACTTTTGGATTTGTAATTATTTTCACTCAACACTCAGTATTGTGCTGAGCATAATAATATGGATGAGATATAGTTCTGGGCACTGAGAGCAGTACCTTCAAGAACCAGAGAGATCTGCTTTCAAGACATTCATGTTTCAGAAACTATAATAGAACATGTAAATAGGCGGGCTTTGACAGAGAAGGGAAATATGAAGAATCGATTAGAGTGCTGTGGTTGTTCATGTCTTTGCCAAAAACTCAAAACAAAAATGTCATCTAATTATGTAAAGACACATGCAGCCCCATGTTCATTGCAGCATTGTTCACAGTGGCCAGGACATGGAAACAACCAAAAAGCCCTTCAATAGAAGACTGGATAAAGAAGATGTGGCACATATACACTATGGAATACTACTCAGCCATAAGAAATGATGACATCGGATCATTTACAGCAAAATGGTGGGATCTTGATAACATGATACGAAGCGAAATAAGTAAATCAGAAAAAACCAGGAACTGCATTATTCCATACGTAGGTGGGACATAAAAGTGAAACTAAGAGACATTGATAAGAGTGTGGTGGTTACGGGGGGAGGGGTAGGGGCACAAAGAAAACTAGATAGAAGGTGACAGAGGACAATCTGACTTTGGGTGGTGGGTATGCAACATAATTGAACGACAAGATAACCTGAACTTGTTATCTTTGAATATATGTATCCTGATTTATTGATGTTGCCCCATTAAAAAAATAAAATTATTGAAAAAAAATGTCATCTACCAATATTTCAGATATAAGAAATAATAACATCAATCTGTGGCTCAATAGGGTCTTGTTTTATTTATATTTCTTTTTTATTATAAGGAGAAACTAAGTATGTTGACAGTATTGATTGATGAGTTAGCCAGATCACTAAATTTGCAAGAAAAACTAGCCATTTTCCAGTTTGGATTGTCAAAGAATGAGCACTTCAACAGGACTAGTCACATCTGCTTTTCTTTTCTAGATTCCTCAGATCATAGTGGAACTACCTCAGTAACAACCTAGCTGACTGTCATATTTATCAGGATGTGAGTGGGTGCAGTTGTGAAGTGGAGAGCATTCTGCTGTATTAGTAACAGAAGTTTAAATGGCAGTTTGGGGGGATACAGGCTTAATATCCACGCTCTCTCCCTCTCCTCAGGCTGTGCTGATTGTCTCTTTTCTGTGCTATTCTAATATGCCTTGCATAGCCATGTGAGTGGAATATATCACAATTAACTGGTATATGCCAGTGAGACACTCTGGCACCTCTTTGAGGGCAGGGCCATGTGTGATTCACACCTGTTTATACCCACCACAGTGCTCCACAGATGTTAGTGTTCCATTAATATTTATTGAAAAAAAATATTTATTGAATTAAGCTGTCGAAATTGTTGCTCATCTGATACTTACCTGATTTATCATATGAAAAACAAGTGGACATTGAACCAGTGCTTTAAGGGCCAGATATTTGCCAGGTATCAGGCACTTATCCAAGGCTATATCAAACTCCATTTTCATCCCGGAGGAGCCAAAAGCCCAGTGAGGGAGAGAGACCTGAAAACTCATGATCACGGTGCAATAGGACGTGACTATAACAAATTAATGCAAGAAGTAAGCAAATCGGAGGAGGCTATTCTGCTCTCTTGAAATGACAGGATTCACTGTCATTCTCTGTGAAATGACAGGATTCTCTGGAGAAATTTGATTAGGATCTTGAAGAGTGGGTATTGCTTGTCTGGTAAAGAGCAGGAAGTTCATTCCAGGAAGTATATAGTGGATGTGGAAAGGTGTAGAAAATGCAGGAGAAAATGTGCTGTCAATTGTAAGGTAAAGTTCAGAGCTATGGTTGAGAGCTTATTGGATGAGTGGAGTGAGAACTTCAGACAGAAGCTAAAGGATATTTTCAGATCTGAGAATGAATTTGAATGTATGGGTTTAGTGCAAACACATTGACAGTTATAAGGAAGTAATAGGTTCGGATTATCCTTTAGGAAGGTAATTTTGGTGGCATATGGGGGATGGATTAGAAAAGAAAAAGACCAAAGACTAGGAGAAAGTTAATGACAAGTTATGGTGGGATACCATACAGTGCAGTGTTTTGGTTGGAAATGTGGATTCTTGATCCAGACTGTCTGGATTTGACTTCTGGTCTCCATGGCCTTTTCTAGTTAATTACCTACTCAGTGCTTCATTATTCCCATCTGTAAAATAGGCATAATAATGAAACCTACATTAAGGGGTGGTACAGTATTAACTAATGCATATAAAATTCATGGTACATAGTAACCCCTTAATAAGTATTGTTTATCATTATTATGTTATTCAAACAATATAAAAACTAAGGGATATGAAGTGTTCAGAGCCATTTTACAGATATGAATATTAAGACTTCTAGGGTTTGAGTAACCATGATGGTTAACCACTGCCTTTCATATATTTGCATATTAATTAAATGCATATACAATTATTCCATATGACAATGTGTGGAAAGGTGTAGAAAATGCAGGAGAAAATGTGCTGTCAATTGTAAGGTAAAGTTCAGAGCTATGGTTGAGAGCTTATTGGATGAGTGGAGTGAGAACTTCAGACAGAAGCTAAAGGATATTTTCAGATCTGAGAATGAATTTGAATAAGTGTGGAATAAGGGTTTGCTTTCTCTTAATATCTATTAATGGAGTTTGACTTGCTAAACTTATTAAAATCATGCAATCATGAAGCTCCCATTTTCTTTAGTTTTGCTATGAATTCAGATTGGGGTAGAACTGAAGCAACCAAAGTGGCTTATACAGAAAATAAATTTGGCACTTAACACTGAAAAGTGCAGGCTATGAATAATAGCATTTTTTCACTGGCCTTGCTCTGCAGAGACAATTCTCATCTGCCTGACTCCATGCCTAGATTTCACTTATCAGTTGAAGAGGCACTCAGTAGACTCTTAGTTTCACAATATGGTCGTGTTCATACATTTTGCAAAGTTTCATATCTTGTCAAGAAGAAAATAAATTTCATCATGTAGTTAATTCCTAGCTTTCTTCTAAACTAATGACCTAGATAAGGTCCACAGTACAACTGGTTTATAAATCATATCATCTATCCTGCTATGTCAGTTTGGTGTTTTTTGTTTGTTTGTTTGTTTATAATAACAGGTGACAATACCATCTTCCATTTTAATATATGTAGTATGTTCCCCACGGTTCTTTAAGACATGTAGCTCTTTGTCATACTCCTCCTCAGAGGTGCACAATATCACTTGGTCAACAAATTCAAATTTGAAAACATCTATTTTTTATCAAGTGGTTCATAGGAGGTGAGGGTTATCATTTCTAATGTGCATACAATGAAAAATGGCAATTTTGAAGGAGCTATCAGATGAATTTTCAGGAATTTTGAGAAGGAGCTGGTAAAATTCTGACTTCCTTGAAGAGGGTGAAGAAAATAGATCATCCAATGGATGATCACCTAGTGACCTCTTAATATTAATCCTAGCTTTTGAAGTTCTAAATTCAATACATTGCTTTTCCTCAGCTCACATAGGTTCAAAGCAGAATGGCTTCACAGAGTAAAAATTTCTATTCATTTTCAGTATATCAATTTATGTTTATAGTAGGGGAAGTGAATCAAGAAGCTAGCTATTCAGAATTAGAGAATTATATTAAAAATTGCATATATAAATTATATTTAATAGCAACTTTTTGAAACTCTTCTTTCATATTATAAATATTATAGTTCCTCAAATGCAGATACTTCATCTCAGCAACACTTTTCTCTCACCCATACCACTGGCCTCTGTCAAGGTCCAGTCTGGAGGATCTCTTATTCAAGTCAAGCTCCAAAACATTAGCTGCCAGTGCGTAGAACTGGCTATGGTGGGAATAGAAACATCAAGTTTCAATATTGATAAAGATTACAGGGTTTTTTTATACTTTTCCAAATCTTTGATTTGTGAGGGCAATCATAAGTTAGTTTTCTAATTAAAAATAAATCTAACGTAGAAAAATATACCTATAGTTATTCTAACAAGCCAGTTACTCCTGATGGAATTGTTCTATAAAATCAATCCCTCAATATCATTAAATCTCAGTTATGCTGTGAAATGTAAAAACTGACATCACTCAGTAATCTTAAAATGAGATTGAATCTGTTATGGAGAATAGATGCTCAATAGCTGGTTGGAATGATTTATTATTTTTGTACTTTTTGAGTATTGGTAAATTATTTTTGTTTTTAATTTTGTTCCAGATATATATATATATATATATATATATATATATATATATATAGTTATGTATGATTGACAAAAAGGTGTATCTTTAAAGTGAACACTGTGATGTTTTATTTAAGTATGTCTTCTGCAATAATTACCACAGTCAAGCTAATTACATAGTTTCCATTTGGTAAATTCTTGAATAGGTACAGCATCAAAGTATAGTTTCCAAATTTCAATTGATATTTTAAAATGTATATTTTGTATTGTGTTGGTTAATATTTAATATAAATGATGTTTAGACTTTTGTTTTCCGGGCTATTAAAATTGGTGAATAAAACACTATTTCAACCCTTAATATGTTTAGAATCTAGATAAAAAAATTATGTCATAATGTATATGTTCTACTATGCATAATCTTTTTGTTGATAAAAGTCACTGCATAAATTGTACAGTCTTATACAGACAGGGCTATACCTCAAATATGTGAACATATAAATTGCATGTATATTATATACATAGATAGATATTGACATGTAGATAATAAAAATAGATCTCAATATATACATACAAATTTCCATAATTCATAGAAACCTATGGTGTTTGGCTCCTTTCTAGTACCTTCACTCAAATATGCTAAAATTCATGGAGAGATATCATATAATTTTCATTGTTAGCTAAACTTTAAATTATATCTATATTTTAGGTTCAAGTATGTGAATTTTCAATAAATAACGATCTATGATTGGGGGTCCAAAAATACAAAAACTTTGGAACATTTTATAATTATCATAGTCTTAAACATATAAATAGATATATATATTATTTTCTCATAGTTCATTTTCAATACTATTATTTATTTTGATTTTAATGCAGAATTTCTAGCACATATCATTACTGTAAACTATACTCAATTTTAAAATATAATTCAGACTTTGCACTTCGAGAAAGATACATTGAAACAGCCTAAAATTACCAAGTTATTTTGAAATAAGATAAGGGAGTTGAGGCAATTTTATTTGCTTTTTATCAAAAGACCCATGATTATTTTCTTCCAGAAAGCCATCAGTGCAAATAATTAATAGATTGTGCTTTACTGACCAGGCTGATTTCTAATTCCCACCAGGATGCTGTTTGAGTCTCTGTGCATTTACAGAGCTATAATTACATAGAGGGTTTAGACTTGGCTTGGCCAGCAACTCTCTTGGAACAACTGGGAATAGGAGAGGGGCAAGGAAGTGCAAGACTTGGTAATGATGTCAAGCTGCCTGACTAATGGTGGACTTGGTGGAGCTCGACTGGATCCTGAGGATTGAGGTCTGAGGTCTGAGACTAACACTATTTCCTTCAAAGAGAAAAGTGAAATGTGATTGTCAGTGAAGCAAATAAAGCCAGCCAGAGAGAAATACAGAAACAAATAGCAAACATTGACAACAACAAACCCTGAGATTAAAAAGGCAAAGCAGGAAGCACCACCAATTTTGAGACTTAAAATTTTTTTTTTAATTTATTTATTCATTTTAGAGAGGAGAGAGAAAGGGATAGAGAGAGAGAAAGAGAGAGAGAAGGTAGGAGGAACAGAAAGCATCAACTCCCGTATGTGCCCTGACCAGGCAAGCCCAGGGTTTTGAACTGGCGACCTCAGTGTTTCCAGGTCAACACTTTATCCACTGTGCCATCACAGGTCAGGCGAGACTTAAAATTTTTTTATGGTAATTATTATTTCGTTGACTTGATTGTTCACATGTGAAGCAAAACATATTCTGCATAATTTATATAATATCTTTTTGAATCTATGCTATAACCTGCGACTCATAATACAGCACTCATAATAACACTTGATATAAAGGAACACTTTCAAGATTTTTATTGACGAATGATTATAAATTTTTGCTAACACTTTGAATGATCTGTTAGGTAAAACTATGTGCATTGCTGGGACATGGCTGCCTTCTCTCTGAATTCATGTAAGAGATACTCTATAATGTCTATACTTATATGTATAAGTATACGTTATACTTACATGCATATCCATATATCTTTATACATGTACACACGCACTTTCTTTTTTTTTTAATTACCCTGATATTTTCTCCAAATTCTGTTAAATTTGATGGATAACTTTAAACTGTTTTTCAAGGGTTTAAAATATACAATAAATTTAATTGAATTTTTTTTATTTTATTTATTCATTTTAGAGAGGAGAGAGGGGGGAGAGAGAGAGAGAGAGAGACAGAGAGAGAGGAGAGAGAGACAGGGGGGAGGAGCTGGAAGCATCAACTCCCATATGTGCCTTGACCAGGCAAGCCTAGGGTTTCGAACCGGCGACCTCAGCATTTCCAGGTCGATGCTTTATCCACTGTGCCACCACAGGTCAGGCTGAATTTTTTGCCAATAATATTTTACTACTTTTAACTTCTCCCCAGAACATGTAACTGGTTTGAAACAAAAATAATATCTTAAAGGTATGGAAGGTCTTTATACAGATCCAAAGTACTTAAACATTATTTAATATAATGAATAAATATGTCTGTTATAAGGTAGAGAGTATGGGATTCAGTTTGCAGATGAAGCTTTAATAGCTATCTGTGCTATTAACTGTCCTTAAGCAAGTTACTTAGTCTTCAGAGGAATCAGTTGCTTGTCCATCAAATGAGATTATAATATCTACTTAATTGGCAATTAAGTAAACTAGTGGTATCAGATACCACTAGGATGTGTGTATATAAATATATATTTGTATGCATATATATTTATATACATATATATATATGTATATGCACACATACACCCAATTCTTGGCCCTAATTATCATATTTTTAAGATACAAAGGAAAGGATAACTTTATCACTGTTCTTCAAGCCTTCCTTTCTATTCTATGATTAGCCTACTTTGAAGAATTAAGGAACTTCATCCTAATTTTGAGAGAATTACCTAAAGATAGTATGGCTATTCCAGCATTATTTGAAACACTCAACTCTAGAAAAAGATGTTGATCTCAGGAAGCCCTGCCAACAAATGAGTTGATATATTTAGAAAAGGTCAGAATTATCATCAGAACTTTGACAAATAATATAGCTCTAGAACCTGAGCTTCTCAATCAGAGAGCAAATGGAAGTACAGTCCTGATCAAATGTTTATCTAAGTACCCAAGAAAACTAATTGATAACTTCAAAAAGTTAAAACCATTTTTATGAAGGAAGTCAAGCATGCTGTACTCTTCAGGTTTCTGTTTGCTCCAAGGTATGAGATATTGGTTGGAATTAATTTTATTTTTCATAAACAATATCATGAATTAGAATATATGGAACTATTTGAATGCCTTGTATGGGATATGGTGGGTACCAAAATAGTGGTGGATGCAATACAACCCTCACTTTTGACATTGGGTCAGTTAATCCAAAACATTTTTAAGGCCATGAATTATAAAAATCATTTACATATACCTGACACATTTTATTTTAACTCAATTTGTTGATTAGCTCAATCTGTTGATGTAGGGCTTACGACTCTTTTGCATAAATCATTGGCTGGAATTGGACATTTTCTTTTTTATATAAAAAATATATAATTTATTATTTATGGATTTTTTTTGGTTAGTTTTTTTTGGTGCAGTGTAATAAGAACTTAAAGATTTGTAAAATTATTTGGAAAAGATGCCTTTGAGATTTTTATCATTGTTTTTTCAACTATCTTTCAGAAATTCACTTTTATGTGTTTATGTAATCTTTCCAATATGTTAAGGTGCATTTTTAAGTTGTATTTTTGTCCTCATAAGTTAATTGTAGGTGTAATAAGTAATAATTAAATTATGTAGTTATCCATGTTATGAATATAACTGACATTAGCAGGTATGGAGCAAACAATATGCATAATAGGATACAATAGGTTCAGTGCTTTGGAGAGCCCATGAGTAAATTGGACCACTTAAAGATAGTATCCTAAATTTTTCCCATATAGTAGCATAACCTCAGAAGTAGTATCTAGTAAATTCCCAATTTCTGTTGGAATGTAACTGCATACTGATGGGAGATAGAAGACAAAGTGTTGTTGTGGTGAGTGCCAAGCGTAGGGTTACATACAGTAGAGAAAACTCCATTACTTAGAAAAATTGCAGGTGATATTTTGTGTGGTTTCAACTTATTATTGGACCCACTGAAAAGAAATGGTATAATGAGTTCATGAAACTAAAAATAAAAAACATTCTTGAAACAAATTGTTAACAAAATATGCATACACATTTATATAAATAGTTGTAACAAATTACACAGGATATATATACACACATATTCTATATGTGCATATATTATGCATGCATATATCTATCATATCAACTGAGATGTGATATGATTGTGATTCAAAGCTTGGACTCTAGAAAAATCATCCTCACCAATTAGTAGCTGTAAAAACTGGGACAATGAATCTCTCCCTCTGACTTAGTTTTCTCATCTTTAAAATGGAAATAATACTTTCTATTTCATTAAGCTCCTATCTGTAAAGTCTTGGAATAGTGCCATGAATAGTAGTAGTATACACCTAAGATATGTGTACACACAGACAGAGAAACCTTGGGTATGACTTAGGAGTACTTGTAACACTTTGAATTTTCAAGTGTAAGGTATGAAATACATTTCATAGCTTGACAGAACTTATCATTTCGAGCCTGTTTCGGTTATCTATGCTACATTAATGGAGCCTATGGTAGAAATCCTAGAGCTGATCGAGAACATCATCTCTTATTACATTCACCCGTGGACAGCCACAGACACCTTTTGTCAACAGGAAAACAAGTATTGTGTCTGTCTCTTCAAAACATAATCTCCATATCTGTGTTAAATTTAATAATGTGGTTATTTTAAAGGGCACAGGAGACACGGTATTTACAATGCCAAAAATAGTATACCTCGTGACAAATTCTAAAATGTTTCTGTAACCATCTAAAATGGTATTCTCTTGTATTCCTAGTTGCGGTTTCTGACATGCCCACTGCCACAGTGACTGCCAGTACATGGCAGTGATCTTGATAACATTTGTGCTTTCATTTCAACTCTTGATTGGCCTTTAGCAGTCTGAGTAAGTGAGACTGTCATTCCATCACTTCGCCTCAAGAAATTGAATTTTATGAAAGAGACATAACCTAGAGTTTGAGAGGTTTGATTGACATCTTCCGGATGGCTGCCTTGCTTTAGTCACAGAAACAGGACCCGGAAACTGCTATTGCCTTCATTTAAGTAGGGGAAGGGCAGATGGGAGAGAAAGAGGACAGGGCAAACAACGGTGTGCAGGAACATTCACCTCTGTTTCCAAAGACAGTATACACATTTCCCACTCCAATCCTGTTATAAATACAGCATTTGCTAAACAGGGAACAACGATGATGGTGATTACATTATTAATTCACTGCCCCAAATGGGGAGAGGATAGGAAGTATTGGAGAGGCATTTATCTTATTTTGAATTCACAAAATAAAAATACAGATAAAGATACATGAGTATTTATTAAGAGCCAAACTGAAAGCTACCTAGACACTATGATAATAATATATGAGGTATATTTTTGGACTCTTTTTATCAGATTTTTGGAAAAAAAAATATGTCTGCAATTGACAAATTTCAAATTCTCCAGATGCCAGCTTTAATATGTTTAATATGATTGTGCTGTTAAAAAATAGCAAGAGAGTTATCTCTAGAGAGAGTCGTTTGCTAGGAGAAAGCAATACCATATGATCCATGAAAGTAAGAACACTGCAAGCTATTTTTGTTGTTTGGCTTTAACTGAGTTCTCAATAAATAAAATGTCCGTAATGAACAACTAAATGATGCTAATGAGAAACTAAGCAACTTATTCTATGCCATTTCTAAAGTCCCTTATTAAATATAGTCAATTTATTCCTCATCTGCTTTTTTGTATATTGCTAATATTAGCCACAGCATGATGCTTTTGTTTGTATGTACTTACTACATGAATAGTAGAAGATTTGGAAGTGTATCAGAACCAAATACACAGATTTTTAGTGAGGCTGTCATTTGAACAGCTACACCTGGGCCCTCTTGAGAGTTTTGAGTATTTCTGCCTAAGAACCATTTCAGATATTAGCATACCTCATAATATAAGACTAATTCTGTCAGATAACTTTAAATTGTTTGATTCATCTCATCACCTATTCCCAATCCCAAATACTCACTCATGCCTCAGATAGTGCTTTGTATTGATCAATACTTAAGATACATCATCTGTGCTTGTAGAGTCCGTGCTTTAAAAGTGCATGGTCACGGGCTTCTGAACATCAGATATTTCTTTCTATGTTATAAATATCTAACCTATTTAAGTGTTAGCTTGGACTTGAATCAGTTAAGACTTTGTTGTGGTAAGGCTGGAAATTCAAGGTCAAATGGATACATTAAACTTCTAACTTGTGCCTGTCATGTGCTTTGAGTGAGCTATGAAAACTACCTAAAAACAGCTGTCATTTTGATGTGTTGTAACTCTTCTGGGAAGTTAGATTTCTACTGAGTGAAATTATAGAATCTGTGGAAAAATCAAAGCAGTGATCCATCTACCAAGAAGACCTAAGCTGTGATCTTACTAGCTCATTTTCTACAAGAATAGGAAGACATTAAATAAAATAAATGAGAATTTGGCTGCTAATGTATGAAACCATTTCATGGCACAACTCTTGATAAATGTCATTTTGTTGTGACTTGATAAGATTATTTAAAAAAAATTTTTTTTACAAAGACAGAGAGAGAGTCAGAGAGAGGGATAGATAGGGACAGACAGGAACGGAGAGAGATGAGAAGCATCAATCATTAGTTTTTTGTTGTGACACCTTAGTTGTTCATTGATTGCTTTCTCATATGTGCCTTGACTATGGGGCTACAGCAGACCGAGTAACCCCTTGCTCAAGCCAGTGACCTTGGGTCCAAGCTGGTGAGCCTTGCTCAAACCAGGTTAGCCCATGCTCAAGCTGGTAACCTCGGGGTCTCCAGCCTGGGTCCTCCGCATCCCAGTCCCACGCTGTATCCACTGCGCCACCACCTGGTCAGGCAGATTAGTTTATTAAATACATCAATAGTATAAACTTATTTTTAATTTTTTAATTGATTTTGAAAGAGGAAGAAAAGGAAAGAAGATGGGGGAGAGAGAAAGAGAGAGAGGGACATCAAGTTTGAGTGAGCTATGAAAACTACCTAAAAACAGCTGTCATTTTGATGTGTTGTAACTCTTCTGGGAAGTTAGATTTCTACTGAGTGAAATTATAGAATCTGTGTACTCTGACCAGCAACCTTTGTACTCTGGGATGATGCTCTAACCAACCAAACTATCCAGCTAGGACCGGACGTAATTTTCTAATTCTAAAACTTGGGTTCTAAACCACTGTGACATGCTGCTTTCTAGTATAATCAGAACCATTCAAGCCCGATCTCATTTTGGTGGTTTTTACTGTTTGTTGTGGTGGTTATTTCTTTGTTTTGCTTTTAAAGAGAAGCAACTATGAGGAAAAAGATAGAAAGTCTTTGATTCAGTTGAATAAAGATTGTTATTTGTGGCCTATTTTTACCAAAAAATTTACAATCTTATTTTATCCCTTTTAGAAAAAAAAACACACAAACCAATACACAGAAGCATGATCATGGGCATGCTCATACATGCACACACATGTATATATGCATAGTTGATAACTTCAGTTACTCAAGAGAAACAAACTCTTCAAGTAAAGCTCTGTGCTTGGCTTTGTCTATAACTTACATGGATAATTGTTGCAGACCTAACTTAAACTTTATTCTCTTCATTTCATATATGAATCAGGCCTCTTGGTAAGATGAAAAGAAAAGAAAAAAAAACCGCTGGCATATATGATCTTACATATTTTTCCCACTGTGATCAACAAAGAGAATTTTAAGGGGGGAACATTAAAGACCTCAGAACCTCGGCAATATTGTAAAGGCCAAAAATATCTCTAAAGTTTTTGCAGTTTTTCTGGGGATTGACTTAAAAATAAGAGAAACCAACACGGTGTATTCTTCTTGATTCTGGAACTAGACAGGTTCAGACTATACTCAAAAGTACAATTCACGGTAGAAGACTGCAGGGCAGAGGGGTAACCAGCATGTGGTTGATACCTAGAGTGGTGAGACGTACTAAGGGGGAGAATATACACAGACATACACTGGCAACTTTACCAAAGGGCACAGACCACAAAGAAGCAGAAAATGCTGCACCGGGGAGTCCGGGTACAATTGGAACTTAAATCCAAAGAGAAATCCCCTGACTGGAATGTCTAGCTGAAGGTGCAGAGTTGTGGATGAATCAAGGAGAGGGTACTAGAACGGCTTTCTTATCTGCTTTGGTGTTCTCTGTGAAGCAAGAAACAAAGATCAGCTACTGCTGTAACAACAAATTGAGCCTACTTGACTGGAATGTAGAAATAAAGGTCAGCAGCAATCTTTATTGACAAAATTCTGACAAACAGATGTCCATCCTGTGGGTGTGGCTGGAAGTTCACCTAAACTTTCATGGTCCCTAGAGATGAAATAAGACTTTTGGACCCATTTTGGGCACTGTTATGCCCAATCAATTTTCATCTCAATTTTCCCTGGCTTTTCCTACTTTTTATGCTGTAACAAAGCTAGTTTTACTTGTTACATAAGTAATCGGCAAACAACTAAACTGCAAATTTTTTTATTCATTCCTGAAATTTCATAATTTATATTTTATTAACTTTTGACGAGCTTTTTCATTTCCCTGAAGTCCACTTGGAATATATAAATGGGCTGTGAATGGGAGCATCTGCTTGCCTGGCATGTGACTTTGAGTCTATTCTATATCTTTCCTCAGGGACTGATTGTTGAGACAAACTCAAAGCTTGGGTCCCTGGAAGAGGGAGAGGATACTGACAACGGAAGGGTCCGGGAGGATGACGACCACCCAGAGATCATTTCAGCTTACAATTTAGCACTAAAAACTTTAATAATAAACTCATTTTTTAAATCAAGAAATTCATGTTCCACCATAATTGAATAAAAAGCCTTTCTTTTTCCTCTCAAAGGCTGTGTATAAATTTTATTTTGCATTATTTATAATAACTCACGAATTGGATTTTATGGATATAAGAAAATTATACTAATATTAGAAGGAATATTTATTATAAAGAAATCTTAGTTATGAATAGCAAGATGCAGTGTCTCAAGAAAACCCATTTTGGCTTTCAGCAGTTGAAAACTCACTGTAAATGTACCATTTTGGCTTAAAAAATACTCACCATGTTCATGTGTTCATGTACATGCCGTTTCCTTGTTAATGAAGTTAATGGCCACAGCTAACCAGGAAATACTAAAGTTTTTCATTTGAAACAAATTTGTTGCAGACTGAATAGTCTCTTATTAAGACTTCAAACTTTAACAAACGATTAGGCCCAGTTCTCCAGTTGTAAATTGACAAATACGGAGTCTTTTCCAGTTTGAAATGTCAATAAATTTATTTATCTTGAAGACATTTTATAAGAGGTTCTTAAGAATTTTGTTGTCATTTACACTAACATAAGTTTTGCTTAATGGTACTTATTAGATGTTTGAAAACTTTTTTTAGCTTAAACATACTTTACTTGATAAACAATAACTGTTAGAATTCACATGTGCTATAATGCAAAAGTGATTCAAAATTTATATTTACTCTAATGAAAAAAAAGTTAATTTCATGTTTTACCAGTATACATAAACATCAAAAAAGGATTAATAACAGTTGCTATAATATTTAGAATTTTGCAATCAGAATTTGACCCAGCGTTTTCACTTTTTGTGATTTAGCCTGTGGTTATAGCAACATACATACATATTCAAGGTTGTTTAATGCACTCATGTGTGTAATAACCAAAAATTGGGAACAAATTAAATATCTGTTAAAATTGAGTGTTTAAATAAGGATACAATGAGATAGTTCTCTATTAATGCAGGATGTGCTAATGTAGGAAAATATCCAGCACACATCACTAAATTCTGAGAAGTGCAAGGTGAAAAGCCGTATCTACATTACAATCCTATTTATATAAATAAAATAATGTGAAAATAATTTACATATACATACAGGTTGGGATAAAAGTAGTTTTACAGTTGTGAGTACATAAAACAGAGGTTATTCTTATATTGTTTGTTATTAATCATTGTAATATTTTCTATATGAACAACTGGAAACCTACTTTTGCCCTGCTCTGTATAGATAGATGCCCATATGCTGGCATCTCCATACAGTATTTTTTTTTGGAAAGCTCTGCACTGAAAAGTGCTTCCGTAAATTGACACAGGTTGTTTTTGGAAAAAGAGAGTAAGACTGGATGGTTTATTCAAAGTTTAAGTCTTGAAATAAATTTTATGCCTTATTTATATTTTAATACTGGTGGAATCTTTAAAACAGAGTCAAAGAAAGGAAAAAAATGAAAATCAAATTATAGATTAGTTTATTGATACAAAGCTGTCAAATAAAATTTTATTTAACCTAAACTGAGACTGGGATAAAATTATTTCAAAGAGACATTTGCTCAAAGAGAAAGTCATAGTTGAACATGACAAAAACTAATAATATAATTAACCCCGTTAATGATCTAAAAGAAAACAATAAAGTAATTATCTCCACAGATACAGAAATAATAACTGATAAAGATTTGCCTCTATTTATATTAAAAAAGTTAAAACCTCATAAGTGATAGTAATAAAAGAGAACAGAATTTTTTGTGGAAAGCAACAGGTTATGCATTTATAATAGGCTAGTGTGCAGAAACCAAACACAAAGATACAATTTATATGAAGTAAAATAGATAAGCATGAAAGAGACTCCATAAGACTTTATATATGAAAGTCACATGCACACTCAATAGCAATGTATGTTTTTCCAGGCTGTATACATATATTTGCAAGTCAGTTGATTGAAGGGATATAAAGTATATACATATATTACAGAGGGTCCAATGAAAGAAAGGGGAATTACACTGAGACCATGGGTTGAAAGAGGTAAATAAAAAATAAATGTATAAAACAAAGAAGGAGCTTTGCCTTGAGCAATGATAATATAATGTCATGATCTGATAAATGGGATCCAAGAGATTCTCTACACTAAATAAATAAATTGAAAATGTAGCATGTATCCTGTAAGAGGATATA
Organism: Saccopteryx bilineata; assembly: GCF_036850765.1. Taxonomy (NCBI): domain Eukaryota; kingdom Metazoa; phylum Chordata; class Mammalia; order Chiroptera; family Emballonuridae; genus Saccopteryx; species Saccopteryx bilineata. The sequence continues at coordinate 20,443,418 of NC_089501.1, forward strand.
CTGTGAAAGCAGGTTTCGGAATGAGGTGAGACTGGAATCCATAAAGTAGAAACAGTGTTAAGGGGCCGTGCACAGAGACCTACATTTCTGTTCCATTCTCAGACCTCGGAGGAATCACTTAACCACACGACCTCTTAGATTTCTTAATCTGACAAATAAGACAATAATATTTACCTCCCTGGGTTTTGTGCAGAGAAAATGAGGTAATATATGACCTGTGAATAGTGTGAATGCCCAGCACATAATGTGTTTTAACAAATATTTGTTTTCTTTCCTCCAATTCCACACCTGCCCTTGACAGTAATTTCATAGTTGATGCACATCTGTTGGAAGGGATTCTTAGAAAAAAAACTATTTATTTTTATAAATTATTACTCCTTTGATACTGATTTTTTTCAGAAAATCTTCCATTTTTCAGTCCTAGCTCTAAATTACATAATCTGCAATAGAGCTACTTATGACAGCTAATAGGGCCAATAAAAAAGAGGGGGAAATGTAGAAATATTATAAGTGAAGAATTGCCCATTAACTTATTCAGTCTGCATAACCTTTTGAGTAATGTTTGGTGAAACTATTAGTTCTGTCACACAAAAAAGGCTGACAAATGTTGTTGTAACTTCATTTTAGCTTTGCAGTCATAGTAAGTATATCATCTACATACTTTTTTAAATTAATGATGGTACAGCTCTTTTCTTCCATAACTGAAGCACTTATTGAGAGATTACCCACTGTTTGACTAATGTGCTTCATCATCTACACTTTTCCCTGTTGTGTCCCACAGTTATGATGCTCAGAATTTATAGAGTTTAGATTCTTGCTGTGTTTTACATTTCTACTTGCTATTTATTCATAGGATAAGGATAAAAAAAATGTCTGTTAACGTGAGCTTTTACATAGATGAATAGCAATGGTGCTCTGATATACCACTGATGCATTTCAACAAGGCACATGTAATACTGCTTAACATCACAGTGGGTCTCCTTTATATGAAGTGTTGACTGCATGGTAACAGCTGAAGGAATGTTTGAGTAGGAAGCATTTCAAGGCTTATAAAGCTGGGTTCTGTGCAAGTTCTATGATAGTCTGCTTATTATCAATCAGAATGTTGCATTCTACTGTTGGGAATTGTGGATTTAGATCACGCAGGATAGAACAGACCTACATTCTCTTTTTGTAATCACTGCCATGACTAAGTGAAAATGAAGATTTGACTGGGCAGGACTGTTGCTGTGAGAACCGTTTCAGTAGTGCCCAGAGTATCTTAGGAAATACAGGTGTTATGCAAACAGTTGTCATGAGCTTGTTTTCTCTTTCAATGCCTGATGAAAAAATGTGCTTCTCAGCCAAAGAAATGCAGTAGAAATGAATCATTCAAGCAGTCTTCAAACCGAGCTACACGTATTTAATTTAAAAGCACACTATTTCAAGAGTTACCATGTCCTTCTGACAAGAAATAACTTTAAAGCATAGTGATGTCAGTAATGTAAGGGTTTTAAAATAATTTTTCTTTAATACCTGAGTGAAAAAATAATAATTGTTGAACCTTTGTTTGGAACGTCAAGTCCTTTCACAATGTTTACTCTGAACAGACAGTTGATTCTCATTCCCCCTGAGGCCAGGCAGGAAGAACAATGCTAGGATTTTTTTTTGTTTGTTTTGTTTTTTGTATTTTTTCTGAAGCTGGAAACGGGGAGAGACAGTCAGACAGACTCCCGCATGCGCCCGACCAGGATCCACCCGGCACGCCCACCAGGGGCCACGCTCTGCCCACCAGGGGGCGATGCTCTGCTCCTCCGGGGCGTCGCTCTGCTGCGAGCAGAGCCACTCTAGCCCCTGGGGCAGAGGCCAAGGAGCCATCCCCAGCGCCCGGGCCATCTTTGCTCCAATGGAGCCTTGGCTGCGGGAGGGGAAGAGAGAAACAGAGAGGAAGGGGGAGGGGGGATGGAGAAGCAAATGGGCGCTTCTCCTATGTGCCCTGGCCGGGAATCAAACCCGGGTCCCCCGCACGCCAGGCCGACGCTCTACCGCTGAGCCAACCAGCCAGGGAACAATGCTAGGTTTAACTCCCACCCTCCCTCCTTGCATTCTTAGATCTGCAGATAGACATACAAACTATCTAGCTTTCATTTTTTGATGTAAAATGGCACTTCAAGACTATAAACCCAGTATTTTTATTTTTTATTTTTTGGTGGTTTGGTAGCTTAGTTGCTTGGTTGAGTTCTTTTTCTTCTCTCACAGCTTAGATTTTTACATGTGTCTTAATTGTAAAATTGAAAGCCCAGATGAATGTAAGATAATTTGAAATGACTTAAGTTCCTTGCTTTTATAAGAGTAATGAATTACTTTTATTTTTGTTTCCATCAGAATGGAAATCCAATTTCATTTTTAATTTCCTTTTAGAGCTTTCCTTTTACCTGGTTACTAGAGGTAACGAGGTATGACAAAAAGTCATGTTGGACTTATAATTCAATACTCTTAGAAAGACACTATATATTAGTTGGAGTTCCACATTTTACAAATGAGGACTAAGACCCCTAGAGAAGGGAAATGGCTTACCTAGGGCACTGCAGCTGTTTAGTGGCAGATCTAAGTGAAGAATAAGGTCTCTTGACTTACTGAATAGTTCTTTTTCTTCTATATCAAGCCTCTTTGTTCTATTTTCTTATATAATAACTAGAAAGCCCAGCAGTCATACGAAATGACCGCTGTTCTAGATATTATAAATTGTAATTAAAATGATTTGTGCAAAGGTGTCTGGTAATTCAAACTGAATTACCCAGGGCAGGCGGTAAGGATGCCCCTTTGCTTACTGCCCCATGGGGTTTCCCCCTTCTACTTGCTTAATTACTTAAAGTACAGTGCAATGAAGGAAACCACTGGCGGTACATTTCTTAAAAGCCACTGCTAGCTCAATAAATAAAGGTGATTTAAATAATAAAATGTTAATTCACATGTCAAAGATCTCTTTGTACACATCATTTCTTGTGTAGATCTTTCCATCATTTTTAAGCTCACCTTGCAGAGGACCATCAATTATTTTTAATTTTACGTCCGTTCTTTCACGAACTCTTGAACAGGCAACATAAAGTTGACCATGTCCAAATGCAGGCTCAGGTAAAAAAATGCCAAAACGCTTAAGCGTTTGGCCCTGAGACTTATTGATGGTCATAGCAAAGGCAAGTTTTACAGGAAATTGTCTACGTCTCAATTGAAACGGCAACCCTGTTTGAGATGGAGCCAAATCAATTCTTGGAATGACATGTATTTCACCTTTAGAGGAGCCAAAGACTTAGCTATTATGACATTATTTTTCAATTGGAGAACCTCTAGTCTTGTACCATTGCAAAGACCCCTTCTGGTGTTAAGATTTCTTAACAGCATAATAATTGCTCCAATCTTTAACCTCAATTTGTGAGGTGGCATGCCAGAAGGAGGAACTGTTTGAATGCCGTGGCAACTTCACCACATTGGCTAGTACAGTTACGCAAGCAACAAATAAGCTATCGGCAACAAACAGACACTTAAGCCGCACATAATAAAGATATTAAAGTTACTAACAACAAGCCCTTCATGTGGACTTCCCAAACTTTCTGGTTGATGAGTTCAAGTGTTTGAGAGTGACTATGACAATTAATTTATCCTGCGACTGCACAGACGAGATCCCATGAATACTACCTGAAGCCTCCACAAACTCATTCCAGAGAGAAGCTAGTGTCTTCAGCTCCATAGCTCCCATAGTCTTCATTTGAAATATACCTGAAAGTGTCATTCTGACTGTTAAAGACAAATGCCTGATATGGTAACAGTTATAATTGCTGAGTATAGTGTCAATGTGATCCTTTTATTTTTCTCTCACAAGTGTGCTCATCTGTCTATCCTGTTTTGCTATTCTAGGTTTGTGTGCTGGAGAGGCAAATATTTGACTTCCTTGGATATCAATGGGCACCCATCCTGGCAAATTTTGTACATATTATTATCGTCATTCTTGGTTTATTTGGAACTATTCAATATAGACCTCGTTACATAAAAGGAGTAAGTACCCTTCTTGCTTTTAAAAAACGTTATTAAAATACAGAAAGGTACAAAAATATCTTGAAAATTTATGTGTATACACTCTCCTTGAAGGACCATGTGTTAATTTTCATAGTTTCAGATTATATCTACAATAACTGAAAATGTTAAGTTTAAAGCACTCGACAGTGAATGTAATCAGGGAATTTCCATAAATTGTACTTTTATCAATTTTTTTTGTAATTAAAAGCAGAACTATGCCTTTGTATTTCCAAACTATAAAGTTATAGCCTCAGACTTAATAGATTTAATGGGAGTTTTTCCCATTTTAAATAATCATATTATTGAACTGAATAGAGTTTAAAATTAATACAAATGAACTTGTAGTTTCAGTATGAAAATATTAATATATATCAGGGTTAATATTTGACATACTTGCAAGCCAGAAGAATCTGGACCAATATCTCTGTGTTGTCCAGGATTTTCTTTTTTGCTCAGAGGATGTATTTTGCATTCCCATTCAAGTTAACTTATTTAACATAAAAGTGAAATCCAACTGTGTTACAGTTGCTATGGGAACCATAACTTAGGGTTTTTTACTTTTGTATGTGCCTCAGATCTCAGCCATAGCTCTTCATTAATGTCGTTTTTTTTCAATCTCATCATTTTTTTATTTCTTTTATTTTTAACAAAGGAAGAGTCCATAGTCATTTATTTAAAATTATAAAGCAAGTTTGTGGTAAAGGCATACAGAGAAGACAGCCCAGGTATAGCTCTGCTTTATTCAGTGCAAACCAGCAGGTTGTCTTGGGTTTCACAAAGCCATCCTTCACATAAAATATGCCTCCTATGACCTGTTCTCTTTGTCACCTGGAACTCAAATGATGCTCCTTGGTTCAGAAATAGGCAATATGATGGCAGCCAGGACCCAGGGATTCACTGTCCAGCTAAGGATGCATGAAAAGTTCATAGTCTTCTCTAAATGCACACCCAGAAATGAGTGCATGAGTGCATGAGTGCATGTCATCTCTAAGAGTATGTACTGCAAATCATGTAAAAAAGACCGATGTGTTCTATGGCAGAGTGATATTTTTCAATGCACAAGATATTGATTGTATGGCTTATTTTCTTATAAAATTTGTATTTTGACTCAATTGAGGCATAGTATTACAGTGTTTGGGAGTAGGTCTTCTGGAGTCACAATACCTGATTTAAAATCTTGAATCTGCCAAACTCTGTGTGACTTTAGACAGCATAACATCACAGATCCTTAGTGTTCCTATCTTTAAAATGAAAGCAATAATTATATTAACTTATATTAAATTATATTAACTTAATTAATTGATGCATGATAAGCCATTGTATGAAAGATACCTTATTTAACTTTCCTTTTATTTGACTTTGAGGCTTCTCCATGATTTTATTCTTATAAATGATGCCACTATGATTATTGTACAGATAGATACATCACTTCCATTTCTGATGAGGTTCTAGAGATAAAAATCTAGCTGTAGGTCAAAATATTTGTACAGTTTAAAAACTCAGACATTTGTTTGAGAAATAAATGAGATAGCCTATAAATATTCTTAGTATAGTGCTTGGTTTTTAAGAATTGGTGAATACATGTTAGCTATAATACTTTTCTCCTTGTTATAATTATTGGAAAAATGTACTAAACTATATAGACTAGCAAAAGGCTGGCAGGCAATCTAAAATAGAGTCAAGTGTTCCAAACTGTTAGTTGAGCTATTTCTGTCCCTTTTATTCCAAGTTGCTACAACTCAAAAAAATTTTTTTACGTTATTTCTATTATATATATCAAATTATAATCCCATCCCTTTAGATAAACTGCGTCCCCACAAATCTTTTCAAGACAGGCTGCTCTCTTTAGCATGAAAGGCAAAAAAAGGATACCATGGGACGTCTTTAAGATTGTTAGAACTTTTGTATGGCTCAGAAAGTCTCTGAAATCTTTCCGAGGTCTTAACAACGTGTCTTAGAGCTACATCTTTGATTTGATCCTGACTTGCAGCCAGCGTTCTGAATTTGATCTTTTCCTTGAGACAGACAGTAGTGTTTTACTTGGAGAATCTTTTGCCGGCTGGAGATAAATGTAAAACGTTTATTTTTTTAAATCAGCAAGTAAGTCCTTAGAAATAATTCTCTAAATTATACTTTAAAAATGAATTGTTCTTTCTTTAGCTCATTTTTCTCTTAGATATCATGTTATATGTGGTTAAAGGTGACAAGTAATGCTGTCAAATAATTGTTTGCTTGGAAATCTCCTTAGACAGATCCACAAGTTTATAAGTATATTTTCTCTCTTCCCAGTGATTGCTAGTCAAACTAGCTGTTCTGACAATAATCACAATTGATCTTTTTGTCACTAGCCCTCTAAAACGACTCTCTTACTGTTCCTGTCTCCAGTGCTAGTCTCCTCGCTGCCCATCTGGCCTCCACCTGCCATTTTGTCTCAAAATCAATGCTATATGTTTTGGGTTTCTGTTACAGTTTTAGTACCAGTTTCTTAAGTTTCAGTCCCAGTTTCTGTTGTAGTTATCTATTTCAGGGTAATTTCTGTATAACAAATCATTTCTGTATAATCAAATTCATGGAATCTAATAGCTGTGATGTAATGTTGAAGGTCAAAAATGCATTCAGGAAAATGAAGAATTTGTTGTGAAAATGCAATTAGTATTTTTCAATTTTGAGGACAAATATATGGTGACAGAAAATGAGTTGACTTTGGGTGATGAGCACACCATGTAATCAACAGCTCCAATGCCATAGAGATGCTCACCTGAAACTTATATACAGGGTGCCCTCAGGTTATGACACAATTCTGTTCCTGACAGTGATGTAATCCAAAATGGCATAGGTAAACATACTGGGAGACGCCAACTCCCTCACTCATATGTCACGTTACTGCATATTCTTCTGCCATGTGAACAAACTAGTTCGCCCACATAGTCTGTAAGTAAGATGCTAATGGCCTAAGCAGAAACATTCACGTATCAAGTTTTTTAATTTTTTATGATAGTGAGCGTCATAAACTTGAAATGTCCTATGTAAGATTGTCATAATCCGAGCACCCCCTGTACTCTTATTGATCCATGTCACCCCATTAAATTTAATTTCTAAATAAAAAAAAGATTGTCCAGTTTCCCTAAAGATGGCAAAAAACACAATTAAAAGAAATGTGAGTGTCACCATAGATGACAAAAATTGTGGTCAGTGAAGGATCTGGGTTTAGCAGGAGAATACAGAATTAGGGACAGCATCAACTAACAATAATGTATTGCTGGAGTTAAGAAATTTTCACAGGTTCTCTGTGCAGTCAAGACTTAGATATTAATGGTAAAATTTATTTCCCTCTCCTCTAAAATGATAGATGTTTATGATTTCTACATTTGCCATTTTAGATTTTGAATTGTTAAACAACTCAGCATAGCTATAGAAATAAGCAAGCACTTTGATCATTTCACAACTGAAAATTATTATTGTTTTAGTCTATTTTCTTTATGCAAATGAAACATCTGGTTTTGTTACAATTTCAAATATATCTTAACTTCTTCACTTAACGTTATATCAAACAATTTGACATTTATCAGTCCATTATTCATTTAACCCTTTACATTATAGTTATGTGTTATGCTATATAAAATAACATATATAGATAATATTATATATTATATTTTTATGTTTTTATTATAAATATTTTATATAATCTCCATAAAAATCCTCATCTTTATTTGTGATTTAATTCCTTATGTGGAATTTTCTACATATAATAAAATGATATGAATAATTTTAAGACTCTTAATCTGTAATTGACAATTACTATTCCCAAATTATTTTTCTGAATTTTCCTCCCACCAATGTTCAGCATAAACTATTTCACTGCACTCTGGCTAACCCTGAATATATGTTCTGATTTTTGTTGATGTAATAAGAAAAAAAATATCATTTTTTATTGTATTTCTTATTTTTACTGAGTTGGGTGTTTTCATATGTATGTTCATTAACCAGTTTTATTTCCTTTTTAGAGGATTAACTTTTAGTGTTTGTTTTTTATTATTTTCCCTGGAGTCTTAATGTTTATATATATATATATGGATCACATATTAAAGGTATTTACTATTTAAATAATAAAAAATTTTATTTTATGTTTATTATTTTTCTCTTATTAAAATTACTTTTGTAATATCTTCTGTTGCTTTAAACATTATACAATTTATCATTTGAAAAGTATAATGTTAAGACTTCACTATCTTTAGGTCTAAATTTACTAAAACATAAAGGCAGATACCCTGAAATAATCTAAATAATTTGTTTTTTTTCACACTTGCTCTTTGTAAAGAGACATTTTTGCCTGACCAGGCAGTGGTGCAGTGGATAGAACATAGGATGGGACACGGAGGACCCAGGTTTGAAACCCTGAGGTCGCCGGCTTGATTGCACGCTCATCCAGTTTGAGCACAGCTCACCAGCTGGAGCCCAACATTGATGGCTTGAGCAAGGGGTCACTCGGTCTTCTGTAGCCCCCTGGTCAAGGCACATATGAGAAAGTAATCAATGAACAACTAAGTAGCCGCAGTGAAGAATTGATGCTTCTCATCTCTCTCCCTTCCTGTCTGTCTGTCCCTATCTGTCCTTCTCTCTTTCTCTTTTACAAAAAAATAAGTAAAAAATAAAAATGTGACATTTTTCTTCTATTTAATTAAAAAATGTCAAAAAATATAGATGTGATTATAATCAAAAGTACTGAACACAGAAACAATAAATAAAATTTAAGGAGTATTGCTATGTTTAAGAATAAAGAAGACAAAATTAAAAATTTAAAACAGTTAATTGGAAGAAGAACTCATTATTATCCTTTGAGGCCTCTGGCTTTGAAGGAATACATTATGTTGAAGGAAAATTAAATTGATATTTCAATTCTAGGCAAGGGAAATCTGAAGCCAGAATTTATAGAAAGCATCTCTATTGTGTAATTCTCAACAGCATCAGTCCAAAAAAAAAGCCGCAAGTAACTCTAGTAGAATTATTCATATATATATATATATATATATATATATATATATATATGGCTCCCACAAAAGTATCACCTTATGTCATAAATGGAATTGTCTAATTCATCATCATTTGTGCCTACAGCAACCAAAATGTGATTTGGGATATCCAGTGTTTGTTAGTTATTGACAAGAAAATGCTAATGAGTAGCACTGCTTTAAATTTTCTTTGATAACCTGAAGAGTGTGTAGGTTTTTAATTGCTAAAAAAAGATATTTTTTTGGATCTGGCTGGTTGGCTAAGTGGTAGAGCGTCGGCCTGGCATGCAGGACTCCCAGATTCGATTCCCGGCCAGGGCACACAGGAGAAGCGCCCATCTGCTTCTCCACCCCTCCCCCTCTCCTTCCTCTCTGTCTCTCTCTTCCCCTCCTGCAGCCAAGGCTCCATTGGAACAAAGTTGGCCCAGGCGCTGAGGATGGCTCTATGGCCTCTGCCTCAGGCGTTAGAATGGCTCTGGTTGCAACAGAGCAATGCCCCAGATGGGCAGAGCATCGCCCCCTGGTGGGCATGCTGGGTGGATCCTGGTAGGGCACATGTGGGAGTCTGTCTGACTGCCTCTCTGTTTTCAACTTCAGAAAAATACAAAGAAAAAAAATATATATATATGGCAACAGATGTTGCCATAACAATCAAAACATTTATTTTTTCTTTCTTCTTCCTTCCTTCCTTCCTTCCTTCCTTCCTTCCTTCCTTCCTTCCTTCCTTCCTCCCTCCCTTCCATACCTTCCTTCCTTCCTGCCTTCCTGCCTTCCATTCTTTCTTAACTCCTTTTCTTCTTTTTCCTTCCCTTCTTTCCTCCCTCTTCTTTTCCTTTTTTTCCTTCTTTCTATTTAACAAAATAATTTTGAAAGAATAAAGAATACCTTATAAAGGTTTTTTTTATTTTCTTGTATTTTTTAGAGAGACAGAGAGAGGGAGAGATAGAGACAGACAGACAGACAGAAACGGAGAGAGATGAGAAGCCTCAATCATCACTTTTTTGTTGTGACACCTTAGTTGTTCATTGATTGCTTTCTCATATGTGCCTTGACCGTGGGCCTTCAGCAGACCGAGTAACCCCTTGCTTGAGCCAGTGACCCTGGGTCCAAGCTGGAGAGCTTTTGCTCAAACCAGATGAGCCTGTGCTCAAGTTGGCGACCTCGGGGTCTCGAACCTGGGTCTTCTGTATCCCAATCTGACGCTCTATCCACTGTGCCACTGCCTTGAGGCCCTTATAGAGTTTTGACCTGTTTGTTTAATCAGAGAAACTCAGTCTCAAAACTAGAAATAAATTCAAAATAGCTTAAAATTCATTATTAAAATTTCATAGAATCAGAGAAGAGTGCAGCATACCAAAATCACAGTAATATTTGTAATACTGTGGATTTTTTTTCTTACCGCTTTCATTACCCTCTACCTAGGTACCTTTCTTTGCAAATCCTATAAACCTCACCTGAACTTCAAAAAATTTTGCCTAAATTCTTATGACCCGAAAGTAGTAGAGTTAGGATGCAGGCTGAGGTCCTCTTACCTACCAAACTTATGCTCTTAACCACTGTACTAACCTGTCTCTTAGGAGCACAGTATAGAGGGCCATAATCTAGCTAACAAATGAAAACAAGTTTTGTGAAGTTGTTGGCAAATCCAAAATCCATTATGGCATTTGCAATTGGGAGAGCATTTCAATTTTAAATTATGGTCTGCCATCTCTATATTAAGGATAACATTTTTTGTTCTGTATGTAATGAAGAAATGACCTCATTTCTTAAGAATTAAGAACAGAAACCCCTTAGTGATGGATAACTCTTTCTTGGGGAAGAACAGTATCGCAGGGTATCCTCAATTTCCAGAAATTAATTTTTTAGAATGGTATTTTTTTCTTATATTAGTTAGCATGTTGATGTTGACAATTCATATGTATGCATATATAAATATATATCTAGGATGTAATTTATATATGTTGTATAATATATATTAGGGAAAAATTATCGCTACATTTTTTAATTTGTAAAAACTTCAAATAATTGCTAGAAGAATTTTTTTGTATGTAATTGAAAAAATACCCATATTATATACCAAAAATATGTGTGTATGTATACCTATAAAGATATATGAATATGGGCCCTGGCCGGTTGGCTCAGTGGTAGAGTGTCGGCCTAGCGTGCGGAGGACCCGGGTTCGATTCCCAGCCAGGGCACACAGGAGAAGCGCCCATTTGCTTCTCCACCCCTCCGCCGCGCTTTCCTCTCTGACTCTCTCTTCCCCTCCCGCAGCCGAGGCTCCATTGGAGCAAAGATGGCCCAGACGCTGGGGATGGCTCTGTGGCCTCTGCCTCAGGCGCTAGAGTGGCTCTGGTCGCAACATGGCGATGCCCAGGATGGGCAGAGCATCGCCCCCTGGTGGGCAGAGCGTCGCCCCATGGTGGGCGTGCCGGGTGGATCCCGGTCAGGCGCATGCGGGAGTCTGTCTGACTGTCTCTCCCTGTTTCCAGCTTCAGAAAAATGGAAAAAAAAAAAAAAAAGATATATGAATATATTACATATCTAATAAAGAGCCTTTCCATTACATGAACTTAGACAATAATAACTAATCCTAAAATCAAATAAATGGGGAAGATGGGATTAAGTTTTTGTTTTGTTACTTGAAAATCAAGAGAATAAGTTAACATGGTTAAAACTAATTTGATAAAACAGAGCTGTGATGATTAGAAAGACAAGCCAATATCTGTGAATTTTCATTTCTTGTGTTTAAAGAGTAATAAACTATTAGACTATGGATATCATTATATCCTGATTTATTCTTCCAAAATAATGAAAAGAACTGAATACTCCTTTTGTTCATATCTCAAAGTTTTTAATGCTAATTTCTGATTATTGCTGAGCATTAAACTTGGCTCCTCAATTTGGGCCAGAATGGTTTTCTGTGATTTTTATTTTTTTACTCACTAAATATCTTTTAAGGTATTTCATGTGTTTGCCAATGAGTGCTGATTTGTAAATTGACATATTCTTCTCCCCCTTGAGGTAGGGCACAGAATAGGAAAACAACAATAAGGCATTTTGAAACAAGGCTTTACCTACTTTGACTTCCATTATTTTGCTTTTCCTTGAGCCAATGAAATAAAGAAAGGGATTTCCTCACTATCCTGGGCAAGGGTTGGGAACCACCAGTTGACTGGAGCACCAAAGGACAACATGAAGACCTAGTCTGAAAAATCGTTCTGATATGGCATTTTGGGAAGTGTAAAAGCAATGTCACAAACTTAATATGTATAAAAATTTTCTCTATATTTCTGAAATTTACTACTTACTGATGATCAGCCATGATTAGAATTTTAATTGTTCACAGAGATCAGATCCCGATGGACAATATAACCAATAACCATAAATGAGGAGCACTTTCCAAGTTCATTTTCAGGTCAAATGCTCCTTTCGCTCTAATAATGTTCCTGCCATAAAAATGTGTACACTCTTGTGGTCATTTCTAGGAAGTTACTTATCTATGTTCAAACAGTGGTTTTGACTCTTCTATTTAATTTTTTCTAGGAGAAAAAAATATCCAAAATATCATTGCAGCTAAAGCATTAAAAATACCTACGTTCTGTGTTCAGGATAAAAAAATTAATGTAGATTAGAAATGAAGAGATTTAAAATAGTAGTAAATTAATGATGCTTCAGATGACTCAGACTAGTTTTGAAAATCAGTTTTTCCCATAAACCTATGAGAAAAAAAAGAAACATCATCATTATTATTAGTTTTATGAATTTAGCCCCTAGTCAAAAATAAATGTAATAATGCAACACATTGAAGGCAATTTATTCCCAAAAGGATATTTCTCCTCTGAGAACTATGGCCATTTATTCTACAAGAAGATACTTCATGTTTACATTCTGATGTTAGGCTGCAACCAAAGATCTCTATAACATGGTAAATACAAGTAACTACAGTTCCATAGTCTAAATTCATGTTTAACGCATCTAGTAACTTTTGAGAAAAATTTTGAAGAAACATGTTCTGATATGTGGGCATGGGTTAGTTTCTTTTCTAAAATTAAAAATATATATATATCAAATTAACTGCTGTAGACATTTTTAAAAATCAAAAAGTAAAATTTGACATAAAAGTTCCTTTCTTTCTCCCTCTCCAGCTACTTCTACTTTCTTTCTTTATTTTTTCCTGGAATATATACATCAGAGGTCTGTAAAAGCACAATCACTTTAGTTTAATTTAATTTTAGATCACATTTATTTTTTAAAACTCCTTTCTCCATCCACTGGAGCTTCTAGTTGACCTTTATTTATTCTTATAAGAGAAAATACAGGCCTCTTAAAAAATTTTTTTTCTAAATATATTTCTAATTTATCCTCATTTAATCTATTGCATGTTATTTATTTTTCTTCTTATTTTGGAAACTCATTGTATTCCTATTTGAATTTAGACCCTTTTCTTTATATGTGACCATGATTTCATCTGTTGCTGTTTGTTTTAATGGTAGCTCTTAATCCCGGGAAATTTATTTCTCTCACAGTATTCTGTCCACTTGCTCCTATCAAAATTGGTTGTTCTCTGTCTATGAGACATGTCTTCCCTGCTCTGCTCCCTTGAGTTAGGTTTATGCTTGCTTAGATCCTGTGTATTTTCTTTCTAAGAGTCTTCACAAAATAATCCGAGAAGGTGAGATAAACTTTCTAAGTTTATTCTACCTTTCTACACTTGAGAAATGGTTTTGCTAGATGCAGAATTCATGATACAGATGACTTTTTCTTAGAGCACTGAAGTATTGTTCAGTTATATTCTAGTAAGCAGTGTTACTGATGGGAAATCTAATATCAATCTGGTCTTCATTTGTTAGCAGTTAACTTATTTAAAAAATTCTTGAAATACTAATTTATACTTGTTTTAACATTTTTAAAATATGGTGTGTAAGGGTGGACCTAATATAAAAAATGTTTGGCCCTTTTGATTTGAAAATATGAATGCCTTCAACTCTAGACTGTACACGTATCATTTTGATGATTCTCTATGCTTTTGAATGTTTGCCTTTGTTACCACAGATAATTTCATTTAACAACTATTATATATAATAAGGTCTACCGGAAAGTTCTGTCCATGTTTGGAATAAAACAAAATACAAATTTTTCTTACCATCAATAAACTTTATTAAATAATATATTTCCACACCAATCTTATCTTCCGAATATGTTCCGAAATGGTTTGCTGAGCTGAATTAAGCCTTTCTGCGATCTCCGATGCTGTCAGAAAAGGATCTTGCTCCAACATGGTCTTAACAACATCATCATCGATCAAAGATGGTCGCCCAGAACGTGGCTTATCAGAAAGGTCAAAATCACCTGTTTCGAATTTTTCGAACCATCTTCTGCATGTCCTATCAGAAACTGTACCTTCACCAAACACTTTCAATAAATTTCTACATGCTTCTGTAGCATTTATTTCTTGTTGAAATTCGTATACAATACAGTGGTGTAAATGAACTTTATCAGTAGCCATGGGTACACTATCACTTCACACATAAGACTAACGTGAATCAACTTTGTTTTAGTTAATTTGCTACATCAGTATATATACATTAAGTGATAAAAATAAAGAGGCACACTGCTAAATAAACATGTGCTTATGTGTCGATACTTGTTGTGATAGAAATGGACAGAACTTTCCAGTAGACCATATATATATATATATATATATATGTGTGTGTGTGTGTGTGTGTGTGTGTGTGTGTGTGTGTGAGATAGCTGTTTACTTCCTTTTTTACTTCCTCACTTATTAAAATCTCCCTTTTATTTTTCAAAGAGTTAAATGCTTGACTGGTTGTAAAAGTGGTGGATGGAATAGCCCAGCTGTCCAGCCCACTTTTTACAGACAACTTTGTTCACAGATTCCTTCCTCAAATCTCCACAATGTACAGAATTCTCACTAGCAATTCAGCTTCCCTTGCGTCTTTGCCCCTCCACCCATACTAGACTGTCAATCATTCCAGTCTGCTTATTAATCAGTATTTATATATCTGATCTTCCTCTGCCAGCAACTGACTAAATATCTCTGCTTTTAATGTTTGTCTGATAATAGTTGTAAGAGTATGTATTGTGTTTTCAGTTTGCCTTTTTGAATCAAAAGTGGAACATTAACTCTTGAAACTCATTAAACATTTTACTTTGGAGTCATTTCCTTTTTTCAGGGCAATCTGAACAAGTGACAGTGTCTTTATTAGACACCTGGTATGTTGGTAATCAGTACCAAAGATGCAATAACACACGGGGGAAGCCTGCAATCATTTCACAAGCCTACGTTTAGTCACCCTGTGCACAGTTCTATAATGCCGTCACTTAAGTGCGCATCGGCAACCAGTTTATGTTACAAGACTTGAGGCATTCTCTTGGGATTTTCATTTTTTATGACTAAAGGAGGGTGACGACATGCAACCAAAACAATTCTCTTATTTAAAATCAATCGCAGCGAATTTTGATGGTGTAGATTTTGTGGGACATAGACTGTCCCTGTGTCAGTGAGAGCAAACCCTAGGTTTTTCTAATAAAGAACTATGATCCAGCTGTTGTGCTTCACCAGCCTGCCTGTGTGGCCAGGTGGGTGGTTTTTACTGTCAGGTACAAGCCTTATCTGACTCCTCAGCTTTCTGGTATCATTCCAACTGCCAGTTAGAGCGCTTCGGCCGCCAGTTATCTAGTATTAGAGACTGTCTTCCTACCCTCGTACTTTATAGTAAAACCTCAAAATCACTGCTTTTCAGTACATACCGAAGTTCACTTAAGAAAGATGATATTTATGGAAAATCCACTAAAGGATAAGTGGTCCACATCTCTCACAGCCTCTGTAACTCATTCTATACAAACAGTGCTTCATACCTGTACTGTATCAGTTTGGTTCCATCTGGGTATTCCTATACCTGAATTTCATTTTAGCAATAATGTCAATTTACCTATATTAAGTGATTTTATAAGACATAGACCTATGACATTTATTATAAAATTTTATTAAAAGCATTGCTCTAAATACTCACAAGGAAAAAAATCTACTTTTTGTCTCAATCCTGGAAATAATAATATTTTTCTTATCTATTAGGTTGTTTTATCTTAAAGGCTTGATGAGTTTACAAAAATGCTTTATAAATTTGCTTTCTGAAAAATTACTTAATTATTTTATTATACAAATATTTATTTAGTGTCTACTGTGTGCTAGATACTCTCCTAAGCACTGTGATCTCAGCATTGGAAAAAACAAAGTCCAAGCTGTTATGAGGAAGACAGACAATACATAAGCAATAAGTATTTAATAGGTCACAGGATAATGGTATGATATAGAAGTTTTATGTGGGTGTGTATGTGTGTGAACACACATACTCTGTCTTTGGGACTTACATGCATAGTAGATTCTCTCTTTTCTGAGTTCACATTTTTCTGCTTTTGCATTTGAATATATGTAACTGATAGAATGTAATTGTCAGTTACTAACCTGGAGAAAACTGAAGAAAGATAAGGGCTTTTGGATACAGAAAATTATAAGAATGAAAGTAATTGGTCTTTTCAAGTTTTCACCTTCTTGCATTATTTTTGTAATATAAATTTTGACAACATTTATATTCTGGAGCTTTTGTTTTATGCTATTGTCATAGAATTACAGTATTATTTGATTTCTCTCTTTTTAAAATCTCTTCTTTATCTCTAGTTTGGTCTCTTTTCTCATTCCTTTTTCCCCCCTTCATTCTATGTAAGGTTATCTCTGACAAACTGAGAAGTGTAAACAGATAAAATGAAAGTAATCTTATTTCTGCTTTTGCCCTCTTCCCTCATCTATAGTGAGAGGGAGAGGCGAGATCTTACAGAGCATGGACACCAACTACAGTTCATGTGCTGATTTTTATAGCAATAGATGTGGCAAATTGATGATGTAGATTTATGACCTTTTTGGATTTAGATTTTTTTAAGCATATTCTGTGTGTCAAATAACAATTATAAACAATCATTAAAAAATAATGGTTTTGACAACAAAAGATTTCACCTGCATGTTATTCAATTCTGAAGTTCATTAACAGTTTTTATTTTACAATTCCAGCCAAATTGACACTAAATGAAGAATGGTCTTTTGGAGTAGTAATTACTATAAAGTACTTTAGTGTAATATTTTCTATACTATTTATCTCAAAATAAATCTTGGTTTGTAACAGTATCACCAAATACTATGAATTTGACCCTTCAGATGATCTGTGAACAGTTTTCATAGCAGTATGCCTTTTGATTGCCCAACTGTCTCCTTAATGGAATAGTTGTCATTTTCCTGGCTATCTCTGTGTTTATTTGTAGACATATTGTCAGTGGTTTTTAGAAATGTTGACTCATTTGGGAACTCCAGACACAAGAACATGTTATCTAACCTCTACAGTTAAACCTCCCTCTGCCTTGACCTGTCATTTTCAGGAACACAATAGAATCAATTTTCTCTTCCAACGCCCCTTTTATTTTTCTCTTTGAGGTACTGCTTATGTTTAAGGAATTTTGTAAAAGAAATGTTTTTCACTATATATTAAACACACTTGGTCTAGTTTCTTTATTATTGTGGTGTCATGGAGTGCAAAATTGGTATGTGTATGCAAAAAGGTGTTGCTCAGAAATGAAGCTGCTATTTTCTAAATAATTCCCTGCACAGTACAGTAAAGTTGGTACTAGAAAATGTCTTATGTTAATTCTCTTGTCATTCATTTTTGATGGAGAGCTTAAATGTTTACATTTACATTGAAAGTGAGACTTTTAAAGTGGTTTGTGTCTAAAAATTTCGACTTTAGCACAGTTTTTATTCTATCTTTTAAAACCTTTGCATCTTCTTCTTTCTCCTCATCTTTTTATTTTTCTTCTAATTAGTATTTTAATATTATTACTTTAATATAGAGAATTTAATCAAAAGCATGGGAAAATGTGCGGATTTTTTGAGAGGTTCTTCATGATGTTCAGCTGACAACTTAGTAAAATGAAGCGAAGCTTAGCTTGGCTTAAGATCAGCTCAGTTAAATGATTTGAACCTGGTTTTTCATAATGCTTATGTATGCTAATATAGAGTGAAGGACAGTGAGACTTGCTGATAATGAAGAGGTTAAAAAATTATTATTAAGTTTTAGCAAGCTTAGTACAATTCAAGGAGAAATAACTGTCATTTGTAATGTTTCTTATGTCCCTGCAAGTGTTGATCCACTGGTGTTGAAAGTCAATGAATGTCAATAAACCAGATAGAATAGTTGCCTTTAGAAACCTTGTACTATTGGCCCTGGCCAGTTGGCTCAGGGGTAGAGCGTCGGCCCGGTGTGCAGGAGGCCTGGGTTCGATTCCCGGCCAGGGCACACAGGAGAGGCACTCATTTGCTTCTCCACCCCTCCCTATCTCCTTCCTCTCTGTCTCTCTCTTCCCCTCCCACAGCGAGGCTCCATTGAAGCAAACATGGCCCAGGCGCTGGGGATGGCTCTGTGGCCTCTGCCTCAGGTGCTAGAATGGCTTTGGATGCAACAGAGCGATGCCCCAGAGGGGAAAGCATCGCCCCCTGGTGGGCATGCCGGGTGGATCCCGGTCGGGCGCATGCGGGAGTCTGTCTGACTGGCTCCCCGTTTCCAACTTTGGAAAAATGAAAAAAAAAAAAAAAAAGATACCTTGTACTATTACCTTCTCCCAGGAAATAATATAATTATGATTTTTCTGAACTAAAAAATTCCTAATGAACTTGTAAAAAACTTTAAAAATTTTATCCCTTTTTCACCAAAGGCAGTTTTCCAGTGTGAACTCACTTGTACTATTCTTCATAAAATAGTGAAAAGTAAACATGAACTCAGAGGAAAGTTTGTCATTCATCTGGTGATGCCTGTTTCCCTGTATCATTGCCACTCCCCATCATTATGGCACAGAGACTATCCATAATTGTACAATCCCGCCTTATCTTATTATGTAACATCATTGTCAATATGCAGAAAACACATAATTTGTTTTTACTAATTTTAAAATGAAAAAGAAGGCCCTGGCTGGTTGGCTCAGCGGTAGAGCGTCGGCCTGGCATGCGGGGGACTCGGGTTCAATTCCTGGCCAGGGCACATAGGAGAAGCGCCCGTTTGCTTCTCCACCCCCCCCCCCCACTTCCTCTCTGTCTCTCTCTTCCCCTCCCGCAGCCAAGGCTCCATTGGAGCAAAGATGGCCCGGGCGCTGGGGATGGCTCCTTGGCCTCTGCCCCAGGCGCTAGAGTGGCTCTGGTCGTGGCAGAGCGACGCCCCGGAGGGGCAGAGCATCGCCCCCTGGTGGGCAGAGCATCGCCCCTGGTGGGCGTGCCGGGTGGATCCTGGTCGGGCGCATGCGGGAGTCTGTCTGACTGTCTCTCCCCGTTTCCAGCTTCAGAAAAATACAAAAAAAAAAAAAAAAAAAGAAAGAAAAAAAGAAAAAGATTGTGCTTTTTACTATTTTATTACTTAGTAAATGTAGCATTCCCCTACAGTTGCTTTTCCTTTTACACTGATCACCTTGGATTCAAATTTATTCCTGGTTAAGCCTCCATTCAGCTTTTGATTCTTGGAAACCAGTGCATAATAAACTAAATTTTTAGTGCTGGTTGGTTTTCCATCATAATAAGGTGTGTACAGAATAGAAGTATAAACTTGCAATTTATGAAGCAAGAAACAGACATAAATGGATTTGCTAGACCAAAAATATCTTTGGTTATCTTTTTCTTTTAAAATAAATTGATATTCTTATTCTACTTGATGTTTTTGAAAAAATTATATGTCATTGCTTCAAATGTTTTCCTGATTTTATCATTTTATACAGCTAAAGAAATTTTGTGCCCAGGAAGAAATTATTTAATTATAACTTGGTTTATAGGTATGTTTAAGGGCTCGTATATTCTCATGAAATTTGTAAGAATTCTATAAAATGAGTGATGACAAAATTATATAACTAAAAATTGCATTAAAATAGGGTTACATAAAAGTTGGAGAAAGGTATACAAAATAATTGTATAACTTAAAAATTAAAGTCATAGCAAAGTTTTATTATGTTATTTTTAATGCTTCTTTTTTTTGTTATTTTATTTTTTATGGCAAAATTGCCTTAAAGCCAACTAGTTATACAGCAAGAATAATTGCAGCAAAGATATTTATGGCAAAAAACCTTGAATAGTAAAGAGCAATACCCTGCTGACTTTTGCCCCATTACTTAGAAATCTTCTTTCTATATTCCATTGTTAGAAAATGTCAGCAGCAACAACTATAATATTTTGTCTTCTCCCTTTTAGAATTTTACTGATTTATGTGTACTTATGTGTAGATGATACTTGGGCTATAACTTTAATTTATTTGAGTTTTCTAATCTGTAGAATGAGGCTGCTAATATTCTTTCATGAGTAGGCAGAAAAAATATTTATAAAATATAAAGCACAAATATTAAGACTGATAAAATCTAAGGCTATGCTACTCTGAATTTGTAGTGGAGAAAAACTTTTCCCTTCTTTCTTCTCTGTTCTTTATCTGACTTAATAAGTAAATTAACATAAAACAGATTAACAGAAGAAAAACAGATTTCAATATTATATATACTGGAGTTTATAGAAATTAACAAAACAGGCATCTTTTGAACACAAATATATTTATTTGTGAAGAATTGACAAGACAAAGAAGTTTGGGCTTGAAGCAGTTAATTAGTAAAGTAATAGAGTTTGCTTATACAGCCTTCTTGGCCTTAACTCCTTATGTCTGGTGATGAAGGTGTCTCTCTACCTTCCAGTACACACCATCCATGCACTGGCTGTTACTTACATAACTTTAATTCAAAATAACCAATATGCCAAAGTGGTACATTTTGGTGCAGCCTGCCCTGGATTCCATCAATCTGTAAATGCCATGTCATGTCTATGTAAAAAATTTCTGTTTATCTGCATAATCGAAATTCTGGTGGATCAGCTACGTTTTCTTGGGTGAGAACTTGAAAATATAGCTAAGTGACCAGCCAAAGATTCATCTTAAACTCTATGTATTGTTTTGGTTTGCTATTCAAAATATGTATAATTTAAGGACTTCTTAATATTTTCTTCAGTGTATTTTCATGTAGCAAGCATTGTTTCCTTTGCTTCAGCCCCTTTTCTGTACATTTTCAACTTCTATTTAATGTTGCAGTGCTATAGAGTCTATTAAAACATAAAAGTCTTAAGTGTAGATTATATTATAATATATACCATTTATCTCTTATACTTCTATTCTGTGAATAGCTTATTCTTCTTTTAATGTTAGTCTTCCTTTATATCACACTAATGTGCGTAATTTCACAGTTTACTTTTAGTGATCTTGAAGCCTATTGGTAATAATTGGAAAGTTATAGGATTTTGAAATTACATTCTTACTTTGAGATGAGTAATTTTACAAAGCACATCTTATAAGTTCTTCAATAGAGGTACATAGAAATATAAGGATCACATTCATAAAATGTATTCAAGAATTTGGGAAGTAATTATATTGATACTCATTTTGCTACAGAATCTCATATCAGCATATGTATACCTGTACAAGGCATATGCTGTCTGTACAAAGAAAGCCATAATAAAATAAAATAAATAGAAAATGGAGATTCTTTGTAAAGGGATCAGAATAGATGAGTGAGTTTTAATACATTATATATATATATATAAACATTTTTCTTCCTGTATCAGTGGCTATACATCTTTTCTCAAAAAGTATTCAGTGGATGTGTTTTCCAAAGATTGTCTTGATATGGGATTGTGGTATAATGAGAGTTTGGGTAGTAGCTTTTGTAAAAAGTAAAATCATATTTTTAATTACATATTTTAAAATTATTTCAGAAGTAAAAATTATAAATTATGTCACATAACTTTTATATGACAACTATGTTAATATTTAGATTATTTTTTATAATAAAATTTTATTTATGAAATATTGTAACAAGGTAATTGTTAAAAGTATAAAAGAACGCTAGATCCCTACTGTTTTTATTTTGTCTTTTCCATAATAAGCAGTCAAGAAAAACTTGAGATTTCTGTTATTATACTTAGATTTTTATTTAGCTAACCTCTGTTTTACACTCTTATGATTGTGATATATAGTGAATGTGAAATTTTAATTTTAATTCAATCTCATATCCTAGGACAGTGGTCCCTAACCTTTTTTGGGCCACGGACCAGTTTAATGTCAGAAAATATTTTCACGCCCGGCCTTTAGGGTGGGACGGATAAATGTATCACGTGACCGAGACAGGCATCAAGAGTGAGTCTTAGACAAATGTAACAGAGGAACTGGTCAATTTTTAAAAACAAAACATTGTTGAGACTTAAATATAAATAAAACAGAAATAATGTAAGTTATTTATTCTTACTCTGCGGACCGGTACCAAATGGCCCACGGACCGGTACCAGTCCACGGCCCAGGGGTTGGGGACCACTGTTCTAGGAAACAGCCAAGTCAAAACACAGTACACATTTTTTTAGAAGAGATGATCTACCAATTTATCACCATTAAAACATTACAGCTTTAGTTCTTCCTAATTTTACTTTCTTTTCTTTCCTAATGTAAAGCCAGTAGCCACGGCCACCATCACAGCTGCCTGGCCCATGCAGGTACATATTTGATTCGGACAGACAGTAGTGAAACAACAGAGCCAAGAACTGGTGGGCCATTACCTTTAATCCTAGCTTGTACCTGGTGGGCAAGAAAGTATTTTCCCACACAGTGAAACATTTCCCTTTCCATTCAGGACTACCAAAACCACTGACTCATCCGAGTTTCCTAGAATCAAAGGCTTCTACCTCACCAGCCTTATTCACCTCTGTTCCCCATCTCCTTCTTTCTGCACAAACTGGCTTCTCCTTCAGCCCTCCGCCATCTTGGCTGCCTCTCCTTTCCAATGCTAATTTCAGGAACCAAGCAAGGGCAAGCCCCCAGTGTGCCCCATTTTATAGTGTATAAATCCAAACCTTTAAGCCAATATACAAATAAGAAAGTCTCTGATACAAAGTCCCTTATCTGAGGCATAAATGGGATTCCTGCAACAGTCAAGGGTGTGGGGAAAAGCTTAGTGTTGAGAAGATCTTAGTATTAAAAGGGTGGGAAAGGCTTAGTCTTAAAACTAAGCCTTTAAAATATAAGGATTTTGCCTGCTAACAGCTTGTCCCCACACCCAATGCAAACTATAAGCAAGCAAACATATACATCATATTTGCAAACTTATCTGACCCATACCTAAAGATACATATCAAACCTTTTCCTTAATAATCATCTTTATCTCTATCATTTTGTGGATTCATTATAACCATGATACCAAGTTTAATTTCAGAGTACGTAGTTAATCTCTTAGACAACAATGTTCTGTGTGCTTTCTTCTTTGACTTTGAAAGTATAGGTCTCTGTCTTAATGTCTTAGTAAAACAAGAGGATGTTATATTTGTGGTGTGGAAAGGAATGAAAATAAATAAATGACAATGTTTTATTTTAAAAAAAATTAGTTTTTTTTCTGAGCAATATGTTTGAACAGTAAACACCTTTTTCTGTTTCTATAGGTTCATTTCTTTTCAGAGATTTTTTAGACTTCTAATTTCTTGCAATTCTAGTATTGCTTTTTCTATTTACTTTTTTATCTATAAGTGTATTTATCTGTACACTTTCTCTGTTCCAAAATTAAGTGGACTTTCAATGCACAAAACAATCTTTTTAGCTGTCCTCTTTGAATTCTTGTGAGAATAGGAACATGTGTAGACTATGATAGATGGAGCTTCTTAAAGTACCTGGTTCTTAGACATTCAGTGTTGGGTAAATGAGTTTGTAAAATTTGTATTTTTTGAGATTGCTCACTTTTATTGTTAAAAAATGGCACTGGGAAGCCACGTGTGTGCTTGCCCTTAGAGCAGAGCAGTTAATTGCAAATTACGGATTGCATTCCTGCTTGGGAGGGGCCATTGCTTTGCTAATGTTTGCTGAGAAGGGGAAACATTCATTGTGGGCCCAGCCAGTTTTACAGGGAGAGTGAGAGAATGCAGAGTGCTGAAGAAGAAGCCAGTTTTGCAGAAAGGGAAGAAAGAGTGCAGATGGGGAACCAAAGCTGAGGGACTGTGCGAGCTCCACTAAGACTGGTGGGGCTTTTGATTCTAGGAGGAACCCGAGAAGATGCTCCAGGTTGTAGAACTGGAGAAGGAGTCAGGGCTTTGGGAGCGCTGAATGATAGGAAAGCAGTTTGCTGGTCGGCCAGTGCGAGACTTTAATAAACGGCCTACCATTTTTTGGCTCCACTGTTTCTTTACTGTCTGTTTGAATTCAATTCTCATTGATGGCCATGATGGCGAAGGGCACAGGCCCAACATTCAGCTAAGAAATGAGGACTTAGTATGTCAGTTTTTCTAACATATTTTTCCCTAATTGTTAAAATTACTGTACAGGATTATCATTTCTCAAATAAAGGATTCAAGACTCCTTAAAGCAGTGATATTCAAAGCATCCCTTGCTAATGTTAGAAATACAGATTATCTATTGCCTCCACCCCAAACTATTGAATTAGTAGCCGGGAGTGGAGCCTGCCCTCCCCTTGGAAACACACCCTGCGTAAAGTCTGATAAGTGAAGACTTGTGAATATTTTGAGGGATATTTTACAAGAGATTTGTTTGCTTTGCTTTGCTTTGCTTTGTTTCCTTGCAGGGTAATTTAGAAAAATAGATTTTTAAAAATCTGTAAATTGTCCAATCATTTGGTTATCTTGAATGATGGTTATACCCTTTTAGGTGTATTGGCTAAAAGAAAGGCCCTTACTGACTTTTTTATAATTCACACATTGAGTATTTTCTCTGTGTAAAGCCAGTAGCCAGGGCCACCATCACAGCCACCTGACCCATGCAGGTTCGCATTGGATTCGGACAGTCGGTAAAGAAACAACGGAGCCAAAAGCTGGTGGGCCATTGTCTTTAATCCTAGCTTGCACCCGGTGGGCAAGTAAAAACACACACTGGGCTCCAAAACACACTCACATTCAGTGCTCACAAAGCTACTGACTTATCCGAGTTTCCTAGAATCAAAGGTTTCTAGCTCACCAGACTTATTCACCTCTGTTCCCCATCTCCTTCCTTCTCCCTTGCACAAACTCTGCACTAACTCTAATGTTAATCTCAGGAACCAAGAGAGCAAGCTCCTGTTCTGCCCCCATTTTATAGTGTAGAAATCCAAACCTTTAATCCAATATAAAAAATAGGGAAGTCTCTAATACAAAGTCACTTTCTGAGGCATGATAGGATTGTACCACCCCACATCAAAAAAGGGTGGGAAAGTCTTAATCCCAAAACCAAGCCCCAGGCTACAAGGATTCTGCCTGCCCACAGCCCGCAAAGACACACATTAATATCACCGGGGCAATGGCCTATACGTGAGCAGTACCATCTTTAACAAAGTGAGCATAATATATTTTATCTGCCCAACACTCTGCCTTGCTAATGAGGGAAAGCAGGAGACAGTTTTAGTGCTGTGTAAAGCCAGTAGCCACAGCCACCATCACAGCCACCTGGCCCATGCAGGTTTGCATTAGATTCGGACAGACAGTAATGAAATAATGCAGCCAAGAATTGCTGGCTCATTAGCTTTAATCCTAGCTTGCAGCTGGCGGGCAAGAAATACACACAGTGGGCTCTAAAACCCACTCATTCAAGTGCTCACAAAGCTACTGACTTGGATTCAAGTTACCTAGAATCAAAGGTTTCTAGCTCACCAGACTTATTCACCTCTGTTCCCCATCTCCTTCTCCTGCACAAACTCTGCACAAACTGGCTGCTCCCTCAGCACTCCACCATCTTGGCTGCTTCTCCTGGCCTCCTTCATGTGGCTTTTCTCTGATCTCCTCTCTAATGCTAATCTTAGGAACTGAGAGAGAGAGAGAGAGAGAGAGAGAGAGAGCAAGCTCCTGGTCTGCCCCACTTTATAGTGTAGAAACCAAAATCTTTAATCCAATTTACAAACAAGGAAGTCTCTGATACTAAGTCACTTATCTGAGGCATAATGGGATTCCTCATGAGAGTGCACCACCCCACATCAAAAAAGGTGGGAAAGGCTTAGTCCCAAAACCAAACCCCAGGCTACAAGGATCATGCCTGCCCACAGCCCGCCCCCAACACACATTAATATAATCACACCCATCCCAAGCAAGAAGGGTAACCAATACCATCACCTGGGTGATGGGCATCCCTGTGGGCAGTACTATCTTTAACAAAGTGAGCATAATATATTTTATCTGCCCAACATGCTGTCACCTAGGAGCATCCTTTATGGTCACAGCTGTAGGAGTCAGTTATACATGAAAACAATGAACTTGGATCGTAATTGATTTTGTTATTTAAATGTTTAGTGTTTTCACATAGAAATGCTTAGTCCTAGAAATGCAAATTATATAAAACCTAAGACAATCTTGATACTTTTGTGAGGCAGTAATGCTCACTGTTGTGCCACCAACACACAGATCTTGATAACTTTGTAGAACCTCAGAGAAGGACAGGCCTTCCGATGAAGCCATTTGCTACCAGCATTGAAGGCTCAAGGTCTTACTGTGTTCTTCTGTGGCCCGCTAGACCTGTGGCCTGTCCTGGTCCTGGTGATGAGCTTTAGCTCCTGCATTTAGGATTTTACTTACAATGTAGCCAAATACAGTAGATCATGATTACCCTGATTTAAATAATTTGCTTTCTATGTTTATTTAAGAGCAACACACTACTGTTAGGTTGCAAAAGGATGGACACACAGGCCTCATGAGTTGTATAAGAAATTTATTTATGCATCTGTGAACAGATGGACTGAATTCCTAGTGGTGTCAGTCGCTATAATCTGGGGATTTAGTCAGGAGGTTAGTTTTGATATAAAATTTGAGGGCAGGTGAGGGGATATGCTCAATGGGGAGGTTGGGTGAGGGGATCTCTTACTGAAAAAATTTTCCCAGTGGAAGGTTGAGTGTGGGGAAGCTGGATATCAGTCAGGTTTGCTCAGGTGGGGAGTTATAGGAACTGCTCTGGTGCCAGATTACTTTAAATTAAACCTGAAGTTTTTGGTAAGGGGCCCTGGACCAGAAATTAACTACTTCCTATGACAGATCCTCTCCTCTCATTCTAACTCCATAGTCAGACAATATTTTCTATTTTAGTGGAAATGGAAGTACAGAATTTACTTTTGAAACTATGAATGTTTTTGTGCCATAAACACAGAAAAACCCCAGAATGTTCTATTTTAATTGACACCTTTTGATATTTTGATTTTTTTTTTGTCCCTAAGATTTGTAATTTAAATAACAAAGTGAATATTCTGAAAAAAAAAAAGTTTACTAGGTCACTGTCATATTGAAAGGCAAGTCTCCATGTCTTTGCTCTTCACATTTGGATCAGGAACAATAATTTGTAATTGGCATTTCAAAAGAATATGACATTAACACATCAGAAAAAAATCATCTATGTATAAGTTTACATAAAAATATTATGGCATTCGGTTATCTCCCTAAACTTGATCTACATTGTGGGAATACAACCTAGTAAGTAGGTGGATATCTCTGTCTTGATTCTCTTTAGTGTTCTCATTTCTAAAATGTTGGTGATTACAGTTAGAGGTATATTTCTAGTGATGATGTTATTTTGAACATGGTTTGAAAAGAAATTTCTCTTACCTTTTTCCCTGCACTCAGAGCAAATTATGCTGAACTAAGTCTTATTATAGCAATGCAGTGTGTAGGGTTAAGCTGTAATCCTTTAAAAATGGTACCTCTGCCACCTGCCAATGAACAGAATTATCATAGCTTCGCATGTACTTACTGGAAGTTGGAACTTAGAAGTCCTAGATCTCATCAGCTGGCAACAAAATAAAATGATACATCTTTTAATATCTAAGTTAAAGGCTCCTAGTTTGCATCTTTCCCTGATTAGCATAAAGTGCAATTTCTCCTACTCCATCACCTTCTTGCATGTTATGTTCCTGCATGCCCAGAGCTGCTTATATATGTCCAAGAAGTTAGTCCTGATTATTTTACCTTACAGATGAAGTCAAATATACTTCCACATGGCTAAAGGGACCATAGAATACCTACCAAAAATGCTGGGTGATCCATAAAATGCCAACACCTGCTGCAGTATAATGACCATGCACAGTCCACTTAATTTTCCCTTTTCAAATTTTGCTCCTGCCATAGCTACTAAGAGTCAGAGACTAGTGTCCCCAAAACTTCTGTCCCAGTATTACTCCAAGTCTTCACAGACCCTAGTCTCTGCTGACTGGTGCTAGCTGTAATAGCAACCCTTCTGCAAAGAGCCCCTTCCAACTTTGTCTGCCTGGTCTGTGCTGAGCAGGTCACATGCCTTTCACCATTGTCACAACAGTTGCCATTCACTCTGCTCCATAAAGCTGGTGTAGAATGCCTGGTTTAGTAGTGTTACAATGTCAGTTGCACCTTATTCTTATACCCAGCACTTTCTTCTCATAGCTTAAGCCCTAGGGTTACTCTTGAGTCAGTAGTCCACATTGTCCTTATATTGAGATTCCTCATGGGAACCCTGTTTTTCTTCCTATCATGTAGTATCACTTGGGACTATCCCTGGATTCAGACATAGTCAAACAGTGTTGATTCTCAAGTGAAAATAAAATGGGTTGTGGATCCTTTTAATTTCCATTATCACAGGAATTGCTTTAGTCTATGCAAACAGAGAGATTCTTGCAGATTCCAAGTATTTGCCTTTGCCTGAGCAAACTAGATCTTGTATAGTTGTACTTTCTCCACTGACCTTAAGAGAGTTTAAATGGGCACTTGCTTTATGTAGCTAAAAGACAGTGTTAGCAGAACTAATGGAGTGTCTGCACCAGTGGTTCAGAGACCTCCCCTTCATGAAAATAGCAGCTTTTATTCTTCATCAATTTTAATGGCTATCCTTCCCTGGGCAGTCTATAACACAGTCAAGAGATACAGCAGAATATCTAAACTCTAACCACATATCTACTGAAAAGATTTTTATTGATCAGAATTTTTCAAGCCATGACTTATCCCTACTGTTACATGAGACAACATTAAACATTTGGCTGGAAATTGCTAGCCGCTCATAATTTAATGTAATTTTTTTCTCTAAAAATGATAAAATTTGTTAATAGTCAAGGCTCTAGAATCTAAAGATAAAAATCTGGCTCTGTTATTTTTGAATTGTGTTGACTAGTACACTCTCATTCAAATCAAATAAACTCCTTAAACTTTAGTTTTATCTAAACACCAGTTATCAGTTGTTGCTAGTACAGAATGAAAGATTATTATAAAATGTTGAGCACAGACCTGGCACAAGTAGGCACTCAAATGCTCATCTATTGCATTAAAATTTTTCACTCCTTTGTCGATTTCAACATTATCCTTGGTCGTGCTTTATTGAGACTTAGTAGCAAAGAGTCATCATTTAGGAGGCAAAAGGTTTCTGAACTAAGAGATAATCAAAGCTATAAATATTTAAGTCCTTTTCTGAATAGAGTTCTAATACTCTTCAACCAGAACTTTATTTAGAGGTGTTCTTTATGTATCTGTCACAAATCTGTAACAGTTTGAGTAGCAATAGACCTGCTGTTCTCTTCATTATCTCTTTCCATTTTTAATGTTTTTATTACAATTGCCAACTTTCAAGGCTCAGCAGAAAAAGGGCCACTACTTTTTCAAACCTTGCTCATTGTCATGAGAACCATTACAAAGAATGAAACATTTTGAATCTGACACTAAAAAGCAAGGTAAATAACGTGTATGGTTGTAAGATGCAGCACTAAGGATGTTCCAAAATCCCCGTTGCTCACTATTCCTGTAATTCACCTGTCAATGGCTCTATTTATCCCATTGCTCACTATTCCTGCAATTCACCTGTCAATGGCTCTATTTAATTGGGAATTGTTTTTGTGGGTTATTGTCTATCCACAGGCATAGATGAGAAGACCACACATACTCATCTTGGATAAAAGAACTATAAAAAAATTATATATAATTTTACATGTAAAATGATAAAGCTCCCAGAAAATCAGCGTTTTTATTTTTTGTGAACTTAGCAGGTAATGAATGAATTGGTAATGCTTGGAAGTATCTAAGATCATGCTACAGTGTTCCTGTTATCAGTAGAAGTGCTATTGTTAAACTATTTTAGAATGGCCCAGCAAAGGGTTTCCTGCAATGCTGTAGTAAGGGCTATCATGGGAGTTTTGTGAAGTCTTCAGAGTTTAATGTGGTTTTAGCATGCCCAGTGCTAATGATGTACCAAGGGTCCGTCCAGAGTAAATATGTGTAATAGCTTATGGGTGAGCCTTATGATCAGTAAAGAAATAATCTTCTCAGTTGCTAAATTTAAGTAATAAGCATCTTAACCCACTTAAATGTTTTAGATTTCATTGATTCTGAAGGTGTGAGAGTCTACTGCCCTACCAGGGACAAAGAGGCAAAGGCACTTGGTTACATTTGGAAAATGCCTACAGAGATTCTGCTACCATTTGGAGAATGCAAAGCCATTTTGTGAAGGGTTTTGATTACAGTGATAATAAAATAATAAACATAGGAGATCTCTGAATATTAGTCCCTAGAAGACATAAATGAAGAAATGAGAGAAACAAAAGTTGTAGTATATTCAGTTTCTAAAATTCCCTTTCAGAATCACATAGATTTCTACAAATTGCCTATCACCTTCAATTTGGGTATTGAAACGGATAAAACACAGACCTTTTAAATAGTTACTAGATTCCAGAGTATTATTTTTCCAAATAATGCTTTTTTACTTTTTTTTTCAAATCAGAGTATTCTTCTGAAAAGAAAAGTGACATTTTTCAAAGGGTAAATTACAAAATATAGCATTTCCAAGAAAAATTCATGATGTGTTTTATATTTTGACAGTAGTAAAGACAAGCAAAATAAGGAAAAACATTATTTTTATGTTACAAAAATGAGATTGTCTTTGATACCAGTTTGAATGTGTTTCAAAATCCTATGCCCCTTCTCAAACTTGACTCTCACAAGTATATATCAAACTTTACTCTCACAAGTATATATCAAACTTTAATCTCACAAGTATATATTACCACTTGTTTTCTAGTTCTGCGTCTCTCTTCTGGTATTTCCTATTTTTGTGTTCTGCGTAAGGCCTGAAGTTAATTGGGTTATGTTTAATTTTGACTGAAAAGTTTCTTAAAGGTGTCTGCTCAAATCTATAAGATATGTATAATAAAAAAGTATAACTCACCAATTAAGATTGTCATAGTTTGTTAAATGATTTATTTCACAATTCTTACACAGAATGGCTGCTGTTTCTCATTATTTCACGTGACAGAGAGAGAGGATGTGAAACCTGTTCTGGTGTCGCTCTGTACTAGACTGTGGCATTTCTTAGGCTAGGGGACCTAGCATGATCTGCATGTTCACTTGGCAGAAAGGCAGGAGAGAATTTACATACTGGCAGGATGGTTGAAAGACATGATATTTAATATTTCTTCCAACCCCCAAATACTTCGATTCCTAGATTTCTGGTCAATAATGTACCTTTTTATTACAAGTATTGATTGTTTTCTTCAATGACAGAGACAACAGCTTGTATATATTAATATTGTTTATATAATTTTTCATTATTCTGACATGTCAGTAAGGGTGATGTTTTTAAAGTTATCTTATAATATATGGGCTAGCCATTTCATTCAAGGTAAGGAAATTTATCCTCAATTTTTGCATCTTTTCAACTGTTACCATTAGATGAAAATTCATTAAAGCAATAAAAAAGTTGTTTACTATATTATAGGCATGTGCTTTCATATAAACATCTTATACAATATCTAAAATATTATTTTCAACTTTAAGGGGCTCACACCACATATAAGCAGTAATGTTATATACCATATTAGAGACATGTATGAAGAGGAAATATCCAAGTCTGTCTGAGGGAATTAACAAAGATACAATTTTGGCTAAAACTAGGAGAACATGTAGTATTTTGCCAGGCAGAAAATAACCTAAGAAGGGGATCAGAATATTCAGAGGCAAAGAGGCAAGAAAGAGCTTATCACGTTCACGAGATTGAAAGGGTCCAGGGCTTATGAATTAAAGTAGCAGGAGTTCTATCCATTCTCCTTCTTTCTCTCTTCCTCCTTTCCTTCCTTTCTTACTATCATCCCTTCAGTAATCTCTGGCCTTCTGTTTTATAGTTCCTTCAATTGCCCTTGCTTTTCATGATACTGATAGATGATTTCTACCTTCACTACCCCCACCACCAACACCACCACCAACAACAACATTTTTTTTACTTAATTTTTAAAATCCATAAGAATTTTTTGAGCAGAAACATTTTTGAAATAGATTATTGTATATTTTCAGGAAGGAAGTCTCTTTAGTTCTCTCTCTCTTTATTATTCATTTTAGAAAGTGGAGAGAGAGAGAGACAGAGAGAGAGAGAGAAAAGGGGAGGAACAGGAAGTATCAACTCCCATATGTGCCCTGACCAGGCAAGCCAGGAGTTTTAAATCAACAACCTCAGTGTTCCAGGCCTATGCTTTATCCACTGTGCTACCACAGCTCTTCAGCCTTCTAATATGGTAAATTATTCCTTATAACTAAAGAGTTTGATAGGCAAGAAATTGAGGAAAAGGGTGTTTGTAAAATAATTATCTGCTCTGTGGGTGGCTTCCAAGTTGTACTTTCTACAGACCCAGGAAATGCCAGGTGAATTAGTAACATTTCAATAGTCTTTATAACTATAAACTGAAAATAGAGTTAATAACTCATTTGTATAATATATAAAGATGTATATTCAATCTACATAGGAGAAGCAGTGTGAAATTGTTGTGTATGGCCAGAAAGAAGTCTAGGATAATATTTATTTGAGGCTTGCTTGAGCTGCAGGAGGTTGTGTCTTAAGGACAACCTTCCCGAGCAAAGGCAGGGGAAAGGTTATACATATAGGGGACTGGTTGGTGCAGGTTGCTGGCATCTGGTTAGGCTTGTCCATTGGTCTGGATGTTTTCTCTGTGGTTCCTTTGTGCCCTTGATGATGAAATGTTCCTTTCAGTCTGAGATTAGAATGTACAGAATCTATCATGATTCATATCTAGTTTATTTTTACAACCTGACTGCAACTGGCTTGGGGCTAGGCTATTGTGATTTTGTTAGGGTCAGCTATTTTTGTGATCTTAACTGAAACTGGCAGCTGCTGGTAACAACATTTTGCTTAAGCCTAACAAAAATGATGTAAGTATCTTTTCTCTTTTTTTTTTTTTTGTATTTTTCTGAAGTGAGAAGCAGGAAGGCAAAGAGACAGACTCCTGCATGTGCCCAACTAGGATCTAGCTGGCATGCCCACTAGGGGGCGATGCTCTGCCCATCTGGGCTGTTGCTCTGTTGCAACCAGAGCCATTCTAGTGCCTGAGGTGGAGGCCATGGAGCCATCCTCAGCGCGTGGGCCAACTTTGCTCCAGTGAAGCCTTGACTATGGGAGGGAAAGAGACAGATAGAGAGGAAGGAGAGGGGGAAGGACGGAAAAGCAGATGGGCGCTTCTCCTATGTGCCCTGGCAGGGAATCGAACCCTGGACTTCCACACGCCAGACCAACGCTCTACCGCTGAGCCAACTGGCCAGGGCCAATGCAAATATCTTTTACCATCTATAAAAGTAAAAGTATGGATCTTAACTCCTCATGCATAAACTAGATATTTCAGGAATATTAATATAAATAAGTGTTATTTCAGTCCAAGCAATTGACGATTAAGAAAACTAAATCTGCCATGATGCAGCACTTTTATTAATTCATATATTAACCTACCTTTGAAATTTATAAGCTGAAGGTTTAAATGTACAAATGGAATAGTTACCAAATTACTTGGATGCCCAGCCATGATATATGAATTACTATTATTAGTATAACTTCCATTTATTCCATTTCTAACAAATGTCAGGAGTATGACATCGACTGTGCTTATCTTCATAATATGCTAAGTTCTGTTAAAAATAGAAAGGATTCCCCTGATCTTGAGTAACTAGCTCAAAGAAATAGGATTAATAAATACTGGTTATAGTTATAAATATATACTAGAACAAGTCATTGTTTTCTCTACATACTTGTGAAAATGGAAGGCCAATGACATTGTTTAAAAAATGGTTTGTCTAGTGCCAGGGGGCTTAATGAATACATGAGATATTTTGAGGAGTTCTTTGAGAACAAGGAATGTACTCAGATCATAACCTGATATTAAGTCCATGTCATGATATATTTGAATTTTTATGATAAATACTTTCCATACTTGTCTTATTCACCTGTGGATATTAATTTATATTTAAAACATATATAAGTAAATAAATTAATATGAGTATATATACACACAGTAATATATATATGTGTATATATGTCAAAATTTTGCTGCTAAATTTAATTGGATCTAATTTTTATCAATAAATTAAAAATAAAAATTACTATTTCACATTGTGTTTCAAAAGGTCTAATAGAGGGACTCTATATGAAATTTTTTGATGTAAGTTCAGAAATAAATATATATATTAGTTAATATGAATAAATTTATTTCTGTGATAGCAAATTCCATAATGGATAGAAGAAAAAGCACATGTGTAAGTTCTTCCCATACTTACTCAAGGCAACTGGGAGATATTTTAGCAATTCACTGATAAAAGTAAGCTGTAAAATGTTCTTGCCAAATAAAGGTAAAGAACAATGTAATTTCTTGATCAAACCAGTTGTAACAGGCTACGTAAAGTAATTAATATACATTTTAGTTTTTGTTTATCAGTCTATTTCTTATTCCACAAGGAACTATTTCGAGAAACCTCTGGGAAGGGTGGTAGGTGAGTGAACGGGAGTGGATTTTGTTAATGGTTGTTTAACAATTTGAAGGTTTGATGAGCTCAGGATGAAATATTTATATTTATGGAAGAAGAAACCATCAATCTATCCTGTACAAATAGCTTGCAATCAATAGCTGTGTGTATCCTGTGGTCTTCTCTGATGGAAGTGGAAAGCTTTTAATATACATAACGGTTGACAATTACAATTGAATTCTTGCTCTTTATTACCATGATCCATAGGAAAATATCCTTTTAAAGCAATGTAAATTACTATATCTTAGAATTATTTATTAAAATACACTAGTTTTTTAAAAAACAAATGTATCAGATAAATTATTCAAAATAAGCATTTCTCGGGCATATTGTATTATTAGTCTTTAACAAATTTAAAAAGTCTATTGGAACTGAATGTAGATATTCTTTCTAAATGTATTAATAAATTGCCACTGTTTTTTATTTAAACATATAAAATGTGAAGCATTGTAGAA
Organism: Saccopteryx bilineata; assembly: GCF_036850765.1. Taxonomy (NCBI): domain Eukaryota; kingdom Metazoa; phylum Chordata; class Mammalia; order Chiroptera; family Emballonuridae; genus Saccopteryx; species Saccopteryx bilineata. The sequence continues at coordinate 20,478,814 of NC_089501.1, forward strand.
AAAGTATGTATAACTCTAAATGAAAAGAGTAACTTGTTCACCATAACATTAGTTATATACCATTGTATATTACTTGATGGAGGATTGACCATACCTCATAATCACAATTTTTATATGTCTAAGGAATGACATTTCTTTTATCTGCTAAAGATAAACCAAATTTACATGAGATCTAAATATAATCAAAATTTATATTTAGTAAACAGATAGAAAAGTTCAAAGGTGAATTTTTTTTTTTTTAATAATTAGTGACCTGAGCAAACCCCCTAAACAGTAAACATTGGAATGAAAATTAAGTACTGTTTTACTTTAGAAAGAGATTCAGGTCCAATTATTTAATCTCAGCACTTTCTTGCCTACTTTGCAGAATATTCTTACATTCTCTTCTTAAATGTTTTTACCCATTTATGGCTGGCATTAAAGTAATCTGACATCTATTTAATTTGCACATTTAAATTGATATATGGTTGAAATGGTGGAAAAATAAATTCAGAGCCTGAATCTTCTAACAATAAAAGGACTACAGTTGAGTTTTCATTCAGATCACAAGAGATTTTACATAGGGCACAGCTGAAACCAATATATCAACAACTCTTTTTATTTGGAAACTTGAACAGAAGACTGTTACAGAATAATAATATGTTTTGACTTGAAAAATGAATGTGATTGGAGAAACTGAGAAAAGGCACCTTTCATGATATACTTTAGCTTTGAAATTTGACTTTTATTTTTGGAAAGAAGAAATGCATTCAATTTGAAGGAACCTGAAGTTTGCTTACATAGTAACTTAATTTATAGTAATTTAGAATGACCAGGGAATTTAGGTGTCTTTAAATTGAAATGACTGCCCTGGCCAGGTAACTCAGATGGTTAGAGCATCGTGAGGCCAGGTAGCTCAGGTGGTTAGAGCATCGTGAGGCCAGGTAGCTCAGTTGGTTAGAGCATCATGAGGCCAGGTAACTCAGTTGGTTAGAGCATCGTGAGGCCAGGTAGCTCAGTTGGTTAGAGCATCATGAGGCCAGGTAGCTCAGTTGGTTAGAGCATCATGAGGCCAAGTAGCTCAGCTGGTTAGCATAGTCCCAAAGCAGTTGATCTCTGGATGAGGCACATACAAGAACAGACTGAGGTTACTGTCTCTTTCACTCTCTTCCTTCCTCTCTCTAAAACCAATAAAATACATATTTTAAAAAATTAAATCTGCTAATTTTAAATGAATTACTGAAAGCTGAGAAAGAATCATATGCCTTAAGCTATACAGGTCTTGTAAAAGACTCAAGCATAGAATTAATTAGGTCTGTGATCGTTTTTCAATAACACCATGCTATTTGAAGTGACAAGTAATACCCAGAGCCTTTTCTAAATTAAAAATCTTTTTTGGTAAATTTGTTAATTTGTAGAAATAGCATGTCTGTTATCTCTGTGATCTAGCTGGCATTCTACTGAGTGATGACAGAATGACTTTATGTTGTAGACCTGTCTTTTATTGAGGTTTTAAATAGCCCATGTCTGCTAATTTTTTATTAAGACTTTCAACTATCATTCTGACACCTTATTTTTGTATATTTATTTAAATAATTTACTTTTACTTGCAGCTTCTTTGTATTTCTTGATTTTTTTTTTTTTAGTATAAACCCTAGACTAGATACTCTAAAGTAGTTTAGAGTTTCTGGTTCAGCTATTTAATGACTGTATGACCTCAGACAAGATCACTTTCCTCAAGGACTTTATTGTAATTGTGAATAGATTGAGTTGGACAGTGTGATCCTATGCACTCATTTCAGTCATTATATTGTACACAAGTTCTATTATTTTTTTGGCATTTTTATTAAACCCATTTAATGGCATGCACTAATCTTCCTTGATCAACTAGACTGTTGATTGAAGAACATCCCTTTTTTTCTGACTTTGTCTTTTGTTTCTTATTTCCCTTTCCTATCATCTTAACTCCTTCATTACTTCATTCCTTCATTCCTCTTCTCTTCATTCTCACTTGGGAGTTACAATCTCAAAAAATTGGTCAATCCACTTAGTTGAACTGATACATGTGTCAGACTTAAAATACAAATGCTTCATGGAAACTTAAGTTCTTTTAGATAAATTGGGCTTGGTGGAAAGGCATATTCCCAATGTGTTCATTACAGAAGCATGCAACCGATTAAACACTAAATGAGTTCAAACAACTAAGCCAATTGAAGAAAAATGCATTGAAAGGCATATATCTGTTTCACTAGGGTTACCAGGGGATTAGAAGGTGATTTACATAGTTAAGTTAGTGCTTTCATTTATGTAGATTTTAATTTTATTATTTGTACAGCTGCATTGGAAGTGCCTTGAATTGCCACCTCTGCTTATAATGGTATTGCTTACACATCACTAGTAATAAGACTTAAATGGCATAAGACAAATTTTTATACTCTTTCAGAAATTGTAATTAGAACATTAATATTTAAAATATATTTGATGTTTTAACAAGCAGAATATGAGCTATAGATTATTTTGGTTATATCTATAACTCACAGAATCACCAAATATATCTCTCTGAGTTATACTTTGTTAGGACTGACTACAGATAGTATTGTCTTTTAGAAGATTTTGTGAACTTACAGTGTAACAGGAACATAACCTTGTAATTCTCACAAGGTAAGTCGGTTCATTAGAAAATTGACTGAGAGCTGGAAGGAGCTATTCTACCAAATATAACCAAAACTTTCACTGAAATCAGAGGTGTTGTTATTGAGCAACTGTGATCTTGACTCCTAGATTTTATGGTCATACCTCTCTCACATATTTTAACAGGAAATATTCAGAATCCCAAGCCTTAGAAGTTAGCTAGTGATACTGACAAAGAACTTAGCAGCAAAAGAGGCAGTGTTGTACGTTGAAATACACTGACCTAAGACTGAAATGCTTTGGTCCTGGTGATAGTCACATCCCACTGCTTGGAACTGAATTATTTGAATAAATCACTCATTCATAATCAGATGAAAACTAAATTTGTTTTCTTATTCTTAAAAGAAAGTTGTATGATAATAAAACTTTAAATATCTTTCCTTATAAGTTTGAATAGTAGACTTTCTTTTTCATCAACTTGTTGAAAGAGATGTTAATATATAAAGAGCCAAGAAAAATGGAGCTACTCAAGTGAGAGCGGAGAGAGGGGACAAGCTCCCACTCTACTGCTGTGACCAAACCCCACCCCACCCAGTCAGTCCAGAAAAATAAAATAGTACCTCGACAGACTCTGGGAATACTGGTAAGCCCTCATTTTGCACAAGACCTCATATTAACACTCACAGACAGAGAAAACTATATTCTTCTTGAAAAGTATAGAGAGGGGCCTGCCCTGTGGTGGTGCAGTGGGTAAAGCATTGACCTGAAACACTGAGATCGCTGGTTCCAAACCCTGGGCTTGCCTGGTCAAGGCTCATATGGGAGTTGTGATGCTTCCTGCCCCCCCCCCCACTCTAAAATGGAGGGGAAAAAAATCTTAAAAAATATATACAGAGAAGAAAATGATACAAACTGCTTAGAAGTCCATTTTAATAAGATTAAAGGCTCAGCAAAATATTTCACATTTGTACATTTTGTTGCCACTTTGTGCCTACATGCTTCCATTGTGGATACACTTCTGGACTGACCTGGGGATGTTTATGTAACCACTGCCACCATGAAAAGTCATAGATTTTTTTGTGTCTGTGTTCTAAAAAGAGGGATTCAGATTAGCCAGTTTTGAAACACCACACTTACTATGTGTATTAATTTATGTGGAACCGAATGTAAACAGGAAGCAAGAAATACATAGGAAGAAACATGGACCTCTATCTAATTAATAAAGTGGCTGGCGTAATTTCTTATTGGATTTTCATTTATATGCTCAATAAAGCCCATTCTTAATTAGTATCTGTTGCAATTATAAAGCCATAAAATGTTCACTAATATCTGAAAAGGCCTGCATGCAGAAAAGAAACCAAAGCTTGACTAATTAATCCAATCATTTGACTTTATTTTACTGTTTTTAAAAAATATATATACATATATTTTACTTTCAAAGTTCAATGTATGTGTTACAAAAAAATGCAAACAATACAAATAAAAGAGAAATTCGGTCCCACTTCCCTCCCAAGCAATCCTGGTAACCACTGTCAACCACTGTTAACCTTTAGTTTTAAACTTTAGAGAAAAAGAGACATATAAATATAGAAAACATACACAAACATGCACTGTTGATTTGCATACACCAGGACCAAGTGCGTACATAATTATGCACTTTTTGTTCGCATAAATGAAATCACCATTTCTCTGTGAACTTCTCTTTTTCTTTCAGTATTATGCTATTGTCATGCTTCTTTTCATGTGAGTATATGAAAATTTTAAAATAAAAATAAAGATGCATACCTGAAAATTTATCTAGTAAACAGAAAATGTGTCCTTCAAGTAGCATATGTTATCAAGTAGGACAGTAAACTTTTAAATTAAATCAGTCATCCCTAATAAAATTGGCTAACATTTCTCCAATATTTACAGAAATGAAATATAACTAGTTACAGAACATTATTACCCAGGAGTGGACACATAGTTTTCTCTGAGGCAGATCTCATAGATTTCCAAAATCTTTAGGGTATCAATACTACAGCATTAACATTCTCTTATGTTAACTATTGAAATTTTCCAATTAGTGTCTCTGTGTGGCTGGTGCCCTTATGCTGACTTTACACAGAGTATGTGTCATTTCCTTCAAGGATCCTGCATAAGTCTCATCATGACAAAATCAATCTTCAGTGCAGAAAACCCACTCTGGCTCAATCTCTTTTAACCTCTCCCACCCCTTCCCCCAACTTCAAGTCACTGAGGCCCCAGCAGCAAGTCTGTCACCAAAATGTCCTATTGAATGAAAATTCAACCTCTCCTCCTTGGGATTATCTCAAATCATTACAAGAACTTCTCGTGGAGCTCCCAGGTGAGGCACAAATTTGGGGAAGCTAAGGCAGTGTCTATGGAGACCAAGGCTTGCTATTCATACCTTTTAGTTTCTGCTTAAATGTCTGGAATGGAGGGCTGAGGTGAAGGCTGAGGGAGTTTAGGCGGATCAGCTGCCAGGGGTATACATACCCACTGCTTTTTCCCTTTGTAAAATGTGAAGCACCTTCTTTGTGTCTTTGTTCCCAAGCAGTGCCAGACAATGTAAACTATTGGAAAAGTCTTCCTCAACATCCATTAGCAAAAACTGAAGAAAATCACCCAGAGATTTGTCTTCCCTTTTACATAGATAGAACAAATCATTAATGAGAAATGAACAAAACATTCAGGACGTTTTGTTGGGCACTTAGTGTTTGGTGCTGTCTTTGAACTAATTCCCTAAATAGTACTCTTATGAAGTGTTACAAACAAAAAGGTTTAGAAGCTTTCTTCCGTTGGGTTGTATGGAAACACACCATGAGATGATACAACATGAGATGACAAATTGGGATGTGCTCTGGAGATGCACCCACAAGAAAGTGAGGGAGGCTGGGTAGGGCAGAGTTAGAATCTGCAATGCTCTTGCAAATGAAGCTTCCTCTCAGCCTATACGAATTTCTGGAGCAGACACAGCCCTTCAGAGTTGTTTCAGGCAATGGCAATGTTGAGGTGTTTCTCTCCATATCCGGGCTCCCGCCAGCTACCTACTGAGTCATGTCCTGTGGAAAGGGGTGAAGCCAGCCGTGAGCAAGGCAATTCTCTGAAGCCAAGAACAATGCCCAATGAGATACTCAGCTGCGAGCCTTCAACAGCCTGTCTTTGCAGCAGCTGGGGGGTGGGTGCCTCCCCCTAAGGAGAGGATGTGGAAGAGCACCACTGCATATCCATCACAAAAATCATGAAGTCATTCTAATAGTCCATTAGCACGAGTTGCTACTGTTAGAACATGCATTAATCAGATATTTTATCTTATGAGTGCCTGGCACATAAGTACATTTCAATTTATATAGAGGACTTGCCTCAGTTTCTCTAAGTATAAAATGAAAATTCTAATCAACCTGTAAGGCATCCTGTGGTTGTGAACTAATCAACAAAGCCATCCAGGCTTCCCAGACACATGTCTACAAACTGACAGGAATTGAGAAAACAAGCTATGGATTTTTTCCAATAGGGTATTACAAAGAATAAATGAGCAAATATAATTTATAGAAAGAAATATCTGCAGTGTCAGGGTAGGTAATAAAAGCACTAAAAATGATTTCTGTCAGGATAGGAACACAAAAAGAAAACCTTATAAAAACAAAGAAACTTAAAAGTTTTGGAAGCAATTGACATATGGAAAATTATTCATGGATCAAAAATTGCTAAGAGCCTAAAATCTCTTCTAGTTTCTAGAGAATCAACATATTGTAGACATGGCTTTAATTGTAAAGACTTAGCATATGAATAGATTTGGCAGAGGATTGATATTCCAAAGTTTTGAATCTCCAAATATAAATTGTACTGTATCGGCTCTTTGTTCACTGAATGCAGAGGAGAAAAGACAGTATCCTACTAGATGTCTTTGTTTTTGCCTCTGAACATGCACATTTAGAGCAACGTCCAGTTCTATTTCAATTCCAATTATAAATGGAAAAATGTATAGATATATTATCATTCTTGTTTGCTTATATTTTTTTATTCAAAACAGATTTCATTTTCCTGTTAAAAACAGCTGTTAGAAACTCAGAAAATATTTCTGTTTTTGTAACATTCATCTTATAAGATGGGTGAAATTTTTCTATAATTTTGCATCTAGGAAGCTTAGAATCATGAAAGAAATATAAACAAAGTGAATTGTAATCAAATAGTTATTAAATTTTGTATTCCCTCTTATAATTATGTATATCTTTGTGAGATAGACATGGACATCAACATATTGAAACAGATGATTGGTGAATGGATAGAATTAGTATAATCAGTATACATAAAGCAGGCTATGATATATACCAACTGCCTCATTATAACATACACAATAATTTGCAGTTACATTTTATATATTAAATCTCTGAAAGTCATAAAGACAGAGAAGTAATTTTATAATATAATATTGATAAAAATTATAAAAATAAAAGTAGAAAAAGGGATATTAATTACAGCTAGTGCTCGACTTATGACCATGATTGGTTCTGACAGATCTATTGTAACATGATTTGGTCATAAGTTGAGTAGGTTATATGTACAGTACTGTGAAATGATGTTATAAAAATCTCTAAGTCATATTTTATCATAATTTTCTTTCATTATTGTTATATATCATAATTTTCTTTGTTCATTTTATGCCATTTGTATCATCTCTACACCATTTTGTTTCTTATTTTTACATTCATCAGGTTTAATTAAGTAAAACACTGCATTACCAGTACAACTGGTTTAATATTTGCAAAGACAATTTCCTCTTGGTAGACATCTTGGGAGGGGTTTGATGAAAAATATCCAAGACACAAAACATAAATTGCTGTACCGAGTCTGGGATAACAGTTGAAATGGTGCACAGGGTGATGGTAGTGCTGCCGGAAGCTGGTCCGCACTGTTGTATGCCCAGCTGTGCAACGCTTGCGCTGCCAGACGCAGAGCAGTCATGGCTAGTGATTGTGGTCATAAAGTTGAATGGTCGTAAGTTGATCAATATTTGTAGTTTTATTGAAATTACAAGAGAAAGGTAAGAAAAAAGTGTTATAAATTTCAGTTTAAACTTCTCAGTGCAATTGTATGATAATTTTCTGGAAAAGTTTCTAAATATTAGTAGCCTATGTGCTATTAGAGAGGATATGTTAAAATGCAATAAAGTGACATTCAAGTCAAAGTACTTTCAAGAATTTAAAGAGTATATTAGGCTTAGGGAGCATCATTATATTTTAACTGTGTTTTTTGCTCTATGTTTTTCTATTGGTGGCCATTGAAAGTAAAATCTACGATAGTTCATTAGCAGTGTGGCTCAAAGCAAAATAAAGGAAACTACTGCTGGTCTCTTGAAGTGGTAGATTTCAGAACCAGTGCCTGCAACTCGAGTAGACTGAGCCCTAGTCGGCATCATAACAAACTTATTAAAGCAATGCCCTGTGGTCCTTTCTCAAATTTAATTCCAATTTTTATATCAATGTATTAAGTACTTCTTGAAGTTCAATCACATCCAAGTCTTTAAGATGGAACCTTTAGCCTGACCTGTGGTGGCGCAGTGGATAAAGCCTCGACCTGGAATGCTGAGGTTGCCGGTTCAAAAACCCTGGGCTTGCTTGGTCAAGGCACATATGGGAGTTGAAGCTTCCTGCTCCTCCCTCCTTCTCTCTCTCTCTCTCTCTCTCCTCTAAAATTAATAAATAAAAATTAAAAATAAATAAAAAAATTTAAAAGATGGAACCTTTATCCAGAACACAATTCTATGCAATGTGGGGAAGAATTTTCTCTTTGTTTAAGATAAAAGAAATTCAGCAAGATCAGTTTAGACAGTAGATACTGATTCAGTATTTCTGAAGGGCTCCTTGCATTTCTATTACTTAGATGATATTAATAATAGGACAGAAGAAATGTCTAGTGCTATATGAAGCAAGCTTTTCTCACTGTTTTGAACATATGTAATGGTCTGTAGATCATAATCATTTTTACTGCCTGTTATTTTTACAAGGGTGATTGAGTTGGGTCACAGGAAAAATCAGTCTTTATCATCTTACTAGGTACTATTCTAACTCATACTAAAAAGGAAGAAAATTATCTGATAAATTTTCTCTTTTTTTATTACAGTTTATATTTAATATTATTTTGTACTAATTTCAGGTCTATAGAACTGTGGTTAGATAATCATATACTTTACAAAGTGCCCCCCCTGGTATTTTCACTACCCACTAGCACAATACATATTCATTACAATATTATTTACACTAATCCGTGCACTGTACCTTAACTCTGCACGACTGTTTTGCAACTACCAAGCTGTACTTCTCAATCTCTTTATCTTTTTGCCCTGTCCCCTAACCCCCCTCATCTTTGCCAGTCATCATCTGCTCTCTGTATCTATGAGTGGGTTTCTGTTTTTGTTCATTTATATTGTTTTGAGGTTCCACATCTGTATGAAATTTGTCTTTTTTTTAAATATTATTTTTATTAATTTTAATGCAGTGACATTGATAAATCAGGGTACATATGTTCCGAGAAAACATCTCCAGATTATTTTGACCTTTGATTATGCTGCATACCCCTTACACAAAGTCAAATCGTCCTCCCTCACCTTCTATCTGGTTTTCTTTGTGCCCCTACCCTCCCCCCACTCCCTCCCTCTCCTTCCTCACCCCTTCCCCACCCCTCCACCCCACACCCTGTTACCATCACATTCTGGTCCATGTCTCTAAGTCTCATTTTTATGTCCCATCTATGCATTGGTTCATATAGTTCTTAGTTTTTTTCTAATTTACTTATTTCACTCCGTATAATGTTATCAAGGTCCATCCATGTTATTGTAAATGATCCGATGTCATCATTTCTTATGGCTGAGTAGTGTTCCATAGTATATATGTACCAAAGCTTTTTAATCCACTCATCCCCTGACGGACACTTGGGCTGTTTCCAGATCTTCGCTATTGTGAACAATGCGCTATAAATATGGGGGTGCATTTCTCCTTCTGGAACCATTCTATGGTGTCCTTGGGGTATATTCCTAAAAGTGGGATGGCTGGGTCAAAAGGCAGTTCGATTTTCAATTTTTTGAGGAATCTCCATACTGTTTTCCACAGAGGCTGCACCAGTCTGCATTCCCACCAGCAATGCAGGAGGGTTCCCTTTTCTCCACATCCTCGTCAGCACTTATTCTGTGTTGTTTTGTTGATGAGCGCCATTCTAACCGGAGTGAGGTGATATCTCATTGTGGTTTTGATTTGCATTTCTCTAATGATTAATGATGTTGAGCATTTTTTCATATGCCTATTGGACACCTGTATATCCTCTTTGGAGAAGTGTCTATTCATTTATTTTGCCCATTTTTTGATTGGATTGTTTGTCTTTTTGGTGTTGAGATTTACAAGTTCTTTATAAATTTTGGTTATTAACCCCATATCAGACATACTGTCAAATATGTTCTCCCATTGTGTAGTTTGTCTTTTTATTCTGTTCTTATTGTCTTTGGCTGTGCAAAAGCTTTTTAATTTGATATAGTCCCATTTGTTTATCCTGTCTTTTATTTCACTTGCCCATGGAGATAAATCAGCAAATATATCACTGCGAGAGATGTCAGAGAGCTTATTGCCTATGTTTTCTTCTAAGATGCTTATGGTTTCATGCCTTACATTTAAGTCTTTTATCCATTTTGAGTTTATTTTTGTGAATGGTGTAAGTTGGTGGTCTAGTTTCATTTTTTTGCAGGTTGTTGTCCAATTTTCCCAACACCATTTGTTGAAGAGGCTGTCTTTACTCCATTGTATTTCCTTACCTCCATTGTCAAATATCAGTTGTCCATAGAGCTGTGGGTTTATTTCTGGGTTCTCTGTTCTGTTCCATTGATCTATGTGCCTGTTCTTATGCCAGTACCAGGCTGTTTTGAGCACAATGGCCTTGTAGTATAACTTGATATCAGGAAGTGTGATACCTCCCCCTTTATTCTTCTTTTTTAAGATTGCTGAGGCTATTCGTGTCCTCTTTTGGTTCCATATAAATTTTTGGAATTTGTGATCTATATTTTTAAGTATGTCACCGGTATTTTAATTGGTATTGCATTGAATTTATAAATTACTTTGGGCAATATAGACATTTTAATGATGTTTATTCTTCCTAACCATGAGCATGGTATATGCTTCCACTTGTTTGTATCTTCCTTGATTTCTTCTATCAATGTTTTATAATTTTCCAAGTACAAGTCTTTAGTCTCCTCGGTTAAATGTACTCCTAGGTACTTTATTTTTTTGGTTGCAATAGTGAAGGGGATTGTTTCCTTAATTTCTTTTTCTGATTGTTCATTGTTGGTGTATAAAAATGCCTCTGATTTCTGAGTATTAATTTTATATCCTGCCACCTTGCTGAATTCATTTATCAGGTCCAGTAGTTTTTTGACTGAGACTTTAGGATTTTCTATATACAATATCATATCATCTGCAAATAATGATAGCTTTACTTCTTCTTTTCCAACTTGAATGCCTTGTATTTCTTCTTCTTGTCTGATTGCTGTGGCTAGGACTTCCAGGACTATGTTGAATAAGAGTGGTGAAAGGGGGCACCCTTGCCTTGTTCTTGATCTTAAGGGGATTGCTTTTAATTTTTGCCCATTGAGTATGATGTTGGCTATGGGTTTGTCATAGATGGCTTTTATCATGTTGAGGTATGTTCCCTGTATTCCCACTTTGCTGAGAGTTTTGATCATGAATGGGTGCTGGATTTTATCAAATGCTTTTTCTGCATCTATTGAAATTATCATGTGGTTTTTCTCCTTCCTTTCATTTATGTGATGAATAACATTGATAGATTTGCGAATATTGTACCAGACTTGCCTCCCCAGAATAAATCCCACTTAATCATGGTGTATGATATTTTCCATATATTGTTGGATCCGGTTTGCTAATATTTTGTTGAGGATTTTAGCATCTATATTCATCAGGGATATTGGCCTATAATTTTCTTTCTTTGTGTTGTCTTTGCCTGGTTTTAGAATCAGAATTATGCTCGCCTCATAAAAGGAGCTTGGAAGTCTTCCGTCCTCTTGAATTTTTTGAAATAGCTTGAGAAGGATAGGAGTTAGTTCTTCTTTGAATAGTTGGTAGAATTCTGTTGTGAAGCCATCTGGCCCAGGACTTTTCTTTGTTGGGAGTTTTTCGATAACTGTTTCAATCTCATTTGGTGTAACCGGTCTTTTTAGGTTTTCTGATTCTTCCAGATTGATTTTTGGAAGATTGTATGTTTCAAGGAATTTGTCCATTTCATCTAGGTTATCTAGTTTTTTGGCATACAGTTCTTCATAGTATTTTCTTACAATCCTTTGTATTTCTGTTGTGTCGGTTGTTATTTCTCCCCTCTCATTTCTAATTTTATTTATTTGAGTCCTCTCTCTCTTTTTCTTGGTGAGTCTAGTTAAAGGTTCATCAATCTTGTTTACCTTTTCAAAAAACCAGCTCCTAGTTTCATTGATCCTCTGTATTGTTTCTTTTTTTTTACTTTTTTTTTTAATTTATTTTATTTTATTTATTCATTTTTAGAGAGGAGAGAGGGAGAGAGAGAGACAGAGAGGGAGAGAGAGGAGAGAGAGACAGAGAGAGAGAAGGGGGGAGGAGCTGGAAGCATCAACTCCCATATGTGCCTTGACCAGGCAAGCCCAGGGATTCGAACCGGCGACCTCAGCATTTCCAGGTCGACGCTTTATCCACTGTGCCACCACAGGTCAGGCTGTATTGTTTCTTTAGTCTCTATGTCATTTATTTCTGCTCTGATCTTTATTATTTCCTTCCTTCTACTACATTTAGGCTTTACTTGCTGTTCTTTTTCTAGTTTTTTAGATGCAGGGTTAAGTTGTTTATTTGAGCTTTTTCTAGCTTCTTACAGTGTGCCTGTAGTGCTATGAACTTCCCTCTCAGTACTGCTTTTGCTGTGTCCCATAAATTTTGAGTTGTTGCATGCTCGTTATCATTCATTTCTAGGAATTTTTTTATTTCTTCTTTTATCTCATTCTTAATCCATTCGTTATTTAACAACCTGCTATTTAATTTCCATGTGTTTGAGAATTTTTGAGCTTTTCTGTTGTGGTTGATTACTAGTTTCATGCCATTGTGATCAGAGAAAGTGTTTGATATTATTTTAATCTTCTTAAATTTGTTGAGACCACTTTTGTGCCCTGACATGTGGTCTATCCTAGAGAATGTACCATGAGCACTTGAAAAAAATGTATATTCTGCTGCTTTAGGGTGAAAGGTTCTGTAGATATCTATTAAATTGAGTTGATCTAGTGTGTCCTTTAAGTCTGCTGTTTCTTAGTTAATTTTCTTTCTTGAGGATCTATCTAGTGATGTTAGTGGGGTATTAAAATCCCCTACTATTATAGTGTTGCTGTTGATCTCGCTCTTTATATCTATCAAAGTCTGCTTTATATATTTAGGTGTTCTATATTAGGTGCATAGATATTTATAATAGTTATATCTTCCTGTTGGATTGCTCCCTTTATCATTATGTAGTGGCCTTCTTTATCTCTTACTATGTTCTTTGTTTTAAAGTCCATTTTGTCTGATATAAGTATTGCTACCCCAGCTTTTTTTTCATTTCCATTTGCATGAAATGTTTTTTCCATCCTTTTACCTTCAACCTATGTGCATGTTTTGTTTTAAGGTGTGTCTCTTGTAGACAGCATATGTACGGGTCTTGTTTTCTTATCCATGCAGCTACCCTATGTCTTTTGATTGGATCATTTAATCCATTTACATTTAGGATTATTATTGACACGTAATTGCTTATTGCCATTTTATTCTTTAAAGCTGTATTTCTCTTTTGCTATATTCTTTTCCCACTTTGGTCTGTTTACACCATCCCCCTTAACATTTCCTGCAGCATTGGTTTGGTTCTAATGAATTCCTTGTGTTGTTTTTTTTTTGGTCTGGGAAACTTTTTATTTCTCCTTCAATTTTAAATGATAGCCTTGCTGGATAAAGTAGTCTTGGTTGTAGGTTTTTGTTTTGTATTACTTTGAATATTTCTTGCCATTCCCTTCTGGCCTCAAGTGTTTCTGTTGAGAAGTTGGATGTCATCCTTATGGGGGCTCCTTTGTAGGTGATAACTTTTTTTCTCTTCCAGCTTTTAATATTTTCTCTTTATCGCTTAGCTTTGGTATTTTAATTATGATGTGTCTTGGTGTAGGTTTCTTTGGGTTTCTCTTTAATGGAGTCCTCTGTGCTTCTTGGACTTGTGAGAGTTTCTCTTGCATTGATTTAGGGAAGTTTTCAGCTATGATATGATTGAACAAAGTCTCTATCCCTTGTTCTTTTTCTTCTTCTTCAGGAACCCCTATGATGCGGATGCTATTTCTCTTCATGTTGTCACAGAGCTCTCTAAGAGTTTCCTCTGACTTTTTGAGTCTGTTTTATCTTTTCTTCTCTGCTTTCATGCCTTCATTCCAGTTGTCCTCCAACTCACTGATTCGATCCTCAGCTGTATCCATCCTGTTTTTAATTCCTTCCATTGTGGTCTTCATTTCTGATATTGTATTTGTCATCTTCAACTGATTCTTTTTTAATATTTCAATATCCTTTTTTATTCTTGCTATTTCTTTATTTAGGTGTTCATGATGACCACCCATTGTTGTTCTAAGATCCCTAAGCATCCTTAAAATCATTATTTTAAACTCTGCATCCGGAAGTTTGATTATTTCCATATCACTCAGTTCATCTCCTGAAGGTCTCTCTTGTGGTTCCATTTGGATTGCACTTCTTTGTCTTCTCATTGTGCCTGGGTATCTGGGTGTTTTCTTTGTAGAGCTGGTTGAGTCTAGGCTTGGTGTTGTCTATCTCTAGTTTTTATTTGTGTTGTTTCTAAGTCTTCTTGGGTTGGCTTCAGCTATTATTTGTAATCCACTTTAGGATTTGGGCTGCTTTGAAGTCTTGATTTGTTTGTTTTCTTAACAGGTGATTGTCTTGTTTGCTGATCTCAGGAGGGGGCTTATTTGAAACTGTATCCAGGAATGTGATGGGTGTGACCTGAGGCTTTAAAATCCTCTTCTGCCAGTTAATCTCTCTGGGGGCGGGTTGCTTTCTCAGCTTCAGTAGGGGGAGGTGTATCTCAGATTTCCAAGGAGACCTGAGTTACTGCCCCTCCTCCCCATTTCTTGTTTTCAGCTGTGTCTTGTTGCGCTGATTGGAGCTGGAGAGATGTCTGTATTTCTGTAACCTGGAAGTACTTTTGTATTTTGCTTTGTGGAAGGATCAGCCCCTCCCCCAGTTATGGCCACCTCCAGCACTGAATGAGTCAGCTTTTTATGTCATTACCTATATTCCTCTCCCCCTCACCATCCGTCTCTCTCTTTCTTCTTTCTTTTTGGAAGACAAGCGGGCCCTTTCAACACTGCTTGTTCCATGGTCACCAGGTAAGTGGCTGTGAGCAATATTTACTGCTCTTTATCCTTGGAATTGAGAGCCCAGCCTCACCACCAACCCCCCCCCCCCCCCCCCGTTCCTGTAAGCAGGGGAGATTCAGGCGCTCTCTACCAGGTTTGTTGTGGCTTCTTCTTTGCTCCTTGATTTTTGAAAGCTGTTCTTGTAGTCCAGATTTGGTTTTTCATGCTGATTGTTCATAAATTAGTTTATAATCCAGTTCGGTGGTGTGAGCTGGGAGTCTGTGCGTCTGCCTACTCTGGTGCCATCTTCAGGCCTCTGAAATTTGTCTTTTTTTGACTGACTTATTTTACTTAGCATAATACCCTCTAGGTTCATCCATGCTACTGCAAATGGTAGCATTTTGTTCGTTTTTATGGCTGTTTATTATTTGTATCTTTGATTTTTCTTTCTCCTCCCTCTTCTTCTCCTCCTCCTCTTCCTTCTTTCTCCTCCTCCTCCTTTCTTCTCCTCCTCCTCCTCCTCCTCTTTCTTCCTCCTCCTCCTCTTTCTTCTTCTTCTTCTTCCTTCTCCACCTCCTTTTTTTCCTTCTCCCCCTCCTTCTCCTTCTTCTTATTCTAATAATTCTTTTTTTTTACAGTGACAGAGAGAGGGATAGATGGGGACAGACAGACAGAAATGGAGAGAGATAAAAAGCATCAATCATTAGTTTTTTTATTACGACACCTTAGTTGTCCATTGATTGCTTTCTCATATGTGCCTTGACCGTGGGGCTGCAGCAGACCGAGTAACCCCTTGCTTGAGCTAGTGACCTTGGGTCCAAGCTGGTGAGCTTTGCTCAAACCAGATGAGCCCACGCTCAAGCTGGTGACCTCAAGGTGTTGAACCTGGGTCCGCTGCATCCCAATTCAATGCTCTATCCACTGCACCACTGCCCAGTCAGGCAAGACTCTAACATTTCTTATAGTACTGTTTTTATGGTGATGAACTCCTTTAGCTGGGAAGCTCTTTATCTGTCCTTCAATTCTAAATGATAGCTTTTCTGGGTAGAATACTCTTGGTTGTAGGTCCTTGATTTTTATCACTTTGAATATTTGGTGACAATTCCTTTTGGCCTGCAAAGTTTCTGTTGAGAAATGAGCTCATAGGAGCTTTCTTGTAGGTAAATAACTGCTTTTCTCTTTCTGCTTTTAAGATTACTTTTTGTCTTTAACCTTTGGCATTTTAATTATGCTGTGTCTTGGTCTGAGCTACTTTGGGTTCATCTTGTTTGGAACTCTGTGTGCTTCCTGGGCTTGTATGTTTATTTCCTCATTATTTTGTCATTATTATTGTTACTATTTTGTCATTATTTGTTCAAAAAGGTTTTCAATTTCTTGCTCTCTGTGTTATCATTCTGGCACTCTGTTATACGAATGTTAGTATGCTTGAAGTTGTTCCAGAGGCTTCTTACATCATCCTCATTTTATAAATTCTGTTTTCTTTTTGCTGTTCAGATTGGGTGTTTTCTGTGTCCTTATATTCAAATCACTGATTTGATTCTCTGCTTCATCTACTCTATTGTTGATTCCCTGTAATTTATTCTTCATTTATTTAAGTTAGCACATTTTTCATCTCTGATTGGCTTCTTTTTTTGGCTTCCATGTCCTTTTTTATGCTATTGACGTTCTCACTAAGTTTGTTGAGTGCCTTATAATCATTGTTTTGAACTCTGTATCTAATAATTTGGTTGCCTTCATTTCATCCAGTGATTTTTCTGGAATTTTCTCCTGTTCTTTCATTTGGGAGCTGTTTCTTTGTCTCTTCATTTTTGCATTCCTATGTTTATTTCTAAATATTAGCTAGAACTGCTATATTTTCTGGGCTTAGTAGGATGGCTTTGTGTAGTAGGTGTTCTGGAGGGCCCAGTGGTGCAGACATCCCAGTTACTCGAGCTGGGTACTCATGCACTCCCTGTGTGGGCTATGTGTGATGTTCTGTTGTAATCGAGCCATGATTGCTGTTGGCAGGTCACTGGGAGGGATTGACCCACAGGCTGATAGGATGAGAGGACTGACTTTGACTACAGTAGAGAAGCTGCCATGCAGGGGCCAACCGTATGGAATTAGGACATGCTTCAGTGGGGCTTTGCTGGCCCCTGAGTCTCTTCCTTGAGTGTGTGACTCATGGAGGTGTTTGGGTTGTAATCTAGCATGGTCTGAAGCTGTCCACCAAGTGCCGTGGCACTGGGGCCTCCCAGTAGGTGCAAACAGCACTGCCTGTGCAAATATATCTGTAGGTGGCTACTACTTTTGGGGGTTGGAGGTGCTCAAAAGAGGCCAAGCTGCGAACCAAGGCCAGATGCAGGTAATGCCGGGCCTGGGGCCACTTAGTAAATGGTACAAAGTACACAGGTGCCAGATGTTGCTTATTTAAGAGATTTGGGGATAGTCTGAAGCATGAGACAAGAAGAGGTCATTTGTATGGAAGGCTACTGGAAATGGCTCGGGTGGACCTGCAAGAAGGATGGAGCGGGCTCTCAGGGAATCACCGGGACAGGGCAAACAGTATGAGCCCAGGTGATGAAGACTTAGATATGGAGCCTGAGTCTTCATCAGTAGGGGTTGGACTCATCAAAGAAACGACCTCTGCCAGCACGTCTGTGTGAGAAAGGTGCCCCTCCAGCCTTTGTCTTGAGCCACACAATTCAGTTCCTCCCCTTATGTCCCTGGCACCTTTCAAGCTGCTGCTCTAGTGCTAGAGGACAGAAAGAGTGAGTCTGAATAAGTCCATGTGTTGGCCCTTTAAAAGGAATTGCCTAGGACTCTAGAGACCTCATTTTCCTTCAACCAAAACTCCTGCTAGTTTTTACAGGCACAAGTCATGGGAATGTCTCTTTCTGGTAATGAAACCCTGGGCTACAAATACTGACATAGAGATGGGACACCTTGCTCCAGGAGGGGATCCTTGTAGTTGAAACGTCCTTTCTGATTTTTAACCATCAAATGTTGATATGGGACCTGCCCATTCATTGTCTCCAATCTCGATGTGGATTCTTCTTTAAATCCTTAGTTATAGGACTTTCGTTCAGCTAGCTTTCAGAAGGTTATGATGGTTGTTCTATAACTTAGTTGTAATTTTGATGTGGTTGTGAGAGGCTCCAAGTATCACATTTACCTATGCCGCCATCGTGACTAGAACCCTGATTAATTTTCTTCAGTTACAGTTTTCTAAAATATATTTCTTCATGCTTAGGAAAATACTAGAGAAAAAAGTTATTTTCATTATTTTGATCATCAAACTATTAGATTATTCACAATTTGTGAACTTTAGTTGAAGAATTTTCTAACATTCTACTTATAATGAGACTCAGTATGTTTATAACTCCACCAAATATTTATATTATAAATAAATGTAGACCCATTTCTTATAACACTAGTAAAAAGTGCCTTTTACTTTTCCTGTAACTGTTTTGGCTAATGAAGTTTCCTGGTTGGATTTGTTCTGATCATCCTTAAATCCTTCCATGCTGACAGTTTTAATTAAAAGAAAAAAATTCCAATCATTTCTCTAATGTCAGAGAAATGCTGAATACAAATCACTTCTATTCATAATTTCAATACCATCTCCTCTGCTAAAGCTTCATGAAATAGTTTTGGCATTTATAGTTTTTCATAGACTGCATAGTAAATGTGAGCAATGCAACTTCTTGTAATAAAAAAATTAAAAAATATATATATTTATATATATATTTTAAATATATATATATTTTAAATATATATATATTTTAAATATATATTTTAAATATATATATTTTAAATATATATATATATATTATACAGGGCCAGCATAAAGAGATACATATGTAGTATAAATCAGTACTCAAATTTTTCTGTTTTATTCTTATTATGATTTTAGATTCCACTCTCCCCCCAATTTTGAAATTTTGTCAGATTTGCCATGCTTTCCCCTAACAATTCAAATAATTCTTTGTCTTGTTTTTTGAGTTTTATGTCTGTTCCTGACATTCTCTTCAAATCATCTTTTCCTTTGAACTACATTTTTCTTGTCTACCAATACATTGTTATTGATAGTTCTTAAGATGAAGATGCCCTCTTTTTTTTTTTTTTTTTTCATTTTTCTGAAGCTGGAAATGGGGAGAGACAGTCAGACAGACTCCCGCATGCACCCAACCGGGATCCACCCGGCACGACCACCAGGGGGTGACGCTCTGCCCATCAGGGGGCGATGCTCTGCCCCTCCGGGGGCGTTGCTCTGTCGCGGCCAGAGCCACTCTAGTGCCTGGGGCAGAGGCCAAGGAGCCATCCCCAGCGCCCAGGCCATCTTTGCTCCAATGGAGCCTTGGCTGCAGGAGGGGAAGAGAGAGACAGAGAGGAAGGAGAGGGGGAGGGGTAGAGAAGCAGATGGGCGCTTCTCCTGTGTGCCCTGGCCGGGAATCGAACCTGGGACTTCTGCACGCCAGGCCGACGCTCTACCACTGAGCCAACCGGCCAGGGCCTGAAGATGCTCTCTTGATAGACTTTTGGGTTTCTTACATTCCAGTAATATTGTAGCATTATTACTCATTACTCTGTATTATTGATTTTTTTTTTTTTTACTTTTCCTGCACTTTTCACATTTATTTTCTTTTTTACTTCAACTTACTTTTCTTTGACTTACAACTTTTTAGGTTAACTGAATCTGAATACCCGATAAGAAGAAATCTGTATTTCTGGATCAAATAAGAAAGCCATGCTGAGACTGAAATGACAGAATCATATGCTAAGTGTGGAGACATAGGGATCAGCCCAATCAGGCTAGCAGATAGTTTAGCCCTGTATGATCAAAATTGGACCCTAAAATAACAAGGTGATCTTTTTTTTTTTCTCATGACCAATCTGCATTATTTATTTAAGGTAACTCCTGCCATAAGCAGAGGGCCAGGAGAACCTGGGTAGTGGCCAGATTGTCCCGATTCATATTCGTAGCTCATCAGAAGCATATTCACATGAGCATTATGGAATAGAGTATCTCCCCAAGGAAAGGTCATGGACCTGAAGTGGAGACTGGGATAGGCAATGAATTTGGGTCTCTCACATTCTCTATGGGGTGACTTCATAAAGACATGCTCACTCCCGCTTTGGGAAGTGTACCAGAGCAGGCGAGGGCCTTCCACATATGAGCTGAGCGCTCCTAGCCAAGGGTATCACTAAACACAGGCCACACCAGCAGTGGCCGGACCCACCTATCCGCCCAGAAACCTCAGACTGAGCTGTCCCCACCATACTTTTTCTGCGCTACAAGACGTGCTATTGACTCTCATCCTCAGACCCCATGGGAACAAGGTTCTTTTATTTTATTTTATTTTTTTTACAGAGACAGAGAGAGAGTCAGAGAGAGGGATAGACAGGGACAGACAGACAGGAACGGAGAGATGAGAAACATCAATCATTAGTTTTTCGTTGTGCATTGCGACACCTTAGTTGTTCATTGATTGCTTTCTCATATGTGTCTTGACCATAGGCCTTCTGCAGACCGAGTAACCCCTTGCTTGAGCCAGCGACCTTGGGTCCAAGCTGGTGAATTTTTGCTCAAACCAGATGAGCCCACGCTCAAGCTGGCGACCTCGGGGTCTCAAACATGAGGTCCTCCACATCCCAGTCTGACGCTCTATCCACTGTGCCACCGCCTGGTAAGGTGGGAACAAGGTTCTTAAGCTCACTGAGTAGACAACTCTGGGCTTACACTGAACCAAGAAGCAGTCGTGAACATTTCCCTCCATAGAGTTTATTCTCATTTCCTACAATTGTACATATTTAACACAAAATTGTAGTTATGAGTGCTTTGCTTGTTTTCTTGGAGCAGTGGTAGATATTTAGGCTATTTGTGGGCTGCAGGATTTATTTAGGCCTTAGTGTCCAACTGAGTTAGCGTATGAAGGTAAAGCTGTGGTCTGCCTGCCCAGTTCCCAGAAAGGAAGCGGTGAGAGTCAGTAACCATTTCACAAATAGGAAAACTATGGCCCAGAGAATGTGTGACTCACTGAAAATTATGAATATAGCACATGGAAGAGAGCATATTTAAATCAAGATCTAACCCTAAGCCTTACTTTTATTTCTAGTCATAGCTAATATTTTAGCATGTTTTATTTGGTTTTCAACTGTTAATTCCATACCCACTTTACCTCCCCAAAATATATGGGTATATTTTATCAGCTAACAACTTAGAGAATTCTGGTGAGCTCTTCACTCAGCATTAAGAATTTCTGAAGGTTTCAAACAAATGTAGAGCATTCTTACCACATTACGTTGGTGATAGGATGATTTTTGTGAGATTTTATTTAATACTCCTGGAAGTATGGCAATATAATTATACCATTACCTTTGCTATAAATGTTATCATTACTTAGAAAATTATTCTGTTATTTCTCAATCCAAGGTTTTTTATTTGTTTTCCATGACCTCTAATAACTGAAGGTGTTAAAATGGAATTATGCATGCTGGGCAAATAAATATGTCCATTCATTTTAAGTACCTTGACCTTTAATTTCATTGAGTTTGTCCCCTCAATCTCTTATTATGCATCAAGGTACAAGGGCAGAACAAATTCATTTTCATTCTTCCCTTTGTTATTTTGAAATAATCAAAGTCAACTCTTTTCTGTTTTTCTAGATTGATAATTCTGTATCTTTCACATAATTTTTAATTAGTAACAGCCAGATCATTGGGTAGAGAAATGAGCAGCCATGAATTAAGTCACAGCTTAAAAATGGGTTTAAAAAATATGTTGAAAGTTGACCAGATGGAATATGTTACACTTTAACTGAGGACTTTGTGAAGCATCCATTTGGTTTATGATCCTTCTGCCCTTGAAATAAAACCTAGGTTAATAGAGGCAAAGCTGAACTTGCTGTTTTGTGAAATGTATGGAAGACTACAGCTTTTAAAATTGCTAAAATCATCAGTATTGTTTTGACATTTGGATATATTCCCATTTTATTTAAAGAATTAGCTGTTAGCTCATATATTTAGTTGCCTCTTGCCCTATCCGGTTTTTCATTTAAACTTATATCCAAAATGGCATTCATCTCTAATATTATAAGAAATACATTCTTGGAACTGAAGTCTGGTTCTGCAAAACTAAGAGCCCAGCTCAAACGTATAAATTTTAAAGAATTTGTTTCCTTTTTGGAAGGTCTTTAAATAAAAAGAAATAAAAGGCAGTTGAGTGATGACATTTTACAATCTTCTGAGAATTCCCAAGAATACGATTTTCTATAACGTTTCCCTATAGGAAAATCTCTCACCCCCTGCCCATCTTCCCCAGTAGACTGAGACCTTTAAAGGAAACTGCTTATTATTTATTGTTATATTTGCAGCTCCCAGCTTACTTTATAGACTCATTAAATGTTGTTATAAAAATAAATATTTAGCCAGGATGGTGAAAATGTAGCGAAAGTAGTTGACCATTTTGATTGAAAACATTTCATTCATGATATACGTACAATGAATTACCCTGAGGTATAATGACTCCCTTTGATTGAAGTGGTGAGCTTGGTGGAACTGTGAAGAGTTTTAGGATACTTATGAGTTCTCAAACAACTAGTAGTTTCTTCTGTAAAGGTTAGCTTCTTTCATAAGGAGGATGGCAAATGAGGACATTAAAGGCAGCATTAGGTAGGAAACAGAAAAATTGGGTAGCTCGCTGATTTTTCAGGCCGCTGGACTCTTTCCTCGCGCAGCAAAGGAAAGTTATGTCCCTAATACGTGTTACCAGTGCCCTGGATCAAACATTCATTGCACTAATTAAAATAATCACATTAATTACTAAGTAATCTGTAGCCAGCCACCCTTTCCATGTTTACTGAGCCAGTGAGAACAGGCAGTGTGCATGGAGTTTCATCTCAAAGTGAGTGCCTACCAGAGTGCCTAGCACAACTCGGTGTTCAAGGATTCATTTCTTGAACACTGCATGAAATAGAAAGTGGTTGGAATAAATATTTTCACTGAAATCATCCAGACCATGACAGTCTTGCCTGCCTTTTATCACTTTTCCATCTCTTCTTTCACTGCTTACTTTAAATTTGCCATGAACCTTTTACTCTTCTTCGAAGTAACCCGTAAAACTGCCTTGCTACTCTTATAAATATTTAGATAAATAGTTATACTTAAGAGTTTTGTTAAAAGTATAAATAAAGCATTTTACTTACAAGGTAAGTAGTTAATGGCAGAAAACTTTTTGATACATATAATATCTCAGTTTTACATAGGATACATTTCTGCAAAGCTCCCAGTGCTTGGACAGATACTATTTATGTTTACAACAAACATCACTGAAGAGCCAGGATAGAGTGTGTCGTATTGCCTTCACTCTAAGGAACAACCTGAGCTTCGATTGCTAAGTGATTCACTCACAGGCATGCTGCTCATCACTGGACTGCAGGACCACTCTCTGCGAATTCTGCAATGCAGCCACTCTGAAGTGATGGAAGTATTGGTCTGGCTGCTCAGAAATAGCTGAGCAGAAGTCCTACTAGCAAGTCAGTTTATCTGATATTGCCCATATACATTTAACATTTTAACATCTAAATGGAAACAAATAAAAACTGTGTAGGAATACAATGCTTTTAAGTGCTAGCTTTAATATCTACTTGTACATTATAGGAATGCTGTAGTGTTTAGCATATGAAGGTCTACAGTACTCTAAACTAGCCATCTCATGTTAATATAGATTTTCATGTAGAAACACATATTAATAATTTCAACCAAGATATAAGTACCTTATATATGAACAAAGACATATTAAACTAAAAAACCTTGTAAATCAGGTTTATTAGAAATACCTGTGTCTTTGCTTAATAAGATGAGAGTGTTTATTTAAAAACAAAATTATAAAGCATTAGACTTGAGGCTGATCATTTTTTATTTTAATGAGCATTTTTAATGCTATAATGAGCAAGCATCAATGACTTTCTAAAAGGATATTAAAGTATCAATAGGTTTAACTTTATATCTTGAGCAAGTTGCTGAGATAGAGCAAGGTGCCCTTCCACCCTTCACCAGGTTGTTATAGCCTACAAAACTATAGTACAGTATCAAAAATAAGAAACCGACATTGGCACAATGTGTGTAATTTTATGCTATCTTACTGCATGTGCAGGTTTGTGTAACCACTATGGTAATCAAGATGCAGAGCCATTCCATTACCATAAATATCTCCCCAGTGTTTCACTTTTAGGCATGTCTCCACCACCCCTTAGCCCCTAGCAATCACTAATTTGATCTTCATCTCTAAAGTATTGTATTTTTAGAATCATACAGTGACGCCTTTTTACAATATATTGACTTTTTTTCACTTAGCATAATATCTTTGAAATCTATCCAAGTAGTTGTGTGTATCAATAATTTTTTATATTGCTAGGTAATATTTTATAGTATGTATGTACCATAGTTTGTTTAATCATTCACCTGTCGTAGGACATTTAGGTTGGTTCCAGTTTCAGGCTGTTACAAATAAAGTTGCTATGGACAATCATATACAGTGGTACCTTTGAGATACGAATTTAATTCATTCTGTAACCGTGCTTGTAAGTCAATCAACTCATATATCAATCTGCCGATACTGGACCCATGCGCCAACGTGCCAGCTAGTGGCAACATCCCGAATCATGACTTGTATCTCAGAATTTTGCTCAGATCTTGAACAAAAATATGGACTGAGTTGCAGCTTGTATCTTAAAAAAAAAATCATATGTTGGTCTGCTCCTATCTCAAGGCACCACTGTACATGTTCTTTTGTGTGGACATAGTTCTTATTTCTCTGGGATAAAGACCCAAGAGTGTGACTTTTGTGTGTGTAGTAAGCAGTTACTTCTTTTTATCTGTTTGTTTGTTGTTGGGTTTTTTTGAGAAACTGCCATACTACTTTTTAAAGTGGCTGGGCAATAATACCTCCCCACCAGCAATATATGAGAGATTCTGTTTTTCTACATTCTCAACAGTGTCTGATGTGCCCAAGATATATATTTTTTAAATTTTAGTTGTTCTTTTTTTTTTTTTTTTTTTTTTTTTTTTTTTTTCTGAAGCTGGAAACAGGGAGAGACAGTCAGACAGACTCCCGCATGCGCCCGACCGGGATCCACCCAGCACGCCCACCAGGGGCGACGCTCTGCCCACCAGGGGGCGATGCTCTGCCCATCCTGGGCGTCGCCATATTGCGACCAGAGCCACTCTAGCGCCTGAGGCAGAGGCCACAGAGCCATGCCCAGCGCCCGGGCCATCTCTGCTCCAATGGAGCCTCGGCTGCGGGAGGGGAAGAGAGAGACAGAGAGGAAAGCGCGGCGGAGGGGTGGAGAAGCAAATGGGCGCCTCTCCTGTGTGCCCTGGCCGGGAATCGAACCCGGGTCCTCCGCACGCCAGGCCGACGCTCTACCGCTGAGCCAACCGGCCAGGGCAATTTTAGTTGTTCTAATAGGTATGTGATGATATTTCATAATGTTCTTAATTTGTAGTTCCTAATGTCCGGTGCTGTTGGAAACCTTTTCCATATCCTTCACTGCTCTCTGTTTATTCTCTAATGAAGTATCGTTTTCTGTCTCTTGCCCATTTTCTCATTGTAGTGCTGGTTTTTTTTTAATGTTGTGCTTTGAATGTTGTTTGTATGTCTTATTGATAAGTTCTTTGTCAGATATTTTCTTTCACTCTGCAATGTGTCTTTTCATTTTTTTGGCAAGGTCTTTCACAGAGCAAAGTATCTAATTCTGATGAAGTCTTATTTTTTTGTTTTATGGCTCATGCTCTTAATGTCATCTAAGAACTCTCTGCCAAGACCTTTTTCACAAAAGTTTTCTCCTACAATATTTTCTAAAAGTTTTATGGTAATGAATCTATGATTAATTTGAATTTGTGTTTGTAAAATATATTGTTTAGGTTAAGGTTAATTTTTTACCTACGAATATTCGATTGCTCCCATACATATGAAGGTACATTGTTGAAAAGGGTCTTTTTCCCCCAATTCAATTTCTTTTGTCCCTCTGTCAAAAATAACTTGAACATATTTGTGCAGAACTGTTTCTTTTTTCTTTTTCTTTTTTTTTGTACTTTTCCGAAGCTGGAAACGGGAGACAGACTCCCGCATGCACCCCACCAGGATCCACCTGGCACGCCCACCAGGGGGCGATGCTCTGCCCATTCAGGGTGTCGCTCTGTCGTGACCAGAGCCATTCTAGCGCCTGAGGCAGAGGCCACGGAGCCATCCCCAGCACCGGGCCATCTTTGCTCCAATGGAGCCTTGGCTGTGGGAGGGGAAGAGAGAGACAGAGAGGAAGGAGAGGGGGAGAGATGGAAGCAGGAGTGTGCCCTGGCTGGGAATCGAACCCAGGCCTTCTCCATGCCAGGCCAATGCTCTACCACTGAGCCAACCTGCCAGGGCCAGAACTGTTTCTAAGTTCATTGTTATGCTACATTCATCTATGTCTCTCTCTCTCTCTCTGCTGGTACTATACTTCTTGACTACTGTAGATTGTAATATTGGTAGATATTTCTCTCACTTTATTTTTTAAGATTAATTAAGCTATTTGGATTAATTTACTGTTTAATGTTTTTTAGAATAATCTTGTCTATATCTACAGAATATCTTTCTGGTATTTGGACAATAATGGCTTTAAACTTGATTTCAATTTGGGTATAATTGTCAAGTTTACTAGATTAAGTCTTCCAATCCATGAACATGGTATGTCTGTCATTTATTTTGATTATTATATTTTTTCTTTCATGAGTATTTTGTAATTTTTACCATAAAAAATTATACATGTCTATTTTATTCACATTTGAGTATTTGGAGAGTTTTGAGTAATTATACATGGTATTATTTTTTAAATTTCTGTGTTTATTGCCAATATCCAGAACTACAATATGTTGTTCTTATAGACTGTAACCTACTTTTACTCATTCATTAGTACTAGAAGGATTTTTGTAGAATCCCTATGAGTTCTGAATAGATAATCATGTTCTATACAATAGGGACAATCATCTTTATTTTTTTGTGATCTTTTATTGGTCTTATAGTTTAGCACTGACTAAACTCCCAGTATTCTGTTTAATAGAAAGAGTGAAAACATTCTTGCCATGTTCCTAATCTTTGTGAAAAAGTATTCAGTCTTTCACTATTAAGTGTGATTTGGGTGTAGGTATTTTTTATATGTTCTTGATCACATTGAGTAAGTTCACTGCTATTCTTATTTTTCCAAGATTTTAAAAATCATGAATTAGTGTTCAATTTTCTTAAATGATTCTCTATATTAATATAGTCACATGATTATTTTGTCTTTAACATATTTTTTAATGATAAACTTTATGATCCAGCAATCCACCAAAAAGAAATTGAAAATACAGGCCCTGAAAAATAGTATACATGAATGTTAATAGCAGCTTTATTTATGATAGATAAAAGGCAAGAAAAAGCCAAATATCCATCAATAGATGAATGGGTTAACACATTAGATATTTATAAAATGTAATGCAGTAAAAGAGAACAAGTTACTGACATATTGAATAACATTAATTGTCTCAGAAATGCCATGTGAGGTGAAAGAAGCCAGACATTGTACACTTTTTGATTCCATTTACATTTAGCTCTAGGAAAAGAAGAATTATGATGTATTGATAGAATCAAAGGAATTAGTCACCTTAGGTTTGAGGTGCTAAATGTTCTATATTTATTGGGATGCTAAATATTCTATATTTTTATTGGGATGCTACTTACATGGGTTTATACAATAAAAACTATTTCAACTGTAGATTTAAAATTTATGCATTTTGTATTTTAATTATACTTCAATTTTTAAAAAATCAATACTTTTACTGTCATGTTTCCTTTATGTTTTAAATTAATTTTATTTTTTAATATATAGAATTGAGTTCTCTTATTTCAAAAATTTTTTATTGAATTAGGAGTTTAAATATTTTTAAATATTTAAATATTTGTGTTTCATTTTTATTTCATTCTTGGTGACATTCACTGTGTGCAAAATACATACATATACATATATATATTTATATATATAATATTTTAAATCCCCTTTATATCTTTTCTATTTCTATAATATTCTTTATACTTTTAAATATACCTTTTATCCACCTGTAATTTAATTTTCTTTGGTTCTATACCTTTTAATGTCATTAAAATATATGAATATTTTTTCCCCTTAATCCTTCTTGAGAACTGTCAGTTGTTTTTTGTTTTGTTTTGTTTTGTTTTGTTTTTGTATTTTTCCGAAGCTGGAAACGAGGAGGCAGTCAGACAGACTCCTGCATGCGCCCAACCGGGATCCACCCGGCATGCCCACTGGGGGAGATGCTCTGCCCATCTGGGGCGTCGCACTGCCGCAATCCGAGCCATTCTAGCACCTGAGGCAGAGGCCACAGAGCCATCCCCAGTGCCCGGGCAAACTTTGCTCCAGTGGAACCTCGGCTGCAGGAGGGGAAGAGAGAGACAGAGAGGAAGGAGAGGGGGAGGGGTGGAGAAGCAGATGGGTGCCTCTCCTGTGTGCCCTGGCCGGGAATCGAACCCGGGACTCTACCACTGAGCCAACCAGCCATTTTGAAATATAGAGTTTAGTTTTCATTTTTATGGCCACATTTTGCGGTGGTTTCATTTATTTTTTGTTTGAATAAAATAGAATTCTCAGAACTTTTAGAAAGAGGTTGTTTTATAGAGAAAGCAGAAATGGATGAAAATAGCCTTGACCCCATCACCAGTGCAGGTGTGCCTCCCCTTGTGTTACCTGAATGACTTAATTTATGGCTTTTCTGTGTAGCCATGTCTATCTCAGAGGTAAGCCTAACTCAGTAAACTTGCCTCCTTGAGTCTTATGTTTTAATATAGTTCTCTCATACTGTATTTAGAAGACATATTTTGCAGTTACAGGACTATCCAAGGTCTGTTGTCTCTGGATCCATTTCCTGTAGTATTTATCTTTTCCTTACCCACAATTTTCTTGTGTTGTTCATTTCTGTTTGACTTCCAGTAGTGCTCCTCTAGGGTGAGGCTGTATACTTCCAGATATATCTGAGATTCTTGAGAGTTGCCAGATAAACTATAGAAGCCTGGTATAATTTGATTTTTTTTTAATAAAAAGCAAATATATATTTTGTGTGTGAATGTGTCCCTTAGGATATATTTATTTGCTGAATCAGATAACTCTACTCATGGGCATATATGACCACAGCTGTGTCTTTGTTCTGCATATGCTCCCCTCCTCCCACTTAGTGACCCGAGCCACTTAGTTTTAGCACATACAGATGACTGTTCCACTTTTATTTTCCTTTCTAAGACTCTGAAGCCCAGGATTCTTTAAACTGGAAGGTTCTTGCCTTTCAGAGTGATTTATTTATGACTTAGAAGTTCTGTGGCTCAGGGGACTCATCAGAAATGTCTTTTCATTTCCTGTAGCTTCCATTGCTAAACTATTCACCCATATTCTAGGGTTTATATGATTATTCCTTATCGACAAGTATTATTGAAGATACTTTTGTGTTTTCTTTTCCTACCTTGGTTGATATGTGTGTTTTCTAAAAGGTTTAGAGAGAAAACTTTATAGCTATATATTTCAAGTATAAGCCAGAACCCCCAAACCAATAGCTTTTAAAATGATATTTTCTTATACAGTTGATTTTATACATTGATCATCCTTAATTGTCACACTCTTAATTAATTCTAATAATTTGTCTACCAAATCTCTTATAAATAATTATATCATTTATGAATAATGCAAATTTCTTCCTTCCCAATAATTATTTTTTTGTATTCTCCTCTGCTGCCTAGGATAGCTAGTACAATGTTGGCTAGAAAACATGATAACAAGCATCCTAGTCTTGTATTTATTCATCAATTTTATAATGTGAATAATTCTATCTACTTGATAGGATTGTTTGAACATAGAACAAGGCAATCATATAACATTGTTTTAGCAATACTTAGTACTGATTGAATTGATAATAAATGACAGCTATTCTTATTTTTAAATGTCAAGAACCATTTTATGTTATATTCATAGAAGTATAAAATGGCAGAAAAGTTAAAAAGCATAGGAAAAATAATTAGAATATAAATATGGGCATGTTCACAAATAACTATTATTTTTGTCTAATCTTCACTGAGAAAGAGAATATGTTTGGAATGAAAATATAGATATATAGTGATTTATTTAATGAACATTTTTACATCACTTTCTTCAAAAATAAACATTTAAATATTTACAATAATAGCTAAATTGTAAAACATAGCATATCATCACTTCCCTCTCAGTGTAGGCAAAGCATAGGATTCTGTAGGTGAGCATGGGGAGTGAAAGAACAGGAAAGGGAAAAAACAGTCTCAATGGAAAGGAAGACACAGGTGAAGAAGCCAGAAATGAATGCAAGAGTCTTTGTACTACATACATTCTGGGGGCTAGCTTTATTGAGATTATGGGACAGACAATATAGATACATTGTCAGATATTTGTACTATATACCCTAAAATAGCTATAACCTGTGTGATTTTTAAAAATAATCTAATGTATTTATAAAATAATAGAATGTTTCAGATATTGATCCTACTTTGTAAGTTTTCTCATGTAATTGAGCCCTGTTGCTGCTTATTTCTTATGGTGTTATTTTGTTTATATTTATGGTATTTTCATCAAAGTGATTTACTTTTTTTTTTCTGAATAAATTCAGAGGGCATTCTCTTTGCTGTGTTTTGTAGTGATTTCCGCTCATAGTCAGCTTCCCTAGATACTAACTCGGAGACAGAGATTTACATATAGCAAGTTTATTGGAGAATGCTCTTAAGAAGAACAGGATCCAGAAGATACAATATTGGAACTATAGTGCAGTTACAACACAGGCACCGTCTGGTGTTATGGGGCTCTCTAAAGCCATAATGATCTTTCACATATGTCTAAATTTGGGGGTATGGTGAACATCCCTCTGTACTCCCCCATAGACCTATCACTGGGTGGAGGCTTCCTGCAGAAGGGGGACATGGCCTTGAATGAGGCAACTCCCTTTGACCAGGGGGCAGTTCCTTGAGAAGAACTCAACTATGAGACATTAACTGGCCACAGTGGAAGAATGAGTGCTTAATGCTAAAGGGGAGATCTGGGTGGCACCTCACAGGTTACTCTAAATTCCATACCTGCATTCTACAATCCACTTGCTTCAGATAATACTGTCATCCCATCTGAAAACAGCCCCTACAGATAGTCTTTGAAAAAGGTAAATTTATAGGATTAGTGGAACAAACCACAGCCCCACTGTTACAGATGGTCTTGGGACAAAAATCAACATTCTTTGTCTCCATTCTCTACTGTTCATTATATCTATATTCTCTGGACTTTTAGTTATCCATCTAGGTGGCTTACCTATTGGGGTAATCTAGACTCTAAAACTTAAGGGATCTAAATCACTGTTCACCTTGCTTGTAAAATGAGGCTATTCCACCATGTATTACCATCAAAACTAGGTAGACAATTAGCAACAAATGCCCTACTGTTTTACCTGGAAGCCAAACATATTCTTCCCTGGTCCCATTCACAATCAGGGTTCAGTCCCCCAGGCAGAAGTGTGACTCCTTTTCTTCACTGTTGGTCCCTTGCATCAAAAGTCTAAAGTAACTGGGTGGCAGTTTAGCTAAAAATTATCAGAACTCTTTCTGTGCTTTCATAAATGTCCTGAATTGCAAACAGGGTCTGGGAGCTTTGTACATCAGTATCAACCAGTCATGAGATGATGGAGGGTTGCTCATGGAGGTGAACATAATCATAAATAAGGCAGCTCATTTTGACTGAGGTTAATTCCAATGAGGGACTTAGCTGTGAGCTATCAACAAGGAACACTTCTGGCAGCTGGCTAATGATCAGTGCCTCAGCCCTAAAGGGGCATCTTGGCCATGCCCACAGCATTCACTAAAGTCTGATTTCTCAGATGCTATTTGAATTCTGTTTATTCCAAATATGTGTCTGTCACCCTGAAATTATATACAGAAATAAGTTTTATTGATATAAATGAATACTTTTTATGATTTACAAGGAAGATCTATTACAAAATTATAATTCTGAACGAATATGGTACTACTGATGCACCAATGATAAGAAGGACACACAATTTTATAAGTTGTTGGGATAGATTTTTACTGTTCTTTACATACACTTATAATATCTTGTAATCTTGTATTTGCAAGGCATGTCTCTGCTAAGTCTGTAGTCAAGAACGAAGAAAAACCCCAAGGATCCTATATGGGCTTCCAATACAAGACCATGGCCTCATCAGTACTCTGAACACGTGGGCTAAATAGTCATAGACTTGTCATAGTAATTTGATGAAAAATAACCTATTGAGTGAAGATATAATAAATATACAAGCCAAATATAAAACTTGATTTGTTATGCTGATTTGGGGATAATTTTACTTTTAAATTAGATAAAACATTTTTAAGAAGGAGATAAGCTAAGAATCAGTAATTTTAGCCTTAAAGTTATTTTTTAAAAATTGGAAGAAACTAATATGTGTGATGAAACAGTACTATTATTGGTGTTTTCAGATGATCATTACTTGACTTTTTTCATATTTTGTAAAAGTTAATACATATTAAAGTTTCATTCAAAGGTCATTTTAATACTAAATGTACATTAAAATTTATGAGTTTTTAAGCATAATTTTAACGTATTCTCCAAGGCCCTACCTATTGACAACACCACATTTGATCAAACCATATTAGTCTTGCAAATAATGTGACTACTTGATGGCCATTAGAAGGCCTGATGGATTTTCTCAACATATATTCCTTAAGAAATGATGAATACATCTTTTATTTAAAAAGTTCTTGTATAATAATACAAAAAGTGATTGCCAGTGTTAATACTTTTGGTTGATATCACTCTGCAATCATTATTTCCAATAAAAATGATTGACTGTCCATCATTTCATGATTGGCTGACACAAGAAGTAAAATATTCTTTTTATTGCTTTTACCATTGTTGGACTAGCCCATAGGCACTGCAGCTAAAGTTTGTTATGTGGAAGAGGATGTACTTCTCCAGAAAAATAACAATAAAATCAACTTTTATTCATCCAGGAATGTTAGTTTTGAAAGTAGATGGAAACAACAATATTTTTCAGATTATAGAGGTAGAGTCATTAAGGAGTTAGGATTTAAACCCAGATCTCCTAACTTCTAAATATATTTTTCTATTAAATAATTAATTTAAATAAATGATGTTAATAATTATATTTCTAGAATTCTGTATAAGCAAATTAAGGTAATAGATCAGAATGTCTTAGAATTCAAAAGGAAATACATATAACAAAAGTCAGACTGAAAATTCTATTAAATCCAGTCTACTCAGTATGCAATGTATTTATAAAACTTGGCTCTTTTGATAAATTACTTGACAGTTAAAAATCTTTTATAAAATATTGAAAACCTCCATATTAATATATTAGTTTAATATTGTTGCATAACAAATTACCACAAACTTAGAGGCTTAAAATAACACCCATTTATTCTCTCATAGTTCTGCATGGCAGAAGTCCAGGTGGGCTTGACTGAATACTGTTCTTAGGGTCTAATGAGACAAAACTCAAGACAGTGATTGTCCTGGGCTCTTGTCTGAGGCCCAGAGGTTGGGGTGAGGAGACCATTCACATCCAGCTCATTCAGAGTATTCAAAGAATTCAGCACCATTTGATTATTGGATTGAAGTCCTCATTTCTTTGCTGCCTGATGGCCTGGCATGGTTTTAGGTCTCAAGTGCTTCATATGTCTCTGACTTCCCCTTCTGTCACTAGCCAGAAAAAGTTATCTGCTTCAAGACTGGTGTAATTAGATTAGATCCACCTGGATAATATCCTAGGTTAAGGTAAACTTGTATAATGTGCCTGTTTTATGTCTATAGCATAACACAATCACAAAAGTAATTCATTGTTCACTATATTGACAGATTCTAGGGATTATCGTGGGGCACATTTAAGGAGCAATCATTCTGCCTACCATAATTAAAATAAAAAATAAAATTAAGCAAATTTAAGAAAACTGCTAAAGTGATTATTAAAAACACTAGATGATTACTATTTAATTTATGAATCAAAGTTTTCAATTAAAACCAAACACCTTAATTAATAAGCAAAACTTGTAACTTTACATTTTTATCTTCAGAAGGTATAAGTGGAATCAACAAGGACATTTTTATTGGACAATATTACTACTTTTAGAATATCTCTTGTATCACCAAATGATGCATGATTTAAAACTGAATTATGCTCTAATGGACCAGGTACTTGTAAGAGATGTTTTCTTATTAAACTAGCTGATTTAAAAATAAAATAATTCCTATGTTCTGTGATGATTTATTTTCATTTTTTTAAGGGTAAGCTTTCTATGTTCAACACTCTGTCTTATGTAATATGCTTTTAAATAAAGGTATTTAATTAAGAGCCTGCTCATTTTAAGTTTGTCTAAGATTGATTTAATAACATTTAGTTTGGAATATATGGTTAACTCTTTAAGAATTTCATTTATCTGGGCTTCTTAGTATATTAGAGCCCAAAATACCATTATAACAAGCAGTATTCAACAAATATGCTGTGTCATTTACTATTGACAGTATCCAACCAAGAAAACAGGCTTTCAGAAGACAGATATCACATGAAATATTGGTAAATGTCTATACTGTCACTTATGTAGGGAGAAAAAAGTTTGCCCAGTAAAAATTTTGAGGGAAATCTTCTTATTCAAAACCAGTTATGAAATTGTATTGTTGTAGTAGTTTTCAGTGTTTGGGAGAACTTTATAGTCAGTTCACACTTACAATCTAATGTCATCCAAGAGGGCTGAAGTTTACTTCAGGTGTCAGTCTAATACAAGACCAAAAAAAAAAAAATTAAGTGTTGCAGAAGAAAGGACTTTTTCTACTTCTCACCTTTCTGTCTGCAGGTGTGGTAGCTGTGAAAGAAAATTCCACAGGTGCACACCAAGAGCCATGGCAACAAAGGGACATTGAGACAACAGTAACCCACTCCAGACTTTGTGTACGAAAAAAGATTTAAAAAACCCTGGATGTAAACTACCTGTAGTTCATTCAGTATTATGTTACTTGCAACCAAAAACATTTCTAATTGAAACAATTGCTTCTTGTTTTGCTTGCATTTTTATCTAATTTACAAAAGCAATCCTGAAGCTGGAAGATACGAGCCATGCTTTTGAGATAGTAAATGCAAAGCCGTTTAGTAAATTGAAGAAAAAAAAAGTGCTTCCAAAATGGAAAAATAACTATGTATTTTTAATTCATTACTAAACATTACAGATGTATTAGTATCTCCAAATTAATATATGCAATCTAGAAACTACTTAAGCACTTAATTTAGCATACTGTAGGAAAAATATACATTTATGTTTACATATGGCCACTGAGTTGAACTTTGCCTTACAGATTTGACTATATTAAACTGCTTTTCATTAGCTCCCCCTAGCCATAGGGCTCTAGGACTATAAAAAGTAATAGAAAATATTTGGCACAAGTTAAAAAGAAAGAAATTAGTCATATATAGGTGTCTGCATACTGAAAGAGTTTCATTGTTCTTTTCAAAGGGAATTATTTTTCACTTTTTGATTCAAGAAAAAAGAATACCTTTGGGGATAGTTTTTTATTTGGAGTTACATAAAACTTAAGAGTCATGTTTATATGCTTATTAAAATCATGCCCCTTGGATATTTTCTCATTTATAGTCTGTCTTAGAAATAGTCTATTTAAGCAAACTATATTAAGGTAGGATATAATATGTCAAACTAAACTAAACATTTTTAAACATAAATCCAAATATCTAGAAATTGATTAAAATGGAACAAAAAACAAGAAAGGTAATTAATAGAGAATTAGTTGAATAACTCACAGTGCATCACTGAATTGACATATATGTTGAAGAATACTCAAGGAAACATTTCAGATAAGTGAAAAAAATTAGGTAACAAAACATGAACAAGATTCATGTTTAATTTAAACATACATGATTGAAACAGAGTTATAGAAAAATTATGAAAATAAATAAATAATATTGGTGATTATATTTAAGTATTATATTTTCCTTTTCTGAAGTTCAGATTTAAAATATTTTCTGTAAGATATTTCTTTAATTTGAAGAAAATATAAAGCTCACTTTAAAATGAACTAAGTTATGCCAGCTTTACAATGTGTACATAAATATAAAATCACAAGAAAACTTGAGTGTATGATAGCAGCATTGGTAGAAAAGAGAAGGTAGAAATTTGCCTTCTTGTATTGTCTGCAGCACAAACTATGCTTAGAATTAGGTTTCTAACAGATTCTGTCTGATTACCTAATCAGATCATCTCTCATCAAATTAGAAGTTGTGGTAACATATTTTTATAGGTATTTCTCCTAAGGGACAAGTTTTTATAGTATGAATTAGATATAACAGGATTTATGAATTAGTAGAATTTAAATCACAAGTCAGACTGTTATAAACTGATCAAGACTTAGCAAATAAGATGCTTTGTTTGGGGCAGTTTTGCTAAAATATAACTAACTTTCAACAAAAGATGAATATAGTTTAATTATTTTGATCAAGAATATTTGTTTTATGGGTACACATTTATATCTATTAAAATACCTTCATTGTTAATATTAAAACATGTAACTTAATAATTCTAAACTGTTGCTTATGAACTTGTTTTAAGAATTGATTTCCTAATCCAGTGCTTCCTAAGAATACTTCTATCACAGTTTATTAGAACTGATTACATTATTACTTTTATATTAGAAGTATATAAATGATATTGGTGAGTTAATACCAGTGTTGTTCCCTAGTTAAAAAATCATACCAGAACACATTTTATAGATTGCACTGATTGCTGTTCAATGATAAATATAACTCATTTTAGGGAATAAGTGACTCACTTATGTCCTATAATGTTTTTCTGTGTCCATAATTGTCATGTGCATTATGATGGTACTTAATAAATGTGAACTAATTCACTAGACAAACTTCTCTTTAAATTAAGCACTTAAGGAATCATGTGACCAGTATTTAAATTGTACTATCCACTTTCATCTTCTAATAATTATAATAATATTATTGAATAATAGTTTTCTAAATTGTGGTGGTTTTTAAGAGAAATTCAGTAATATGATTCAGATCATTTATTTTCTCTCTCCCCTCTCTCTATATGAATATATATATGCAACTGTTTTCCTGAAATTAATTTTAGAATCATTGTAAATTAGTGAGAAAGATAAAAAGAAATTCATTTGTCTGAAATGATAACATCCTTTTTCCAGAATTTCTACAGAAGGAATTATTTTGATTATATAATGCAAGAAGGAATTATTTTCATAAAGAATGTGTATATGAAAACCTAAAAAAAACTGCTGTTAAGATTCATGTGCTTTGTGTACGTTAACTATATTTTATAACTTAAAAACTCTAGACTTTCATTTTAGACAGATCTATTGTAAGAGAAAGAAGTAACATTGGCAATGTTATGGTGTGGCTCATTATTTTCCAAAGCGATGTTTATCTTTCTTTTAATCTGAGGCACTACATTTCTAGTTATTATGGAACTGTGACATGTAATATCACTGTGGCTCTGGGTCTGGCCAATATTTTGGCCTATTATGATTGACAGCTTTAACTAATTTTTTTCTTACACAGCTAATTTGATTTCCTCATTACAGTCACAAATACAATATGGAACCCATGATGATTCAATTACCTTTTTCAGTTGATAATGTTAACCATTTAGCTGGAAACTCAAGTTAAATCAACCTCTTAAATGTTCCACTTACACCTGCAGAAATCAACCCTTAATGGATAAATTTCATCATACAAAAGGATTTGTCTATCATTACAGATAATCTCATAATTTTTACGTAAAATATAAAATATAAGATTTTTTTCTCCCCATAACAAAAGATGAGGCTAAAGAAAAGCTAGTTTTATAGCAGAAACTATAAGTTAGGTGCTATCTGGCAAGCTTGAGACTTTGCTATCCTGTTAGGTTATCTCTCCCAGGCAGTACATCATTTTCAATTACATTCAGACTGAGAAATTGTCAATTATATCACATCAACTGGCTGTAGCAACTGGGAATGAGTTAGTACACATCTTCACACTCTTAAATAATTATGATGAGTAATTTTTTGAACAGTATGAACAATAGGGCTTATTGGCAAAAATAATTTATAGACCCAATTACAAAGGAATGTGAAATCTTCAATATTTAGCCAATCAGGTAAAACCTAGTTAGAGGAGATTTGATTTAGATAAATGGAAGTTCCTAAAATTAGAAAAGCAAGACCAAAAAAGCATAATAAAAAATGATAGGAGAATGACAAAAGATGGTATAAAAAGTTAAATGAGGGAAAGTTAATGAGTAAAGTTAAATGAGATACAGTAAAATTAGATAAAGCCCTGCCTTTGGACAATGATACAAATTAAGGATTACCCTCTGTAGCAATGTGTTGCCACACCACTAAGCATGACAATTCTCTTATAAATATTTAATAAAAAGAGTGCCTGTGAGCTAACTGGTTTTGCATAAGTTTATATAGAAAGTATATTTTTAATAACTTAAGTAGAGAAAAATTTGGGAATTATTGCTTTATTATTTACACAAGAAGACATGATGATGTAATGTAATAGTCATAATAAAATGGCAACCTGTCATGAGAACTCAAGTATTGACTATTTAAAATATATTATTCTATCCTCACATAAACCCATGCAAGTTTACTACTATTGTAGAGACTATTTACATTTGAGGAAACTGAAGCATAGTGAGACCATATGAGTTGAATATAGCCATAGAGTTCTTAAACAACAAAACCAAACTTTAGGTCTCAAGTTCTTAATCTCTATATGACATTTATTTGAATGTGATCCATTATCATCTCTATCCCTCCATAAAAATCATAATTTTGGTGACAAAAACATAGTATTTTTCAGTCTGATATTTTTAAAACCAGACTAAGTGTAGTTTACATTTACATATACTCATAAATGTAAGTAACAAAGTATAAGTAATATCTAAATTAATCTGGATAAAGATTCCAGATTCTTATTATTCGATATATGATATTGAAATAGTGACCATGCCATGTTTATGAAATGGTTAAAGACAACATTTTCAACATTAAATAAGCTTAAAATATAATTTCAATTGTAAAACAGATTTTTCACAGCATTGACATTCTTTTGCCCCATTAGGAAGCATGCTTACCAATGGCAAATTTTCAGGGAAGTTTAGTGTATATAATACAGTGTGTTTCATCAGCTCTTACCAATATTTACTTATGTTGTTTTTTGGATTTAGTAAATACTGCTTATTTAGCTGTCCATTTTTAGTAAGGAGGGCATAATGTGTCATCATGAACAAAGGACATGATAAAACACTTTGTTTAGTCATTCTTTTATTTTTCTTAGTCACTTGAACAAAGTCACAGGAAACTCTAGGAACTTCTTTTTTCTTACCTTCTTACTCTTAAATTAGGACCCAGCACTTCACTATATTCTAAAACTAAAATACAAATCTTCAAAGCAATTGAATAAGTATTGATGTTTTTACATAAAAAGTTTTTGAGATGAATTCATACATCATAATACGGAACAAACTTAGCTGTCTCATTAGATCTCTGTGCTTAAACTGGGATATTTGCTATTGTCAGCTCAGCTTCCTTACCTTATTTCTAGTCCCCAGCTCTCAAGTCAAACAGCCTTTCAAAACCCTTTTATCTTAGACCATTTTGTTTTGCCCTTATGTTAGTATCTCTGAGAATTGCACCTGTCTAGCATTTAGATGAACCCAACACCTGGAAAACAGCTGAGTCATTAGTATTAATTATACTTAATCATCAAGTTGGGCTCTCAGTCCTCACTCCTCTGAGTGATCTTAGCATAATCATAAAAACCAAATCTGGGAGGTTTGCAACTGAAAACACCAAGATTTTCTCCATATTGCTCCTCATTTCTTTCTTGATATACAAAATGTTTTCTTGGTACCTATTCTGTGCAAAGTACTAACTTAACAAATTACTGACAGAAACATAACTTTTTAAATGGTCCCTTTTTGCAGGAGTTTATGCAAATAGAGATAAGGCATATGGAATGAAAATAGGGCAAGCAGGATTTTCCTGGAGCACTAAGCATGACTAAGCCGATTCCAAATGGATATCATTCAGGAGGTGCAATTTAAGTTGACCTTTGAAGAAAAATCAAATATTGATAAGTGGTAAATCGAGTATCTAGGGAATAAAAATTATTAAACAATGAAGGAATAGCACATAAAAAGACACAGAGGTAGCAAGTAGCTTTCCATGCACATGGGACAGCATGTAATCCAGTATATTTAGAATCCACAATGAAATGTGTCCAAAATATAACATGATACAGGATCATTGAAGGTACTTGAACTATAAAATAAAGATTTCAGGGATTCTAAGATGGCAGCGGAGTAGACAGACATACAAACTGCCACCTCCCAGGATCAAACTGGATTACAAGTTAATTTAAGAACAATCATCATAAAAAAACAACTTTGGACTAAAAGAACAGGACTTGAAAACCAAGGAGCACAGAAGAGACCACACTGAGACTGGTAGGAAGTGTGGGAATGCTGTGGGGGCTCCCCCACTCCTAGGAGTGAGGGGTGACTGAGGGTCCAGAGGAACTCTCATGGCAGGGGGAGAGACCCTGGGAGGTGGGAATCCTCAGCCCCAGGGATGAAACCCCAGCCTAGAGACCCAGAGACTGGGGGAGATAGCCTGACAGCACTGAGTGGGGAGAAGAGCAGATTTCTGTCTGCAAGAAACAGATTGCATAGAATGGGTTTCAGCCTTAAAGGGCCAGCACAGAGATCCTCTCTCACAGCCACTCTGGGGATTAAACAAGCTGAGAGAGCTGGTCTTGTGTGAGGAGAGTGGGGGGATCAAGACACAGGGACAAAAATGGTGATGGGGAGAAGAACACCTGTGCTGAATCATTCTCCAATACTGAGATGGTCATATGCAGGGGAGGGGGCACTCCTTATGTCCATCATGAGCCTAGTGTAAGTCCAATTGACCCACCTTCAGAAAGCTCTCCAGATCCATTCAGCACGAAAGGCATTTGGAAAGGAGGAAGTAAAGGAGAGGGGCAGTGACTCAGGTTTCTGGGGAGACCTGAGTTACACCTCCTCCTTCTGATACTGAGAATGTGAGCCACCCCTAGAAAGTACCTGGATAGACAATGCCTTCCCATTCTCACACCCACCACATTCCTGTGGACTTACCATACAGAAAAAAAAAAAGGCTGGGATAGATTTTGAACTGGGGCCAAAGAGCAAGATACACCCACTATCACCCCCATGTCCTAATCACAAAAATTTCCTGCTATGCTCAACAAAAAAGCAGCAGGGAAATTAAGACTTTTATGTGGCTCACCTTGTTAGGGAAAATTAAAATCCAAGCAACCAACAGAAGTTGAGGGATTAAGCCCTGGAGGAAGGGCAGCATTTCCTGTACCAACCTCAGCCGCCCTAACCCAGCAAGCTTGCAATCAGCACACAGAAAAATGGGAAGGGAGAGAAATGCAATCCAAATGAATCAACAAGAGAAATCCCAGAAAAAGAACTGAATGAGATATAAGTAGCCAAATTAACAGATGCAGAGTTTAAAATAATGATTGTTAGGATGCTTAAGGATCTTAGAGTTACAATGAATGGACATAATAAGCACCTAAATAAAGAAATAGCAAGCATCAAAAAGGACATTGAAATCATAAAAAAATAATAAGAAATGATCATTACAACATTAGAAATGAAGACTTCACTAGAAGGAATCAACAGCAGGCTGGATAAAGCAGAGGATAGAATGATAGAATCAGAAACTGAGATAAATGAAAACACAGAAACAAATCAGCAAAAAGAAAAGAGGATCAAAAAGTCTGAGGAAACTCTGAGAAAGCTCTGTGACAACATAAAGAGAAATAACATCCACATCATAGGGGTTCCTGAAGGAGAAGAGAAAGAACAAGGGATAAAGAACCTGTTTGAGGAAATCATAGCTGAAAACTTCCCTAAATTGATGAAGAAAAAAGTCACACAAGTTCAAGAAGGACAGAGAGTCCCATTCAGGAGAAACCCAAAGAGACTTACACATCATAATTAAAGGATACATCATAATTAAAATACCAAAGTTAAGAGACAAAGAATAATAAAAGCTGCAAGAGAAAAGCAGTCAATCACCTATTAAGGAGCCCTCATAAGGATGACATCTGACTTTTCAACAGAAACACCTGAAGCCAGAAGGGAATGGCAAGAAGTACTCAAAGAAATGTAAAACAAGAGCCTATAACCAAGACTTTTTTATCCAGCAAGGCTATTGTTTAAAATTGAGGGAGAAATTAAAAGCTTTCCAGATTAAAAAAAAAACAACTCAAGAAATTTATTATAACCAAACCAATGTTGCAAGAAATGTTAAGGGGCCTGTTGTAAACAGAGCAAAGAAAAAAATCTAGATAAAGAGAAATGTAGATTTAAAGAATAAAATGACAATAAACAACTACATATCAATAATAACCTGATATGTAAATGGGCTAAATGCTTCAATCAAAAGTCATAGGGTAGCTGCATGGATAAGAAAGCAGGACCCATATATATGCTGTCTATAAGAGACCTACCTCAAAACAAAAGATATGCATAGACTGAAAGTGAAGTGATGGAAATAAATATTTATACAAATGGAAATGAAAAAAAAGCTAGGGTACCAATACAGTGGTACCTTGAGATACAAATAGACCAACATACAAATTTTCTAAGATACAAGCTGTAACTCGGTCCATATTTTTGCTTGAGATCCATGCGAAATTTCGAGATAAGAGTCATGATTTGTAAAGCTGCCGCTAGTTGGCATGTTGACACATGGGTCCAGTATCAGAAGTTTGATATACAAGTTGACTGACTTATGAGTTCGGTTACAGAATGAATTAAATTTGTATCTCAAGGTACCACTGTACTTATATCTAATAAAATAGACTTTAAAACAAAGGCTATAGTAAGAAATAAAGAAGGTCACTACATAATGATAAAGGGAGAAATCCAACAGGAAGATATAACCATTATAAATATCTATGCACCTAATATAGAAGCACATAAATATATAAAGCAGATTATGATAGACATAAAGGGTGAGATCAACAGAAATACTATAGTAGTAGGGGATTTTAATACTCCACTAACATCAATGGATAGTTCCTCAAGAAAGAAAATTAACAAAGGAACAGCAGACTTAAAGGACACACTAGAACAACTGGATTTAATAGATGTCCTCAGAACCTTTTATCCTACAGCAGCAGAATATATATTCTTTTCAAGTGCTCATGATACATTCTCAAGGATAGACCACATGTTAGGACACAAAATGTGTCTCAATAAATTTAAGAAGACTGAACTCATATCAAGCATCTTCTCTGACCACAATAACATGGAACTAGAAATCAACTACAATAGAAAGGCTGAAAAACATTCAAATACTTGGCAACTAAACAGCATGTTGTTAAATAACAAATGGGTTAACAATAAGATCAAGGAAGAAAATATTTCTGAAACAAATGAAAATGAACATACAACAACTCAAAATCTGTGGGACACAGCAAAAGCAGTCCTGAGAAGGAAGTTCATAACATTACAGGCATACCTTAAGAAGCAAGAAAAAGCTCAAATAAACAACTTAACCCTGCATCTAAAAGAACTAGAAAAAGAACAGCAAGTAAAACCCAGAGGAAGTAGAAGAAAGGAAATACTAAAGATAAGAGTACAAACAAATGACATAGAGGCTAAGAAAACAATACAGAAGATCAATGAAACCAAGAACTGGTTCTTTGACAACCTAAACAAGATTGATGAACCTTTAATCAGACTCAAAAAAAAAAAAAAAAAAGAGGACTCAAATAAATAAATAAAATTAGAAATTGGAATGGAGAAGTAACAACTGACACAGCAGAAATACAAAGGATTGTAAGAAAATACTATGAAGAACTGTATGCCAAAAAATTAGACAACCTAGGTGAAATAGACAAATTCCTTGAAACATATAATCTTTCAAAAATCAATCTGAAACAATTTGAAAACCTAAACAGAACAATTACAACAAATGAAATTGAAACAGTTGTCAAAAAACTCCTAATAAATCAAAGCCCTGGGCTTTATAGGTGAATTCTACCAAATATTGAAAGAAGAACTAACTCCTATCCTTCTCAAGCTATTTCAAAAAATTCAAGAGGAGGAAAGGCTTCCAAGCTCTTTTTATGAGGTGAGCATAATCCTCATTCTAAAACCAGGCAAAGACACTACAAAGAAAGAAAAGTATAGGCTAATATCCCTGATGAATATAGATGCTAAAATTCTCAACAAAATGTTAGCAAACCGGATACAGCAATATATGAAAAAAATTATACATTATGATCAATTGGAATTTATTCTGGGGAGGCAAGGATGGTACAATATTTGTAAATCAATCAATGTGTTTCATT
This sequence comes from Saccopteryx bilineata, assembly GCF_036850765.1. NCBI lineage: Eukaryota > Metazoa > Chordata > Mammalia > Chiroptera > Emballonuridae > Saccopteryx > Saccopteryx bilineata. Next base: position 20,523,356 of record NC_089501.1, read on the forward strand.
ACATAAAAGGAAGGAGAAAATCAAAAGATAATATCAGTAGATGCAGAAAAAGCATTGGATAAAATCCAGCACCCATTTACAATTAAAACTCTCAGCAAAGTGGAAATACAGGGAACATACCTCAACATAATAAAGGCCTTCTAAGACAAACCCACAGCCAACATCATACTCAATGGGCAAAAAATAAAAGCAATCCCCTAAGATCAGGAACAAAACAGGGGTGCCCCCTTTCACCACTCTTATTCAACATAGTTCTGGAAGTCTTAGCCACAGCAATCAGACAGCAAGAAGAAATAAAAGGCATCCAAATGGAAAAAGAAGAAGTAAACTATCATTCCCTGATGATATGATATTGTATATAGAAAATCCTATAGTAGAGTCAGTCAAAAAACTACTGGACCTGATAAATGAATTCAGCAAGGTGGCAGGATATAAAATTAATACTCAGAAATCAGAGGCATTTTTATATTATTTAATCACCAACAATGAACTGTCTGAAAGAGAAATTAAGAAAACAATCCCCTTCACTATTGCAACAACAACAAAAAATAAAGTACCTAGTAGTAAATTTAACCAAGGAGGTTCAAGACTTGTACTCAGAAAATTATAAAACATTGATAAGAGTGACATCAGAGAAATGGCGCCGTGAGAAGCACTCCCAATACCTCTTCCCAAAATTTCAACAAGGTCTTCAACCAGTGACAGAAAAATCTATCCTTGGAGCATCTGGAAGACCCACACACTGAACACGAAGGTATAATCAATCCTGTAGGAAATAAGATGGAGAAAGGAACACCCCGCCTTCCTCACTAACCTGAGCAAGGCTGCTTTCACCTGGGACTGAGAGTGGAGGCTAAGGGGGGGCAAAGGGTGTGGAGGGAGCCAGGCTGCAGCACAGATGTCCAAGCGGAGGAAAGAGTGTGCCTGTGGTGACTCAGCCCTCGTGAGCTAATGCCCGCGCTATCCGGCAAAGGCTGGTGAGCAGCGGCCGCCATTAGCCCCAATATCCTGGTCAGCGAGCGTGGATAGTGTGTGAGAAATTCCTTCTAGCACCCCAGGAGTGGGCACCTGTGTTCCTGGACAGAAGGACAGGGTCAGAGGCCTCTGGGTGGGCTGTGACCAGAGTCTTGGTGTGGTCCTTGCACCCTGAACAGCGGAGTGTGGGGAGTGCACAAAAGCGAACTTCCCTACACCTGAACTTCTCCGGGCGGGAAGGGCACCTCACCCAGCTAACCTCACCTCATTCAGGCTAACATCTGAATGTTAAGAAGAAAAAAATACTGAAGCACTAGGGGGAGGGGCATGCAGGCAGCTTGCAGACTGACTCCGGAGCAGAACTGCAGATCCAATCACTGAAATTAGCTTTACCCATAGTCTGCTCACCTTGCAACTGACCTACACAGCTCTGACAAGATCTCTCTCAGTTCAGCGGTCTAAGACAAGAGGCATGATATTTTCTAGTGCCTCTTACTATGCATGTCGGGGTGGGAGCAACTTTCTGTTAGCCGATACAGGGTGAAAAACATATTCCCATGGAAAAAAACTCAGAGAACACTGCAGAAGTTAGATAGGCTAGGCTGTAGGCTTTTTAACAAGGAAGAAGCCTGCAGAGAGCAATACCACGGAACACTAACACTAAGGCAAATTTAACTAGATATACCTGGGGAACTGAACAGAAGTCAACATGCCCCCCTACCTGATTAAGCTGGTGGCACCGATTGGCAGAGCTTTCATACTTTAAAAAGAGGGACTTGGCAGCCTTTAAGACCTCCTGTTCTGCAGGCAGTGACTAGGGCATCTTCTTCCCAGCCAAAACAGGTTACAAAGTGCAAAAAACCTGGGGAGAGTGGTCCCACAGAGTGCTGAGGCATACGGGACATGCCTAGAGGCTCATCAAAAGGCACCTTAGAGCAATTGGCTCCCAGTCCTGCCTGATTATGCTGATGGCTCTGACTGACAGAGCCTTACCCAGAGCCTGCACTGAGTGGGGATAGAGTGGGGATTTGCCAGCTCTTTAAACCTCTTACTCTCCAGGCAGATGCAGCATCAACCTCATAGCTGGATCATCAGGCTACTAATTCAGGAAGGAGAGACTAGGAACGAGGCTCCAGGAAAACGGACTCTATCATTGTTGGAGCCTGCGAATGCTAACGAGCCCCAACTACCAATGAGACTGAAGCCTAATATATGACATTGCAACAAAGACTCATCAACTGCAAATTTCTATCTAAGTATACAACAGGGGCAGAGCCTGGGGTACAGAGCCACTGACCAGGAAGAGGGAGAGGAAAAAAAAAAGGAAGAATATAACCTCTCAAAATCAAGAAAAATCCACAGACTTTATAACTTTTTCCACTTTTTTTTGTTTCTTTCGTTTTCTTTATTATTTTTTTTCTTCTCTTCCACCTTGGTCCTTTTATTCTCTGCCAATCTTATTCTTTTCTCTTCTTGAACTACATTACCCAAAAGTGTTACATTTCCCATTTTCCTTCTTTTCTTCTTCCTTTCTCTCTATGAGAGTTACGCTCCAAAACCCTTAACTCTCTCTTTTTCTTTTCTTTCTTTTTTCATCTTTTCTTTTTTCCCTTTTTTTTCCTTCCCTCTCTATTCATTTCTTCTTTTCTCCTTTACTTTTCCTCTCATTAAATCCACACTCATAAACAAATTATTTTATTTGGGACTCAAATTTTCTCTTTGTGGCATTTTGGGCACTTTTTACTTCACTTTTTAACTCATTAGCATTCGCCCCAACCCCGGCTCTCCATTCTATTTAGTTTTTATTCCACTTAATACAATAGTATTTTTTTCTTTTTCCTGTTTCCCTCTTATACCTCTCATTATATCTCTCAGTAAAACATCACTTACAAGCAAATAATTTTATTCTTGATCCAAATGTTTTCTTTTTTTCATTTTGTGGGTCCCTACTTCCTTTTTTGCATGTTTATCACATCTCCCCAACTCAGACCCTCTGTTATAGGTAGTTTATGTTCCACTTAGCACAATATAATTCACAGTTTATCATGGTATTTCCTCAAGGAGGAAGGGAAAAGAGGGGAAAAAAGAAATAATTTTTTTCCATTTTTTCCTTTTTATTCTTTATTAATTCTCAGTGCTATTAACAAGACCATCCCCAGATGCCATTAAGGAAAAGGAAATAGAATATCATGGATACAAAAGACAGAGATGTAGCACAGATAGATAAGGAAAAATCTATGGAGAAAAAAAATATTGGGAACCTTGGAGCAAAATGACAGAGAATATAAAATAGAAATTCTAAAAATACTCAGATATATACAAGAAAACACAGAAAGGTAATTTAGGGGGCTCAAAAAACAACAAACACAAAAAATCTATTACCAAGGAAATTGAAACTATAAAAACAAATCAAACAGAGATGAAAAACTCAATTTATGAACTGAAAAACAAGGTAACAAGCTTAGCTAATAGAACAGGCCAGATAGAAGGTAAGATTAGTGACATAGAAGACAGGCAACTTGAGGCATAACAGAGAAAAGAAGAGAGAGACTCAAAAATTTAAAAAAAAAATGAAAAAGCCCTACAGGAATTGTCTGACTCCATCAAAAAGACTAACATAAGAATAATAGGTATATCAGAAGGAGAAGAGAGAGAAAATGGAATGGATAACATATTCAAACAAATAATAGACAAGAACTTCCCAAGCCTATGGAAAGAACTAAAGCCTCAAATTCAAGAAGCAAACAGAACACCGAGTTTTCTTAACCCCAACAAACCTACTAAAGGCATATCATAGTGAAATTCGCACAAACCAACAGCAAAGAAAAAATTCTCAAGGCAGCCATGGAAAAGAATACAATATATAAAGGAAGGTTTATTAGATTATCATCAGATTTCTCAGAAGAAACTCTAATGCTAGAATATAGTGGACCCCAATATTTAAAGTTCTGAAAGAGAGGAACTTTCAGCCAAGAATACTATTCCCATCAAAGCTATCCTTCAAATAGGAAGGAGAAATAAAAACATTCACAGATACAGGAAAGATGAAGGAATTTATCATCAGAAAACCCCCACTCCAGGAAATACTAAAGGAGGTTTTACAACCAGATACAAAGAACAAAACCACAAGTAAAAACTCCACCAAGAACACAATAAAACCAAATTTAAACTGTGACAACAAAAACAAAAAAAGGGGGGGGGAGAGGACGGAGATTAACAGTAGTAAAGGATGATGGAGCACATAAGCACTCATAAGATAGTGCACTACAATGAACATGGTAGGTATCCTTTTCATTCCTTAATGGTAACCACCCCTGAAAAAAACACCACAGAAGCACATGACTTAAAAAAGGTAGCAACAGAGGAAAGAAGTATGGATCACAACCAAACAAAAACAAATGATAGAAAAACAGAAAAGAAGAATCAAACAAGATACAAAACTAACAGAAAGCAATTTATAAAATAGCAATAGAGAACCCACATGTGTCAATAATTACACTAAATGTTAATGGATTAAACTCACCAATAAAAAGACACAGAGTAGCAAAATGGATTAAAAAAGAAAATCCAACTGTATGCTGCCTACAAGAAACACATCTAAGGAACAAGGATAAAAACAAATTCAAAGTGAAAGGCTGGAAAACAATATTCAAAGCAAATAACATCCAAAAAAAAGTAGGCGTAGCAATATTCATATCTAATAATTCTGACTACAAGACAGCAAAACTAATCAGAGACAAAAAAGGACATTTCATAATGATTAAGGGGATGCTGAATCAAGAAGACATAACAATTCTTAATATATATGCACCAAACCAAGGAGCACCAAAATATATAAGACAGCTACTTATTGACCTAAAAACAAAAACTGACAAAAATACAATCATACTTGGAGACCTCAATACACCACTGATGGCTCTAGGTCATTCATCCAAACAGAAAATCAATAAAGATATATTGGCCTTAAACAAAACACTGGAGCACGTGGATATGATAGACATCTACAGGACATTTTATCCCAAAGCAACAGAGTATATATTCTTCTCTAATGTACATGGAACATTTTCAAGAATTGACCATATGTTGGGCCACAAAAAATAACATCAGCAAATTCAGAAAAATTGATATAGTACTGAGCATATTTTCTAATCATAAAGCCTTGAAACTAGAATTCAACTGCAAAAAAGAGGCAAAAAACCCACAAAAATGTGGAAACTAAACAACATACTTTTAAAAAATGAATGGGTCAAAGAAAAAATAAGCGCAGAGATCAAAAGATATATACAGACAAATGAAAATGACAATACAATATATCAGAATCTCTAGGATGCAGCAAAAGCAGTGATAAGAGGGAAGTTCATATCACTTCAGGCCTATATGAGCAAAAAAGAGAGAGCCCAAGTAAACCTCTTAACTTCATACCTTAAGGAACTAGAAAATGAAGAACAAAGACAACCAAAACCAGCCAAAGAAAAGAAATAATAAAAATCAGAGCAGAAATAAATGAAATAGAGAGCAGAAAAACTGTAGAAAAAATTAATAAAACAAGGAGCTGGTTCTTTGAAAAGATCAACAAAATTGACAAACCCTTGGCAAGACTCATCAAGGAAAAAAGAGAAAGGACTCATATAAACAAAATCCAAAATGAAAGAGGAGAAATCACCACAGACATCATATATATACAAAGAATTATTGTAGACTACTATGAAAAATTATATGCCACCAAATTCAACCATCTAGAAGAAATGGATGAATTGCTAGAACAATACAACCTTCCTAGACTGAGTCATGAAGAAGCAGAAAGCCTAAACAGACCAATTAACAGGGAGGAAATAGAAAAAAAACTATTAAAAACCTCCTCAAAAATAAAAGTTCAGGCCCAGGCAGTTATACTAGTGAATTCTATCAAACATTCAAAGAAGACTTGGTTCCTATTCTACTGAAAGTCTTCCAAAAAATTGAAGAAGAAGCAATACTTCCAAACACATTTTATGAGGCCAACATAACCCTCATACCAAAACCTGGCAAGGATGGCACAAAAAAAGAAAACTACAGACCAATATCTCTAATGAATACAGATGCTAAAACACTAAACAAAATACTAGTAAATCGAATACAACAACATATTAAAAAAATAATATATCATGATCAAGTGGGATTCATCCCAGAATCTCAAGGATGGTTCAACATATGTAAAATGCTTAACGTAATACACCATATCAACAAAACAAAGAACAAAAACCACATGATCTTATTAATAGATGCAGAAAAAGCATTCAAACAATACAATACAACTTTATGTTTAAGACACTCAACAAAATGGGTATAGAAGGAAAATATCTCAACATGATAATGGCCATATATGATAAACCATCAGCTAGCATCATATTAAATGGCATAAAACTGAGGACTTTTCCTCTTAAATCAGAAACAAGACAGGGTTGTCCACTCTCTCCACTCTTATTTAATGTGGTACTAGAGGTTCTAGCCAGAGCAATCAGACAAGATAAAGAAATAAAAGGCACCCATATCAGAAAAGAAGAAATAAAGGTTTCACTTTTAGCAGATGATATGATCCTATACATCAAAAACCCCAAAGAGTCCACAAAATGATTACTGGAAACAATAAACCAATACAGTAAGGTCTCAAGATACAAAATTAACATACAAAAGTCCATAGCCTTTCTATATGACAACAACAAAACAGTAGAAAACGAACTAAAAAAAAATAATCCCCTTCACAATTGCAAAAAATAAATAAATAAAATACCTAGGAATAAATATAACAATGAATGTAAATGACCTATATAATGAAAACTACAAAGCATTGTTAAGGGAAATCGAAAAAGATACAATGAGATGGAAAAATACTCCTTGTTCTTGGATAGGAAGAATAAATATAATCAAAATGGCCATATTACCCAAAGCAATATACAAATATAATGCAATTCCCATCAAAATTCCAATGACATTTTTTAAAGAAATGGAACAAAAAACATCGAATTTATATGGAATTATAAAAAAAACCCAAATAGCCAAAGCAATCCTAAAGAAAAAAAATGAAGCTGGGGGCATTACAATACCTGACTTCAAATTATATTATAGAGCCATGACAAACAAAACAACATGGTATTGCCAGAAAAATAGATACTCAAACCAATGGAACAGAATAGAAAGTCCAGAAATCAAACCACATATATATAGTCAAATAATTTTTGATAAAGGGGCCAACAACACACAATGGAGAAAAGAAAGTCTCTTCAACAAATGATGCTGGGAAAACTGGAAAGCCACATGCAAAAGAATGAAACTGGATTACAGTCTATCCCCCTGTACTAAAATTAACTCAAAATGGATCAAAGATCTAAATATAAGACCTGAAACAATAAAGTACATAGAAGAAAACATAGGTACTAAACTCATGGACCTTGGTTTTAAAGAACATTTTATGAATTTGACTCCAAAGAAAAGAGAAGTGAAGGCAAAGATAAATGAATGGGACTACATCAGACTAAGAAGTTTTTGGTAAGCAAGAGAAACTGACAACAAAATAAACAGCCAACTAAATGGGAAATGATTTTTTCAAACAACAGCTCAGATAAGGGCCTAATATCCAAAATTTACAAAGAACTCATAAAACTCAACAACAAACAAACAATCCAATAAAAAATTGGGAAGAGGACATGAAAAGACACTTCTCCCAGGAAGAAATACAAATGGCCAACAGATATATAACAAGATGCTCCTCTTCATTAGCTATTAGAGAAATGCAAATCAAAACTACAATGAGATACCACCTCATACCTGTTAGATGAGCTATTATCAACAAGACAGGTAATAGCAAGTGTTGGAGAGGCTGTGGAGAAAAAGGAACCCTCATTCACTGTTGGTGGGAATGTAAAATAGTATAACCATTATGGAAGAAAGTATGGTGGTTCCTCAAAAAACTGAAAATACAACTACCTTATGACCTAGCAATCCCTCTACTGGGTATATACCCCCAAAACTCAGAGACATTGATACGTAAAGACACATGTAGCCCCATGTTCATTGCAGCATTGTTCACAGTGGCCAAGACATGGAAACAACCAAAAAGCCATTCAATAGATGACTGGATAAAGAAGATGTGGCACATATACACTATGGAGTACTACTCAGCCATAATAAATGATGACACTGGATCATTTACAACAAAATGGTTGGATCTTGAAATAAGTAAATCTGAAAAAACTAAGAACTGCATGATTCCATACATAGGTGGGACATAAAAACAAGACTAAGAGACATGGACAAGAGTGTGGTAGTTATGTGGGGGGGAAGGAGAGGGGAAGGGGGAGGGAGAGGGATACAAAGAAAACTAGATAGAAGGTGATGGAGGACAATCTGAATTTGGGTGATGGGTATGCAACATAATTAAATGACAAGATAACCTGGAGATGTTTTCTCTGAACATATGTACCCTGATTTATTGATGTCACTTCATTAAAATTAAATTAATAAAAATTTATAAAAAAAACATTGATAAAAGATATCCAGGAAGATACAAAAAGTGGCAGCATATACTGTGTTCATGGATAGGAAGAATAAGCATCATTAAAATGTCTATATTACCCAAAGCAATTTATAAATTCAACACAATTCCTATTAAAATACCAATGGCATATTTCAAATATATAGAACAAATATTTCAAAAATTTATATGGAACAAAAAAAAGAAAATGAATAGCCTTAGCAATCTTGAAAAAGAAGAATAAAGTAGGGGGTATTACACTTCCTGATATCAAGTTATACTATAAGGCCATCATACTCAAAACAGCTTGATTCTGGCATAAGAACAGACATATAGATCAATGGAACAGAACAGAACAGAGAACCCAGAAATAAACCCACACCTTTATGGACAATTGACATTTTACAAAAGAGGTAAAAGCATACAATGGAGTAAAGACAGTCTCTTTAACAAATGGTGTTGGAAAATTGGATAGCTCTGTGCAAAAAAAAAATGAAACTAGACCACCAACTTACACCATTCACAAAAATAAACTCAAAATGGATAAAAGACTTAATATAAGTAATGAAATCATAAACATCTTGGAAGAAAACATAGGCAGTAAGCTCTCCAACATCTCACACAGTAATATATTTGCTGATTTATCTCCCCGGGGAAGTGAAATAAAGGATAGGATGAACAAATGGGACTATATCAAAGAAAATAGCTTTTGCACAGCTAAAGACAATATGAGCAAAATAAAAAGAGAAACCATACAATGGGAGAACATATTCAACAATACATCTGATAAGGGGTTGATAAACAAAATTTATAAAGAACTTGTAAAACTCAATACCAGGAAGGTAAACAATACAATCTAAAAATGGGTAAAAGAGCCCTGGCCGGTTGGCTCAGCGGTAGAGCGTCGGCCTAGCGTGCGGAGGACCTGGGTTCGATTCCTGGCCAGGGCACACAGGAGAAGCGCCCATTTGCTTCTCCACCCCTCCGCCGCGCCTTCCTCTCTGTCTCTCTCTTCCCCTCCCGCAGCCAAGGCTCCATTGGAGCAAAGATGGCCCGGGCGCTGGGGATGGCTCTGTGGCCTCTGCCTCAGGCGCTAGAGTGGCTCTGGTCACAACATGGCGACGCCCAGGATGGTCGCAACATGGCAACGCCCAGGATCCAGGATGGTCGCAACATGGCGACGCCCAGGATGGGCAGAGCATTGCCCCCTGGTGGGCAGAGCGTCGCCCCCTGGTGGGCAGAGCGTCGCCCCCTGTTGGGCGTGCCAGGAGGATCCCGGTCGGGCGCATGCGGGAGTCTGTCTGACTGTCTCTCCCTGTTTCCAGCTTCAGAAAAATGAAAAAAATAAAAATAAATAAAAATGGGTAAAAGAAATGAATACACACTTCTCCAAAGAGGACATACAGATGGCCAGTAGGCAGATGAAAAATGTTCAACATCACTAATCATTAGAGAAATGCAAATTAAAACCACAATGAGATATCACCTCACACCAGTCAGAATGGCGCTCATTAAGAAAACAACACATAATAAGTGCTGACAAGGATGTGTAGAAAAGGGAACACTCCTGCACTGTTGGTGGGAATGCAGACTGGTGCAGCCACTGTGGAAAACAGTATGGAGATTTCTCAAATAATTAAAAATAGAACTGCCTTTTGACACAGCCATCCCACTTTTAGGGATATATCCTATGAACACCAAATCACTGATCCAAAAGAAGAAATGCACCCACATGATTATTGCAGCATTCTTTACAATAGCCGAGATCTGGAAACACCCCAAGTGCCCATCAATGGACAAGTGGATTAAAAAGCGGTGGTACATATACACAATGGAATAGTACGTGGCCATGAAAAAAATAAGTTAAGGTTACCTTTTGTGATGACATGGATGGACCTGGAAACTATCAGGCTAAGTGAAATAAGCCAGGCAGAGAAAGAAAAATATCATATGACCTCACTCACTTGAGGAATCCAATGAACAGTGTGAACTGAGGAACAGAATAGAGGCAAGGCAGGATCAAAGGGATCCCACCAGAGGGAAAGTGGTCAGAGGGAAAGAGGATGAGAGGATGGGATCAGAGAAGGGAAAGAGACTGGTGAAATTATATATACATAACACAGCATTATAGAGAGCAGGACAGCCAATCCTGGAAGGAAGAGGGTAAGGTGTTAGGGGAATGGGGCAAGAGGAGTGTTGAGGGGAACATGGGGTTGGGAGGGAGATTTTTTTGGTGTGACACTTTAGTCTATGTAAACACAATAAATTAAAATCAATAAAAATTAAAAAAATAAAGATTTCAGAACTCACTATATAAAAGTGGAGGAGAGGATTGGTGTTTATTTATCAGAGAAATGACATGATATCCTTTTGTCCTACTTTTTAAAATTCAGGTCAATTCTTCTCTTTGTTTACAGGACTTTTACTGTAGTCCTTCCAAACCCCCACAATTTTATTTTGTTAAGTTCATAAGTTCACTTGATTCACCACTTATAAAAGTTGCTTCACATCTTCTGTCAAGCTTCATTTTCTCGGAATAAGTTATACATTTCTTCCATCTTCCTTGCTTGTTCTCATACTATTTTCTTTTATTTCCCTTATATAATATTCATCTTTTTTAAAAAATATTTTCACCACTTGATTTGATTTCGGGGAGACTTTATCATCGGTCTTTGTATCTTCAGTAACTTTCTAGCATGTTGCCTTTCTAGATACTTAAACAATTTTAATTGACTGACTGATTAGAACTATGTCTTGGTAAGAAAACTTCATCCTCAGTAAAGAAGGCACAATAAATAGAAAACAGAAAAATATGAAGGGTAATAGCTAGATGGTCACTGTAATGAGACTGTGAGAATAAAATAAAAAGGTGAAGAGGGAAATAAAGACTGCAGAAAAAGAAAGCTGCTTAGATGGAAAAGAAATGGAAGGAGTGTTTGAAGACAACCCCAAATAATTTAGAAAAGTAGTTTGTTATACATGGTTTGACTTTGCTAAAGGAAGAATGCATTTCCTTTGATGGGTGTATTTGATACTTCTATTAAAGCATCCATTTTTTTAGATATCTAGAAATCATAATTAATTATTTCCCCTTATGACAGAATGTGGGCTACTCTCTCTTTTTCTAAAAACCTAAAAAGTATATTTAAGTGAGTCTGAGCTATAATATTAGTTTATTAACAGTGAGAAAAAAATATCAACAGCTATTAATGTGCATCTCATTCTGTTCCTAAAAAAAGCAGGATGTGAAAATTTCCTGCTAATCCTAATATTTAAGTGTTCAAAAGTTCAAGATCTATTCTAAATCTTACTCTGCTGATTCAAACTTAATTATATGTTATTTCTCTCTTGCTTTTCTACAGTATGCTGTCTGGCTAATCCTCTGGGTTACGTGGAATGTGTTTGTTATCTGCTTCTATTTGGAGGCTGGGGACCTCTCAAAGGTAATTTGCCATCTGATTTGCCTGAGTCATCAGTAGTGTGTTAATAAGCCTCTTCCTTAGTAAGGCAGAGCCTCACCCTGCTCTTGTCACTTAATGCACCTTGAATGAAGATAGGTGCCCTCATCTATATCTCTGCATTTCTACCATCAAAGATATGCTTTAGTGTGTCATAAAATGTTTTTCATTTATTAGCAAAGCAAGTGTGAAATATTATTAAAGTAACCATGCTGTAGACTTTTACAACATTGACGAGAGATTTCTGAAGCAGAATAGAATTTTTTTATAGATAACGTCTTCAAGATTAAGTCACTTAGTTTGCTAATTATTCTGCTAAAGATTTTCATGATTCAGTCCAAATAGCAATACAATAATTTAAACAATTAATGGGTTTTAGATGAGTAAAATTGTTACCAGATGAATAAACATATTGTTCTAAAATCATCTGCAAAGCACTATACTACTTGACTTCTCATGAAGTTTCTTTGTTTCAAGCTGTCTTCATGTGAATATGTGTGTTGCTATTATATTTCTACCATAAATGCCTTTACTCTTGAAATAATGTAGTCTTTAGATCTCTAGAACCAGCATCCTTCTTCTATGGGAATGAAATTAACATCAGGTAAGTCAAATGAGATAATCCATTTAAAGTAGTATTGTATCTTGCTTGCGACACTTGAGAGGGTTGCAAACTTGTACTTAGTTATATTATTAAAAGACAGATTGTAAAATATTCTTTTCCCTATCCCTTGTTAGAACAGAAAAACCCTGTAAAATTGTTGCCATTTTTAAAACCCAAAGATGATAACTTGCTTTAAAAGGAAAAAAAAAATTGAGCTATAAAGTCACCAGGAATAACCATTGCAGGGCTATCTATTTTGGGGGGTGGATGGCGAGAGTAGTAGTAATACTCATTTATAATGTAGAGTACAGAAGTTTTACAGAGCAGTCTGAACATTTGCAAGGGTGTTTATCTGACCTGGTAGAGGCATTTCTGTGATTCTTGTAGTGCATTGTCCTCCACACTCTTGGCAGCAGACAGTCCATTCCAAAGGTGCTGTGATCAATGAAAAGGGAATGTTCAGGTGGCTCTAGGAAGGACAGAGACAGGACTGCTGCTGTGTCCATGCCAGAAAAACAATACACAGTTCCCAAGGACTTGAATTTCTTACCCATTTTATATACCTCTGCTGCTCTATAATCTACTTTATTTCAAGAAATTCTACACTAGAACGACTTTTAATGATATTTTTAATTTTAAATAATCACCTTAAAATTGGAAGGCATCTATTCAGGCATACTGCCTAAGTAATGATCTAGCAGATCAGTTTGTTTAATATAAAAGGAGAGGGAGAGAGAGAAATTTGAGTCAAGCAGGCTGCACAAATGTTCTGTAATTGTGTTTCCTGCTCCACATGATTACTGCAGGCACAAAATAAAGCTTGTGATCTCATGACCTTGGACATGGGCATTGAATCCACGGTGAGGGTATATTCTAAAACATTATAGTTCAAGACAGTCGCATCCCAAATGACTAAGAATTCTTCTAATGCACAGTCAGGTAATGACTGTCCCTTGGCAATGCAGCAGTTAATAACTTCTCTTTTCATCTTATAAAACCAGTGCTAGGCTCTGCAGAGCACATGAAAATTTAATGTGTTTTAACAAATAATCTAAAAGAAAACTATAAAGGGCAAAGTTATAATAGTTTTTGGCACCAGGTTTTTCCTCCTTTTCCTACTCAAAGGGATTGAGAAAGCAGTATTTATACCATTTAATTCTGTAGCTTCTGCAACTGCCTCACATTCTTTCAGTAATACAGTGACAGAAGGAAGCAATCAATGGTGATTGAAAAATGTACAGATATATGAAAACTCAAAATGGGACTCCTGAAACTGCTGATAAAACTTATTCTACAGAATATAAACATTGATTTCTCAAGCCAACAACAACATAAAAATAAAGAGTTTGACCATGCGCATAGGTCAGTTTATTTAAAACTGAGGGAGAAATACAGGAAATTAAATCAGGGATGAAATTCTATGGTCTTATATCTGTGAAAGAAGTGTGTTTATTTTCATAAACTATTTTGTAAATTATAATTCCTTCATAATGAATATTAGCAAGAATATTAAAACAATATTTAGCTACCTGTTAGAGTTTACAGTGTTGTATAGTCATTTTGCACAGTGTCTTTTCTGTTTATTTATTTTTAAACAGAGATTAAAGTCACTAACCAACTCAGTGTGTATATTCAGTGCTGAAAGGCTTAACTACAAAAATAAGATTCACAAGACTGACCTGTCTTATCTTCAGTTTTCTTTGCAACCAAAGTTGTATAGATAATATATTTTCTTCACTGAAAAATCTGTGTATATCAAACATTATTATTAAAATACTAATAAATATATTTTAATAATTATCCAAGAACATTTAAGGAAAAATAAAATGAATCCACCAGAGAAGCTGTTTTAAAATGTTTATCTCAGATTAAAATAATGGGAATGTAGTATAAAACAGTGATAGCAACAGATGATAGCAACTGCTAAACATATATATTGTATAATAATTATTTCCACATTGTTTATATATTAGTGTTGTAACTAAACATCCTACTGTACCACACAATGTGTTACATATTCAGTTGATATTTTAATAGATATCCTGTTAAGGAAACAGAGCTGACATTAGTTTGTAACTCAAGTGTCTGCTAACTTTGTAAACAGTTGCCCTTGAGCGTTCAATGTTTATTGAATTAATAGTTTTGGATGAATAGTTTTGAGGATTCCTCATGTAAATAGTATTACTGCTCTGTTGTGTTTGTTGGGACACTTGAGATTCTATTGTTTACATGTCAAGTAGAAAGAAATAGGAACTAATTCCATCTATCAACTAAATTCAGTTATTTTTGAAGAGGGAAGATCTGTTCTTTGTTCTGTAGTAAATTTTTTTTTTTTTTTGTATTTTTCTGAAGCTGGAAATGGGGAGGCAGTCAGACAGACTCCCGCATGCGCCCGACTGGGATCCACCCGGCACGCCCACCAGGGGGCGATGCTCTACCCATCTAGGGCGTTGCTCTGCCGCAATCAGAGCCATTCTAGCACCTGAGGCAGAGGCCACAGAGCCATCCTCAGGACCCCGGCCAACTTTGCTCCAATGGAGCCTTGGCTGCGGGAGGGAAGAGAGAGAGACAGAGAGGAAGGAGAGGGAGAGGGGTGGAGAAGCAGATGGGCGCTTCTCCTGTGTGCCCTGGCCGGGAATCGAACCTGGGACTCCCGCACGCCAGGCCAATGCTCTACCACTGAGCCAACTGGCCAGGGCCTGTTCTGTAGTAAATTTTAACTTCAAAGTGCATAGTAGTTAGGAGAACACATATAATGTGGTAAGTCACCAGTTAGACTCATCATCTGGGGAATGAAATTTGTTAAATAATTTTTGAATAGTAATACCCAAGAAAAAAATGTAGTAGTCTTCTGCTCTCTCTAAAAACCTGTATTTTATTGTATGTGATAAAATTGTAAATTACTCTTAGGCTGAAATTATATTCTAAAATGTTCTTTGTATGGCAATTTTGAAATCTCTGTTGCCATTTTGTAATTTATGGGGCTCCATTAGTGAATGATGCATCAATCTGTAGAAATGAGGCAATAAATTTACAGAGCATGAAGGAGTAACCAAGGGCTTATTTTACACTTAAAACAACCAATTGGTTTTTAACCCCCTGAGACTAAGGATGCATATTTTATTATATTATCAGAAACTTACCTAGTTAAATATAGCCTAAAGCAATTAATTATACCTAGCGGTATGTTTCATAATGAACACATTTAATAGCAACTTCTAGAAGGCTACCATATTTGAACAATTTTTTGTATAGTGTGTCTGGGATCTAGATATATATTTTTATTAAAAATTAATTTATAATAAGGTCACATAAGAATGTGGCTTATTTAATCTCCAGGAAATAAAAATTGTTGCCCTGCAAATGTAAGAGTCAGAAATAAGATAAAACCTGTCATTCAATGTAGGAAAGAAGGAACATATTCTTAAAGCCAGATGTGAGTGCTCTATGGAACAGTGTCTTATTGCAACAGTCCTGTTATATTCCTTCTATTAAAAAATTACTCATTTAAGGTGATATCTGACATTTTGATATATTCTACTCAATTAAGTCAATATTTATATCAAAAATTTCTTTTATTATCTCAAATGTAAAGATGGTATGAAGATAAATCTAATAATGTTTTAAATTTAAATTAGTACTCTTCTTCAAGAACCGAAAATATTTATTGAATTACTGATAGAAAAAGAATTCCTCTGATAATTAATTTAAGATTAAATTAAACAAGTGTCAAGGGGACAATTTCTTGGATTCATATCTTATATATTCCTGTAAAATGTATATAATCTAAGAAAATTTCAATTGACTATTACTAAGATAATAAGAAAATTTTCATTTCCCAACCATCATACAAGGTGTTTGTTTTTTTTTAACGGATAATAAAACATCATGTTATTAGGAATTAAGTATGGAATTTTTCTAAAATAAAAATGAACCAACCTATTACAATTTGGTTAAAGAGTCACTGCCTACCTTCTTGTTTTCTTTCATACTGTATTGAATTAAACTACTTATTTTCTTAGTTCTTTAATTTTCTTTCCTTTGCTTATTTTTCCTTCCTTCTAATACTCCTAAAGTGAGTACTGGTAATAAGGTCCTTAAAACTTTCTACTTTTCTGTCTACATTCTTTTACTTGAAAATGCCACCCGCTGTCATAGTTTAAACTATTATTTCTACACATGTCTACCAGATTTATATCTTTAGTCCTGACCCTGTAGTTCAAGTCTCACATCTCCAACTTCCTGCTGTTGTCATGTCAGTTCCATTGTCATCTTAAATTCAACATGTCCAAGGGCATTTATTATCATCCCTAAAGAATCCAACTTTCCTAATTCAGTTCTTAACTCAGAGAGCAAAAAGCAAAATTTATTATGAAAAATGAGTAAAAGAGGAAAAAAGAGTCATGTTGGGGGATGACAGGCCCCAGAAATCTTTATAGATTGACCATGAGTTGAAGCAAGAAATAGATTTTTAAAAATATATAGTGTTTGTGTCTGTGTATAATAAACCTCAGACATCAAAAAGTGAAACACAGTAGAAATCTGCTGAAGTAATAATACTCTGGATAGGTAAATATGTCAAAGAGATGAGCTGTTCTTTCAAAGATGTTATATCCTGGGGATGTTTGCTGATTCTGCTTGGAGCAGAATCCAGGCTTTGAACACATAGAAAGTGGTTTTGGTGGTATGTCTAAATTAGCATAACTTTGAGGGAGAGAACATCAAGCACGTGGCTAATTTTCTTTTAAGAGCTTTTGGTGATTATATATAGGGCTAAAAGGGAAAGACTAAAAAGCAGGGTGAAAAAATTTGGTATTATTTCAAAATAGAGTATAGAATAAGTATTGCAAAAAGATCTATAGAATAAGCTAGATTTAAAATTGAGAAAGTTGGTAATTGAGCCAGAGGCTCAATTAACACAATTAACAAGCAATAAATTAATATATTAGAACATGTAATTTCAAAAGTTATATAGAAAATTTACTTATAAAATGACTGCAAACATAGAATATTCAAAATATAGAAAAATTTGCAATTATGAAGCAAGTATTTTTTGACCACTGAAATTAAGCTAACCTCCCCCAAAACAACAACAAACAAACCTGTAACTACTTATAAATTAAGCAATACACTTCTAAATAATCTATGAGCCCAAAAGGTTAGAAAGAATATTAGAAAATATCCATATTTTGTTGAAAATTTTGGGTACAGAAATCTAAATAGGTTTTAGAGTAAAATGTATGAGATATTAAAAGAGAAGAAATCCTGAAAAATTAATGATCTAAACTTCCAAATCCAGAAGCTAGTAAAAAAAAAAAAAAAAAAGCAAATGAAACCCACAGAGGTAGAAGTATTGAAATAAAGAAGAGGATAGCAGAACTCAATGAACATATAACAGAAAAAAAATCAATAAAGTCAAATTATTTCTTTAAAAATGTTAATGTTAAAAAAACCTAGTAAGAAAGATCAAAATAAAAAAAATAAGTAAAACCATTTTGGTAATATCAAAATACAGATTAGCTAGCAAGAGATAATATATTATGAATAAGGTTAAGTTAATATATGGTTTAACAATAAGCATGAAATGGACAAATCATAGGAAAATACAACTTGAAATAAATTAAAAATGCTCTTTTATCCTTTAAAGAAATTGGGTCATTAATCAAAATTTTGACAGAAAATCACCCCTAAAACTTGATGTCTTCTTCACTAGTCAATTCTTAAAAATATTTGAAAATGTTGTAATATAATTTTACATAAACTCTCCCAAGGAATAGAGTGGAAAAGTCATCTAACTTAACTTATTGAGGACAGCATATACATTGCTTATATATACAGGTGTTATTGACAAATGACCTACACATACTGAATTAAAATGTAATAAAATAAACAAGAATAAAGAAAAAATAGTAAATTATCTCCCCTTAACTTCCTAAAAAATTACATATTATTTTTCATACTTTATTATTCTTACATATATTTCCATATCACCTATGCATCTTCAACTTTCTAAAAGGCTATATGTCATCATCATTATTCAGGAGAGTGTCTGTCCTAAGGTACCACCCAGCAGTGAGGAATTATAGAATCAATTAAGAGCATTTTAGATGTTTAACAATAAGCCTATTTGATCCATCATAAAATAAATGCAACAAGTTGCTCTTAATTATGTTTACTTAATTGCCTCTTCTTCAGTAAAGGAATCATTTTGTATTCATCCCAGGACCAAAAGATATGCCAGACATGTCAACAGTGCTCATTGGAATGCAATTAAATGGTAATAGAATGGATTTCAGTAACTGCCTTGCTCCACCAAATAGAGCTATTCCACCACTGTATGAATGATGGAGTCAACATCCCTCATGGTTGGGCCTGTTCTCTGCTGTGATAACAAGCACAGGGGAAAAAATCTGGGGCACTGGCCACCAAGATCAGTGTTTTTTAAGATTAATAATCATATGAACCATCTGGATATCTTTTTTAAACTACAGACCCTGTTTTCTTTAGAGGAGGGCTGACCTATTTCACCCCTAACTCCCACATGATGACATTCTTATTTGTATATTAAATATACTTTGATTTGTAAATATTAGGTTACCTGGAACTTTTGAACAGGGTCCAATGAGAGTGTTTGATTTCTGGCTGTCCTTTGAAACAAGGATTCCAATGTAGATCTTGATATTTGTGCATATACAAGTTTATTACCTGATTTATTACTTAATACTGACTCTACCCAAAACGAATTACCCAGAGCTCTGGGGAGAATTTATGCTTCAGTTCATCCTTTAATACCCAAGTCATATGTATCCTTTCTTCATGTGGCAAAATCCTTTTCAGAATCCTCCCCATACCTTTCACCATGCTGGAGCTCAATGACTGTGCCCCTAATTTTACCTTATTTTCATAAATTAATTTTTATTGTAACTGAATTTCCAGGAGCTGAGGATCTCTATTCCTAGAGTAACAAAACTATTGTATGCTCAGTAAAGCGCTGCTTAAGAAAGACAGCTACATCTGAGAATTCCTTCACCTCAGTTCCAGCCCGCTGGTTCAGTCTGCAGACCAGGGGTCTCAAACTCGCGGCCCACGGGCCGCATGTGGCCCGCCGAACAATTTTGTGCGGCCCGCAGACTAATCCACAAAGTTCAAAATATTTTGGATAAAATTAAGTAAGCCTAGGGGCCTACTTGTATTTTTCACTTCTCTAGCATCCTAGCTAGATATTAGCTTAGTTAACAGCAGTTGTGATGCGAACTACAGTTTCTGGTCGTTTTGTGACACTGAAAAGTGTTGCGTAACAGTTGCCTTTTGTAGACCTAGTGCGGCCCGCCTAAGGGCTGTGATCTTGCTCTGCGGCCCACATGCTGAGTTGAGTTTGAGACCCCTGCTGTAGACCAAACGGTTTAGCTGTTTCCTTTCATGGTTGAGTCATGTTCTCTCTCCAAAAGAAGCCAATGGCATATATAGTTTCTATGACTCTAGTAAATTAACTGCTTTCATTTGTACTTTTTAACTTTGAAGCTTCCTCTTGCTAATCCTCCCTCCAAATGCCCCTGTGGGTGTCAAAAACCTCATTATTTTCTTTTGTGGGCCTAAAAGTGTCTTGGGTTTTGAAGGAAGACCTTCCACATGCAAGAGTCCCCATGAGCACTAGCAAAGCCTTGGGCATGAGCAAGCATTATTATTTCTGCTGGGTGATTCATAGGCATCATGTATGCAAAATGTTGGCAGAAGGTCCATTTAGAGAGCAGTGAGAATGGGCGACCTGAATGACTCCCTAGACTAGAAGAATGGTCTCCAGGTATTGTTTTGGCTCCCCTAAATATTATGTTGCTGGTGAAGTTCAATGTGACAGCCTCAGTAGCTCTCTACATTGTCCAGAATCTTCTACTCATTCAAAGGCACACCCTGGCCCTGGCCGGTTGGCTCAGTGGTAGAGCGTTGGCCTGGCATGCAGGGGGGGTCCCGGGTTCGATTCCTGGCCAGGGCACACAGGAGAAGCGCCCATCTGCTTCTCCACCCCTCCCCCTCTCCTTCCTCTCTGTCTCTCTCTTCCCCTCCCGCAGCCAAGGCTCCATTGGAGCAAAGATGGCCTGGGCGCTGGGGATGGCTCCTTGGCCTCTGCCCCAGGCTCTAGAGTGGCTCTGGTCGCAACAGAGCGACGCCCCGGAGGGGCAGTGCATCGCCCCCTGGTGGGCAGAGCGTTACCCCCGGGTGGGCGTGCCAGGTGGATCCCGGTCGGGCGCATGCGGGAGTCTGTCTGACTGTCTCTCCCCGTTTCCAGCTTCAGAAAAATTTAAAAAAAAAAAAAAAAAAAAAGGCACACCTATCCTACTACTTCAAGGCCTACATTTTCTCTCTAGGAATGAGCTTCATGGTCTCATCTGTTCTCTTTCCAGCCTATTTTTAAGGAATGCACTATGAATACTCTTTCTTATGCAACCTTCCTTTTGCAGTAATCTCTTACTCTTTTCCATTAAATCAGAAGCTTTGGTTTCAAAGCTATTTTTTAGGTAAAATAAAAAATTTTATTATTTTTTTAAAATTTAATTTATTTAATTAATTTATTTATTTTTTAGAGAGGAGAGAGAGGGGGAGAGAAAGAGACAGAGAGGGAGAGAGAGGAGAGAAAGACAGAGAGAGAGAAGGGGGGAGGAGCTGGAAGCATCAACTCCCATATGTACCTTGACCAGGCAAGCCCAGGGTTTCGAACTGGCGACCTCAGCATTTCCAGGTCGATGCTTTATCCACTGCGCCACCACAGGTCAGGCTCTCTATTCTTAATTGATAAAACATATATCAATCTATTCAAAAGTATAGTAATAATGTATTACATTATGTATGCTTATATGTGTGTATATATGTAAATATGCATATATAGATATATACATAAACACACATACATATATGTACATATATGTTTATATATAAGTGAAATGAATAACAGCAATGATACAAGGAATAAAAGTGAGAAATTATAATTAATATGTTAATTTAGGAAGCACACTATACATGAAGTAGTATAGGGTTATTTGAAAATCAACTTGGATTACTTGTAAATGTTAATTGCAACCTCCAGGGAAACCACTAAAATTTTTAAATTGAATTTATTGGGGTGACATTGATTAATAAAATTATATAGGTTTCAGGTGTACAATTCTGTAATATATCATCTGTACATGGTATTGTGAGTTCACCACCCCAGTGAAAGTCTTTGTTCATCACCACTTATTCCTTCTTCACCCTCTTCTACTACCTCCCCACCCCTCTTTCTATCTGGTAATCACCATACTGTTTTCTGTGTCTATGGGTTTTTTTATAATCCCTTCTCCCTTCACCTTTTTTTACCAGGCCACCCAACCACTCTCCTCTCTGACAGTTGTCAATCTGTTCTTTGTATCTATGAGTCTGTTTCTAATTTGTTAGTTTATTTTGTTCATTAGATTCTACTGTAAGTGAAATCATATGGTACTTGTCTTTCTCTGACTTGCTTATATAACTTAGCATAGTACTCTCCAGGTCCATTCATGCTGTGTAGCAGAAGGTAAGATTTTGGTTTTTTATTTCTTGTTGTGTTTTATTTTTGTTGTTGTTGTTGTTTTGTATTTTTCCAAAGTTAGAAGCATGGAGGCAGTCAGACAGACTCCCTCATGAGCCTGACCAGCATTCATCCAGCATGCCCACCAGGGGGCGATGCTCTACCCATTTGGGGCATTTCTCCTTTGTGGCTGGAACCATTTCAGCACCTGAGGTGGAGGCCATGGAGCGGTCCTCAGCCCCCAGGCCAACTCTGCTCCAATGGAGTCTTGGCTGTGGTAGGGGAAGAGATAAAGAAAAAGGAGATGGAGAAGGGTAGAGAAGCAGATGGGCGCTTCTCCTGTGTGCCCTGGACAGAAATTGAACCTGGGACTTCCACATACTGGGCTGATGCTCTACCGCTGAGCCAACCAGCCATGGCCAAGATTTCGATTTTTAAAGCTGAGTAGTATTCCATTGTATAAATATACCACAGGATTTGACCAACTCATCTACTGATTGACACATGGTCAAAGGTATCATTTCTGATGTGGACCTTGCGAGTCTCTTTTGAAATAAAAAAAAAGTCATCTGTGCATGGTATTGTGAGTTCACCACCCCAGTGAAAGTCTTTGTTCATTACCATTTATCCCTCCATCATCCTAAAAGCACAAAGTTTCTTTTCGCCTTCCTTCCAAAGCAATGGTAATTCTCTTTGAATTAGTAAAGATGACACTCAGTAAGGAAAGTTTGCAAAATGTAAGCATAAAATATTAAAGTACAAAAATTAATATTCTAAGATAGTATCCTGCTAGAAATATAAATAAAGCAGATGCAAACATCTTTGAAGCAATTGCTATCTTCATTTGTATGTAAAGGCCAGTTTATAGAGATCATTATAGAACAAGAAATTCTGTTCTATGCTAACAATTAAAAGTTACATTTTTATTGGTTTATTATTTACAGAGCTATGTAAAATATAAGAATGTATTTGAATTAAGAACCTTTAAATTTAGAAAAAAACTTAATTTTTTGAAAAAAATTGAAAACTATTATATTTTTTTTAAAAAAACATTAGGATATTTGGTCCACATTAAAAGATCGAGGCTGAAATAGTTGCAGGACCTACTTGAGAATTATGTCCAATTCAGCATGGTCCCCAAGTTCCTAGTGTACTTTCATTTCAGCCTGTGATATCCTTATCAAAATCACCCCCTTCACTGTAAACCATCATCCTAACATGACCCCAGAAATTCATTTTAAAACTAAATTGGAATTGGCAGTTGTCAGATTGGCTTTATGGGGCAAAATGTTAATTTTTATATCTGTGAATTCTCTCTGGGACAATTGATGCTTTGATGAACTGTGAGAAATACAAAAATAAAACCCAAGGAATACTAAACAGTGAAACAAATAAATTTTTTTCTACTTCTAACATCCAGGTTTGCTTAGCCAGAAAGAGCAAATAAGTGACCATTTTCCATGCCTTTTATATTATAACAATCCCGCTGTAATTCTGTCTTGTACTTAAAATTTATATTCAAAATACTATTGCACTTTGAATTAGTTTAGTATGACTATACGTAACCAAGGAGCAGTATTCAGTAAATACTGTTATTAGATGTTTACAATGCAAAAATATTAGACTATTTAAATATCTTTCCTGATTGAAAATTATATGGAGAAATTTTGAAATATCCTGCTCACAAAAATTAGGGGATATTTTATAGCTTCATATTCATCTTGAAATATCCCCTAATTTTTGTGACTAATATATTTCAGATGTTTTACATACTAACATTGCACTTAAACTGTTATTTTCCCTCCTCTTTAAAGATTTGTTTTTGATCGTTTATAAAGCAAAATGTGTACACAGCCTGTTGCAACCAGAAAAGTAGCTTATAAGGTTAAAAAGAAAAGGATGACTCATTAATAAATAGCCTTTTTTTTTTTTTTCTTCATTAGCACATGTAACCTGCTAGAGAAATGAGTCTAATGGCAACTGCAGGATCAGGACTTGCCACTCATAGGTAGAATAATACATAAAACTAAAGTAATTAAAAGGTATTTTAAGAAATGTCATCTTTTTTTCATAGTGTAAAAACTAGGTATTGTGTGGAGAAGTAGCTGCCCTGATGCCATAGGAACACTCTGTCCCTTTTCCACTCTGACAGAAATATCTCTAGAGGCAGGTCCTCAAGTCTTATTTGAACCCCAAGTGAGAGTGAGTTTGGTGCTCTCAATTAGTCCCGAAAGAGCAACTAATATCACAGGATTTGGCACACTCGGCAGTTGCTCCTGAAGAGATCTGTAGCTGGCCAGATACTCAGCAGGGCTGTGACCCTCTAAGGGGGACATCCGATACACTAGCTTCATCAGGCAGCTTGTGAAACGGATGGACTCCAGCTTCTGCACTCTGATTTTACGAGCACTGAAATTAATCCATTAAGCATTTTGTATACCCAGACCCTCCGCTACTTACTTTTCAATGCGTTTATATAGTAAGTTAACTGTGGCCTCATAGTGTGCAGCATAATGACTCCAATTCTTCTTGTCTCTCTGCTTCCTGTTTTCTTCTTCTCAATGAAACAAAAATAGCAAAGTCTAATATTGCCAAATAGCCAAATAATTAGTACTGCCGAATATTTTTCTTTTTAAGTTTTTCCCTCACAAAATATAAAGCCAGAAGCACAGTTTTGGAAACAAAGATAGCAGAATATTATCTAATAAAAATAACAGACATAAATGTAAAAGGAAATAAACCATAAGATATTAATTGCTTATACAATAATGAGAAAAGAGTATTTCCCTGCAGTCTTCCAACCTGGAAAAGATGGGCCCTCGCTCTGTGACTATTTCAGTGTTTATTAAGAATGCAATTGTATCAGTTTTATGGGTTTCTTTCAGAAAAGTGAAAAAGAAAAAGCCACAGTATAAATCTAATTTTAAATGTTTAGATCGCTTTCTTTGTGATAAACATTTTATTGTCTAAATTATTCCATTCTCTTGAGTATTTCATAAGAGCAAAATCTCTCTCAGGGGCACAAGTGACATGATCTTTTTAGAAAACATTATCAGAGTCAAGCTAAAATGCAAATGAGACATAAACCCTAGTATTTTCCTTGACAACTGTGGAGTTACTAAAACTGAAGACATGAAGATTGAAAAAGGGGGAGAATAAAATAATTGCAAATTCAAAGGAAAGGAGAAACTGGTATGGCTTAAATGATAAATTCATTGTCACAACAAAAGGCTCATAACAAATTAATGTAAATAATCATACAAAGTGTTATTAATGGAAGAAATATGGCTTTGGAACTGCATATTCTCACAGGATATTTTGTAATCTAAATCATTATTTGACCATGTTTTGGGCCAGAGTTCAAGTTCTATTTTTGCTGGAATGTGTTAAAAGCAAAAACAACATGAAAAGGCAATACTTTGACTAGCACATGCAGGCGTTCTGTCTGTGACATTTATCACTCCTCAGATCTCTGGGGTCTGTTCGATCTGTGTTTATTTTTTTCTGAAGCTGTCCACTGGCTTGAGAAGGTGCCTTTCCCAGGGAGGAAACCCAGGCTTTCGTACTCGCTAGAATTGCTGTCCTCGGGATCTTTAATGATTTCTATTTCTTTGTTTGTTTCTTTATCTTAATTGATAAACTGCCTTATAAAAGACAAACACTCACGTTTACTTCAAGCTGAAATGTTCTCCTAAGGAAAACATTCTTACACAGTTTGGGAAATGTTAAAAATAATAGGTTAATATGAATTTTTAAAAATTATTATGTGTGATATCTTTACGCTGAATTTTTCTGTATTTTCAGAGTGTAAGCCCCATTCATGTGTCAAAATTACATGTATCTCAGTAACTGGCAAGTACTTTTCATGATCTTTATTCTAATTCCTGATCCATTTTTCTATTTCTATATCTTATTAATATGATTTACTAAAACACTAAATAGTAGACCATTGTTAAAAATATTTGAACATTATAGGTTAATTTTCAAGTTGGAATGAACTTAAAACATTGTAAAATAATGACTAATTCTCCTCAGCTTTCTGAAAATTACATGAAGTTTGGACATTTATTATAAGAGTGATGAGACTTTGACTAGGGTAAGAATGATATGGTGTATTTATAAAATTTTATTTATAAAATATCACCATGACTATTGTGAAAATATGTTATAGATGAGGGAAGAGGACAAATAGTTAGGATACTTTTACATGCAAGTAACAGATGCTTTTGGCTTAGATTGAGGAGATAGTTGGGGAGATAATAAAAGTTACATATGTGAATGCCATTTTAGATTATATCTAGTTATGTTCTCTATATCGGATGAGGTTAGGGCAACAGGATTTGCTAATATCCGAAATGTAAAAAGAGCATGACCAGGGTGACTTACGGGCTTGGAGCCTGAGCCGTGAGGATATTAGGTGTTCCCATTTATTGACTGGAGGCAGGCAGAGGCAGAGTTAGAAAAGAAGGAGGACTATGTGTGCAGAACCAGTTGCTCTATTTTTTCCTCTTGTATCTGAGCTGCTCATTAGACACCCACAGCAGTATTGTCCGGTAAACAGTAGTGTACATGAGTCATCAGTATATAAATGGAAGGTAAAGGCACACAAAAGAAGATTTCTGAGGAAAGATACATAGAGGAAGGAAAATAATTAAGGACAGTGCTTTGGGGCTTTACAACTTTATGGGTCTGGACGAAGAGGATCAGGACAAGAGACTAGGGGCAGTGGCCTGGGCAGTAGGGAGACAGCAAGGAGACTGATGTCCTACCACTTAGGTTAAAACAAAACACTATAAGATGGAAGAATGATAAGTTGTGACAAGAATGAGATTTGAAAACAATACCAAATATGGCAAAATGGAAGCAATTGCCGACTTTGAAAAAATTGATTTCAATGAAGAAATAGTGTGGAGAGCTTTGTTAAATGAGCTGAGATGAGAAAATTAAGACAGTGAATAAAGTCAGCTTCTTCAAGGACTCTTGCTGTAAGAAGCAGAGAAATAGGAGAGACAAGACAATCTAGTTAGGTTAGTTTGCTTTTTTATGTTTTGTTGAATATAGATATTGGAGCATGTTTTTATGCTAATGGGAAAATATAGTGAGTGGAAAGAACTGATGGGGTAGGAGCAAAGTTCTTGAGTAGCAGAGAGAAGATGGGATCCAGGGCAGAAGTGGAAAGTGTGACCTTAGAAAGGAACAGGGAAGAAACACAAGAAGAAAATACAGAGCTGATGAGTATAGATGCAGGCCGACTGGTAGATTTGGTAATAAAACAATAAAGAAATTCTCTTTTAATTGCTTCACTGTGCTTCAGTAAAATTAGTGGCAAGAATTTTCAATTTGAATGATAAAGGGGTAAGGAGTCAGGGTTTTGAAAACAGGGAAAATTGTATATAAATAGAATGACCCACAAGAATGGACTTAACATTGATTTTTCTAAATAATAGTGATGTGCATGTGCTAAGCCATCAGCAGGATTGCCAAGTGTTACTTATAAACTATGAAACTATCAGGATGCCTACCTGCTAGTTAGGTTGAGATGCAACAATGTAAGCCAACACAGCCATTTGCCTATAACCATTATAGCATTAGCATTATGCTCATTTGAAACAATTAAGCAAGTTAGAGAACTGACTAGTGAATAAGCTTATTTAGTATCAATTTTTTATATTGGTTTCTATGTGTAGGTTTTGCTTTTAAATAAGTTTAAATTTTAAAGAAGTTATTAGTAATTAATAGCAACTTTAAAGTGTCTTGATATAGATAGAATTAGAAGTTGGGACAAAGTATTCTATCAAGATATAAAAGCATTACCTATAGGGGAAAAATATCTGGTAACAAATGAAATATCCAACAGTAGTTGGATATGAATGGTTAAATAATATGTAGCTTATTCTTTTAAAATCAGAAAATATAATTTAGAACTATAACATAGATAATTCTGTAGGAAATCATTTAACACAATGACATGCAAAGCACTGTCAGAAATTACTTCTGCCAGCATCCCCAGCTCCTTCCTGCCCCCTTCACCTTGAAGAATCCTTTCCAGCATGCATGCTCCCTTCTGCTATTTCTCATTCCTCTGAGCACATTTTGTCTCGGTCTCTTATTATGTGTTATTTCCTCTGCCCAGAGCCTTGTTCTTCAAATGTTCACATACCCTTCTCTTCATATAGGTTTTCATATGAGGTCACCTCTTCAAAATGATCTTCTTAGACTATTCTGTCTAAAATAGCTACTGAGCTCTCACTCCTATTACTCATCTTTACTTCTACTCACAGTACTTATCATAATCTGGCATTGTATTTTATATTTATTTGTTTGCTTATGTAATGTAATGTCAGTTGCTCCTGTGAAAATAAGGTTGTGCTTTTCTTTTTTCCAGAGACAGAGAGAGAGTCAGAGAGAGGGATAGATAGGGACAGACAGACAGGAATGGAGAGAGATGGGAAGCATCAATCATTAGTTTTTTGCTGCGACATCTTAGTTATTCATTGATTGCTTTCTCATATGTGCCTTGACCATGGGCCTTCATAGAGCACCTATGAGAAGCAACCAATGAGTACATAACTGAAAGGAATAACTAAGTAACCCCTTGCTTGAGCCAGTGACTTTGGGTCCAAGCTGGTAAGCTTTTTCTCAAACCAGATGAGCCCATGCTCAAGCTGGCAACCTCGGGTCTCAAACCTGGGTCCTCCTCATCCCAGTTCGACACTCTATCCACTGCGCCACCGCCTGGTCAGGCGGGTTGTGCTTTTCATCCTAAGCACTGAGAACAGTACCAGTAGATGCTCACTTATATGTTACATAAACAAACTAACAAATGACTAATTATATGAATTAAATGAATATTTATTAAAGTGAATTAATATAATAATACCATTTTAATAAGCTCTATAAAGATATAGCTGTGCTCTGAAGTCAGCTATTGCTTGACTAGAAAGATTTCACAAGTTTGGTGTCAGTCGCAAAAGAACCAGCACAGGCTCTATATGGCAGATGAAGAATTAAATCAGGAAAAAATATTCAGAGAGAGCAGATAAAATCAGAAGAGTTGCTCCCCATTCAGCCACAGTAAAAGTAATTATATTCTCCTTTAGCTTCTAATGATCGGTTTATGAGAAGATATAGTTGATACTATCATCTTCTCCAGGAAGTGAAAGTGTTAGAGAATTCAGGGAAAAAAGGGTTGAAGAAGGTCATTCTCTACAAGAAGAAGAGATAACTTTCCAGTTAGAATAAACACCTCTCTCAGAGCATGACACCCAGACTTCCATTAAGAACCTCATGGATGGCCCTGGCCAGGTGGCTCAGTAGGTATAACATTTACTCGGCATCTGGAGGTTTGGTCACTCACCAGAGCACCTATGAGAAGCAACCAATGAGTGCATAACTGAAAGGAATAACTAAGTGGAGGAAAAAGTTGATGATTCTCTCCTCTCTCTTTCTCTCTCTCTCTCTCTCTCTTTCTTTCTTTCTGTCTCTCTCTCCCTTTCTCTCTCTCTCAAATCAATGGAAAAAAGAAAAAATGGAAACTAATGGCTTAAGTACTTGAACATAGTGTGCCTTACACACCTAATCTCTAGGTTAAGGCTTTACTCTTGGTTCAAACATAGACTCCCGGCCATGGTCAGTGGCTCAGTGGATAGGGCATCGGTTCAGCATATGGATGTCCCAAGTTTGATTCCCAGTCAGGACACACATGAGAAGCAACCATCTGCTTCTGTCCCCCTTCTTCTCTCCCTTCTGTCTCTCACACAGCCAGTGGCTCAGTTGATTCCAGCATCAGCCCCAAACTGGGATTGCTGGGTGGACCCTGGTGCGGGCACATGTTAAAGAAATTTCTTTTTATCTAGAGGTATTCTAATTTATAAAAGAAGACATGTTGCTTTTAAAATGAATCTGTTGTTTAAATTTGATTATACTTCCCTACAAATTAACTTCTTGATCAACAAATTGTTTTCAGTGAAGGAACTTTGGTATTGTCAGCACTGTTGATGGATGCTTCATAAATAACATTATATTGTGTCATCTACTTAATATGAATTTTAGATTACAAATAAAGTTTCCCAATCTACTGAGCCAGCAAAACGTTGCTTCAGCAAGGAATTTAACGTGCCTTATAGGTGAAAGAGGTATTGTATCATGGAAAATGGTCAGCATTCAATGTCAGTACAGTCTTTGATATTGGGCACCTGGAAACAATATTCCAAAATCTTCAGATCCTGTTATTTACCAATATTCTATCATTGCAGTCCCTTCCTTCCTTCCTTCCTTCCTTCCTTCCTTCCTTCCTTCCTTCCTTCCTTCCTTCCATCCTTTCTTCCTTCCCTTGTTTCTTCCTTCTTTCCCTTGTTTCTTCATCTCGTCCAATAAACAAGTTTGAGCATCAGTTATATGTCCCAAGGGTTATGGCACTGAGCAAGTTGGACTCCCATCTTCTGCTCATATTTTCTGAAGTCTAGCAAAGAAGACAGGTGATTACATTGTAATTGCATGATGTGTGATGAGCGTTATAACAGAGCCTGGACAAGATGGGCACAGCTTGGAGACCTCACTGAAGTTCAGGGAAGAACTCTAAGATTTCCTCCTGTGAGACTCCAGCCTCCACTCTTTCATATATCTGAGGTTTCCAGTACATTCTAGAATCTCAAGAGTTAAGAGTTGGGTGGACTTGAACTCTGCACATGTGTCAGCTATGCTGGCTGGTACATATCACTTCAATCCCAGAAGCTTGGTGAGATATCAAGCCTCTTGTACATCATTAGTGCCAGTGTGACTCCTTGCTTTAGTAGCAGTTATACTTATTAAAGGGCAACCAGTCACACTGGCCAAAACCTTTAGGATAATTTGTAGTCCATAACCAAGCTTCTTGAACCAGCACTGCACCTTCCAGGACGGTGGGGCTGGAAATGGTAAGGCCGTCGTGCTTTGACTGTGGTGCTAAAAAGCTGTGGGGCTGTAAAGTTCTATTCAGTTGAAGACTGAAGTGGTAATGAGCCTCTCCACCCAGGGATGCAGAGGTGAGTGGGCTCATGAGTATTTGGGAAGTGTGAAACCCTTTATGTACCCAGATATGGCTGAGTCACCCATTCAGCATGAGTTCAGGGAAGGGGTATGTTACCCAATCTGACAGGGCCACCCTGAAGATTATACTGGAGTGCTTGCTGGGAAAGGCTAAGGTCTCTGGTCTGGCTTCAGTGATTTTAGAGGGAAAGCAATAGCTCAGCCATGCCTAGTGGAAATTCTTCATGCTGTAAAAGGCCAAAGAACCCAAACAATATAACATCTTCCAAATACCTTTTTTGCTAGTGGAGGCTGGACTCAAAGAGCTAGGTTTCACTATGTGTTACTCAGATTCACTTCCTCCATTTTCTTTTTGTTTGTCTTACTGTGTATTTTCTCTTTTTCTTCTCATAGAACTTTATGTCAATGACCCTGGTTATTTTCTGCTGACCACTGAGTATTGACTGGACTCATGCTGGTCTACTCTGGCAAGTCTCCTGTCATTCAGTCTCTGAAACTAGGAATAGGACCCTGGGATAATAGCTCTAAATCTTAAGAAAGCTGATCTGTTCATGTTCCATGTCACCTGGCTTCTCTCCAAATTTAACCAATGACAGGTACTCTCCAGATGGGTAGAAAATTGGCAAAAAGAAATAAGAAGCCAGATATTTCCTTTTTTCTCCCTGGGTGCCAGAGATTAACCATAATTGCATCTCCTCTGTGTCCTGATGGCCATACCTGTTGGGCTCCAGATTCTAACTGCAGCCTCCATCCTGGGCTCCCATAGCCCTGGTCACACTCCCGTCTCTAGCCTGTGACTGAGAGAAGCTTTCTGCGCTGACAGTCTCTGTTTTGTCTCAACATCTTCAGTTCATCCTTCCAGTGTTTTCATTATGTATGTAATTAATTCTCTGCTTTACCAATTAAGCTTCTAGTTCCTACAGTGCATTCTATGTTTCTGAATGGACCCTCATTGATACAGATTTTATATACAGTAAAGATAATGGCACAACAGTGCTAGGTAGGAAAAGGGCTGGCTATTAAAGTATGCCTGGAAGAAGACTAAGAGTTTAGAATCTTAATTCTCTGATTGCAGAATAGGTATTATACTTGATTATTCTTTCTATAGTGAGAAAATACCTCTAACAGAAGAGAGTATAGCATATTTCCTTTTGAAAAATTAATCAAGATGTCCAGTGTTAGAACTACAATCTTAGTTGTATATCAGGAAAGACAGTATGAAAGGAACTTGGCTTTTCTTTGTGAAATATTATGGTAGCCCCTTTATCCTGTAAAATTTCAGTATCCCTTACTAGAATTCCTGTTACTCTTTTTTTTTTTAATGTAAGGAAATAAATTAAAATTTTGCAATAAAATGCCAGAATATTCAGTGAGTTCACCAAGGGGAAGAGCAGGGGATCAGGTACTGAAAGGAAGGAAGACTTTTACTTTTCAATTTATATGCCTTTTGAAATGATTTTTACACATTTTTGCTATGTGCTCTTATTACTTTCCTAATAAAGTTGCAAGAAAGAGACCTTGAGAAATCCATTTCATTGGTGGGTGATTAATGCACAGGTGAACAGAAACAGGTGCAGCTACTGTAGCTACTTGTGTCCCGGTGATTCAGTGATGTACCCATGTTTAGGACTCCCTTAAGAAGTAACTATGGGCTTGTCAAGCAGCTGAGGTTGACAGACTTCCTGCAGTCCAACACACATACAGCTATGATATGAGAATATTTTAGCAACAAGATGATAAAATATCCCCTACGGACTACTTTTCTTTCTCCCCTCTCTTGCATTTAGCTATGACCATATAAGGGGTTTACACTAATATGATAGAAGCATAAATAATGTGTGTCATTTCAGGGAAATAAATTCTAAGCATCACGTATGATATCCAGCCTCTTTCTCCTTCTACTGGCTGGATGTGAACAAAATGATGAGGTCTTAACGAGAATAGTGAAACCAGAAGCTAGAAGGAACCAGGGTTCCTAAATCATTATATGAAGCAGTGGTACCATAAGTATTATCAGAACTCTCAGAAGTCCCAAAGACCCTCTCAGATAGTCTGAAACTATTTTCATAACAACACTGACAGTGATGTTAGTAAGTGTGACTTTTTGGTATTGTATAATGAAATAACAATATTTGGGAGATCTGCATAATTCGGCAAACCAATAATTTCCAAGTGACCCACACACATTATAAATCATCCAGGAGTAAAAAATCTACTTTAAATGCAAGACACACAAATGGATTTAAATATAAGAGTTACAAAAGTTTAGTGATATGGTCCAGACTCTACATTGTAACTAACATTTAAAAAATTGCCACTTGTTGAGTTTGGGCTAATATCAAAGAAGACTATCTACTATTATTTGAAATTCTTATAAATATCTGAAAGAGCTATGAAATTGCTCTTCCCTTTGTTTAGTACTTTCAACATGAGACTATATAGTTTTTAAACATGTCACAACCAAAACAACATATCATAAGAGATTGAATGAGGAAGCTGGTATGAAATCCGGCTCTCTTCTCTTAAGCCAAACATCACAGAGATTCACAAAAATGTAAAATGATGTCACTCTTCTCTCAGAACTTTCATTTGGAAAGTGTTATTTTTCATAAAAATATTAGTTGTGATAACATATACTGAGTTTATTATTACTTTAAAATGAATTAATACATGTTTTTAATTTTCTCACTTTTGATTTACATCTGTAAATATTGATAAATATGAAACATCTCATGTAAACAAAAGCTGTTTAGGGCCCTCAGTGATATTTACGAGTATAAACAGGTCTTCAGATAAACCATTTTGAGAACCACTCTTGTGGGAGAAAGCTACCTGCTGATTGGGAACTGTCATGTTATGGTGCAAGAAATAAACCCTATTGAGTTTGAGGCAGTATGCATTTGGAATCTACATGTTACATCTCTTAACTATATTCTAACTAATGTATACGCTTAAGATCTCTACCCTATACCCAAGAGTAAGATATAATATATTTAAGTTGAACTTTTTTGTTTAGTTGAACTTTTAATATTGAATTTTTCTGTAGTGTCAAGTTGATACAGACTTGAATATCTTCACATCTACCATTGAAGGTAGTAGGTTGATGTTTGCCAAATAATAAAGATCAGCCAAACAGAAAAGGTTTTGAGAACTTTTAAAAATGCTAGTTGCAGAGAAAGACAAATAATCATATGATCTCACTTATATGTGGAATGTAATGAACAAAGTGAACTGAGGAACAGGATAGAGGCAGAGGTGGGGTCACAGGGAGCAGACGGACAGCTGTCAGAGGGAAGGGGCATGAGGGAATGGGATCAGAGAAGGTGAAGGGAATAGTGAAATTATATATATATAATATATATACACACACATAACACATAGATACAGATAACAAGATAGCAAATCCCAGAGGGAAGGGGGAAGGTGTTAGAGGAGGGGGAAAAAGGGTGCAGTGGGGGACGAGGGGATGGGGATGAGGGAGTTATATTGAAGTGGGATACTTGAATCTATGTTAATACAATAAATTAAAATTAATAAAAGTTTTAAAAATGCTAGTTGCTTGTATTCGTAAGGGGCAAAAATAATTTAATTTCTACTTAACACTGGACAGAAATCTTTATCTGTAAATGTTACTTTTAAGCCACAGTTGAGTATTTGCATGTGTTAACATTTGCATTATTTGATTCTAAGCTTCTTAGTGCTTTAGTATGAAAGCACATATTTTGTGCTTATCAACCTAACTCTAAGGCTATAAATATATGTCTTCTCTTTGTTTGCAGACACATCAGATTAATTGATCCCTTTGTATACAATAGTAAACAGTGCAGCCAAAATGGTGTGTTTATTTTTAGAGGAATCTTGGACTGTAGATAGTTTTTAGGAACAATATTTCTTTTTCTCGGTTTGTCAGATTTATGACTGAGGTAATGCAGTTACCTAGTTCTCTTTGCATTCATATAAAAGATATAAGACAAATGATTTTCTGTAAACCTATATTCAATCAATACATTATTTAAAGACTCCTGACTGTGGAAAGAAGAAAGTGCAGTTTATATTGTTGATATCAGTGATGCATGCATGCTTCCTATGAAGGGGGGGGGGAATTAATTTATGCATAATCTATATTTTATTCATTTTCCAACTTTTCTCTTCCTACCAATTGTGAGTGAACTCATCAGGAGACAGGCACCCAGCCAAATGGTAGAAGCAAACATGGCCTAAAACTCTGCTCTGTCTGATGGCCCAGCCCCAGGCCGGTACAGATCTGAGTAATGTGCTCAGGGCATAGAAGACTTATCCTGAAGATGTTCCTGGATAGGTCTTTCCAAGTCTGCTCAGGCTACACAGCATTAAGGCAGTTCGTGTCATCTGATTCTCTGTCAGAAGCTCATAGCTAATGGCAGTGGCTGTAAAACAGGAATGTTTAGTGGAGACGTGGAGTTTCTCTGCCCTCGATTATACCTCAAGTACAGAGTAAACAGAAGAAAACAATGCCCTAATATTGATTAAAGGGACTAAAAAATCCCATATAATGCAATGTCCCAAGGAGTGTTGATTTTCTGTTACAAATTTCAGGTTTTTCTGTTTAAATTGATATTGCCAGCTTCACTTTATTTGGGACAATGACTTGATCATGGCTATTTGTTACCCTTAACCATTGTGAAGGAAAGACAGCGAGCAACAAAATTATGTACAACTTGTTGCTCATGGCATTATTATAATTCATGGTTTTCTGATTGTGTGTCCAGAACTGTCCTAAAGGACTTATTTTACAATTCATTAGTCCTCACCACAGTGATGTAAATGCTATTCTCCTTCTCACTGTGCAGATGAGGAAACTGAAGCCTGGCAGTTAGACCTGCCTGATCTCCCATGCACAGTCATGTTGTTACCTATACAGTATTGCCAGTCAACCAGTCTCTCAAGCCAGAAACTGGGGACTTCACTTTGACTTCTTTCCCAAGCTTTCAACCTTTCACAGTCACCAAGTCATATTAATTTTTCCCTCCCCAATCATCACCAATATCATTACCAGAGATAATGTTCATCCCACAGTTCCTGGCTGACAATATCAACTTATGACTGAACCTCAGATCAACTTCCCCAATTGTTTTCCTGGCTGCCTGTCTGACTCTCTCCAATCCATTTTCAACACTGGCAACAGGGTGATCTTTCTAAAAGGGCAGATTGTATAAGGTCATATACCTGCTTGAAACACTTCAGTGGCTCCGTGTTAGCTATAGAAGAAAATCAAACCCTCTAGTGTGATATACAAAGCCCTTCACAATTTGACCTCTGTCTATCTCTACTGTTATTACTCCCCATTCTCCCCTACTTTCTGCAGCTCCTGTACTTACACTCCTGTTATACTGCATCTGATGGGCTTGCCCGCGCTGTTCCCTCTGCCTACGTGCCCCTTCAATTTTTACCTCTCTTGGCTAAACTCTCCTTAACCACACACTTGATTTCAGTGACAGTCTCCAGGAAAGCTTTTCTGATCTTTCTCTCTTATGTTTCCACCCCTATCCACTTCGATCCTTCTAATACCGTATTTGTATCTCTCAGGTACTTTGTTTCATCCATCTGTCATACATGAGCAAGCATTAGAAGCCTGGGCCCATAAACCTAGCATGGCTCTGAATTCTCCCAACCCCTTACAACCTGAATGACTTTAAGCAAGTTATTCTATTTCTTTGCCTTTTGGTCTCCCCATTAGTAAAATAGGAATATTAAGTATACTAATTAATATCAGAGAGTTAGTGTAAATATGAGATGATTTTCTAGGGGTAGCATTTATAATTATGGACTCATACAGTGAAATTATTCAATAAGCACAAATTATCAGTATCAGCTATTCTTTGGGAACATAATAGAAATACTTTTTTCTCAGTAGTTATCTTGATAGAGAAATTATTCTCTGAAATTATCTTGTTTTTAATTTTTTTTATTTATTCATTGTAGAGGGGAGAGGGAGAGACAGAGAGAGAGAGAGAGAGAGAGAGAGAGAGAGAGAGAGGAGAGACCAAGAGAGAGAAGGGGGGAGGAGCTGGAAGCATCAACCCCCATATGTGCCTTGACCAGACAAGCCCAGGATTTTGAACCAGCAACCTCAGCATTTCCAGGTCGATGCTTTATCCACTGCGCCACCACAGGTCAGGCTGAAATTATCTTGTTTTTAAAACATCTTTCTCCCATGACTACAAATAAAAATTCATAAGAATAATGAACTTGGCAACCTTCACTATTGGAATCTTATCACCTAGTATGTCATCGGCAGTTAATATATGTTATATGAATAAGTGAATAAAAATAGAATATGATGCAACCTAAGAAAGTGACATGAGCAGAGAATTCAAACATATCCAAGTAGGATTAAAGGCACATTCAAATATTGAACAGAGTTACTTTGGGTCACCTTCCCCAAGAAGACTGTATAAAGTTAAATTGATAATTTGATATCACTTAATTAAATTGTGTGCCTTTTCATCAAAGTACAATCGATAGCCTGTACTAACCACAAAAATTATTGAGATGGACAAGGGCTAATGTGTGAGGATAGTATTTGCTTTATGATACATAATTACTTAAGGTGACTTGATTCTTTTACTAACTTTTTAAATTCCCCTTACTTGATTTCTAAGCCATTAATGTTACTAAATGGCCAAGACTCATTAACTTTTGCTGACCATTTAAAAATAATATCCCTGAAATTGCAAGAATAGAGTCCAAAGACAATTGCTATAGAATATAATGTCATGGTACCAAAATCTGGTCAAGTGAAACCGGGGTCACAAAGGGAAATGGCTCAACACCTGAATCTGTTTTCTTGTAGCCAGGTAGGAGGTGTAAAAGGTTCTCTTGCACATTTTTAAAGGTTGGCTGTGGACAAGTTTATCAGAAGGACTGGGCATGTCAGGGAGATGGACGAGGTTCTTTGAGAAGCTGTGGAAGGGAAAATAGGAGTTCCTTTGCCACTGACAGTCATCTCACAATTCCTTGGGGTTGTTTATTGACCTGCTGGGAGCTTCCTTCCTCTAATATTGCTCTGTTCCAGAGCAGCCAGGCTATGTCTCAGCAATGCACGATTATAACCACTCTCAGATCTTATTAAACATAAAAATTCTCAGGTTCCTGGCTAGACTCATTGAATCACTACCTCCTAAAACTGTAAATTTCTATTTTTAATTAATTTTAATTCTCTTTTGCTAAAGTGATCATAAATTCTTATTTGCCCAGGTGAGTCTTTATAGTCCCTTATTATTCTACTGTAATTCACTCTAAAAATATCCTAATTTGGACAATAAATTATATGTCCACCCTATGAATAGGTAATTCTTTTGAGAAGCCAAAATCAAGACTTCCTCTCAACTACTATTTTTTCTATTTATGCTCGATATATGGAGCTCTCACTAAAGCTTCCATTGATATATAGGGAGGGGGAAAGTAGGTTTACATTTGTTTGTATAAAAATAATATAATAATTAATAAATAATAGTACAAGAATAAACTGTTCTGTATATTCACAACTGTAAACCTACTTTGCCACACCCTGTTCATTTATACATTTATTTTATTTTATTTTTTATAAATAAATTTTTATTTTAATGGGGTGACAACAATAAATCAGGGTACATACATTCAAAGAACACATTTCTAGGTTATCTTGTTATATGTATTTTTTAGACATAGAATTCAGAGTAGAGAAATGATAACTGCCAGTGACAGCTTGCGTTCTCAGTCTTCTACTCTGTAAAATAAAGTTTTGGCCTAATTAAAGTTCCCTTCAATCAATGCAGTTCTCTCAGGGTATATGCAGTAACTGCTGCTTACATAAAATTGAATGTGTGAATTGAAGTGCTCCAGAAAGTTTAGCAACTGATTGTAGTCATCAAACCCACACACAAGGAATAGCATTCCATTGTCTGCCTGATTACCTCTGGTTTTATTCACCCATTGCTTTGTGTTCAGTGATGACACATATTAGTTGAAACTTGAAGTGACAGACGGACCACACAAAAGCCAAAGCGTGTCAGTAACAAAATTCCAGTCTAACATTTGTGGACAGCTCTGTGGTTTCAACATTGGGTTTTTCTCACATCCAGACTGTCAGAGACTACATCCATTGGTCGATGGCTTAAATCTATAAAAAATCAGAATAAGAACACTCATTCCCCACCTTTTTAAAAATGGCTTAATTAGTTTACACAATTTAAGACCTCAGAAAGAAAGTCAACACAAACTGTGCCTTATTTATTTCTGCCTCTCCACCTCAAGTCCAGGCTAAGACCTAATTGGTAGTTAATGAACACTAGCTGAATTAAGCAGAATAAACTAATAAACAGATCTAAACAACATTGCTCTAGGTCAGTGGTTCTCAACCAGGGGTAATTTTGCCTCCCAGAAAGTATTTGGTAATATCTGGAAACACTTTTCACTGTCACAATTAAAAGGAGTGACTAGTATCTAGTGGGTGGAGTCCTGGGATGCTGCTAATATCCCACAGTGCACTGCTAACAACACAAAAATTTCCAGTCAACAATGTCAATGGTGCCAAGATTGAGAGATCCCGCTCTAGGCCTTTAAACCTTGATTTTCAATTTTACACACTTCTTTTCCTTCTGTAAAGCCAAAATAAATAAATAAAAGCTAATCTTACTAGGTTTGGATGAAGACCAATTTTATTGACTTGGCCATCAGGACACTGAGAAATTATATTATACCCTCCCTACTGACGTACCTCTGTTAATTTCCAATTATTGTTCTTCAGTGGGGACCACCTGTGGGGGTGGTACTGTTTCACAATCACCTAGATGGCTTGTGGAGTCCCCTCCCTTGAGATCTGGATTTAGCAGGTCTAGGTGGGGCCCAAGAATTGACATTTCTAACAGGTCTCCTAGTTGTGCTGCTGCGGGTACTGGTGGTGTAGGCAC
Organism: Saccopteryx bilineata; assembly: GCF_036850765.1. Classification (NCBI taxonomy): domain Eukaryota; kingdom Metazoa; phylum Chordata; class Mammalia; order Chiroptera; family Emballonuridae; genus Saccopteryx; species Saccopteryx bilineata. Next base: position 20,563,398 of record NC_089501.1, read on the forward strand.
CCCATTCTGAAAAACCCTGATCTACAGCGGTATGATCCACTTGTGTACAAATCCCGCAAATTACCGCCCTCTTTCCCTCTCCCAGGGTATTTTTCATGAAGGCCATCTGCTCTCTTTATAAATATAATTATCATTGTGAATGGGCTCCATATTTTCCAAGTTGCTAAAATTTACTTATAACCCCCAAATTAATACAGTGTTTTCATAGACATGCACATGTGCAGAGCAGCAAAATATGTGAGCCACCCATTCAGTGTGCCTGTTCGTAGCTGTGATTGAACAAGACCCTGCTCTGCCTTCTGTTTGAGCTCATACACTGTAAACACATGCCCTTTCCCAGTCTATTTAGTGCTGCATTCCTGCATTTGTCAGCTTTCTGTTGCTTATTTTGCTGGTCAAGATGGCCTCCAAACATAATGCTGAAATGCTGACTAGTGTTCCTGAGCACAAGTAGGCTGTGATGTTCCTTATGAAAGATGTGTGTGTTATATAAGCTTCCTTCAGGCATGAGTTATAGTGCTGTACACTGTGAGTTCAATGTTAATGGATAAAAAAAAGTATATTTATTTTAAATATATATATATACTTATATATATATATACAAATAAAATAAGGTGTTTTTCAACAGAAACATATATAAAACAGTTTGTGTAGATGCACTGATGAACATATTTAGGCCAAATGCTCACAGAAACTCAATTCTATTTTTCCTGTATATGTAATGGTTCTATACTCACTAACTCAGTGGTTTACTGTGGCTTTACAGAACATAGCTACTGCAAGGTACAGGAACCCATTGTGAACAAATCTTTCTCACCGCCTTCCCCACCACTTTTCCCCACTGAACTGTGCGTAGAGAGCTTCCTTTTTTTCTTCCCCACTCAAATAGCTCCTTCTATCTGCAAGGCCCAACTTCTGGGACTGTTTGGGTATTTTGACAGAAGATTCTACCTAGTTGAAACAACATATTTAAAGGAAATTTTTACTTTGTCAGCTTTGTGCTGTGTGTAGGTGTGAGTGATCAAAGAATACACATTAAGTAACGAAAGCCTTGCTGGCCAGGTTAAAACATATCCAACATGAGTGCTTACTGAGTAGTATCAGTTAAAGCTCCAAGTTAAAAACGGACTGCAATGAGGGCTGACGATCTGACAATTATTCTTGTCACAAACATACCTGTCAGCTGATGATGGGATATTTATGTGTGTGGGCAAAAGGGGATAGCAGATATCTGTAATCATTCCGTCCTTTTGGACTTACTGTTTTCTTAATCATTCGTCAATGGCAATTTGGCATGCTGTGACCTTTAGAGGGCCGAGACTATGCCTGTCATGTTCACCAGTGGCTGACACAGAGTAGCTACTCAACAAATATTTGTTCAGTGGATGAGAAGTCCGTTAACAGGAGCGTATTCTTCTGCAGCGTGATAGACTAAACCCATTCTGAAATCTCTTCTGCTTTCTTGCCTCTTCACATTTAAAAGAGTCAGAATACACAAGGGGGCTCTCCATCAAGTAAAAACCTCCCAGTGACTATGGGGTCTAATGTTAAATACATTTTTTTTCAAATTGTCTTCTAGGATTCAGAGTTCTTAGTTTCAACTCAGTGTTCCCAGAAGAAATTCAAAGAGCAGGAAAAAAAATGTAAAAAGATAGGCTATTTATAAATTACTTTTGGTGCTATACAGAACATGTTCAAGACTTGAACTTCTAGTGATCTTATGAACCTTGTCCTCAACCCCACTATCCTTCTCCCTACCTAAGTCAGAGAGTGGATTTAATGGATTCTGTTAGTTACTAATCTCTATTTAGCAATCCAGCACTTGTGGTTATTTCTTTGAAACCAGACTCTCCAGGGAAAAAGTATTTTATCTGGTTCCTTGATGCCGAACAATCATTCACCTCATGCGCGCAGTTCATTGAACATCTGTGCTTCTTTATGTCGGCCGAATCCAGGCGGTGTGTTGATTATAGAAAAGGTGTTTCTGTCTCCTTTCCTAATATAGCTATTCCTTTTCTTTCTGAATTGAAAGTACTTTAAAAACTAAAAAAATACACTTTGGCATTTTTTAAAATTTCTGATTATTCTTAAAATGAACAGGCCTCAGGGCAACTAAATTCTTAGAATGATAGTTCACACAGACTGTAAGCTTTGGTGAGCCCCTGTTCTTTTGGTTTACTGTAATATCCAGCACCTAATAAAATGCTCTGTGAATATTTGCTAAATTAACAAATCCATGCCCTTTGTGATCCTTTTTGTTTCCTCTATCACTTTCTAGCTATAGGCATAGAAGAATAAGCCAGAAAGGACCCTTAAAAGGTTTTTTGTTTTGCTTTGTATTTTTCTGAAGTTGGAAACGGGGAGAGACAGTCAGACAGACTCCCGCATACGCTCTACCAGGATCCACCCGGCACGCCCACCAGGGGCGACGCTCTGCCCACCGGGGAGCGATACTCTGCCCTTCCGGGCATCGCTCTGCCGCGACCAGAGCAACTCCAGCGCCTGGGGCAGAGGCCAAGGAGCCATCCCCAGCGCCTGGGCCATCTTTACTCCGATGGAGCCTTGGCTGCGGAGACAGAGAGGAAGGGGGGGGGGTGGAGAAGCAAATGGGCGCTTCTCCTGTGTGCCCTGGCTGGGAATCGAACCCGGGTCCCCCGCACACCAGGCCAACGCTCTACCGCTGAGCCAACCGGCCAGGGCAAGGACCCTTAAAAGTTTTGAAATCATAAGCAAAGCATATTGATTTTTCCTTCCTAGAAAGATCAGGAGAGGACTTTTTTTCCCAGCAGAAGGTATATTTCTGTTGCCCTGATCTCGAGCATTTTAAAGCGGTACTTGATTGCACCAGTCACCATTGGAAAAACTGTCAAAGCATGCTCGCTGCAGTTGTTTATTTCATGGCTTTGTTTAATCACATACAAAAAGTGTATTTATGGCAGAGGAAAATACTCTTCTTCCTTCTATTGATTTTTAGGGTAGAAGAATTTAAAAGGTACTACATTTTATGGAAATGTCAGAAATTTAGCAAAATTTCAAATTATTTAAATAAATCCTGGAGATCTTATCTCACACAGTATTGGTTCTCTGGCCTATGGTTAATTACCTAACTAATAACTCTGCTCCTTGTCTTTCCTTATTTCCTTCTTCTCTAAAAAGTTTAATCTATGTTTCTTTTCTTTTAGGCCTTGCTTTCTGTCAGATTGTCAATAAGTAAATAAAACCGAAAATTTGGAAATGTCTGTGGCTTAGTAGAATGTCATTGGTGCTCAGTGTAATGAGATTCAGGTTTAGTTTGACTCTCCCCCTTGAGCAATAGGAAAAACAAATAAGTTAAGGCCTGTGAAATTATACCTTTAAATAACTTTGTACCTATAAGTACTATACAGGTAGTATTTGTTAGTATCTTTGTTGCACAATGGTTCAATACATGAGATACAACTATAAACCAAAGAGAATAATTCTTCATGTCACTTACAGAATGTTTGATTTTTTAATGGAAATATCTCATGTGATAGCTTTTAAGTAATACTTATGTATTAATAAGACTATGGGTATTGGAGGGGTTGAAATCAGAAGAGCTGGTTTCTGATCTTAACTATACCATTTGCTAGGTTTATGACATGGACAAGTCATTTACTTTCTAAAGCCACAGACTTTCTCATAAAATTAAGAAAAAATGATACTCAGAGCATTGCTGAAATTTCAAATATGAAACTCAGTGATAGTTAAAAATAATTCTATTACTATAAATAATCATAGGAATGAGTTGTAATGAAATACTACATACTCTTAGAGACTTGTGAGAAGTCAAGTCTCTATACCTCACACCATTGCCAGTACTCTACATCTGGCCATAGCTCCTATAAGTTCCATCTGGAGCCCAGTGTTAGTCACACATACATAATGTCTCTACAAATATAGTTGTATAGCAACAATAGGGACCATGCTTTATGTGTCATTATATGCTGCTCAGTAAAAATTTTGTGTATTCTCTCATTTAATCCTCAAAACACACCCCAAAGTAGATGTTTTTCCCCACTTTGTAAATGAGAAAATAAAGGGCAAAAGATGTGAAGTTGGTTGAATAAAGTTAGACAATTTTTAGGCCACAGAGAATGAAATGAAGCCCTAGATTGTTAAATCTAACATCTATGATGTTGCAAAATACATTCAAGGCCTATGCAGCTAAATGTGCCTGCAAAGACCTAGCTGTTATGTTCTGGGCACAACACTTACATCACTTAATATTTCAAGAGTTATATTTTAATGTGTAGGTTTCCTCTTCATTTTTATTTTATTATGATTATTTATTACCCTGCACAAATGACTTTGAACATATCATATTAGTAAAAGGATATTTTATAAGCACACTTTATCAATTTCTTTACTCTTTTACTTGGCTTTTTTTTTTTTTTTAACAATATTATATAACAGAGTCAAAAAGAAAAACCATACAATATGACCTCCTAATTATAAATGCCCCCTGCATTAGTCAGGGTTCTCCTGAGAAACTAAAGGTGTTGGAGATACAACTTTATGTATTTAGCTGCAGCTATGTCTATATAACTATCTATTAGTCTCTCTAAAAAGAGGTTTATTATATACTCGCTTCGGCAGCACATATACTAAAAGAGGTTTATTATATAGGGAATTGGGTCATGAAATTATAGAGTCCTAAGTTCCAAGATCTGCACTATTCACACTGGGGACCCAGGAGAGCTGATGAGTAGTTCCTGTTTGAGTGTGGAGGCCTGAGAACCAGGAGAATTTATAGTGTAAGTTTCAGGGCAAACTCCAGCTGACTTGAGGTCCAAGAAGAGCCAATGTTTCTTTTTAAGTCCAAAGACCAGAAAATACCAGTGTTGCAGCCCAACAGTCAGGCAGGAGGAATTCCCTCTAACCCACCTTTTTTTTTTTCATTCATATCTTCAATTGATTAGATGAGGCCCACCCACAAAAAGGAGGGCAATGGTCCTTACTAAGTCTGTTTCAAATCTTATTCTCATCTAGAACCATTCTCACAGAAATACTCAGAATAAAATTTGGCCAAATGTCTGGGCACCTTGTAGCTCAGTCAAGCTGACACATACAGTTAACCATTACACCACTGGAATGTAGTGCTTGATTGCTCAGAGAAACTCTCTCTAGCCATGGCTTTGAAGCCATCAGGAAGAAGAGTGTCAGTATGGGTTTGAACTTCCTGAACATCAGTGTGATTGCTCCAACCTCTCTCCAGAAAGCCAGATAAAACTATTAAGGGAACTAACACAAAAGGCAGTTTGTAATTTCTCTTTGGTATGTAATTAAAAATAAAAACAGCCTGACCTGTGGTGGCACAGTGGATAAAGCGTTGACCTAGAAATGCTGAGGTCGCCGGTTCAAAACTCTGGGCTTGCCTGGTCAAGGCACATATGGGAGTTGATGCTTCCAGCTCCTCCCCACCTTCTCTCTCTCTCTCTCTCTCTCTCTCTCTCTCCTCTCTCTCTCCCTCTCTGTCTCTCTCTCTCCCTTTCTCTCTCCTCTCTAAAATGAATTTAAAAAAATTTTTTAAAAAATGCTAAACCATAAATTAAGTCCAAAGAAATTGTAAGAGATCTGATCTTCTCAAGATCATTTCAGTGGTTAAAATTTGAGGGTGCCCCATTTTGCGGATGTTCCTGTATTCTTGGTTTTTCCATTTTGTAACCAACACTTACCTCTGTTCCCACAGAATGACCATCCAGATCCAATCAACTCACTGGTGATTGAAGACAAAAATCTTTGCGAAATACTTTTTTATCTATCTTTTGTTGAAATTTGCATTTTTATAAAAATATAATTTTTTTTACCAAATAATGTATGCTTTTGGAGGGGGGTTAAAAACTGATAGATCTACAATTTATTTCTAGTAAGTTTCTAGCGCCATTAAAATCTACAATTTAGGCCCTGGCCGGTTGGCTCAGTGGTAGAGCGTCGGCCTGGCATGCAGGAGTCCCAGGTTCAATTCCCGGCCAGGGCACACAGGAGAAGTGCCCATCTGCTTCTCCACTCCTCCCCTCTCCTTCCTCTCTGTCTCTCTCTTCCCCTCCCACAGCCAAGGCTCCACTGGAGCAAAGTTTGCCCGGGCGCTGAGGATGGCTCTGTAGCCTCTGCCTCAGGTGCTAGAATGGCTCTGATTGCGGCAGAGCGGCACCCCAAGATGGGCAGAGCATCGCCCCCTGGTGGGCATGCCAGGTGGATCCCGGTCGGGCGCATGCGGGAGTCTGTCTGACTGCCTCCCCATTTCCAGCTTCGGAAAAATACAAAGAACAAACAAACAAAAAAAGAAATCCTACAATTTAACCTGATGTAGTGAATACATAATGTTTCATTCTAATGTTCTATAAAAGAAAAAAAGTTATTAAAATTATGATACTCATGCATGTCTGTAATACAATTTGTCTTGGAAAGATAAATATCTTGGCCATATGCATACTTGTCATGTGACTTATTAAATTCCTCTCTCAAACGCTTAAGATAATTATCCTCATTCCATTTCTAGATAGAGCAATATCAGTGGTTTTCCATTAGATTATTTCTTTGATTACTGTTAATTTTGAGCCCCTCCAAAATCATATGTCAAAATCTAATCCCCAGTGTGATATTGGGAGGTGAGGGCTTTTGAGCAATGATTAGATTGTGAGATCAAAACCCTCACAAATGAGATTAGAGCTTTTATAAAAGAGACCCCAGAGAACTCTCTTGTCCCCTTCACAATGGAAGGACACAGCAAAATATCAGCCATCTATGAACCAGAAAGTAGGTTTTCACTAAACATTCATTCTGTAAGAGCCTTGATCTTGGACTTTACAACCTCTAGAACTATTTGAAATAAATTTCTGTTGTATGTAAGCCATCCAGACCATGGAATTCTGTTAGATCAACCTGAGCAGACTAAGATAAGTGCTTTCATATATGAAATGATATATGGAATGTAGAAATATTTGGATAAGCAATTGCTAATTTTACCTTGTAAGAAAATAGGTATAGTTACATTTCATGCTGTGAATATTGTTGTATGTTCTGTACTGAGTCTCTGCATAGTAACTATGGATTAACCTTGTGGCGATATATTTGTTGGTTTATACATTCAGTGTATTCAGATATTTATCAACTGACTACTAGATGCCCCAGGTTCTGCAGCTAGAGCAGTGAACAAAACAAACAATACTTCTGCTCTCAGGAGCTTATTTCTGGTATAGCTTTCAGGGTACTTTGTATCTACACACATCTCTAAGCATTCCCAGTCCAGGCAGAAGATACTAGTATTTTGTTGGTCTTCAGAACTTTACCTTCTTACTCATAGGAGGTTTGAAATATGTAATCCTTCTAAATAAAACAATGTATGTCTTACAACAGTTTGTAAGATACGCCATATATACTATGGTGGGGCTAGAGGAGCATTAAAAATAAATTGTGGGTACCAGAATAGAATGTGAGAAAGGTAAAGATTAATACTAAGATAGGAAGACTATTTTTGGAGGAAAGAAGGTGGCTGCGGAATAAGCAAGAAACTGGAGAAAAATGACACAGTGAAATACAGTGAGATTTTGGTAAGGTTCGTTATCTAAATTTGATGGAAGGGTGTTGGCTGACTAGTGGAGAGATATAAGGGAAATAGTTTTAATGAAATAATAGTGAATCAGAAATGTGATTTCAGTCGTGTCACTTTTGCTTAATTAGAAGGGAGAAGATTTAGAAGCAGAGCTTCTAATAAAGAATTTTTTTCAGTGATTGAAGCCAGAGATTATTAAGAATTTATAGAGATGGAAAGGAAGAAATAACTATTAGAGATGTTGTCGAATTACAATTATATGTAGGAGGATTGTGAGAACTCAAAGATAACTTAAAAAGTTGCTCGCCTTAAGGACACAATAGATGGTTGCATCTCCCAAAATGATGGAAATGTTACATAGAAAAAACTGTTAATTTTTTGAAATTTATTTCTAACTTTAAGACAACCAGGCATCATTTAGGTTTTTCTATGGAAAACTATTAATTGTCATTAGATCTTTATTTTTTTTAGAAGTTCTAGTGAAAATACTGAAATTTATTATACAATAATTTAAGTCTTTATCTAGAATAAGATCAGCTGACCATATGAACAGTATCAGTTGATACTTCAATAGGTCTAGTAAAATAAGTATGGTTCTTTACTTTTTATTTATTTCTCTGGGATAATTTTATAATATTTCCCTCAATACAATTCTAAATAAGCCCAGTAAAGGTAACTGCGATGATGGTTTTAACATTTACAGAATAGTGTTACTCCTTTGGAACTTTCTTTAAGGGAATTCACTTAGAAATATTTTGATAAAGTGCATTATGATTTAAATAATAGTTAGAATCATACCTTTACAACAACTAATAATAATTATTTACATTTTCCTAATGTACTTTATGATAGAGTTCAAATAAAAAAATTATTTAGTGCTTTCTAATAATAATAAACTCCAAGAGCAACAATGAGAAACAATCGCTCTTAATAATAGCTAACAACAGTTAAGCATTTATTGTGTACCTGTCATTGGGCTAAGTGCTTTGTCCCATATAATCATAGATGCCATTATTGTCCCTGTTTTATGCATTGAGGTACTGAGGCATAAACAGGTTACTTTGGGTGGCGAGGGATTACTTTGGAAACAGGTCTTGCACCCAAGGATTTGAATCACTATGTTATATAACACTAGGCTATGTGCTGAAATGGGGAGGAGAATAAAAAATAACTGGAGTTGTATACCAGTACATCTCAAATTGTTAGCTCATGGAATTTTTTTTTTATTAATCAATATAGCAAGTATGTCAGCTACACAAGTGTTATTATCTCTCTTTCAAATCAGAAAACTTGGCTCAGGAAGATTAATGAATTTTCAAAGTCAAACTGTAAGTGCCAGAGTAAGAATTTAAACACTGTTTGTTTTATTTTTAATTTTAACATTAGGTTAGCTTTATTGGAAGAAGAAAGGCCTGAACTGCTCCTAAAGCCATGTTCTCAGAATTTATTATGCATAAAATTTTCTTAGGGAATTTCTTTAAGATGAAGAGAACTGAGCCCAAATCCCAGAATCCCAAATCCCAGGTTATTCTGATAAAGGTAGGTCACCATTTAGCTTTCATCATAATAGCCCCTTAGAGTTAGAACTTACGTAGGCTGAGGTGAGAGGAGTGGACCGAAGACATCAAAGTGAAACACCCGAGGTAGGTGGCAACAGACAGACAAAGATGATGAACAGAGATTCTAAGGAGATAGTGAAAGGTAGAATGAAAAAATAAGCTGGGAGAAGTTTATGCAGATCCAGCTTGCAATCTCATATTTATATCTTACAGTGTCTATACTTTACTCTTCATTCGGGGAAGGTCTGAAAGGGTCTTGAACACGTAAGGTGTTTTGACAAAACTGGCAGCCCTGGCCAATGTCTCAGTGAACAGAGCGTCAGCCCAGCATGACCCTGGTTCAGTCAGCACACACAGGGGAAGTGACCATCGGCTCCTCCCCCTTCTCTTGCCTCTTCCCCTCCTACAGCCAGTGGCTCAATTGATTCAAGCATGGCCCTGGGTGCTCCATTGAGTGAAAGAGCCTCAGGTGCTAAAAATAGCTTGGTATGCAAGCTATCATCCCCAGATGGGGTTGACAGGTAAATCCCAGTCAGGCCATGTGCAGGAGTCTGCCTCACTATCTCACTTCCTCTGACCTAAAAAAATAAAAGAGAAATTAAAAACAGATAAACTGGCTGTGTTATAGAGTGGCTTATAGAAGCAATTTTAAATTGTGCAGATTGAGAGTTGTGAACCTGAGTGTAACAAATAGTGATAGATGGAATGGAAAAGAATTACTCAGGTCTTCTAGTTCACTAATCAGAAATGAAGTCAGAAAAAGTAGAAAGACAAATATAATAGCTTTTAAGTCAGTATCACTGAGTGTATGCTCCTGAGGGGAAAACATTTGAGAATTATCTTGGCAGATTGTCTCAGATGTTTGGAAAACATCAACAAGAGCTACGTTTCGAATTTCTTGAAAAATGTTTCTTATGTTGTACATATCTTTAAGAGTATGATGTTTGTGAAGCCTGGCAGATCTCTATCTTGGAATGGGTTGGGGGCTCACCTCGTGATTTTGTAATCTCTAAGAGTTGAAGGGATTCTCAAATCTTCTTCAAGGGCTTAGTGGCATTATCTAAATCTAGATATATTAAGAAATATGGGTCATAGAGTTTGCAGAGTTATAGCAACTCCCAGAGCCATTTTTTTTTAAAATTAAATTTGGTGAAACCATTTAACTTTTGGATGGGTAAAAGCTCTCATGAGGCCTACAAACAGGTACTCAGAGGACAGAATAAGGGTTTGGATTGTTGGCAGGGCGTCAGGCAAGCACAGCATTCCAGAAATACACTGCAAGTCTGGCAAACTTTGTCTCTCATGGTATCTGTCTGATTAAGTACAACCAACATGTGGGGATTCCTTATTGAATCAGAAGGCACAATTAGAGGGAGAACAGCACACTTTGGACAAATGTTAGGTACAATTACTAGTTTCCTCTTTATAAAAACTGCTCCTGACAATGCAGGTGGGTGAGACAGATCATTGGGAAGACTCAAGTAAACTAATGGAGTCGAAGTGATAAGAACTGCTAGTATGGATCAGTGAGCTCTCTCTCTCTCTCTCTCTTATTTTTTTTCTCTCTTTCTTTCACTCACTATCTCTATGAATGAATGAATAAACTATCAGAAAGGATAGAAATACTTTAATTTGTAAGCTTTAAACAAAAAGAACTTTTCATATTTGAAAAAAAATAATCTAGGGGCTTTGTGAGACAAATTCACCCTTATCAGAGCCATTGTTTTTCCTTAATGACTATATTTCTGACTTAATTATGCATATTTCTATGCTGCCATCATCAGACAGGACAGTGGTTCTCAAACCACCACCACACATTAGAAATCTATGGAGCAACAACAAACACTTGGGCTGTGCTCTGAAAGAGCTCGATTTAATTCCTTTGAGCTAGATATAGGCCATGGGTTGTTTTTTATTTCTCAAGTTGGCTGTTGATATTAATATGCAGCCAGGGCTGAGAACCACTGAGATAGGTAAATGTCAGCCCTTCAAGGCTCACCTGGTACAAAACTGGTTTTCATTAAAACCAGTGATTCTCCTAAGTATGGAATAAAATGAATAGTAGAATGGAAAAATTGGGAAACGAACTGCAGTACAATTTTTTTTACATGTAAGCTTCTGTTAGTTGGCTTGATATAATCATAGGAAAAGGGAAATATTGGCATATTTTGACTTTGACTCAGGCTGCAAAAAAGAAATCCTAAAGTTTCAGTAAATTGTTTTTAAAATCTATTTTATTTTGAAAAATAGCACTGAAACAATGATGGGAATATGTGCATGAAACAAAGCAAATTCTCGTGTAAACACTGTGTAGGTCAATATAAAGGATGTAGATAGCATTAGAACCCTTCTATATGCCTTCTTTCATTTATTATTATTATTATTTTAGTGAGAGGAGCAGAAGCAGACAAACAGACTCCCACATGCACCCCGACCAGGACTCACCAAGCAAGCCCACTAGGTGGTGATGCTCTGCCTGTTTGGGGCGTTGCTCCATTGCAACCTGACCCATTCTAGCACCTGAGGCTGAGGCCATGGAGTCACCCTCAGTGTCTGGGGCAACTTTGCTCAAATGGAGTCTTGGCTGCAGGAGGGGAAGAGAGAGACAGAGAGAAAGGAGAGGGGGAAGGGTGGAGAAGCAGATGGGCGCTTCTCCTGTGTACCCAGGCCGGGAATTGGACCTGGGACATTCACATGCCGGGCCAATGCACTACCACTTTGCCAACCAGCCAGGGTCAATAAGTACTTATTTTTTTAAATCTGGCTTCTTTTAAATATCAATATGCTTGTTTAGTCAACCCATTGGTCCATTCTGTTTTTGTTGCTATAAAATATTTTATTTTTAATATATTCCAGTATCTGTGTCCCTTTTGTTGTCAATAGATGTATGAGAGATTACTATTTCTTTTCATTAACAAAAATAGGGCAATCACTTCTTGTACCTATCTCTCCATTTGTTTAATTACATTTCTAAGGAGTATGTAAGTGAAGAGTGAAATTGCTAAGAAGGCATGGTAATTTAAAAGATCTAATTTAGAAGATAATGACAAATTGTTTTTCAAATTTCTTGTACCACTTTACACTCCCACATTTTGTTTCTGTACTTCAGAAGTTAGTAAACTATGGCTCACTAGCCATATGTAAAAAATAAGGGGTTTTTTGGGAGGCAGGGAAGTCCATTTATCTATTATCTGTGGCTGCTTTTGTGGGACAATGGCAGAGCTGAATACTTTTTGACAGTGATCCTGTACCCTGCAATAACTAAAATAGTTACCATCCATCCCTTTATAGTAAAAGTTCTCTGACCACTGTATACATCCTCAGTCACTCTTGATGTTGTCAGGAGCTTCCATTTTGTCATTTCTGGTGAATGTTGTAGAATTTCCTTCTGATTTATTTGCATTCTGATTACTAGTAATTCTAAATATTTTTTTTTCCTTTCTTGGTCATTTGGGGTCTTGTTTTTGTGAACCCACTTCATCCTATTTCTATTAAATGTTTGCCATTTTCTTACTGAGTTCTTTATAAAACCTGTTTTTGAGCCTAGTGCTAGTTAGACTGCTGGTATTTTCTCCCACCTCATGCCTTGCCTATTTACTTGCCTTTGATATCTTTTGATAAAGAGAATCTCATATTTTAATGTAGTCAAATTTAACAGGTTTTACTTACATAAATAAATTTTTCCGAACAAATACTTCATCTCTTCAGCAATTTGTTAATAAGCATCCACTGTGTGCTAAGAATTCTGGCGGGCACCAATGAAACTGTGGTAAGCAAGACATGATTCTGGAACTCAGGGAGCTGACATTGTAGTGAGAGGAAATAGATTAAAAACAATTGGGAAAATAAAGTGCTTTATTCTGTATATATAGATTTTTTTTTTCATTTTTACCTTTTAGTTTAAAATTTTTCATTTTCATTGTATATAATCTGGTCTTAGACATAAATTTTTTAAATTTTCTAACTGTAATTCTCAGTTTTAGAATTTTAATTTGGTTCTTTTTAAGTCTATTCTGTCATTTTCATTATACTTTACATTTCTTTGCCAAAATTTTTAATCCTTGTATTTTATCTCTGGAATTATTTTAAAGTATATGATACTGTATTCCAATACAGTATCTAGGGCAGTGGTTCCCCATCCTTTTTTGGGCCACGGACCGGTTTAATGTCAGAAAATATTTCACTGACCGGCCTTTAGGGTGGGATGGATAAATGTATCACGTGACTGAGACAAGTGTCAAGAGTGAGTCTTAGACGGATGTAACAGAGGAAATCTGGTCATTTTTTAAAAATAAAACATCGTTCAGACTTAAATATAAATAAAACAGAAATAATGTAAGTTATTTATTCTTTCTCTGCGGACTGGTACCAAATGGCCCACGGACTGGTACCAGTCCACGGCCCGGGGATTGGGGACCACTGATCTAGGGCATCTATGGACGTGATTTAATTTTCTGTTGTTTCTATTAAGTCATGTTTGTGTGGTTTTTTAATTTTATTTTTTCACTTAGATTTTACTTCTTAGAGCAATTTTAGTTTCAAAAAAAATTAAGGAGAAAGTACAAAGATTCCCCTTATACCTCCCTTCCCCCAAACTTGCACTCCCCTCCTATTATCAACAGTCCCCACCAGAGTGGTACATTCGTTATATTGGTGAACCATGTCCACACACCCAAAGTCCAGTCCATAATTTAGATTATGATTCATGCTCTGTGCACATACTGCCAGTTTAGATACATGTATAGTGATATGTATCTATCATATCTCATCTGATGAAATATCAGATGTACCAGACATTGTATCTAGAAATATTTGTAGAAATAAGTTAGGGTCTCAGATGATTTTATCATCCATAGAGAATTTATCTTCTGTTAATTGGCTGGGTACCAGCAATCTTATACCACCTTTGTTCATTTTCAGGAATTGAGAATATGGGAAGGTCACTTGTTATACTTGGGAAGATTTCTCTACTTTGTTAACTTTTATCCATGGATGGGGATCCTTTGAGGTCCCAAGCCAAAGGGTTGAGGATTCACCAGGGAACACTTCCGGGTGACTCCTGAGCATCAGCTAAGAGAGGCTGCCAAAATTTTCCTTAGCAGCCTTCTTTGGAATCTGCAAATACCTTCAAAGGGATAGTGGCACCTTCCTGAGTCCGTTTTTCCCTTCAGGTACCAACCCAATAGTTCTTCCCCATCTTGTCAGATCTCTAATTCCTTCAGATGTTTTTCCAATTTGTTTAGCTTTTCTGGATGTACTCAATAGGAGAGTTTGTTAGAATTACTTAGTTCATTGTTACTGTAAGGAAAGTCTTCAAGGATTATTTGTTTATGTAAAAGACATGATGGTATTAAACTTTCTGAAAAAGCTTATTTTCTGAATACTTTATGTACACTTCCAAAAAAGTTATAAATTACTTACATATACATATTTTAACCTTATTAAAATTATATTGATTTAAATTAGAATTTAAGATATGTTTACTATATAATTAAAATGTAAATCCTGTATCTTCAATTTATCAAGAGAGTCTTTTCATTAATTTTATTCCCAAATGAAATATACTTAGTACAGAAAAATTATTACTTAGTCCACAACCTTCCATTGCAGTGTTAATGCCAGGAAGCCCAAGATCAAGTCTCTCTTGTTGATCCTTATACTCTAGTACTTAGTGAAATGCCTGGTCCATGTCGGAAATGAAAATGAATATTTGTTGAACAAATGAATGCTGTGTTCAAACTATTTGTTTCAATAATCATGCCCACGGCAATACTTTCAAGTATTTGCATTCCCTGTACAAATGGTTGATGATCATCCTGGAGGAATTTTTGGACATAAATTATAGACATAGTTGAGTATAAGGCCATTTTTTGTGATTTAGTGACTTCTGAATGTATGAAAATATATTTATTTTTTGCCTAAATTTTAAAAAGTATAGTAAAAGTTACAGATAATCTTAGTGATATTTGGATTATTAATAGAAAATAATAAAAATGTTTCCATAAAATTTATGGATGCCTATCATGAATCAAAGAAAGTTAGGGGAATAGTACACGGTTTTGTGGGACAATTTTTAGACCTTAGAAAATGTTCTTTTCTTCATTCAGATATGCAGGAAAGAACCTTCCGTATTTTTAAAGCCTCAGTACAGAAGCTGTTTTTGTCAGTTATATTTTGAAAGTATTGTGAATCCACACTATCAGGATAAAGATAGGAATGTTTTTATTCTAAAATATTAGAAAACCCCAGTGAATTATCCCACTAATGAAATAGCATAGACTCTCTCTTAATATAGAATTCTAAATACAAACAATATAAACGTTAATACATTTTGCAGGCCAAGACTGAGGATTCTAAGTTTACAAGGTAAAAAAAAAGAAAGTAACATTACTTCTTTGTTAGGACTTTGAATAAAACTCTAGCTGTTTAAAATTAATTTTAATTAAATTTAAAGTAAGCCGTCCGTAAACTAGCTGAAATCACTGTAAACCTATGCTCTTAACCCTACTGTCACTCATTGTTGCCACAGTGTGTGTGTGTGTGTGTGTGTGTGTGTGTGCGTGCGTCTACATAAACAGTTTCAATTTTTATTAAAGATTGAGGCATAATTAACATGCAATAAGCTGTCATATTTAAAGTGTACAGCTTGATAAGTTTTGACATATGTATAGACCTTAGAAACCATTACCACAATTAAGATAATAAATACATCCATCACCACTGAAAAGCTTCCACATGCCCCTTTGTATCCTTACTCTTATTCCTTCCCACACCACCTGAGCTGTCCCACAGTAATCATTAATCTTTTCCTGTCACTATAAGTTAGCTTGCATTTTTAATAATGTTATGTAAATGAAATTATAAGGTATGTACTCTTTTATTTGTCTTGGCTTTGTTTATTCAGCATATTTATTTTGAGACATATCCATAATGAACCACATACCAACAGTTCATTTCTTCTTTATTTTTTGCTGGATTTCCACTGTATGGATAAATGACAGTTTGTTTTTCCATTGATCTGTTGGTAGAATTTTGAGTGATTTCTATGTGGAAAGCATAAATCCATACTAAGATGTGAACCCAAAGCTGTGAAAAATGTGTGCACAGGTCTTTGTATGGATGTATACTTTCATTTCTTTTGAGTTAAATTCTAGAAATGGAATGGCTGTATTATATAAATCATTGTGTGTTTTTTTATTTTATCTTTTTCTTCTTTTTCCATGTGAGAGAGGGGAGATAAAGAGACAAACTCCCGCATGCACCCCATCCGGAATCTACCTGGCAACCCACATCTGGGTAAATGTTCTACTCATCTGGGGCCATGCTCACAACCAAGCTATTTTTAGCACCGTAGGTGGAGGCTCCATGTAGTCATCTTCAGCACCAGGGCTGATGTGCTTGAACCAATCGAGACATGGCTGTGGGTGGGGGAGAGAGGTATATAGACAGAAGGAGGAGACGGAGGGGTTGAGAAGCAGATGGTCACTTCTCCTGTGTGCCCTGACTGGGAATTGAGCCCAGGACATCCACATACCAGGCTGGTGCTTTATCAGTGAGCTAACTGGCAAGGGCCTACATCATTATGTTTAATTTTTGATGAAACACCCAAATAGTTTTGAAAAACAGTTTTACCATTTTACATTCCCACAGCAGTGTGCAAGAATTCAATTTCCTCTGCATTTTTCTTCTGCCATACTTGCTATGATTAGACTTTTTTTAAATTCTCTACTTTACTTCCTCCTCAAATGCTGTTGTGTTGTTCTCTGATAGGTTACTTGGAATTAAAAGATATTCAGATGGACAACAACCAGATTTTCCTTCCTTTACCTCAGTTCTTTTTCAGAGGAAATACAGAATGGCCATTAAGGGAATTAAACTCAGAATCAGTGAGGGTTTACATTTGACCAATTCTTTCCTTTTTTAAAAAAAATTGAATTGGCCCTGGCCGGTTGGCTCAGCAGTAGAGCGTCGGCCTGGCGTGCGGGGGACCCGGGTTCGATTCCCGGCCAGGGCACATAGGAGAAGCGCCCATTTGCTTCTCTAACCCCTCCCCTCCTTTCTCTCTGTCTCTCTCTTCCCCTCCCGCAGCCAAGGCTCCATTGGAGCAAAGATGGCCTGGACGCTGGGGATGGCTCCTTGGCCTCTGCCCCAGGCACTAGAGTGGCTCTGGTCGTGGCAGAGCATCGCCCCCTGGTGGGCAGAGCGTCGCCCCTGGTGGGCGTGCTGGGTGGATCCCAGTCGGGCGTATGCGGGAGTCTATCTGACTGTCTCTCCCCGTTTCCAGCTTCAGAAAAATACAAAAAAAAAAAAATTGAATTAAAAAATTGAATTTATTAAGGTGACACTGGTTAATAAAATCATACAGGTTGCAAGTGTACAAGCCCATAACACATCTGTTCACTGCACTGTGTGTTCATCACCCCAAGCAAGTCCCTCTTCATCATCATCTATCCCCTTTCTGCCCTCCTTCACCTCCCCCACCAATCCTACTCTCCAATTATATGGCATTGGAAAAGAGACTTACCTGATTACTTATGACCCAGTTTCCACATATATAGGAGTTTAGGAAAGTAAGACATATATTAGTCATTTTATAAATATCAGCTCCATTTTCTGTCTTATGAAAATGACTGTATGAACGTAAGGAGTCAAAATAACTTGTTGCAAAACCATATTGCATCCAGGTTAACACTAAATGTTATAAGGGAACTATTTGCCTTGTTTTTCTTTCTTTGAACATGAAATAATACTTTATAATTTAAAAAGGATAGTCTTCCAAGACTGTTTTTATGTCTCAATACTGTAGAACTCTGAGGATAACAGAGCATTTTTATATAGTAACTGAACCCAAAGTGAAGTTTTATCATTTTCTCTTAAAGTAACTTTCAAATGAGAAGTATATGCATTACTACATAGTTAACTTAGGTACATGATATACAACAAACGAGAAATATTAAGTGGTTCCTGCCTATATTAACTTTTGCTTTCTCCTCATTCAGAAATTGAAAAGATTTCTTATCCTTGTGTCCAAGATAATGAGGTGTCTGTTTCTTTGAACTCCCTCTAATGACATGTTATTCCAATACTGATCATTGATGTGCCCTTAGCACTCTTATCCCATTTTGTCCTGGGCTAGAATGATAGATTATTTGATTTGGTCTCTTGCTAGTGCTTAATCTTTTGCATCTGTGAGGAGTTCACATTACACAGAGTCTACATCAAATGATTTCTGAGGATGCTTTATATCTTTCTTATATGCTTTGCAAAATTCTACCTCTGTATTTTTGTTTTAACCAAGGAATGATTCTCTGTGAAATGAAAACTTATTAGCTATGTCTGCTTTCCATTCTATGATGAACATTCATTGTCCATTTAATTATTTTATGTCAGACAAACTGGTGCAAAGTAAATTGCAGCTTCCCCCTTTGGGAGCAGTTGTGTCTCATGAAGGAATACAATGAATCCTCATTCCCTTTCCCTCTCTCTCTTCTCAGGTTTTCAGCTTTTAACAGGAAGAAGGGAAAACAATTTTTTTTTCTTTTTCTGAAGCTGGAAACGGGGAGAGACAGTCAGACAGACACCCGCATGCGCCCAACCGGGATCCACCCGGCACACCCACCAGGGGCGACGCTCTGCCCACCAGGCGGCGATGCTCTGCCCCTCCGGGGCGTCGCTCTGCCGCGACCAGAGCCACTCTAGCGGCCGGGGCAGAGGCCAAGGAGCCATCCCCAGCGCCCGGGCCATCTTTGCTCCAATGAGCCTTGGCTGGGGGAGGGGAAGAGAGAGACAGAGAGGAAGGAGGGGTGGGGGATGGAGAAACAAATGGGCGCCTCTCCTATGTGCCCTGGTGGGAGTCGAACCCGGGTCCCCCGCAAGCCAAGCCGACGCTCTACCGCTGAGCCAATAGGCCAGGGCCAGGGCAAACAATTTTTTATCAATATTTATATACATGGGTGGAAGTTCATGGAACAGAAGTGAAATTCAAAGAATTGGTTAGAGTCTAGGCTTATAAACCCATTTAACAAAAGAAAGAAGTGTTGTGCTATAAGAAAGGATAAACTGTAAAGAAGTCACTAGGAAATATATTAATGGAAAGTAAGGGCTATCTTAGTAAACTATGTTTATACAAATCATTTTGATGTCAGCTCCCTGATTTCAATTAAAGTCATTCTTCTTTTCCTGTACCAGGTGGAGCACCTTCTTCAAAGGGAAATTTATGCACTGCTTTTAGGCAAATAATGGGAGAGTAGAGAATTCTTCCTGCATCTGTTAAATCTCAGTTGCCTTCAACTCAAAATTATCCTTAATGCTAAAGTGACATATTTTGGGGTAGCATATTTTGATAATCTTATCAGTCATGATAAGTTTCCTAAAATTCCTGCGTGAAATAAAACTCAGTACTAAGGGACCTTGTTCATTTTAGTTTGGTTCGAACCAAGGGACTTGGACTACAGCTAGGGAGTAGAAGCTGTGTTTGGTTCAACGAAACATACATTGAACATTGCTGACACAGACTTGCCCAAGTGTGAGGCAACTAAATTCTAAATTTTATGCCAGAAAAATGCACATACAGTTTGGATAAAGAGATTTCTATCTCTGCCTCTGATCCAAATTAACTATTATTGTTACTCAGAAAGCAAGTTCAGGGCCCTGAAGTAGCTTATTCATTCAGCAACAGTATATAGGACATAAGATAACCATTAATTGCAAATAAGGCTCTCCATTCCCTTTTTGTTCCTCCCTGAATTACTTTCCTAGCCTGGCACCGCTTTAACCTTTCTGTAGTGCAGCTTAGTTTTAAAAGTTCAACATCTCACTAGATAGAGGAGCGAAAAATGACCTTAATTGTGATCTCCCTGTATTCATCGTATCTGTAATTGCACATTCTGTACAAGCTTCAGAAGCACTACTGAAAGTGTGAAAGAGTTCCATACTGTCCTCAGTAAGATTTCTCCTTTGGCCCTGTTGTTCTGGAATATTATTAGTTGAACAGAGTGCCTATAAAGGAAGATAAACTGATAAAGAAGAATTAGAAAAATACGACTGTTAATTAGCCAGAGCGAATGAAGGATCATTAAAGTTGGTAGTGCACTGTTTTTTGAAAAAAAGCAAAAGAAAAATCAAACAATAACTTCAGAGAAATAGTTACTTGTAAAGACAGGCTTTTGATGATAGTTTATGAAAAATTAAATCAAGTCACTAGTTCTAGTTCTGTGGCCATTAGTGCATTATGAAGGAATCCCTTTTGTTTTGACAGTTTAAGGAGGGACCCATTTCCTTTGTCTTGGCCTTAGTGTCTGCACCGTTGCTTAGAAACCCAGTTGCCTAGAGTCCTGCATTTTCCCATCAAAGTGTGGTTAAGGTAATACATTTGGTTTTCAGATGTAGATGATTAGAAGGAATGGAAGTGAGGGATAGGTTAAACAAAATGAGATTTGTGTTTATGTCTAGATAGAGTTTAAATTGACTCAAGTAGCTGAGTAGAAATACAAAAGAACTTAATAGACTTACAAAGAGAAGAATAAAGATGTAGGGTAATTTCCTTAAAACAACAAAAATATAACTTTCTCAGTAGTTAAAATTGTAAAAGGAAGCATGTATATAGAAGCTCATTATCTGCCTAGTAAAACAATTAACAATTGACAGTGTGCCAAGCACTTTCCCTTTAATGTTTCAACATTGCCCAGATTGATTCAGATTGGTCAACCATATTACTAATTCAATTGCTCTGAGGGGTCACAACAAAGACATTCAAAAACTCTGAACAAATAACGAGGTTTTGTGTATATGTGGATTTTTATATATTCTTTCTGCTGTATTTGGCTTTCATGTAGCTTTATTATCTTTCCAATAATATAGAATTAGGGATAAAGCTCTATGAAAATAAAATTATGACTACAAATATTTCTGCCTAGGATTTCCAATAGAAAGAAAAATTAGCTGCCTGCAGCTATTTTTGTAAGCAACTGCTCCCAAAAATGCAACCACTCACAAAAATTAGGGGATCTTTCCAAATGAATATGAAGTGATAAAAAAGAAGCATTTGATTTTTTATTGAAAAGAGAACATCAGAAAAGCAAATGACAAGTCAAAGAAAGTTGTTTGATTATGCAAATAAGATGCAAAACCAACTTTTATTTCATTGATGAAAATGCACTATACAAAAGGCTGAAAGTACTGGAGTATCTGCCCATTTCTTGATCCCCTAACTTTTGTGAGCAGTATATTACACCACATACATACAAACATAATATTATCTATACTTCCTGTATTCATCCCACATCTGAGTTTTAGGAAATAAATAGCATTTCAAAAAAAACAAGTTCAGAGGACCTGACAATGACAGCCACTGTTAAAACCCAAAAAGACATTTGCTCTTTCCATGGCCCCACTTTTCTTGAAAAAATTATCCTGAGTGGTTAGTTGACATTGGTTTTTCTCTTCAGAAAGCAGGGATTTACCTACTTCTTCATACTGAACTGCTCCTCCCTCGCTTTACTGTGGTGAGCTCTGTCTATGCTGACAACCAAAATCAGAGTGACCAAAAGAATTTTAAATCTTGTAACTTGTCCTCAAAATTTTAGAAAGGAGGGTAGTTTTTACTTCTAACAAATGGTATGTGTTAAGGTGCAAGTAGGGCATTAATAGTGATTGGACACACAGATGACTCCTGGGAATTACCTAAGTCTATCCGTGTGAAGGTGATTCTGTGGTGCATTTCTTTATATGCCATCCATATGTGGCAGAAACATTCTGATTTCTCTTAAAATTATTTGTGTTGTATTGTACAGCTTTATAAAGAAAAGCAAACATGGTAGATGACTTAGAGCTAGAAATTCTTAAGTATCTTACGATCTAACAATTTTAATATCTGCTAAACAGGGCAAGGTGATGTACATAGCAAAATTTCTCTCAGTCTCCCTTTCCTTCTGTAGTAGCTGAATCAATGGATGATTTCATAAACAAAGTTATGTTGAGTCAGTAAAGGCTGTTTCACAGGACTACACATCATGAAACCAGTCATCTCTGTCCTTGTCGTAATCATACAAAGAAGTCACTATATTTTCACTTTAATTCACTAGCTTCTTTATTTCACTAGAAATAAAAACCAATTCTTTATTCAAAAAGTTAAGAAACATCTAGAATAAAATACAAACAAGCCTTCTAATAATAAAGCAGTATGATAAAGCAATGGATGCCTCTCTGGCTGGAAATAACGAAACATTTAAAAATTATAACCAAATGGATGTCAAAGATACTCTGAAGTGACATCTGACATAGAAAGTTTCGTTCCACTTGGAGAGCTTCTGTGTGGGTGAACACGTGGAGATGCTGGGAGAATGCATGTGTGGAGAGGGCGTGGAAGGTCACACCCTTCTCCCATACCTTCCCTGGGCATCTCTCCTATCTGGCTGCTCTGCATTCAGCTGTGGACATAGGAACATTTGAACCTGCCTCTCTCCTTCCTTCACCTTTACTCCCTTAATCCTTAAGCCCTCAGGACAATTAGATTTTGGGCAGCATCAGTCTTAGGAACACAGCCTCGGGTCTTAAAAACATAACCATTTTTCTTTTTTGTATTTTTCGCAACTTCCCCAAATCTCCAGAAAGACCAGCTTTACTTATTTCTTGTTCAGTGATTCTAAACTGACATCATGTAGATAGAATCACAGCAACTAATTCAGGCAAAACCAGTTGTGGGTTTAGAAGTTGCTTGATTTTTCAAATGACTCTTTAATGCTCTTTGCTTAACATTGAATAAACAGAATTTTGTGCCATTCTTTTCTCTACACAATTGAAATCCCTTATTAATAGCAATGCAATAGCCAGATGAAGAGATTCATAGGGTGTCTTGAACAAAGAGCTCTGTTATCTTGGAGCTTGGGGCCCTGGCATGCTGGCATGTAAAATCATTCTGATTCCTCTTCTTATCATTTTTGATTGTTTCTCTGTATAAGCTTGACCATAACAGCAAGCGGGATTTATAAACTAGCTAATAATAGAAGTGACATTGAAATGAAAAAAAAATTTTGTGTTGAATCTAACTGCATTTATCACAATTACTCTGACAAGGATTTAACTATAGCATTTTTAGTAGCTGCAGCAGTAAGTGGGTTGCTGTTATTTTTTGTTCATTGTTATAAACTAGTGGGAATAATGACTTCTGATTCTGTGTTGTAATGCGCATCAGGGCTTAAGATGTACTGTGAACATGCAACATTAGTTCACTTTATATGGGCAATCATTTGCCATGCTTCACATAGATCTCTTTTATTTTATAATAGAAAGTCTTAGCTATCGTCCCTTATCAGATATACTCACCAATACATAATCGAGTAAACACTTGCAACTCAGAAAACATGTCCCTCATCATGGAGATGGAACTAGTAGATCAAATGATAATATGCTATCAGTAGTCAAACAGAATTGTCTACTGCATGACAGGGACTTGGATTATGACTACACAATGCCTGGCACTTAATATTAAATTATTTTGAATAAATGAATGAATTTACTTAGAAAGATTGAAACAAAATGCAAATTAAATAGTCTGTAAAGTGACAGGAAAAACAAAAATGTGATTTGATGGTCCTAGCCAGAGAGCTCAGTAAGGTAGAGTCTCACTCCAAAGCACAGAGATTGCTGGGTCGATACCCACTCAGGGCACATACAGGAACAGACCGATGTTCCTATCTCTCTCTCCCTTCCTCACTCTCTAAAATCAATAAATAAATTTTCAAAAAAATATGATTTGATATGATAAAATTAAAGAGTTCATTATATCAAATATTAGATAATATCATGATTTATTATTTAGTTTCCTACTATTCTATTATTTGACCCAAAACACTCATTTAAATTAAACGTTTTATATAATGACAGGTGAATAGGACATACTGATGATTGGCTACTTTGGGAGCTGTCTTAAACATATTTTACCAAATTGATAAAACAGCAGTAAATATTTCACATTCTGGTAAGGTCCAAAATAGAAAAATTATGAAAACTTGACCTGTATTTCTAGGGATAGAATCTCCAGAGAAAACTGAACCTTATCGCCTGCATGGCCTAAGCAGGGTTAGCTTGCTTAGCAATTAATTTTCTCATTCAGATTATTGCTATGTGCTACTTCAGAAAGACTAATTTTCTTTTCTCCGTCTTTTGATTTGATTTTATAAGGGAGATTAGCATGCTCAAATTTGGTTTAATAGATTATTCATGTTTACCTAATAAGTGAACTGAATTTTGTCTCTGGCCTTTGTCTGCAAAGAAAACATAGGCAAAAAATGAAACAATAACAGTTAGAAAGACCAGCAATAAAGCACCTCACTTGCAACTTGTATCAAATATCCTCTTGACTTGACTAGTCTCAGCTGGGTTGGAATGGCACTGAGCCAAGACATAGCAATGCCTTGTAGTAGTTGTTTGTCCTTTAAGGTTCAGTGAAAATCCTGTGAGGTTCTGACCTTTCCTTCAGAGAGTGTTTGTTTGGGGCTGTTTCAGTATTTTCTGTGTGTTCCTCAAGATCCTATTATAAATGGTTGAGTAAATCCCTAAAACTTCAATTTAATGACATGCAAACAAAAATTATGTTCAAAATCATAAACAATCCCCAAAGTAAAAACAATAAAACACACATTTTAGCAAATAGATCAAGAAAATAATTAAATTTAAGTGTATTTTGGGGGCAAATCTAAATAATTTAAACATACCTCTCATTGATATTGAAGGTCAAGTACGAATGCACACCTGTGCTCTTTTCTGTGTGCAATGTGAGGAAGCAGTGTCAGAAAAGGAATATTTTTACATTTTCATATTGTAGTGACTAAAATAATTAACTGTCTAGATGGACTATTGCAATGAATATTAGCTTATAAATAATAAAAGAAGGAGAATTTGCAAGTGTCGATCATACAGCCAGGTAAGCACAGTGGGAAGGGTTGGGGCTCTGTTGTGAGAAAGACCTAGACTCTGAAATAAGCTCAGGTACTGGCTGTGTAAAATTAGTCAATATATGTAACCTCTGTGAGACTCAGACTCCTGCATATAAAATGTACAAAATAATAACACCTGCCTCATAAAATTTTCAATGAAAGACATATATAACTGCCTAGACAGGTGTCCCCAAACTACGGCCCGCGGGCCACAATGCGGCCCCCTGAGGCCATTTATCCAGCCCCCACTGCACTTCTGGAAGGGGCACCTCTTTCATTGGTGGTCAGTGAGAGGACCACTGTATTTGGCAGCCCTCCAATGGTCTGAGGGACAGTGAACTGGCCCCCTGTGTAAAAAGTTTGGAGACCCCTGGCTAGCATATGATAGGGATTCAAAAATGGTATTTATTTAATATTACAAAGAAGACAACAAAATTGAACTTTGTGATATGTATTATTCTATTGTAAGCACTTTTGATTTAATCATATTGTTCTCATGCTTTTTTATATTTTTTGTTTTTATGTAATTTATTTTTATTTATATACTTCTGTAACTAGCAAGGCAGAATTACTCAGACCAAATAAGCCTTGAATATTTGATGGCAAAAAAAAAAAAAAAATATATATATATATATATATATATATATATATATATATATATTTTATGGCCAAATACAATTATCAATTTTATTTATTTATTTATTTATTTATTTATTTATTTATTTATTTTGTGGCAGAGACAGAGAGAGTTAGGGACAGACAGACAGGAAGGGAGAGAGATGAGAAACATCAATTCATTGTTATGGTTCCTTAGTTGTCCATTGATTGATTTTTCATATGTGCCTTGACTGGGGGGCTATAGCAGATGGAGTGGCCCCTTGCTCCAGCCAGCCACCTTCGGCTCAAGCTGGTGAGCCTTGTTCAAACCCTATGAGCCCACGCTCAAGCTAGCAACCTCGGGGTCTCGAACCCAGGTCCTACGCGTCCCAGTCTGATGCTCTACCCACTGTGCCACCGCCTGGTCAGGCCAATTATCAATTTTTAATGCTCATCTAACTAAGCTCTCTATAATAATTAACACATAACTTTTTCTCTTTTTCTTTTTAAACCTGTTTCCTCCCAGCCTGACCTGTGGTGGTGCAGTGGATAAAGCGTCGACCTGGAAATGCTGAGGTCGCCGGTTCGAAACCCTGGGCTTGCCTGGTCAAGGCACATATGGGAGTTGATGCTTCCAGCTCCTCCTCCTTCTCTCTCTCTGTCTTTTGCTCTCTTCTCTCTCCCTCTCTGTCTCTCCCTCTCCCTCTCTCTCTCCTCTCTAAAAATGAATAAATAAAATAATTTTTTTAAAAAAAGTTAAACCTGTTTCCTCCCTTGGACTACATGAGAGATGATATTTTCCAAAGATTACTGTAATAATATCTCCCATCCCTCATGCCTTTTTACACTATGGCTTTATATTTGTGCCTTGGAGAGGGGGTATCTATGCCCCTGCCCTTGGAATGGGAAGGGCTGTGGTGATTACACTGATCAAGAGAGTATAGCAGTATATGCTTTGTGATCCCCAAGGCAATATAGCTTCCACCTTGATCTACAGAATAAGTGATCTTAAAACTATCTGCCAAGATTTATTCCATGGCTTACCCCAGACTGTCACATTATGCAGAAGCTCACTCAAACTAGCCCACGTGGAGAAACTGTGTGGAGAGGACCCAAAATTAATTGAAAAGAGAGACTCTGTGAGCCCAGCTACTTCAACTGTCAGCTCTGCTAGCTCTAGCTCCTGTCTGACCACAGCCTCAGGAGGGATGCTATACCAAAACCACACACAGCTCATCTTTTCCTGAGTTCTTGATTTACAGGAACTTGTAAGAGATTATAAAATAATTGTTGCTTTAAGCCACTAAATTTGGAATAATTTCATTTGCAAAAATAGATAACCAGAACAGACTATTTGTTATAGGAGCTTTTGGTGACCCTCTCCCCACCCCCCATCTCTGGCCTTCCCTCTTCAACACCATCACAAGCTCTGTATCCTCCTGCTGCCCATTATGATATTGATGCCCATTATATTTCTGTCACAGCTGTTACCCCTCTTTCTACATATCCTGCAGCTATTTTGTTTGCTGTCATGGCTTCAAATATTACCTTAATCTTATTGAGTAAAAAAGAAAGAGAAAAGACAGTCAGAAAAATTATTTAAATAATTCATGGCAGAAAATTTTGAACTTTGATGAAAACTGTAAGCCTACAGATCCACAGAAGTTTAATAACATGAAACATAAAGCAAAGAAACATGAATAAAACTCTATCAAAATTCATTTTAATAAAATTGTGTAAAATCAGTGACTATTAGAAAATCTTAAATGTAGTCACAGACAAAAAGACACTTTAGACACAGAGAAACGAAAGTAAGCGTGATAGTAGATTTGTCATTGGAAACCATGCTGATGGGAGGTGGAGCCCCGTCTTTAAAGTATGGAGAGAAAATAACCTGTCAACCCAGATTCTGCGCCCAGTGAAAATGCAGTTCAAAATTAATGGTACATTAAGTATTAATAAATTAGAAAGCTAAAAGAATTAATTACTTAGCAGACCTGCACTGCAAGAAATGTTAGAGGAAGCCCTTCAGGCCAAACTAAAATTATTTCAGATGAATATGTGGATCTACACAAAGGACTGTAGAGAACTGGAATGTATAGTTCATTAACTACATGGCTAATTATAAAATAATGTTTTCTTTATTTTTCAATTTTTTTAAAAGATAATTGTTGAAAGCATAAATGATAAGAATATAGTGTAGAGCCTGTGGCATATTTGAAGTAAAATAACAGCTTCTAACACAAAGTCTGGAAGCTACCCTAGTATGATATACAGTTCTTACAGAATGTATGAAGTGCACAATATCACATGAAAATGGAATATACTCGGTAAAGATGCTGTCTACCCTAAAGCAAGCTGGAGAGGCTATATCAATATTTACCAAAGTATATTTTGAAGAAAAAACTAATATTACATGAATAAAAAGGGTCATTTCATAATGATAAAAGGGTCAGTTCATCAAAAGAATCTGAAAATTATGAATGTTTATAGATTTAAATGCAAAATTTCAAAATACTAAGAGCAAAAATCAATACTACTGAAAGAAAAAAATACAAACTGACAAGTATGATCTGAGATATCAACACCTATCTTTTAATAGTATAAATAATATCAGTAAGATATAGAATTCAACAACCCTAATTGACAATTCACCTAATTGATATCTATATAAATACCAACCTGCAATAGCAAGATATGAATTATTTTAGGTACACATGGGGAATTTATCAAGACAGATTATTAATATTTTAATAAATTTTAAAACATTTAAATTATATAAAGTGTTCTCAAGGATTCTGAGTGCAATGGTATTATATTAGATATAAATATCAGTAAGATATTTGGAAATAACCTCGAATAGCTGAAACCTAAATAATATACTTCAAGAACAGATAAAGATCATCTATGGAAAAAAAATCTACAACTGACAGCATATTTATTATGAAAGACTGATTGATTTCTCACTAAAATCAAGAAAAATGCATAGATGGCTGGTCTTAGCACATTTAATTAATATGGTTCCAGAAGTTCAAGACAGTATGATCTGGAGCTACACAAAGAACTGAAGAGCACCAAAAATGTAAAGTACATTAGGCAAGATTTTTCTTTAAATCCTCAGAGAAGAAGTAAACTACATATGTTTTCATATGATACATCTACTATGTAGAAAGCCCCATGGAATCTACAAAAAGCTCTAGAACTAATAAGCGTGATTAGTAAGGTTGTAGGATACAAAAGTAAGCTACATAAGCAAGAGTGGTTTGTATACTAGCAACAAACAACCAGAAAAGGAACATTTTAAAGCAATATTTTTGTAACATAGCTGAAAATACAAAATAAGATCTCCTCACAAAATGTGCTAAATATTTGTACACTGAAAGCAAAAACTATTGCTGAGGGAAATTAAAGAGAACTTAGTAGATAGAGAAATATATAAATTCATGATTGAGAAGTTAAAACAGGCCTGACCTGTGGTGGTGCAGTGGATAAAGCGTCGACCTGGAAATGCTGAGGTCGCTGGTTCAAAACCCTGGGCTTGCCTGGTCAAGGCACATATGGGAGTTGAGGCTTCCAGCTCCTCCCCCCTTCTCTCTCTCTGTCTCTCTCTCTGTCTCTCTCTCTCTGTCTGTCTCTCCCTCTCCTCTCTAAAATGAATAAATAAAAATAAATAAATAAAAAATTAAAAAAAAAATAAAAACCCTTTAAAAAAAAAAAAAAAAGAGAAGTTAAAACAGGTTAAAGATCAATGCTACCAAATATACCTATAATACAACACAATTTTTATTAAAATCTCAAGTTTCCTTTTTAAAAAAATTAAGAGCCAGCTTCTAAAAATGCATATGGAATACAAAGGACCTATTAAACAAAAAAAAAATTTGAAGAATAAAGTTAAATGACATATACTGTCAAACTTCAAGTTTTATTACAAAGCTATAGTAATCAAGAAGGGTGTGGTATTATCATTAAAATAGTAAATCTTTAAATCAGAATATATGGTCCAGAGTAGACCCAAACATATCTAGTCAATATTTTTTTAAACATGTATAGGCAATTTAGTAGAGAAAAGATTATCTTTTTTAATAAATAGTTCTAGAATGATTGATATTCATATGTAAGAATAACCTACTTGACTCATACACCATGTGAAAAATATTTTTTAATGAATCTTAGACTAAATGTATAACCTGAAATTATAAAATTTCTCAAAGAAAACTAGAAAATTTTCAGTTTATTTAATAGAAGAAAATCTTGTGATGTTAAATTAGGGGAACATGGTTTTTTTGTTGTTTTTTTTTCAAAACAAAATTATTTTAATTATAATAATAAATTCTTTTTTAATAAATTTTTATTAATTTTAATGGGATGACATCAATAAATCAGGGTACATATGTTCAAAGAAAACATCTCCAGGTTATCTTGTCATTCAATTATGTTGCATACCCATCACCCAAAGTCAGATTGTCCTCCGTCACTTTCTATCTGGGTTTTTTTGCGCTCTTCCCTCTCCCCCTCCCCCTCTCCCTCCCTCTCCTCCCCGCCCCCTTGTCACCACTACACTTTTGTCCATGTTTCTTAGTCTCATTTTTATGGGGGAACATGTTTTTGATGACATTAAAAGTATGTTCCACCCAAAAAAGACAATAAATCTGGCCTTATTACTATTAAAACCTCTGTTCTTCAAAGAGACTGTTAATAGAATAAAAATATAATCCCCAGAATGGGAGAAAATATCTGCCAATCATATATCTAAGTGGTTTGTATCCAGAATAAGTTTTAAAAACCTCTCAAAATAGCTCTGGCTGGGTAGCCCAGTTGGATAGAGCATCATCCCAATATGCCAAAGTTCCGGATTTGGTCCCCTGTCAGGGCACATAGAAGGATCAACCAATGAATGCAAAAATATGTAAAACAACAAATCAAATGATGTTTCTCTCTCTCTTTCCTTTCTCTCTAAAATCAATATATTTTGAACATTTTTAAAAAATAACACAGGCAAGAGATTTAAACAGATTCACTGAAAGTAAAGACATACAGATGGAAAAAACTCTAATTAGTCACCAGGAAACGCAAGTAAAATCCACAGTGAGATATCAGTACACATGGCTGAAATGGAAAAAAAAATGACCACACCAAGAGTTGGCAAATATATGGAGGAACTGGTACTATTGTACACTTCTGATGAGAATATAAAATGTCACAGCCACTATTCATTTTTGTTTTTGTTTATTTTAATTAAATAAATGTCTGTCTCTTAACATAGCTGTTCCATTCTAGATATTTACCCAAGAGAAATGTAAGTCTAGGTCAATACAAAGATTTATAATTAATATTAATATAATTTTATTTATAATAGGCAAATATGGAAAGTGACCCAAAAGTTCATCAACAGATGCATGGAAAAATTGTAATATTTCTATATAATACTATTCAACAATAAAATAAATGAATGATTGATACACACAAAAACATAGATAAATTCCAAAATAATTATCCCAAGTGAAATAAGCCAGCAAAAATGAGTACGTGCTACATGATTTTATTTGTACAATATTGCCAAAGATTTAAGTCAATTTATGACAAAGCCAACTAGTAGTTGCTGGGAGACGTGGACATAGAAGGATTACAGTGTCACACAAGACCACAAGTGGTGGTAGATATGTTCATTGCCATGACTAGAGTGATAATTTCACACCTGTAGGCAAACTTCAAAACTTAACAGATAGAACACTTTAAATATGGTCACTATTGTGTGTAATTTATACCCCAGAAAATCTGTTTTATTTAATAAAGCAAAACATTATTGGAGAATCACATTCTTCACTTAACCAACTCTGTGACTTTTCAGCAGTTTATTTAACATCTGTCTATCTCCTTTTCTGTAAATTTGGCTGATTATAGTGTCAACTACATGGCTTGTTGTTGTCTGTTATAGTATTTAGTAAATGAGTTAATTTCTGTAAACCTCTCTGGGTGCTTGGAACACAATATAAGAATTAGGTACTCGCTATGCTTAACGTGCTGAAAGAAGAAATAGGTTTCTTACTGATCTCATGGAGCACATTCTTTCCTGACTTACCGGACATGTAGTGCTGCCTCCAATCCCACAAAACAAAGAAAAGGGGTCATCGTGTACTACAGGATTTTGTATTTGGCCTAGCTACAAGTTGCAGTTTAAGAAATTGTACATATTATTTAGGTTTTACCTCAAGCATATAGAATGCAAAAGGCAGATTTTTTCGAATCTTTCTAAAGACATTTTCTCACTTTCTATCTAGATTCTGAGCCAGGATAGCGCTTTTTAGCTCAACACAACACCTCCTTTATATTGCTACAAATAGTAGATCCAACAGCTTTTACCTTGCTGGTTTTTACTCAGCAGCTTCATTATTTTATTGTTTTTAAGAATCTTTCATTCTGGGATTCCTTGCACTCCTACCATATCCTAAGCACCATAAATTAAGTTTGTAAACATGAATTTCCTTAGAGTAAGTTCTTCTTACCAAATACAAATTACCATCAAAGAGCTGCAGGCCCATTTCACCCCAATTCCCAATTACTGGCAATACCTAGGACTTCTGCATACCATACACGTCTCTATTAATACCAACGAGCTCAAATGCCAGAGCTGAGCGACTGAACTGAGTGTGCTTGGGTTTTTATTTAGTCAGGGTGAAAGCAGCTGCATTTCTGTTTGAATTGCTCCCTGAGCTCTCCTGCTAATATATAAAAGGATGTTATAAATAAGTTAGGGGTTGATGATTCTCATTTTTCAGTGAGGACAGCCTAAGTGAAAGCTGCAGCAGGAAGAACAGAGGCAAAATGTTGGGAAATCCTTCATAATTGTAGAGGGAGTTAATCCTTCAGAGAGGATTCTCTGGGGACGGGAGAAAATATTTAAGGCTAGAAATCGTAGCTCTTCTTTGGGAGACATAAAAAGGAAGGAGATACATCTTTTCGCAGATTAGCTGTAGAATTTTATAACTTAAATCGCTGGTATTACTGGATCAATTTTAACACTAAATGACTTTTCAAGCCTACTAATATGTGCATCTGTGAGTTTGCACATGTGTACCCATGTAAGGTTATATACTATATAAGAGCACAGAATGTGATTGCGTGCAAAGCTTTTACCATTGAGCCCTTACGTGTTCTAGAACACGTTTCAGCCCTCTCCATACCCTGCACTCCTCAGAAGCTCTTCAATTTCAGCAGTATCAGCCACTTTCTATTTCCTGAGCATGCACCGTGACATCTATCTTGTTCCTGTACATGTGAACTCATATTCTTTTATTTTCTTTATTTTTTAAATGATCAGTTGCAGTGTTGCATTATCTGAGACACTTCCAGTGTTCTTAGCCTGACATGGGAACTCCCTTCTGTCTTCCCATAGCACTCACTCTTCCACTGACTTTTGTTGTGGCCAGACATCCATCAAAATCACTGGAGTTAACTCTTTCTAGAAGGAAGTTTTTAAAAATACAGTTCACGTTTTATATTTTTTTTCTTTGTATCATTGGTGCTAAGATGGTATTTGACATTATAGTCATGTTCTTTATAGGCTTGTGGAGTGGCTAAGTAGAAGCATGAACAAGCCTGGGACCTCAAGAGGCAGAGGAAAAGTACAATACTCTAGCAGGTGTCCCCAAACTACGGTCCGTGGGCCACATGCAGCCCCCTGAGGCCATTTATCCGGCCCCCCACCGCACTTCCAGAAGGGCCACCTCTTTCATTGGTGGTCAGTGAGAGGAGCACTGTATGTGGCGGCCCTCCAACGGTCTGAGGAACAGTGAACTGGCCCTCTGTGTAAAAAGTTTGGGGACCCCTGCAGGGGGTTTCAGTGAGCTGGAAATGTCACCGGTGATGAAGACGTGAGCTTAGTAGTGTCCACTACCATCCTTGCTTCCAGGGCTCCCGGTGTCCCTCAGCCAACCCTGAATTACTGGGGAGTCTGGCTGGATAAGCATTAGAAAATGCTCAATAGGGAATACTTGATGCTAAAAAAAAAATCAATGACAGAACTGAGCTGAAATAAGAAGATTTACATGGTCAAAGAGTCATTAAAATCAGTAGATGAAATAAGGCAATGAACAATTCAAAGGAGAAACATGTGAGAAAGATTTGAAACAGAAAGACTGCAATAAACTTTCAATATTTTGGAAAACACAAGAGATAAAATATATAATGTAAGTTACTGGGTTTAATTGTTTTAAAACAGCAATTTTCAATCTTTTTTTTTATCTCATGGTACTTATAAACTAATTCCTAAAATTCTGCAGCAACCAAATTTGCACCTCTGACAAAAACAAAAAAACAAACAAAAAAAACAGGTATTTTTTTTGATTCACTCACACAGATGGCTATTGTCGTTTTAGCCACTGTCTTTTTTTTTTTTTTTTTTTTTTTTTTTTTTTTAAACCTAGGGGAAAGAGGTCAATGCCCCTAACTAATCAAGTTTTGCATATTTTAAAATTGTTGTGGCACAACAGTTAGATATTCTTACATGGAGGCTCAGAGCTCCACAGTTGTGGATCCGCAGAAGCTCACGAGCACATGTTCTTTAGAAATCATGCAGTGCCACTTCCAGCACATCTGTTATCAAGACGACTGCACTGATGCTCAGCCTTAAGGAGTGACATAGCTTCCACCTCTTGATAGGAGCACATTTTAAAACCATCATTCAGATTTTCAAGTACAGATTAAAACACACACACACACACACACACACACATGCACTCCCCCCAATTCTTTACAAGTTTTCAGTTACTTGGGTATCATGAATTTTCAGTATGCCTTTAGAGCTGCTCATGTCTCACTAATATGCATAACCTCCATAGACTAACTTAAATGGAGCTTTATTGAGTGAAATGGCAATAAATTAAAATGAGATAATAACTTCTTTATTGCCTATTTTTAGAGAGACTAATTCCTAGAGAGATTTTATAAAATGCATATGATTGCAATGGGACTGAGCTACTCATTCCGACACTCTATTACAGGAAAAGGTTGCTTGGGAGACAGAAACTGCCAACCGTTCTGCATCCAGGGGCTTGTTTGACGGGATAACTGATTTTTCTTGGTCCCTGTTCTCTATTTACTCACTGCAATATCTCTGGCTACATTCCCACATGTAGATTTTCTATTTATGCCTTATTTCCGGTTCTCTTCAGAAAAAAATGACTGAAGCTGCTATCACTCCATTGCAAATCCAAATGGGGCAGTTACTTCCCTGCTTCAGATCCAGCCGCACTGTAGTCACGAGGAGCGGCATTCCAGGCCCAGAGTTTCCAAGGCAGAAGGTCCATGATGTACTGTTAGCAAAGAAGGAAAGTTTGGTCTAGGCTTTCCCTGTCACGCAAGGAATGCGAGTTCTGTCATGAGATTGTCAAACCACATGTACATAGTATAATATTTTCTGTGCCTTGAATATAGTGTTTAGATATGTGATATTTTAGAACCTTGATCTATAAATATTTATATATGCATGTTCAATCTTAGGTTTCCTGAGCATGTTTGGAGGGCTCTATATAAAATTATTAAGTAAAGAAAGATGTTTTGAATGAAATGAAGGTGAAATAACCAAACTAAACTTCCAGAATCTATGGCCACCACTGCTAGAGTCACTGGTTCTCTTGGTGGAAATGCAGAATTATGAATAGGTTGAACTTCGCAGTCATTCCCTGTGAGAGGTTCTTCCTGACCCCTCCCTACCTCACCCCAACAATGGCCCACCCCACCCTGTGTGTCTCAAAGGTGCCAATGTCCTGTGCGTGCAGCTACTGTAGGAACCATCTTTCTTACTGGCACCTCCCTGCACACTTATGAAATTGGGAACCTTCAATTGTCAGGACATCTCAGTTGTTTTTATGTCTCTAGTTTGCAGCAGAGTGATGTAAAATATTTTGGAAGAAAGGGAACGCACATTGGCAGGTCATTCTAAGTTAGCTTAACAGGTTTTCTTTAGAGCAAACCAGGAACCCTATATGAACTCCTGACACTGACCATTCTCACTCAGAAGATACCAGCACTGAAATTAGGTAGTAGAATAAGTAAAGTGGACTGGACCACTCTCTCTTGCTTATTAGAACAAAGGAATAATTATGTTCTATAACTCCACTCCCCCTCTCTTTGTTGTGCAGAAAGCTGAAGAAAAGAAAGCTGATGTGGTGTGAGAATCTGTATTTAGTTGAGTCCCAGTTGTATTTTTATGGTCGAATTAATGGCTTTGGAGGGGCAGCGCTCTTCAGTTACAGGATAGAACTTGTCTCATTTTCTATCACCAGCCTTTATGACTTCATATAGAATTCCAGAATTCTGATAAACTGTCATGTGGAAAACTGATAAAGTGATTTATGCTCAGTTTTGCTGGAAGGGAGAAATGCAAGGGCTGTCAGTGTGAGTCGTGAGAACAAATGAGTTACAGTTCATGAGCAGCTCAATACGGCTCTCATTTCCCATCAGCCCCATCACTGACAGCCAGCGCTACCGGCTGGAGCATGGCGAGGGGCTGAGGTTCGGTGCCAGGTGAATCGGCACTATTATTCTATCAACCGGGCTCCTACAGACAGGAGGCTACCATGAATATTTGATGGTAGTGTCTTCCCAGAAATGCTCGTGAAACACAGCATTACTTTGCTTCCGTTTGCTGGGAGCCTCTCCACTCAAGCCTCATGCATGTGCTTCTCTTTGAAAAATGACCACTTCTAAACCACAAAGGCATTTGGGATTGTTTGTTTGTGCTGCTCCAGCTGGTGGCATGTTCCTCTTGGCAGTCGGTGCATGCAGCACATTAATTCATTGTCCCCTGTCCTCACAGGATGAACTGAAAAAAAAATCCCTCATCTATTGAGATACTACATACATTACATCTATCACTATCCATCTGACACAGTGGCAGACAGTGGAAAGCCTCAAACCCCCTACGTGCTCAGAGAAAACAGACGTAGATCTATGGCTT
Organism: Saccopteryx bilineata; assembly: GCF_036850765.1. Classification (NCBI taxonomy): domain Eukaryota; kingdom Metazoa; phylum Chordata; class Mammalia; order Chiroptera; family Emballonuridae; genus Saccopteryx; species Saccopteryx bilineata. The sequence continues at coordinate 20,600,019 of NC_089501.1, forward strand.
GTGCTGTGTTCTCCAGGCAAATAAAAGGTGGAGAGGTGGGGGAGGAGCTTGGGTTTAGATTAGGTGTAAAAACAGTTCCTGTTGATTTTCTTTGAAGTAGAAATACATAACTTTGTAAATTCTAAACGATATACTATAGACCTCTTTTCCTTGAGACATTAGTTCTCAGTAAGACAGGGCCTTAACTCAATACATTTCATATTGGTTGGGTTAGTTTTAAAAGAAAGCACATTTCACCTTTCTCTGGAGCTAGGGAAATATATTTCTAAAATCTCTAGAAGGAAGTTTTAGTGTTTATTTTTTATTCAAAATCAACTCAGAATGATTTCAAATAAGCCCATCTATTTCATCATTTTCCGATGTAATCTTCAGTATGTGAGTTCAAAACAATAAGTGTTTGGGGAACATATGGTGAATTGGGGGCACGAACGAGGGGGAGTTTTGAGCTGCTGGGTATTGTACTTGCCTTTCAGCTGGCACTACAGGAGCAGATTGCTTCACTGAGTCATGAAACTTGAACTTCTCGTAAGAAATTATCTTAACATTAAGTCAAGTGAAATATTGAACAAAATATGTTCCTCTATATCAGCGATTTTCAATTGGTGTGCCACAAGAATTTTTAAAACATGCAAAACATTATTTAGTCAGGGACACTGACTTCTTTTCCCTTAGATTGTCAAATAAAAAATAAATGACAACAGCCAATACAACAATAACCATCTGTTGTGAAAGAAAACAAAATTATACCTCTTTTTTTTTTTTGGCCAGATTGGCAAAAAATACATTTTTTGAGCACCGCAGAATTTTAACCGCAGAGTTATTAGTTTATGTGTGCTATGAGACGAAAAATGTTGGAAATCACCATTCTATATGAATATGATGATGGCTGACCACCAGTTATTTATAGACTGTGAGTTGTCAGTGTAAGAAACATTCAGATCTGCAGAGAATTTTTTTAAGAGTTTAGTAGAGCTAAACTGATGACATATGTCAGGAAAACAAGATCTCAAATGCTCTAGAGAATAACCATTATTCCAGTTCATTTATGTATTTGAAATGAAGGAGGGAATACAAGTAAGATTACATGGATGTGGGTGAAAGCAAGGCAAGGACTAGACTACAGGAGAGTTAACAAGAGTATGTGTTATGCGTTCTCTTCAGAGTGATCATGGCTTATTTTAAAGATGTGTTACTGCAGGTACACAGAAACAATGGACAGGGCTGCTAAGGAAAAACAGAAACCTTTTGCTAAAAAGTTATATGTCTGGAGCATGATGACCCACCATGGCCTGCCCTGTTAGGATTTTATGATCAGATCATCCTATGAGGTTACTTTTCATAGGACCCCCATTTTTTGTGCATAGAGTTCTAAATCTCTTAGCAGTATAGGTTTAAGGCTGTGGGTATCAGGTGTTTCCATGGGGTGCAAGTCTGTGAGACAGTACAGAGTCAAGTCTGCAAAGGGTAGACAGGAAATGCCAAATTAAAGAGATTTTAAAAATTTTATTTATGATTTTAATTTATAGATTCAAGTGTCCCACAGAATATAAGAGATAAAAGTTGCAGTTTTAACTTCTCTGTACATTCATTCAGGCAATGTTATTCAAGCACCGTTCTTGCTTCTTAAATAGAGTTTTAAGCTCTGTAGCTTACAAGCTAATTAGGAAAAATAGAAATATAAACAGGTTATAAGAAAAGTTTCAGAAAGTCACAATTTTTTTGAGAGAAGTAAATCCAAGGAAGATAGAATAAAAGAGTGACTGATTGTTAATTTTAGTTTGGGAGTCAAGAACATTTCTCTGAGGCAATGACTTTTAAGCTGAAATGAGAATGACTAGAGCACCCCAAGGTCTCAAGGAAGAGCATTCTCCAGGGAGGAAATGACTAGTGCAGGAATTCTAGTCTAGGAACTGGTTAGCATGACTGAGAAATGAAAAGAAAGCTAGAGGTTTCCATAAGCCAGTAAGCTGGTCTAGAGCAGGAGCCCTCAAGTTCTCTTTCTGGCTTCAAGGAATCAAATATACTTTATATGGGATTTTTTGAAAAGAGAAAGGAATATTCTGTTGATAAAAATTCTTTTTTTGTTTTACTATTAATTATTCATTGATTAGAGAAACAGTAGGAGGAAGGAGGAGGGGTGTAGGGGGAAACATTCATTTATTGTTCCACTTAGTTGTGTGTTTGTTGGTTGCTTTTCATATGTGCCCTCATCGGGGATTGAACCTGCGATCTTGGCATTTCAGGATGATACTCTTGACTGAGCTAACCAGCTGGAAAAAATGAAATTCTTAATAACCATTGTAGCAAATGTTAAACGAGTTGCCAAACATGATTCAAAGTGCTTTATATTTATATATGCTGCTCACAAAAATTAGAGAATATATTATCGCTTCGTATTCATTTAAAAATATTCCCTAATTTTTGTGAGCAGTATATATTAAATATTTTAATCCTCATTAGAGCTGTATAAGGTCAGTATTTTAATTAACCTTCTGTTATCGTTAAAAACAAAATTCAACGAAGTAAATTTGGAGATCTACATAGCTATTCAGGAATCAACTTGCATCTGATCTACCAACTAGAAGAGCATCACAAAGGGTTATACAAAATGGAAGGTCCTTAAAGGAAGAAGAGTGGGACAAGGGAGCTATTAACAAAGGAAAAGAAAGGATTCTTTTGGGTTTTTATCATGCAGATTGCCTCTTCTTTATGGTGAGGATCTGTGTGACAGATTATTTTACTAGTGGTTGACTAGAAAATTCCAGACTGGTTGATTAAGATTACATTTCTGGGGGAGATTGAATCTTGATTTGGTTTCATGGGCTTTTAGCCTGAGTGATGCTTTGGGGGATTGTGGTTTTCTCTTTAAAGCTCACTGTACAGTAGGAAATTGTCAGCTGTTCCCTCCCATAAAATTAGTCTAGCTGCGTTGCTCAGCTGTCTCTTCTAAAGCTCAAAGAAGAAAGACCAGAAAGAAGAAACTTTATAATTAAAGAAAGTCTTTCAAGTTTACAAATACGTATTTTTCTGCCATTACAATATCATTCAATAAAGTATATTTTTTGTTCATTAAATTTAGTACCAGTCTAATTCATAGTAGTCAATAGGTGGGAATGAAAAGGGTTTTGGGTTTGTGTTTCTTCATATAAACATATAAATGCTTTTGAGAACCGTAGGTACATAACTGAATAAACCTTTCATCTGCAGAATGGGGTTTCAGTCGAGTGCAATTTCTCTGGTGCCTCGTTCTGCCCCAGTCTACTCTGGCCTCCCTGCAGGGTAGAGCCAGTATCCCACCTGTCTCCTACGTCCTCTGCTGTCACCTGGTCCGGGCCCCCATCATCCTGCCTAATCTCTAACTATGCCTGCTTCTGTTCTCAATTCAGCAGCCAGAATGGTCCTTTTAAAGTATGAACCAGATCGTGTCTCTGTCCTACTGAACACCCTGCAATGGCTTCCATGTCCCTGAAGTAACAGCCTACATAGCTGTAAGCTTCTCCGTGACCTGCTGCATCTCTCCATCACGTTTACTGCCTTATCTCCTTATTCTCTCCCCTAATTTGGGGGCTAATTTTTATTTTCTAGTAGCTTAAGTATTGGGCAGTGGCAGTAGCTAAATAAGCTTTATGAATAGTGCCTATGATCTTGGGGCCATGTCTAGCTTCTACTCCTGTCTCAAAGACCACTCTATATATGTATTTAAACCCAGCACTTAAGATACCAATGTTGAGTCATTCTGTCTACTTGGCAGATGCTGTCTGGTGGTATTGATATTGAGACAGAGATCTTTACACATAGTGCCTATTCCCATATATCCATCCACCTGCCTGTATCCTTTACCTCCTCATCCTTCATCATCCAACTTTTCTCCTTTCAGATCCCCAATCTACCAGCCAAGACATTTGCTACTGCTTATAAGTCAGTGTATGTTCTCACCTCAAACCATTTGTATTTCCAGACAATGTATATTGCAAAAGGTTTAACAATGGGAGAATTCCCCTTTTGTGTGTTCCAGTCAACCCTAAGTGAGCCTCTAATATAATCAGTATCATTTTTGCTTTGCACTTATAAACTGAACTGATCCACTCATGATCCAGCATTCCAATTCCATCTAAACTGAGAGGTACTCCTGCAACTGGTGCAATTCTGGTAAATGGCGTCTGGGACACCTACTCATCATGCATCTTACTTTTAACCTCTGTCAGTTATGTTCGATTTTTAAAATACCACATCCATCTTACAATGGATTGTTACTAGGCCCACTTGAATTAATGACTTATTAGTTCCAATAGAACTAAGATCACGATAGTCACTTCTGACAGCATAGTCACTTTATGTCCTATGTTCAGGCACTCAATATCTACCAGGTCCAAATAGCCTGCCAGAGAATCTGTTTTGGCATAACCTTGTAGATGGCATGTTCCTAGGTCACTAATGATCTGTGTTATGATTCTTTTTATGGAGTTTGTCACACACTGCACCTGGGCTTCTTCACCATAGTATCTCTGATATCATAGGTCTTCTGGGTCCTATGGTTCTAGAGGAAGGGCCATTTACAACAATGCCTGGATCTGTTCTAGGACCCACTCAGAGCAGGCAACCTTGTATATCTCAGGATAAATGGTTTTGAGTAGTATTTTCAAGTATGGAATATGAGACCTTTGGAAGATATGGAGGCCAAGAAAATATTTTTCGGTCTTCTTGGTAGTGACAGTTACAAAATGTAATAATTTGCCCTTACTTTAAAAGAATGTCCCATTAAGCCACAGAATATTGGACTTCTTCAAACTTCACTCATGTACCTCCTCAACCTTTGTAGGGATTATTTTCCTATCATACCCTATCTACCTTCTGAAGCCTGCAGTATGTGTACTACTTTTGCTCCTGATGTTATTGATATGGTTTCATTTCTATAATGGACAAGTGTGATATTCTGTTGAACACCTGGAAAGTTTAGTTCCCATCAGACTGTATTTTGCCAAAAGGAAGAAGAATTCATTGTTTGGGACAAGGCCATAAACACACACTTTCTGATTCTCACTTCTGACTGGGACAGAAAAGGATGCATGTGACATCCCAGAGGCAGGGCCAATCTGCTCTAGCAAAAACACGATGTCTTGTATGGTGGCTGCACATGGAGGTATCACTTGTTTCAATTTTGAATAATCTGCTGTAATCCTCAGCAGCCCCCTGGCTTTGGTCAGATCTGACCTTGTGAATCATATGGAGATAATATATCATAAGGATAGCTCTAATATCTGCAGTTCCCTACAGGGATGATCTCTTCTTGAGGCTTCCATGTGGGCCTTCATCGCTACAGTAGTTCTCACCCCACACAACAAAGGGCCCACTGAGAATTTTCCAAATACAAAATATACACATTCCAGTTCTAATTCAGGAACTGGGAAAGTGACCATGGCTGTGAACCTGCCCCTCACCAGGTCTTTGCAGATGCTGTTTTTTCTCCAGGATGCTGTCTATTTTTTTCTTTGCTTCCTTAATTCCTTTTTATAATTCAAATCTCAGGTTAGAGAAACCTTCCTAAATAAATAAACATCACATCATAAATTCTGTATGACCTGTAACTCTCCTTTTCAGAGTTTTGATTTTATAATTATCTGCATGCTTGCTTAAGTAATATTTATTTTCCTAAGTTGTAATTTCTATGAAATATAGGGAGAATAATTATATTTGCAGTCAGTATTTAATAACTTTAATATAGTTACTTTATATAGAAAAATATATAATGCATTAATGAATTAGGGGATACATTAGAATTTTGATTAAAGATCTCAAATATTGCTTTATAAAAATAGATTTGTAGGATCCTTAAAATGAAAAACATTTATTAGTAACTGGTACATTGTATAAGATGACTGAATTATTTGCTGTATTTTTGACTGAATGAATTGTGTTCATATTTCAAATATTCCATGTATATTTGCTGAATTCTTGTTTCACTAGCTTGAATAGCTCAAAACCACTTTATGTGCCTAACTGGGATGCTTGTACTATAATGACTAAGGCTTCCAAGCCTTTAGGCATGAGATACCCAAATAAGAACATTTAAGGAAAAATAAGACTAAACATGTTATATATGCTATAAAATATTCATTACGTCAATATATTCAGTTTTGTTCAGTATTACAATCTGTTTTAACCCAAACTATCAAAATTTTCTTATATTAAATATTATATTCTTGAAGGAGGCCTTCATTCTATACCAGTAATTTTCAACCTTTTTTGTCTCGTGGTGCACATAAACTAATTACTAAATTCTGCAGCACAGCAAAACATATATTTTGCCAATCTAAAAAAAAATAGATATAATTTTGATTCATTTACACTGGATGGCTATTTCTGTGTTGGATGTTGTCATTTTTTTAATCTGACAATCTAAGAGAAAAGAGGTCAGTGCCCCTGACTAAATAATCAGGTATTGTATGTTTTAAAGATTCTTGTGGCCCACCAGTTGAAAATTGCTATTCTATGTAATTGTCTCTCAGTATCCATGGATAACTGGTTCCAGGTCCTCCCACAGATACCAAATTACAAGGTTTTGTAAATCTCTTATATAAAATGAGGTACTGTTACATATAACCTGTGCACATTCTCCTGTGTACTTTAAATCATCTCTAGATTACTTATACTAATGCCATGTAAATCCTATGTAAATGATTGTTATACTGTATTGTTTAGGGAATACTGTAATGACAAGGAAAATGTCTGTACATGCCAGTACAAATGAAACCATCATAAGCTTGACTGCTTAGTACAGGTCAGCAACAACATAACTTTGTTTTTTTCTATTATTTTTGATCTGTGTTTGGTTAAATCAGTTGATGTGGAACCCATGAATACAGAGGGCCAATTGTATGTGCTATACTTACATTATATAATGTTATAGAACATAGTAAATATAATTTGTTTCCTAATATTTTTCTATCTCAATAGAATTTCAAATAATTTCTCATTGAGAGAAATGTCTAATTTAAAGAGATATTTTTTTAAAATTGAATTTATTGGGGTAATATTAGTTAATAACATAATATTTATGTTCAAGTGTACAATTTTATAACACATCATCTGTATATTCCATTGTGTGCTCACTGTTGGAAGTCGAGTCTCCTTCCATCACAATATTTTTGAGCCTCTTTGCCCTCTTCATCCTCCTTCCACCCCCATTCCCTTCTAGCAACCACTATTCTGATGTCTGTGTCTCTGTGTTTGTTTGGTTTATTTGTCACTTTTTGTTTTACGTCCCACATATGAGAGATATCACAGTTCTTGTTCTTTTTTGTCTGACTTATTTCACTTAGCATAATACTCTCAAGAACCATTCACATTGTCACAAATGGCAATATTTATCATTTTCTATGAAAATGAGGAAATTGAATTTGAAGAAATTTTATGTTAAGAATGAATTGTATAAATATTTTATAGAACTTCCTAAGGATGTATGTGCAAATTTTATAGTGTAGAATTATATGTACACAAAGAAACTGAAAATCTGCAATTCTCCATAAAAGGGAATTGTTAAAAAAAAATAGTACATGCATGCAATAGAATATACACAAATTTTGCTATATTTTGTTCCATTTTGCAGACTATAAGGTCATTATAAAAAAATACAGTATATATGTGAATTATATAGTATGCAAAACTCTTCCACATATGCTTTAAGTATAAAAGCAAAATCTAGAGCAGCTAGATGTAGAATTGTGCCTTCGTATCAAATAAAGCTTTCTGGAAGTTTATACAAAAAAAATATTGTAAATACAATTGTCCCTCACCATATTGCAGTTCACTTTTCACAGTCTCACTGTATCGTGGATTTTTAAATTGAATATATATCTAATTATGTACTGTAGATTTTTTGCTACCTCACGGGATTTTGCAGTATATGGGTATTTTTATATATTTATTATTTTAATTATTTTTGCGGTAAAATAAGCATAGGAAGTGTTTAAAAGAGTGTGGGAAAGGTTTATAAGAGTGTGGGGAGGGTTTATAAAGCCTTAAATATATATATATATATATATATATATATATATATATATACACATATATATATAAATATATATAAATAATAAATAAATATAAGGTCGCTACCGCGTGGATTTTCGCCTATGGGGTAGGGGTTCTGAAACCTAACCCCTGCAATAGACAAGGGACCACTGTTCTTTAGAGGAAAAGAATTAGAAGTTGGAGAGAAGGATACCATTCACTTTTTATTTTCTGCTTTCCATAATATTTGAGCCTTTATCTTGCACATATGTTATTTTTGCTGTAAACATTAATTTCAAAAATGCCTTTTTATTATTTTATTACCTCAGGAAATAAAAATGTTAATATAAACATCCCAGTATGTCTTAAGGGATGAGATCCTAGAGTATTATCTAAAAATATTCATTATTTTCTTATTTGTTTCTCAGGTCATTCTAAATTTGATCTCTGCAAGAGAAGCTCTCTCAGAGAATCAATGACTCCATCATGTTTTCAGTCCTAAACATGCAACAAAAATTCCCCCAGTTCTCATACCACTACTTGGTTGGGTTTTGTAATCTCATGCATTAACAGTCTGTTTGTGATTAACACCTCTAATCTTTTACCATAGCAACAATATAATAAATGCTGAAGGAAGCATTGACTGAAAACCAAATATCATTGCCAAGGGATGGGACTTAAAAAAACAAAACCAGTAGTTACTACCCAGATTTGGCATACCATGAAAGAGTTTGTGCCCTCTTCATTGAATTCACAAAAAACACATGATTGCCAGTGGCCAATTCTTGCAATCCATATTAGTATATTTTTTTGTTTGGTAAGATTTTTTTATCAAAATCAAAACAAAGAAGTGTCATTTTTATTGAATTTATATGTATTTAAAATGACATAGAAAATAAAACCTGGCACAATACATTTGTTTTCTAAATGCAGAGTAACTGCATGGTATTGGTGTTGCTGGATGTCTTGCTCTGTTACGGACGCCTGCCACACTGAGTTGTGGCAGGAAGCACATCTTGTTTTTTATTTTATTCTTATTGTCTTATAAGCAAACAAAATGCTTTTCTTCTACAGGTTTTTGTTTCTCCATGTTCCCTCTATAAGAGTGTTGCTTGCATGAGAAATATTCAATACTTAAAACTATTTCTAGTGGTTCATATTATTTGAGAAATTTGGATCCCCTTTGAAAAGGGCAAAGCTTAAGCCTCTCTTTAAAACTGCATGTATTCAGCCTGACCAGGTTGTGGCACAGTGCATAGAGCATTGGACTGGGACATGGAGGATCCAGGTTTGAAACCCCAAGGTCACTGGCCTGAGCACAGGCTCACCAGCTGGAGCATGGGGTCACTGGCTTGAGTGTGGGATCATAGACATGACCCCATGGTCGCTAGCTTGAGCCCAAAGGTCACTGGCTTGAAGCCCAGGGTTGTGCTAGCTTGAGTCTAAGAACTCAGGCTTAAGCAATGAGTCACTTGGTTTGCTGCAGCCACTGGTCAAGGCACAAATGAGAAAGCAATCAATGAACAACTAAGGTGCTGCAATGAAGAATTGATGCTTTTCATCTCTCTCCCTTCCAGCCTGTCTCTCCCTCTTTGTCTCTCTCTTTGTTTCTACCTCTCTCAATAAAAAAAAAACAAAAACAAAACAAAACAAATAAACAACAAACCCAACAACTATAACAACAAAAAAAACTGCATGTATTCAAAATATACAGTTTATGTACTATTTTATGAAATGTCAGTGGGTACATATATGTACTTTAAAGACAATGGGATCTCTGACATCTTGGCATCTCACTTACTATATATGGGATAACAAATTATTTTGCAAGGCATATGCGACCTTGGTAATTTAGCTTGTACCAACTGGCCAGTAGTTTTCAGCTACGGTTTCTTCTGCCCACCAGGAGACATCTTTATTCTCATGACTACGGTGTTAGTGTGGGCTACTGGCATCTAGTGGGGGCATATCAGGGACTCTGCTAAACACCTGCAAAAATGCACAGCACAGTTCCAACAACAATATTACCAGGTATGAAATGTCAGCAGTGCTAAGACAGATATCCTGGACTACTCTTAACTCCTGCTACTTTCCACATCACATTCAGTTGCTTTTCCACACAAAAACACTTGTTATTTCCATGAAAATTTCCTCGTTCTACTATGGCCTTCCCCCTTGACCACATGGTCACTTATGTTTGAAGTATTTACCTTTGGGTAAGTCCTCATCAGCTTTTTCACAGAACTCTGCTGTAACTGCTTCCATTGGAATATTTTATTGTACTATATATCTCTAGTGTTCCTTCAGGGGTACTGAAACCCTAGTGCCTGGTAGATATAGTCGCTCAAGAACTATTAGTTGAATGCTAACCAAATAAAGACAAACTTTTAAAGGTTAAAACATATTTGAATTTTTGTTGATGTTTTCATGACAGAAGGATGAAAATGCCTTAAGCCAGTTGTACTTGTAATGGTTGCAGGAGGTTGGCTATTATGAAATTGAGGAGAAATAAAATTTCAATCACAACAAAGAAGTACTCTGTGAGTGAAGTCAGAACTGTGCAGTTGCAGGTGTTTTCATTATGCGGTAGATGGAAAATACAGTGATTGAATGGCGCTTTAGTAGCACAGAGATGATACGACAAGTCATAGAATTTTAATTGCCTTCAAGTCTTTTTAAGCCGTCGACTATCCTGTAGTCATTGCAACCTGGCTTCTGCTAAACTGTTTCCCATTTCTGCAAGGCACAGTAAATTTGGGAGCTCCTCTAGGACAGAAAGTTTTTAAATTCCAATGAGTTTGTGGAGGTATAAATGAAACTCATTGTCTCTAGGCCTCATCCACTCCCTCGTCTCATGCATCAGCACTATGTTCCTCTGTTTCCACGTTGCTCTGTGAAGTGTCACCACCTCTAAAAGCCATTCGGTTGCCCGTCGTGTTAAATTCACTCATATGACGTGAGAGGTGATGCAGTGCAACAAGATGTCCAGTGTCTGTAGTTCAGGGATCTATTTTCAGTTCACACTGCAGTACTGTGTATATTTATGTTAGAATACTTGTCTTAGTTAAGGCTTAGCTGTTTATCAACTGACTGGCTCTTTGCATATCATTTGCTACCTTGGGTTTCATTTTCTTTATAAAGTGAGGCATTGGGATAAATGAATTCTAAAGTTACTCAAAGGTCTAACCTCCTTTAATTGTATGGTAAGTATTGGTAAAGGAAATCTCTGCTGAAATTTTGCATGTGAACATAAGGCACGACGCTAAGCCCCGTTGATCTTCGAACAACTTTATCGTCAGACCTTTCTACTCACAAGGCTAATTTCATTTTAATAAATTTTTATTGTTGAGTGAATTCACACATAATGTTAGAGCTCTTCTTTTCCTTTTGAAGGACTCTTTGTGCACTCTAATGAATTTGTACTCCTTTAGTGACTTGCACCAAGGGACACTTGTCAATTCCCTTTGATAACTAATAAAAAAAATGCCTTTCCTTTAATTAGAAGGAATTTGCCCTATATCTAGTCACTACAATCTATATTCAGGGATACTGGCTAACCAACAGAGAGACACTGACCACCCTTGCCTGGCTAATTAATAAATTCAACCTCCATATAAGCCTATTTGGGGCTTTAGTTATACTTTTACAGCATAAGGTTAGGAAATACTAAACTCAATGCACAGGAAGCTACACACTTCCTATATTAGGACATTTGTAATCCACGATTAACAATTTAGTCTCTGCTTACTGACCTGACTTAAGGAAACAATAAACTCTGAGAGCAGAATTATAGCTGCTTGGCATAGATTCTAACCTGAGGTTAAATTTTTTATAAAGCAGATGCCTGTCAACTGTCCCTATTGTACAGAATTCATGATCAGAATTTAAAACATCTCTCCTTGTTCCTATCTGCTCTATTGACTTTTATGAAAAGACATCTGGCCTCTTTAAATGTAAAGATTAATTGATGGTTTATTCCTTAAATCATGCCTGGTCAGGCTTTATACCACACACACACACACACACACACACACACACACTAAACCACTTTTGAGAGAGAAGGAATTATTAGTTAAATAACATCTTAAATAATTGAAAATATATACATAAGGCTATCTTACCGAATGTGCTCTATAATATCTATTCAAAGGTAACCACATAAATATTTAACAATCTCTTTTAAAGAATGTTATTACATTTAGGTTAGGCTCCATAAAAAGCTCAAATAAGAGACCTAGTTTTAATATGAGAAGTATTTGAGTGTTTATAGTGGTAATTTGTAGTTTTATAAAGTAGCTATCTACCAAAGATTTACTTTCCAATATTGTTTTACAGAAAATGTAATTTAATCCGACTTCATGTATTTTCCTGTTTTTATAATGGCTGTATTTTGTGAATGAATTATTTGAGGCATAAAACCATTATCTAAGCAGGAACCAGTAGGCATCTTTAGGGCTGAGCATTGTGCACCAGCCAGAGCCTAGGTATATTTCAGATGTAACTAGCCAAACTCTGAATAACTAGAGAGAAAAAGAGGATATGCAGCATTTTTACACGTGACCAAAAATAAAGATAAATGACAAATCTAGATATCAAAAAGTCAATAGATCATCTTTCAAGCCAGGAAAAGGATGCAAGAAAATTAGTGCTAAGGAAGATGAAGTATTATGGGGATAGGAAGGACAAGTTCATGCTTAGACCTTGTGAGCAATGTATGTCTCACTCTCAAGAAAATTTTTGCCCTGGCCAGATAGCCCCGTTGGTTAGAGTGTTGTTCTGAAGTATAGAAGTTGCTGGTTTGATCCCTGCTCGAGGCACCTATGGGAACGGATCAATGTTTTTATCTTCCCTCTCTCTCCCTTCTTCCCTTCCTCTTCCTTTCTCTCTCTCTAAAATCAATAAAATAAACATTTTTTTTAAAGAAAAAAAATTTACATGCACACTCACACATTAAATTTCAAAGCTGTTGAATCATTATGAAGTTTTATTGAGACTATTCAATATAATGTAACCGAAATAGCTGTTGCTATAGTCATGATAGTTTAGAATACGTCTATGATCAAATATGTGGAGCTGTAGATCAAATCAAGAGATGCTATTTAGATCTGGGCTGTAAATTGTCCATAAGTGCCAATTGATTACACTGGAGAACAATTTTTTTTTCATTTTCTTTTGCATGAGGTTTTAGAACTGTTTCTATATATTTCTGCATCACTGATTCCAAATCTGAAATCCATTTTTTGGTGCATGCTCTAGTTTCTCTGCAATTTTTATTTCTTTTTGTTACAGTTAATGGCATGCATTGGTTTTTAAATTGAAGTTAAAGGGCAACGACTCTTGGATTGAACATAACCATAGGCAATTAATGTTTTACAAACATCACTTTTACATAATTGTAGTTGTTTTTAAATGTAAAAAATTATTATCTGATAAAAACACCCTCTTATTTTCTTTTAAGAATGAATCATGGCTTCTTCGAGTAGGCGTAAATGTAAGAAAAGTCCTGACACCTTCTGTTATATATGTGGCTGTTACACACTTCAACGTCAAAGGCACAATATTTCATCATTTGTGACACATGTATATATTGCCTATTTTCAAGTTCCCCTTGGCGATCAAGATAAAAATTGGGCTCCTCATTGTGTGTGTCATAATTGTGAGGAAATGCTTCGTGACTGGAAAAAAGGAAAACACAAAGGAATGCCTTTTGGTATTCCTATGGTTTGGTGTGAACCTAAGGACCACAGCAGTGACTGTTATTTCTGTCTGATCCATACAAAGGGCATCAGCAAGAAAAAATGGCATATGATTGCATATCCTATTATTCCTTCAGCAATACGATCTATCCCACACTCTGAGACACTCCTGGTTCCAGTTTTCAATGGTTTTATTTCTCCTAAGGACAAAGAAAGTGAACATGGTGACCAAGTGTATTTTGATAAGATGCATGAGGAAATGGCTGTAGAATCTGAAGGATCTTCTTCTGATGCCAAGCAGTCATTAACCCCTCAACAGTTTAGCCAACTCGAATTGAATGACTTAGTAAGAATGACATAAAAATTATGCTTGACTTTCTGAAGTATGAGGAGCATAACTGGATCATTTGTGTGGATCTTAAAATGGTAAATTTCCTGCTAGGACAACAGAGAGGTTGCACAAAGTATCCTTGCTTTCTGTGTTTGTGGGATAGCTGAGCTCGAGAGAAACACTGGACACAGAAGGAGTGGCCAAAACATGAAGCTCTGGAAGTTGGGATGCAAAAATATTGTGAATGAACCTGTAGTTAATCGAGACTGGATCATTTTCCCCCCACTTCACATTAAACTTGACTTAATGAAGCAGTTTGTTCAGGCTTTGAATAGAGAAAGTGAATGCTTTCAACATACTATTTCTGCTTTTCCTGCCTTGTTTTTTGAGAAGATAAAAGCAGGTGTATTCGATGGACCTCAAATTTGAACTCTTATATGTGACGAAGAATTTGCTAGGAAGATGAATAAGGAGGAGAAAGCAACATGGCAGTCTTTTTTGACAGTTACAAAGAACTTCTTTGGCAACAAAAAAGCAGAAAACTATAAACTTCTGGTTCAAAGGATGCTGTTGGCTTTCCATGACATTGGATGTAACATGAGCGTTAAGATTTACTTCCTAAACAGTCACCTTGATAAGTTTCCTGAAAATCTTGGAGCTGTTAGTGATGAGCAGACTACTGCTGGAGCATCAAACGAGATTGTTTTCAACGAGTACACAAATGCAAGAGCTACAAACGCACATTTTGCCTGAATAGAATTTAAATGTTTTGCACAAATTTTATGATTAAAATAAGTGTTTTAATATGTTCTATTTCAAAATTGTAGACAAATTCTGATGCAATCATATCTTTTAGTGTATTAGTGTATTTACTGCATTATATAAATTATTATATTTTCACAAAGATGATGCCCAAGAAGACATTGCACTTCATTATGTTAAACTAAATGTTGAAAATTTTACAATAAGATGAAAGCCTAAAATCTTGAATTGCAAACAAACTGTAGCTTACAGAGAAAAATTAATGTCAGATTTGAGATCAGCACACTCGAATTTGGTATGAACAAATGTTTTTGTGGATGCAACAAAAATTTTGTTCCCCAGTGTTATATGGTGTTATTTTTCGGTTAGATGTTTTATTTACTTTGTTTTGTGATTCAGTATAGACAAAGACTGAAGTAAGTTAAATTGAATAAGTTTGACTTTACATAGGTACAAAATCATCAAATAATAACCTCCAGAATGAATCTTTAGCTTGCAATGCTATCTTTTTTTATTATAAGTATAGCAAAAAGTTACATCTTCAAATAGGAAGAAACAAAGACATTTCCCTATATCAACTGTATAGTTAGCTGTGATTGTTTTCTTTTTTTTTTCTTTTTTTTTTATTAAATTTAATGCAGTGACATTGATAAATCAGGGTACATATGTTGAGAGAAAATATCTCTAGATTATTTTGACATTTGATTGTGCTGTATACCCCTCCCCCAAAGTTAAATTGTCTTCTGTCACCTTCTATCTGGTTTTCTTTGTGCCCCTCCCCTCCCCTAACCCCTCTCTCCTTCTTCACCCCCTCCCCCCTCCCCCAACCTCCCACCCCTGTTGCCATCACATTCTTGTTCATGTCTCTGAGTCTCATTTTTATGTCCCTTCTATGTATGGATTCATCTTAGTTTTTCTTTTTTTCTGATTTACTTATTTCACTTCGTATAATGTTGTCAAGGTCCATCCATGTTATTGTAAATGATCCGATGTCATCATTTCTTATGGCTGAGTAGTATTCCATAGTATATATGTACCAAAGCTTTTTAATCCACTCGTCCTCTGACGGACACTTGGGCTGTTTCCAGATCTTCGCTATTGTGAACAATGCTGCCACAAACATGCGGGTGCATTTCTCCTTTTCGAGCCGTTCTATGGTGTCCTTGGGGTATATTCCTAAAAGTGGGATAGCTGGGTCAAAAGGCAGTTTGATTTTCAGTTTTTTGAGGAATCTCCATACTGTTTTCCACAGTGGCTGCACCAGTCTGCATTCCCACCAGCAGTGCAGGAGGGTTCCCTTTTCTCCACATCCTCGCCAGCACTTATTCTGTGTTGTTTTGTTGATAAGCGCCATTCTGACTGGTGTGAGGTGATATCTCATTGTGGTTTTAATTTGCATTTCTCTAATGATTAGTGATGTTGAGCATTTTTTCATATGCCTATTGGCCATCTGTATGTCCTCTTTGGAGAAGTGTCTATTCATCTCTTTTGCCCATTTTTGGATTGGGTTGTTTGTCTTCCTGGTGTTGAGTTTTACAAGTTCTTTATAAATTTTGGTTATTAACCCCATATCAGACGTATTGTCAAATATATTCTCCCATTGTGTAGTTTGTCTTTTTATTCTGTTCTTGTTGTCTTTAGCTGTGCAAAAGCTTTTTAGTTTGATATAGTCCCATTTGTTTATCCTGTCTTTTATTTCACTTCCCCGTGGAGATAAATCAGCAAATATATTGCTCTGAGAGATGTCGGAGAGCTTACTGCCTATGTTTTCTTCTAAGATGCTTATGGTTTCACGGCCTACATTTAAGTCTTTTATCCATTTTGAGTTTATTTTTGTGAGTGGTGTAAGCTGGTGATCTAATTTCATTTTTTTGCAGGTAGCTGTCCAATTTTCCCAACACCATTTGTTAAAGAGGCTGTCTTTACTCCATTGTATTTCCTTACCTCCTTTGTCAAATATCAGTTGTCCATAGAACTGTGGGTTTATTTCTGGGTTCTCTGTTCTGTTTCATTGATCTATATGCCTGTTCTTATGCCAGTACCAGGCTGTTTTGAGTACAACGGCCTTGTAGTATAACTTGATATCAGGAAGTGTGATACCTCCCACTTTATTCTTCTTTTTTAAGATTGCTGAGGCTATTCGTGTCCTCTTTTGGTTCCATATAAATTTTTGGAATATGTGTTCTATATCTTTGAAGTATGTCATTGGTATTTTAATTGGTATTGCATTGAATTTATAGATTGCTTTGGGTAATATAGACATTTTAATGATGTTTATTCTTCCTAACCATGAGCACGGTATATGTTTCCACTTGTTTGTATCTTCCTTAATTTCTTTTATTAATGCTTTGTAATTTTCCGAGTACAAGTCTTTAGTCTCCTTGGTTAAGTTTACTCCTAGGTACTTTATTTTTTTGGTTGTAATTGTGAAGGGGATTGTTTCCTTAATTTCTCTTTCTGACTGTTCATTGTTGGTGTATAAAAATGCTTCTGATTTCTGAGTATTGATTTTATATCCTGCCACTTTGCTGAATTTATTTATCAGGTCCAGTAGTTTTTTGACTGAGACTTTAGGGTTTTCTATATACAATATCATATCATCTGCAAATAATGATAGTTTTACTTCTTCTTTTCCAACTTGAATGCCTTTTATTTCTTCTTCTTGTCTGATTGCTGTGGCTAGGACTTCCAGGACTATGTTAAATAAGAGTGGTGAAAGGGGGCACCCCTGCCTTGTTCCTGATCTTAAGGGTATTGCTTTTAATTTTTTCCCATTGAGTATGATGTTGGCTGTGGGTTTCTCATAGATGGCTTTTATCATGTTGAGGTATGTTCCCTGTATTCTCACTTTGCTGAGAGTTTTGATCATGAATGGGTGCTGGATTTTATCAAATGCTTTTTCTGCATCTATTGAAATTATCATATGGTTTTTCTCCTTCTTTTTGTTTATGTGATGAATCACATTGATTGATTTACGAATATTGTACCAGCCTTGCCTCCCCAGAATAAATCCCACTTGATCATGGTGTATGATTTTTTCCATATATTGTTGGATCCGGTTTGCTAATATTTTGTTGAGGATTTTTAGCATCTATATTCATCAGAGATATTGGCCTATAATTTTCTTTCTTTGTGTTGTCTTTGCCTGGTTTTGGAATCAGAATTATGCTCGCCTCATAAAAGGAGCTTGGAAGTCTTCCTTCCTCTTGAATTTTTTGAAATAGTTTGAGAAGGATAGGAGTTAGTTCTTCTTTGAATATTTGGTAGAATTCCGTTGTGAAGCCATCGGGCCCCGGACTTTTCTTTGTTGGGAGTTTTTTGATAACTGTTTCTATCTCATTTGGTGTAATCGGTCTGTTTAGGTTTTCTGCTTCTTCCAGATTGATTTTTGGAAGATTGTATGTTTCAAGGAATTTGTCCATTTCATCTAGGTTGTCTAGTTTTTTGGCATACAGTTCTTCATAGTATTTTCTTACAATATTTTGTATTTCTGTTGTGTCAGTTGTTATTTCTCCTCTCTCATTTCTAATTTTATTTATTTGAGTCCTCTCTCTCTTTTTCTTGGTGAGTCTACTTAAAGGTTCATCAATCTTGTTTACCTTTTCAAAGAACCAGCTCCTAGTTTCATTGATCCTCTGTATTGTTTCTTTAGCCTCTATGTCACTTATTTCTGCTCTGATCTTTATTATATCCTTCCTTCTACTACATTTGGGCTTTACTTGCTGTTCTTTTTCTAATTCTTTTAGATGCAGGGTTAAGTTGTTTATTTGAGCTTTTTCTAGCTTCTGAAAGTGTGCCTGTAGTGCTATGAACTTCCCTCTCAGCACTGCTTTCGCTGTGTCCCATAAATTTTGAGTTGTTGTATGCTCATTGTCATTCGTTTCTAGGAATTTTTTTATTTCTTCTTTGATCTCATTCTTAATCCATTCATTATTTAGCACCCTGCTATTTAGTTTCCATGTGTTTGAGAATTTTTGAGCTTTTCTGCTGTGATTCATTTCTAGTTTCATGCCGTTGTGATCGGAGAGAGTGCTTGATATGATTTCACTCTTCTTAAATTTGTTGAGAGCACTTTTGTGCCCTAACATGTGGTCTATCCTAGAGAATGTACCATGAGCGCTTGAAAAGAATGTATATTCTGCTGCTTTAGGGTGAAAGGATCTGAAGATATCTATTAAATTGAGTTGATCTAGTGTTTCCAATAAGTCTGCTGTTCCTTTGTTAATTTTCTTTCTTGAGGATCTATCTAGTGATGTTAGTGGGGTATTGAAATCCCCTACTATTATAGTATTGCTGTTGATCTCGCCCTTTAAATCCATCAAAGTCTGTTTTATATATTTGGGTGCTCCTATGTTAGGTGCATAGATATTTATAATAGTTATATCTTCCTGTTGGATTACTCCCTTTATCATTATGTAGTGGCCTTCTTTATCTCTTACTATATCCTTTGTTTTAAAGTCCAATTTGTCTGATATAAGTATTGCTACCCCAGCTTTTTTTTCATTTCCATTTGCATGAAATGTTTTTTTCCATCCTTTTACCTTCAATCTATGTGTGTCTTTTGTTCTAAGGTGTGTCTCTTGTAGACAACATATGTATGGGTCCTGTTTTCTTATCCACGCAGCTACCCTATGTCTTTTGATTGGATCATTTAATCCATTTACATTTAAGGTTATTATTGATATGTAGTTGTTTATTGCCATTTTCTTCTTTAAAGGTGTATTCCTTTTTTTGCTATATTCTTTTCCAACTTTGATCTGTTTACAACAGGCCCCTTAACATTTCTTGCAGCATTGGTTTGGTTGTAATGAATTCCTTGAGTTGTTTTTTGTCTGGGAAGCTTTTTATTTCTCCTTCGATTTTAAACGATAGCCTTGCTGGATAAAGTAGTCTTGGTTGTAGGTTCTTGTTCTGCATTACTTTGAATATTTCTTGCCATTCCCTTCTGGCCTCAAGTGTTTCTGTTGAGAAGTCGGATGTCATCCTTATGGGGGCTCCTTTGTAGGTGATAACTTTTTTTTTTCTTGCAGCTTTTAATATTTTCTCTTTATCGCTTAGCTTTGGTATTTTAATTATGATGTGTCTTGGTGTAGGTTTCTTTGGGTTTCTCTTTAATGGAGTTCTCTGTGCTTCTTGGACTTGTAAGAGTTTCTCTTGCATTAATTTAGGGAAGTTTTCAGTTATGATATAATTGAACAAAGTCTCTATCCCTTGTTCTTTTTCTTCTTCTTCAGGAACCCCTATGATGCGGATGTTATTTCTCTTCATGTTGTCACAGAGCTCTCTAAGTGTTTCCTCTGACTTTTTGAGTCTCTTTTCTCTTTTCTTCTCTGCTTTCATGCCTTCATTCCAGTTGTCCTCCAACTCGCTGATTCGATCCTCTGCTGTATCCATCCTGTTTTTAATTCCTTCCATTGTGGTCTTCATTTCTGATATTGTATTTGTCATCTCTGACTGATTCTTTTTTAATATTTCAATATCCTTTTTTATACTTGCTATTTCTTTATTTAGGTTTTCAAACTGCCCCTCCATTGTTGTTCTAAGATCCCTAAGCATCCTTACAATCATTATTTTGAACTCCGCATCTGGAAGTTTGATTATTTCCATATCACTTAGCTCATCTCTCAAGGGTGTCTCTTGTGGTTTCATTTGGGTTGCACTCCTTTGTCTTCTCATAATGGTGTTTTATTTGTAGAGTTGCTTGAGTCTAGGCTTGGTGTTTTCTGCCTCCTGTTTTCAGTTGTGTTATTTCTAGGTCTTCTTGGCTTGGTATCAGCTATTATTTGTAATCCACTTTCGGATTTGGGCAGCTTTGAAGTCTTGATTTGTTTGTTTTCTTAACAGGTGATAGTCTTGTTAACTGATCTCAGCAGGGGGCTTCCTTGAAACTGTAACCAGGAATGCTGTGGGTGTAACCTGAGATGCTGAAGATCTCTTCCACCAACTAATCTCACTGGGGGCAGGGTTTTTTCTCAGCTTCAGTAGGGGGAGGTGTATCTCAGATCTCCATGGAGACCTGAGTTACTGTCCCTCCTCCCCACTTCTTGTTTTCAGCTGTGTCTTGTTGCGCTGATTGGAGCTGGATAGATGTCCAGAGATCTCTGATCCGGAAGCACTTCAGCTCTGTTTTGTGAAAGGTTCAGTCCCTCCCCCAGCTATGGCCGCCTCCAGCATGAATGAGTCAGCTTTTTTATTTTGTTTCTTGCATACCTTAGCCCCTCACAGTCTGTCCCTCTCCTTGTCCTTCCACTTGGGAGATAAGCTGGTCTTTTCAACCCACCTTGCTCCCTGGTCGCCAGGTAAGTGGCTGTGAGCAGTAGTTTCTGCTCTTTTTCCTCTGTGAAATCCTCTCTGGGCTCTCAGCCTCACCCCCCTCCCCTGCCATTCCTGTAAGCAGAGGAGATTCAGGCACTCCTTACCAGGTTTATTGTGTCTTCCTCTTTGCTCCTTGGTTTTTGAGAGCTGTTCTTGCAGTTCAGTGTTGGTTTTTCATGCTGATTTTTCCTAAATTGATTTGTATTCCAGTTTGGGGTTGAGAGCTGGGCGTCTGGGCGTCCACCTACTCCACTGCCATCTTCAAAAGCCAAGAATCAGGACTTTATATAGCTCCTTTGCACAGCAGCGTGTCCCGGTTCCTCTCCACTTTGGGGTAGTCTGTGATTGTTTTCTTACTTTCATGTTTATCCTGTTTATCACATTCTCAAAATATAATATTAAGTTTTTATGATCCACTGAACCAGCTAATTGGAGACTACAAATATTAAAAAAATAAATTTTACCTAATTTTTTTCTATCACATGGAAAACTTTCAAATGTGTGTATATGTATGAATAACTGTGTTTTATAAATTTTAGAAGTAATGCCTTTGAAATTTTTAAAATTTTACTTTTTTAATCTGAAAACCCCCTTCTTATGTATGTATAAGAAATATAGTAAGTTTTTGATATCCAAGTTTTGTATAATTATAAAGTATAGTAATTATTAGTTAATTGACTAAATATTAATAATCCACATCAGCATTGCCATATAACAAGATATTCTTATTAATAATATAAGTCTACATTTATAACTTTAACTCTATTTCTTAAGGATGAGGACTTTTTTCATAACAAAAATAAATTCTTCACAATGAAAAGCAAAGGAATAGAGACTTTTATTTAATAGACTCTGCATATCTTGATGGTCAAACATTTAAATATAGTGGAAATATCACTTTACTTCTCAGATTTGAACCAGAGATTGTCAGATGATTGAGAAATGTTTTACAATGCATTATTTTAACTTAAGTTTGATCAAAATAACATTTTCACTCAAGGAATGATTTTTTTGTTTGTTTGAATTCTACCAGTTGCTTACCTCTATGTAGTTTAATATTTTAAACATATATGATTCAAATTGGCCACGGTTAATACATTTGCTACCTAGGAAGATAATGTAAAAATCAGTAATGAGGCATAAAAAATATTTAATTCACCTATGCAGGAATACAAAAAAATGGCTCAAACATACATCAGTGAAACCAGAAATGGAATCAGTTAAAATAATGGAACCGTTTAGCTCAGACACACTTTCTGTAGAGTAATTTTATCATGATTATTCTAGGTCCCTCCACGTGAAATGACTTATCTATATTCATTGAAAGAAAAACCAACTGCATTATCTGTATGGTCTTAGTGGATTCATATTATTTTTCCATTTTATTTTAGGTCCATTGATCTTTTTGTTTCTTGCAAGTATGGGTGTGTTTTTTGTTTTGTTTTGTTTTGTTTAAACACAACAGATGTTTAAAATGAAACATTATGATGTAATGAATTTGCTGTTTGCTTTTAAAGCTCATGAAGGTAGATAATTATATCTCCAAAGGAAAACTATTTAATTTAGCTATATAAAATGGGTTGTTGATGAATAAAGATTATACTTTCTAATTCCAGAGTGGTCAGACCCTATCTAATACGTTGCTTGAATTTCTTGGTTTCCCATTTTCAGATAGATATTCACAAACTAGGGTTGTTCAAAGAAAAAAGTGAGAGAGAGCAACTGTGGCTTAGAAAACATGCCTCAGAAAAGATGATTGAAGCAAGTGAATATGTGCAACTTGGAGACACTATCAATAAGAGCAGCTTTAGCCCTGGCCGGTTGGCTCAGTGGTAGAGCGTCGGCCTGGCGTGCGGGGGACCCGGGTTCGATTCCCGGCCAGGGCACATAGGAGAAGCGCCCATTTGTTTCTCCATTCCCCGCCCCCCTCCTTCCTCTCTGTCTCTCTGTCTGACTATCTCTCCCCGTTTCCAGCTTCAGAAAAATACAAAAAAAAAAAAAAAAAAAAAAGGAGAGCAGCTTTAGATAACTTTCTTCAAACATGTGAAAGTCTACTCTGAAAGAGTGAGCAGATTTCTTTATTCAAACATGACCAAACCTATGATCACTAAATGGACATAGATTAATATAATGGTGAATGTCCTAACAGTGGTGTCTAAGAAAGACGGTGTTTCAGGAGAAGGGATGGATTTCATTTTGTTTGTTTATGTCTTTTTCCTCAACTTTATTGAGATACAATTGACAAGTAAAAATTATATATATTTACTGTGTACAGTGTAATGTTTTGATATATGTATATATTATAAAATGATTATACCACCACATTAATTTATATATCTGTCACCTTATATAGTTATTATTATCATGTGTGTGTTGAGAACATTTAAGATTTAATCTCTTAGCAAATTTAAAGTATAGAGTACATTATTTATTTAAAAATTTTTATTGGTTGGTTTTAGGGTTAGAAGAAGGGAAAGAGAGAGGGGGAAAATCAATTTATTGGTCCATTTATTTATGCATTCATTGATTCTTGTGTACCCTGACTCGGGATCGAACCTGCAATGTTGGTGTATGAGACGATGCTGTAACCAACTGAATGATCTGGTAAGGGCAATATAGTTTTTCTTTTTTCTTTTTTTTTTGTATTTTTCTGAAGCTGGAAATGGGGAGAGACAGTCAGACAGACTCCCGCATGCGCCTGACTGGGATCTACCCGGCATGCCCACCAGGGGCAATGCTCTGCCCACCAGGGGGCGATGCTCTGCCCCTCCAGGGCTTCGCTCTGCCCCTCCGGGTTGTCGCTCTGCTGCGACCAGAGCCACTCTAGCGCCTGGGGCAGAGGCCAAGGAGCCATCCCCAGCGCCCGGGCCATCTTTGCTCCAATGGAGCCTTGGCTGCGGGAGGGGAAGAGAGAGACAGAGAGGAAGGAGGGGGGGTGGAGAAGCAAATGGGCGCTTCTCCTATGTGCCCTAGCCAGGAATCGAACCCGGGTCCCCCGCATGCAAGGCCAACGCTCTACCGCTGAGCCAACCGGCCAGGGCCTACAGTATTTCTTATACTAAATTTCTATCTGTTATGGATGTGATAAAAAGTATATCCTGGCTAAACACTTCAAATCTTTTCCAGTTCATAATTTTATACACCTAGAATTGTACTGAGATTAAAAAAATCAGTGTGTGCAGAGCACTTGCTTTGCAAGGCTCATTTGTTGACCTGATCATTGATCTACAAAGACATGAGCCCACCATGTGGTATGTTTAACACATCCCATTAGGATGGAGCAAGAAAGCATTAGAACTCCTATTGGAGTTTATTTTACCTACTTTTATACTTTCATATATTTTAATGATCAAGATAATATTTGCATAGTTATACATGATTATAATTTATAAATGTTTAAAATTTATAAATATTAAATATAAATACTAAATCGTTTATTTATAAGGATGTAATATAAAAGAAAATATTGGGGACCACAGAAATGAAGATATGGAGTAGAGGAAAGTTAGTTTAGAATAATTGCACTACAATTTCATGTATCTATGGCAGAAATAGAGTACAATTCAAAGACAACCTTCAGATTTTTATGTTTTTCAAGTTTATGCCAATAAGGCTATGCTGAGATTACAAACTTAGAGTATACAGGAAAGATAGGGCTTGTTAGTCATATTAATGTTCATAAGTTTATACATTGTCACAACATTACTTGTGTATGTAAATTGGGATGCAGTAATAATGGTATTGTAGATGAAGCACTACCCTCTCAAATCTAGGGTCATTCTACATCTAACCCAAGGTTTTAACCACAATTATTTTAGTGTTTTGGGTTATTACCTGCTAAGCAGCAGTTCTCCATTAGAATGAATATAAGGCACATAATTTATCACAATTAAGCTTAATTGGCTATCTTAGTCTCTGTTCAGTTGATGCCAAGAATGGAGACAGCATGGACAACAATTCTCATCTCAGTACCCAAAAAGGACAGTTTTAGGTCATTCCTGCCAAATTCTATGATGGATGTTATTTCATTTTACTCTCAAGTACTTGAACAGAGGGCATCCACACCTTATTATACCATATTTTACTTTGTCTTACTGAGAATTATTTACTATTCTAACAACTCTGTCAAGAGCACTTAATTTGGAAAACTAAAAATGATTGTTTTCTTTCTTTAATAGATGAAGATGCTAAATATGGAAAAGGATATTTTAGAAATATTTAGCTAAAAATCTTTACTATTTTTTATGGTCATCACATAGAAATTTTTTTAGTATTCAATTTAAAGGCAAGAGCAACATTTGTTTATGTAAATTGTGGCTTACACTGTTAAAATTATATTCCTTTCTGTATATTAATTGCTTGATTGGAGTCTTTTGACTGACACCTGAAACTCTGTGTGGAGATAGGGTCAGAGAGAGAGATGAAGAGTGAAGGAGAAGGGGCAGGGGGAGATGGGGAGAGAATGATACTTGAGAAGGATGAGGGAGATGAGAAACTGGGGTAGGAAAAAGTACTGTGATCAACAGTGAAAATGATGCTGAAATTTTTTTTATCATCTTTATGATTACCAAGTGTTCTAGAGAAACTTAAAAGCACAAGAAAACAATAAAACAAATTACTAGATGAGAGCAATGGATTTTCCTCACCCACAGGGAAATAGGATTTTTTTAATGTCACTCGATTAATAGATCTACCACCATCATCTGAAGAAAGTGTCAATTTCTCCTTCAGGCATACATAAAACAAAATACTAACATCAAATGTATAAAACTAAATTTATTGAGAAAAACAGGGCAAAACTACTTCAAAGCCAGAAAATCAGATCAACACCATTGGGTAATTTGGTTATCCAGTGGCTATGACAAGGATTGTTTCTAAACCAGAAGAATTATATTAAAATATTAAAATACTTAGAACTTTATATATATATATTTTTTCTGGTTTATGTGCTGACTTTTGTGGGTACATTTAGACTAGACTGTGGCATAGAACTGGAAT
Organism: Saccopteryx bilineata; assembly: GCF_036850765.1. Taxonomy (NCBI): domain Eukaryota; kingdom Metazoa; phylum Chordata; class Mammalia; order Chiroptera; family Emballonuridae; genus Saccopteryx; species Saccopteryx bilineata. Next base: position 20,626,128 of record NC_089501.1, read on the forward strand.
ATATTGAGATCTGTGTGTAGTGAGGATGGTGATTATATTCAAAGGCTATTTATATCTAGTTTTTATCAGAAAAATATTTTTATTTGCTTATGGTCTTAATTTAGACTTAAATTCTCTGACTATAACAATGACAGTACTATAAATAAAATTATAGGGCATGAAGTGAATTGGCAACTGCATTGTCATATACAGAAAGTATTACTGCAAGTATTAAGTTTTCCTGTGGTTGTGCTATAAAATATAAACATATAAGAGTTTTATTTAATACATAAGTATTAACTTTTATATTACTTTAGCTGAATAACATTGTATCTATAAAAAAAGAATCTGATTTTTGGTTGTAGTTTTAAAGCTGGAAATCTATTGATAAAGGCTAAAATGAATGATCTTTTTTAAAACTGAAAATCTTATGGATGGAAATACATTTTTCTGTTAGAGAAAAATCAGTTAGTGAGGGTCTTATTTTCTGAAAACATGCTCAGAGAATTATTAAATTATTATTATTAAGTTATTCTTCTAGTAGGACTAATGAGTGTATGAGTGGAAGGAGGGGCGTGTCTTGTCATGAATTGGAATATATGAGTAAAACTGAGAATTTTATTACTATTCAGTTTCCTTCAGGACTACTTAATAGCACTTAAAACAAATAATATTCTCTTTAATTATTGGCTATGGAATTTAACTATTTCTGCAAATATAATCACCCCACTTGACAACCCACAAGTTACCAGGAGAATGAAACATGGGCAATCCCATTTTGTCTATGTATCAATCTATTGCTCTTTACCAACCTGTAACTATTTAGATTGTTTGGACTATTAAAATCAACATGATATATAAGAGCAATAGCACCATGAGGGATGCTCCCAATATCTCCCTTGAAATTTCAACAAATTCAACAACTAGAGACAGAGAAAAAAAACTCAGGAGCATCTGAAATACACACACACACACACACACACACCAGACAAAGGTATGGTTGGGTGAAAAGGTGGCTGAATATATAATCTAGTTAAAAGGAAGTAAGATGAATAACAGAGTATTTCACTTTCCTCACTGATCTGAAGAAGGGCCACTTTCCTCTGGAACTGAGAGAAGCAGAGGATCTAGGCAGAGGGAAGAAGCTGGGTTAGGGTGAATGACCAAGCAAAGGAGAGAGTGTACCAGCTTGGCCTGAGACTGCCAACGTGGGGTGACCATGGGTGGCAGGCTCTGACAAAGTTTGCTGTTGTGGGGTGCCCACGGAAGCTGGTGAGGGCACTAGTGGCTTTGTGCACTCCTGGGTCCTCGATTGCGGGCGGTGTGTGAGTGGCTCCACTGGCACCTCTGGCGTGGGCGCACACTCATGGGCTGGAGGGCTTAACCCAATATTATCAGTGGTGGACTTCAGCACTGGCTGTAGCCAGCATTTTTTGTGTGGTCCCAGCTCCCTGACCAACAGCACAGGAAGTGCACAAGGGCTGGGATCCCTAGGCCATGACCTGTCAGGTTGGGGTGCCTCTGCGAGCCAATACAGGTTTCAAAGCGCATTCCTGTATTCCCGACTCTGACTGAGATCACAGGTACTGTGCAACTAAGTGGGTAGGAGCAGACCTCCATGTGTACTGCGGAAGTCGTGGGGGCTGGGCATGCACATGGCTTGCTGCGGGCTACCAAACAGGGCACAAGAGAGAAGCCTGTGGAGAATAGACCCGTGGAGAGCTGAGGCGTACTAGACATGCCTGGGGGGCCTTAGAAAGGTGCCTGATCTGCAATCAGCTCCCAGCCCTCGGCAGGCTGAGATGTGCTAGACCTGTCCACTGGCCCTTAGAAAGGCGTTGGATCTGCAGTAGGCTCCTAGTAATGCCTGCTCTCATTGGTGGCTCTGGTTGGCACAGTCTTACCTAGAACTGTGCTTTGAGCGGTACTGGACCTGGATGCTCTTAGAGACTCTTGCTCTGCTAGCAGTGGCTGGGATGAACCTCACAGCTAAGTCTGTAGGCTGCTAGCTCAGGTGGGAGAGACCTGGGGAGAGTCACCTGGAAAACTAACTAAAACTCCCATTTTCAGAGCCTCCAAGCCCTAACAAGCTCCACCTACTAACGGGACTGAGGCCCAGCCTATGTCATTGCCATAGCAACACAACAGCAAACCTCACCTTTGCTCAAAAGACCCACAGGGGCAAAACCTGTAGTACAGTGCCACCTGCTGAAAAAAAAAGAAGCTACCTCTCAAAACCAGGAAAAAATTATATTTTTTAAAAACTTTTTTTTTTCTTTTTCTGCTTTGGTCATTTTATTTTCTTTCCTTTTTATTATTTCCTTTTCCTTTTGAACTTTATTATCCATAGTTGTTACATTTTTTATTCTTGTTCATTTTTATGAGGGTTATATTTCAAAAACCTTAAATATTTTTCTTTTTTTCTTTTTTTCTCTCATTCAATTGTCATTTATCAATAAATTATTTTATTTTGTATTCATATTTTTCTGTGTGGCATTTTTGCATGTTTTTGACTTAATTTTTTCTCTTTTTATCATTTTTCCTTAGTTCTGGCTCCCTGTTCTCTGGAGTTTTTGTTCCATTTACCATTATAGGATTTTCATTTTTTTACTGTATCTTTTCAATTTTCATTTTATCTTTTGTAATTATCTCTTATTAGTGTTATTAACAATATCACTCTCAAATGCCATTAACAAAAAGGAAATCAAATATCATGGATACGAAAGACAGAGATGTAGCTCAAATTGATGATGGAAAAACTCTAGAAAAATATTTTAATTGCTTAGAAGCCTTGGAGTTAAATGACAGAGAATTAAAAATTGAGGTCCTAATAATACTCAGAGAAATATAAGAAAGTACAGAAAGGCAATTTAGAGAGCTCAAAAAAACAATTCAATGAAAAAAAAGAATACATCACCAAGGAAATTGAAACTATAAAAGGGAACCAAACAGAGATGAAAAACTCAATACATGAACTGCTAAATGAGGTAACAAGCTTAGCTAATAGAACAGGCCAGACAGAGGAGAGAATTAGTGACATAGAAGACAGGCAACTAGAAATACTACAGAGAGAAAAGGAGAGAGATTCACAAATTTTAAAAAATGAGAAAGCCCTACAGGAATTTTCTGACTTTATCAGAAAGAGCAACATAAAAATAATGGGTATATCAGAAGGAGAAGAGAGAGAAAATGGAATGGAGAACATATTCAAGCAAATAATCAATGATAAATTCCCAAACCTGTGGAAAGAATTAGAGCCTTGAATCCAAGAAGCAAATAGAACACCGAGTTACCTTAACCCAAACAGACCTACTCCAAGAAACATCATAATGAAATTATCACAAACCAGTGACAAAGAAAAAATCCTCAAGGCAGCCAGGGAAAAGAATACAACATATAAAGGAAGGCCCATTAGATTATCATCAGATTTCTCAGCAGAAATTCTACAAGCCAGAAGAGAGTGGACCCCAATATTTAAAGTACTGAAAAAGAGGAACTTCCAGCCAAGAATACTATATCCATCAAAGCTATCCTTCAAATACAAAGGGGAAATAAAAACATTCACATATATAGAAAAGATGAGGGAATTTACCACCAGAAAATGCCCACTTCAGGAAATGCTAAAGGGGGTTATCCAACCTGATACAAAGAACAAAACAAAACAAAATTACAAGTAAAAGCTCCAACAAGATCACAGTAAAAACAAGATTAATCTGTGACAACAAAAACAAAAAAGAGGAGAGGACAAAGATTAATAGTAGCAAAGGAGAATGGAGTACAGAAGTACTCATGAGATAATGTACTACAATGAATATGATATATATATTTTTTATTACCTAATATTAACCACCCCTGAGAAAAACACTACAGCAACACAAGGCTTAAAAAAAGGAAGAAATAGAGGAAAGAAGTATGGAATACAACCAAACAAAAACAAATGACAGAAAAACAAAACAGTAGAACCAAACAAGATACAGAGCTATCAGAAAGCAGTATATAAAATGGCAATAGAAAACCCTCAAGTGTCAAAAATTACATTAAATGTAGAAGGATTGAACTCACCAATAAAAAGACAAGAGTAGAAGAGTGGATCAAAAAAGAAAATTCAACTGTATGCTGCCTTCAAGAAACACATCTAAGCTACAAGGATAAAAACAAATTCAAAGTGAAAGGTTGGAAAATGATTCTCCAAGCATATAACATCCAAAGAAAAGCAGGTGTAACCATACTTACATATAACAATACTGTCTACGAGACAGCAAAAATAATCAGAGACAAAAATGGTCATTTCATAATGATAAAGGGGACATTGAATCAAGAAGATATAACACTTCATATATATATATATATATATATATATATATATATATATATATATACCAAACCAAGGAGCACCAAAGTATATAGACAGCTACTACCTGATTTAAAAATAAAAACTGACAAAAGTACAATCATATTTAGAGACTACAATACACCACTGATGGTTCTAGATCGTTCATCCAAACAGAAAATCAATAAAGAAATATGGGCCATAAACAAAACACTAGAACAATTAGATATGATAGACATCTACAGGACATTTCATCCCAAAACACCAGAGTATACATTTTTCTCCAGTGTACATGGAACATTCTTAAGAATTGACCACATGTTGGGCCACAAAGCTAACATCAACAAATTCAGAAAGATTGAAATTATACCAAGTATATTCTCTGACCATAATGTTTTGAAACTAGAATTCAACTGCAAAAGAGAAGTAAACAAATCCACAAAAATGTGGAAATTAAAAAACATACTTCTAAAAACTGAGTGGGTCAAAGAAGAAATAAAAGCAGAGATCAAAAGATACATAGAGACAAATGAAACTGACAATACAACATACCAGAATCTCTGGGATGCAGCAAAAGCAGTAATAAGAGGGAAGTTCATATCACTAAGGCCTGTATGTACAAACAAGAGAGAGTCCAAGTAAACAACTTAACATCACATTTTTTTTTTTGTATTTTTCTGAAGCTGGAAACGGGGAGAGACAGTCAGACAGACTCCCGCATGCACCCGACCAGGATCCACCCGGCACGCCCACCAGGGGCTACGCTCTGCCCACCAGGGGGGCGATGCTCTGCCCCTCCGGGGCATCACTCTGCCGCAACCAGAGCCACTCTAGCGCCTGGGGCAGAGGCCAAGGAGCCATCCCTAGCACCTGGGCCATCTTTGCTTCAATGGAGCCTTGCTGCAGGAGGGGAAGAGAGAGACAGAGAGGAAGGAGGGGGGGGTGGAGAAGCAAATGGGCGCTTCTCCTATGTGCGCTGGCTGGGAATCGAACCCGGGTCCCCCGCACACCAGGCTGACGCTCTACCGCTGAGCCAACCTGCCAGGGCCAACATCACATCTTAAGGAATTAGAAAAAGAAGAACAAAGCTAACCCAAAACCAGCAGAAGAAAGGAAATAATAAGTCAGAGAAGATATAAATAAAATAGCAGAAAAACTATAGTAAATGTCAATAAAACAAGGAGCTGGTTCTTTGAAAAGATCAACAAAATTGACAAACCTTTGGCAAGACTCACTAAGGAAAAAAGAGAAAGGACTCATATACAAATATTGATCGACTTACAACCTATGCAACTTACGACCATTTAACTTTATGACCACAATTGCTAGCCACAACTTCTCTACATCTGCCAGCACAAGCATTGCCCAGCTGGGTATACGACAGTGCGGACCAGCTTCCTGCAGCACTACCATCTCCCCATGCACCATTTCAACTGTTATCCCAGACTCAGTACAGCAATTTGTGTTTTGTGTCTTCGATATTTTTCATCAAACCCCTCCCGAGATGTCTACCAAGAGGAAATTGTCTTTGAAATATTAAACCAGTTGTACTGGTAATGCAGTGTTTTACTTAAACCTGATAAATGTAAAAATAAGAAGCAAAATGGTGTAGAGATGATACAAATGGCATAAAATGAACAAAGAAAATTATGATATATAACAATAATGAAAGAAAATTATGATAAAATATGAATTAAAGATTTTTATAACATTATTTCGCAGCACTGTACATATAGCCTACTCAACTTACAACCAGTCTGTCGGAACCAATATTGGTCATAAGTCGAGCACTAGCTGTAACCAACGTCCAAAATGAAAGAGGAGAAATCACCACAGATATCATAGATATACAAAGAAGTATTGTATTTTTGTAGAATACTACAAAAAAACTATATGCCACCAAATTTAACAATCTAAAAGAAATGGATAAATTCCCAGAAAAATACAATTTTCCTAGACTGAGTCATGAAAAAGTAGATAGCCTAAAAGACCCATAAGCAGGCAGGAAATAGAAACAACTATCAAAAACATCCAAAAAAATAAAAGTCCAGGTCCAGATGGCTATATACCAGTTAATTCTATCAAACATTCAAAGAAGACTTGGTTCCTATTCTACTCAAAGCATTCCAAAAAATTGAAGAAGAAACAATACTTCCAAACACATTTTTTGAGGCCAACATAACCCTCATACCAAAACCTGGCAAGGACAACACAAAAAAAGAAAACTACAGACCAGCATTTCTAATGAATACAGATACTAAAATCTTAAACAAAATACTAGCAAATCAAACACAACAACACAATAAAGAAATAATTCATCATGATGAAGTGGGATTCATCCTGGAATCACAAAGATGGTTCAACATATGTAAAACAGTTACTGTAATACACCATATCAACAAAACAAAGAACAAAAAATATGTGATCCTATCAATAGATGCAGATGTCTCAGTACAGCCCAAGCTCTACGTCTATCAGGCATCCCTGAATTGACTTCCCCGTGCAGTGGGACACTCCTGCTTATCAGCAGGGCTGGCAGCCTCTTCAAGACTACTCTTGAGGCAGCTATGAGGATGCTACTGACAAGTGCCGACACTAACTGCCATTGAAAGAAAGACATGACCAAGAAACACAGAGTTAGTTACAGTAATCACACAGGCAATTTATTACTCACAAATCCTTTTGGCGTGCCTGGGTGCAGCTTAAGGAGGCCTCATCAGCGTGCTCCTCTCGGCTGTCTTTGGTTAGAGCTCAGAGTGATGTGGAGACAGTTCACATTCATGTTGGAGTTTGGGCGACCACTGCAGCAAGGGGGCCCTCATCTTAGTACCTTTTCTGGCTAATGCCTTCTAACAGGTGTCAGTCTACAGAATTTATCACCTCAAACGACCATTTTGGGAGTTCCTCACAGGGAACTCCCTTTTATGTTAATCTACTGAAAAGTTTACATCAAACCACTTTTTAAGATGTTCTTATTTATGTTAACTTACGAAGTTATGACACCAAGCCACTTCTTATCTAGGTATACCTTCACACACACACTTACTGGACCCTGCTCGAAAGTCAGAGTCTGTTTATCACATTACAGAGTTATGACACCAAGCCACTTCTTATCTACATATAACTTCACACACATACTAACTGAGCCCTACTTGAAAGTCAGAGTCTGTTTATCACATTACAGAGTTATGACACCAAGCCACTTCTTATCTACATATAACTTCACACACATACTAACTGAGCCCTACTTGAAAGTCAGAGTCTGTTTATCACATTGGCACCCATTATATTAATTCCTATCCAAATGGCATAACTTTATTTAATTTTAATAATTATTTTAATATAATTTTTTGTATTTTTCTGAATTTGGAAATGGGGAGGCAGTCAGACAGACTCTCGCATGCACCCAACCAGGATCCACCCGGCATGCCCACCAGGGGGTGATGCTCTGCCCATCTGGGGCATTGCTCTGCTGCCCAGAGCCATTCTAGTACCTGAGGCAGAGGCCATAGAGCCACCCCCAGTGCCCGGGCCAACTTTGCTCCAATGGGGCCCTGGCTGTGGGAGGAGAAGAGAGAGACAGAGAGGAAGGAGAGGAGGGGTGTGGAGAAGCAGATGGGCGCTTCTCCTGTGTGTCCTGGCCAGGAATCGAACCCAGGACTCCTGCACAGCAGGCCGATGCTCTACCATTGAGCCAACCGGCCAGGGCTTTTAATATAATTTTAATTACTTTTATATATCTTCCTTTTTTTGTTTTTTACATTTCTATATATTTGACTACTATAACATTATATTATTACAACAGCAGAAAAGGCATTCGATAAAATACAACATCATTTAAACACTCAACAAAATGGGTATAGAGGAAAATTTCTCGAACATAATAAAGGCTATTTATGACAAACCACAGCTAACATCATATTAAATGGCAAAAAACTGAAGACTTTTTCTCTAAAATCAGGAACAAGACAAGGCTGCCCACTCTCTCCACTCTTATTCAATGTAGTGCTGGAAGTTCTAGCCAGAACAATCAGACAAGAGAAAGAAATAAAAGGCATTTATATTGGGAAAGAAGAAGTAAAGTTTTCACTTTTTGCAGATGATATGATCCTGTACATCAAAAACCCCAAAGATTCCACAAAAAGACTATTAGAAACAATAGACCAGTACAGTAAGGTCACAGGATACAAAATTAATATACAGAAGTTTATTGCCCTCCTATATGCCAACAATGAAAAATCAGAAAATGAACTAAAAAAGATAATCTCTTTTACGGTTGCAACAACAAAAAATAAAATATCTAGTAATAAAATAACAAAGAATGTAAAGGACCTATATAATGAAAACTACAAGGCATTGTTAAGGGAAATCAAAAAAGATAGAATGAAATGGAAAAATATTCCTTGTTCTTGAATAAGAAGAATAAATATAGTCAAAATGACCATATTATCCAAAGCAATATACAAATTTAATGCAATTCCCATCAAAATTCCAATGTCATTTTTTAAAGAAATGGAACAAAAAATTATCAGGTTTATATGGAACTATAAAAAAACCCAAATAGCCAAAGTAATCCTAAGAAAAAAGAACGAAGCTGGGGGCATTACAATAACTGACTTCAAATTATATTATAGAGCCATGATATTCAAAAGAGCATGGTACTGACAGAAAAATAAATACTCTGCCTGACCTGTGGTGGCGCAGTGGATAAGCGTTGACCTGGAAATGCTGAGGTCGCTGGTTCAAAACCCTGGGCTTGCCTGGTCAAGGCACATATGGGAGTTGATGCTTCCAGCTCCTCCCCCTTTTCTCTGTCTCTCCCTCCTCTCTCTCCCCTTTGTCTCTCTCTCTCTCCTCTCTAAAAATGAATAAATAATTAAAATACTTAAAAAAAAGAAGGCATCATTATCTAAAAAAAAAAAAAGAAAAGAAAAAAGAAAAAGAAAAATAAACACTCAGACCAATGAAACAGAATAAAAGAGAGCTCAGAAATAAAACCACATGTATATGGTCAAATCCTCTTTGATAAAGGAGCCAAAAACACACAATGGAAAAAAGAAAGCCTCTTCAATAAAGGATGCTGGGAAAACTGGAGAGCCACATGCAAAAGAATGAAACTTGACTATAGTTTGTCCCCTTGTATGAAAATTAATTCAAAATGAATCAAAAACCTAAATATAAAACCTGAAACAATAAATTACATAGAAAAAAACATAGGTACAAACTCATGAATCTTGGCCATGAAGAGCATTTTAGAATTTGACTCCAAAGGCAATGGAATTGAAGGCAAAGATAAATAAATGGAACTACATCAGACTGAGAAGCTTTTGCACAGCAAAAGAAACTGACAACAAAACAAACAGGCAACCAAATGGAAGATGATATTTTCAAATAACAGGTCAGATAAGGCCTAATATCCAAAATATACAAAGAACTCATAAAACTCAACAACAAACAAGCAAACAATCCAATAAAAAATGGGAAGACGATATGAACAGACACTTCTCCAGGAAGAAATACAAATGGCCAATAGATATATGAAAAGATGCTCATCTTCACTAGCTATTAGAGAAATGCAAATCAAAACTACAATGAGCCTGACCAGGTGGTGGCACAGTGGATAGAGCCTCAAACTGGGATGCGGAGGACCCACGTTTGAGACCCTAAGGTCGCCAGCTTGAGCGTGGGTTCATCTGGTTTGAGCAAAAGCTCACCAGCTTGGACCCAAGGTCGCAGGCTTGAGCAAGGGGTTACTTGGTCTGCTGAAGGCCCACAGTCAAGGCACATATGAGAAAGCAATCAATGAACAACTAAGGTGTCGCAATGCGCAATGAAAAACTAATTATTGATGCTACTCATCTCTTCATTCCTGTCTGTCTGTCCCTGTCTATCCCTCTCTCTGACTCTCTGTCTCTGTAAAAAAACAAAAAAACAAACTACAATGAGATACCACCTCACACCTGTTAGACTGGCTATTATCAACAAGACAGACATTAAAAGTGTTGGAGAGGCTGTGGAGAAAAAGGAACCCTCATTCACTGTTGGTGGGTATGTAAAGTAGTACAACCATTATGGAAGAAAGTATGGTGGTTCCTCAAAAAATTAAGAATAGAACTACCATATGACCCAGCAATCCCTCTACTGGGCATATACCCCCAAAACTCAAAATCATTGGTACGTAAAGATACATGCAGCCCCATGTTCATCACAGCATTGTTCACAGTGGCCAAGACATGGAAACAACCAAAAGCCCTTCAGTAGAAGATTGGACAAAGATGTGGTACATATATATGTGGTTCTACTCAGTCATAAGAAATGTGACATAGTATCCTTTATGATAACTGATGGACCTTGATAACATTGTGCTGAGTGAAATAAGTAAATCAGAAAAAACTAAGAACTGTATGATTCCATACATAGATGGGACACAAAATTGAAACTCATAGACATAGATGAGAGTACAGTGGTTACCAGGGTGAGGGAAAGGGAAGAGAGGGAAGGAAGGGAGAAGAGGGAGGGACATAAAGGAAACCAAATAAAAGGTGATGGAGGGCAATTTGACTTTGGGTGATGGGTATACAACATAATCAAATGTCAAAATGATCTGGAGATGTTTTCTCTGAATCTATGTACTCTAATGGATCAATGTAACCCCATTAAAATTAATTGTCAAGAAAAAATCAACATACATGGTCATCTTAGCACTATAATGTGATTGAAATGAGTTTATAGAGTTTTGAACTTTATCTCTGCAGGTTACTTAGTCATGTCCTGAAATGTTCATATAATATTCACTTGCTCATCATTAAGAAACAATAAATATTTAGTACATATCCTTATTGACTAGAAATAACATCTATGAAGATGTTGAGGACCTGCAATTAGGCTTTATCTTCAATAGGAGCTGCCCACCCCTCACATACGTGTGTAGGCACATGTCAGTTAAAGAGAGAATTTGAGATGAAACACTTGAAACAAAGGAACTACCAGTTGAAGTGTAAACACATTTAGGAAATACAAATAGCATTGTTCCAGTTTTTAAAAATGACATTGAGCACTTAGAAAAAAATGAGTAAGTGGGAAATGAATAGTTTATACTTCAAAGAAGCCCTGACAATTGTAAAGAGTGGTTATCACACAAACAAACAAACCAAATCCAGCAGTAGAAAAGCACTATGATACATTGAATCCCAGTGTTTCCTCTTAGTGTTTTTGGTTTTATTCTCTTAGAGCCTAGCAATATTTATTTTGCTTAAAAAAGTAAAGTTTACTATAAATAAAGAATAAGAGAAAAGGTGCCCACTAATCCCTATCTACAGAATTAATAAAGTTAGTATTCTTGCAGACATTTGTTATATAAATATATACACAAACATATAAACAAACATATACATTATATAACAGACATCCTTTCAGCCTAATAGGCTGTTGGCTAAAAGCCTTCTGAGATTGCCTGAATAATCTACAAATGCAAGTAAGGCCCCATTTCCTGCAGTGCAGTGTGGACAGACTTCTCAGCAGACTTTATTTTAAGCAAGGTGCAGCCAGGTAGAGGAGTGGAGGGTGGTGAAGGGGTAGAGAGACTGTAGCAGAAACAGCATCAGGGATTAAGTGACAAAGGGTTTTTGGTTTTGTTTTTATTTTTTCTTTCAAGTATACTCATATACTTTTTAAATATTGTTGCTTATCTATTTCTGCTTTTTTGCTTACTAACCTTAATACAGCTTGTATAACTTTATTGTTAATATACATGAAGCTCTTCTTCTCTCACACCACTGCTTAATATATTCCATTTGCCTTAATGGACCAAAATTTATTTTCACTTTCTCTTTTTTGGTAATCATTTCATTATTCCTGGCTTTTTGTTATTGAATACAGCTCTGGGAGGGATTTGTCTGTTTCCATATGAATATATAGTTATAGCTGTTTACCAACTCATTCTTCTATGTGTGTAGAATAAATTCTAATGTAGGATTTGGCTGCCATGGAGTATGCAACAGTTTAAATTCTTTTAGGTATGAAGAATGCCATTTCTGTATGCACTTGCCAACACCGGATTGTACTAATGTTGGTTGATTTTATACATAAATATTTTAGTGTTGCTTTATAATTCTTAATGAATAACTTTGCTTTTGCTAATTGACAATTTGCTTTTTTTAAATCCATTTCTCCTATAGGTTGTCTGTTTCATTGATTTGTAAAACTATTTTATACCTTGTTTATATTAGACATTTGATTCTAAATTTTGTTGTTGTTTGATTTTAAACCTCAACATTTTACTATAAATTTTGTGATACATTATACATTTATGTTTAGATATGTCCTCTCCACTTAAGTATTATAGGAACATTTTCTATTTTCATAGTACTTAATTGGTTTCTTGGTTAATTCTTGGATTTTTAATCTTGTTTCTTTATTGTAGTATGTGTAAAAAGGCTTTACTTTGGCTAGTACACTTGAAGCATTTAGAAAATACCTGGGACATTGGAAGCTCTCAGGGAATTGTTTTTAATTTTACTTATCTTTGGGATTAGGTTAAATTGTAACACCTTGGAGTACCCACACTGTGTATACTGCCTCCACTGGAAGAAGGGCTATATAATAGAACAGTGACTGAAAATAAGCACCTAGATTCTAGATCTTTTTCTGCCAGTTGCTAGTTAACTAGTAACTCTGCTAAAGTAACTTAATATTCTAGGCTTCACTGTTCTGACCAAGAAGCTCAGAATCTCAAACTTTTTGCAAGTGCTGGTTATATGAGGGGTTTATTTATTTTAAGAATAAGTGAAATAAGTTATAGAAATGCTGAGTTAAAGAAAGATAAACATGCATGTGTGTGTTTGTGTGTGTGTGTGTGAGAGGGAGAGAGACAGAGACAGAGAGAATTTTTACCACAGGGCTTCTCAAAGCCATTACAATTTCATGTGTTGTGAATCTACATGCATTATACAATATTTTCTAAATGTATCTAATCACATATTTTTTTTTACTTCAGAGAATTTCACAAAAATATTAATTTGTGAAAGTCTGGATTATATGATTCCTGAGTCCCCTCTCTTCCCTAATGTTCTACAAATATCAGATATTCTGAGGCTAAGCCATGCTATGATATGAGATTTTGAATTCTCAAGTTATTCTACAGAGTACACACTATTAATACCTAGTTTAAAAAATTACTATGTTTACTGCAATGGCTCCATGTACTCAGGTATTAGTTGATAGTGTTAATTACTTCCATTATCAAATGCCAATGAAGGTGATGAGCATACAGATACCTAAGACCAGGTGTCTTTTTTTGAACCCCGAGTAACCCTATTTTGTTGACTCTGTTCGTGTGAAAGATGCAAATTTTGTTTTTGCAAGATGCTAAAAAGATCAAATCTGTTGCTTTTTAAAAAAATTGCTTGTTTTGCAGTGTAAAAAGTATTTATGCTTTTGATAGCCTTTAAATTGGGACATATGTTGCTTCTCTGTCATATTTGTTTAAAATAATTCTGTGTTCAGAACTCTGTATTTAGTATGGCTTGTGTAGGTCGATTTACTGCATACATTTCTAAGGAAGTTTATTGGGGAAGAGTGTGCAATTTATTAAAATATTAGAGTCATTTAAAAAGTAAGTAAGCCATATGATAAAGTAAGCCATAAGAACCATTCTGTAGAGCTGGTCTGTGACTTAAGTATTTTAAGAAAGAATAAAAAAATCACCAAAGTAAATCTAAATAAATGAGTGCAGCAGGATGAACACTTGTTGATGTTAAAACTCTAGCAGGATTTTTAACATCTGTAGAGTGAAAAAGTGTACCATTGTTTTGGTGAATTCTCAAAGGAAGCTGAAGCAGTGCACTGGATGGACGAAATAGCTGTAGGACTGCAGCTCTTAATCTGCTGTGGGGTATGTCATTAATGACACACCATATGAGCCTTTGAAGGAATTCTTTACATATCTGTAACATACCTATTATCATTAAAGGGACTTAAATGTGCTTGCATTTAAAATAATCTACTCTGAAAGAAGAAACATGGAAACAGAAAAAAATAAATACATTTTAGCATCCTGATAGTATCAGGTAGCATTAGAAAAACTATAGAACTATAATGTATTTTGTTTTTTTGTTGTTTTTCTTTGTATTTTTTATATTTTTCTGAAGTTGGAAACGGGGAGGCTGTCAGACTCCCGCATGCGCCCTACCAGGATCCACCCGGCATGCTCACCAGGGGGCGATGCTCTGCCCATCTGGGGCGTCGCTCTGCTGCAACCAGAGCCATTCTAGCACCTGAGGCAGAGGCCACAGAGCCATCCTCAGCGCCCAGGCAAACTTTGCTCCAATGGAGTCTTGGCTGCAGGAAGGGAAGAGAGAGACAGAGAGGAAGGAGAGGGGGAGGGGTGGAGAAGCAGATGGGCGCTTAATCTGTGTGCCCTGGCTGGGAATCGAACCCAGGCAGGACTCCCACACACCAGGCGGATGCTCTACCACTGAGCTAACCAGCCAGGGCCAGAACTGTAATGTTTTTAAGTGATCTCCTTTTCATACTATATTTAGACATCATAATATGGCCTTTAAAACTATAGATTTACATGGAACCCGGTCATCCTACCCTCAAAGCTGAAGACTAAAAACAAATGTAAACTTGATCCTCACAACTGCCTATGAAGAACATATTTTGAAATCTGAGCAGTCTTAAGTGATTGACTTCAAACAATTGGCCAATCAGGTCTTCCATCTTTGCCCTAAATTTCTGACCATTGCAGTGACTGACTGAGTTCTTTCTATAAGTTCTTGTGAATTCTGATTCAGACCTCTGGGTTCTCTGCTATTTAATAATCTGTAGGGAATTTTAACTAACTTTCTAGTTTTTGATCACCAAAAGCAAGTATAATATGGAAAAATTAATATTTCCTTGTTAATATATATATTAATTATTCTAAACTGCTTTCTAGCCCACTAAAATGAAAGGAAAGGAGAAGTTTTCAGAAATCAGTAAAGAATAAATCAGCCTAGACCTTGGTGGACTGATTGGCTCACATAGTGTCATCAGTGGTCTGAACAAAGTCCACAAAACAGCCAGTACCCTATTCTGTGGCTTACACCTGTCCTTCAACAAAGCAACTTGCTGATGTATTGTACGGTGAATTGCACTAGCACATTTACATTAAAATATGACATGATATCAAAAGATTATGAGATTGTAAATCTTTGGCTTTCTGTCGGGGAAAAACTAAGGATAAGTGTCATGTTAAAAATCTTATTCTGTCATAATTATAAGTAAAGTAGTAATTGCAAATGACAGCTTAAAAAGGATAAAAAAAAACTATCTTGACACTTAAATGATATTGTTATCTATAGGCTTAGAAGTGTTACTTACAACAGGTATTGCTCTGTATTATTTTTTATGATTCATGTTTCATTATGAAGAAAGAACAGCATTCAAGTTGAATTTTATGTTCCTTGAAATGTATTTACCTAAGCTTAATATTGCTTCATCATCCTTTATACAATTGACATATTGTACTTTATTTTCATCTCTTTAATGTAAAATTTCTTAGGCCATTTTGCTAAAGTAAATCTTCTACAAATGGTATGTAGCTGGATTTTATACTATTATTTTGAAGAATCTCCATCTTCCAGAAGCAAGTTTAGAAGCTATGTACTCTATTTCTAGTCTTTTCAGATTTACTATTAACATGTTGAGTTAATAGAATTGTGGTAGATCAGTATCACTATGTTTCTCTCAAATAATATGAGATATGTAGGGTTTTCTAACCTTAACTAACCTTAAGTTATTATTTAGTTTTCTAGATTCCTTTTTTAAAACATCTCATATTAGTCAATGTCTGTTTTGGAATTATATGTTTATTTATTTTAATTAATAAATGGAATAATTTAATTGTTCATATTTGCTTTGTGTATCCTCTCCCTTCATTCTGAATTAAATTTTTTTCCTACTAAAGTATATCCTTTAGAAGTTTCTTAAGCGTGAGTCTGTATGTAAATGGTAACATATTTTTGTCTTTGAAAATGTTCTTAGTTAGCCTTCTTATTTTTGGTACTAGTTGTGCAGGGTATGGAAATCAAAATTGATAGGTTGAAAACTTATCATTTGGCACTATTAAGCAGTGATTTTCAACTACAGGTCAGATCTACAGACCAGTGCAGCCCAACAGAAATTTCATGGAAGTCCATGAAAGAATTAACCACCCTGATGTTGTATGAAGATTATAGAATCTATAATCATTGGGTCATTATCAATTTAAATATTAGTACGTAGCAAAAAAAATATTTAATAGATTAGAACCAATTACTTCAAGCAATAAACCTCTCACTCTTTTCTCAAATACAAACCTTTTCCATAGTACAAAATGTATAACATTCCCCATGTAAGATTTCTAATATATATTTCTTGTTCACATCTTTATATTAGAGGTTTTGAATGAAAAAAAGTCACAAACATACAACAGGGGAATACTAGTTTTATGTAATTCAGGTTGACTGAGTTTAGTAATCCAGAATAAGCCACCTGACAGTTCAAGATTATAATCTTCCTTTCATATTAATTTTTTGAAATCTTTCATTATTCTGTTATGTTATATGCTATATTTAAGAGTCTAGTAAAAAAACCTTTATTTATAAAACATTTCTTTAGAAATGTTTGCTATATTTAAATATGTACCTCTATCTATATATATGTACTGAATAGTACACCAGAGAAATGTAGAAAACAAATATTATGACTTGCATGATCACAAAATATTCTGACTTATGATTGAAATCTGCCTAAGGGAAGTAAAGTGAACTTTAAGAGGAAAATCTTGAGCATTTGTTCCACAACTCTGCAAAAACATTTTCACACTGAACCATTGAGCCAGAAATGTAAGCAAATAAAGAGATTGAGACCTGTCAACAAAGGAAATCAGCCTGTGAAGTGAAGACTTTCCACACAAGAGAATTGAATCAAGTATGCAGACTGGATTAAACCATTCCATAGGATGGAATTTTGGAATAAAGCTAAGATGTAAATGATTAAAATAAAATTATCCCTGTTTGTATGCACATGTTCCATTTACTTAACTGATAATCTAAGTTTGAAGAATACCTCATTGTTGAGTAACATATAATAATAGGCCAATAAAGTACAATAAAAGAGAATGTTTAATTAGTGCCATTACCATGTAGAAGTGTTGCAGATTATTTTGTACAATTATGTACATATACATATACAAATTTTGTTTTAACAGGCAAGGTCCTGTGTGGGGGAGTGGTTCCTTTAATGCTTCCAAGATGTATTATAAACCTCTTATTTGACAATAAAAATGTCCTATTGGTCCTATTTTCCATCTGGTCCTATTACATTGTTCCCACTTTATCTCTTAGTTATTCCCACATAAAACCTGCTTCGGCTACCATTTTTCCCATCCTGTTTCTTAAACTTTCTACCATCTTTTATCACCACGTGCTTATGAACCTTATGTACCCCCACACCCCTCCCCATATTAACTCTGGCAAAGTCTTCCCCCTTTTTCAGCATTTATCTGAGTCTTTTCAATTCTGTAAAGAGAACTTTGTGTTATATCTCTGCCACAAGGCCTTCCTTAACCTGTTCTGCCCAAAACTAGCACCCTTTTTTTCAAATCCTCATACCAATTAACTATAAAATTATATACAGGCATATATAGAGCTTATTATTCAATGAATTACTTAAGAACAGCTTTGTGATTCTGTTGCTGTTAAGAATGTTATGACATTTCTAAGTCATTTATACATTGTAGTTATTTTTACTGTTTACATCCTGAAAGGTTTCAATTCAAAATGCAATATTTAGAAATATATAAAGCATCTATTTAGCAATTTGTAACTTCTAAAGGTAGTAGCGTTGGCACAGAAAATCATTTGAATGGTACCTTTGACTGGACAATCTCAAAGACCTTGACAACACCTCACATTCTTTCTTACATATCTAGAATGGTGTTAAGAAATCATGTCGTCATTCTTTTATTCACTGGGCAAAATAGCAATGAACTATAAGATTTTTTTAAAAAAACTTTGACTATTACTTAGTGAAAGTACAAATAATGACCCTTAATTTATTACTTCTGTCTTTCCACAGAGATATAATTATCCCCAAATTGAGTTCATATTCATTGTATGCATTTTACCTTTATTAGATTATTAATTCATTACCTACAAAGATCAGATTGTATGTTAATGACATTGATAATTCTTAGTTTCTTTGTCTATACAAGTATGTGCTACAGAAACTACATAATTACATCCATTTTCAAGTTACTATAATGATATTAATCAGTAAACTCCATAGCACTAAGAGGACATTTGCCTGATTATGAAATAATTATATGTGAAAAGAACAATACTTTGCATCAATAGTTAGATTATTTTCTATTTATAGAAAATAATTTCATAAAAATAGCATTTACAGTTTTGTACATAAATGAGTTAATAAAATTCTAAATATTTGAGGATTTGCTGAAAAAAATTTTATCTGCTTTATTTAAAGAAAGACTTCTATGCAAACAAACTCACAGATAGATACATCAATATTTCTTAAACAGTCTCTTTATTTTTAAATCATAAATCATATCTCTTTAATAGTTCTGGAAACTTTATTGATGGGATGAGTATAATGTTTTACATAATGTTTGGCTGACAGTAATGTGGCAATTGGATTAAGAAACCAAATTCAAGCACAAATCCTTGGATGGCAACAAGAAACCCTGATCCATGATCTAATGCAAATAAAATAAAATCCTCTGCTAGTTTTATAAAATGGGGTTGCTTATAACTAATCATGACATTGAATTAGTCATAGTACAGTTTTTAGGAGAAAATAAGCTACTTTGGGCAGCAAAGTGTTGAAAATGAAGAATTTTATATAAAATATTAGCTACTTCTAGTAAGCAGTAATAAAAAACTTGAAAAATAATTTAGTAATTCAACTTTAAGATCATACTATTCAGTTGTTAAAAGGTCACTTGCCCTTGGCCTCATTTCAACTTAATTGGTACAGGTTAATCTTCTTTTCTGTTTTTCTTTCAATTTGAAATGAAACGTTAAGTTTCATTCCAAATTGGATCTCTGCTAGTACTCCTCATCCATCAAATCCTGTGACCTTGAAAGAAGACGGCAGCTCTCCTTCTCAGGAGAGAGTCAGAAAATGAGAATTAAAATAGGTCTTCTCAGTGGAGACCCACAGCAACATGTAATAAGACATGTAAAAAAAAGATCCTATCACTGCAGGTATTCTGTAATATTTCTCTAAGTAACATATGGAGTCAAAAGGAGAATTCATTTAAACTCAGAATAAAAAGAAATTATAAGAGATGTTAAATCTTTTAAAAACTCACCTGTGAAAAAATTTTAATGGAAGTCAACAATTTTATAATTTGTTTCTAAGCAACGCTAATTAAAATTGCCACACTTCAAAATGTGAATTATTTTTAACTGTGGCTCTCCAGAAAGAATCCCCCAAAAGAATAGTAATAATTTCAAAAGGTATGGGTAATGTTGTAATTTTTATTATTATAAAAATAACCTTTTTATTTAAAAAAGTGATATTTTTCAAGTAACCACAAGGTGGGCTGGTTTTATGATAAATTTAAAATTAGATGTATATATAATGAGTATTGCTATAGCAGTTATATTTATTATCTAAGAGTCAACATTACTTCACTGATTTCAGTGCATTGAGGAAAATTCCCATGACCCCACCCACTATGAAAAGTTTATGGAAATATCAGGTATAATGCTTCCTTTTAATTTTACAATAAGTAACCTGAATAAGAGTACATACAAATCACAAGTTAAATTCCCATATCTTTTCCAGAATTCTTCAAGAAAACAATATCAGAAATACAAATAAGTTTAATGAATTTACGACTGAAGTGTTTTGACATGATTCAGAACTACAGAGATTTTAGTCTGACTAAATAAAAAACATTCTTTATATTACTGTCATCTTATTTGATACCAACTTCTTGCAAGACCATTTGTAAATAAAAGACTACATACTACTGATATGTGTTTTCTATGCATTAAAATGCCCACATCTCAAAACTCAGTGCTATTGTCTACAAGTTGCTCCATTTTCAAAGAAAAACCAAACAGTCCTCTCTAAAAATGACTCAAGGTCCAGGGATATTGAATGCTCACCCATCGCAAAATTTTTATCTTTACTTTAATATTTAAGATCATTAGTCACATACACACTAAGTTATTACTAACAATAAACTTATCTATGAAAACAACTATATTCTTAAAATATACAAATAAAAGAATAGTAATTATAACATTTCATGATTTATTTGTTTTAAAAGACAATGTGTATTTTGAAATTATTTTTGGAAATTTTGTTAAACTGAGTTAACTCACAAAGACTCAGAGTTCTAATGTTACTGCTTTCAGGCTGATAGCCCTGGGAAAATTACTTAACCTTTTAAGTTTTAGTTTTATTATGGGTAAGCTTGTGGTATTTGAACCTACTCTTCATCAGGCTGTTATGAAGAGTAAATGAGAAATACTGCTGGTTAATATAAATAACTTGGTGTTAAATACATAAGTGCTCAATAAATATAATTTAAAATAGTTCCAGTTCTATTTTGACACCTGCATGGATTAACATAAAAATGTCTTATAAATTCATATACAGAGTATATATTATTAAATTTTGATGAAGAAAGCAGTGTATTGTGAACTACTTAAAGCCTCAGTAGAAATTTCAAAATAAATTTGAACACATGATGTAGTTGCACTGGCCAATTAAATGTAAATATCAGCCAGAGGAAATGTAAGAATGAAAAAAATTTGAAATCTTGATTTCATCCCAATGTATTCAATTAAAAAGAGAGCAAATAGAAAAACAATACAAGACCTTCAAACATCAGAATGGCTATCATCAATAAATCCACAAATGACAAGTGCTGACGAGGATGTGGAGAAAAGGGAACCCTCCTGCACTGCTGGTGGGAATGCAGACTGGTGCAGCCACTGTGGAATACAGTATGGAGATGCCTCAGAAATTTCAAAATGGATCTGCTTTATGACCCAGAGATTTCAGTTCTGAGGACTTATCTGAAGAAACCCAAAATACTAATTCAAAAGAATAAACACACCCTGAGTTCACTGCAGCTTAATTCCTCATAGCCAAGCTATGGAAGTGACCCAAGGGCCCATCAGTAGGCAAGTTAATAATAAAAAAAAAAAATCTGTGGTAAGTATATTCAATGGAATATTAATATTACTTGGTCATAAAAGCAAGTTAAATCTTACCATTTGCAGAAGCATGGATGGACCTGCAGATTATTATGTTCAGTCAAATAAGTCAATCAGAAAGACAAATATCACATGATTTCACTAATATAAGAATCTGGGAAACAAAATAAATGAACAAAGAAAATTGAAACAGACTCACAGACACAGAAAGAGAAGTGGTGGTAACCAGAGAAGAGGAATGTTGAGGAACTGGGTGGAGATAGGAGGGGACTTAGAGGGACAGGTGAAAAGGTGAAGGCATGAAGAAGTACAAATTGTTAGTTACAGAATAATCATGGGGATGTCAAGTACAGCGTAGGGGGTGTAGTCATTAATATGGTAATAACTATGTATGTTGTCAGACTGGTACTAGATGTATCAGGGTGATCACTTAGTAAGTTGTATAATCATTGTGCTATATACCTGAAACTAATGTAATATTGCATGTCAACTGTAATTGAAAAATAAATAAATAAATAAATAAATAATCTTTCATCTAGCAGAGATTACTATGATAATGAAAGAAAGGAGAGTAGAGGAGGGAAATGATGAACATTATAAACCAGAATTAAGGATATAATAACAAAAATATAAGTAACTACATTTATTGAGCAATTATACTATTCTCTGAAATTATGCTAAATTATGTTAAGTGTCTTACCCATATTAGCTTATTTAAAGCCTTCCAGTATACTGCCTTTATTTCAGGATATAAAAATCTTTAGATATTTATATTATACTTCTCCAGGGGAATTATTGTTTTTAATTGAAGTATATTTGACATATAATATTGTGCAAACTTAAGGTATACAACATGTTAATTTGATACATTTGTATGATATATTGAAGTTGCCATGGCAGAAATAATTAGCACTTCCATCATATCACATAATTATCCTTTATTTAGTGTTTGGTAAATTAAATTCTAGTCTCAGTAAGTTTGATGAGTATAATATTGTCTATAGTCACTATACTGTGCATTAGATTCCTAGGGTTTATTTACTACTCATTACAAGTTTGTACCCTTACATTTAGTATCTGTCCTATCCCCTTACCCCCATCACTAGACAACTACCATTTTACTCTGTTTTTACAAGTTTGGCTTTTTCAAGTATTCACATATAAGTGATATCATATAGTATTCATCTTTATCTTACCTATCTCACTTAGCATAATGTGCTCAAGGTCCATCCATGTTGTTACAAATGGCAAGATGTCTTTTGTTCTTATGGCTGAATAACATCTTACTCTGAAAGTTTTTATAAAATTTATTAGGGTAACATTGATTTATAACATATGTTTCAGCTCTACAATTCTATTATACATCGTTTGCATATTGCATTGTGTGTTTACCACTCAAAGTTTAATCTCCTTCCTTCATCATAAATTTGATTCCCTTTGCTCTTTTTATTTTTTCTCACCTCCTTTCCCTCTGATATCTACTATACTATAGTCTATATCTATGAATTTGTTTATTTTGTTTGTTTCTTTGTTGCTTTCCTCTTATACCCCACATATGTATGAAATCATGTGTTTCTTGTCATTTTCTGTCAGATTTATTTCACTTGTCATGATACTCTCAAGATCTATCCATGTTGTTGCAAATGGCAGTATTTCATCCTTTCTCATGACTGAGTAGTATTCCATTGTATATATGTACCACATCTTCTTTATCCAATCATCCATTGAAAAGCATCTATGTCCTGGCTACCATGAATGTCTTCAGTGAACATAGGGATACATAAATCTTCACAAAAATATATTTTTAACTTTGGAGGATAGATACACATAAGAGGGATTGCTGAATTGTGGTAGTTTTATTTTTAATTTTCTGAGGAACCTCTATATTTTTTTTATAGTGACTGTACCAATTTACATTGCCAACAACAGTGTACAAGGGGTTTTTTTCTTCACATTCTCTTCAACTCTTATTTCTCATCTTATTGATAATAGCAATCTAAAGGATATGAGGTGATATCTCAATGTAGTTTTTATTTTCATTCTCCTTATAGCTAGTGAGGTTGAACACCTACATATACATATACATATACACACATTTATATATGTGTGGTTATTTGTATATCTTTTTGAGAAAGGGTCAGTTCAGGTCCTCTGCCCGTTTTTAATCAGATTGTTTATTTTTTGTTGATGAGTTGTATGAGTTCTTTATATATTTTTGGTATTAGCCTCTTATCATAGATATTATTTACAAAAAATCTTTTCCCATTTGGTTAGTTGTTTTTTTGGTTTGTTGATGGTTTCTTTTGCTGTGCAGAAGCTTTTTTAGTTTGATGAGTACCTTTTATTTATTTGTGCTTGTACTTCCCTTGTCTTTGGAGTCAACTTTATAAAAACCTCTCTGATACCAATGTTCATAAATTATTACCTATGTTTTTCCTAAATATTTTATTGTTTCCATTCTTATATTCAAGTCTATAATCCATTTTGAGTTAACTTTTGTATATGGTGGCAGCTAGCAGTGGTTTCATTCTTTTGCATGTTGCTTTCCAATTTTCCCTACACCATTTATGAATAGTCTTTCCTTTCTCCAATATAAGGTTTTGACTTGTCAGATATTAGTTGCCCATATGTGTGTGAGTTTATTTCTAAACTCTCAATTATACATTAGTCTGTGTGCCTATTTTTATTCCAATACCATACTTGTTGACTGTTGTAGCTTTGTAGTATAATTTAAAATCAGGGGCTGTAGTTCCTCAGTATTTGTTCTTTTTTCTCAGGATTACTTTGTTTATATATTGGGACTGTTGTGATTTCATACAGATTTCATAATTTTTTTAATGTCATTGAAATTTTAATTGGGATTGCATTAAATCTGTATAATGCTTTAGGCAATATGGACATTTTAACTATGCTGATTCTTACAATCCATGAACACAGAATATTTTTCTATATCTTTGTCTTCTTTAATTACTCTCAACAATGTCTTGTAGTTTTTAGTGTATAGGTTCTATAATTCCTTTGTTAAGTTTATTCTTTGTTATTTATACTTTTTATTGCTATTTCAAATGGGATTATTTTCATTTCTTTTTTCCTGATATTTTACTGTTTGATATAAGAATACAGTAAATTTTGTACATTGATTTTGTATACTTTCATTTTACTGCATATTTTAATGTTTCTAATAGTATTTTTGGTGAAGTCCTTAGGTTGTTTTTATATGCAGAATTATGTCATCTGAAAACAGTAGCAGTTTTAGTTCTTTATTCTCAATTTGGATCCCATTTATTTCTTTTTCTTGCCCCATTACTCTGGCTACCACTTAAAGTACTATGTTGAATAACCATGGTTAGAGTAGGCATTCTGGTCTTCTTTCTGATCTTAAAGGAAAACCTATCAAATGTTTACCACTGAGTAGGATATTAGCTGAAGGTTTGTCATCTATGGCCTTTATTATGCTGAAGTACTTTCCTTCTATATACATTATGAGTGTTAATCATAAATGGATGTTGTATCTTGTCAAATAATTTTTTGCATTTATTGATGTGATCATATGGTTTTTATGTTTTATTTTGTTAATGTGGTGTATTTGTGTATGTTTAACTATCCTTGCATCCCTGGAATGAACCCCACTTGATTGTGATGTGTTACCTTTTTAATGTATTGTTGCATTTTATTTGTTAGTGTATTGTTTAGGCTTTTTGTATCTATGTGTACAGATATCGTTCTTTAATTTTTTGTGTCTGTGTTCTTCCCTGCCAGGTTTTAGTATCACGGTAATGTTGGCCTCATAAAATAAATTAGGAAGTATTCCCACTTCCTCAATTTCATGGAAGAGTGTGAGAAGGATTAGTATTAAATCTTCTTTTAATATTTGGTAGAATTTTCCAGTGAAACTACCTGGTCCAAGACTTTGGTTTTTGCAGAGGTTTTTGATTACTGTTTTAATTTCCTTACTAGTGATTAGTCAGTCTATTTAAGTTTCCCAATTTTTCATGGTTCAGTCTAAGAATGTAATATATTTCTAAGAATTTGTTTATTTCTTTTAGGTTATCTATCAAATTTGGTAGCATATAGCCATTCACAGTATTCTTGTATAATTCTTTGTATATCTGTGGTGTCCACTGTAACTTCTCCTCTCTCAATTCCAATTTTATTTATTTGAGTTTTTTTTCTTTTTCCTTTGTACATCCAGTCAGATGTTTTTTGATTTTATTTATCTTTTCAAAACACCAGGCCTTTGTTTTATTAATTATTTGGTTGGCTGTTTGTTCTCTATTTTGTTTAATTCCACTCTATTTTTTTTTTCTTCTATTGACTTTAGGCTTTTTTTGTTCTTCTAGTTCTTTAAGGTGAGATGTTAGCTTGTTTAACTGAGAGTTTCTTTGTTTCTTGAGATAACCTGTAATGCTATAAAATTTCTTTTCAGAACTGCTTTTTCTGTAGTCCAAAAATTTTGTTTGTTGTATTGTCACTTTCATTTGCCTCTATATATCCATTGATCTCTTTTTTAATTTCTTCCTTCACCAGGGAGTTGTTAAGTAGCATGTTGTTTAATCTCCACATATTCATGCTTTTTCCAGGGTTTTGTTGTTTTTTCTTTCAGTTAATTTTCAGTTTCATAGTGTTGAGATTGAATAATATGATTGGTATGATTTTACTCTTAAATTTATTGAAACTAATTTAGTACCCCAACATATGGTCTATCCTTGAGAGTGTTCCATGTGTACCTTAGAAGAATGTTTAATCTGTTGTTCTGATATACAACACTCCGTAAATATCAATTATGTCCATTTAATCTAATGTGTCACTTAAGGCTGATATTTCCTTATTTATTTTGTGTAAGGATGATCTATTTATTGCTGTCAATGAGGCATTTAGCTCTCTAACTCTAATTGTATGTTTGTCAATTGCAACCTTTAAGGTCTGTTAGAAATTGTTTTATATATTTTGGTGCTCTCAGGTTGGGTGCATATATATTTATAAGTGTTATGTCTTATTGATGTGTCTTCCCTTTTATCATTGTAAGGTGTCTTTGTTTCTTGTTACATTTTTTATCATGAAATCTATTTTTTTATATATAAGTATGGCTAGACCCACTTTTCTCTGAATGTCATCTCCATAGAATATCATCTTCTACCCCTTCACTTTGAGTCTGTTCGTCTTTGAGCTAAAATGGTTCTCCTGAAGGCAGCATCTAGTTGTGTCTTGTTTTTTAATTCATCTCACTACTCTGCTGAGTACAATTCTCTATTAGTTAAATTAGTCTTCACTGTCTTTGAGTTTATTTTCTGGAGACTTTTTGTTTTATTTCTAAACTACCCTGTTACTTTGGTTATTGCTGATACTTAATGGGTAATTTCTCTACCAAGGTATTTTTAGGAATTGAAATCTTTTTATAAGTACTGTGTTGCTTTTAATCATTTTGCAATTGATTAATAGAAGTCTTTATTTTGTTTTCATGTAGATGGTAATATCGCACAAGTTTATGTTTTCTCTCGCAGCAATACAACTGATAGCATGTATGTTGCCTCTATGACTGGGGTGACAGTCTCAAAGTACCACCCCTGTGGTTGGATGTGTCAGGTCTGGGGCTCTTGGCCTGCAAGTTTCTGGTGCTGTTACCCTGAAACTAGAGACAGCAAGCCATGATGTACTACCTGAGGTGTCCCAGCTGCCTTTACTGGGTTTCACCATGATAAGGCTTCAGAAGGGAAGTGAGTTCATGAATCTGCAGCTTTGTTTTTCCACGGGGCCACCCACAATGAGTACAGGCCACTCAGGATGGAGTGTTGCTTCTGCCCCTTTGTTTTTTTCCCTGTAAGGGTTGTAAATGGAAACCTCACCCTGGGCATCCGCTGGAGCCAGGAAGGCTATGGGAGGGTGAGGGGTGTATATTCAGGTATCTGTTGCTTTTTTTTTTTCTCAATAATTGTGATTTCTTGATAGCAACCACCATTTCACTTAGCCTCAAGGTATATAGGTCATTCAGGCCAGAATGCTTCCTCTACCCCTCCAGGCCTCTCCTGGCTGCCAGGTAGGGGTTGCAACCCGAACTTCCACTGCTACCACACCCCTGCTGGGGCCACAGAGAGCACCAGGCTGAATCTGTAGCACCTGTCTCTCTGTCTTTCCCACCTCGTGCCTCCCCTGCTCACTGTGAGACTTCCACTTTCAGAGGACGCAATATGTGGATCTCTCAGATGTGTTTGTGTGTTGAGTAGGAAATCCTCTGTTGAATTACAGGGGGTCCTTGGGTTATGACACAGTTCTATTCTTATGACAGTGATGTAGCCCAAATTTTGTTGTAAGTCGAAACACACTTTAGCCAAACACAAACAGAACACTTGTGCTTTTAACAGTCCAAAATTGCGTGAGTAAGTGTAATGGAGGATGCCATCTCCTTCATTCATATGCTGTGTTACTGTGTGTTCTTCCACAGTGCACAACCAAACTAGTTCACCCACATAGTCTGTAAGTGTGACGCTAATGGCATAAACTGGAACAGTCACGTCTCAAAATTTTTAAAGATTTTATGGGAGTGAGTGTCATAAACTCAAATCATTGTATATCAAGACTATCATAACCTAAACCTGAGGACCCCCTGTATACTAGTTGTCCAACTCATAACTGTAAGGGGAAAGAGTATTTTTGTCACTCCATCAAGATGCTCTTTTTTGTCAGTTTTTAAGGGATATTTTTATACTGTACCTATAAATAAGAGACCCACAGTATGACATAAAGTATAGGATTAAAATGAGGAAAAGATATGGTACTTATTTCTTACCTCTTATTATGGACTCTGAACTTGCCTAGAATTACTTGGTGATTAGATGTCCTGCTCTCTGTCACTTCTTCTTATCTCTTTGAAGAAAACCCCATACATACATGGTCTTGAGAGTAAGTGTATCCTTAGGGCCTCAAGTATCTCACATTGGTCTAGGCCTTAAATATGCAAAGAAAGTCCCAATACAGATGTTTGAGCTAGTCAATGAAGTCAGGGGAGGAATTACTGGGAAAATTAAGCTTAAGATAAGCTCTGGAAGATGAATAGATATGAACTATAAAAGGGGCTTGGGAGAGACTGTTTCAAGTAGAAGAGCATATGGAAAGGTACTTTGATGACTATGAGTATAATTACTATGAAGAACCAAAGCAAGCCACTATGAGCAAGATCCAGGGCATGAGAATGCACAGGTGAAAGATCAGATAAAAAAGATTGTGGCAACCTGGTCATGAAGAGATGTGGAAGCCTCATGAAGAATGTTACTTTCTATATTAAGGAAAGAAAAAATAATTTAAGCAGAGTGGCTCTGCTATTAAAAGTGGCACTAGAGAGCCTGACCAGGTGGCACATGAATAGAGCATTGGACTGGGATGCAGAGGACCCAGGTTCGAGACCCCGAGGTCGCCGGTTTGAACGCAGGTTCATCTGGTTTGAGCAAAAGCTCACCAGCTTGGACCCAAGGTCACTGGCTTGAGCAAGGGTTTACTCAGTCTGCTGAAGGCCCATGGTCAAGGCACATATGAGAAAGCAATCAATGAACAACTAAGTAAGGTATCGCAACGAAAAACTGATGATTGATGCTTCTCATCTCTCTCCGTTCCTGTCTGTCTGTCCCTATCTATCCCTCTCTCTGACTCTCTCTCTGTCTCTGAAAAAAAAAAAGTAGCAGTAGAGCTCAGTGTCCAGGTGGGACTGATGGTTAGGTTCCAAACTGGGAGCTCTGCAGGAGTTCAGACAGATGATGAAGGTGAAAAAGTAGGAGTTCTTTAGGAAGTAAATTAATAAAAAGACTAGACTGCATAAGAAGGGTGAAGGAGGTGTCAAGAATAACTTCTAGGTTTTATTGTAATTGCAATTAGGAGAAATAATTAGGTCAATATATTGAATACACACACACATAGGGAAATAAATCTTTTCCCTGGTTAGAAGATGGTATTCCAGATGATCATGTATTTGTAATTAGGAACTTGGAAAGTCCTAAAGTTTAAAGAAAGTGAAGATATTTTCCACACTACATAGCAAGTATTCTTATTTTAAATGTTTAGGATAATATTAATCTTTTAGAGAAATAGCTGATTTTGTCATTGTAAAACATTATCCTTGTCTTTTTACTTATATTTTTTTATTTAAAACAGTGGTTGGTTCCCTGGCTGGTTGGCTCAGTGGTAGAGCATTGGTCTGGCATGTGGAAGTCTCAGGTTCAATTCCTGGTCAGGGCATACAGGAGAAGCTTCTCCACCTTTCCCCCTCTCCTTTCTCGCTCTCTCTCTCTCTCTTCCCCTCTCGCAGCCAAGGCTCCATTGGAGCAAAGTTGTCCCGGGTGCTGAGAATGGCTCCATGGCCTCTGTCTCAGGTGCTAGAATGTCTCTGATTGCAACAGAGCCATGCCCCAGATGGGGAGAACATCGCCCCCTAGTGGGCTTGCTGGGTGGATCCCAGTCAGGCGCATGCGGGAGTCTGTCTCTCTGCCTCCCCACTTTTCACTTTAGAAAAATACAAAATAGCCTGACCTGTGGTGGTGCAGTGGATAAAGCGTCAACCTGGAAATGCTGAGGTCGCCGGTTTGAAACCCTGGGCTTGCCTGGTCAAGGCACATATGGGAGTTGATGCTTCCAGCTCCTTCCCCCCTCCTCTCTCTCTGTCTCTTCTTTCTCTCTCTCTCTCTCTCTCTCTCTCTCTCTCTCTGTCTCTCCCTCTCCTCTCTAAAATGAATAAATAAAAAATTTAAAAAAAAGAAAAATACAAAATAGTAATAATAATAATAATGTATAAATAAATAAAATAGGGTGGTGAACTATATAGCTTAAGGGTCAAATCTGATCCTCAGTCTATTTCTGTAAATAAAATTATATTGGAACACAGCCACACCCATTTATTTACCTCTTGTCTATAGCTTCTCTTAGGCTACAAAGGCAGGATTGAATAGTTACAACAGAAACTGGATGGCCCACAAAGTCTAAAATATTTGACCTTGTGCACACAACCTCAAAACACTAAAATCTAAATACATGATTCCAAAGTGTATTTTTGCAAACCTGTATCTCCTGCCTTTTATGAATTTTTTTTCTTAGGAACAGACATAATTTTATATGAAATATTTTAGGCCCTGGAATAAATATTATTCTAGCCCATCATTCTTAAATTATGCTTTCTGTTGTTTATTTCTTTTTCTAATATATTCCTCATTAGTCAATCTCTGATATATTCAAAGGCAGGCATAGTCCCATGACAATTATATGTGTAACTTTTCATTTTTACTGCATGCATTCTATGTCATTGCATCAACTGCTTTATTAAAATGTTTGAAAAATGTTCATAAACCAAAATGTGTGCTGAGTCTAAATGCGTCACTGAGGAATAAATACAAGTTTTCATCTCAAAGGTAAATAATAAAGCATTGGTACTTTTGAGAGTCTACTAACTTATACAAACTAATCTGATAGTCTATGGATTTAAGAATCCCAATGAGGGGGGGAAGAAAGAAAAAGAAAAAAAGAAGGTTGATGAAAACTTCTATTCAATAATTTAAGTACAACCATTTAGATATAGGTAAGCTCATATATATGTTTTCTTTCTTCTTTTTGTGTGTGTTATATTATTCACACTATTTCTAAGTCAGTGGTGAATTACTAGGGGAAAGTAATCAAAATAAAACATTATTTTACATTTTTGAAACTTTTTAATGGACATGTTAAGTTATTATTTTTCAAGGCTCCTTACCTAGAATTTTATTAATAAAATAGTTCATAAAGTAAATTTTACTATGTAGAATGAGCTATAGTCAATAACAATGATTAATTGTTTTCATCATTTTGATATATTTAGAGCATCTAAGTGAATAAAAAATTAGAAAAGCATTCCTTTATATAAATGCTCCAAAAACACAATATTCTATCATTGTCATATTTTATTAATTAAGTTGTAATATATATAATTTATACTAATAACATACCAAAATGTCCATAACAGATAACTAAGACTTGTTTAAGCTCTAAAACTAAAAGCCTTTCTGAGAGGATTCATTAAACTAATCTTGGTAACAACAACAAAAAAAAATTTGAAATAATTTATTTATACACAAATGATTTGTTTAACACCTAATTTGAATAAGGCATAACTATGGTATCCAATATATTGAAAACAAAATGTATAATCTTGTCCTCAAAACACACAGTATATATTGTATAGAGAGCAAATAATTTAGGCTTACGGAATAGTTACAGCAGTGGGTACTAGAATTATCAGGGCATGACTTCATATTATGTAATTGTCTAAAACCACTACTCTGTACACCTGAAACAAACATAAAATAAAAAATTTTAAATGAGGCATAGTTGCAGTGTGAATGGAAACAATTACATCATAGTATAAAGAATGCTACAGATCATCTGTACACAAGCTATCTGCTTACAGTAGATTACGCATTGCTTTGGGAGCAGAGACAGGGAGCAGAGACAGGGAGGAGCTCAGGGAGCTGAGACTTAGAAAGTCAGAGAAAGTTTTCCATGCAAACAAGGATTAAGATCAAGAAGAGGGAACAGCATGATCAATGATATAGGCCTGAGCAAATATATGAGAGTTTAGATAATAATATCTATCGATAGTTGATTATGATTATTATGGGAGAGGAAGGGGTAGAAAAGGATGGTAGGTTAAAAGACTAAGTTATGAAATACCTTTTATTATTTTTTAAAGACTAGATATTTTTAGATTATTTTAATTTATAGATTGTATTGAGTCTAATGAATATATACACATAAACATTATACCATACTATATATACATTCTCTCTATATATATTTAAGACCTTAGGTCTCAGGCTGTTTGACTTGTGAGATCCTGTTCCACCATCCTCCTCACATGCAACCACTTCTCTGGAACTCACTGAGCGCAATGGTTCCATGATTTGTCAAAACCTGGGGCAAAATAAAACAAAAACTCCTCAAGAAGTGGTGTACCAACAGAACCATTAAAAGCAGCAATTTTAGCCACAAGTAAAAAAACAACAATCTTCAGGCACTAACCAATAGTAGTTCTTTTCAACTGTTTGCATAAATATGAGAAAACATTAAAGTCAGCATTGTCTTTTTTTCTTTTTTTTAAAATGAGAGGAGGGGAGATAGAAAGACTCCCGCATGTGCCCCAACTGAGATGTACCTGGCAACCCCCATCTGGGGCCAATGCTCGAGTACCAAGCTATCCTCTATGCCAGAGGCTGATGCTCACACCAACTGAGCTATCCTCAGCACCTGGGGCCTATATTCTTGAACCAGTTGAGCCACTGGCTTCAAGAGGTGAAGAGAGAAAAAAGTGGAGAAAAAGGGAAAGAGAGAAAGTCTGTAAAAGAGAAGCATATGGTCATTTCTCATGTGTAACTGGACCAGAGATAAAACCCAGATGTCTGCATGCTAGGCCAATACTCTATCCACTGACCCAACTTCCTGGGGCTATTGTCTTCTAATACCAATCATTATTGCCTATCAGTGGGAGCCACAGTATAATATCAATAAATATCCATGCTTAAGATTGTCTTAGAGTTGTATTTAAAGGAAAGTATTTTCTACCTGTTCAAGGTGGTATCTACCAAATTTCATCGTTTCAAAGGTACTCTTTACCCTTTGTAAACTATTTAAGTTTTTTATTGCCAATAAGGAAAAGGAAATAAACAGAAATTGGGCAAAATCAGCACAGTTTATGTTAAAACAAATACCCTCTGACCTTGTTTCAACTGAGATTTAGATACGGTCTCCATGAACATGCCATGTACACTGATTAATGCATCTGTTGTTCTATTTGAGAAGAAAAAGTAATTCTTCAGAAATGCCTATAATAATTGTGCTCAGAATGTTTGTTCTAGCAGTGTATGTGTGTGTATGTAAACAGGCATGCAACAGTCTTTAAATACTCTTATATACTTTCACTTAAACATTAACAAATTATTTTAAGGAAGGCAAGAGGATACTATGACTAGCACATGCTAAGTATTAAATATTTTATAAATGTTGTAAGTTTAGAGGTAACTTTCTTTGATATAACTTGTCAATAGCTATGCCTGCAAATTATAAGCAATAGAACTAGTTTGGGGTCTCTCTGAAATATGTATTTCCTATACCTATCTAGAAGGTTTTATTATCCCTGCACATATGTTTAATTTTCTCAAGATTAGTTTCATGGCTCATTTGACCCAAATGGATACCAGCAATACATTGGTCTAGACCAGAACTTTCTAGAGCTAACTATTCTGGTATAAGTTCTTAAAAAGTCTGTGGACAGACTTTTCAAGCCTTAAGAAGTGCATATTAGACATGCAAATCAACGGACTTTGTTGTGACCAGAAATCACCAAAATTGGAGGATGGATTTAGTGAACATACGGAGTTCTCTTTGTCAGCCTGGCCAGGGTAGCCTCACTTGATCTGTTTCTAATTTTGAGTTGTTTTCAGAACCAGGTGCTTAGAGCACATAGCTCCAACTTCTGCTCAATCAGTTTAACAGTTAACATTCTGGTACTTAGGCTACAGTATATTATCACTTTCTACAACAACATAACATTTTTTAAACCAAGCAAAATGGTTTAGCTTGAAAATCTAACAAAACCGAAGGATAGAACACGTAAAGACCTGTGGGTTTTCTTTCATGCATAGATGTAAATGCTAATGAAATGTTTCTTAAGACACATTTAAATTAAACCATGAGCTTCCTTCAGTGACTTTGTGAGAGTTTGAGAGAAATGACAATGTAACTGCCATTGTGATAAGACAGAGAACCGACACTCTGAGGGGCCACATTCATGCCACTCTTAACTGGGCTGAAGGTAGTTTTCCTTTGCCTGCATATGAATAATGACAGGTGGCGCTGGAGATAATTTTACAGATTATAGTGAGCTGTAGTTCTGATTCAAAGACGTTTTTCATTGCTCTGCTTGAATAGAGTATGACTGAACACACTTTAAAATTCATTTCTTTCCCGTAAGCATTTGAAGATTTTTGTGAAAGAACTAATGAAGTGCTTGCTTTTTTTTTCAGAAATAAATGAATAAATAAGTAAACTTTTTGAAAAATTTAAAGCTCTGATTTTTTTAAGGGCTTCTCTGACATGTATATGATGATAGCTTTTTCTAATTCCTGAATATAAAGATGCCTGTTCACAGAGCTTCCAAATGTTAAACTGTGTGTGTATAGAATGCACAGTAAAGGAATTTTTTATCCTTGCACTTTAAGCAAAGCTCCTCCTAATTGGAAAGATATGGAAATCATTTCAACCAAGAAGTAAATGCTTATATCTCTTTGGTGTTTGTATCTTAAAAGAAAAATATATTTTCTACATAAGCTAAGTTTTGACAAGAATTTGCCTTTTGATCAAATTCTAAAGTATTTAGATTGCATAAGAAGGCTTGAAAGAAGTTTTAAGTCAATCAAAGCTGTTTCTTTTACTGAATTCATTGTGTATGTATGCATGTTTGAGAACATAAGAAAAAAAAAGATACTCTCTTCTGATTTTGGGCAGGCATATTTAAGGCATAGTCGCATTTACTAAAGCAATCACCAGCAAAAGATATTGTCAAAATTCTCAAATATCAAGTTTAGAAACCAATTAAGTATGGTCAGTGTTGAGACTTCAAATTGCTTAGGCAAGAGTTTTCTTTCCTAAAACAATGCTATGTGCATTGTGATTACAAAGGGAGTGTGTCTGAAGACACCAAATAATTATAGCACAAATAATTTATTGTTATTTAACAATCACTGACATGCTTACTATATTCTACCTCTTTGCAAATACGAATGCACTTGGCCCCTCAACAATGCTACGAGCTAAGAATCTGTGTACTTAAACCACTTAAACAACCCATTCTCAGGAGCCTTAATCAGAATATCACCCTTTGAACTGAAAGCACTTTATAAATACTTGGTCTTAGACTTCCAACCACAATTAAGAAATCCTGAAGAAAAAGGAGAAAGCTATACCACTCGGCATTAATTCTTTCTGTCAGATATCCCAAGTACTTAAAAGACATCCCGTATAAAGCTCTTTCAGGGAGTGGTAGATTTACTCTAATCTTTCACCAGAGAGTAAGGAGAAGGTAAGAGCCATGATGGGTATGAGACTTAGTTCAAAACGCAAGTGAACTATAAATGTCCTTTAGTGCTCTATAGCTCAGTTTAGTTTGTAACTCTGAATTTCCCTTAATGGCTTCACACCAGGTTTCTGCTCTGTCCCTAGTCTTCCCCAGTGTAAGGAGATCGGGGTGAAGGGGAGAGATGGGTCATCTGCTCTAGTCTGCAGTGCACACAGATTACCAATGAGAAGCATATTTTCCAGTTAGTTCTTAAGGCCTCTTCAAATCTTGTCAGTTTTCTGAGAGTCAATAATCATTTGCAAGTCTTTATATAATCCTGTCTGCTTGCATCTTGACTGGAGCTTCTACAATAGTGCTACCTCTGTCTAATCCTCCCAAATAATCTCTCTCTCTCTCTCTCTCTCTCTCTCTCTCTCTCTCTCTCAGTATTTAGGAGAGAATTACAGTGTTTTCCTCTGTGAGCTGGTCAAAACTCCCTGTAAATTTTAATAAATATAATTTTACAAAGAGCTTTGGTGCTTTAAACACAAACCCAGGGAGAGAGGCAGGTTATTTTGGGTTTGGGCCCTGCCACATCTCGCCAGTGGACAGTGCACACAAAGGCAGTTATCTGCTAGCATGGGTGAAAGGTCAAGAGGAAAATTCTAATGCAGGCACATAAGTTTCCTCTTATAAATATTATGCTTAGCTAATGATTACCCTTTTAGGTATTGAGTTGAATGAATTCTATATTTACAGGTGTAAGAAAAGGGTTTTAAAAGAATATTTAGCTTACTATTAGTTATGTTCTTAGATTAAGAAATACTGTTTAAAAAAACTGCTGTGTATATCAGGTAAAAATGTCCTGGTACATTTGGCATGCATATCTAGCTTTTTAAAATGCCATTCTGAAAAAAAAGAAGCCAAGTTCCTTGAATAAAGGACTGACTCCAAGGCTGCAGTAGGCTATATACAAGATGAGCCTGATACGTCTGGTACCACCAGAAAGTAAGAAAGTAATAAAACACACACATAGACAGTGACAGTGAATGTTACAGGGACATAGGAGCCAACAGAAAGATCTCCAAATGACCAATTGACTCTGGAACAATTTAAGCAAGACAAATAACACAGTATTGACTTCTAAATGAAAGTATGAAGTAAATATTTATGATTTTATACTGCTACAGATGAATGAGTAAATAGACAAATCTATGAAGAAGAATTCCAAATACCTTTTGTACATACTTGCCCTCAAGGAAATGGAGTGCAACTATCCATTCCTCAAGTGTAGATTGCTCATGGTGACTTTCTTCCAGAAAATAAGAGACAGAAATGGGAGCGGGGAGTAGCTTTATAGCACAGAAACCTGACAAACATCATCTTAGTCTGTGATCAAGGTGAATATCAGTAGTGACCTGTCATGTTGATAGCATGTACCCTTCCTATGATGTGATGAGAATGGCACTTTTCCTCTGTGATCTTTCTCTGAAAACTGTTACTCCAGTCTAATCATAAGGAAAATAGACAAACGCATTCCACCAAATGCCTGACTCCTCAAAACTGTCAGGGCCATCGAAAGCAAGGGAAGTCAGAGAAATTGTTAACAGTTTGGAGCCTAAGTAAATGTAATGTGGTCCTTTGGACTGGATTCTGGAACAGAAAAGGGATATTGGGTAAAACTAAGAATATCTGAATATAGTATAGATATTAGTTAATAATAATATATCAACATCCATTCATTCATTGCGACATTCACTCATATAAGAGCTAAAAGCTATATAATACATATATATTCTATGGGAGGAGAGGGCAGTGAATCATTCACCATGGAGCTATTACTAAGCTGACAATTAATTAGTATGTACCATACTCAAGTAAAATGTAAACAGTAGAAGAAAAAATAGGGGAATAGGTTGTGCACTGTGTAAAAACTCTGTACTATCTTTGCAAACTTTCTGTATATTTAAAACTTTTCTAAAATAACAAGTTGACATTAAGAATTCTAATGGTTGGCCTTGGCTGTTTGGCTCAGTGGTAGAACATCAGCCTGGTATGTGGAACTCCCAGGTTCGATTCCTGGTCAGGGCACACAGAAGAAGTGACCACCTGCTTCTCCACCCCCCCCTTCTCTTTCTCTCTCTCTCTCTCTCTCTCTCTTCCTCTCCCACAGCCATAGCTTGAATTGTTGTAGCAAGTTAGCCCTGGCACTGAGGATGGCTCCATGGCCTCGTCTCAGGTGCTAAAATAGCTTAGTTGCCCGAGCAATGGAGCAGTGGTCCCAGATGGGCAGAGCATCGCCTGACAGGGGCTTGCCAGGTGGGTCCAGGTTGGACTGCATGCGGGAGTTTGCCTTTTGCTTCCTGCCTCTCAACAGAGAGAGAGAGAGAGAGAGAGAGAGAGAGAGAGAAAAGAATTCGAGTGGTAACCAAACAATCGATGGAATGAAATGAGTCATCTCATTGAGCTTTCCCAGCCGTGTTGTCTCACAAAGGCAAGCCTGGCCAGGCCTTCCTGTAGTGGTGTGATGAACGGAACTGTCAGTGGCAATAATCATGATGTAGGAGAGAGTTAACAGTAGAAAGCTTTAAAATTTCAAGTTTCGTATTGAGTCATTTGTTTGCTCAAATCAATATATGGGAAGAAATTTAAAAAGAAAATCTAGAAGCAGCTTATTTTTTTAAATTGCAATTTTGCTTTTTGTTTGTTTGAGAGTCTGTAGTAGAACACAATTTAAGAGCTTATGGAGAAATTATAACTACAGTTATATATATATATATATTTCAGACATGTAAAGAGATACTAATATGCAGTTATTTTGAAAAAAAGAAAAAAACAAACAGAAGAAAAAGGGAAATTCAGTAGCAGATTAAATTTAGGTAAAGGTACTAAACCCAATTAGGAAGAACATTAAAAGAAAAGAGAAAGCTTTACTTTCTTTAGATGGAATCACAGCTGTGCAATGCTGAGATACTAATGCATTCTGCATCAAACAGATTGCAAAGGAAAAGACACTTTTATTTTGGAAGCAATTCAGATTTTGACACCATCTCCCAGTTTTTGAGGTCACTTGCTCTATCATTCATTACGGTGCATAGATGTTGCTCATACCTTGTTAAATGCAGATTTGGCATATGAGTGTAAGTGAGGTAATGAAGTTTTTTTGTGTGTGTGTGTTTTTCTTTGTATGTGTGTTTAGCATATTGAGAGACTTTTCATTTCAAGGATTAAAATATTTAATGAGCAGGTGGCCAGCTGCCAGCTACAACTTACCACTCATCAGCTAAACAAAGAAAAGAAAAACTATGAAGAGTTCACCATCCGCTACCCTCATATCCCCTTCAGGTCAAGGTTGGTAGTTTTGCAAGTAAATTAGGGAAAGCCTACAGTTAGTGAAAAGAAAACAGTATATGAGACATGAAGAAGCAGATATTTTAAAGACGTATGCCTATATTTGACTCTTTGACTTAACACTACTTTTATTAATTATTATTAGAATTTATAGTATTTTTACTGTAACAGCAACTCTAGGCTTGTTTACTTCTAAGATAATAAGACATTATTATTAGTAGTATTAGTTCTTTTTAATTATCAGCTTTAGTGGGGGTAGAACCATTATGTCCTCCATTAGAA
This sequence comes from Saccopteryx bilineata, assembly GCF_036850765.1. NCBI lineage: Eukaryota > Metazoa > Chordata > Mammalia > Chiroptera > Emballonuridae > Saccopteryx > Saccopteryx bilineata. Next base: position 20,665,351 of record NC_089501.1, read on the forward strand.
TATGCTTTTCAAAACATTGACTTTTTGTAAATCTGAGCTGGAATCAAAGAATGTGCATTTTTTAATATAGCATCTGGGTGATTTTGATACAGTAGGTCCATGAACTATACTTTGAGAAAGCTGGGAAAGAAATTCTCATCCCCTTTGGAAATCTCTTGTAGAAGTTTCCCATACGACTTCCACCCACATAAGATTTGATGCTTCAATTAAAACAAACAAACAAATAAAAATAGACATAGTATTATTATGCCTATGCTTCCTTTGGCATTTTTCTAGTTATTATTGATGTCTTAATAGAAAAGTAATTTCTGAAATTGCATTATAGTGTGTGAAATGGTTATTAATAACAAATTTCTGAAACCCAGTAACTAACACAAATGAAGTTCTATGTTCCCTTATATATTATCGATTCAAATGATACTTATACATCTCAAGAAGATACTATGCAACACAGAGAGGGTTTACAAATGTTTGCAAATTCCCATTAGAATCGACACTGGACACTTTGAAGGTGGCATCTTCATCATAGATTTAGATTCCTGAATTTCATGTTAAATTCTATTATTCCATGTTATATTAACAAAACATGTTCAAGGAATGTGGGGGATTATCTTAAAATAACATCATAATTAAACTGCTTATTAGTGGTTTATTTCCTGGCAGGTTAGAATTACTGATTTCTTGTAGAGTGGGCCACCCCAAAGGAAAGAAACTATCTTAAGAATTATGACAAATGCTCTAGGCTAGGAAGAAGAAAATCCTATTCTCAGATTTAAGCTGGCATTAAATGACTCTGGTAATACCCTTGGGTCTCAGATTCTACATCATTTTTAAAAAAATGGAGAAGAATGAGCTACAAAATCTCTTCCAGCTCTAAAATGATCTTATTCTACAAACACAGATATTCTTGTTCTACAAAAAATAATCGGTACTATAAATCTTTTTGTAAAAATCTGTCAAGGATTAGTTTAATCACCATCTTCCATTATCAAGTAGAAAATTGAAATTCACTTTAATCTGCAACAGTGTTATCATATACAGCCTGTTAATAAATCAATTGTTCTTAATTCTATTTCCAAATCTTTGATAATAGACTTTTATCAGGTACAAAGTATTTTTCTGTTTCAAAGATTTAATAAAATTTATTTTAAAGGTTCTGCTAAAAAAATTTTTTGTATTATACCAAGTCATAACTAAAATTTCATCCCCACATCATATAGTCTTGCTTTGAAAAATTTCTTTACATACAGGGTTTGGCAAAAGTCAGTTTGCAGTTCATATGAAAAAAAATACATGCAGGTTATAATTATTACAATGGCTTTATTAACACGAGAATGTCACAATGGCAGCATAAACCTACTTTTTTCTTTTTTTTTTTTTTTTTTATATTTTTCTGAAGCTGGAAACGGGGAGAGACAGTCAGACAGACTCCTGCATGCGCCCGACCGGGATCCACCCGGCACGCCCACCAGGGGGCGACGCTCTGCCCACCAGGGGGCAATGCTCTGCCCCTCCCAGGCGTCGCTCTGCCGCGACCAGAGCCACTCTAGCGCTTGGGGCAGAGGCCAAGGAGCCATCCCCAGCGCCCGGGCCATCTTTGCTCCAATGGAGCCTTGGCTGCGGGAGGGGAAGAGAGAGACAGAGAGGAAGGTGGGGGAGGGGGGGTGGAGAAGCAAATGGGCGCTTCTCCTATGTGCCCTGGCTGGGAATCGAACCCGGGTCCCCTGCACGCCAGGCCGACGCTCTATCGCTGAGCCAACCGACGCTCTACTGCTGAGCCAACCAGCCAGGGCCATTTTTTTCTACTCTTACATATATTAATAGAGAAATATTGAAATATGTAGATCCCAAGATATCAGTGGTGTTTCTATAGATCATTCATGCTCAATGGGTACTATACTCTTTCTCAAAGAACCAACTTGTTTGGCGGGTGGGGATATGAAAAATAATTAGCTGTTACAATGATTTGGGGCCTTCCAATGAGGCTTTGTAGATAAACAAATATAAGTGTATCAGTGGTATTAAAATTTTTATGGGGAGTAATTAGGGAAAAAAATGTCTATAATATTTTTCCTGGCCTGACCTGTGGTGGTGTAGTGGATAAAACACCAGCCTGGAATGCTGAGGTTGCTGCTTCGAACCCTGGGCTTGTCTGGTCAAGGCACATATGGGAGTTGATGCTTCCTGCTCCCCCCCTCCCTTCTTTCTCTCTCTTTCTCTCTCCTCTCTAAAATAAATAAATATGGCCCTGGCTGGTTGGCTCAGCAGTAGAGCATCGGCCTAGCGTGCGGAGGACCCGGGTTCGATTCCCGGCCAGGGCACACAGGAGAAGCGCCCATTTGCTTCTCCACCCCTCCGCCGCGCTTTCCTCTCTGTCTCTCTCTTCCCCTCCCGCAGCCAAGGCTCCATCGGAGCAAAGATGGCCCGGGCGCTGGGGATGGCTCTGTGGCCTCTGCCTCAGGCGCTAGAGTGGCTCTGGTCGCAACATGGTGACGCCCAGGATGGGCAGAGCATCGCCCCCTGGTGGGCAGAGCATCGCCCCTGGTGGGCGTGCCGGGTGGATCCCGGTCGGGCGCATGCGGGAGTCTGTCTGACTGTCTCTCCCTGTTTCCAGCTTCAGAAAAATGCAAAAAAATAATAATAATAATAATAATAAATAAAATAAAATAAATAAATAAAATCTTTAAAAAAATGAAAAAAGAATAGTTTTCCTGAGGGAAAATGATAAAGAAAAGATCAACTCGCTGAAAAGTCAAAGCAGTTTAAATGTGTACATTTTTAAACTCTCAAAAATTTATCTGGGTTGGAAAACGAAGTGTCAAGTCTCTTCCCAAAGCAAATTAAACGAACTGAGTTATAAACCTTTCAGAAATGAGGCTTATAAAGAGCATGCAAAGCCAGACGAGCCATGCTTCTTCACACTCACTCAGCGGTGGGATTCAGCTTGTTTGCACCAATTCGGCAGAACTAATACCTAATTTTTTGCTGAGTTCAATGAACCAGTTGTTAAAATGGACTCGTAATCAGGGTTCTCTCTAAGGTGGGCGCCTGGGCAGCCACCCAATGTGGAAACCACAAATTTAGATTCCTTACTCTTTTTTAATGTTCCTCTATGCAACAGCATATTCTAAGCTCCCATACTAATGTTCATTCTGTCCAAAGGTGAAAAAAATTGCAAGTGAGGACACCAATCAAGAAGCAATATGGAAATAAATAACAGTTTTATTGTTTTTTTGTCAAGTATTATTAAATATATTTTATTAATATTTTTAAACTCTTTCTTACAACATAATCAAGTTTTATATACCTCTTTTATTTTTCTTATTTAAGTTTTAAATGCATAAAATAATATATTACCTTTCAGTATAACATTTATTTATACTTAAAATAGTCATTAAGCAGGGAACCAGTTTTTACATTATTTGAATCCCACCACTGCACGCACTGTGAGTTTGTGTGGACTAGTGAACTCCTGGGAATTTTCTTCCTGACAGGCTAAATCTTTGAGAATATCTTTTTAAGCAAAATCTAGAGGAAAGTACCAGTGACCATCCTCAGAACTGCTATTATTTTGAGTGTTTAAGAAAATTAATAATTTTTCTAAAAGTAAAAACTAGCTTCTGAGATTAATAATTACCAAAGAAGAGTCTCATCTTAGTTATAATATTAGATTCTGTTGGAAATATGTGTGTGTCTGGCATATGATCAAGTTGTTTCAGATGGCAGCCGTTTACCTTTATGTTAAATATTTTGCTAATAACAATGATAATCACTCTATATGAAATGCAGAATGCAAATTATGATATCAATCATACTAACAAAGTATAAATTATAACTGCATAATTGTAAAATGCTTTCACTATAGTAGATCTGTCAAGTTTTGGTCATGTAATTCTTTTGGTTATGCCATAACCACAAAAGAATAAAAGGAAAGAAAATCTGTTTTTCATCTATGTGTCTTGCACTTCACTAAGAGATAATCATATTCAAGGAATGTGGGAACTGAGTCACAGAACAGTAAGTGTAGGTGGTAGAGCAAACCAAATCAGAAAAAATGGTGGAAATGACATTACAGCTTATCTTTCCAACTCTAAGCATGAAGACATTTTAACACTCATATTTTTTATTTAACTGAAGATAAATATACTTTAATCTTTTGACTTCTTTTTTTTAAATTTTTATTAATTTTAATGGGGTGACATCAATAAATCAGAGTACATATATTCAAAGAAAACATCTCCAGGTTATCTTGTCATTCAATTATGTTGCATACCCATCACCCAAAGTTAGATTGTCCTGTCACCTTCCATCTGGTTTTCTTTGTGCTTCTCCCCTCCCCCTTCCCCTCTACCTCCCCCCATAATTGACTTCTTAATTCAGTCCTTAAAAGAGAAAGAATTTGTTTAGTCTGTGCTCATACTAGAAAAAAATGGTAAGTAGTAGAATAAAGAAAACAAATGTGAATAAAATTTATGTAGGACAGAGCTAGAAACTACATGAGAACATTGATTCCTTAGAATCTCCAAGGAAATAAATATTGTTCACAATATTTATATTACAAATAAATTATTTTATAAAATATTAAAAATTGTATCATATAATTTAACTAAAATTAGATAAGGTTGCTTTTTAATATTTTAACAAATAACTGTGGTTAAAACACCAAAATAATTATTAAAACTACAGATAACTCACTAACAATTTGCTATGAGATATTCAGCAGTGCAATAGCTTAACACAGGTAACAACTATTTTAGATGAGAAGTCAATATGGGTCGTGTTAACAATACCAGATTAGAGTCATGGGGCATTGAATGCACTTGATAACTACCTGAATGACATCCCTGGGCACGTTTTGTTTTGTTTTAAGGAGGTAGTTGGATTAGATGCATGTTTCCAAAAACTTGTTGTTGTTGTTGTTATTGTATTTTTCTGAAGTGAGAAGCAGGGATGCAGAGAGATAGACTCCAGCATTCGCCGGACCAGGATCCACCTGGCATGCTCACCAGGGGGCGATGCTCTGCCCATCTGGGGAGTTCCTCCATTGCAACCAGAGCCATTCTAGCAGCTGAGGCGGAGGCCATGGAGCCATCCTCAGTGCCCGAACCAACTTTGCTCCAATGGAGCCTTGGCTGTGGGAGGGAAAGAGAGAGATAGAGAGGAAGGAGAGGGGGAAGGGCAGAGAAGCAGATGGGTGCTTCTCCTGTGTGCCCTAACCGGAAATCGAACCTGGGACATCCAACGGCGGGCTGATGCTCTACCACTCAGCCAACCGGCCAGGCACATGTTTCCAAAATTTTAGATCATGGTCACCTTTGAGAAAATCATAAAAGCTATGGTATAGCTCCTCAGAGTAATTCACATATTCCAAAATATTTCCATTTCAGGAAAATTCTGTATATCCTTGAAGCCACTTTTTAGAACTTTCAGGATCCACTGAGTTTTATGAACTCAGGGTTCAGGAACCTTGAAATGAAATTATTTTAAATTAATTTAAATTAAATATAATATTTATGGCCTGTGTTTCTAAACTGAGTTCATTCTAAGTACTATGCATTTTCTGAACCTTTATTTTGAAGCACAAGTCAAATGTAATATTGTTACTTCATTGCATTTATGGAGTCAAGTAGGTCCAAGCAAGGACAAGTCAACCAACCAAATTTAACAGGAAAAAAATAGTTAAAACCTAAAGCTCTTGAGGAATCTAGGATCACAAGTTTCTAAATAATTTACTACTATAATAAAAAGTCCAGGGTATTGTTTACTGTTTTGATTATTATTGTCTCTACCCCTCATTTAGAATCTCTCAGCTTCCAACTCCTTCATGGAGGTGGAAAAGACAAATTACTAGTAGGTATTTGGCAGCAACTTGAAATGATGGAATTTTGTGCAGTCAAACATTGATTGGAATTGCACTCTTTCCTTTTACTGATTGAGTAACTATGGTAATTTTACTTCTGGCTCCAAACATTCATTTTCTTTATTTGTAAAATGGAATATAAAACCTCTTAAGTCTTGATTTTTGTAAGATAATAGAATACACCCATGCACACATATATCTACATGTATGTATAAAGACTCTCCCAAGCAGAGTGTTTCAGAGATAAGAGAACATATACATAAATACATATGTACACACATGCAAGTATAAATAAAGATGTATGTTTATGAATATACATGCATGCATAAACATATTTGTACATGTAAACACGTGCTCTATGTGTATTTGTTCCAGCAAGAGCCAGAGTATGGAAATGCCCTAAACAAAATAGCTTCTCTTGTCATCAGCTAGGCCCCTGCTAATATAAAGCACCTTTTGCACAATAAAGAAGAAGCTTATTTTGGATGCCTGTTCCAAATCAGTACCAGGGCTCAGGGCTGTGTTTTAGCTATTACTCATGCCTGAACTGGGCATCAAAAATGGCTCTGCTAGGCATTAAGCTGCTGTCACTCTGGATCTTGGTATTCCCTATACCAGTAGTTCTTAAAAAATGGTCCCAAAACCAGCAGCAGCATTGTTTGGAAACTGGTTAAAAATGCACACTCTCAGGCTCCACCCCAAACCTACTGAATCAGAGACACTTGGACAGGGCCCAGCAATCTGTGTATAACCAGTCCTCCTAGTGATTTAGACACTTGCCGAAGTTTGAGAACCACTGCCCTACACCACATCCCATTCCCCATTCCACCAGCAAGTGTACTTATCATTACTCAGTGAGACTCTAGCCTCCTCGTCTTCCTGTTTCTCCTCTTCCCTATACTTTTCAGCCAAAGAGAATTTACCATGAAAGCCTGAAGGACATTCATGCATTATAAACTGTTATAAGTGTCCTTAGTCATTGTAAGTTTTATTGCTTTCAAATGTCCCTTCTCTTACTGACTATCCCAGAGTAGTGACTCCAGGTTATGCTTTCATGGGGTTGACTCAGGAGACCTCCTGTCCTTGTGACCTCTATTTGCTTTTGCTTGCATCCTCCTCTAATAAATCTCTACCTGACAACAGGTCAATTTTTTCAAATCCCTGACTATAGAGTGAGGCATGCGGGTGGGACTATATCTTTAAGTTGATGTCAAAGCTCTGCTTCCAAGTGTCCGTCAGAGGATGAGTGGATTAAACAGCTTTGGTACATATATACTATGGAATATTACTCAGCCATAAGAAATGATGACATTGGATCATTTACAATAACATGGATGGACCTTGATAACACTATACGGAGTGAAATAAGTAAATCAGAAAAAACTAAGAACTATATGAACCCATACATAGATGGGACATAAAAATGAGACTCAGAGACATGGACAAGAATGTGATGGTAACAGAGGGTGGGGTGGAGGGGTGGAGAGAGGGCGAGGAAGGAGAGGCAGGGGGTAGGGGAGGGGAGGGGCACAAAGAAAACCAGATAGAAGGTGACAGAAGACAATTTGACTTTGGGTAATGGGTATGCAGCATAATCAAATGTCAAAATAATGTGGAGATGTTTTCTCGGAACATATATACCCTGATTTATCAATGTCACTGCATTAAAATTAATAAAAATAAGATAATAAAAAAGCTCTGCTTCCATAGTCCTGTGTACTGTCAATTGTTAGACAATTAAGTTGATGTCATGAAGACCCACAAGAGGCATAGTTCTGTATGATGACTTTGACTCCAAGTCTTAGAAGTGTGGATTTTTCATAAAGCTGAGTGTGGAATAATGTTGCCTTAGTTAATGGTTCTGACCCACCTCCTTCCTCCTTAACAGGCTGACCCTAAGGATTGCCAAATTCTATTTTATTTCTTAATGTTAGCTCTTAACCCAAGATTCTTCTCACTCTTCCCTTATGCTTTATAGGGAATAGAGAATAATAAGAGGGTAGAAGTCAATGATATAAAATGAAGTAGATTGAAACATAGGGAGTTTCTGGAAATGCCAGTCAGCTGAAAGAAATATAAAACTTGTTTTCCACATCAGAATGTTAGCATAGCAGAATTTCATAAGAAATCATTTATGGAGTATTTTGTATAACAAAAAGGGATAGTTTATAAATATAGAAATAGAAATGGAAAGTAGATAAATATCTACAATAGAGAAATAATGAGAAAAATTCTTACTCTTTATTTTGAATGTGTGCAATATATCTGGTCTTATTTATTATTTGGAGGGGGTTGTTTGTTTTTAGAAATATTTTTTCTCATATTTATTTGCTTTTCTCTTAAGTGTTTGAATATTGATCTTGGCTTTACCAGTTCTCTGTACTTCTTTATAGAAAAAGAATATATTTTAAAGCCAGGCAATACAATGATATGAGCCACAAATCTATAGCATAGTCCATCATAAATATGGTCTAATATTCTAGAAATTTCTGATGGTTTTTGAAGTTTGCTGACTATTTGAAAGTGTTTGAAGACCTATTCTTTATGGAATGTGAAAGTTTATTCTTAGTTTCACCCCCTTCCCAATTTCCCTATATGCCCATCCCCTTCCTACTCTTTCCTTGTTCCTCAGAGAACCAATCGTAATAATTCACTGGATATGGACTTAAAGTCCACCCTTGCTTTGCCAACTACCTGAAGCTACCAGTTATTCTGTTTGCCCGGTGTCTCTACTATAGTTTCTGACAGTCTCCTTACTTACTGAGGTCTCTTTAAAGCATGAAAACCGTAATACCATGCAAGAAGAGGAGAGTCCAATCTTATTAGTATAGCCTTTATCTAATATGGAGACTCACCCATTTCTACAAGAATATTCTTCTTCTATCAGTAAAAATTTTCCAAGCTATGAAAATATTTTTACTCTTAAAATTCCACCAGTTTAATTTACTAAGAACTTTAATTTATTAATATTTCCAAATGACATGGCCTTTTAATAAGAATTTTCAAAGGAGTGAGTAATATGAGAATTGCAGACCATATGGCAAGTCCATGAGAAACATCTATTTGAACAGTTGCTCAATTTCCAACACTCAGAGAAGTAATTGTTAGAAATTTAATATACCTTCTTATAAAAGAGAAATAGCAGTACCTTTGTATATCAAAGGTCATATTCTTACCCCTTTGTCTTTCTATTTCTTATTTAGAAGCAAGTGAGAGATTCCTTTTATAAGGTAATGCCTTTTTAGGGTTTGGAGTAATAAACTAAGAGAGAACTCTGAGAATATCTGTTGCAAGATTATTAAATCCTATGAAGTGCATTTGCCCAAGGTTATAGAGGAAATTAAGACTGTGCCAGCTTAGAACCTTTCACTGTGTCCAGTTCTCTCTCCTTTACACACCTGACACCTTGCATGTTTTATTGCATAAGTATGAAAAGCCAAGTGATTTTGTTTTCCTGTCTTCCAAGAGTCATTCAGAATGATGCTTGTTTATATTCTTGGTGTTAATGAAAATGTCAGCTAATATACTGGAAATTTCCTCAAGTAACATGGCAACCACATATGTGGCATTATACATCACTTAAATTGAGAGAAAAGCATGACTAATGCAGCATGCATCAAAATTAATTCTGTCATGAACTACTCTGTGTGAGTCATAGAAGCCACAATACTGTATTTAGAATAATAAGACAAGGAATAATGACATCCTAAAATTTAATGAGGTAGTTTAGTTTAAATGTACATTGTTAGTTTGTGTCAACCTACTGCCCATTGCAAGCAGCACATTTTTTTTTAACAACCTTGTGCAATGGGGCTGTAAATTACTATAATTAAATTAAGCCATAACCTTATCCAGGCAATATGAGGTATTTGTACTTAGCTTCTATAATCATATTATCTGTTCAGAACAGAAACCACACTGGGAAAAAAATTAAACAGCATAATCAATCATGTCATTTCTAAGTTTTTAAATGAAAAATAAGACTACTTGGGATTATCTACCCATTTTCCAGGCATGTCTATCACAAAACCTTCTTTTTACGTAATTACCTTTTAATGCATCTCTGTTAACTGGTTAGTAAATTTGAAAGCAGAATACATTATAGAATAAAAATATTTGCCTTCAATAAGCATATCTACCTGCCTTTGTTTCCAATCTCATTTTAAGATGATAGGAAGGTGGAGAGAGAGATTACTAATTTGATTTTATGGATGGTAGACACAACCAGGAATCCTGCAAGTAATATAAAATTAGCTATTACTCTATTACGCTTTTCATAAAATGTGTGTTGTTCTGGGACTACCTTGTGTGGATTATTTTATTGGGTATGTACTGCTTTCCCCTGGGCATGGTAACTAAAGTTAGGAGATGCTTGTTAACAAAACAGGAAGAGGAGTTAATCATTTGTTCCTCTCTCTTCCTTCAATCATTTGTAATATTTGATAGAACTTATGAAATGTTGTAACCAATACTGTTTTCAGGCCCAACTTCCCACTAGACAATAAATTCTTTGAATTTGGAATTATGATTTATTCCAAGCTCTACCAAAGTACCTAACAGTACAAAATAGGTCCTCCATAAATGTTTATTGAAAGAATAAAAAAATTGAAGGTATAAGATGTGTTTTGTTCACATATGAAGGTTAATAAAATCTAAACTTAATTGTTTTCACATTTAAGCTCCCTTAAAACTTCTCTGTATAGGTTAAAAGGCTAGGTGGTGGCAATTGAGGAGTCATGAGAGATGTTATATCATTTGTAGCTTTCACAACCACTTTTAGTGTTAAAAAAAATTGAACTAAAATTATTACTTTTAAACTCTGGTTTCTGTCTTCATCACTGTTGTTTTGTCTAATTTACTCATAGCCCTGAAGTATTTGAAAAAATGTGGATTGAGATGTCACCAAACATATTCATAATATATTTACATTTTTCTTGTTTGTTTTTATCATGGAATACAGCTGTGTTTACCATACTGTGTTCCTGGTACTCTTTCTGTCTGAAAGACATCAAGTGAGGCATAGGTCAGATCTTTCATGACCTTACTGTCATTGTACATCCCCTTTTAAAACCACACATAATGTTAAAAACCTACTGGAACTAGAAATGGGTGTTTCTAGAAGAATATTGAAAGTTGTGTATGGTATTGGGTTATTTTATTATTTATATATATATATATATATATATATATATATTTTTTTTTTTTTTTTTTTTTTTTTTTTGGTTTGTTAATGTACTCTTCTCAAGGCCAAAGTTAGACTGGCTTTCTTATTTGGCCTTGACCACATTTTGACTTGGCTTAGTAGAACTTGAAATGCATAATGTTGGTTGTTTAAACTAAAAGAAGCCAGAGTATAAGTCAGTCGAGTTTCTTGGAACATCTGGGCAAATAAAAGAAAGGAAGCAAGTGAGTTCCCAGTAGAGTATGAGTTGATATGTCATCATTACGAAGGGAGAGAATGAGGCCAAGAGAATAGCATGTGGCAAGGGAACGTGGAATTCACCTCAAAAGAAAAAGAATTATTGTCATAATTTGTGTGTGTGTGTGTGTGTGTGTGTGTGACAGAGACAGTGAGTCAGAGAGAGGGACAGATAAAGACAGACAGGCAGGAAGGGAGAGAGATGAGAAGCATCAATTCTTTGTTGAGATTCCTTAGTTGTTCATTGATTGCTTTCTTATATGTGCCTTGACAGGGTGTAAGGGCAACAGCAGAGCAAGTGAGTGACCCCTTGCTCAAGCCAGCAACATTGGGCTCAAGCCTGCAACCTTGAGCTTCAAGCCAGCGATTTTTGGGCTCAAGCTAGTGACCATGAGGTCATGTCTATGATCCCACACTCAAGCCAGTGACTCTGCACTCAAGCAGCTGAGCTCTTGCTCAAGCTGGATGAGCCCATGTTCTAGCCAATGACCTCAGAACCTTGAACCTGAGTCCTCTGCATCCCAGTCCAATGCTCTATCCACTGCGCCACCACCTGGTCAGGCTGTCATAATTTTTTTTTTAACTTTTTCTCATGGATCACTGTTGTCTTGTTATCACATTAATAACGAGTGGTTTAAAATGTGAAAAAAAATGCATTTAAACATAAATAACCAACTGTTCTGTAGTGGAGTTATGTTGCTTTGTGTATTATGTTCCTATGTGGTAAATAGCAAGTAGTAATACCATTAATTTTAATCATGTGAATTTAAATAAATCATGATGTACCATTTATTTATCTTGTCACTGAGTGTGTCAGGCAGGAAGCTAATTAGTTTGAAAATATCTTGATAATCCCTGTCCATAGAAATCATCAGAATTTGGTAAAAGAAAATTCAGTACAACCAATTTCTAAAAAATATTTTTTTATAGTTATCTTCCTATAAATGAGAGCAAAGACCTAGAATCCATTTTGTCTAATTATATTATTCAAAATTGATGATTTCTATGTCCCAAAGACCATATCTGATATGGTCGTCTAGAATGGATTTTTTATTTTCTGTAAAAAACTCACTTCAGAAGCAATTTATTTATTTTACTATTGTTATCAATGGGTATATGTCACATTGCAATACATAATTTTTATATTTAGAAATTTATAATTGCAATGTTTACATTAAAAGTCTTTCAAATTAATATCTTTAGAGAAAATGTATATCAATTTTTAGAAAACTATGAACCTTCATTAGTGAGTTAAGCACTTGATAAATGCTATGCATGTGTTAATTGTCTTAAATAATATATAAATAGTTAATAGTATGTGCATTTATAGATGAGGAGATCCCAGGTGCATGCCAGTGAGTGTTAGAGAAGGGATTATAACTCAGTATGACTCAAAAACTTGAGCTGTATCCTATTGAAATGTAATTTAGCCCTAATTTTTGTTTTGTTCCCAAATAGTCTACTAATTTATTCACTGAGCAATAATTAAACTTTATAATTTTCAATTGTCTGATTCATAAGACAGATATTTTAACTCATGACTTCAGAAAATAACTGCTATTAAGTATTGTTGAGAATACTATGAAAAAGGTACTATGAGGTACTTCTACATTTGGAATGCAAATAGGCACAATCTCTTTAATTAAAGAGTAATTTGGAAATATGAATCAAGGGCCTTAGATGTTTTGGTAACCTTTTTTAATTTATACTTTCATAGCTAGCAATTGATCAAAAAGCCTATAACCATCTTTGAAGAAAATGTTGAGTAGTACTAATAAATTTAAAATTGACAAATTACCAGATAAGTTAATATAACTGAGAATGTTCTCAATTCCAAACACGCAAAGAATAAAGTCTGTAGTTGAGGTTAGGGACAACATATGGAAATCAAAAAGCATTAAATACTTGGATTGGTTGTATCTAGTAAACATGAAATGTTACTTTAAAGAACAAAAAGAAAAAGGTAGCATCTAAGACATGTTCACATTTGCCTGAGAAAATCCTGTAGAAATTAGACTAAATTTACAACAGAGATGTAGCTACCAAGAATCCTAGTGTCTGCAGTATACAGAAACCAATAATTATGGCTTTGGAAAAAAGGGTAAGATTGGCATCATTAAAAATATAAGAGAATAGAAGTGAAGGAAAAGGAAAACCCTTTGGATTTAATTATAAGAACTAACCTTTTACTGACATTTATAATTTACATAATATTTCAAAATATTTTCATGATCTTCACATAATATTGTGCTATAAGTATTAACTCTAAGAGGATAGTTTTATTAAAGCCATTGGGACAGAAGGTAGAATTTTAAGAAGTAGATAGATAACTTTAATTGGCAAATAATATGTTTGTATGCCTTGCTATAGTCTACATCACAGACTTTAAATGAATATATTATATATAATTCCTGTGATCCTTACAAACTAGGTGATATTTAATGTAAAATAATTTTATTTCATAAATGCTAGATTCAAATAATTTAAGTAATTTTTTTTTGCACATACAGAGACACACACATATCAAATGGAACTTGAAACTTTCAACTTGATCAACTTAAATAAAAACAAACATTGAAAGTTTTGCCTCTGGTCAATTCTTGAAATTTAGTTCCCCTGGTTTTTTAAGAACAATGCACTACAGCAATCAAGAAGTAGACTTGAACACCAGGTATATGAGTTCAAACAAGACACAAGTCCTTGTTAGCCTATTTCTTCAAAAACAAAATGGAATTAATTATGTAGCTTTTTATAGTTATATGGTGATTAAATTAAAAAGTAAATGCAAAGGATTTAGCACTCCACCTACACACAGTGAGAACACTCATAAAATATTAACAGTTACTATTATTATTGAGAATATTTGAGGAAGATTTGAAATGATCACACATCATTTTATTACATTGGGGACTTATTAAAGCATAATGACCTAAATCAGAAGTACATAAAAGCTTATTTAGCCTAAGTATAATGTGTGGCACATATTACGCCTTTAGAAAAATTAAATAAGTCAATGACTATGACAACTTTAACCTACAGAAATGTCATAGAGTTCTTTTTGCATTATAGAAATGATAAGAAATACACTGAGCATTATCTCAGTTGAGAAATACTCTTGTGGATTCAGAGTAATATCAATTGAAATAAATTTTGTCATGAACATCCAAACCATATTAGACTGCTATCATAGAATTGACTGATAATGATCAAGAAGCATGTCCTCTGGGTTTAGCCGGCTAACATTACCTGAACTAGTTTCTATAGTTAATAGCTAATTGTCATTTGGAACAACCTTTTCTCTGTACTTTTTGGAAATCCCTTAACCATTATATATAATAAGGACTGTTATTTTATATCTCTGCATCTCTCCACCTTATACTATCTCCTATGCTAGATGTGACTTCTCCCTGCCCCCATTAACTCCAGCATTATCAGTACTGTGCATATTCCTAGAGACTATTTTTCTACCTCCACCCCCAACTCACTAGCCCACAATAGGTCCTTGCTTCAGGGGGAACCAACCCAAGAGCCTCTCCTGAGGACGGGCTGAAATTTTTTGTCAACCAAGACCATCTCCTCACTGACCTTGACTCCTTCCTATTCTACCTTCCCCATTCCCCTTCTCCCGAGAACACTCTCTCTTAAAAGCACTTCCTCAGGAACCCCTGTTACAGGCTCTGCTACCAGAAAATCCAACCCATGACAACTTTCCAGATTTCTCCAGACCAGTACTCACAGCAGCCTCCATCACGAGCATGTCTGTTCTGTTACCTCTATTATAATGCAGAATGTATGGTATGAGTTAGTTTAGCTGTCTTTCTTCCCTACAAGACAGATCTCTTTCAGAGAAAAAAATATTGTCTTATTGTCTTTGGATTCTTTTCTTTCTTTCTTTCTTTTTTATTTTTATTTTTGAAAGAGAGAGACAGGAAAGGAGAGAGATGAGAAGCATCAACTTGTAGTTGCATTACTACATCATTGATTGCTTCCCATGTGTGCCTTGACCAGGGGGCACAGCCAAGCCAGTGATCCCTTGCTTAAACAAGTGACCTTGGGTTCCAGGCAGTGACCTTTAGGCTCAAACTAGAAACCTTGAGGTCATGTTGATCCTACACTCAAGCCAGCAACCTTGGGGCTTTGAACCTGGGACCTCAGCATCCCAGGTCAACTGAAGCTCTATCCACTGTAACATCACCAGTCAGGCCTGTATTTAGATTCTTAAAACCTTACACAGTGTCTGGCACATATTAGTTGCTAGGCAAATGTATTGAGTGAATAACTCAAAATATCCTCCTGTCTATTACCACCATGATTGAATCTTTTTTACATACTCATTCAAATGCACAAGACTATTGCCCCCAAAAGTGCCTTTACTATCAACACCACTATTTTAAGTATAATGAGATTCTAATTTTCCTAAAAACATTTTAAATTGCATCTTAAAATCAGAACATTTGATTTTATTAAACCTGTAAACTTTTTACATAAGAATTCTCTTGAACTTAGTATGATTCTCATTTTAATTTTTTATGATTTGTAATGAGAGAATACCATATATGCAAATTAATAAACTCTAACCTGGAAAGCACTGTAAATATTATATCTAAAATAATAACAGATAAATCATAATGAAGTGAATTACAAATTACACATAGGTCCAAATATAGTAAATAAAGCAAAATACATTTAATTTTTATTTGAACTCCAAACAATACAATGTTAGTACCCAAAAGTCATTTGATCATCACTTTTGAATATTTTAAGTTGGTGCATATTTATTTTTATGAGTATGGCTTGATTAAGGAAAAACCTAATTTTTCAGTCTATATTTAAATTCTGTTCAGAAAAAAAAACATAAAAATAAGCATTAGTGTCACTAAATAGCAAAGGAGGGAACTCATCATTTGAATATTTTTTTCTAAAGCCATTTTGTTCTTATTAATATTATGAAAAACACTGTACTTAGGATTAAAATATTTCTCTATAATTGCAACAAAATTGATATTCTATAATTATTAGTTAATTCTATGCTTTATGATAACGTCACAAAAATGCCTATTAGCTATAGTTCATTGGAAAGGAGCAGGCAACCAGCATGTCATGACTAATTTGGGGTGTTCTGAGCAAGTACTTTCATATTTTTAGTACAATAATTCTGAATCCAGACAACAGCGTTTAGAAAGAAATTGAAGTATATTGATTATCACAAACAATATCTTAGAGTAAGAGGTTTATCCTTAATCTTAAATTAAAAATATTAGATGAATTGAATTTGAAATTTTGCTTGTATATTTTTAAAATCCTTCCTAATTACAATGAGGTACAAAACTAACTGAATTTTTTTTTCTTAGCCATCTCCTACCTTAAAGCTGCACTTCTCAAAGTCTAATGGCAATAGGATTCCACTAGGGTCTTGCTAAAATGCGGTCTGTCACTAGTAAATGTGGATGGTGGCCTGAGAATCTGCATCCTGAGTAGCCCAGGGTGATGGCAAGGCTGCTGGTCAACAGTCCAAATTTTGAGGAGCAAGGTCTCAATTGCTCATTTTTCTAGACCTAGACTTAGTCTTTATTTTAATTCTTTCCAAATAAAGGGAGATTTTGAATGATTCCCTGAAATGATGCATCTATAAAGTCACTATCTTGGACCTTTATACCAGATGGTAAGCATCAGCATTTCAGAATCCATCTGATTCTTTTGAAGTTCTACCAGGGATGGTGCCCAAACTGTACATGACTTCAGCGTAACATGTCAACACATTGGGACAGGGTAAGGGCTCTATCCAACTTTCATTGTAATTTTTTGGCCACCAAGAAAGTGGAGTTGGCACAACATATAGAAACTTTGCTGTGACAAGAAGGCAAGATAGTTAGTGGCAGTCTGACAAGTCTCTGCGTGAAAACAAATTAAGACTCCTTGACAGCTCGGAAAAAGCTGTTCTCTTTGGCATTTTACCTCTTCCGATGTTCTCCAAGCATGTTATCTCAATTTCTCGTAAAACTACACTTAGAGCCCAGGAATTTCTTTAGTAGCCAAGTCACACTTCAGAGTTCTGTCAGTTGTGGATAACCCTCAAGGATTTTTATTCTCCTGTCAAATGTGCCTGTATAGTTTTCAACCATCGGCCTTGCATTACAATAAAACTTTTATTGAATACTTTCTCAAGGCTTTCCCAACTCTGATCTTCTGTCGTTTCATCTTCATACTGCATAAAAATAGTATTCTAGTATAGACAACTCTTTTTTTGTAATGTTCATTGGCATAATAAACATTAATTAAATTCTTGCTACAGGCAAGGCTAGGGTAGGTATCAAGGAAAATATAAAGATTAATGAGTCATGACACTGCCCTCAGAGAACCTATAATATAATGTAGCAGAGAGATAAAAAACATTCGCATGAATTGCGAGGCAGAAAAGGGGTAAGTGTGTCAGTGAGTTATAGATCATATACTGGGAGAATATATCAAAGCCTGCCATGGTTTCTAGCCCAGAGCGGTGTGAGGAACTACCGACGTCACCCCAGCAAAGTAGCATCATAGGTGGACTTGGAAAATGAGTAGGATTTTGTGGTATGGATGGGATGGGAGCTATAGCAACACATTATGGACTTGGGAAACTAGCGATGCTGCTTAGGGAATAAACAGGATATCCTCCTTCTCTTTTGGTTGGAACCATTGTAATTAAAATATGAAGAAAGTAGATTAACCATAGAATATGGAAGGTTTATGTTGGAAAGATGAGGGTTTAGACCTGTGCTTTATATTCCTAAAAGTCTTCTTTATCGCTGAGTAAATTAAGGTACAGGGGAAGGAGACTACTGATGTAGAGTCAGAAAACTCAGGCAATACAGTGTTTTCACCCTCCTATCTGAGTTCCTATTTTTGCCCTGAAGGTGAGTGACTTGTTGAATCCCACCCAGCCCTTCGCTGTAGCCAGAAGCCCCCAAGCCACTCCTGGGGACTCAGAGGGAGAGAGAAAGAATCACTTCCTACCCCAGGGACAAGAGGGTAAATGGCAACAGGTTCAATCTGAAAAACAGACAAAAGGTATACCTAACACTCATTTACTTTTGCTTTAAGACTTTTTTTGTACTAAAATATCTTGATTTTATGCAATCATTTTGATGTATTTTTATTTTTGTAAAACTACAAACTTTTTATTCTCTACTCATGCTTCAGGTGCAACCCTTTCTACAAGATCTATGACTTGCCACCAAAATCGCAAATGGGTAAACTGCATTTGGCTAGCCATCATATTTAATTTTTTCTTAAACTGTGTTACTAGCTTCTAGGCACTTTCTGCAGCACATTTGTTCAAAATAGATAATACATCATCATGGCTTTTCATAGCGAAGAAGGGGATTTTTAATGAAAATGCCACTTTTAATAAGAAACCTCAATAACATGTGGTCTTAGTTGTTCAGCTGAGATAGTAATGTCTAGCACTTTTTTCTAGAATTTAGTAACAAAAAAGTAGAAGTTTGTTTTGAAATGCAATGTTAAAAAAGTTAGAAAAATAAATATCTTGAGATAGGACAGATAGTGTATATAAAGTAAAACTTTCAACATTTATTGAATTCTATATACTATTTCTTCTAAGTGTTTTCTTTTCTTATTGCTACCACACCAAGAAAGAAAGGAAAAGAGAGAGAGAGAGAGAACAAGATAGAGAGAAAGAAAGAAAGCTAAAATAGTAATTGAGTCAGGCAAATTTTATTGAATATATTTGTACTTTTTCAAAATTCATATATTTTTATCTAGAAAAGGAGAAAATTCTAGAAAAAAATGTTTTAAAATCTTCAGTCTTTTGTTCTAAAGAAGTTTGTACCCATAGGAAGGAAAACCTGATCATATTTAAATTTACATATAAGAAAGTCTCAAAATGTATATTTCCATACTCTTTTCTCCCCAACTCAACAAAGTATCCATATCAACTCTTCAGAGAGATTATATATATAGCTGAGAAGGACAGATGGGTAATATACCTTTCCACTTTTAAAAAGTCTAAACAGGTCCAGTTGGCTCAGTAGTAGAGTATCAACCCAGCATGTGGACATCCCACGTTCAATTCCTGGTCAAGGCACACAGGAAAAGTGACCATATGCTTCTCCCCTCCCCCTCCCCCGCCCCCGCCCCCGCCCCCTCCCCCTCCTTCTCCCCCTTCTTTATCTCATCTACTCCCACAGCCATGGCTTGAATGATTTGAGCACGTTGGCCCTAGGCCCTGAGAATGGCTCCATGGAGCCTCCACCTCAGGCACTGAAAATAGCTTAGTTGTTAGCATTGGCCCCAGAAGAAAGTTTAGAGTAGAGGAAAATTACTAGAAAAGTAATTTATTCATTCTTATAATATTGCTGAGTTGGGTAATGCTATGGAGTATCACGTAATATGTAGCAAGGGGATGAAGTGGAAAGATTGGCACAGGCCATGCTGTAAGGATCTTGTTGCCAAGCAAATAGATTGAACTGCATTCCCTGCCTAGAGCCCTTAGAGTACAGAAATGACTTTGGCTATTTGTGAAGGAAAAGACCTGGCAGGAAAGAATGGGTCAGATGTGAGCCTGGAAATGCCATAAAAACTAGCAAAACTGAAGCACAGGGTTCATTCAGTGAGTGTATAGCATGCTAATTGTTGGCCTACAGAAAGGTTGTGAGTTTCACAGGATAGAGGCTATGTCTATATTATTTACTGTTGCCCTATTTGCATTGAAGTGAATGATGTCTGGCATTCAGTAAGCACTCCTTATTTATTGAATGCCCCAACTATCAACTTAATAATTGACTAATAATCACCCTGAAGCTTTTATAAACTTTTACAAATTTCTAAAAATTTCCTTGTTCAACATACTTTGTGTTACATTTGATGGTGGTTATTCGCAACTATAAATGAGTTATACTAAATAATGACTGAATTATACTAATTAAAACAAAAACAGGCGAAGCTTTTAAAGGAAGCAAGCAAGTAGGAAATCTAATACTACTGCCATACAAGTTGCACATCATAAATTCTCAAAAAAACATATCTCTTCTAGGAGACCAGGAGTAGAATTGTTTGAAATGAGAGAATGTATAAGCAACTCAACATAAAGACTCAGAAAAGGGGATAATTATACTGGCTGGTATATGATAGAACCCTCAAAAATGTACTGAACCGAATACAGTATATAATGTGAGACCACTGTTATGTTAGGGCCGTGATACTGAACACATACATTTTTCTTTAAGATGAAAATCAAAGAAAATCTGAATGTCTTCTTAAAAAGAGATTTTTTTCCCCCATCTGATTATTCTCTTTTTAACTGTATGTTGCTAGTATACATGTTCAGAATACTTAGTATTTTACCTGCTGTGGGTAGTATTTGGGACATTTTGATAATTAATAAATATATTTCAAAATCATTTCTTCATCAGTTAAAGTACTGTCAAAACACTGTTATCAAAAGGGTTTATATAGCCTGTTATGAAGGGTTTATATAGCCTTACGTATATTTATACCTTGTATAAATAACAAGGACAACAAAATTTATACTATGTCATTAAGTAAAATCTTCAAATAAAAAGAAATAGGATTAGATGATTGCTACAAATCCTTTTAGCTATAACATTTTTGTAATCCTAATCATCAGTGCATTTACTGTAGTTCTAAACTGTTTTAGAATTTTTGGCTCCCAGTTTTATAGGTAGGTGTATGCTCCTAAACCTTGTAGACAGGCATTATTGGAAACTATGGCTCCTGTAGCCCATGCAAAGAAAAAATGGAAATTTTAAAAAGTGCCATATCCTAAATAGCCTTTCTGGGCTTATCAAGCATCAAAAGTTGACAAATTATTAAATTACCAGGTCATATAAATTATTTTCTCTCATTATATCCTAGCTATGTGAATTCTCTTGTGTTTCTGGCTGAAGACCATATTATCTTATGAATAGCTATCTAAGAAACATAGACCAACTCATACTTATTAGAGACAATAGGTGTGTTCGTTGGTGAAAGGTGGACAACTCAGCTAAAGTCAGAAAAAAATCTTTGTGATCCTTCACAAGCCTTGAGATCCTAGAGGAGAAAGAAGTTTAAAAATGGAAGTACCTTGGTCTCAATTAAACTTAAGAGTCTTTGTAATCATATCCAAAGCTCGTTAAAGGGTTTATATAGCCTTACGTATATGAAAGGAAGAAAGACGGTGTATGAGCCAATTATTCAATACTTCAATTTATTTAAAAATATAATCTGCAGCCCTGGCCAGTTGGCTCAGTTGTAGAGTGTCAGCTGGAGTATGGAAGTCCCAGTTTGATTTCCAGCCAGGGCACACAGGAGAAGCATCATCTGCTTGTCCACTCCTCCCCCTCTCCTTTCTCTCTATCTCTCTCTTTCCCTCCCACAGCCAAGGCTCCATTGGAGCAAAGTTGGCCCAGGCACTGAGGATGGATGCATGGCCTCTGCATCAGGTGCTAGAATGGCTCCAGTTGCAAAAGAGCAATGGCCCAGATGGGCAGAGCATCGCCCCCTACTGGGCATGCCGGGTGGATCTCAGTTGGACACATGTGGGAGTCTATCTCTGCCTTTTTGCTTCTCAGTTCAGAAAAATACAATATATATATATATATATAAATATAAATATATTTATATATATATAACCTACTTTCAAGTTTGGGAGCATTAATGATTTTCCACATCTACTTACTTGAACTTGAACAGGAAAAAATTCTACAAATAGAAATCATAATCTGTGTCTTTAAAAATTTATCTAGATGAACTTTTCCAAGTTATCTTTCTGAAAGTAGTAATATTTCAAGAGATATAAACCATACTGAGATGATGCATGGCAAAGGCTTAATATAGTATCAGAAATATAGTCTATGTGCAATGAATGTTACTAACTTTTACTGCTATTGTTATATTGTACCTTTAAAAAGGTGAGGGAGCTTTGTGGTAAAACCAAATATAGTTTATTATATCACCCATTTCTTTATTAGCATATAAACATTTCTGAAAAACCTGTTTAAATTTGATTTTCCCTAAATGTAAACAAATCTTTTTTTATGAAATGAGTTAGAATTCAAATTTGGGAAATATCAATCTAGCCATAGTTTATGAGTCATGATATTTTAATTAACTGTATATGTACTGACTTCCTAATGCAGGTTCTGTGCCTATATTGTAGTGAGGGCTGCAGCAAATGCAAAGAAATGAGATGGAGATGCTAATTTTTTAAAAAATCTAAAATTGGGAAATAGGATTAATGTACACAAAGTAAGTCAAGATAACATCTCATCACATTCTGGAATGTTTCATAGTAAATGTAGTAGCTGGTGGGAATTGGAAGAAAGGATTTTAGATTCAAAGTCTAACTTGAATGATTTCATGAAAAAAGGGGCTTTGTATGAGAAGTTGATTTTGAGTATGCCTAAAGACTATGAAGCCCACCTAATGCAAAGACGTGGACATAAGAAAATGTTAAATTACCAAGAAAACTTCAGTGATGAAGAGTAGAGGGTCACCCTACAATACCTGCCTTGCAGCAGAGAAGCTGCAAGCTGATGAAAGCAATGCCTTATGCAAGCAACTTTAGAAAGAGTGTCCTTGTTTGGGATGGTGCTGGAAGTCATGGTAGCCACGGAATACCTTCAGATTGGCATCACAAAAATCCCACCCCCCGGAAAACCACTGCAGTTTAGTGGGGGAATGGAGTGGTCTGGATCCAAGTGTTGGTTCACTTCCTTCATGCACTATGTGAAACAGGGTGTGTTCCTGAATTTTTAGTGACAGTTTTCAATCCATCACATGGGGTTAGGAATGTAATTTATGCCTTGAGCCTATTTCAATGTATATGTGAAATGCATGAAATCATGCTAGAACAGTGTGTACCACATAATTAGTGTGTGGTAAATAAGTTAATTCTAATTAGCTGTGATGGAAGAAAAAGAAAAAAAATGTTTCAAGGTGTTAATTAAACACTCTGTAGCCTATTGTTGTCCTGTCCACTATCCAGCAGCCACTCGCTGCCTCTGCTGTTGCTGCCTCCCCGGCCCACTGATAAAATCAGTTTTCTACACTGCAGCCAGAGTTATCTTTCTAAAATGCAAGTCACACGACTGCACTCTCCTTTTGGTGGATCGAGCCCAATCCTCTTGGCACAGTTTACAGAGCCCTGCTTACCCTGACCCTGCCTCTCTAGCTTTTTGTCCCACCAATCCCTTCCCCAAAATCCACACTCCTCAAAGTGCCATGAGTTGCCACCTCTGGTATAGCTCAAATAGAGGAATACCTTCCTTCTCTTTTTTTGTCTGGTTGCGCATATTAGCATAGGACATATAATATAACTTAGAGATGTGGCAAACTTTGTAGTCATGTGTGAAGACAAGAAGAGGTGGTTTGAAAGAGAGTGGAGCAAAGTAGCATGCCAAGAAGGAAGTTACTATTTCAGACCTGAGTTATCTTGGTTGCAGTGCACATTAAAGGTGTATCGTTGTAGATTATTTCAGGGTGTCATGTATATTTTCCCTTATGTTACATTTTTCTTAAATAATAGATGATATATATTGAAAGACTAATTGGATATATGGTGAAAAGTCTCCTTGCCACCTGCTGAGTATACTGCAGCCATTATGAGTTTATTACGAATTCTTCCAGATAAGTTGTGTTACTTTGAGAGAACTATATGCAAATCCCACAATTACAGAAATGTGAAACTTGTGACGCTATGAAATTTGACAATGTTTTATATGTTACATTTCATATTTGGACTTTACTTACTCCAAGATTAGAGGGGAAAAATCTTATTTCAGCTACTACACTTATGGGGTTTTTTTTATATTTACATTTTTAATACTTGTTGTGTAAGATATGAGATGTTAATCTAACCTAATTTTTTTCGGGAATTTTTTTTTTAATTTCTTTAATAATCCATCATTTTGCTTCTGATTGAAAATGCTCTCTGAATCTCTAACTTTAGTCTTATATGGACTTTATTTGCTGTTACATTGATCTGTTTATTTATGTGCATCATGATTTTTATGGTTTATTCATTATAAAATGTTTTAATATCTCCCAGGGCATCATTCCTTATTGCCCACTTTATCTTCCAGAATTTTCCTGGTACTTCTTGCTTCTTATTTTCCCACATAAATTTTAGAATCATCTTGCCTGAATTAGAAAACAATCATATGGCATTATTAGAATGGTACAGATTCATTTGGAAACAGTCAACACCTTTATGATGCAAGTCTTCTTAAGAAAACACTCTATCTTCCTATGTTTTAGTGCTCATTTGAAGTTTTCTACATATAGATGATGCACATTTCTAAATGTGTTATGTTATTTATTTTAATGTCATTTAATCAATTATAACTTTTAGGTAGTGTTTGTACATTACATTTAATTCTCTAACCCTGCGCCAAAGCAACCAGTCAAGCAAAGTCCAAAAGGAAAATTACAGAGATTCAATTTAAGACTGCCACGTTCAGAAAATACCATGGAAATATTTCCTCCAGATACATTAGCAGAGACCCCCCCCCAAACTTGTGCTTCAATTTCTGTTTGGCATACTCTTTATTTCATAATGTAAACAGAGTGATAAGGTTACTTGTGCTGAGGTGAAAATAGCTTGAAGTACACACAAAATATTTTCTACTTACACACTATTGAGTCAGGCAAAAATATGCAAAAATAAAGACTAGATATGGGAAGCAGTCTGCATAGATAAAAATGTATTATGTAATAAGGGGTACACTATTATTCAGTTATCCCCCTGTAGAGTTTTTTGCCAATCTGAAGTCCCCTTCATCCCTGCATTAATTAGTAGTTCTTCACTAATGAAGTATTTATTCATCAAATATCTATTCTATACCAGTCATTATCTTAGGTGCTAAAAAACAAAAGTAAATGTTTTAGCTATTGCTAATGAACCGTTCATAGTGGAATATTGACATATTTTATGTTTAACTTATCAACTTATTTCAGCATTCTTTATTTTCCACTAAATATATTCAATTATATAAACAAAATATGTATTTTATATCAATATATGCACTTGCATACAAATATATATACATGTAGGCCTGACCTGTGGTGGCGCAGTGGATAAAAGCGTTGACCTGGAAATGCTGAGGTCGCCGGTTCAAAGCCCTGGGCTTGCCTGGTCAAGGCACATATGGGAGTTGATGCTTCCAGCTCCTCTCCCCTTCTCTCTCTCTCTCTCTGTCTCTCTCTCCTCTCTGTCTCTCTCTCTCTCCTCTCTAAAAATGAATAAAAAATAAAAATAAAAAAATATATAAATAAATAAAATCTTTAAGAAAAAAAATATATATACATGTAAACAATATACAAATCATTACCAATTTCTCTTATCCTCTTTTGAGCCAGCTTTCTCGTTCTACTATTTCCCTCATTAATAAACTAAATAACCTTTGCTATGCTTTCACTATATTTTTTCATGGAAATGTTGTTTTTAACTATTAAAATTATACTTTGACAGTATTGATAATGCCTCATATAGTTTTCCTTTTCATACTTAGGCTGATATCTAATGTCACTGTGAGAGAATGAGGATACTTTATTTGAAAAAAAAATTTAACTTTTGCTTTATAATGATTATAAATTCCTTTAAACATTTTCACTACTTTGGAATACAAAAAGTAAAAAAGTAACTCATCAACAGCATACTCAAATTATTGTTTCTCAATGCTGAATCCTCAATTTTGAAATAAGAATATTTATAATGTTTTAGCACAAGCTAGTCATTTTAAAATAATCACCTATGCCTCATCATATTAGAATAGAAAAAAATAGAATTGAAGTGAACCAAATTAAAAATATTAGCAGGCATCGCTCACAGCAAGAATAAGGAAATAATATGCATTAGCTCTTTTTATTCCAGGGTTATAATCATAAGAGTTTGAAAACCCAGCGTCCTGTACTCCAGGAGGCTACTGCATGGTCAGTGACTTTAAGCACATGTCTTGACTCTCGAAGGTGTAAACTATTCAATATATGATCATTCCTCATATTCAGAGGAACCAGATATCTGAAATAGCTGTAAGGCAGTTGTACTTTGCCTACCTCCTTGTACATCCTTTCTGTGGACATACTTCAGTACAGGATGAACATTACTGCTGGGCTTGCCTCTGAACTCTGCTTCCTGAATCTGGTAGTTATGATGCATTGGGTATGGAAATGGAGGGAACGGTTTATAAATTCATCTCTAAACGATGTCATTAGGTATAAGAATACAATGCATATAACATGACTATTACATCTAAACCAAAAATGAAACAAATGCCAAAGGGTTCTGAAATATGCATTAGAGAAATATAAACTAAAAGAAATTCAACTTTATGTTTGGAATAAAAACTCAACTTTGATTACCTATATGGTATCTTCAGTGAGTATAATGTGGGGTATACTCTGCTATATTTCTAATGTATCCTTGAAGTTCAAGTGGCATTTGCCCCTCTTCAATATGGAGAGCTCTGTGTAACTGGTCAAACCAATTCAATGTATTTAGATGGAAATATAAAGCCAACTAGGAAAAAGACATCAAAATTTCTTTAATCAAGTTGCCATTCATAATTGTGACACTGAATTGTAGTTCTGGGTAGAAAGAAGAAGCTTTTACTGAAATAATTTCATACCGAGACAACTATTTAATTGGAAACTTCTACTAAGCCAAACAACTTATTCAAAGGGCAGGATAAGGTTCAGAATGGTACATGACCTGCTTTTTTCTCACTAAGTTCTATCACCATATTGAACTGTCAAATATCTTTAAGTCCAGAAAAAGGTGTGTGTGGGGGGGTATGTTTGGATGCTATTCTAACACAAAGTAGAGTTTTTTGGTTGTCACTCTCTGGGACATACAGAGAAGCACTGTGGGTGCAAGTGGATGGAGCACATGTCCGAATCTCCTGAGGTACTTTTAAAATTATCTGCCTTTTCTCCAGAGTTTCTGCAGGCTCTTCCTGTAAGTTTCTAATCCTGGCATTCAACACCTCTAAGGAAAGCTTTAGTGAACCATTATGGAAGTCGTTACTCTCAGTAGGTTTAGGGATAAAACAGTCAAAATCTCTCATTTCTGTAGTATGCAGAGTGTTGTATTCAAAAGTTATTCCTGCTATTTTGTATTGCCTTATAATATCTGAATGATATCCTTTTCAAGTTCAGATTTGGAGGTGGTGAGAGGAAGTGTTCTACGAAGCCTTGCTGTTCAGAGTGCAGAGCAGTAAGGGCTGATCAAGTGCACTTTACTGTGCAGTCTCTCCACAGGAGTGCTAGTGAATTTGGCTTATCCCAAAAGGGTCAGTGAATTGAAGAGCTATTACATTTGCCAGAATGGCCCCAGTTGAGCTTTTCATATCTTGCTCCTCTCTCAGACAGTAGAGTTTAACTCAATGATGGGAGCCAGGTTTAAGAACATTTTTAGGGCAATTGCAAGTGGAAACTTTCCCAGGGCAAGAAATAATGAACTCTAAAGCTCAAGAGATATTGTTTTAGTGGGATTATTTTCTCTGTGAACTACTGATATCAGAGTTTCATGTAGGAGGAAGAAAGAGGAAAAAGGTTAAGAAATAAATATACTTCACTAGCTATTTAGACTGTATGTGTGTGTGTGTGTGTGATTGTGTGATTGTGTGTGTAAAAATGTAACCTGGGCCTTTGCAGGGTATTTTTGACAATGATCTAAAATGCATTGCTACTCAAGATGTCCCTCTGACCCCTGACTAAATTCAGAGCCATCACCTGGGGGCTAGATAGAAATGCAGCCTCTCAAGGCTCCACCCCAAGGGTCCTGAATTAGAATCTGCAAGCTTAACATGACCTACTAGTGAGTTGTGTACACATTAACATCTGGAAACTATGGCTGAAGTGACAATGCTCTTCTGTTACTAGAATGCTCACTAAATTGAATAGTTCCAAAGATATAACTGAAGCACTTGCAAAAGTTCTTTGCACACATTTCTGGATTGTACCTCAAGGAGGTCTTACTGATTTTGATTTGCACCTGCATATTATGAGTGAGTCTGTTCAAGTACAGCCTTGTCATTATTGGGTATTTTTATAATATAAATTGTGAAATTTGAAAATTAGTTCCCTATGATATGGTATGAGTTAAGAATCTAGCTTTCATAATTCTTAAATAGTCAACCAGTTTTCCCAGAATGAGTAAATGAATAAATCTCCCTTTATGTGTTGACTTGAAATGCTACTTTTATTCTATATTTTTATTACAGAGCTTTTGAACTTTGTAGTTTTTCCATGGATGTGCCTTTCTTATTCTGAATCAGTACTATGATATTTTAATGATAGTATATTTGTCCTAGGTTTAAATTTGGATATTTATCTCATCCAACTTGAACTGTGTTTGCATTTCTATCACATTCTCAATTCCTATAGCATTCTATGTAAATTTTCATATTATATAGATATAAAAGAGGTTTTGCTTTTTATATTGCTTATTTTATAGACATATGTAAGGAAAAGGATTTGATCTTAACATTCAAGGTATCAACATTTTTCCATCATTCTATCATATGCTGATTTCTCTTTACCACATTTTATAGTAGAAGGTTTATTAAGACAACAAAAGCTGTTGAGTCCCTGCATTCAGCATGGTAACAAGCCTAGTGGCATTGTAAAAGGGATTCAAAGTGAGGAAAAAATAAGGAAATAGAATTCATGGGCATCTCTCTTAGGGAGATTGCAATATAACTGAGAATTTTAAGTTAGGTTTAAGACAAAGACTCAAATACATGTAAAAACACCAAATTAAAGAAAATTAATGAACTTGAATTAGTTTTCTAAGGCTTTAGTAGCAAGGAATCAGAAACTTAAAGAATAGAAAATTATTCATGCGCATTCTAGAAATTAGAAGTCTGAAATCAAGGTGTTGGGAAAGCCCGGTTTCCTCTCTTAACTTCTTCTTTTTTTTTTTTTTTTTTTTTGTGGAATAGTAAAAGGTTTTATTGAGTACAGAGCACACATCCCACCCGGCGAGGTTCCCTGGCTCCGAGGAAAGATGGAAGCCAGGGAAGTTGTAAGGGGTGACCTGTGTGGGAGATATTTAAAGGGTCCCTAGGGTGGTCAAGCTAATATGATGTGGTGAAATCTCACTGGCTGGCAGACCGTTGCTTTTTTCCAAAGGGCTCCTGGGAAGTTTCTTTTGGCATGCTTGGTTGTGGGCGGTCCTAGCCAAAGTTCCCGGGTCTGACCTTTCCCATTATCCACCGACCTTACATTCTGACCTTTTGTGTTAAATAGAAAAGGGACGCCGTTTATTCATCTGGTTACTTCCTACTGATTAGGGGCATCGTGGCGAGGGGGAGATCAGAAGGTGGTTGTTTTGAGGGGTGTCAGGAGGAACATCTGTGTGGCTGTGAGTTGAGAAACTTCGCAGAAGTGGTCCTGTAAGAATTAAAAAAAAAAAAGGAGTAATAGGGGGATTTGCAGGGTCCAGCCTTTTGGTGAACTGGAGATGGATGGAGTCCAGTGGTTGTGACTGCTAGAGGTCCTGTATGGAGGCAAGCTTGAGGCAAAACTACCGTAGGCAACCCTGGTGCTCTTTGGCGTGTAGCTATACAACTCTAATCTCTGCGTTTGTTGTCACATGACTGTCTTCTCTCTGCCTGTCCATGTCCTCAGTTGGCGTTGTTGGTGCTCACACTGCATCCCAGCTCTTTTCATAAGGACACCAGTCTTATTGGATTAAAGGTGAGCCCACCCTGCTGAAGTATGACCTCATCTTAACTGATCACACCTGGAATGCTTGTATTTCTGAGTAAGGTCAAATTCTCAAGTACTGGGTGTTTGTATTTCAACATATCTTTTTGTGAGACATAGTTCAACACATAACAGAGCTCTTTAAAGCAAAGGGATGACTCAGATAGAATGAAAGAAAGTTGCTAGTCACTTTTGATGCCTTAACAGGAAAATCACACATTCGCACCACTGGTACATAACACAATGAAAATCATCTAAGAAGGATTTTCACACTATTCTCCAGCCCAGCAGATAAATACACATTGACTCTAATAATAGAGTATCTTTCACTGGGTGATCAGCTTGGAGACAGTTTCATTGGTGATTAAGATTTAGATGGTGCTATTATCAACTGGAGTTAAAAATAGTGGAGGAAGAAAGGAGTTTATAAGTGATTGCAAAGTTTATGATCCTAGAAAACTGAAAGAAAAGAATGCCAACTATATGACTGAGTAGTAAACCTTACCCAGGATTTTGCTGGATATGTGTTTTGCTTTGTTTTTCTATCAGTATAATTAACAGACCGCCTTATTATAGGTCATTGTAAAGCTATTGTTAATTATTTTTCCTATGGTTTATCTTCCTAGTTAAAACTCTATTTTGTTCCACTACAACACTCTCATCTCTGAGCAAAAATGTTTTCTGAGCCCATGACTCGTCTAACCATCTGCCACTCACTCAGGAAATGACTGCATTTGCACATATACCCACACAATAATTTGTGAGCAAGAAGCCAACGTGTTTGATTAAAGTAATTAATTTTCTCACATCATCCTTAAAATGAGCAAGATGCAGAGCCAGGTGGTTTGGCTGATGTCTTCTAAGTCTACCCTTACTTTTATTGTTTGTTTTCATCATGTGATTGAACACAACTCAATAAGGCAGCATATTAGAAAGGCTACATCATTTTTTAAAAATTGGGTTTTGAGAGGATGTAGTCAAATATAGACATAAATTTCATGCTCATTTTGAAATGAAGATCCGAGTAAATGGAGATTTGGGATTTGAAATCATTCTTTAGAACAAATGTCAACGGAAACATTACCTAACTACTGAGACATACACAAAGGAACTTTATTCTAAATGTATTCAAACCAAAGCTTCTTTAACACATGAACAACTCATTTAATCACTGTCATTTTCCAGTTGTTCACTAACTGGG
This sequence comes from Saccopteryx bilineata, assembly GCF_036850765.1. Lineage (NCBI taxonomy): Eukaryota > Metazoa > Chordata > Mammalia > Chiroptera > Emballonuridae > Saccopteryx > Saccopteryx bilineata. The sequence continues at coordinate 20,696,539 of NC_089501.1, forward strand.
GACAATGTCCTCAAAAGAATAATTACTGTGGATTTTGAAATTTGGTCAATCCTTAGTGCTTTGGTGAAAGAAATGTTAATATTAGTAATTGTATGAAATGGTTGATCTCATACTTTAGAAATGACCAAATCTAACACTTACTTTTTTAAAATTATAGGACCAAGTTCCTTTAGTTTATTGGAAAAATAGAATTTCACTTATTATCTAGGAGGATAGAGTAGGATCTTGTTTTCAGTCCTATTTTAAATTACTTTGAGAAGTCATTTGAGTCTTTTCCTTAACCAAGAACTTTAACATCTTGGGAGAATCTGATATATGACATTTGACATCCATATAATTGATCGCAAGGGTCTAGTGTAAAGCTTAAATACATGCTTTCTCATAAATGTTAGTAAGTGGCTTAATTGTCCCAAATGTTAGAGTCAGCATGCTGCTATCTTTATAAAGTTAAAAGATTCATGCTGTCCTTTATGCATTTGATATTTACAGTTGAAGGACCTGTATCCTCAGCAATCTGGTTCAAAGCATTAAACTTGACATTTTATAAAGCATGGACATTTGAGTTCTCAATTCTTTCAGCTTGTCTCGAGCTAATGCATGATATTTTAATTAATCCTCTTCCTGTCATAATTATTTTTATATGTCTATTCAAAATGTGTTTTATTGAACAACATTTCTATTTTTACTCATATCTAAAAAATATTTCAGGTAATTCCTTCCCAGAAAATATTGAGGGAGAACTCTAGCTACATTTTTTTCAGCATTACCTATTAAGTAAACTTCTATAAGATGTGTTTCAAAAATATACATTTTGTTTAATGGTAGAGAAATAACTTCATCTCAACGTATATATAAAGTGTTTTTGGAAGACCTAGAGGCGAATCACTGCATACATTCTGATAACTAATGCTGCCAAGGACAGAACTATTTCAAATGAGTCACTCTTATGTTGATATGATTGAAAAAATAGAGATCAATTAGATATCCTAAGTTCTCATCAAGAAAGATGTAGTTGACTTATGGGTAATTTCAGACCAGAGGTTGGTTTTGTTTTTTCTTTCTAATTTAACTTTTTTTATTGCATTTAATAGATTCTAGTGTGTCCCCGAACACATTTCTACCTCCCCCGTATTCCCCACGGTTGGTTTTAAAAATCAGCAAATATATATTTATTATATATCTTGAGTATCTTAGTTCAGAGATTATGAACATTGCTTTAGACCAAATAAAGAGAAAAACAGGCTAAGGCCATTTTTTACCTTAAGTCTAGTAAAACATTCTGAACTCTACCCTAGAGAAATTCTGAGAGCTATAGCCTGAATTCAGAATGTTTTTCTTCAAGTAGGACAGAAAATCATAGGTCACTTTGTACCTTCTTACAGAGACTGCTCACACATGAGAATCCAATGCTATTAAAAATAGAAAAAATAATTTCCTCCATCCAGTTTGTACACATTTTACTTAATTTCTCCTTCTTGAAGATACCTAATCATTCTCCAGTCAAACCTGAATTTATATTTGCTTTAGCTACCGTCTTTCTAGAAACTTTCTTCAGAAAATATCTGACAAAAAATAATTCAAAATCAGTAATAATAACAAAAATAATAATAATACCAACAACTAAATAACTAAAAATAATTTGAAGTTATATGTCAATGAGTCATCATTTTTCCAGGTGATACTTTAAAAAGAGTAAATCCTCTGGGTTTTGAGAGATTTCAGGCATTAACATTTCAATGGAGTAAATATTGGGAGTGGTTAGGGGTTTATCTTTGTACTCCCTAGATCCCACTAAGTTAATTTATTTGTTAAGCAAGGAGTTGGGTCACCAAATCTCACCTTGCTGTACCCTCTTTCTAAGCCGCTGTTCCTCATAACCCAACAGCTAAGTAGGATTAAAGTAGAGGTAAAAAATAATTTCCTCATTTGACAAAGGCAGTATGTTAACACCTGCACTTTTGCTGACCCTCAAAAAGGCTCTCTACCTTTGAAATCATTCTTTGAATGTAGTATTTATAAAACCATTCATATATATGAAAAAAGCAATAGAGTTCAAAAATAATTTCTTTTTGCTCCCCCCACTGATTTTATGTTTGAATTTGCTCTAGAGAAGATATATGCCAAGTTCTACTTTAATTTAAACGTGCCCTAGGTGATCCCTTGGCTCACACAGCTACATGAGAGCGGTTTGTATACAGATCCATTACTGTAGATGTCCTTTGGAGAATAATGGAAAAGATATGTCACATATTGCAGCTACACAGGAAGCAAAATTGCCCCAACACATCATGGGGTGATGATCTTCCTATTTCATCTCTCTAAGAATCTCTACTTTCTTCTACGGATGTTTCAACATCTCTGCCTCTTGTTGGAAGATCAGAGAAGAATTTAAACATGTTCTCTCCGTCCCACTATGACTAAAATTAAATGTAAATGAATAGAGGTGAGGCCCGTATAAACTTATATTGAATGACTTCCAGTTGCTTAAATTATCTGAATTTTACAAAGTAGTTAGAAAGAACAGGCAGCCAACAATAAGTCACAGAGAAGCAGCCATGAAGAAAATTAAAATAGCTCTAAGAACATAAACAGTAGAAGAGCATCCTCCCAGCCAGTAACGGGAGCAGGGCTCAACACAGAGAATTCAGTCTGTTGCCATATGGCCTGTTTGACTAGCAGCTCTGTGACACAGTGCACAGCAACCTGCATCCAAGCTCTAAAAGAAAATGTGGTTTATATCACATTTTGGTGGGAGAATGCTGAAAATCTGTGAGAGGACTGTCAAGAAAGAGATGGAAGTTGGTGGACCACTTCAAGAGTTTTGCTGCAGTGTGTATGCTGTTGCGACTGGTAGGAGGGACAGTTAGTTAGAAGTACAAAACAAATATTAATTACAAAATAGAAAATCTGCAAGATGTTAAAAAATCAAGATATCATAAAAGAAAAATAAAGAATATTTATGGCATCCTGAGTCTGTTAAGAAAATCGGCAAAATGTCAGGTGTTTTTTCAACCATGGTTTATCATGTGAGATTGCAGAAACATTCTCCAAGAGACAAGAACAATATGAATTAGTAGAACAGAATTGAGATTCTTTATTGTGGTATTGGGGCCAGAAAACTTTTGTCAATAACCAAAGTATTATGCAAAATGTTAGACTGTAATGATGTGAAAAGTTTTCAACATATGACTAAAAGTATATTCACATTTATAGAGATATATGGAACTATGATCTCATGTTACTGTTACTTGCATTTCCTATTATTGGAACAAATTAGAATATTTACTAGACAAAAATTCTGTCCTGAATTTTTTTCTTTTTCCTTTTATTTTATTTTTTTTAATTTTTCTGAAGTTAGAAGTGGGAAGGCAAAGAGACAGATTCCTTCATGCACCCCAACCGTGATCCACCTAGCAAGCCCCCTACCAAGTAATGCTCTGCTCATCTGGGGCATTGCTCCATTGCTCAGCAACTGAGCTATTTTAGCCCCTGAGGCAAGGCCATGGAGCCATCCTCAGCACTTGGGGCCAACTTGCTCCAATGGAGCCATGCCTGTGGAACAGGAAGAGAGAGATAGAAAAAGAAAGTGAGAAGGAAGAGGGGGAGGGTGGAGAAGCAGATGGTTGCTTTTCCTGTGTGCCCTGACCAGGAATCAATCCCAGGCCATCCACATGCTGAGCAGATTCTCTACCACTGAGATAACTGGCCAGAGGTGAATTTTTTCTTTCAACGCACCCGTGTAAGAAAATGAAAAATATGGCAAACACAAAAATACAGAGCAAGTAATGTAGCCTTGCCCTTGCACTCACTGCCATTCAATGACAATATTATCTCAAGATCTCTTGTATTGATATCACTGGAAACGTTTTTTAACTCCTGTTTATCCCTCTATAGAGATTCTTGTTGTTTTTTCTTTCTTTCTCTTTGAAGTAAACGTCTTATTCAAGACCATTCCAGGCCCTGGTCAGTTGGCTCAGTGGTAGAGTGTTGGCCAGTGTGTGGAAGTCTCAGGTTCCATTTCTGGTCAGAGCACACAGGAGAATCGACCATATGCTTCTCCATCCCTCCCCCTCCCCCTTTCTCTCTCATCCCCCCTGCTCCCCTTCCCACTACTATGGCTTAAAATATCTTTCAAGCAAGTTGGTCCCAGGCACTGAGAATGGCTCCATAACCTCCCCTCAGGCACTAAAATAGCTCAGTTGCTGAGCAATGGAGCATTGGCCTCAAATGGACAGAGCATCAGCCCATTGGGGGTCTTGCTGGATGAATCTCGGTCAGGGTGCTAGCAGGAGTCTTTCTGTCTGCTTCCCTGCCTCTCACTTAATTAAAAAAAAAAACAAAAACAAAAAACTGTTCCACTCTTAAACAGTATTGTCATCTCATAAGGGCCATATGAGACCTGGAACCATGCTTAACAATGACATATTTGATACTTGGGCAAACCACTTTGCCTTAGCCCAATATTTTTATGTGGGTTAAACAAAGTTCTAAAGGCATCAAAGGTAGCACATAATTAATAACAATAGAATCAGACAGGGCCAATTTGCGAGTTGTGTAGAAAGCTGAGAACCATTTTTGTCTTGGTAAGCTATTGAGCTGAATATATAGTCTTTGTTTTAGCCAGTGCTAGCTCTGCATCCTTTTACCTCACCATCTTCCACATGGAATCATAACCCAAAATGTAGGAACCATGGATATTGCCATGAAAAATTCTATAGACATATAAAATAGGCCTGATATTCTGTTTGGTGGGATTTCTGAAGAATAATGTGGCAGGCCCTGCTCTAAGCAGTGTGAAATTTAGCAAGGGTAAGAGAAAGTCACTATACTGTATTTGTGGCATGCCGAAACAGAGATATTTATGATTCAGATTTTATCAAAACAAAGAGAGTATGGGTGATCAGAGATATAATCTTAGAAATTTTGGAACACATCATGTGTGTACATGTTACTGACAAGGGAGAATGACTCCACTGGTTACACATAGGGGATTGTGGATTCTTCTAGCCTATGGTTCTTTCAAAGCATTCATCTTAGACCTTGGACTATCCCTGAGAATATGAATCATGCAGGATTTTGAGAAATTAGTTGTTGAGGTCCACTAGGGGTTGAGAATAAGAACGTTGGGCCTGGCCTGCGGTGGCGCAGTGGATAAAAGCATTGACCTGGAACACTGAGATCACTTGGTTTGAAAACCTGGGCTTTCCTGGTCAAGGCACATATGGGAGTTGATGCTTCCTGCTCCTCCCCCCTTATCTCACTCTCTTCCTCTCTCTTTCCTCTCTAAAAATGAATTAAAAAGAGAGAGAAAGAGAATAAGAAAGCTGGAGTGGAGATATGGTAGTAGCCCCTACTGAATTTTCCCCAGAGATACCCCAACAGGCCTGATAAACTCTATCCCTAAATGTCTTTTCTCTAAGGCAATGGCTTTCAAATTTTAGTTTTCAGATAAACCACCTACAGGCTTATTAAAAAGGAAACTTTAAAGCCCTACCCTAGACCTACTGAATCAGAATCTCTGGAGGTGAGGCACAGGAATCTCTATTTTAATAAGCTTTCCAGGTGAGTCTAAGGTATATTAAAGTTAGAGATGCACTGTTAGTGTTTGCTCTTACAGCTTCTATTTGGGATAGACAACTGATGAGCCCCCAGGTTCAGAAGATTGTACAGTAAATTGAGTTTTAAGGATTGACAAACCTTCATGCAGTAAGTCAGTGAGTAGGGAATATTCAGTAGTTGCCAGACTTTACTGCATACTGGAATCACCTGGAATGCTTACAAAACACATCCGTGCCTGGATCTTACCAGCAGAGTTCTCATTTAACTGGCTGGGCACTTCTAGAAGTTCCCCAGATCATTTTGATCTGTAGTCAAGTTGGAAACTACTGCTTCAGAAAGTGGTTCACAACCATTTCCCACTAAGAGTCTAAAGGGATTGGCAATGGAAATAGTTTTGACAGGGAAAAAAAGGAAATATATTCTTTAAATATATCAAACTTTATTCCTAAATTGCATAGCACTTTTGAGACTTCTATCTAGAAAAGACATTCTTAAAGAATCTTACTCTAAAATGACAGTAGCATAGATGTTCTGGGCAGATTAAGAGTTAGAATCTAGGATCATTATTCACATGATATTCAAATACACCAAAACCTTAAAGCATCTAATTAAACTACTCCCTTTTTTTTCCAAGATATTCCTACTTTTCCTATTTTCTTCAATTATTTCCTTATTTATTTGTTCTCATTTTCCAACCCCTAATTGTTTCCTACTTCACCTGCAGCTATCATAAAATAATTTCTTTGAGTCCTCAGTATTCAATTATGGCACTTTTAAATATTTACTGAGCAAATTTTTGAGAATCACGGCAGTTTTCATAGTTATATAATGATTACCTCAAATATTTTATTACATTTCTACTACATTCTAGGCACTTGTCTAGGTACTTCAGACACATCAGGAAACAAACTTTCCTAAAATCTTAACTTTGAGGGGGTCTCAATTCTAGTGGGCCAAACAGCAAACAATAAACAATATTCTTGACAGTGTATCATGTGCTACAATGTATGGATTATGATGTAATGTCAAGAGATAAAGGAAGAGTAAGGAAAACTGATAATGCAGGGGTGGGAATAATAATTTTAAATGGAATGGTTATGGAACGTCTTATAGAGAAACTTAATATATTGTATATCAACTATAATAAAAAATAGACATGAAGAAAGTTCAATTATTAAGAGAACATATCAGGTAATATGTTTCATGAAATATTGGACAACAAAAATTTTTAAAGATTTGGTTTTGTTTTTTACAGTAATGAAAATAAAGCGATTCTTCCCTAATCACTCTGGACTTCTCTACTCCCCCAATCAACCTGGTCCATTCTAATAGATGCCGTAAGCCAATGATTAGTTCCTGCCTTTGGATATTCCTTTCTGTTTTTTCCATGGAGCATATGAAATCACGGAGTTCGCGTGGTTATTATTGTGCTGTCATTGGCAGTATCTCTGCAGGCATTTACTTTTGCTTTCACCAAACGCATTCATGTTTTCAGCTTCCCAAGGTTGTGTGTATTTGTGTCTGTGTTTTAGTGACACACACTGCTGTGTATCCTAATGAGACCTGTACCGGCCCCAATTAGACACCTGCAGTACAATCACACTGTGCCCCCAAATGCTCTTTTCCTCCGCTCATTACAGAGTTCAAACTGAACCCACCTTACATCAAGTTAAGGCAGCTTTTGACTCGAATCTCTCACAGTTGCATGGGGGCTGGCTTTACTCTTTGGCTTACACCAATTTTTGTAAATGTTGTGTACGTAAAAACAGTTTTTAAAAAATTTAATTAATTAATCCCACAGATATTTATTGAGTCTACTCTGTGAGGGGCATTTTGCTAGACTTTGCCAGCACAGAACATATAACCTGTGTTAGAGTTACTTCACATATACTCTAAAGAACAGTTTCCACACTTGGTTTTAGTTGTATTTTAGGAGGCTCCTTTAGGGAGTCACTTGAAAAGTAAAGAGGGAGCAATAATATAAAATTATTTTAGAGCAAAAAAATCATTTAATTTATAGGTATTTTAAAAATTTGATACAGTAACTGATGAGATCCAAATCCCATGTACAGAAAAATCATTCCGAGAACTGTCTTATGTTTTGTTTCCCAGGTTTATGTTCCAAGTACTCCAAACAGTGACTTTCACAGTAATGCCCTTCATCAACAGAGCTAGTCAGTTTTGTTACTCAAACTTTTAAGGCAGCCTGCTGGTGGCGGAGCATGTGGGAGGAGCAAGGCCTGAGCTCGGCTCCTCCCCCTCAGTCCTGTCCTTTGCCTCCCAGACAGCCCCAAGTTTGTTTGTTTTTTGCAGTATTCACCCAAGGAGAATAGGTAACTGTAAAGTTCTATAAAGCAAATACTCAGAAGAAAAATAATCACGCTGGATTTGATTCTGGATTTTAAATACAGAAGTGTTTATGTAATTCTGCTTTATGATTTTCTGTTATAATTACAAGAGAGATAATTCTAATATTTACTATCTTCTACTTAAATTTTTTATTTTATGTAAAACTTTCTAGGAGATGGATGCAAAGATCACTTGAGTTGAAATATTTTAAACCTCCTTGTTAAATCAACCACATTTTTATGTTGTTAAATATTTTGAGGGAGGAATATAGAGACACATATACTTGGATAAAATTTATTTTTATTAAAATTTTAATTTATTGTGTTAACATGGACCCATGTGTCCCACTCAATATAACACCTTCGCCCCCCAAAGTGTCCCTCATTATACCCCCTTTGCTCCCCTCCCCGTTCCTCCCTGCCCCCCCTTTCCTTTTAAGATTTGCTGTCCTGTTATCTGCATTTATGTGTTATGTATGTATAAGTTGGCTAATCCCTTCACCTTCTCTGATCCTATCCCCTCATGCCCCTCCCTCTGACTGCTGTCCCTCTGGGACCCTATGACTCTGCCTCTATCTCTATTCTGTTCCTTAGTTCACCGTGTTCTTTAGATTCCATATATAAGTGAGATCATATGATATTTTTCTTTCTCTGCCTGGCTTATTTCACTTAACATAATAATCTCCAATTCCATCCATGATATCATAAAAGGTAAGATTTCCTTCTTTTTCATGGCCCCATAGTATTCCATTGCTTATATGTACCACAGCTTTTTTTATCCACTCGTCCACTGATGGACACTTGGGCTGTTTCCAGATCTTGGCTATTGTAAATAATACTGCAATAAATATGGAGGTACATATCTACTTTTGAATTAGTGTTTTGGAATTCTTAGGATATATTTCTAAAGTGAGATAGCTAGATCAAAAGGCAGTTCTATTTTTAATTTTTTGAGGACTGCACAAGTCTGCAGTCCTACCAGCAGTGCAGGAGGATTCCCTTTTCTCCACACCTTCACCAGGACTTGTGTGTTGTGTTTTGTTAATAAGTGCCATTCTGACAGGTATGAGGTGATATCTCATTGTGGTTTCATTTTATTCTTTTTTTTTCATTGTGGCTTTAATTTGTAAAATTTATTTTAGATTTGCAGTGAATATGATCTAAAATACAGTTTAGATTTTTCTTTCTTTACAAAATTTATTATATCATGAAAGGTAAGGTTTTAGTCAGGAGCCATTTATTTTATTGTGATATTACATTTATTATACTCTCTGTAAAAGCAGACAAAAATTCTCTCTGCATGATTTGTTGAGCTGACTATATTTATATCATTGGCAATATACGAATTCATAAAGCCTAGAACATTACTTTAGTAATCAGTACAGACCCCAGGGTGAAAAAAAGGAAAAGAAAAAGAAGAATAAAAGGTCAGTACTTTAGATTCTAATATAAATAACACTGAGATTATACCCTGTAGTGTTATGCATATATATTTCTTTCTGCCACTATACTGGTTCACTTGAAGGTGGAAGAAAGACTGAGGGAACATTAAAAAATTATCACTTGACTTAGTAGGTATAATACTATGTACATCTTTGTGATCTTCGGTACTTTAGAGAACATGTTTTTTATAGAACACTATTCATTCAACAAACATGTAGGAATCCCTAAAAGAAAGTGAATTATTTTTTGACCCACAGGATACAGTAGAAGAACCAGGATAGAATTAACTGATGGGGGAAAGAGATCATCAAGACAGATGTGGACAGGCTGTAAATCAAGCTGGGAAATACAGCAGGGTACAGTTTGTGAAATCAGTGAAGCAAAATCAAAACACTAATTCAATTTCTCAACAAGCTAGAAATAAGGCAAAAACAGCCAAAAACAAACAAAAGATCTAAACACAGCAAGGAAATGAAAGCAAACAAAAGCAGAAAAATAAGAGAAGTAGACCAGACCAAAAATTAGGAATGGAAAAGAACCAAAGTAAAATAATAATGAGATTTTTGGTGGATGAACAAAGAAGACAGCGTGCCTGACCAGGCAGTGGTGCAGTGAATACCGTGTCAGACTGGGATGTGGAGGACCCAGGTTCAAAACCCTGAGGTCGCTGGCTTGAGCGCAGGCTCATCGGCTTGAGCTTGGGCTCACCAGCTTGAGTGTGGGGTCCTGGCTTGAGCGTGGGATCATAGACATAATCCCATGGTCACTGGCTTAAACCCAAAGGTTGCTAGCTTGAAGCCCAAGGTTGCTGGCTTGAGCAAGGGGTCACTTACTCTGCTGTAGCTTCCAGGGTCAAGGCACATATGTGAAAGCAATCATTGAACAACTAAGGTGCCTCAACAAAGAATTGATGCTTCTCATCTCTCTCTCATCCTGTCTGTCTGTCCCTATCTGTCCCTTTTCCTAACTATTTCTCTATCTCTGTCAAAAAAAGAACAGGAAAGACAACTAAAGTATTTTAGTAGGGCATGGTTCTGGCTGCAATCAAGGGGAACTGATCATAAATTGATGAACATTTGTTTGGTCTTAATAATTGGCATTAAACTCCAAGGATAATGAAAATAGCGTGTAAGATTCCACTTTTAGAATTGGTGAGATTTTTAGGTGTAAAAAATCTGAGTCAGAATCTCATATTTGAGATGTAAAAATCATAACCTTATTTTCTCCAGCAAACTTAAAAACAAGGTTACTGTAGCTAAGCAACACAAAGTTTCCAAGTAAGTACACCCATCCCTGCAGATTTTGAAAGCTTAATGCAAGTTTCCAGAATATAATATAAATTAGAAAAGACTACAATGTTGAAGAATCAATAAATGCCTATACATAAGATGAATTCCATACCTGCAAATAGAGTGTTTGGAAATTTTAAAGACACTTAAATAGTCGTTTTGTAAGTCAGAAATACATAGATATTTACAAAAGAAATATAAAAACAGATCTACATTTATATCTTAATATGTGCATACCTTACTACTTATATACAGGCCATCAAAACAGGAGAAATAATATATAAAATATTTTGAGCTTTTATTATATACCATATTTTTTACTCCATAAGACGCACCTGACCATAAGACACACGAAGGGTTTTAAGGAGGCAAATAAGAAAAAATATATTCTGAACCAAATGGTGTGTTATAATATTTAATAAAATACTGTATTTTTCACTCTATAAGATGCATGGGCATTTTCCCCTCCACTTTTGTGGGGGAAAAAAGTGAGTCTTATTGAGCAAAAAATACAGTACTTAATACTAGACTAAGCTCTTTAAGGGAATGAATTCATTTTATCCACTCAACCACTCTTGGAGTAACTACTGCTACACATTTTAGAGATAAGAAAACTGCAGCTAGAATGTTTAAGCAAGGTCACAGGCGAGGGTCAGGATACAGGAGCAAACCTGTCTGGGCTTTAGGGTTTAGGCTTTTAATTACTGGTTAACCTGTATAGCCTGATAGAAAAAACAGAAAGGCTGAAAAGGAGAAGAACCTTCCCTATGTACTCTGAAAATACGCAGTTTAGTTTCTAGGAAGAAATGGAAAAACAGTCTAAATGGCAAAGTGAGCCTTTTCTTATTTTTGTTTGTTTTTTTCTCAGTGATGTTTGTCATCTCGTTAATATTAGACCTGTTATGATGTTTCTTCTAATGTTTGTATTCAATGAAAGATAAATTTCGTCACATTGATTTTTGTGAGGCCCCCAAAAGCTACTGCACAGAAAATTTGATTAAGAATTATGAGTAGACCGTTAATAATATCTAGTAATTATAAATTTGTTTAATTTATAACACTGAAGATCTTATTTTAAGATTTTAAGCCTTTTATCATGCTAACAACCACTCTCACAATTACTTTTGAAAGATTATAGTGGAGAAGAAGACTTAAAATGTTTTGCACTTGACTTGTGCATCAAAATATTTGCCATTGTTCACAAGGGCCATAATAAAGACAAACATCTCAAATAAAACAGACACTCAAAAAACACAAAATTGTAGTCTAGGTTTTGGCACTAGTTTTGTGGGTTTGCTAAGTAACTTTACCACTCTGAATTCTTCATTATTTACATAAATGGGAATCCCTTCCTGTCCCAATTCTTGTGACTTGATTATCATATTTCCACAAAAAGGAAACTGGAAATTACGTAGTTTGATCAATGAATATACATTCTTTGTTGATTTGATTTGATCAAAATCACTTCACATTCTCAGGAGATGATACATAGGTTCAGACTTTGTTTGATGATACTTTGACTCCGACTCTTAAATAGTATTTCTCTGTTTCCAATCCTTACAATTTTTTTCTTGCCTTATTGCACTAAGAACACTAATACAATATCAACAGAAATGGTGACAGCAGACATCCTTGCCTTGTTCCTGATTCCATCCTTGCTTTGTTCCTTATCTTAACAGAAAAGCAGTCTATGTTTTACCTTTAAGTATGATGTACAGTGTAGATTTTTGCTAGGTATTCTTTACTAAGTTAAGTAAATTTTCTTCTTTTCCTAGTTTGCAGTGAATTGTTTTATTATAATTGTTTTATAATTTTGCTAAACCCTTTTTTCTGCATTTATTGAGATTATAATATGGTTTTTATTCTTTAATCATCACATTGTATTTTAATTATTGATTTACATTCACCTCCTTAATATGTCTTTGTCACATAACCTAATACATGAATGCTGGGCACTGTGCTAGGTGCTCAGAATTTTCTAGGATATATATATATATTGACTCCTATTTCTGTAAGTACAACATTTTTTTTCTGCAATACATTTTAGGCTACAAATAAACAAAAATAATTAATTATGCTCATAAGCAATTAATGATGTAATTTTCTCCTTACAACCATGAAATCAAGACTAGTCAAAATATTTTGTATGTTGTCCCAATTATCTCCTGAAAATGTTCAGTTGTAATAGATGAATTATGGATACTGCATGTATGGCATATTAAAAACTACACAAGCATCATTAGATAGAGACACAATGCTCTTTTTTTAGCAAATGAATATGTGTATGTATATGTCTCAATGCATATGTATATATATATAATATATATACACACATATTTTTTTTCTATCCTTACAATCATGTTTACTCTCTTTAGTGAACCACCTTGTCTTTTTTGACAGACAGAGAGAAAGAGACAGAGAGTAGGACAGATAGAGACAGACAGGAAAGAAGAGAGATGAGAAGCATCAGTTCTTCATTGCAGCAACTTAGTTGTTCATTGATTACTTTCTCATATGTATCTTGACCAGGGGACTACAGCAGAGCCAGTGACCTTGGGCTCAAGCCAGCAACCTTGGGCTCAAGCCAGTGACCTTGGGCTTCAAGCCAGTGACCTTTGGGATAAAGCCAGCTACCATGGGGTCACGTCTATGATCCCAAACTCAAGCCAGCAACCTTGCACTCAAGCTGGTGAGCTTGAACTCAACCAGATGAGCCCACGCTCAAGCTGGCAACTTCCAGGTATTGAACGTGGGTCCTTCATGTCCCAGTTCAACACTCTATCCACTACTCCACCACTTGGTCAGGCTAGTGAACCACGTTAAGTTTAGTTTTCTAATCACTAGTAGAAACTCAAAATATATCTTACTTAGTGAAGCTTTCTCAGTACTAATCCCACTAGATAGTTCAGCTGCTTCTTGGTCTTCTACTCTGTTTTTCTCTCTTGCACACAACTCACTTACTTATGGTGGCTTTTACTAGGAATAATGGACTGTTTAGTAAAATTGCTATAAAGCATTAAATGATACTTTTTTGAACCAGAGCTCAGTGCATAAAGTCAGTACCATATATAGTGGAGTATTTATAAATCTATGTTATATTCCTTAGTAAAGATGATGCTAAAGTAATTTAAAGCTACTTCCATATAATATAGAGCATGAGATGTTTCCACTCAATCACATATATGATCTTCATTGTACATAGCATGATATTTAGTGTTGTTGTAAAGATTTTCACCAGAGAATTTGGAGAAATACATATTCTAAAATGCTGAGCATTCTTTCCCAGGTAGATGTATTAATAATATGGTTTTGGGTGAGGCTCTGCTTGGGAATGAATATAAAATGTTTCAGTGAATGAAGTGTTGCCATTGAGGTTGTTCTCCAACTGAGTGTTATGATTTCCTTGACAGCTTATACTGTCACCTTCTTAAGTGACAGAAAACCTGTAGTGTTCTCTTATTTTCTATTACAAATAGAAATCTGGAAAAAATACATACTATCCACAGGCTTTATCTTGTGTGTAAATTTGCAGTGCTATGGGAGCTCTATGACAAATCCATGTGCTAACTTCCCTTAGTCCAATTAGTTTAAAATTGAAGCTTCTGTTTAAATCAAGATGAAATATATCTATTGATAATACTTTTTCTGTTACTATTTCAGGGGACAAAGAACATATGATTTTTATGAGTGTTTTGTAGGTAACAAAAATGATTTTTAAGCAAACATTTGTTGTTTTTTAGTATCCCATTATTTTCATAATCCTGTCTTTCATTAATAATAACCAACTTCTATATCACAAAATAAGTTCGGGGTTGTGTTCATATATTTTACCTGCCTCATAGAAATCAATGGTATAGCTTCTTTTATATTGTCCGGCGCATGAAGATGATTATCACTGTACCCCTTTGTGTCTTAAACCATGACTTTTTTGGCAATAACATAGTCTTTAAGAAAAGCTATATTGGCACTGGCTGGTTGGCTCAATGGTGGAGCGTCGGCCTGGCCTGCAGAAGTCCCGGGTTCGATTCCCGGCCAGGGAACACAGGAGAAGCGCCCATCTGCTTCTCCACCCCTCCCCCTCTCCTTCCTCTCTGTCTCTCTCTTCCCCTCCCGCAGCCGAGGCTCCATTGGAGCAAAGATGGCCCGGGCGCTGGGGATGGCTCCTCGGCCTCTGCCCCAGGCACTGGAGTGGCTTTGGTCGCAACAGAGCGATGCCCCGGAGGGGCAGAGCATCGCCCCCTGGTGGGCAGAGCGTGGCCCCTGGTGGGCGTGCCAGGTGGATCCCGGTCGGGCGCATGCGGGAGTCTGTCTGACTGTCTCTCCCCGTTTCCAGCTTCAGAAAAATACAAAAAAAAAAAAAAGAAAGAAAAAAAACGAAAAGCTATATTGAGTGTAGCTGCACTTATCAAGGATTTTTTTTGTTAAAAATATTATTTTCACACTCTTCTGCAAAGATTCACTAGTAATAAAAGCAAAAGTGTTATAATGGAAAGTTGGGGTAGAAATGAAATAAATATGGTGAACATAATGTTGCTATGTAACACCTTATCAGTGCAAGTTACTAATAGTGATTGGGAACTTGGCAGAATCAAAAGTACTTTAATAAAGCTTTGTCATTTTGATGTATAAAAGAGAGAGAGCCATGGGGACATATGTGGGGAAGAGGAACTACTGGTATGTTTAGTTCTCTCTACACAAAACCTAGATAGCCAACAAACCCTGGTCAGAAAAGAACAAGAGAGTAAGAGGGGAAAAACAGTGTTCCTAAGGTTTTAAGCATGAATTATAAAATATCATCCTGATTAGAAGATCTTCAAGAAGACACAAATCTTCACTCATTACTGTGTTTAAGAAACTTCTGATGCAGTGTATCTATAATATTGCAAGCCATAACAGGCAGTAGTTTGATGTTTAATGGATTAATTCTCAGTTCCACATAATAAACTGTCCAATATAAGTCAAACAAATAGAATTGTATGTATTGAAAGTCTGAGAATGACATCATTTATTTGGAACATTACATAAATGACTATTTATTTAAAAGAGCTTAATAATATTTTTCCACCGAGCAGTTACTGTTTTTTCAGATGTTGTGTGTGGAAGAACTGAAAGTCTGTCTTGAAAATGTGCTATTGATCTGGATGAAACAAGATCAATAGGTATTATAGTTACTCAGTGACTAGGTTACTAGAAAAATAAATGTGGACTATTTTATTGGCAAAAACACACATATTTCACAAGAAATGCTCATTTGTTTATATATCATTGTGTTTGAATTGTTTCTTTACAAATATATATAAGCCTTTTCTAATGTTGTAAACCTTATCAAATGCTAGGTTTATAAAGTATTTGCTTGGAGAAATTTTACTGTTCTACATAAGAAAACTTTATATATTTAGTTTACTGTAACTTAGCAGTGTTTAACATATCCAAATTCACTGTCATTTAAACAAAAATAGTGAAAATATTTATGTATTATGAATTTTAAATTTTTAGGTAAAGCTTATTATACATACATGTATTTATCTACACATATATGTTTTTCTTATATTTTACATGCGTTATTGATTTGTGCCCCCGAGAAACTTCAAGAAAAAATTAGGGCATGGGTACTCATCTTGTATGATGAGCACACTGGGTGGCAAAAATTCAAGGGAGTGATTGTGTTACCAGAACAAAGCCAGGCTTAGTAGCCTATTGCCACTGAGTCACAGAACCAAGGTTCAAGTGATATAAAAGTGTCTTTTATTCAGATTGCCAACAACCTGAGAAAGCAGGGGACTTATGTCCAAAAGAACTGCCTTACCATTCTCCTGGTGCTGACTTTTTATAGGCCTCAGGGGCAGTTAGTAATGGGGCAAGGAGCAATGTCCATGCAGTTAATCACATAGACAAGGAGGTAGAGATAACGAACCATCTGTTTGCATTCCTCCTGTAACAGAGCAGCTCAGACTGGCCATCTCCTAGCTCAGTTTCCGGGTTCCTCAGAGATGGTGGCTTCCAAGGACACTTCCCAGGCCCTCCTGCAAAGATAAAGTTCTGGTCATATTTCAAAGGGGAAGGTTGGGGAGTCATTAAGAGAGCAAATTACGTTCATTAGTAAGCAAACGAACTATTTCCTAAGTCTTACATAATCTCCTATTGATTTCAACTGAAAGCTAATATTACTGAAGCCAAATTTCTAGCTCTTGGGTCCCCTATTAATTCTAGCAAGTGCATGTGAGTCATAATTTTTTAAGAAGCAGAAAGAGCAATCAATGGAAAGAGACCTATATGACCTAGGACATACTTCTTTGTATACCACAGTTTTAAAACACGGATTAGTATGCTATCTTCTTCCATAAAAATAAATAACTTCAGTTTATTTCTTTGTGTGGGTGGAGAGGGAAGAGAGAGAGGAAGGGAGGGAGAGAGAGAAAGAAGAATCAATTTGTTATTCCACTTAGTTGTGCCATTGAGTACCTCCCAAATGTGTTCTGACTGCAGCTTGAACTGGTGGCCTTGGGGGTCGAGCCAGGGCCCTCTGGATCCAGCTGGTGCCCTTGAGGTAGAGCCAGCAAGCCCAGAATTGAGCTGACAACCTTGGGATGGACGACCCCAGGCTGGAGCCAGTGACTTTGGGTTCGAACTGGCTACCTCAGCGATCCGGGACAATGCTCTATTTACTACTCCACCAGCCTGGGCTAAAGTTATTTTTAATTTCTCTATCAGAATGTATAGGTGGAGAGGAAATATACATCAGAATTTTCATTATTGTTCTCAAATATTAATATATATATGAAGAAAATACAAGATTAAGAGTGAGGACTTTAGCAAACACTATATGATTGGAGGTCCTTTGAGGGTGAAAAATGGTAAGAATCTGGAATCTGTGGTGCCACATCTGAGGAGCTACTGCAACAGGTATATTGGGTAGAGAAAAGGCATAAACAGGACATGGCTTAAAAAAACTTACCAAGTTTTGTATCGTCAAGTGCAAGTCAACATAGAACCAAATGAGTTCCAGGGTGCTCAGAGCATGCAGAGATACAGTAGTTTAAAAATTAATTAATTAATTAAGAGATTGATGATAAGGTAGATCAATCTTACTGAACAGGTAAATTTCCATTCAAAATTGAGGTAGGTGATGTACATGCAGGAGAATGTGTAGTAGATGCATTTTAGATATAAAGAATGATAATATGTGTAAAGGTACAAAAGCAGGACATGGTGAAGAATGTGAATGAGATTATCAAGAGAAGCTGGGTAGAGAAGTGGTTCTGAGAAAGATGTTAAAAATCCATAGAGCAAGTGTGTTTAGAAGGACAGGAGATGGGAAGAAGAGCAGCAGACAGTACTGGAGGTTGAGTAAGGAGTTCAGAGTTAACGTGGTTTGCAAAAGGGGGCCCTAGATAAGCCTTGAACATGGCGATTACATGGGTTAGATATCTTACAGGTTAAAATAAAAGTATTGAAGATACTGAGAACCACAAGTTTATTTCTTTCTGCCAGGTGGAAGTGGAAGTGGTGAGTGCCTCCAGGCCTCTTCTATAATTGCTGCTAGAGCAGAAGAGAGCTCAGAAGAAATAGAGCTGTGCCTCAGAGACTTTCCCAGGACAAAGATACTAGAACCTAAAAATGGGCTAGCTGTGATGGAATCAGAGAAAAAAGAACAGTTAAAAAAGAAAATGGGGCCCTGGCCGGTTGGCTCAGTGGTAGAGCATCGGCCTGGCGTGTAGAAGTCCCGGGTTGGATTCCCAGCCAGGGAACACAGGAGAAGCGCCCATCTGCTTCTCCACCCCTCCCCCTCTCCTTCCTCTCTGTCTCTCTCTTCCCCTCCCGCAGCCAAGGCTCCATTGGAGCAAAGATGGCCCGGGCGCTGGGGATGGCTCCTTGGCCTCTGCCCCAGGTGCTAGAGTGGCTCTGGTTACGGCAGAGCGACGCCCCGGAGGGGCAGAGCATCGCCCCCTGGTGGGTGTGCCGGGTGGATCCCGGTCGGGCGCATGCGGGAGTCTGTCTGACTATCTCTCCCGGTTTCTAGCTTCAGAAAAGTACAAGGAAGGAAGGAAGGAAGGAAGGAAGGAAAGAAGGAAGGAAGGAAGGAAGGAAGGAAGGAAGGAAGGAAGGAAGGAAGGAAGGAAGGAAGGAAGGAAGGAAGGAAGGAAGGAAGGAGAGGAAGAAAATGAATCCATGATTTTTGAGCCCAGGAAACTAGGAGGAAGCTGCAACTGAAAATGCCTCTCTTAACTAATCAGTTTATTGAGCACCATCTTGTAATCATTATGCATGAGTCAGAGAAAGGTGAGAAAGAGTCCCATTTTCTTGCATGACAGTTGGTTCAGTGGGAGAAAGGTTGTGTGCGTGATGACTTTAGATGTCAATGTGTAATACTATACTCTCAGTACAATAGCCAAAAAGAAACATCTGCAAGACCAGTCTTGTGGTCTGATTTTTTTTTCCTTATTAACTTCAGCTATTGTAGGAATAGGTTTTTTACTTTGCATCTTGAATGAACTACCACATAGCTACCTTGTTAACTAGAAATCTGTAAACTCATACTATATCTTTCCTTTAGAAAACTGGCAATAAGTACCCTACCTAAAGCTATTATATAACCTATACTTTAATGTAATTAGAACAAACAGGCAAATCAATACAAGGTCTTGTATTTACAAAATCACTAGGTGCATAGTCAATATGGTTCCATGTAGAGTAAGGACAGGCCACAATGACTTTTTAGGTGGATTCTAAAATTATAACTTGACTTATTATTCTTTTGTGCTTACTGTGGCAAATTCATCACATAACATTTAGGGATGTCATAAAAAATATGATTTTCTCCTTGCCATGTGTTCTTATTCTAAGCCTTGTCCCAAACAATTGCTCTACAATAACTGAAGTGTCTAAAGTGTCAATAGCTCAGCTTTCAGCAGCCTGGGATACTTTTCTTGAACTTCTGTAAATAGCAACTGTTTCTGAAGGTGTATCCATAAGACTAAAATTTTTCCTGACTTTGTTTCACATTATATACTTTTTTCTTGGGGGGGTCAAAATGATAGATTTCACATTCATCTGTTCTATGAACAACTTCATACATAAAAATAAACTATTCATTTACTCATAAATTTAGCTAATGGTTGTTGAGCACATACAATAACACACTATGCAATCATGAGGTCATTTGGAGAAGGCAAACATGATAGAGCATGATTAATATGACTTGGATCAATAGAGAGCTATTGGGACACTAACAGAGATGCAGATCACCCAGTCAACATGTAGCCGAGTGGGTAGGCACATGCCAGGAAAGGCCTAATGCCCTCATAAACTGCATCATGTGGGATGACTAGAGGGTGCACCAGTGAAGGACATTGGAAAACCTTGATAGGCAAATAGTGAAGTTGAAGATTTCAACAGCCACCAGATTATTAACCACATTGCATCCCATGCCAAGCAGTTTAAACTCCACCCGAAGGGGACTCGGTAAGAAGGAGTATGATATGACTAGTGTCACACCAGGGAAGATCAGCAGCAATGTGAAATTCATTTAAAGGGAATAACAGCTAGAGGAGCAAGATCCAGTAAAAGGCTTTTAAAGCAACCCATAGCAAGCTTCTGATAGCCAGAACAAAGACAGTGCCAATGGGTGGAGGCAGAAAGAGGTTTCAAACAGCTGTGAAGAAATGAGAACCAAGGGGAATCCAGATGTTTCTTGTTAGCAAAAGCGGTAAGTTCTTCATTTTACCTCGCACTTTATTTTACCCTCTATTTCTTTAAGATTCTTTTATATACATTGATAGATTCGTTTTTATTAAACAATGGGTCAAATACTGTTGTATAGTATTTTGTCTTTTAAAATAAACATTCACAAGGGGTTTCACAGCTTGTGCAAATGTGTTAGGTATTTGCTTACTCAAATAAGTTTCTTTCTTTTTTTTTTTTTTGTTGTTGTTGAAGAGGCTTTCTTTTCTCCATTGTCTGATGTTGGCCCCTTTATCAAAAATTATTTGACTATATATATGTGGTTTTATTTCTGGGCTTTCTATTCTGTTCCATTGGTCTGAGTGTCTATTTTTCTGCCAATACCATGCTGTTTTGATTGTCGTGGCTCTATAATATAGTTTGAAGTCAGGTATTGTAATGCCCTCAGCTTCATTCTTTTTCTTTAGGATTGCTTTGGCTATTCGGGGCTTTTTATAGCTCCATATAAATCTGATGATTTTTTGCTCCATTTCTTTAAAAAATGTCATTGGAATTTTGATGGGAATTGCATTAAATTTGTATATTACTTTGGGTAATATGGCCATCTTGATTATATTTATTCTTCCTAACCAAGAACAAGAAATATTCTTTCATCTCATAATATCTTTTTTGATTTCCCTTAACAATGGTTTATAGTTTTCATTGTATAAGTCCTTTACATTCTTTGTTATGTTTATTCTTAGGTATTTTTTTTTCTTGCAATCGTGAAGGGGATTATTCTTTTGAGTTCGTTCTCAAATGTTTCATTGTTGGCATATAGAAAGGCTATTGACTTCTGTATGTTAATTTTGTATCCTGAGACCTTACTGTATTGGCTTATTGTTTCTAGTAGTTTTTTTGTGGATTCTATGGGGTTTTCGATGTATAGGATCATATCATCTGCAAAAAGTGATACCTTTACTTCTTCTTTTCCGATATGGATGCCTTTTATTTCTTTGTCTTGTCTGATTGCTCTGGCTAGAACCTCTAGTACCACATTAAATAAGAGTGGAGAGAGTGGACAACCCTGTCTTGTTCCTGATTTAAGGGGGAAAGCCTTCAGTTTTGTGTCATTTAATATGATGTTGGCTGATGGTTTATCATATATGGCCTTTATCATGTTGAGATATTTTCCTTCTATACCCATTTTGTTGAGAGTCTTAAACATAAAATTGTGTTGTATTTTATCGAAAGCCTTTTCTGCGTCTATTGATAAGATCATGTGGTTTTTGTTCTTTGTTTTGTTGATACGGTGTATTATGTTAACCCTTTTATGTATGTTGAACCATCCTTGAGATTCTGGGATGAATCCCACTTGATCATGATGTATTATTTTTTTAATATGTTGTTGTATTCGATTTGCTAGTATTTTGTTTAGTATTTCAGCATCTGTATTCATTAGAGATATTGGTCTGTAGTTTTCTTTTTATGTGCCATCCTTGCCTGGTTTTGGTATGAGGGTTATGTTGGTCTCATAAAATGTGTTTGGAAGTATTGCTTCTTCTTCAATTTTTTGGAAGACTTTGAGTAGAATAGGAACCAAGTCTTCTTTGAAGGTTTGATAAAATTTGCTGGTATAGCCGTCAGGGCCTGGACTTTTATTTTTGGGGAGGTTTTTAATAGTTTTTTCTATTTCTTCTCTGCTAATAGGTCTGTTTAGGCTTTCTGCTTCTTCTTGACTCAGTCTAGGAAGGTTGTATTGTTCTAAGAATTTATCCATTTCTTCTAGGTTGTTGAATTTAGTGGCATAAAGTTTTTCATAGTATTCTACAATAATTCCTTGTATATCTGCGGTATCCGTGGTGATTTCTCCTCTTTCATTTTGGATTTTGTTTATATGAGTTCTTTCTCTTTTTTCCTTGGTAAGTCTTGCCAAGAGTTTGTCGATTTTGTTGATCTTTTCAAAGAACCAGCTCCCTGTTCTATTAATTTTTTCTATAGTTTTTCTGTTCTCTATTTAATTTATTTCTGCTTTGATTTTTATTATCTCCTTTCTTCGGCTGGTTTTGGGTTGTCTTTGTTCTTCTTTTTCTAGTTCCTTAAGGTGGGAAGTTAAGTGGTTCACTTGGGCTCTCTCTTGTTTGTTCATATATGCCTGAAGTGATATGAACTTCCCTCTTATCACTGCTTTTGCTGCATCCCATAGATTCTGATATGTAGTATTGTCATTTTCATTTGTCTGTATATATCTTTTGATCTCTGCGCTTTCAAATAAGTTTCTTAAATGTAGCTGACTCTCATTGGATCACTTTAGCCCATTGTTCTAAAAAACCTGCTACTCTATAAAAGTTTCAATAACTGAGATTGCCACATATAGGAAAATATCGTCAAGTCCTGGTTGAGTAATTTTCTTCAAAATCAGTGCCTAGAGAAATATGAAACTATTTAATTTTTTTGTAGTAAAATAACTTTCTGTATTCTTTAAAGAAACTAAGTATATAGAAATCCTTAAGGGGAAACAATAAATTAGAAAGAATATCTTTTCAACTACACCTACTGCTTAACTGTGTAAGAAGATAAGGTATTCTTCAATATGCAGAGCCTAGCAATAAAAATCAACAGCCAACAAAGATTATATTTAAACAATTAAGAGATGCCATTGAAGATAAAATAAGATTACAAAATTATAGAATTTTAGCATTAGAAGGGATGACCAAAATCAAGTTTTCAGATAGAAATACAGCATATAGTTAGGAATAAAGCTACAGTTTGTTTAAATTTCAAGTTCCAGCCAACTCAGAAAGCATTTGTTTTCTATGCTAAAAAATGTGGTTTGGGGCATATTTCATTATAAAATCATATTCACATTTCACTCAATATCAATGATTATCATGGCAATAGTCAATTACATGTTCTTTTTGGGTAAAGAAATCGCCTGTTATACCTTCATACTAACCATAGTGCCTGGGCATCTGTTTCTGCCTTAACATTTGCTCTTAATGTATATGTACTAGAAACAACTCGAAGAACATGAGCAATGAAACAAAATGGGTGTCAGAGGAATGGAGGGCATGCTTATGTTTCCAAAAGGTCTAGGGTCCATCTGGATCTAGAGTCAAATATGTCACCAGGATCCACCTGCCTTCTCTCTATCTGTCTGCATTGGTTTCACTCTCAGGCAGGTGTTCCATTTAGCCAAGCAGTTCAATAATTCAGCAAATAGAAACCCACTGCTCTTGCCTAGTGGCGACCGACAGCACTCAGAATTTGGTGTCATTGGACTACCTGCGGCCACTAGAGTCAGATTTAGTTTTCCCTTAGCCCACTACTCAACCCTTACTGCATACTAGTGCTGTGTCTAAGGGAAGGATAGCTCTGATTGGCCAGGCCTGGATGACATGCAATTTCCTGGTCAGCAGATTTGCACCACCTGCCCTGAGGCTGATGAAAAGGTGGTTCCCAGGGGAAACAGTGGTGGTCTTAGCAAAAAAAGGAGCAAGGGGTAATCATCCAGTGAAAATATCAGATGTTCTCTACACTGCAATTTTGTGATTCGTTTTCTTATCTTTACTCATATTGCAATCTTTCCTTATCTCTCTGCCAACTCTTATCAAACTAAGCTTCAAAATGGGCTTTTGTTGATTAGGCCTTTCTTTCTAATAAAAATTTATTCCTAGCCCTGGCTGGTAGGCTCAGCGGTAGAGTGTCAGCCTGGCGTGTGGAAGTCCCAGGTTCAATTACCCACCAGGGCACAGAGGAGAAGCACCCATCTGCTTCTCCACCCTTCCCTCTCTCCTTTCTCTCTTTCTCTCTCTTCCCCTCCCACAACCAAGGCTCCATTGGAGCAAAGTTGGCCCAGGTGCTGAGGATGGCTCCATGGCCTCTGCCTCAGGCATGAGAATGGCTTTGATTGCAGCAGAGCAAGACCCCAGAAGGGCCAAGAATCACCCCCTAGTGGGTATACCAGGTAGGGCACATGTGGGAGTCTGTCTGTCTGCCTCTCCACCCCACCCCCCGCTTCTCACTTTGGAAAAAAACACACACACACACACACACAAAAAAAAAAACGTATTCCTTATTAGAAAATGCCCTTTTTTGTCCTAATCCAAATAGGTGTTCCTATTTTGTTCTACATGCAATCCTGAAGATTGCTGGAGACAGCATGAAAGAGTGTAGAGGCATCATGCAGTAATGGCTAGCACACTGATTCAAACTGCAGACACCAGAAGGCTAGTACTAGCATTCACCATTATGTGTTTCCTCTCACTCACATGAGGAGGCTGGTGGTACCATTCCCTTCCAGCTCTGGTGCTTCATGATCCTGGAAGAAAATATAGGTGTGGTACCATAATATAAGAGTAGAATTAATGTTAGTATTTTTCCTTGGTGTGACTATCCCTTACCCATGGCCTGACTGCTTCGCTCACATTTCACGCTCTCTTCTGTGGTCCTTTCTTGCTTGGTGCTCAGCCTAGGTCCCCATCAAATGCAAAAAATAAACAAAGACTTACATGCAGGTAGTTACTTGGAAAGTGATCCCAGGAAGAAGGATAAGGGACCAGGAAAATAAAATAAAGAATGTGAAAAGCTAATAAGAGAGTGCAGTATTGAGTTCACAGGAACTGTGGCTAGATTTCACCAGGACCTTTTAGGATCTACAGAACACTTAGGGAGGCAGGGAGAAGCATGTCCATATGGGTCCTCCCAATATTGTAGAGGGCTTTCCTTTGGGGCACTGGTATTCCTTCTCACCCAGAAGACCCCATGATAACAAGCAAAAGAGAGTAATGCATATCTGAGGCAATATAATATCAACGTGCAATGAAACCTTATTGGAACCGTTTATTGCAGCTAAGACTAGAGTCAGAAATGAAGCCAAGATGATGTGAGAAGGAGACAAGAGTTATCGGGTATACCTGTGTTGCTGCCTTTTTGTTTATTTTATTTTGTTTTTGTTTTGTTTTTTTAAAGCTGTCCCTCACGTGCATAAACATCTAATTCAGATTGTTTACTATGCTGCAACATGTCCCTGACTCTGGACACTTAGCTCTGTAGTGATTGGCCTGCCTCTGGCTCTATTGCCCTTCATTTGCTGCTTATATTTTTGTAGTTTCTCCTATTGTAGCTAATTGCCAATCCCTAGCACTGAAAATTTAATCCTGCTTTGAAACATATGACTTGTCCCAAGTGAAAAAATACCCTCCACTCATGAAGTCTAGGATAGTTACTGGGTTACTTGTAGTCTACCAGTAATCATGGATATTCTAATAAAGGGTCATATGAACATGATATGCTCATATACTCTTCTGCTTCCATTGGTCTTTCCACTTAAATATGTCTTAATCAGCTCTCCGAATTATGTATTGTACATCCTTCAAAGCTCAAGTCATAGAAGTTTTTTCCCACCTGTTAGAAACCATATTGGTTTTCTTAGAGTTCCTTTAAAATCCCTTACTTGCCCCCATTACTAATATATATAATATTTACCACTAGCTTTGTTGTGTGTTCATTTTAACTCAGGTAAATTATTAGTGGCTTGACTCATATGTACGATATATTTTGTATACCCTAGAGCACCCAGGTCAGTGTTTTGCAGATAATGGCAATTTATAAGTTACTGCTGAGAGAGGGGACTAATGGCTCAGATTTCTATCTCCTGCCACCACTCAGTGTCTGTATGCCACCTCTCAGTACCTTCGGTTCTTTATCAGTAAGTGACTCTAATAAGATTATCTAACTCAAAGTGTGAGGAATACATAATATACCATAATGAAGTACTTAGCCCAGTGTCCATCACAGAGATGCTCAGCCTTGCTTTATGGGCTGTTAGAACTGGCCTCAAGTTATGGCCATCAGCACTTTTATGGTGCCTGTTTGGGTTTTTTGTTTGTTTGTTTGTTTGTTTCTAACTAATTAACTTGAAATTAGCCTTGCCTTTCATGGAGCTCAATAGCTGATTCCTAAAAGCATGTGCATATCTGTAAAGCCAGAAGCCACGGCCACTACTACAGCAGCCCGGCCCATGCAGGTTCACATTGGATTTGGACAGTCGGTAAAGAAACAACGGAGCCCAAAACTGATAGGCCATCTTCTTTAATCCTAGCTTGCACCCGGCAGGCAAGTAAAAACACACACTGGGCTCCAAAACCCACTCACATTCAGTGCTCACAAAGCTACTGAATTATCCGAGTTTTCTAGAATCAAAGGTTTCTAGCTCACCAGACTTATTCACCTCTGTTCCCCATCTCCTTCCTTCTCCCTGCATAAACTGCACTAACTGGCTTCTCACTCAGCACTCCGCCATCTTGGCTGCCTCTCCTGGCCTCCTCCACGTGGCCTTTCTCTGCTCTCTACTGATAATCTCAGGAACCAAGAGCGCAAGCTCCCATTCTGCCCCTATTTTAAAGTGTAGAAATCTAAACCTTTAATCCAATATACAAAATAGGGAAGTCTCTAATACAAAATCACTTCTCTGAGGCATGATTGGATTGTACCACCCCATATCAAAAAGGGTGGGAAAGGCTTAATCCCAAAACCAAGCCCCAGGCTACAAGAATTCTGCCTGCCTTTAGCCCACCCCCAACACACATTAATATCACCTGGGCGACGGCCTCCATGTGGGCAGCGCCATCTTTAACAAAGTAAGCATAATATGTTTTATCTGCCCAACAATCCACCCCTATGCTCACTTTACTACCCACAATCTACATTACCGGCATCCCTGTGCAAGGAAATTAGGCACATTACACAAATTGCAACAGCACAAATCATAAAATTTCTACAATTACAAAGGTACATTTTACCAGTCTCTGAGCACTTAACCCAAAGTGCAAAATGTCCTCAGCCTTCTTTCTAGCCATGGAAAAAGCTTCCCGGGGCAGGGGAGTGATTCCAGCAAAGCCACCCCCCACCCCCATCAGGGTATTTCATATTGTCCAAAATCCGTAATCTGTAAGTCCATCCAACAAAGGAGCCAATGCCCACTCCGGTCGTAGTCCAGGAAATCAGTCCACACACATGGGGCGTCAGTCACCCCCTTCATCCCTGCCATCCTGGAAGGTCTTACACTGTCCCAAAGAGGAGCACGTGGCAATGGCAGTCAGCATTTCCATCCCTGCTCCAGCAAGCTTGTCCAGCCCTATGTCCCAAAATTGCAGGCCTACCAGGGCCATAGTAGGTGCTCCTTCCAGCTGGGCTCTCATCTTATGGAGACTGTGGATTGCAATCCAACCTGATTCTCCTCATTCTCCAAAGAGGAACTGAAAACACCAACTCGCACTGCCAGGCTCGAGTCCCGGGCCGCTGACTCCCTCTGCTCCGCAGACCTTGCAGCTCCAGCCCTGGCCTCAGCCCTGGCCTCCTGCCTCTGCTGGCTCTTCACAGCATCCAGGGCAATCTGCAACTCACGAACCTGTGAATCCTTCTCTAGCAGCTGCTCCATTTCCAGGCGAATCTCACGAACCTGGTTGGCCTCCTCCTCCAGCATTTCCTCCAGCTCCAGGGTCAGTATCTGTTTCTCCGATGTTTGCTCCAGCTCCTTCCACTGCTCAGTTTGCAGGTCCCAGGCAGCCTCTTCCACAGAACTCTCAGTTTCCTCATGCATGGCTATAAAAGTCAGCCAGCCTATGGTCCCCAAAAGGACAGCCATTAGGAACCCTAACACTAGCCAGTCCGCTACTCCACCACTCAAAGGCTCCTTGCCAATCTGTATCGAATCCTGCCGACTACGCTGTTGGTCAAATAAGTTTGTAAACATGATATATATGTTTGCTCGCTTGTGACTTATAATGGGTGTGGGGGACAGGCTATAAGCAGGCCAGGTTGTTGTAGCCTGAGGTTTGGTTTTGGGACTAAGCTTTTCCCCACACCCTTGACTGATTGTATGATCTGGGTGGTGCACTCTCATGAGAAATCCAATTATGCCTTGGATAAGTGACTTTGTATCGGAGACTTCCTTGTTTGTATATTGGATTAAGGGATTTTGGTTTTCTACACTATAAAGTGGGACAGACCAGGAGCTCAGACACACAGTTCCTGCTATCACAATTGCAGGGGCTCCCCTGATCCCTTGCCCTTCATGGGAAGAGCTGGTTTTCTGCTTTTCCCTTGTCTTCTTTTGTGGTTTGCCTGCCTTGGTGAGACACCAATAAATAGGATGGCCCCCCATCCTCTGACTCCGCCATTTCTTTATCGCCTGCCCGATCCAATGGGAACCTGCATGTGAATGGTCACGATGACGGCTCCTGGCCTTACATACGCCAAATGTAAAGCCAGCAGCCAGGGATGCTACTACAGCAGCCCGGCCCATGCAGGTTCGCATTGGATTCGGACAGTCGGTAAAGAAACAACGGAGCCAAAAACTGATAGGCCAACTTCTTTAATCCTAGCTTGCACCTGGCGGGCAAGTAAAAACACACACTGGGCTCCAAAACCCACTCACATTCAGTGCTCACAAAGCTACTGAATTATCCGAGTTTTCTAGAATCAAAGGTTTCTAGCTCACCAGACTTATTCACCTCTGTATAGCCAGGGGCCAAGGCCACTATCACAGCAGCCGCCTGGCCAGTGCAGGTTCGCATTGGATTTGGACAGTTGCTAAAGAAACAACGGAGCCAAAAACTGATGGGCTGTCATCTTTAATCCTAGCTTGCACCCGGCAGGCAAGTAAAAACACACACTGGGCTCCAAAACCCACTCACATTCAGTGCTCACAAAGCTACTGACTTATCCGAGTTTCCTAGAATCAAAGGTTTCTGGCTCACCAGACTTATTCACCTCTGTTCCCCATCTCCTTCCTTCTCCCTGCATAAACTCTGCACGAACTGGCTTCTCACTCAACACTCCACCATCTTGGCTGCCTCTCCTGGCCTCTTCCACGTGGCCTTTCTTTGCTCTCTGCTCTCTAATGCTAATCTCAGGAACCAAGAGAGCAAGCTCCCTTTCTGACCCTATTTTATAGTGTAGATTCAAAACCTTTAATCCAATATACAAAATAGGGAAGTCTCTAATACAAAGTCACTTCTCTGAGGCATGATGGGATTGTACCACCCCACATCAGAAAGGGTGGGAAAGGCTTAATCCCAAAACCAAGCCCCAGGCTACAAGGATTCTGCCTGCCTTTAGCCCACCCCAACACACATTAATATCACCTGGGTGATGGCCTCCACATGGGCAGCACCATCTTTAACAAAGTGAGCATAATATATTTTATCTGCCCAACAATATCAAAAATTGGTAGCGTTTATTGAGAATGACTGGTAGTTGGTTTAGATTCCAGAGTACCTTAGTGTTTTGTCCAAGGAAGCAGACTTGGAAATATGTAAGAAAGATACTTGTACTGTCATGGTTCCACAGGACACTTTTGCCCAGCACCCCTGGCCTCTTGCCCTTCACCTGTCCCCTTTCACCAATCCTTTGGTGGTTACATCCTTCAGGAAGTTTCTCTTTCTCAGACCACACTGACATTTTTCAACTTGTATTGCATTTGAAAATCTTCCATATCATTTGGATCTTATCTTTTTCTCTAAGGCTTTACCTGTACTAATTGTGTCTTTCCAACTAGATTTTAAGCTGCCTCGGGGCAAGGATCACATTTAGTCCCTTATCTAGGACAGCAGTTAGCACACTGCTGAGTTCCCAAGGGACTCTGAGAAAAGAAAGGTTGATTGGTTTACTAATTAAGTCACATTGCATTTCTTAATTTGTACTTCAATTTACTAGTTTATTTCTAGCCAGTACTTGAGTCAGAAGTTATATTTTGCAGTGCAGTACCGGCTGGCCTTTAAAGCATGACAGCTATGTTATAGAATGTCAGTTGAGGTGTGGAATCTCTGAATCGTTTACTGGAATGAAAAGTAAACAAAGCCAATAGTTCCTTTAATTAGAAAGCCTTTGAAATTATACTGCATGAATCACTAGGCTGCCCTTAAGGAATACTGGCTTTCTTTCTAATATTTAAATGCTCCAGAACCAATACCTCATCAGACTTCCTGTCACTTCCATGCGCCTGTTTACAAGGAAGAATCTGATGATAACACCAGTGACCTGAAATAATTGCCATGTACGTTTGCTTCTGATGAAAGTTCAATTTTTGCTGAAAGATGCCTGGAGCTCACACTGCTTGCACTGACAGCAGCCTGCACATTCCTCTCTTTCTGGTCTAGTGGAGAGGAGATGCAGTTCCGGAAGAAGGGCCTGTGAATTCCCTCCTCTCCTCCCCTCTGCTGTCCTCGGGCATGAAGCAATAATCCTGGTTTAAGGGAGAATGGAATCATTATTTTATTGTTGTGATGAGGCACAAGATGCTAACTTGCAACCAACTGATGGGCAGCTGGTCGGGCCAGGTCAGAGAGCAGGCCTGGGCAGACTGCCCTTCCAGGGAGCAAGCAACCCAGCTCGGGGCAACACTGGACTTCGCAAATGGAAGAGAACTCCTGAACTAGAAATCACTCAATATAAAATTCAAACTCCCAAGTAATGACTATCGAATGCAAGAAGTACCTAAGAAACGAGGGAAACGAGAAAGATTGCAGACTGCAGACATGAAATGGTTTCTCTTTAGCAAGGCTTCTTAAATATTTTCTGCCCTGGAGCTCTTTGAAGCTGCATATTTATTGGGTATGATTTATTTATTTGTTTACACCTTCCACAGGCCAGTGCTGGGCAAAGCTCATCACCTCCACTCTCCTCCCCAGGTCCCCTAGCCGGGCTCCTCTTAAGTCTGCTTGGAGATCTCTGCTGCCTTTTGAGCGGCCAGCCCTGCTTGGGAGGGAGTGTGCCACAGGGGCGTGCCAGGTGTCTTGTGCTCTGAACCCTTCCTGTCTCCTGACCCCTTACAAGCAAGTCAGCGCCTTTCCTTTTGAGCCTTGTTTGAATTGCTTAGAACTCTCCCAATTGCTACTAACAGAAAAATGCATGAGCCAGCTCACCCCAAAGGAGGATTTATCATAAGGACGCGGGCGTTTCATGCACTTCAAGGGCGGGGAAGCTGCTAGGCTTCAAAGACTGGAGTTACAGATTACCAGGCTCCTTTGCTGCTTCTCTTGGGTTTGTGCGGTTTTTTTTCCCTCCATCTCTATGAAATATTTTCTTCTGAGGGATCCATATGGCAAACAAACCAATAAACAAAAGGCAAAATAAAAGGAAATAAACATGACAGCAAAGTGTGCATTACATAGCTAGCAGTGGGTATGGGAGGATTCACTCATTTCAAACTTTAGTTTTATGAAGAAAGACAGCTCTTTGGACAAACTTCCATTAATAGCTATTTCTACCCCAACTAATGTAAACACAGCTGCCACTTCTAAGTGACCATGTGGCATAGGAGAAGCAGTTCCTATAAAACGGGGGGGCAAAAAGAAAAAAAACAGTAGGTGTCCACCTTACGGCTTTGTCTACAAAGCCGCTGTGCTGTTCTCGCCCAAGCGTGGACTCGACGAGCTCACTGCTGCTTTGTTCCTAAACAAACGTCTCTCAGAAGAAACATTGGAAAATTCTCCTAAATTGAGAATTAGAGCTGGTAGAAGCGAAAATTAAAGTTTCTCAAATCATAGCAAATATTATAGATGGAGTTCTAATCTGTTGACCTTGAGTTCTGTTGTTCTACATGTGATAAAATTGATTTAAACAATAAATATCTACAACTCATTGCTGGCCTCTCTGAGGTCAAATCTGGTATGAGTGCCACCAGTTACAAACCCACAAGTTGTTTTCTTATGAACTCTGTTGCTTGCTTTAGTAAATGTTTTATTTACATTCTTAAAAATACAGTTTCACTCTATTGGGTACAATAAGTTTATACACATACAAGCACAGCTAGTGCTCAATTTACGACCACAATTGCTTCTGACAGACTGGTCCTAACACGATTTGGTCATAAGTTGAGTAGGCTATATGTACAGTACTGTGAAGTGATGTTATAAAAATCTCTAAGTCAAATTTTATCATAATTTTCTTTCATTATTGTTATATATCATAATTTTCTTTGTTCATTTTATGCCATTTGTATCATCTCTACACCATTTTGTTTCTTATTTTTACATTCATCAGGTTTAATTAAGTAAAACACTGCATTACCAGTACAACTGGTTTAATATTTGCAAAGACAATTTCCTCTTGGTAGACATCTCGGGAGGGGTTTGATGAGAAATATCCAAGACACAAAACAAAAATTGATGTACCAAGTCTGGGATAATATTAATAGTTGAAATGGTGCATGGGGAGATAGTAGTGCTGCCGGAAGCTGGTCTGCACTGTTGTATGCCCAGCTGGGCAACGCTTGTGCTGCCAGATGCGAAGCAGTCGTGGCTAGCAATTGTGGTTGTAAAGTCGAATGGTTGTAAGTTGCATAGGTCGTAAGTCAATCAATATTTGTGTGTGTGTGTGTGTGTGTGTGTGTGTGTATATTTATGAGTGTCAAAACAGGTATGTTGTTCAAATCTGTATGTTTACTATCTTTTGTGTATGCTCAGTTTTTCAGTTTCTGACACTGTAATTGTGGATTTGTCAATTGCTTTGTCAAATGCTGCTGGATTTATTATATCTGTCTTGTAAAAATAATTTCTTTTATTCATATGCAGTGTGTCTTTTTATTTCTATTGATGCTTTTTTCCTTAAAATCTGCATTGACTGAGAATAATACTGCTACATCTTAGAGGTAGTAGTTGTTCTTGTTACTAGTATTTACCTGGTGAATTTTTTAGATTATTTTTAATATTCTTATGTAATTTTAGTGTTTAGATATATATACATATTTCAAGAAGTAAGAGTAGAATAATAAATGCTTGTTTATTTATAATCTCTGACCTGAAGAGACAAATCTATTTTATTTGTTGTCATTATAACTGTATTTTCACTATTTCAAATAGTTTATTTAATGTCATGTTTTCCTATTACTCTACAGACCACAGTTTATTTAATTTTTCAGGTTATGTAAGTTCAATTTTGTGTATGTTTTCTTTTTTTTTTACAACCCTCATCTGTATCTACTTTTCTTCCTGATAAATTCATCTTTCAATTTCTTTTCTTTCAGGGGAAGGACTATAAGGATGACTACCTTCATTATTTTCTGAGAGTGACTTTATTTTACATTTATTTCAATGATAGTTTAGCTGGGTAAAAATGTCTAGGATTACTTAGCCTTATAAAGATATTACTCTTTTCTTCTAACATCAATTGTTTCATGTGAAAAGAATTTTTTTTTCTGATTATTGTTTCTTTGTAAATTATCTTTTCTTTCCATCTTATAGCTTTGTGGGTGGAGGTTTTGTTTGGTTGATTTTTATAACTGAAGGACATTATGATATATTTATATGTGGAATCCCCCTAATGTTTGAAAAAACATTTGAATTTAAGGACATAATTCATTTGGAAGATTCTCAGTTATTATTTTTCAGATACACTTTCTTGGTCATTGTCTTTAGTCTATTCATTGGGAACTCATTTTTTTTTTTTGCCTTTGAAACAACTTCTCAGATTGTTAATGGTGCCCTTTAACTGCATTTTAGTACAATCTTAATGATTATATCTTTTTGTGCTATGGTTTGCACCTGTTGCAATATACCAAGTCGATAGTGCTGTATTTTAATATAGTTATCTTTTCATTAGCTCAGTTACACTAGACTTATCCAGGTTTAGTTCCTTTTTATTCAACTATATTTTTTACTTTCAGAATATTTTATTGCATATTTTATGGTCAGGTGTTCTTGTTTCATTCCTGTTTGGTTTTTGTTTTATATTATTCTTTTTAAATAAAAATTATTCCTTCATTTGTCATATAGAGCTTCTTATCATAAGGATGCTATAATCTCTGTCAGACTTGTTTATGATTTTAATTTCATTTGAAATGAATGGTAAGGCAAGGGTCATATCTTATATCTCTACATTCCTGATGCATAGTACATGTTAGGCACATAGTAGAGATTCTGGATAAATGTTGAATTAATAAATATATTGCCGGACCAGGTAGTGATAAGGCAGATAGAGCATTGAACTGGGATGCAGAGGACCCAGGTTTGAAGCCCTGAGGTTGTCAGCTTGAATGCAGGCTCATAAGCTTGAGCATGGGCTCACCAGCTTGAGCATGGGGTTGCTGGGCTGAGCATGGGATCATAGACATGACCCCATGGTTACTAGCTTGAGCCCAAGATCACTGGTTTGAATACCAAGGGTGCTGGCTTGAGCACAAGGTCAGTAGCTTGAGCAAGGGTTCACTAGCTCTGCTGTACCACCCCCCCCACCCCAACCCCTATCAAGCACATATGAGAAAGCAATCAATGAACAACTAAGGAGACTAAGGAGCCTCAACGAAGAATTGATGCTTCTCATCTCTCTCCCTTCCTGCCTATCTGTTCCTATCTGTTTCTCTCTCTGTCTGTCACAAAATAAATAAATAAATATATTAATGTTCTATTTTTGTATAATCAGAGATATTTAACGATAGTTAAAAGAATATGTCATTCACTACTACTCTTTTTCAGTGATGAGAAAATTGAAACTCAGGATAACTTTACCACTTTTCTGTTAAACAGTCTGGATTAGAGCCATGAAAAAAGCTAATGTCTTTCTAAATGTCTTTATTCTATTCTGTCTTATAATGCTCTTTCTTCCTTCAGTCATTCATTTATTATGGCATACATTTATGCTTTTATTCATTTTAAGGATTTTCCTTTTACAGCTATGCTAAATAATCATATTATCTGAAATAAATTTTCTACACAAGACACCATATTTTATAAGTTGGTTTAAATCTAGATAATGTGTTTACTACTTTAAAATAAATTTGTTACAATTTAGCAAGAAAAAATTTAATTTATTTAGTTGATTTTATAAACATTTTTTTTATTATTATTAAATACAGAAAATGGTAAGATCCATTATAGACTTTTAAATCATATTTTAGTCAAACTTAAATTTGTTATTTAAACACCAAGGTTTTTAAATGTTTATGTGTTAAATATGCTTTGTGTCTTTTGTAGCAGAAAGGATGTGGATTTTACATTTGCTTTCTAAGCAAATTAATGATGTAGTTGGAAAGCATAGCAGGATATAGTGGGCTATAAAGAAACCAATTTAAGTAATTTGTGCAAATACTTAGAAGTTTTATGGATTAAATTACAGACAAATTTCCTACGACAAGGCAGCTTCCTCTCAGAGTACAACTCCAGTCATATTGATGTACAGATAGGCAATTAAAAAATTCAAATTAACAAATTAAGTCTCATGGGACTAAATCAGCTGATTTTATAATTTACTTTTTTTCTTTGACAACATTTTCCTCCAATTAAATATGCTAGCACTTAATAAAGCTGTCTTTCTTTCTCCTGTTATCACTGAAAATTTTTGCACAACTGTAATGATCCATGTTCCTTTTCTTTTAAGGAAATATAGTTCACTGGAGTGGTTGATAACAAATGTATTCCAATCAACAGATTGAGATTTAATCCATAGCTGGGTGTGAGCTATGCAGTAGCATGAACTTACACTGCTCCTTTAAGCCTCACTTTACAGGTGCGAATGGGATAAGAATATATACTTTATATTGTTTTTATGAAGAAAAAATGAGGTCATGTGTTAAAAAGTATTTAGTACTTATTAAATGTTACCTAACTCTCTGTAGACTTATTTCCACTTTTACAAA
Source organism: Saccopteryx bilineata (assembly GCF_036850765.1). Lineage (NCBI taxonomy): Eukaryota > Metazoa > Chordata > Mammalia > Chiroptera > Emballonuridae > Saccopteryx > Saccopteryx bilineata. The sequence continues at coordinate 20,732,475 of NC_089501.1, forward strand.
CACACAGACACCTTCTCTTAACCTATATTTCTAAAATATGTATACTATTACTAATGACTATTTAAAATACTTTGTCTTAGTGACTCATTAAAACCCTCCCCAGAGGAGAACTATGCAATATTTAGATGGCAGGCAGTATATTGTAGAGCTTCACATCTTCATTATTTCAGTCAGACAAATAAAGGGTAATAAGGCAGCATAAGCAGCTAACTTACCTTCTCTAAGCCCCAATTTCCTCATTCTTACAATGAAAAGATAATGTAGCTATATAAGTTGTTGAGTGGATTAATTAATAGAAAGGGCTAGCCCAGTGTGTGGAACATAGTAAATACTCAGTTAACATAACCTTCTATAATTATAACCATTATTATAAAATATATTTTGGAAAATGGATATAGAAATATGCCTTTGTGGAAAAGTATGTGCTTTCCTTGGTGTTAGTGGTAATACATTGGCAAATGTCTTTAACACTGAGATGGTCAACTGTGAAAACCAATTATCACACAATTAGAAGCCTCCTCAATTAAGAAAAGATTAGGTTATGTTGTTAAAACACCCACCAATATTTTATGCCAATCTCATCTGTGACGCAAATTAAAGAGACCCCAGTTAACAGTTGTTTAAGTCCTTTTCCTTACCCTCCCATACGTCTCTTTGGAGACATCCATAAGATTTGCATTAACATCTTTCAAGTTGCATCTGGATAGAACCAATATGTGATCGTCCTCTTGCTACATTTCATTGACAAACACTACAACGTTTGCTTCTCATTGTATTTTTAAGCTTGTGTGTAAAAAAATAACTACTTCATGAGATATATGCCCATCTTTAAAATGGTAAAACCAAAAAGTCTGAGCATGTTGACTATCTCGAAAGGAGACCACTATATATTTAGCAATTTTTTCTTCTGGGTATAAGAAATTTATCAAAAAATTAAATCTTAGATATAAATAAAAGTAACTATGAATTTCAAAAAATTAGAAAAACAGATAAATAATAAATACTGTGATACAAATTTAAAATAAAAGGAAAATGGGACACTTTATAAAACTATTACCTGTCCAATGAGAAAACAATCAATGAACAACTAAGGTGTCGCAATGCGTACGAAAAACTAATGATTGATGCTTCTCATCTCTCCATTCCTGTCTGTCTGTCCCTGTCTATCCCTCTCTCTGACTCTCTCTCTCTGTCTCTGTAAAAAACAACAACAACAACAACAAAACTATTACTTATCCTTAAAGGGCAGCCTTACTTTCAGAATTTAATTACATAGCATATTGTAGCTACACTATTTGGGGTTAAATAAAACTGAGATTTAAAAGTCAAAGCACTCTAAAGTCTTCTGGGGTCTCTTGGTAGTACAATTTGGAAAAATAAAAATATTTAAAATCAGTATGTAATTTTGTAGTTTTATATAAATTATTCCCTGTCTCTGAAAGTTTGGTATTTTTTAGCATCATTGAAATGAAGAAACAGAGACTCAGATAGGTGTACTGGCCAACTGGGGTAAACTAGAGCAGAAACACAAACTCAGATCTTCTGACTCCACATTCTACTTGAAGAACTTCATAATTGTTTTACAAAAAATGAAAAACAGGATACAAACTATGAATTTAGATTACATAAAAGCACTTCTCAGTATTACAATTCTTAATGCAATAACAACATTTTTTGTCTAAAATGCTAAAAGTGGGGGGAAAGATTGGAACCTATAAAAAAGGATCTTTACAGGTCCAGGATCAAATATAGTAGCCCCTTAGCTTCTACTTTGTGTACCATAAGTTCATGGTCATTAATATGATGCAATAGTTACTAAAATTCTTTTCTTGACTAATCAATAAACTAAAGGATGGTAGGCTATAAAATCATGATATTAATAGTTTTCAAACTTTTAAAAGAAAAATAAAATAACTAGTAAAAAAGGAATATATGTGTTCACCAAACATTTTGATGAGCAAAATAGTCTGATTTTCTAAATACAGTAATACTAGATTTTTGTCTCTTTAACTAAGTACTTCACAGCACTTGATAAATGTTAAATTAGATCTATGCTCAGCATGTCTGCTTAGTGAATATTAAATAATAATAAAAATAATCTAAATACCACTGTGAAGTCAAAGGAATATTTCTTTTTACTAGATATTTCCTCCCATGTTTATAACTTTAATAGAATTTGAATGTTATACACCATGCATACCAACTGTTATAAAAATTAAGAAATGTGGTTGATGGTCTGTCATCTTAATCACAATTTGTATCCCATTTACCTTGGTAAACTCTACATCCTGTTATATATCTAATCCTTTCACTACCTAACCAAATAATTAATACCTTTACAAACACATTATAAAAATACAGATTAGTAAATAATTCATTATGCTCTTCATTTCAATACTAATTGCCTACAGGCTTAATGAGCTCTTCATTACAATAAGAAAACTGATGTTAATTTTTATTAGATGTAAAACTTCAAAAAAAACCACACTTTACCAATCTATAACCCAACTCTTGGTGTTTAATAAAAATTCTTAAGGGAAAAGTCTTGCCATTGACTACTGTTAGCTGATTTTAAATAACTATTGTATAATATAGTGTTAAATTAGAAATTTTGACTGATACACCAATAGATGCTGAATTCTGAATTGGTAAGAGACTATCTGTAGAATTTACAAGTATAGTACAAAAACTCTAATTCACATTAAGTGGATAGGGGATGATATTATGGGAATTGAGAGGAGACAATGAAGAGGATTTTATTTATTTATTTTATTTTATTTTTTACAGAGACAGAGAGTGAGTCAGAGAGAGGGATAGACAGGGACAGACAGACAGAAACGGAGAGAGATGAGAAGCATCAATCATTAGTTTTTCATTGCGCATTGCAACACCTTAGTTGTTCATTGATTGCTTTCTCATATGTGCCTTGACCACGGGCCTTCAGCAGACCGAGTAACCCCTTGCTTGAGCCAGCGACCTTGGGTTCAAGCTGGTGGGCTCTTGCTCAAACTAGATGAGCCCGCGCTCAAGCTGGCAACCTTGGGGTCTCGAACCTGGGTCTTCTGCCTCCCAGTCCGACGCTCTATCCACTGCGCCACTGCCTGGTCAGGCAATGAAGAGGATTTTAGCAGTGAGCTACATGTTAGAGGAAAGCCCCACTTCCCCAAGGGAAGGGGTGTGATACTCCTGAAGACTAGAAGGGCCTTCAGCTGGGTCATGAACTATGAGCTATGGACTCTGCAATTAGCAGGCACACGGACTAGTATCTGACCCCTGCCTCAAAATCTGTAAGGTAAAGACAAGCCTGGTCATGCTAAACAAACAAAGAATGAGAAGAGTTGCTACCTCATTGGGATCAGTCTGTTCCCGGTGTTTGATGGAGTACAAATGCGTGTTTGTTTTCCCAGGAGTAAATGCAGGCCACTCTTAAAGGAAGAGTCTGCAGAAGGTCACATTAGATGCTGTCAAATGAGGCCTCTAGAGGTCAACAGTTCTTGGTAGAGAAGGAACCATAAGTAGGCCATTAGAATACTGGGATGCAACAGAGTGCATTTGCACTGGTCATGTAAACTGCATTGTGAGAGAGCCACCATGGACTGGGGACCTTGCAAAATCCCCAGAGACTCCTTTCAGCTCTGCCTAGCTATCGTGCAAGGAGAGCTGGAAACCAGCCAGTGTCACTGGAATCAAGTAAGAACTTTTCCGCTTTTTCTTCTCCTCTTTCACCCCTCCCCTCCCAACTAGATAGCCAACCTCAGCTGTGGCAGAGATCTCTGTTGCATCAAGAGCTGTGAAACAGAGAATGACCAGCCCTCACCCCCTCTACCTTACCAGTCCTGGGTTCTATCCTTCGGCAAGTACAACTGTGGAAAGTGGAAGCAACAGCACTTTTGGATAAACATGAAGCTTTTAAAAATTATATGGAACTGGGCCTTCCAATTACAGCATCTCATCTGTCTTTCACCCCTTAAGAGTGAGCTTTTTAGTAAGTAACAAAAAGAAGAAATGGCACAGAACCACTTGTGTTCTGATCCAGGGATAAGGAATGTTTTTTCACCTCAATAAATTTGAAAGACAGTAGGAGGAGAAAAAAAAACTAAATGGTATCTGATTAAATTCAGTCAGTCCTGCTTGTTTAACCTACAGTCACAATTGTTATATTTGAATTAAAAATAAGTTATTGAAAACTTAAAAACTTTCTGAAACTCAGGATTCCTAACATAAAACAATTAAAGACTATAAGGTAACAGAACCTACAGTTTTAAATGTTTAAGTCCAATACCCTCCAAAAGTTCTTTTTTGTATCTCTAGGTAAAGATGAAAAGAATTTGAGGACATAGGTTTTTGCATGGGTAGATCCCTGTAATTCTGTAATTGGTAAGTCAAGTGAAACATGGAAGAATCAATCGTTCTCCTTTTCTGGGCAGTGACTTAAATCTCTTCTATTAGGAAAGGAATGGGTAAGGACTTTTCACTTCACTTAAAAAGGAGAGGGAACATATTCAAATTTTACATCAACTGTATTGCCCTTAGAAGTTTGGGACTGAATTCTGTTTAACAAGGCACATCCTGTGTATGCAGGATTGAATCAATGCCTACCCTGGAAATAGCTTATCTTTCAGTCACTTGCTTTAAAATGGAAGCTGGTAGCTGTTAGACTTGAAAATAGTCTCAAAGGTTTAGGAAGGAGAGCTAGCTTCCTTTCATTAGAACCAATGAAAAATAATTTGAGAATGTTGTTCTCTTCTCCCTGATAAACTGTAACCCCTTCCAATAAAGACAAGCCATGGGTTAAATCCATGCAAGAGACAAAATTATTGGTTGGGTAGCATTAAATATATTTTAGCAACACAGCTAGTTTATATCAGCTAAATCTTATGGTAAGGTTCCTTAGATGACTGAGAAAATTTGTAGCACATTATTTTGTCCTTTCTAAGCATTTATTATTTGAAATCTTAAATCAACTTATTTAACCATTATTTTCTCCATTTCAAAGCTTACAATGAATCTGGAAAAGTATATCTCTGGGGCCCTGGCCAGTTGGCTCATTGGTAGAGCGTCGGCCTGGCGTGCAGAAGTCCCAGGTTCGATTCCCGGCCAGGGCACACAGGAGAAGCGCCCATCTGCTTCTCCACCCCTCCCCCTCTCCTTCTTCTTTGTCTCTCTCTTCCCCTCCCGCGCCGAGGCTTCATTGGAGCAAAGATGGCCCGGGCGCTGGGGATGGCTCCTTGGCCTCTGCCCCAGGCGCTAGAGTGGCTCTGATCGCGGCAAAGCGACACCCCAGAGGGGCAGAGCATCGCCCCCTGGTGGGCAGAGCATCGCCCCTGGTGGGCGTACAGGGTGGATCCCGGTCAGGCACATGTGGGAGTCTGTCTGACTATCTCTCCCCATTTCCAGCTTCAGAAAAAAAAAAAAAAAAAGTATATCTCTGGGATATGTATATACACACACACACATATATATATATATATATATATATATATACACATACAGACACATATAATAAAATTATTTTTATTATTATAGCTGTTTTCCTACATTTGTGTGCACCCATCAAATGCTAACTACTTTACTTGATGACACTGATGTAGTTGTTTATGTGCAACGTACTAAATGATTTTTATATAATTGATAAAATTGGCTTTCACTTATCCACAGAACAACTACAAAATGAAATGACATAAACATTAGTCTTAGGAATTCTGCCATGAAATGTGATTATTTGATTCTGTGTTAGTGACAGATACTGTATACTCTAATGACACATTAGAAGTAAATAGCAACATTCAGTGACTGTTTTCTCGTTTTCAATTATTTTCAATGTTCTCTTTCGAACAAGCTCTCCCAGGAAAAAAATAACAGTGAAGAAAAGCACCAATTTGTTGCTTCCTGATTTCTTTTTAATCCTCATTTGTGATCAAAGTCCTAATGCTGTATTTACAAATGAAAGAATAGTATAGTATAGATAAAAATAATATATGGATCAAGGTGCAGGTGATGTTTTTAATTTCATACATACTTGCATTAAATTTCTGATTTATTGAGACAAAATTGCAGAAATTAATAGAAGCAAGGATAATAGAGCAGAAGCAGAGAAACACATTAACTAGATTTTGTTCCCTTTGTTTGTACCCTTAGTTACCATACATCGCAACATGGTTCCAACATGGCCCAACATGGTTCCTTAGTTTCCATACATGGCAAGCAGTTATGGTGATAGAGTTCATGTAGATATTGTATATCTAGAGTTAAGAAAACTGCATAGAACTTGTTGAGCAACTGCTTTTAATATAATCATCAGCAAGGCCATGTCCTCGAACAAAGTCAGTACTCAGATGTTTCTGAACAGGATCTCAAGTTATCTAGATGATATGTATATATTCAGATATATTCCTCTCATCTCACCTAATAAAATCTGAGCTTGTCTTTATTTATTGAACCTGTTGGGAGACTACAAAGGTGCAAAAGAAGTGTATATATGATTTCACCCTGTCTTATTTCAGGGTGCTATAACAAATATACCATAGACTGGGTGGCTTACAAAAACAAACATTTATATCTCACAGTTATGGGAGCTGAAAATGTCAAGATCAAGGTATTTGCAGATCTGGTATCTGGTGAGGACATGCTTTATGGTTTGCAATGTCAGTCTTCTCCCGTGTCCTCAAACAGCAGAGAGCATGGAGAGAGGAAGCAAGCTCTCTGGCATATTTTCTTACAAAATGCACATAAGAGAGCTCCATCATCATGACCTAATCACCTCCCAAAGGTTCCACCTCCAAACATTACCACATTAGGAATATGGCTTGGCTATATACATTTTGGGGGGTAGACAAACATTCAGTCTACAGTATACTCTTAAATCATTTGCAAGTCCTGACCAGTTTGCACAGCTGATAGAGCACTGGCTCGGCATGCAAATGTCCCAGGTTTGATCCCCGGTCAGGGCACACATGAAAAGTGACCATCTACTTCTCTTCCCTTTCTACTCTCTTTCTCTCTCTCTCTCTCTAAAATCAGTAAATAAAAGCTTATTTTTAAAAAGATAAACTTGGTTTTAAAAAAGAAGTAGTGCTTTTGATTGGGAGAGTAGGAATGGAGACAAGGGAGGCAATAGCGAGTAGGAGAATATTCCAGTAGAGAACTGAACAAAGAGGATGTGAATGATTAATTTTAAAACATCTAAAAGCATGCTGCTGGCATCATAGTATTGATATGTGCAATATTGAGGTTTCTGAATGCAGACTGCACAGCAGCCTTTACTAATGGACAAGTCAGATAACAGCGGACAGAATTTCTGAATATCAATGAATCTCTGGCAAGTATTAGAACTATTGTATATTAACATAAGATTTTGTTTCACACTTTCTTTTGGACACAGACTATATGTTTTTTTATTAAATATGTGAAGAATGTATTTTTTTATATTTTAAAGTTAAAGTAAGAAATAGTTATTTTTTGTAAATGATATTAAGGAAAACTAAATGCCTAAAATAAGTTTGGAAAAGGATATTATGAACTGTTAAAATATAGCCTGACCTGTGGTGGCACAGTGGATAAAGTATCAACCTGGAAATGCTGAGGTCGCCGGTTCAAAACCCTGGGCTTGCCTGGTCAAGGCACATATGGGAGTTGATGCTTCCAGCTCCTCCCTCCTTCTCTCTCTCTGTCTCTCTCTCCTCTCTCTCTGTCTCTCTCCCTCTCTCTCTCCTCTCTAAAAATGAATAAATAAAAAAATAAATAAATAATATATATATATATAATCAGGTTTTTTCCCCTTTGATAAAATCTTTGATTATTAGTAGTTCAAGTAAAGTAGGAAGGGAGCATTCTATTGCTTTCCGATGGAACTATCTAATACACATAAACTAATTGAATGGTATAAAGTTTTCAGGATCTCTAAATTATGTTTTATAACATTTTAGACATTACTAAGATTTATAAGGCTTAACCATTTAATTATAAATACATACAGAAATTTGGTTAAAGTCTAGAATATTACAAGACAATTATTTTTACATTTGTTTAGCCAGTACCTTTAAAACAAACCAAATTGGAAGAACTGGAGCCTAAAACTGACATTTGTAATACAGAGAGGCAGTAGTTTATAAATTGTATTTAAAGAAACCCCAGTCACATGCTGTTTTTCTAAATCAACTTTCCTGTTAACATGTTTTTGTTACCTGAAAATATGATTCAAAAATTTTCTTTAATGTTATAGTGTAAGTACAATTGAGTAATAGAAATAAGGTCTAATACAGGGGTCAGGAACCTATGGCTCACGAGCCAGATGTGGCTCTTTTGATGGTTGCATCTGGCTCACAGACAAATCTTTAACAATAAAAAGAAACATTAAAAATATAAAACATTCTCATGTATTACAATCCATTCATTTCCTACTTAGCTCATGTTCATGGTTGCGGGTGGCTGGAGCCAATCACAGCTGTCCTCCAGGACAACACCAAATTTTTATTGGATAATGCGTAAGGTACACAGGTTATTGTATGGCTCTCATGGAATAACATTTGAAAATATGTGACGTTCATGGCTCTCTCAGCCAGAAAGTTTCCTGACCCCTGGTCTAATACATCTTGAGTATCTGTCCCTTTCTTTTATTCACAGTGCTACTAGTCTAAACTACTGCCTAAACTAAAGCATAGTAGCTTAGCTAATTGCTTCCATTTCCTTTCCTTCCTATCTCCCCCCCCCAACACACCTTTCCCTACACCAGTGGTTCTCAAACTTTTTGAAGTCAGGGTGAATTTAAAATCCTACAAATAATTTTAAGTGTAGGCGCACTATATACAAATTTCTGAGAAATCTGTTATAATAATTAAGTCAAATATTAAAGAAAAAAATATAAAGTCCAAGCGTGCTTTTATGGTAATTAAATGAAATAAATATGACAATATTAAATTTATTCTGACATTAAAAAACATTTTTATGTTACATTTTTGAGTTATACTTTTTAGAATTCATAAAAAAAGGGGTAAAAAAATTTTTTAAATGACAAAAATGTTATATATATATATATATATATACACACACACACACACACACATTCTTAGTAAGATTTAGTAAATTCAGCAGGTCCCGGCACAAATGTGTTAAGTATTTTCATTGTTGTGTTTATGAGAAACATGAGTCTGATGTGTCCTAGTGATCTCTTCAATGTTTGGGCATATATTTGAAAGGCAAACTCTTATTTCATTATCAATACATTGAAGAATTCCTCTCTTTTTACTCTTGTGTTGAGGGTAGAAAATCCTAATTCACATAAATAGGATGTTGAAAATTGTAGTAAAATGTTCAAAGCTTTTTTAGGTATTGCCACATGTTCTTCTTTTATCGAAATCCAAAAGGCTTCAAGAGACAATTCCTTTTGTTTAATCATCAATCCACGATCAGTGGGTATAACTGCCAGTTCTTCTTCTGTTAATGTTAAACCAAAATCACTTGAAGCTTCCATGAATGGGTTTCTAATCCAATCATATTATTCAGTGTTAAGTGATGGAAAATGCTATAAATTAAAATCTGTCCATCAGCCTTCAAGTCCTATGTTATTTACACTTAACTTTTGCTCACTTCCAGAATCAGATTCTTCAATATCACACTTCTTTTTGAGAAATCTATCCATTTTTGGGGGGTGTATGTATCTAAAAATAATATACTAATGTGTTAATAATAAATATAATAATGATGTGTTAACAAAAGAGCAGTATTTTTGTAATGAAATGGTATGATAGAGTAACTGTATTTATTTTTATATTTGGGCACATGCCGTGAACCAGCACAGCTAGTAATTCCAGGTTCCAAGTGAGAACAGTACAGAATTAAGAAATACGCAAAATTAAGAAAATACGGGGTCCAGAGGGCCCTGTAATTGCTGCTGGCAAGAACAAAGTGTGCCCAAAAACCGCATCTTGTTATATTTATAGGGAAAAGTGAGGCCATTAGCAAATCAATGGTCTATGATCATGTTTCCAAGGCAACCCAAGAATTTTACCAAGTGATGAAAACCCCCACCATACATATCATCTTAACTTTACACCAAACAAAGGATAGAAGAAACTTGCCTCCAGTCTTTCCGGGGAACATAGAGGGTAGTGTAAATAAGCTTAACAGCCTTTTGCAACCTAATCAGGTAAGTGAGGTTGGGGGTTGGGCAGACTGTCAGTTTACAGCCAATTCCCTACACCTCTGTCCCCCAACACTCTAAACTCCAAAAACCCTGTTTGTTTTTTGGTGCCCAACAGGCACATATTTCTCTGGAATACCATAGGATGCACCTAGAAATTTTCTAGGACACACCAGTGTGTCCTGGTGCACACTTTGAGAACCACTGCCCTACACATATAACACAGGCAAACTAATAGTCATTCAGGTCAGTGAAAAAAAGCATAAATGATAATGTTACAAATATGCTCCTAATATTTCTTGGATTCTGCCTTATTATTATATAAAATGTGCAGTAAAATCTAAAAAATGAACTTTCAAAAGTTCATGGTGCTGGGAATGTGATATTTCCTCTTTCTATGGAAGCAGAGGATATTAACATGTTGATACATTTGCTAAGCAAAACATGTCAAGGAAATGATTTAGTCCACTCTTCATTATATTTGTAAATCATCACTTGGGGAATAAAATGTAAATAATCTAATCTATGAAATAGAAATTCATTTGTATTAACTTGTGCTTTTAGTATGTGTGGCCTCTTAAATGTATTAGGAAGGAAATTGTTTCTTTGAATTACAAATGAAGCAATAGGAAGCAATAATGGGATTGGATTGGGAAGTGAATGTAATTAAGGGTGTCTAATGGCATATGATATTCACCCTAGAAAATACTTAAAGGATCAGATCTCCCCTTCCCCTTCACTGAAAGGGAAACTTGTCCAATATTTCAAAGGCAGAGCCTCAAAACTCAGTTGCCCCCTCTATGTTATCCAGCCAGCCCTCATTCCTGAAGAAGAAAGCTAATATCTTTCAGGCAATCAAAGATGTCACCTTCAGATAGGGAAGGGAAAGGTCAGAGTTGACTATAGAGGCATCCTTATAGCCTTTCAAACCATGGGAGTGGATAAATAATAGAGGGAGAGAGTACAGAGAAGAGAAGTCAACCAAGGACTGAATTTTGTAGACTCCTGCATTTACAGAGACAGAAAAAATGGTGAAGAAACACATAGTAAATCACACAGAAAACTGGGAATGTGTGGTAACATGAGAGCTGAGAGAACATAAAAAGCATTCAAGGAAGAGGATATTGACAACTTTGTAAACGACTCCCACTGAGAGATGGAGGTAGATTAGGGAGAAGAAAGCACCACCAGTTTTGCCAAGAGGAATGATTGGTAACAGTTTTAGTCACTGGGTACAGGTAAAGCCTAACTGAAGTGGTGTGGAAAATGGAAGGCAGGAGATAGAAGCAGGAGCTACAAACCGCTCTTTCAAGAAGTTTGGCTACATAGTAGCTAGAAGGTGACATTAGGTCAAAGGTATATTTTTTTCCTTTCTTTTTTTTAATAATTTTAGACATAATAGAAGAACTACAAAAATAGTACAGAGTTCCCATATACCCTTCTCCCATCTTCCTCTTTGTTAATATCTGATATGGCTTAGATCATTTATTAAAACTAAAAAATTATCTTAAAAGTTATCCTTGGTGCAATACTATTAACTAAACTGCAGAACTTGAGTGTTTCAACTAATGCCTTTTTTCTCTTCCAGGATCAAATTCAGGTGCCACATGGCATTTAGTTGACAATCCTCCCTAGTCTCCTCCAATCTGTGACAGTTTCTCAGTCTTCCCTTGCCTTTCATGACCTTGACACTTTTGAAGCAGACAGGTTGGTTATTTTGTGGAATGGGCTTCAGTTTTCATTAGTCTGATGTTTCCTCATGATCAGATTGAGAGTATGTATTATTGAAAAAGATTCCACCAAGGTGATGTGCCCTTCCCAGTGCTACCAATCAGGGACGCATGAAGTCGACCTGTCTTCTGAGTATTTTGACAGTGATTACTTGTCTAAGGTCAGAGGCGGATTTGACAGTGGGTGCACCCGGCATGCACCCTGGACCCCGACTTCTGAAGGGCCCAGCAAAACTCCAACTTTACACTTGTTTCTAATGTAAGAGGCCCAGTATTTTTTTCAGTGCCCAGGGCCTCAACCACCCTTAATCTGCCTCTGGCTAAGGTGCTGTCTTCCATGATTTTTTTTTGTCAAGTTACTACTTTTTTCTTTGTAATTATTAAATGTTTTGGAAGAGAAACTTTGAGATCCAGCAAAAATCCCGTTTTTCTGTAACCTTTCATAAACTTTAGCTCCATCAGTGGATCTTGCCTATGGCAAACATTACTGTGGTGTCCTAATGGTAATTTCTCCTATCAAGTACTAACCAGGCCCAACCCTGCTTAGCTTCCAGATCAGGCAATATCGGGCACTTTTGGGGTGGTATGGCCATGGATTCTAATGGTCATTTCTATTTTCCTCATTCAGTTACATTTATTACTTGGAATTCTTTTCTAGGTAAGAAATGTCACTTTGTCCCCATTTACTTAGGTAGTTCATTAGTTATTCAGTTATATATTTATATCAGTATGAACTGATATACTTTGTATATTGTTTTGCTTATTATCCAATACTATCATGATTTATTCTGTTGTTCCAGTTTTAAAAAATCTAGTCATTAGAAACTTTTTCGGATTGTCTCCTCTGACCTGTTTGTATGCTCCAATTCTTTCATTTTTCTTTTTCTTTTAATTTTTAAAAACTTTCACTGTATCTTTGTGTGTAGTGGGGCCCTCAGGTTATGACACAGTTCCATTCCTACAACAGTGATGTAACCCGAATTTTGCTGTAAATTGAAACACATCCTAGCCTAAGTCACTTACCTATCCTAACACAGTTATAAAACCATAATCTAGAACATGAAAACAACTAAGCCACACAAAAAATAATACTACATATTCTTCTGCAATGCACAACCAAACTAGTTTGCCCATGTCGTCTATAAGTACGAGGCTAATGGGTCTAAGCTGTAACACTAACATCTCAACTTTTATTTAAAAGTTTTTATGAGGGTGAGCCTCATAAACTCTAAATGTTGTATGTCAAGACTGTCGTAACCCGAGGACCCCCTGTACTTACATATATGTACATTTCCTTACTTTCTGGCAGCACTAGATGCTGATCACATATTTTCCCTAACTCAGCCTTGCTCCTTTTATTGGAGAATAGTATTTAGAAACTGCCATCTGGTCGTAGTTATGTTCAATGTTACCATAGTGTAATACATTGTAGCCGCAAAGGTGACTTTTAAGATGAAAGATAAAAAATGTTTATGTATCTTTTTGATACATAAAAGAAAGTGAGAAATTGATTATGCAGGAGTAGTACAAGTTTTAGGGATAAATTCTTTAAGAACAAATAGTGATGAGCTACAAGTGGAGGAGCTGGCCTTTGATAAAAACTGGGACATATTTATTATACAAGAATAAAAGAGAGAACATGGGTTCAGATTCAAATAAATTTTTATTTTGGTAGAAAACTAGAAAGTTTCTATTTGTTTTTCTGATGTTAATAATTTATTGGGCAAAATCATCAGCTCAGATTGAAAAGTGATGGAATTTCGAGGGGAGAGAAAATGTTAGTAAGCATGAAACCTAATATAGTAAGGAATTGAAGTAGAATTATGAAGTATCATGGATTGCCATTTTGAGATTTTTGACCTAATGCAAAATATCAACCACATGGTAATTTGTTATAGGCACTGACTAAACAGATAAATTTGATTAACCTAAAATTGAGTTTTTTTCCTAGTGACTATAATTTAAAAGGAAGTAGGCAAGGGAGATAAAGGTATTTGTATCAATAATTCAACCTTTCAGGTTGTAATGGTAAGCCATGGAATTAAAACAGATAAGGGAACTAAAGGGATAAAATGGACTATTGTCATAGAAAAAACATTTGGTTTTGTTTGTAGCTATAAGTTAATTTACATAACTAGTTTAGGACTGTATAACTGAAGTTGAGACGTATAGAGAATTTCTAACAGGTATTTTCCTTTCCCTTTAAATAAAGGTCACACCCACAGTGCTACCATCTTTCCAAAGTTATCACTCCTTGACCTTGTTAGTTGACCTCCTCTCTCTTGCTTGACTCAGTCTCTGACTCGCCTTTCCTGCATCACCAGTTTCTACCATATCTCAATATTTCAGCACCATTTCTCAGGAGAGGATGCAATTATTTTCTAAGCAGTTGAAGAAGGTGGAAAAAAAAGGGAAAGAAATACTACTGCTTTCAAAGTCACAAACATTTCACCCAAGCTTTTGTGGGGACTATGGTGGGCTTCCACAAGATCACTAGAATAACAAGTTTGAGAATCACTGACAGTGTCATTGCCACCATTCTATCTGAAAATATTTCCTCTATCCCAGTCAAGGTCATATAAATGAAGCCAAAAAAAGTAAAAAGAAAACCTGTTCTGTAGCAGACTCCATTAACTGATCCAAAAACGAATTGATGAGAGGATGTGGTTTAATTTTTCCCTATTCAGAGTCATTACTTTATGAGTCGTGTTTGGTCACCTTTGATGTGTCAGCTAAATGGCTATTTCTAAAATTACCTTGACCATTATTCATGAGTGTGTCAGTAATTACTCAGTGGTTAATGAAGTTGGTTTCCAGTTGATGATCGTTAGAAATTGAGCGTGACCTGTTACACAACAGCATCCTGAGCAGAATTCTCAGATTTCCCCACTGTGGGCTCACTGGACTTGGTTCTGACCTGAAAACACTATTAATAGCTCTGAAAAGAGAACTTTTTCTAAAAGAAACTTTCCTTGGCATGCAGAAACCCCGATTTGTATTATCTACTAGTGGTACTACTGGTAATATTCTGACTCTCTGTGCACGAACTAAATTATGTAAGTACTTTAGGGTACATACTAGTTTTATATCTGCCTCTCTCAACTAAACTTCAAAACCTGTGAGTGTGGAGACTAGACTGTTTGCCTTGATTTCCTGAAGCTTGGCAAATACTGCATGCACAGTGGGCACTCCAATCAGAATGAGTCAGGCAAGCGCTTCTCTGATATCCAAAGTTAGGGAAATTGGAGCAGTCCTTTAGCTCATGCCCTTGTTAATCTAACTCAACTCAGACCACTTATTTATACACACAGAAAGGTCTACAAAGGTTTATAGTGTTTTAGATGTGAAAGAAACATTGAAGACCATATCATCTGGCATATTCTTTTATATAAAGGCATAAAAACTATCTAAAAGGGTTAAGTAAATTCTCCAATATCACAAAGAGAGTGAACCCAAGCCAGGAAAGCTGCTGAGTTAAACATTTAGGCAAAAAAAAATTGGCCAATAGAAGAAAAGAGGATCTCAGAATCAGGGTTTAGGGATCAAGCCATTTGCTTAGTGGAAAAAGAAATCAATCACTCATTTCTCATACATTTTCCATTTATTTCCTAGATCAGAGCCTGGACATTTCAATGGATTAATTTAGGCATAATGCTTGGTCCCTAAATGTGTTGATACAACTAGAAATTTATAAAAATTTAGAAGGAATTCTGCTTTGGTGCCATTATTTGAATAATTTTATATTTCTCTGTCCTTTACTTCAAACTGCTCAATTAAAGACTACTTTGGAAGGCAAGAAGAGGATTTTTCAAAAATTCAATTCTTTTTTTCTCCTTGATTTAAAGACAAAAGCAAATCTGCTCTCTGGAATTATTTAGGAATTGGAGATGTCTATATCATTTCTAGTCCTTTCTTTGAGCTCAGAAATATTTAATAGCAAGTGGAGGAGAAATTTTAAAATCAGAGCTCCTTTAGCAGAATATTTTGAAATTCAGCAATGAGTCCTTATTGGGCAAAACCACAAACAGTGTCAGATTTGTTGTCAGAATTTGTGTCAGTATTATGCTATGATCCCTAGATTATAAGGGTGAAAAAACTAACATTTATTGAACATCTACTATCTGCCAAACAGTTAGGGGTTTTATATACTTACCTCATTTGATCTTCTCAGAAACCGAAGGAAGTATATATTTTTGGAACATTAGGCCCATTTTTCAGCCGTATTAACAATAGAGAAATAACTTGACTAATACGGCAAGATTTAATTCAATGCCTCATCTGTCTAACTCCAAAAGTTTTACCTGCATCTGGTAGAAAGTCTTTAGATTTAACAAACCATGTTTTCCTGCGGTAAAGAGGGGGCAACATCTTGACTTTCTAAAATCATTATTTTATTAAATCATCAGAAGCCCATATTCTCTTTATTGCATAGTCAATAGATAAACTGGTATTTTTAAATTAGAGTGGAGTATGCCCTTTTACAACAGGAAAATGGGAAAATATGAGTTCTCCTTATGCCAGTGAAAAAATGTGATTATCATAAACAGGAGTACACTCCAGAGGCAGTTGATCGTGGTATATAGATAGCTACGACAGAAATGACAGCTCGACTTTAATTCAGTCAAAAGTAAAATCATTGTCTTTGCTAAATTTTCTTCAGACTTCAATTGGGCAGTTCCCAATAACTCTATCAAGGAAGTAAACGTCCTCCCTTTCCTGGGGGTACATTTCACAGCTAACTGCTCCTGGCAGGAACAATGAGAATCAATGTTGCTCTAAACCAGCTTTTCTGCTGCCAGTGTGGGGGACTGGTCTCCTGCTGTGAAGCGGTTTTAAGCCAAGACCATTTCTGCTGTGTTCTCTGGTGCGAGCATAGAGTTTCAGCCAAATGTGTACTATGAGCCTGAATGGATCTAAACTCCCTCGTAGGGAAGGACCCTAAACTGTCTCCAAGTAGCCTGATTACCTGCTCTGCCCAGAGGAACACCACAGTCCAGAACCAATCTTTCATCATCTAACATAAATTTATTCTTTTCCAAAACTGATACTATGTTTTGCTCATGAGCCCCACCATTATGGGGAAGGAAAGTCATTTAAAATGACCAGTTAAGGGTATCTCTTTTTGGTTAAAATTTGTTTAGATTAGGTGCAAGTTGTATGTCAATTCACAGTTCAACTCAAGGTGAGCACTGTTCGCCCTTTCCTCTTTCTTCTTCCAGGATGCTTTCTGAGCTTTGGGCAAGGACAGTGCAAGCTTCTCAGGCATGTAAGAAGCAAGTGGGGAGGCTGGTTTTGCCCCTGGTTTTGCCCTGGTCTGTGTGCCGGTCTCAGCTGCAGGGTGAGAGGTGGTCTTTCCATGCATCCTGCTGGCATCTGCTGCTGTACCCCCTGCTGGAGTAACTCAGAGGCTGGTCTCTGCCTTCAGGGACTTTCAGATGCAACTGAGTTTAGATGTCGCAGGGTCTGATTCTCTTTAGGTCCCTCAGACAACTCACACTGAAACCTTCCAACACAGTCCTACTTCTCTGATGGGGCCTCCAGCACACCCCCACTTAGAATCCCAGCTTCTCTCTAGGCTCATCATGGGCTACAGAGGAACCTCTAGGTCACTTCTACTCTGAGCACAGGCTGTTGGTGCACGGCTACACCTTGGTGGGATGGCATCGGTCCTTCAATGTCAGAGTATACGGCAAAAGCCTCTCTGCTTTTAACTTCTTATTAAACCCATCAAACACCTGTTACCTCTGGGACTTTGCACATGATGACAGTCTGACTTTCCTGCCTATGTTTCACAATCCTCAGAGCTGAAGCAGTAGACTTCATCCTGTATGCTATGTGACAAGATTTACCAAAACTCTTTACTTTTGACAGGCAGTAAAATTCTGTGATGTCCTCTCTACCTCTGCCATGTAAAATTCTATGATGTACTCGGAAAGGTCTGGCTCTTCATGTAGAAACAGATGATTTTTTTTCTAAATAGACTATTCTATTCTCTTTTCCTAAGTCAAGGATTTCAAAACTCTTTATCGCTGTGACTCAAGAATTCTCTTTTATATATCAGATTTGTGTCTCTTTGTTTTCCTTTGCACTTCTGCTTCTATTATCAATGGATGATCCTGTTGGAATAAAAGGTAATTAAGTCAAAAGACAAAAAGTTATTAAGATGTTAAAAAAAATTTATATTTGGTAATCCAAACAACCCTATCTAACTTGATTTCTGAATTATGCTAATTATATGGACCAATTTGCTCTCACTAAGAAACAAAGGACATAAAGGAACAAAAAGTATCTTTTATTTAGCTCTTGTTGAAACCAGACCCAGAAAGGAACTCTATCAAAGTTAAGTGGAGGTTTTAGTCACCAGGCCTCTACCCTTTATCTCCTTTAAATTAAATCACCAGTAAGTTGAAACACTCAGTTTGACCTTTAGTGAGTAGTTGGTGGTTGTTTTCTTGGCTTTTATCAATAAGAAAGTCATATAAGAGACTTCTAATTTTGTATCAATTATTTGTCCATTATGTTATTGACTTTTCTGTGTGAAAATATAGATTCTAATAATGAGAATACATCTGTATCTTTTGAGAAATTAACCTACTTTTATCTTTTGTCCTCCTTGTTCTGTTTGTGTATATCTTCTTATTTCTACTTTTATCCTGACTTGAAGTAAGCTCAAAGACCAATGTGATTCTTAATCATTTTAACCTTTCTTTCTTAGGAAGACATTTTACATTATTATATCTATGTCCTTCTTAGCCTCTTGAGGTATAGATTGGTTAATATAAACTTAACCTCTACACACTTCCATGAGTTAGGTATTATATGATTTACAGATAAGAAAACTAAAATTTACAAAGTGCTGAGTATAGCTCTGTCAGAGCCATGAACTCAGGCACTAAAAATAGCACAACACTTGAGCATTGGCCCAAGATGGGGGTTTCTGGGTAGATCCCAGTCAGGGTGCATGCAGAAGTCTGTCTCTCTATCTTCTCTCCTCTCTCACCTAAAGAAAAAAAAAAAAGGATTCTACATCATTTCACCAAGAATGTTTTTATTTTCAAAGAAACACAATCTCTTATTTAATGACCCAAACCTTAACTGTCCAATATGTGATATAAAAAAATACATGATTAAGAAATTGTTTCTAACATATGCTTGTATATAATTCAAATATCATATTTATTTTTCTTTACCCTATTTTAAAGCATTTTACCTGATGTAACAGTGTCTAAACCAATGTATTGGCTAACAATTAACTTTGATAAAAACCAGAACAAAGACCTGACCACTATTGCTTCAGACTCTGATACCAATGCTTATTTATTATTGTATAGTAAGATGCAGAAGATATACCCATAACATGAACATAGCCAAATATTGATGACTACTTTTCTCGTGCTATTATTATAGATTAGCTCCAATAAATTATGGTAAAAATCAGTCCGATTATGGAGAAACGCCTCTACACCTTGATTCATCAAACCACACATAGTGGAAAAGGATTTTAATATTTAAGAATTTAATATTCAGGGTACAAAGAAATAGAGTTGTTGTTCTTTTTTAAAAAGATGGCTTAGCCTGTTCATAGAGAAAAGAACTCTTTGGGTTATATTTATTTTATAGCTCCATGCTGAAAAGGCACAACTTTCCTTTTTTAAAGATAATCCTACTTTTCCAATCATGTTTGTGGACTAAAGCTCTCTTTTGATTCAAGTAATGGTGCTGATTAAGAAAAACAAAGCAGAACAAAACAGAAGCCCGAAACCTCTGTAACTGAGTTTTTAACAAATTAGTACTATCCCTAGAGACAACAGGAACCCTGACAGGAAAACAAAGAGGAATTAAGTAGCACTGTCACTGGCTTTTCCCTCCTTGGGACTTTCTGCAGGATTCAGTGTAATCTGAGCTTTTTCATGTTTATTTGCTTCTCCTCTGAGATAATCCTGCTTTATATAAGGTCAGACCTAAAGCATAATTTACAATGTCTGACTGCTCTAAGAAAACTAGAAGCTTCCTACATAGTTGTTTTATGTACGATGGCTTAAAGAAAGGGCTTTCTTATTAGAAAGGCTTTTCTCCCTGTTATTAACAGTGTATCACCTTGAATTAATACTATTTCATTTCTAAAGTGACTCATTCTGATGAAAAATGAAGGTACTGTGATTTTAAATTATCATATAAATATGAGTTTAAGCATTAGTAGTTATCCCTAAATTTGCAAATAACCTGGTAACCCATATATTACATGACATAAAATGTATTGCTTTTTAGATCAAACAGAAAAGACATTGTGTTATTCTTTATGCTTCAAAATCCATTAACTTTTCTCTCCCAAGAGTACATAATCTAAATCTGAACCTTTCTCTGTTCAGTTTATGATGGTGATGGGACCTGCAAGGGAGAAAAGCAACAGGTAATGGTGCTATTTATAAAAGGCCAGACGAAATGCTTCTGTTTCTTTGCATCAGGTTCATACTTATTCCTGATTTATGTGTAGTTTCATAGTTCTCACAAGGATATTCAGACCAATATAGGTATGAAATACACAGTCAAGGTATAATGGAAGGTCCTTTGTTGAACAGGTGAACATAAGCTTGTGATATTATTTGTAAATTACAAATTAGTCACCTTACTTCTAGACTCTCTTATCTACTCCATTTTTTTTTTTCTTTCATTGATCTTCCCTTCCCCTCAAAGAGGTTAGCCTTCTGGCTTTCTAAGTCTCCATCTTTATCAAACCAAGAAAGGAATCACTTTGATTATAATTCATGTTGATAAGGTAACTATGCCAAATATTTATATTTTCAGTTCTATTTGTGGAATGACAATCCTGGTATTTGTTCAGGATGCCTCAAAAATTATGCTAGGGTTTAGACTGACTGAGAGGGCAGACCTATTTAATAATGTAGGAGACTTCAGTGAAAATGCTTCAAAATGTCACTGTGCACCCTGGCCAGTTGGATTAGTAGTAGAGCATCTGCCTGGCATGTAGAAATCCTGGGTTTGAGTCCCAGTCAGGGCACACAGGAAAAGCAACCATCTACTTCTTCACCGTTCTTTCTCCCCCTTTCTCTCTCTCTCTCTCTCTCTCTCTCTCTCTCTCTCTCCCTCTTTCTTGCTCTCTCTCTCTCTCTGCCCTTCCTTCAGGTTCAAACGGTTGGAGCCAGTTGGCCCCAGGTGCTGAGGATGGCTCTATAGTCTTGCCTCAGGCACTAAAATAGCTCAGTTGCTGAGCAACAGAGCAGCAGCCCCAGATGAGCAGAGCATCGCCAAGTAGGGGGCTTGCCAGGTGGATTCCAGTCGGGGCACATATGGGAGTCTGTCTTTGCCTCCCCACCTCTCACTTAATAAAAAAAAGAAAATTTCAGTGTGTTTTTCAGTGTGTTTCAGCACAGATTCTTTTTCTTGTTTATCTCTCTGCCTTAACAAATTATTGGTTTAAGGAATACTTATTGGGATGATTTGAATCTCCAGCTATCAGGGTAGGATGGAGAATGGTTGAATACAATGATGAGCAATATGAATTTATTCTCTACCTTCATGGAGCTTATATAAAGTCTTTTGTAGAAGAGAGCAAATAATGACAAGTATAATGAGTGATATGAAAGAGGAAGCCAGCGTTATGAGTGTATAGCAGGACTTATAGTTTTGCATAGTCTTTTTTGTTTGTTTGTTTGTTTGTTTGTTTTGTTTTACAGAGACAGAGAGAGAGTCACAGAGAGGGATAGATAGAGACAGACAGGAACGGAGAGAGATGAGAAGCATCAATCAGTAGTTTTTCGTTGCGACACCTTACTTGTTCATTGATTGCTTTCTCATATGTGCCTTGACCGTGGGGCTACAGCAGACTGAGTAACCCCTTGCTCGAGCCAGCGACCTTGGGTCCAAGCTGGTGTACTTTGCTCAAACCAGATGAGCCCGCGCTCAAGCTGGCGACCTCGAGGTCTTGAACCTGGATCCTCCGCATCCCAGTCCAAAGCTCCACCCACTGCGCCACCGCCTGGTCAGGCGTTTTGCATAGTCTTAAAAGTTGTCCCAGGTCTGGTTGGTTTTCTCAGTGGGTAGAGCATCAGCCTGGCATGCAGATGTTCCAGGTTTGATCCCCAGTCAGGTCACACATGAGAAGCAACCTCTGCTTCTCTTTCCCTCCCTCTCCCCCTTCTCGCTCTCTTCCTTTCTCACAACCACTGGCTCGATTGCTCTGAGTGTCAGCTCCAGGTGCTGAGGGTAGCTCAGTTGATTTGAGCATCAGCCACAGACTGGGGTTATTGGATGGATCCTGTTTGGGACACATGCAGGGATGTGTCTCTCTATCTCCTCTCCTCTCACTTAAAAAAAAATGTTCCAAAGAAGTGACAAGCTGAGACTACGATGACTCTCAGGTGTCATGGATCAGTGTCCGCAGCCCTTGCTGATAGACTGCTACTATCTCTACTTATCCCTCCTCAACATGGTGACTCTGCTGGGATAGTCTTTAAAACTCTTCACATAAATCCTAATTTCATGTTTTCTGAGCACATAAGGGGATTGATGATACTTCCCCTTTAGAGGTAAGAGGGGGGCTGAGGTGGTGGGAAAGTATTGTGATTCTCTTAGGGCAATAAAATGTGAGAATAAAATGACATACATCACCTCTAGGTAGAAGCTTTAACGGTTGGCAAATGCTTTGTCACATTTTTTTTTTCTTCCCCCAACAATACTACAATGGAATGGATGCCAAACCGTGGCTCAACTTGAATTTTAGTGTGAGAACGATGGCAATGTAGAGCAAAGTCCCCAGCTATCCTATGATAGACATAGAACATGAGTAAGCAATAATAAATCTTGGTTTCCTAAAGCCATCAAGATAATGGGCTGTTCATCATCAAAGCATAACCTAGTCTATTCCGACTGGTACATCTGCCTGCCCTTTAGTTTGTGCAGTCTCAAGTCATATAGCCCCGTATGGGCATCCACTTAAAGACCTTCAGGCCAGAAAATGACATAGTGACTATCTATGGTGTTACAAATATAGCATTGTGTTTTAAAGTATTATATTATTTATTGGCAAGGCAGTATAACATAATGGAAAACATGTACTCTTCGCCTGCCTGAGTTTGAATCTTGAATCTCATATTTATTAGCTGTGTGACCTTGGTAAAGTTATTTAATACCTCTGTATCTCTGTTTCCTCATGGTTAAAATGATTATAACAATGAGGCTAATCCATGTGACTGTTATAAGAATTACATAACAACCATGTCTGGCACATAGTATCACTCTGTAAGAATTCACTATTTCGACATGACAATAATTTGACATGACATTAAATTTGACATGGAAAAATTCCACCTTCAAACTAATAAGCGTAAACTGTAGTAGTAATTTTTATTGCTTATCACATTTTATCACAGAGCAATGAAATGGAGTATTTTCAGAAGATTGTTCTTTGTTTAAATCAAGAACTGAATAATGACAAAGAGTGAGTGTATCATTTAATACCAAAAGCATCTGAACACTCTCACATCTGGAATGTGATTGCCTATTAGAAGACACTTGGAAGGAGGCAGATGATTAAGGCATTAGACATTTGACCAAGCCTGGTAACCTTTTAGACTCAAAGGTGTTAGGAAAGCAAGAATCTCTGGGCAGGTCACCTAGAAGCAGAGGCTAGGTTCTCTGAAGTACCCTCATCAGCCTTGATATGAGTCACTGTCTTGCTTCAGGGCATAGAGCGACATAGACATGCACAGTGATTACTGAGAAAAGTCTGGAGTAAGAGAAACCATGCTATCCTAGGAAACCTTAGGATCCCAGATGTCTATAATACAAAAAAACCAAATCTGTAACTGGAATAATTGGTTTTAACATGTCCTTCAAGCCATCTAGCCAACATATCTGTATAGTTTATATAAATATCCCACAGCCATTCATCATCTCTTTGCCGTGACATTTGCAATCTCCTGTTATATGTAGTCAACTATTATGTTAAACCTGGCCAATTTTGCACATTTAGATGGCATTGTGAAGTGTCACAGCATTTGATGAAATGCTAAGATTGTAAATTGCAATATGGTCTGTGGAAAAAATTATTTCAAAAACATTAAATGTGTTTTGTTGCTTCGCTCTCTTTCTCTTTCTTTCTCTCTCTCTTCCTCTCTCCTTCTGTCCCCCACTCCCTTTCTCTGAGTACCATTCTCTATGGTAAAGACTTAATGAGAAAAAAACAATCACAGTGTTTAAAATGTATTGTGTTTTTCTTAATTTCTGACTGGAGATAAAAGAGTTACAGATTTACCCTGCAAACCGGGACAGGTGGGAAACTGTGTGTGTGTGTGTGTGTGTGTGTGTGTGTGTGTGCGCGCGCGCGCGCGCGCGCGTACGTGGTTTCCATTGCATTATTTTAATGGGAAGTATATCTTAAAGGAAATAAGTCTTATGCTGTTCTCTGATAAAATAGCCCATGTTTGTAAATCCAGTGGGTGCTTCCTTTGCACTTTGGACTGTGAGCAGCAAGAAGATACATCAGTAGCTGTCAGCTCTCTGGATAGCAGTCAACAAATGTGTGGCCATGAATTCTTCATATAACAAGTCAAAGCATGCACAGGTACCTTGCACTCAAGTGAACTGACTTCAAACTGGGCAGATCTCATATTTATTTCTATGCTGTCTTAGTGTCTGTGGTTATGGAGAAATTTACCATTAAGATTGAAGTCTCTGGGATTTGGTCCTTTCTGAGTTTTCTGAAAGCTTAGTTTATAGTCATGTAAATGTGTAGTAAATTTTCAAGTTACTGCTAGGAGTCTAACAATCAACATAAATTCTTTTAAATTTCAGCACTTGGAAATTCATATAATATTGTGGAATGGATGCTGGATATGCTAAGTCATCAAAAAAAGAAATTTGCCATTGTAGAAAGACTAAAAAGATTTCTTCCTCCATGCTAGTGCCATTGAGACAACATCTCATTCAAATAAAAAATGCAATGCAAATTCACCAGTACCTTGAGACCCTCTTAGATCAACAGTCTCAGCCCACAATAGCTAAGGCACACACATGAAACTTATTATTTTCTATGGTTTAGTTAATTTCAGATGGAAGAAAATAAATGGGTAGTGTCAAATTTTGAAAGCTATATTTGACTGGACAGAATGATCTCAAACTGCTTTGATCTTAAGACCTCTTTATTCTCTTCAGAATTAATGAGGATCTCTTAGAGCTTTAGTTTATGTAGGTGTTAATTATCACATTAACAATTAAAGCTAAATGTTTTAAATTGTTTTCCATCAATTTATTTTAAAAGAACATAAATCCATTAGTTTATTATATGTAACATATTTTAATGAAAAATAATTATTTGTAAAACAAAACAAATTTATGAAAAAGTCGCACTGTTTTACCTTTTGCATATTTTTTTTATTGTCTGGCTGAATAGAAGATTCTCAATTTTATTATCTGCTGCATTTACTCTGTTGCAATATTATACATCAGGTAGTTCCAGAAGATTCTATGTATACTCTCAGGAGAGAACCAAAAAAAAAAAAGGCAGATGAAGTCTTAGTATTATTATGAAAATAGATTTTCAGAAAGGATTCTTGGATTACACTTTGTGACCTTTGCACTAGACTTTAGAGAGTTCCAAAGAGTTGACCTCTTGGACAATTGGTGAACATAAGTATTACCTTGATGAATTATAAACTAAGACCTAAAACAACCGTGGCACTATCAGGTTTATTGCAATACTTTATTTAATTTTTTATTTTTTTATTTTGAAAATAAATTTGCATTCAAATTTCCACTATGACCAACCTTGTCCTTCACCGTCTTGAATCTCCTCTTGGATTACATTTTCTCTAGTTCACAACCTCCTCTTACCCTTTTCAGAATGAAAGCAAAGTTAGTGTGTCTATAATTACCAAAAGCAAGACATGAATCTTCTTAGAGACTGATTCTCTACTTTAAATATGTGTGAAGTAAATAGGACCCAACTATTTTCACTTTAGTAACTGCCCCCGGCTCAGTTTTCTCAGATTGACTTTTATTGCTTAGTGGATTATACAAATTTCTCGCATTTTGGTACCCAGATCTCCACAATGTCTATAAAAGCTTCTACATTTCCCATTCTTTCAACCCTTGCTATTAGAGCAAGAGATTTGTCTGGGATTAGGGGGTGGGGGTATCTAAGAATTTAGGGAGAGTCCTCCAGGGCAGTGGAGGGGGGGAACCACAGCCAAGGTTCTGATCTGCACTTCACATGTAAAGAAACTTAATTCTTTGAGTGCAGGTACAACTGACTAAACTCAGTGGGGTGTTTGAGATCAACCTTCCCAAAGAGATTGAACATAAACCAAAATACCAATGTGGAGCATTTTACCGAGTAATGTAACTTCCAAAGAGACTTGATTAATTGCATTAACTGGTTAGTACATTTGTTCACCTTAATACAATCTGTATGAGAAACCAACATATGTATAATCAAAGCAGAGGAAATAAGCAGGATTGTCTAGATGGAAGTTTTATTAGACGACTGTAACCCCATCTGTCCAGTGCCATTCTAAAAAGATATTTATCTCAATATGTGATTAAGACCCAATTTTCCCAGGCAAGTGCTACCGATTTAATCTCTCCCTCTGTGGATTTACTTCTTCCTTCATTCTGTGTGAAATCACTTAGAGTTCCTTCCATTTAGAGTGCTATTTCATGCCTCTGCATCGTTACAGAATTTATTAGGCCCTGATCCCACATAATTTCGCCTTATATGGGTTTCTTTTGGGTGGGTTTGGGTAGTGGATAAAAAAGCCTGAAGTGAGTGAGTGAGGAAATCTTTCTAACAATGGCTGGATATAGGATTTCAGTGGGAGGGTTTTAAAAACTTGAGTCCAAGGAGTAAACACTATTTTACAAAAGAGTGATAAATGTCTGTAACATGTTTTAGCCAATTTTGAATACTATTAATTTCACCGGTGAGAGCTCTTTCTCCCATTCCTTATGATAAATAAAAACCATTCAATTCTATAGTAAAACCATATTTGCTGTGCTATGCAGTAGGACCTACAGCTTTGATCTGAATAATGGAAGACTTTTAGTACTACCCGTAGAGTGTGGTCTTTTCAATAGAATGCTAACCACCCTTGGAATGAGGATGCTCACAAATCCTGATTGCCCCCAGCATTGAAACTCAAACCAACTAGCACTGAGTGTCCTTGTCTGTGTTCATGTACAACATTTTAACGACAATTACAGATCTGGCAGCCCAATTCAAGTTTTACTTCCTCAAAGCATTTCTTATCCTTCATCCAGCCCCACCCAGCCCCAAACATCATGTCTAGTAGTGACTCCATTCTTCTTTCTGGAGAGAGCACAACATAGGCCTTTATTAATATTTACATTCCAAATGACAATTCTTCATTTTGTTAGTTTGTGTCTCTGTCTCTTCACTTGATTTGTGGGTGAAAACAATCTCATATTCTTTTGTCCTACTGCTATGTGGTGGGGTGGGGGGTGAGGGGGGTGTGTGGCCGGCTTTGAAAATGTCTAATGGTGACTCTGTGAGCAAACTGCTCTGGGCTTCTCTTCTTGACTCCATGAATCCTCTTTTCCTCACACTGACACACTATTTCCTCAGATATGTTAATACAATTGATTAGCTGACACCATTGTTTACTAAACTGTTTTCCTCAGCAGGATATTAATGGGCATTAGCTATAAAAGATTTTGGTAGGCAAAAAAAAAGTCTGTGAAATGCTGAGTTAAACAAAGTTTTACAAGGCTCTTTACTATAGGACTTCCTATAATGAATATACTAATATGTATTTTAAATCACTAAGAATTAACAAGAGTGAACTCTTAAGGAGGTACAGTTGAATATAAAGAAAGCCATAATTTATTATTTCACACACAAACAAAAATTTTCCAAGAAATATTGTCCTATAATGTTCAGAAATAAATGAAGAAAAAAAGAGGAAGAAATGGAGAATGAAGGGAAGATGAGGGGGTTAGGAGAGGAAGGAAAGACAGGAGAGTTTTCATGACTACATAGGTTTGTATAACATGCATTTCACAGTCAGTAATGCAGACGTGTTCTGACTAAACTTTTTTTCTTTTGCTTTCATTGTGAGCCACAGCCATGCAACCTGTTTTTAAAATTCTTCAGTACCCTAAAGCCACGACCTCTTAACATTTTCCCAATCCACCAGCTCTATTTTGGGGCTCAATAACTCTTGACAAAACACCAAGTTCTCAGACTTTCTGGCTCTATTATTGCATCCTGGTTGTAATTCCCAATCTAAAGGAAACCAGTAATGTTCTCTGACCATTACCTCCTCCCACTAAACAGCTTAATGGTGGGATACAGGGCAGATGGGTTTCTCCTTAAATTTATGATCATCAATTAGCTGGGCCTTCAATGCTGCTCAGCAATCCTACTGTGCATTTCTAAACATTTTACTCTCCATTTGCTTCAGTGATTATTTCAAATACCCATTTCTCATTTTCAAACCTCTGATCTATCTTCCACATCTCAGTTCATAGCATTTATCAAATTTTGTACTATGTGTTTGTACGTGACGTTATTTAATAGGCTTCTGTCTCTGTAACCAAAATGTGAGCTTCACAAGGATAGGCACCATGTATATGTTTTCTTTTTATCACTTAGCTTTTGTCACAATCATGCTGCAAAAACAATTATATACATTTATTTCTCTTGTGACTACAGGTTGGTAGGAATAGCTCTGCTGGTCTCAGTGGGGATCACTCATGGTTTGCTGGTTGCCTGGATGTTGGTGATTTAGACCAAGGGTCAGCAACCGTTTTTCTTTAATTTAGAGGGTAAATATGTTAGACTTTGCAAGCCATTATCATTTCTGTAATATTTTTAAAGAACTTTTTAAGAATGCAGTAATCATTCTTAGCTTTTGAGCCATATAAAAATAAGCCACAGGCTGAATTTGGTCCCCTGATATAGACTGTGTATGACAGAGCATCTCTTCTTCACACTGTGTGTCTACTTGAGTTTGACTGTTTGTTAGAGGCTCTGCTCTGCTTCTTAGGTGTGCATTCTAGGGCCCAGGGGATACTCTTCTCGGGGTCATGTTGAAAGCAGAAGTGAACAAATAAAAATACATGAGACCTATTAAGGCTTAGGCTTAGAACCGGTTCCCTGAAACATCAGCCCACGTTTTGTTAGCCAAAGAGGGTCACTTAGTTGAGCCCAAAGTCTCAGCGTGGGAGGTTCACTTTGCATTTAGTGAAAGGACAGAAAAACACATAGCAAATATTATGGTTACAAAAAGTGGTAAAGAATCGGGCCAATAATTTAGTCCCCCCACATCATTATATATTGGATATTTAGAATATTGATTAACAAATAGTAAGTCCTTAAGTATTTAACAAATGAAAGAATGAATTCTGCAATAAGTAAAAATGACCTATGGACAAGGTACAGAGAACATGTACCTAGTTCTAGGAGCCATGCTGAACATTTTACATGTATTGACTTTTCCAATTCTTATAACAACTCTTTAGGATAGCTAATATTTCCACTCACAGGTTAAAAAAAAATAGTTCTCAGAAAAGTTAAGTAAGTTTTCCAGGATCAGTTAACATTAGTTAGATTCTGTTCACTTTCCAAAATCTGAATATAGTTATTCTATATGTTGTCAACCCATATCAGTTCTATCACTTCTAGTTGGCCACCATGAAATCAATCTATGTGGCCCATTAAAATGCAGAGCATCATCTAGTGATGAAAGGGAGTCTAGAGGCTAATGGCTAAAGAAAAAGCCAGCAATAAGATGGAAGAAAGATTTCTGTTTACCTTTTGTGTTCTAGTATTTTTGCCAAAAATGTATTGTGGCAAAAAAAGGAGTAATTACCTAGAAAGTCCTTATTAAAATAAATCCATAAATATTTAAGTACTTTTAAAACGTTGAAAAGTGCCCATCATTCAATGTTTTCTATCACAAGCTTTTCTCTTTCGTTTCTTAACTTTTACATACGTTTCCATTCTGGCCTTTCTCCCATCTCTATCAAGTCTGGAATCCAGGCTTACTCCTGTCAATATTGCCCTCACTTGTAGTCTAGAATTTCACAGTCATTTCATCATCTACATCATTTCATACTATACCACCCATAATGACAAAAAGTGTTGGAGAATGTCAATACATCATATCTGAGACCACAAGTAAGTCACACTAACTGCTTAAGTTGGCCCTCATTGCTGTTTTTCATCTTATACCTCTTTTCTCATTGATTCTTTATAACACCCTCTTCCCGCTGATTTAAACGCCGTATTCCTCAGCCACCAATTTCACCCAACAACTCCATGTCAGGGATGGCTTTACTCTTAGTTTATTGAAATAGATGCCCTGTGATGCCAGCTCTCTCAGATTTCTTTCTACATAAAGACAAAATGAGAGTTACTACCTCCCTATTCATCTTTATTTTGTTTTTTTAAAAACTCTTTCCCTCTTCCCAGTCAGAACAACGTGTGTCCTCCTTCCATCTCCTTTCCTCACATTTGTTTAACTTAACTCCTCCTCTCCAGATCTCTCACTTTCTACCAATCATTTTTCTTATGTCCCATTCTTTTGCCTGTAAACATATACATGCAGCTTATTTTCTTTTGCCTATAAACATACACATATATTCTAAATTTAGAACAGAACAATTCCTAACCTCATAACTCCCACAAGCTGACTCAGAACTTCTCATCTGGCCTATATATATGTCTCAAAGGTAGTTTATCTGCTCCTTATTTCTCCTCATCTCACAATCTGCCCTTGCAGTTTGGTTCCCGTCTCCATGACTCTGTTTGATCTATTACATTGAAAGAGATTAGTGATGACCCCATTACCAAATCTAGTGACATTTTCCTAGTCCTCATCCTCCCACAACATTCATTATTTCACATTATGGGTTTTCAACTCACACCCTTTTCATCTCTTGGTTTTTGCATTATGCTGGTTCTGCTGTTACCTTTTTGGACTCTTTGCTCTGTCTCTGATGGCTGCTGTTCTTCCTCCCAGGGAACGAGCATCTTCTCCCATCTACTCTCTGTCCACTTCCTCTCAGTGATGCACAGTGATTTTCAATAAAGCACCATTTGTTGAGGATCTACTCCATGTCAGCCACTGGATACAATGGTGAACAGATTGCCCCAACCCTGGCAAACTTATAGTTTGGCAGAAGTGACAAAAATGTAAATGATTACTGGACTTCACTTGGTAACTGCAGTAAAAGAATATGTAACCCACAAGATCTAGAGGAAGTGCCGAGAAATAAATATATAGGGGATGGGAGTAACAGGGATAGGAAAGGGGCATTTGGAAGTTAAGAATGTCCAGGGAAAGTTTCCCAAGAGATGACAGGAAATAGTCAAAGATAAGATTTCATAATATGACTGTGTAGAAGAAATGGATTCTAAAATATAACTGTATTGTCTGACTCGCTGCAGAGTCTTGAAATGTAATTAGTCATTCCTCTCCCCTATATGTGCCAGAGAGAGGCGTTCCAAACTGACATACTTCCCAGTAAAGTTCTCCTCCTTATTTATCCATGTTACCTGAACTTTCTGATTTGGAATATACATTAAGGCCCCTTATTTTGGCGGCACACTAGATTCCTTTTTCTGAATTGCTTTCCTACCTGGCTGCAAGGTCACTGATTCAGGGGGGGGCTCCTGCAAGCATTAATGGGAACCCTGACATCTACCCATCTAGAACTGCATTGGCTAAGTGAGACTTTCACCTTTTACCCCTTTTCCCATCCCCCTCCCTGGAATAAGCTATGTTAGAATCAGATCCCGCTTAAGGGAGGCAACTCTTGATCTCACAAAGACTAATAATTGCTTGGACTATGACAACAAAAATAATGAATGTGGAATGTAAAATTTAACTTTTAAGTGGGGTTTCTGATCCCAAATAAATAGAAACCAGAATAAAAGACATGGAATTAAAATAGCAAAATAGTTAAAGTCTTAATCCTCCATAAATGAAATGTTTAAGTTATTGTTTAGTTTAATTTTAGAATTAAATAAATATTGATTTAATATCATTTATTAACAATAAGTTAACAACTAGTAATTTTTTAACACACTGTTTAATTTTTCATATCATTGCAGAACAAAGGTAAAGTAACTCTAACATTTAAACATTGAACACTATTTAAAGCATAAAACAAAGATGGAGAAGTCAGGTCATTTTTCATACTTCAACAGTAAATACAAGCGATTTAAACTTCCGTATTAAGTAGTAAGAAATCTTTTGGAGCTATTCCAATGTGTTTTTTACAAGAGGTATAATTAATACAAGTGCATTAAAATACTAGAAACAACCTGGGAAATTGCATTGCAATAAAGCAGGGACAATAGGAAAAAATACTAGCAACAGTTTTATCAAACAAAGAAAATTTAAGACAATAGGTATTTTAAAATGGAAAGATATAATTTTATGAAATATAAATTTGTCAAATTAATACAAAAGGAAGTGGAATGAACAACAATTAAACAAGAAATCCAGAAAATAACTTAAATACTTATCGTAAAATGTTATGTCCCAGAAAATCTTACTGGTAAATTACTATTTTCAAAGGGCAGCTAAATTTAATTTCCTTTACAAAGAGAGAACTTAAATATCCAAAAGAGGAACTGCTTCACTTATGAATAATTGCATTGAAAACGTCTTAAAGCCCTACCAAATGTAATTTAATTATATTAAAAAGAATTCATAATTTATCATGACTCTGTAGGGTTTATCTCAGTTATGTAAGGTTAGATCAATATCAGGATATTACATGAGCTTCATTTAGATAATTATATCAATTCTACAAAAGCATTTAAGATTTAATACCCATTTCTGCAAATAGCTCTTTTTAAACTATAACTAGAAAGCATATCCGTTCAATGCCAGTCAGTGGCACACCATAGGCACAAAGCTGTGGAAGAACACGTGCCTGTGATTTTACTGTGATGCTGTTTGGGCTGTTCTGGTCCAGCACGTGTTCTTTCTTCAGTACTTCCTATTGGGATTGGTAGATCCAGAGCTAAAAGACCAGGAAGTCTTACTCAATCATTTTCTCCATATTTCAGATGCTGACGCCTGTGGCCGCCCTCTCCTCACTTTCTCACTCTTCATTTCCCTTTCCAGCCTTCTTGTGGAACTGTTGGAACTGGCTCCTCATATCTAACCTCTTCTTGCTACTAGCCCTATCGTCATCTGATTATGACAAAATGGTACTTCTAAAATGCAAACCAACTTGTTTTTCTTCCTGTTTTATATCTATAGCTTCAGATATGCTAAAAAATTTTTTTTCACCCAAAACCTTTTTGCAGATTTATCGTAAACAGTGTGATCCCTCCCTCAGATCTGCAGCTGAGTCCTGTCATACAATGTAGAGCACACAGCATGCTGTAACATATACTATATAGTATATGGGTGATGGTCAGCACAATATGTGATATGTTGAAGGACCGGAACTCATGTAAAAGTCCTTTATTAGGTAAAATGCTCCACTCAAATTCTTCTGACAGTGCAGCTAATTGTATTCGGAGCCAAGCTGGGTGGAAAAGCTACTTGTGTATTCCGATTTGGATAGGGGTAGAGGCTTACTTGTTCTGCTAACAGAGGCTTTTCTACACATATGCAGTTAAAGCTACCAAAGAAGGTTATAACCACAAGCACTTCCTTCAGCTTGGGTGTAAATTGGAAAAGCTCCATGCATTGGCATGACAGTCTTAGGCACTGGGGACAATTAAAGAATAAGAAGGAGAGAGAGAAAGGCGCAAAAAGCAAGTAGCAGA
This sequence comes from Saccopteryx bilineata, assembly GCF_036850765.1. Lineage (NCBI taxonomy): Eukaryota > Metazoa > Chordata > Mammalia > Chiroptera > Emballonuridae > Saccopteryx > Saccopteryx bilineata. The sequence goes on from NC_089501.1 coordinate 20,766,115, forward strand.
TGCTGAACTAGAGACAGCACGTAGGTAGACAGCTGCAGGGCAGCTGTTTCCTATCTGGAGCACCCTTTGGAAGTGCTTTTGATGTTCTTCAAATATTTCATCAGAATTTCATGGATGTTGATGCTATATGAAGAGTTTTTAACATTTTAGTGTTCAGCTTAAAGGAGTTTATTTCTTTAATTTCTGCCAAAACAAATAAACACTGTTGAAAAACATTGGTGAAATGGAAAAATCTATGGACTTCAGAGTCTGAAAGACCTAGTTTAATTCTAGGCTCCACTGGTCGGTGCCATCTTGGGCTACTTAAACTCTGTAAGCCTGAGTTCCCTCATCTATAAAATTCAACACTTATCTCCTGGGGTTGGTGACACTACTAATTTAAAAACACACACACAACACTTAGCACATAGTGAAGGGTAAATTTTTTTTTTTACTTTTCTGAAGCTGGAAACAGGGACAGTCAGACAGACTCCCGCATGCGCCCGACCGGGATCCACCCGGCACGCCCACCAGGGGCGATGCTCTGCCCACCAGGGGGTGATGCTCTGCCCATCCTGGGCGTCGCCATGTTGCGACCAGAGCCACTCTAGCGCCTGAGGAAGAGGCCACAGAGCCATCCCCAGCGCCCGGGCCATCCCTGCTCCAATGGAGCCTTGGCTGCGGGAGGGGAAGAGAGAGACAGAGAGGAAAGCGCGGCGGAGGGGTGGAGAAGCCAATGGGCGCTTCTCCTGTGTGCCCTGGCCGGGAATCGAACCCGGGTCCTCCGCACGCTAGGCCGACGCTCTACCGCTGAGCCAACCGGCCAGGGCTGTGAAGGGTAAATTGATGCTAGTTTTCACTACTGCTCAATCCATCACCTTTGTAAAACACACTGAGTGACAAATTTTTTCGGAATGCCTCTCAAGGACAGAAGACTTAGGGTTTCTTCTGTGAACACCACAGTGTGGGAGCGCTTCTGTATCAGCATATAAAACTCTGCCGTCGGTCTCTATTAAATAGAGACAAGAGGTAGTGCCAAAGCATTTGTGTGTTTAACTCATTTGGAGCTAAACGACAGAGTTCTTCTTCAGAAAAGAATGACGCAAACAACTTGTTTTTATAAACCTGTTGTTTAAAACGGGACTCCTAAACCTTAGGGAAGACAATAGCACTAAATTTGCCCTGGCCTCCATGACCTGGAGACCCCTGCAGTCCTGGGAGGGCTCAACCCCAGCCTCTTTATTATAGGTTTTCTCAGATCTCTGAAAATCCCATCCCGTTTTCAACATATGTTACTTCAGATGTGTACACTTATTATATCTTGGATAAAAAACTTAATTTATCCGTTTAAACTGTCTTGTCTCTTGGAGCGGCATTTGCAAAATCTCTGCCTTGTTGCAATGTTTAGAAACCAGGAACAGTGGGAGCTCTGGCCCTCAGACCACTCCTTAGTGCTTGTCCTGCCTTCTGAATCCCTGTGAGCCGGGCTTCCTGACCGCTTGCATTGCCTCCTGCCAGTTGCAGCGTGTGCTCTGGGGTGTGGCACCGAGCTGCTGGCCCTCATGAGCAGGAATCCTCAGGCTTGCGACACCAGATTGGCTCCCCGTGCCCCCTGCTAGGGAATTACTGTGCCTATGGAATTTACCTTCTAAAGAAGGTTCTCTCTTCATCTGTTTGTTTTAATAGTGAACTGAAATGAAGTTTTAGTTGATGTTTCTAAAGTGGGTGCTGCTTCTCAATCTCTTTGCCTCTTCAGTAGGGCAGTGGTTCTCAAAGGGTGGTCCCTGAACTCTTGGGAACCCCTGAGAACTTTTTAGCGGGCCCATAAGGTAAAAAAATATTTTTCTTTATAATGCTAACTTATTTACCTTTTTCACCGTGTAAACAGGTGCAAAAGCAATGGTAACCAAAACTGTGGCCCCTTAGCACAAATAGACAGTAGCATTAAACTGAACCAGTCAAAATTATTTTTTTTACCAACATGCATTCTCAAAAAAAAAAAAAGCAACATGAAATCTAATTTCAGTTAGTAATATCCTTGATTAAGTGGTAAAAATATTAATTGTATTAAATTTTAACCCCTGGTGACCCTGCTCTTTAATTTTCTGTGTGACAGAACAAGAAGTATGCATAAAACACTTCTATTGCACACGGAAAGGTGATGGTTGTCGGGAAGAAAAGCATCTGTGTGATTGAGTTGTAGACTGAACTAGTCACTTTTTTAATAGAATGTGCTATTTACTTTAAAGAATGACTGACAGATAAAATATGATTATACGAACTTTGATATTTGGCAGAGATTTTTGTGAAAATGAATACACCTTAATTTTGATGCCAATAACATTTGAACTTTCAAGCAAAAATTAAAATTTTTGAAATTTATATCAACCAGTGTGAGCTTAACAGCTTGCAAATACATGAAGATATTTTTGATGTGATTCTTGGTAATATTAAAATATATGAGTTTTTTGATATTTTGTATCAAGTGTGTCAACATTTGGAAAATCTACATAGCTCAGTGAACAAATATTTTCCAAATGAGTAATATATGATTTCATAAAATCATGCATGGGCAAAAGCTTCATGTAAAGTGTAAGATATACCAATAACTTTATTGTATGAAACAATGAAAAGTTCATTGATGGGGTTGCAAATATTTGCACAATACAAATAACCTTTAAGAAATTAATATTTATTGAGTTTAGTGTTGAGTTAAAGAAGATCTGTTCCTCAAACCATATACAAAATTAATTAAAAATGGATTATAGACCTATATATAAAACTTAAAATTATAAAACCGGTAGAAGAAAACATCGGTGAAAAGTTTGATGACTTTTGGTTAGGCAAAGATTTTTTGTATAAGACACCATGAGCCAAACTCTTAAAACAAAACTATGAGAAATTGAACTCTCAAAATTTAAACCTGTGCTCTTCTGCAAACATGGATCAGCAAATAAAAAGAAAAATATTTTTAAATCATTATCTGATAAAGGACTTATTGCTATCTCAAAATTGAAAATAAAAAGAATACCAAGTTAAAAAATAATGAGCAAAATATTTGAACAGAAGTTTGATCAAAGAAGATATACATGTGGCCAATTAGCATGTGAAAGATTTCAAAAATGATAAATCATTGAGATAACACTAATTAAAGCACAGTGAGCTATCACTACATTCTTACTAAAATGGCTAAAATATTTAAAATGAGGAAGAAAACCAATAACATTAAGTACTCACAAGTATGCAAAGTGAATGGAACTCACATATATTGCTGCTCAGAATGCAAATTGGTATAGCCACTTTGAAACACGGTTTGGCAATTTCTAATAAAGTTCACACTATGCAGTTGCCATAAGACCCAGTAAACACATCCTATATGTTACCTCAGTGAAATAAGAAGTTATAGTTACATAAAAATCTGTATGTAAATGTTTACGGCAGCCTTATTCATAATTATCAAACACTGGAAAAGCTCTAGCTTCCTTTTACTGGGGAGTGGATCAATTGTGACGCTGCCATGCAATGAAACACTACTTGGAAATCAAGTGGGACAAACTCCTGATACATGCAAAACATAGGTGACTCTCAAATGTATTTTTGCCTGAGTGAAAGAAGCCAGATTAACAATGATACAATGTTATTGATGTGATTCCATTTATATGACCTTCTGGAAAAGGCACAACTGCAGAAGCAGAAAACAGATCCACGGTTTCCAGGATAGGAGGAGTAGATGACATAAGACATGAGAATTTGGGAGAGTGATGGCACTCCTCTCAATACTGACTTGACTACGGCGTGCACTTATCAAAACTCACAGAATTGTAAACTTTAAAAACACAATTTTTTAATGTGTGTGTGTGTGTGTGTGTGTGTACATATGTATCTAAATTTTGCCATCATCATCATCGTAAAAGGGAACAAACAGTTTAAAAAGGCATAAGGGGGAAGATCCCTAGTGCAATTTCTCTTTTATTACTGTAAAAGCTGATACCAGGAAATGTAGTGTTCATCTGTGAAGCTACTGACATCACAGGTTGGGCCAAGATGAGCAGGTTTCACACCTATGGCCAGACCACCAAGCCGAAACTTACTGGATGGTGAGACCAGTCAGCACACATGCTCTCTTCAGGGAGACCAAAGATAAGGGTGGGCTGGAAATGGAGCTTCTGGTGTGTTGGTCGTCTCCCAGACCACCATCGAGCAACTCATTCCACTGCCATTGGAAGAGCAGGGGCTAGGGAAAGAGGCTGGATCGGTTTATGACAAATCTCCCCTTGTCGAAAACAGAAATGGGCAAGAAAACTGTTCTGCTCATATTGCCAATCAACTGTTCTTCCATGAAGAAATTTAAACATATTAGAACCTAACAAAGCATAACTAGCAGGACATTAAAAAAGAGCATTTGAACAGCAAGTTCCCAATCCTCCTAATAGCACTATCTCTTGAAAACTCCTTCTTTTGCAAGAAATCACTAAGCGAGCATGCTCCATTGCTTATACATGGTCCAAGTAAATTATATGGATTCCACTGCAATATCCATTTGACTACATGTCATTTAAGTTTCAGTGATTTCTCATAGGTACAAATATTATAGCAGCCGGGAATCATGTCTGTTTAATTGCCAATGAACAGTGCCTAAAACAGCAACATAAAGAGGTAATTAATTAAAAATTACCTCTATTAAAATGATGATGTGTACTAGAGCTATTAAGTATGAATTTCCTGTAATTTGGTTTTCTTTACCCATCACATCCATCTGCTTCCAAACATTTGCAAAGATTCTTTGCCAAGATTCTCATGATTTAAGAAAATCTTTTATTTTAAAAAAATATTCATGGCCAATTACAGCTTGGAAAAATGGATCATAAAAATTTAAAAGGCTATGATCTGTGTTATTAATTGTTATAGTAATCACCATATACTCATTCACTGAATATATTATGTTTACTTTGGATTCACTATTATTGAATTTTTGCCACCACTTTACTGATATATCACATTCTAAAATGAACCTGTAGGACAGATCAGCTCAGTGTATGAAATTCACTTTCAATTATGTATACTAATAATTGGGTGAGCTACGGTAAGTTATTTGGGACTTTCAGCCCGTATATTTTTCTTGAGAAAGTGAGCCCAGAGATACTCAGAGGTCCTACCAATTTGGGATTGTAATGGAACTCTTGATTCTATTACAAGCATCACAGACTTTCTAGCATACCCCCAGTTGAAAGCTCCTTTAAAATAAGCCCCAGGGACCATGGAGAGATTGATCATTTATCTGCAATAATGTTATTTCTGTGGTTCAGTCTGTTTGTGCAACCTCTGGAAAATATTTCCTATCTCAACTTATAATAAAAAAGAAAGTATGGTTCACAATTGAGAGAATCTACTTCTGTGACCTATTTTGGGTATTTGTTCTTTATGGAAAAAATACATATATATTGTACTTTTTAATGTCTTCTTTTAATAATGCTGTTTTTCTCATTCATCTGTATATTTAGATATATCTCTAGCATATAATCATGTAAAAGGAGAAAGCAAAAGATAAACTTGTGCATCAGAGAAATATAGATTGGTGTAGTTAAATATAGCATGCTAATCTTTTATAAATCAATAAGAAAGGGACAGAAATTGTGCAAAAATGCTTTAACAGAATTTAGGTCATTTTGCAGAGTGTTTTCTTTTCACTTGTTAAAGGAGAACAAATGCTATAGCACTAGGTTTTTTTCAGCACGAAGTTTCCTTTTTTTTCTACTGCTGTTAGATAATTCCATAAGTGCATTTTCCAGATAACTGAACTATAATTCCAACAATCTTTAATATTACTTATTTAACCCCTTTCCCCACTGTGGGAGATATTCTAATATTTACTAAATATTGGAAGATCTTACTAAGTAAAACCTTTGAATACAATTTAAACTGTCCTTAATAATGGAAGGTTGTTACTATACCACACTTCCTCCATTATGACTTCTTCATATTAAGAAGTCCCATATCTGCAAAAACAAGTTTTATAAAAACACAGTAAATATTAAATATACTCGTTGACAAGATGCATGCTGTCAATTTCAAAACATTAAAATGTGTGAGGGCAAAGTACTTCATTGATTGCAGAAACTGTACGTTAATTCTTAAAATGTTTCCTACCATGCAGCAAAATGCTCTTGCTTTTGGTTCTCTCTTCACTACTCACCAGTCTCAGTTGTTGTTTCTCACCTTTATTACCTTCAGTATAAGCTCATGTTCATTCTCTTCTATTTTGCTGCAGCCCAAGCTGTTGGCTGGGAGTTGGGAAACCCAGAAAGTGAACTAATAAATAATTATGTGCTAAACTGTAGCAGTCAATTTCTTCCCCAAGACTCTAAGGCCATACTTCAGTGCTGACGTTTTGTGACAATTGCTTCTGTGCTCAGAGGTTTTGCATCATATTCAGTGTCAGGATTGTGTTCCAGTGAACTAGAATTGCCAGGAACTTGCACTTGAGAGAATACCATGTTGCCTGCACTAAGAATTTTGTAATGCATTTATGTAGAAGCCTGCACAATCCTGTACTCCCATTTCTTGCAAGAAATATATGAAATGCTGCCCTGGCCAGTTGGCTCAGCGGTAGAGCGTCGGCCTAGCGTGCGGAGGACCCGGGTTCGATTCCCGGCCGGGGCACACAGGAGAAGCGCCCATTTGCTTCTCCACCCCTCCGCCGTGCTTTCCTCTCCGTCTCTCTCTTCCCCTCCCGCAGCCAAGGCTCCATTGGAGCAAAGATGGCCCGGGCGCTGGGGATGGCTCTGTGGCCTCTGCCTCAGGCGCTAGAGTGGCTCTGGTCGCAACATGGCGGCCCCCAGGATGGGCAGAGCATCGCCCCCTGGTGGGCAGAGCGTCGCCCCTGGTGGGCGTGCCGGGTGGATCCCGGTCGGGCGCATGCGGGAGTCTGTCTGACTGTCTTTCCCTGTTTCCAGCTTCAAAAAAAAAAAAAAAAAAAAAAAGAAATATATGAAATGTTGACACTATATGTCTTCATTTCAGAATTGACTGTGAGGAGATACACTGGGGTCTCAGGGACCAAACATGTGGAAAACAAGAACCTGGGAGCAGGAGGAATGCCTTTCTCACCATGGTATTAGGACAAGTGGCCTTGAGGCTCCTGACACAGTACCCTACAGCTGTGGTATTTCCAAGGGCAAGGGATGGAAGAGAGTTAGGAATTAAGTCAGTGGGGAAGTTCAAGTCTTGGGTCACTTTCATAAGCATTGGGTTTTCATAGCAGATTTCAGTCAGTGGTTTCACAGAAGCTTTAAGAAAGGAGGGAATAACTTTCATCAGCCGAAGGGAAGTAGATAACAAAACTGGCCAATGTCTTCAAGCTCCAGAGAAGCAGGCTGAGTTCTAATTAGATGGTAAGTTTCCAGCTGATAATTGGAGTGTCTGAAAGGAAACTTTGGAAAGCCACACATTTTCCAATTGGATCTCTAGGAAACAAGCAGAAAATACAATTATTCACGGAGTACATGCTGTTTGAATTGCTCCCTTCTATGTATGAGAAAGACATCCCAGCAGCAAAGAGCCATCCCAGGCATCACCAATGGGGCAAGAAGATGTACGATCCCTAATTTGCTTTTTGTTAGGGATCTGGTGAGTGTGAGCCTGAAAGTCATGAACATTTGTGCCCACTTCCCTTATGACAACCTGGAAAATTACAGAGAAGTCAAGAAATGCCAAGCACATGATTGTTTTCAAAGCTGGTGTCACAAACCAGAAAGCGACATCATTGTAAAGAAAATCCCAAATTTAACTAAAAGTCTATTTATAAGTCAATTATTTACAATACTGGACTTTTCTGGCTTGGGGAAAGAAACTCTTGAGAAAAGGACAGAAATGTCCATATGACAGGCAGGAAAAGAACTAATCTGACTAGGTATGAAATTGAAATGGAGAGGACAGGAAAATGAAGGCGTGAAAAACTTTGAGAGCCAAACTTTCAAACCAGTCTGTTCTTTGGGGGCTGTTTCATTGCCTTGAGCCGTTTCTACCTGTACTCTGTCTTTTTGTCCACTGAGGTTGGTTCATGTGCTCTCTTTCCCTATTAATACTTGCTAATGCTCATTATGCATACATTTCTCTGCCTCTCTTCTGTTACCAAAATGATTTGAAAGGCTATTGGTGTTCTTGTTGTTTTTAATACTGTTGTGTTAAGGATATCAATAAAAATAACGGTGCACCAGATAGATAATAAATATTTCTTCTTATTTACCTTCCACCCATCATTGTCTATCCCACTGCTTTTTCACATATTCTGTGAATAAGGAACTCTGCCAAGCTCTGAGGCTATAAAAAGGAAAAGCAATTGCAGTGTCTTCTTGGAGCATAGAGTCTGGAGGAGAGACGTGAACAGAATGACAATGAAAATGCACAGTTGTTACAAATTTAGGTATGTTTCAAATTCATCAGAAATCTCTAAGAAGGAGCACTGGTCAAGGACAGGGAATCAGCCAAATGTTTACAGAAAAGGAAAGTCTTAGCTGCAAGCCAAAACAAAATGAGCAAATGAAAATCACTCCCTACCACCCCCACCATTACCAACACAAACAACAAAACACGAGTGGGAAGTACAACAAGTATCTTTGGTCAAGTCTAGTTTAGTAGTAGAATGTGGGACAAGGATTTGATGTGTAGGATTTATTGGGGGGTGCACTTCAAGAGAAGCCTGTCACAAAGGGTGAAGCAGGAGAGGGAAGGGCAAAGAATTGAACCAAGATGTGATCTCAGTCAAAGTTCTAACCACTGACGAGATCATAGCTTCCAATTTCAGGAAGCTTCCTAAGATCACATAGTTAATAAAGAATAAAGATAAAGTTAAGTCCTGATGAATTAAAAATTTTATACAGTTGTCATTATACCAACCTTTCTTCTACAGTAATTACACCCAAAAGAGTCAAGGCTTTCTGCTTGCTCAACTTCAGTAAGGCTGCAGTAAGACCACTCTAATGAAAATGCCCTTGACTAGAGAGTTTGAGCTAAATTTGGAGTCTGATAGAGGTTGTATTTATTAGCCTAGAGATCAAAACAAGAAATGCTTTTGGTATGGGCCCGTTTTGGGAATTTTATATAGTTCTCTTTGTATGATCATGTTTTAATATATATATTTTATTTACTGGTATCTGTTACCTGCAAGGAAATGTTTCAGAGAAAGTGTACATTAATACATGAAGAGTGTCTGCAAAGTGCTAGAATCGAGGAACCTCTTAACCTTGGAAATACACAAGTAACTATTTAAACCTTAATAAACTCATTATGCATAATCTTTTGCCTAATTATTTTGATTTCTAACGTTTAACTGTCAAAAGGGCATAGACTATGAGGAAAGCTCAAGTTTGCCTGAACTATAAAGCTTTGGAAATTATAGAATTTTAAATAGATCTGATTCAAACTCTCTTTTTGTGCAGAGTTAAGTTGCAGAGGCAATGAAACTATTTTTTCATCAATACTTGGGCCCAAACCATACAAGCAAGATGTTCACCTCACAAAGCAGTTCTCTTATCATGTATTGTTTAAATTGATACTTGGTGCTCCCACTTTGTAGCTGTGTAAATTTAGGTATGTTCCTCTGCTGTAGTTTTCTCCCTGTACAATGAGAGCAGAATATTCCATGTAAAGTGCTCGGACAAATGCTAGGCAAGTCGTAAGAACTTTGAAATGCTAGGTATCATAACTACTTTAAATTTCAGGTGGCTATTCCTCCACCAAAGTCCAGCTGTCAGTTTCTCTAACGTCTCCACTTTCTTATATTCTATCAACAGGACACAGTATTCTTTCCTCTGCTAAGGTCCTCCCAGCTGACCTGTTCTCCACATCCTGTTCTCTAATGCCCTCTGGAACCTCACTTCCATTGTAAACAAACTCTCCTAAACTGAGTCTCTTCCCAGAACCAGTCTATTTCGAATCCTTAATCAAAGTGTAGCTTCACTTTAATGACAATGATTTCTGTACAGCCATCCAAAGGAGAAGAGAAGGTTTTTGTGTGTCTTACCTAGCAGAAAACCAAAAGGGTAAAGAAAGACTAAGGAATTTTCAGCATATATCTTATTCTTCATGATCCTGCTCTTTCAACCTCTTGCCTAAAAATTTTATTTTCCATGAGACTTATGTCACCTGGTCGCATCACTCAGCATGTATCCTAATTATTAACTTTTACTGACATTTTTGCCAGTCTTACCCATTTGCTTGAGAAGCAGAAAGGTGGGAGTAGGCAGTGGGGGCAGGAGCCAGGAACTCCCTTTCCATCAACCCCAAAGGCTGAAGTTCATACATGTGACCCTCTAGGGAAGCAGAAAAAGGGAGAGGTACTTCCTTGGAAGGAAAAATTGACATAAAAGTAGGAAGAGATCAGCAGCTCCTGAAGTCTTGTAAGCTGGGAAATTTGAACTTTATTTAAAAAAGATACTCAGGGATTTTGAATATTAAGGAGAAATAATCGAATTTAAATTTTAGATCACTGTGATTATGTTGTGAAAGTTGTTCAAAGCTCTTGCTCCACATGACTTTAGGCTGTACCCAATTTGACTGGAGGTAAAGGGAAAATTTAAGTGATATTATGGAAGTAGATTTGGGGAATACTTACAGTATTAGTAAGAGGGGAGCCTAAAGTAACCCCCAGGTCTCTGTTTTGAGTAAATGGGTAAATACTGATTTTATTATATTTTTTAATAATTAGAATTTTTTATGCACAGGTTATTGTAAGAATTGAATTAGTGTATTGAAATTTCCTTAAAACATTCTTGGCATAAAATAGGTTTTCTGGCAGAAATACTGACTATACAGAACAAGTTAAAGTCTATGTGATACCCCATCATAATCACTCAGACTCCTTGCCTAAGTCTGATCTCCATGCTTTTCTACTTCATCTGCACTGCTCACCTTTGACCCCAGGGTGACAAGTCTAAATCCTTCTTCAATACTGCTTCAAATTGGGACTCCAGGCCCCTTTCTGACATTGTCCACAGACCCTTCTTGCTCCTTTCTAGTTCTCCTAACATTGCAGGACCTGACTTCTGATCCACCTGACATTCTGACAACTGCAAGAAAGCTCTTGATCACTACCCAGGCCCCCAGCTTAATGCCTCCTAAAGATCCAAAAGGTTAATCGGTTTATGAGCAAGTGATCACCAACCTCGGTTGGGTGAAACTCCATAGTGCCTCTAGACATCTCAGGGAATTTCTTGTAAATATTCTTTTCTCAGTACAATGTTAAGTGTACTTTAATATATACACATTGGGGAATGAGAAGGAGAAATAAATACAATATTAATATGAAATTCAGCTTTCTATAAGATATAGTGTGTTATTGGTAATAGGATGTTGAGTGCTACTTATTAACATCTTTCCCACCTAGATAAGTAGTGAGTAAGACAGAGATTATAGCAAAGTTTCAAGAATAAGGATGTTGCTGAGCTTTCCAGGGCCAATTTCACATAAGGCATATTTCTTAATGTACAATTGTCATGGTTCCCAACAACTAGAGAGTCCAAGTGATTTGGCAGCCTTTATTACACAGATGTAAAGTGGGAGTGAGGGGTGGAAAGTGGAGGAGGGGAGTATGAAGAGTTCTCCACCTGGGAGAAAGCAGTGTCCATGAGAAGTGGCTTTCCTCTCACAGGACCTCCCAGGGGCTAACTCATTGTTCTTAGAGGAAAAAAAAATGTGAATAAGACCTCCAATACAATTATTGAGCACGTTTAGAATCTGCAAGAGGGAAAGATAATGCCTTATTGTTCTCGTTGATGTCAGCTCAGCTGGGGCCTTCATGACTTGCCCAGGTACTATCTGAATGTGGAGAGGAGCATTGGCAGGGCAGGTAGAGGGCATCAATATGATGCCCTAGAATCTTTAGTGTCTCAAGTGTATGTGAGGTAAATATTGCTATATCTGCCCAGAAGTGGGTCCGAGAGTGTGGATGAGATGGGAGTTGCAGACTGGTAGGGTGTGGAGAAATGCTTACACATCAGAGGAATGCTGTGTGAGAACTTCAGGTGGCAGTCATCTGCTAGTTGTGGCTGAGGATCAGACCTGTGCTTACTTTAAAAGGAGCTTGAGACTGAGCCTTCCCAGCAGCAGAGAATATTGAGGTCTCTACTCACCCACAAGTCCATATATGATAAGCTTGGTCAGCAGAGCAGACCAATAGAGGGCAAAGTAACTTTTCTACTGTCATTTATATAAAGAGTGGGAGTTTCTCCTTTCTTCTTCCCATTTGTACTGGTCAGCATTCTCCAAAGAAACAGAACCAACAGAATGTGTATATATAAGTAGACTTATTATGAGGAAAATGGCTCACATGAATATGGAGACTGAGAAGTTCAGACACAAGAGAACCATCAATTGCATAGTGTCAATCTGAGTCCAAATGTCCTAAAACCAGAAGAGACAATGGTGTAAGTTCCAGACTAAGTCCAGGATTGATGACCCCGTTTAAAGACAGTCAGATATAGAGGGTGAGTTCTCCCTTACTCAGTCTTTCTGTTCTATTTAGGCTTTCAACTGATGACATGAGGCACTCCCACATTGAGATGGACAATCTGCTTTACCCAGTGTACTGATTTAAATGTTAACTCATCCAGAAGCCCTCTCACAGAGAATCCCAGAAGTAATGTTTCACCAAGTATCTGGGCACATTGTAACCTGGTGAAGGTGACACATACAGTTAACCATTATACCATACCAATATCAGATGTTTAAAAATGAACAGTATTTGTCTTTATATTTAGATTAAGACTCATTTATTAATCAGATCAAAATATTAAGAGACCATGCAATATTTGGGACATACTTAACTAAAATATTATTTGTTATTTATCTAAATATTAAATTTAAGCAGACATCCTCTATTTTATCTGGCAACTCTACTCCCATCCCCTTAAATGAGTAATAATCTGAGTTAGAAAACTAGACAAGCATGATTACTTTATGTATTTGACATAAATTGTACTTGTTTCATTTGTTGCAGTAAAAATGTGTTAGGCATATCAATAAATACTGCATGTTGTTAATGTGTTAACATTTGAAAAGGAAATTATAAGATTGTTTTATTTTCCACCTCAGAGCCACCCCCAGAAATTTAAGAGGCATTTGATAGACTTCAGATAATAATGAAATAACAAAAATTCTGCCATTGTGTAATACTGAAAAAAATTAAGCTCATAAAATCATAACGTTTTAGAGCTATAGGGGATATTAAGGATCATAATTTGATTAAAACTACTCATGTGCTTTTGAATGAAAATTTTCTGGTTTTTAAAGAAGAGAAGTTATTCAGCTGATCTTTCAGCTCAGCTGCCTGACATTCAATAAAGCAGAACATCTAAGTCTTACAATCAAACAGCTATAACCCTGCTGTCAAGTACGACTTTTTAAACCTGTCACAGTCATTAGTTCTCCCTTCTTAAAACATCTAACTTTGAAGCTGTCTAACCTTTCCGGAGAAAATTCAAAGCATATGATCATTTTATGAAAAATTACCTAGAGTGATTTCTTCCTTAAAAAAATACTTCTAAGAAACTACAATTGAACATTTTAATTATTACATTTCCAGGAAAAAGTAATAATAAATCTTGCTGATTGTAATGCCTCAATGTTTATTGGTTAAATCTCCCTAAATAAATGAATGTTTAAAATTATAATAATAAAGAATCTCTATCATAAAGAATTAAGAACATGCCCTGTCCAGGTAGTTCAGTTGTCAGTGGCATCCTGATACTCTTAAGGTTTCAGGTTCGGTTCCTAGTTAAGGCACATACAAGAATCAACTGATGAATGTATATAAAAAAAAAGTGGAACAACAAATCCCCATCTCTCTCTCTCTCTCTCTCTCTTTCTTTCTTTGGTTTTTATCATGGTCCATAAAAGTGTCAGCTCTAAATAACTTCATGAATTAAGCTATACCCAAACCACTTGTAGGCTTAAAACTCATGAAACAAGTGGACTTGGTTGGCATCATTTCTCTTAATAGTTAACATCCCCTTTCTGGGATATATGGTTGTTGATGAAGAGGAAAAGGGAATAATGGCAGAACCGTGTGAAGAGTCTTAAAATTTCTGCTTCGATGTGGTACATGTCACTTCCACTCACATCCTATTGCCTAAAGCAAGTTCTGAGCCAAGCCTGATATCAGTGCCATTGGAAATATACTACTCCTTCCACAAGGAGAAGCACCAAGAAGAGCCCTGTAATGTTGAGCCCAATAGAGAAGTGCAGTGATGATTTTGAGGAAGAATACTATTTAACATAGGAAACCAAAGCCCAAAGCAGTCCAGAGACTAAGCCACATGACCAAGTTCACAAGTTGGTTATTAACACAGCCATGTTTGAAGTGCAGCCTCCTAATGAACTATTCATAGATTTTCTTGGTCATTGGTATTTGGGCCCCCTCTTATGGATGGATGTACACATGCTGCTAAATATAATAGCTCCTTAAATTGCTTTCTCAGAGATTTTATCCCCCTCTATGTTCACAAAGAAAGTAAATCAAATATTACTAGAGTCACTTTCAGTAGACTAATATTCAGATTCATAGACCAGTAAAGGAAATAAATTACATAAATCTGTTTTCTTTGTTACAACCTCATATTCCATCAGAGGGAGTGCAAATAGCTCTTGCCAAACAGTGAGCTTTTCTTTGAAAAACCTAATAATTACTTCCTATGTTTGCCTCCCACCAAACCCCTACAGGTTTTGAAGTTTCATCTTACATTTTTATCTTAATGCAGATAATATTGAAAAATAATAACTTGAGAATAAAAGGTGATAAGAGTAGGAAAAAACAATGGTAAATCTGGTAACATAAATTGGTGCTTGAAAGATAAGAACTAATTTTGAAACACGAAGATTCTTTTAGAAAAAAAATTATCTGCTTATAGCTTGAAGTCAGTGTGGATTATAGCAAAACATTTGTAATTAGAGCAAGACATCAGAATTCCTTAGCTTCTTAGTCTTTTCTCTTAGCTTCGCTATGAAATTTCACAGAAATCTTCTGCTGAAAAAAACAAACAACAACAGAACAAACCCAACACCATGTCACTGCTGCTCTAAATAGTCAGAAATGACTTCTAACACTGGGGAACAATTTTTTTTTAAATTTTCTGTTGCATGAGGTATTAGAACTGTTTCTATATATCTCTGCATTGCTGATTCCAAATCTGAAATCTGGTTTTTGGTGCATGCTCTAGTTTTTATGCAATTTTAATTTCTTTTTGTTACAGTTAATGGCATGCATTGGTTTTTAAATTGTAGTTAAAGGGCAATGACTCTTGGATTGAACATAACTACAAGGCAATTAATATTTTTAAAACATTACTTTTACATCATTGTAGTTGTTTTTAAATGTAAAAAATTATTATCTGATAAAAAAACCTTCTTATTTTGTATTAAGATTGAATCATGGCTTCTTCGAGTAGGCGTAAATGTAAGAATAGTCCTGACACCTTCTGTTATATATGTGGCTGTTACATACTTCAACATCAAAGGCACAATATTTTATCATTTGTGACACGTACATATATTGCCTATTTTCAGTGGTTCCAATTGGTTATTCAACTCATCTGCGAGATTATAATAACATAAAAATTGTCCTCGACTTTCTGAAGTATGAGGAGCATAACTGTATCATTTGTGTGGATCTTAAAATGGTAAATTTCCTGCTAGGACAACAGAGAGGTTTCACGAAATATCCTTGCTTTCTGTGTTTGTGGGACAGCTGAGCTCGGGAGAAACACTGGACACAGAAGGAGTGGCTGAAACATGAAGCTCTGGAAGTAGGGATGCAAAATATTGTAAATGAACCTGTAGTTAATCGAGATAGGATCATTTTCCCCCCACTTCACATCAAACTTGGCTTAATGAAGCAGTTTGTTCAGGCTTTGAATAGAGAAAGTGAATGTTTCAACATATTATTTCTGCTTTTCCTGCCTTGTCTTTCAAGAAGATAAAAGCAGGTATATTCGATGGACCTCAAATTCAAACCCTTATACATGATAAAGAATTTGCCAGGAAGATGAATAAGAAGGAGAAAGCAGCATGGCAGTCTTTTGTGGCAGTTACAAAGATCTTCCTTGGCAACAAAAAAGCAGAAAACTATGAACTTCTGGTTCAAAGGATGCTGTTGGCTTTCCGCAACATTGGATGTAACATGAGCATTAAGATTCACTTCCTGAAGAGTCACCTTGATAAGTTTCCCGAAAATCTTGGAGCTGTTAGTGATGAGCAGACTACTGCTGGAGCATCAAATGAGATTGTGTACTCAACAAGTACACAAATGCAAGAGCTACAAACACAAATTTTGCCTGAATAGAATTTAAATAAGTTTTGTGCAAATTTTATGATTAAAATAAGTGTTTAGTATGTTCTATTTTAAAATTATAGACAAATTCTGATACAATCATATCTTTTAGTGTATTAGCGTATTTACTGCATTATATAAATTATTATATTTTCACAAAGATGATGCCTAAGAAGACATTCTACTTTATTATATTAAACTAAATGTTGAAAATTTTACAATAAGATGAAAAACTAAAATCTTGAATTGCAAAAAAAAAATGTAGCTTACAGAGAAAAACTAATGTCAGATTTGAGATCAGCACACTCAAATTAGGTAAGAACAAGTGTTTTTGTGGATGCAACAAAAATTTTGTTCCCCAGTGTAATCTATGTGTGAGAGCAGAAACATAGCCACAAACTTGTACCCTGAGTACCTTCAAAACTGAGCGTCGTCTCTTAAGATGGTGGATACTTCTTGAGCAAAGACTAGCAGTAAAAAACAGAGAAGTTGAAATGTCATTTTTACTAAAGGTGCTTTTTGCTCTTCTTTGAATATCACTGAATGGCTAAGAAATGGTCCACAATATGTCACGGAGCTTTTCTTTACAGCCAAAAGGGAGCCCAGCTGTGAATAGCAGAGCACATCCACTCTCCTGTTCTTTCAGCTCTGCATGACCAAGGGCGATGATAAGTGACTTCCTTGGGGTGCAATAAAATAGAACACAAGTATCTGGAATATACAAGGCACACTGTTTTTTATCAGAGGCTTTTGTCTAAATGAAAAGTAGTGCAGAGCTACAAAATCACTGTTAAGGCGTCTGACAGCATGGCTTTGTGAATCTACACTGGTTAACGTTTCCAGGGCTCCCAAAAGGATTTCATTACCTGGAGGGAATATATATGAAATGTGAAAGATTGGGCCATTCTTTGAGTGAGAACCATGTTACAGTGAGTAAAAAAAGAGTGTTAATATTCACTTCAACAAGCAGCTGTGATGTGACTGCACACCATCATTGTAGTTATGGGTATTGTTTATAGGAGAATGTAATAAGTGACTGCTTATGGACACCCACACATATATTGAACATTTAGGGGTTAGCATCCAGCTAAGTTCCAAATGCCATTCATATATGTAGCTTTTTCAAGTGGAAACAACTATTTTTCACAGCAACCCATAAAAGCATCTGAAACCAATGGCATATTTATGTGCTCTGATAATATAAAAGCAGTCAACCTGATTGAAACTAAATTTGATTTTTACAAAGGATATTTATTTTTGAATCATGGTTTATGTCATATTAAACATTTTCTATGACTACAAAGCTGTTCTAGACCCCTACTTAAAATATTTATTTTCAAAAATCCATATTTATAATTCATTCTTTTTGCATTTTTATGTCTATGTTTAGTCCTTTAAAAGATGATAGTTTATTTACTTTAAAATTATTTTAGTATTTGAGGAACCCGTGGGTAGTAAAAAATAGAATCCTAAGGGTTCAATTTATCTAGCATATGTTTAATATTTGAGTTTTTACAATTGCAGAATATTTTTATTAACTCCCTTTATTTTAATTAGTCACAGAAAAAAAATTAGGTGAGCCCCCTGTAGATAATGATTCAGTTACAGTTTATAGAAAATAAACATTTTCACTGGTGGAAGAATAAGGAAGCATTCTCTCCATTTTGACCAGAAATATTTTTTTTCTATAAGTAACAATACCCTACACTTAATAGGCCTTTTCTATATTTTTAATAAATTAATTGATGGAGAAAAACCATCACACAAAATGATGATTTAAATAAAATCTCCCAAATAATATATTAATTAATCCTACATTGAAAGTATTGATCTCCTGCTGTAAGTGGTATTTTTTGAATCCCTGGTAAGTTCCACTTTGAGAGTTCAAGCCATTATCATATAGGTAGGGAGGATAATATGGTGCTCAATTTACACAAGAGGAAAGAGAAGAAACTTAAGTCCCTCTGATCAATTCAAGCTTTATGCATAATGTTCTGTCAATAGACACACCATGAGGCAGCTCCAGCTGAATGCTAATCCTTCCATTTTAAAAAGGTTACATGGTATGTTAGCTTCATGACTTCCATTAAAACCAATGGGAGTTATGCCCTTACCATGCCTTGGGATGAATGCCTTGTACTGCTATTGATTTTGATCCTTTGAACTCAAGGTCTGATGCCTCTGTCTATTGACAATGACCCTGCATAGTTCTTACAGAATTCTGTGCTACTGAAGTGCTGGATTAGCAACTAAGCTCCTTTTTCAAATGAATCAGCTTGTCTATCTTAGATAAATGTATTTTTTTTTATCTTAATACTCTTAGAAATGCTGTATATCAAGCTTATTTCTGATAGAGTTATAGAAGTGCCAACCATGGATTTTGTAGCAGTACACAGAAGACCCGACCCAGGAAGAGCAGAGCCATTGTAACATGATCATGTACTTATTGCAGGAAGTGCAGTATGTTTTCAGAGTAGCTATTTGATTAGGAAATGTGGGTGATAGGGTAAGACAGAAAGCAGAGGTTCTGGTTAGAAGGTTGCTAAAGATACCCAGCCTGCAGATATTGACAGTCTGGACTAGGGTATTTGCAGTGGAGATGTAGGTGAAATGAAGAAATACCAGTGATAATTAGGTTGGAGAATTAACATGGGCCAGACTAGCAAAGCAACAATGAAAAGGGTGTCATTAACAGTCAGATAATATGGATTGGTTGGCTAAATAATAGGGATTAATTAGTGAGAACAGCAGTGACTCACATTCATCCATTTGTTCCCCAGCAGGAGTTTAGAACTGGTGCTGTCAAGCCTCCTGATTTGAAAAAAAAAAAAAAAAAAAGTGCATTTGGATATTGATATGAATCTCTCAATTTTTAGATAATAGGATTATTGTGAAGGCACCATAGAACATGTCGGGAAGCTAAATCTTCCCTTGAGCTGCCATTTGAGGCGCTCACCTTTTGTCCCTAGTAAATGATTGGGACTCAATAAATCTAAATTGACATTGGTTAGGTGAGTGAATAAATGAATGAATGGAGTAGAACCACTCTAAGGTTTTATGTGGTCTCAAGTATTTGTCATTTTAAAACTGAGCTTATATCAATATAGGTTTCATACTAACTGTCTTAGAGAAAAAAATTTCTGTTTGATAGTGTGAGGGTTAAATAGTCTTAAAGCTTTCTTTGCATAAAAATTATGTTTGTATTTTATATTTAACATCTTTTTATTCTGGTTCATTTATGCAATTTTCTATTTGTAGCAGGTATAAATGATGATTACTTAACAGCTAATAACAGGGTTCTCTTAGAGATAACTTTTAAATAACACATCATAAGCCATTTTCAGATGAATTTTGAGGATTAAATGGAAGGCATAAAGTGCTTTGCATACAAAAAAGGAGAAAGGTAGACTGTATAAGATAAAGAAAATCGCCAAGGAAAAGGCTAGAAACTGACGGTGAAAGATTTTTGTTGTTGTTGCTTTATTTTTTTTCAGAATTATATTTTTGTTTTCCTTTAACTCCTCACCTTTTTTAAAAAATTAATTTTAGAGAGAGAGAGAGGAAGGAAAAGAAAAACATTGATATGTTGTTCTACTTGTTTATGCATTCACTGGTTGATTCCTCTATGTGCCCTGAAGGGGGATCAAACCTACATAGTTGGTGTGTGGGGACAACGCTCTAACCAACTGAGCTACCTGGGAATGGCTTTAACCCTCTACTTTGGAATTCAGGCATTGTTGATCTACATTTCTTTTTCTATATGTATTTGAGGATAAAAATATTTTTTAAATACTTCTTTGCCTGTATCACTCACATCTGGTATGTCCAACTTTCATTGATCACAAGCTCTATGAGGAAGCCCCTTGGTATCTCCCGTATCCTCATCATGTAATAATTGTTTGCTGCTAGTTATAATTGATCTAAAATCAGCACACCCTAAGGAGGAATTTCAACTACTGTCATAGCTCACTGAATGGTCTCATCTAGTGACAAAAACTATGAACAATGGGTTTAATAGAGCATGAAATAGATAGGCTCATTCATGCATTGTAACCAGAAGTTATAGATCATTTATAATATATGCTACTGTATTTTCCCTCGATAATTTAGTCATCACAACCACCCTGTTAGGAGATATGATTGGCATTATGTAGTAGAAGAAAATGGCAGTCACAAAGATTAAATGGACACAAACCCACAAAACCACATACTTTTATTCCACAAGGTCTAACACCTCCATGTATTGTGGTATGTTCTTTCTTCTCTGCTACTGAAAATAATATTGCATGGTAATGTGTCATGCTACGTCTGCCTTCATAGCAAAATGGTGCTCTTATCAAACCACATACACACACACACACACACACACACTCACTCATATTACTACTGCCATTTGAAATGTTTTTATTCATAGTCAGTTTTAGTATTAATTTCTCGTAATTTCTGCCTCATCCTTTCCATTACATAATTTTCAGTTAACAATGTTTAATTCTCATTGGAGCAATAAATCAAGAATTACTTCTTTCAACTACTTCGAGTATGTAAAATCAAGAAATTACTTCATCAATTTAACTTTTATTTTGTGTTTGCATGTCAGCTCCAAATTACAAAAATTCCAAAAATGATAGAATATTTGATTAAGCTGCATCAAAACTTAGTATTCTTTATTGAAGTGTTCTACAAATTAGGGTTTTCAAAATTTCAGTTCTCTATTTCTATTATATTTACATAAGGTGAGCATATAACTTATTGCCCCAAATGGAAACTATAAGTGTAAAGAGACCTGCCCCCAAAATTGAGACAACAGGGCTAGACAGACTGTCCTGGGAAAATCAAAACATGTGGTCTCTCTAGAGTGAAGTCATAATAGACCAAATAAATATGATCAGGTTCGCTTACCTAAACCAAATGGATCATTCTAAGACCCCTGCAATGTTGGTCTCAGAATGAAGTGTCACGAAACTGTAGCTTCACAGAGGCTCAGTGCCCTTCTGAAAACAATATCAGCCACTTGGGCTTTGATGTTATTAGAGAATGGCTGCGTTACAATTGTAGGTCTAAGATATAAAGAGTGTAAGGGACACTTTTTTTTTTTTTTTTTAGGATAAAGATGTTCACTTTCGCCCCAAGGGCTAGACCAGAGCAAAGTAGCACGCAGTATTTCTTGTAGTTCTCATTGCTAACGACCCCTGGATGAGTTCTAGATCCCACCTCAGGCCCTCTGTATTAAAAACTTCAGGACAGGTCTCAAGGACATGAAATTTTAACCAAATTCAAAAGGAATATATATTCACACTACATTTTGAGAATCATTGATTGAAATTAAACACAAGCACTACCAACAATAATATGATGTGATTCCAAACTGTTTTAGCCTTTTCCTTGGCTTATTTGCCATCTTAACAGCTAGCAAAACCCTCTACTAATTTGCATTTTAATTCAACCCATAAATCTGGGTTGAATTAAAGTATCTTCTGACTTTCTAAAATTCTTTCTCAGTGTCTTCTGTCTCTCCCTCTTCTTTTCTGTTCTTTTATCTCTTTTTTCTATCTTTTTTTTTCATAAGAAAAATATGAATCATCATTATATCTATCTCTTTATTCTGGTTATTTTTTCTCAATATCTTTATTGAAAAAATATAAAATGTCTTTTAATGAATGTTTCTATTTAATAATTTCAATAAAAATGTAAAATGGAAAAGATATAGTACATATCCTTTTCCCAACTAAAATGTAGTACTTAAGCGTTTTATCTGAGTTGAATAATGAAATCTGCTTTCCCAGTTACTGTATTCATTTGCATGTAATGTGGTAGAAAATCTGTCTACTACATACAGACTTCAGGGCTCTAGACTCAGTGGCCTTACCACCTGGCTTTGACAATATTCCTTTCAACAAAGCATTAGAAGACTGGAGGGCAAGATCTCTGTTGATTCATTGTTGTATCCAGAATAGCTGCTAGCAGAATGTCTTGTACCAGGAAGATGCCCATTCATATTTGTCGAATGAATGAGCAGAGGAAAAGAAAAACCTGGCTTCCTCTTAACTTGTCACACCGGGTTCATGAGTGAATCAAACACATAAAGAGACCCTTTAATGGTACAAATGAGAATAATAGCCCCTGCTCTGTGGTATGTCTTTGTAACAATATTTTAACAACTAAGTTCAGTCTTATAGGTCTTAAGACTTTAATAAAAAGGGAATGTTAATAATAAATAATTTGAAATATTTCTAGGAAACTGTGGACTGCTTGTTGTTACTCTGAGCCTATGGTATAGTTAGGGATCTTTGAGAGGCACGATTAACAAGCATTTATTGAGACCCTGTTGTTCACATGGTACTATTTAAAAAGGGCATCACTGATTTAAAAGAGATAAAGTACAGTCCATTTTTACTTCCTCTGTAGCATGCAAACTTGATGAACGGAAAGATATTCAAAACACAATTAAAGAATATTATAAGACTGTATACAGCAAAGTGCTAGTGCTAAATTGAATATAATTAAGCACACTTTTCAAGAATATTTCTAAACTACAAGAAGTCAAAGGAGGAAAGATTGATGTTGGTTGCCAGTATAATAAAGCATGCCAAAATTAATTTACAATGGAATACACAGGATTTCAAATTTTACTATGGGGACTATCATGGGAATTTTTTCCCAATAGACTTTGTAGCTCAAAATTTCCTATATAAAATGATGAGAAAAACTTATTTTACATCAGAACTTTTCTTTGTAGATTATTTTTAAGGACCCTCTATCTCATGAATTTAGGACAAGCTACTGCAGCTATCTAAAAGCGAAAACACAACTTTGTATTTACAACATGATCTTTTTTTTAAGTTATTTGTTTTCTGACAGTGTTTGTACTGAATCTCATTAATTTACAAATATTACAGAACAGAAGACAGTCTTGTGAGTGGAGTTGCTATAACAGAGTGTGCAAGGCTACCAGAGCCCCCCAGGGTTTTATTAGATCACAATGTTCCCAATGTCCACATCTTTTCCTAAAATGAACTCTATTGGTATACAAAGACAGATACTATTTTGTACATTAGGAAATCATTTTTAAAGTAAAGATCTCGAGTTATGTTAGTGCTATTTTTTTATCACTTAGGTTTTATACAGATTTTCATTCTCCATTTGTCCCCCATTTTAAATCCTTCCGAAGTAGCAGAATGGTTCCTAACCTCCCACAACTCTGTATTCATAAATATTTTATTTCTTGGAAATACTTTGATCTCAAAAAAAAGAAAAGCAGATAGCATTCTGGAGTTGACTTTTCCCAGAAGACTTCTGCAGTTTACATTTTTTTTTAATGCAAACCTCAATTTTTGTCCAAAGTAGAGTTATTTTTTTGCAGAGGGAAAGAGAAGCAAAAGGTAGAATAAGTTCGAAATCACGCTTCTGTTTGCTCTTTGCCTTTAGTTGGTAATATCTCGGTGCTATAGTCTTCAACACTGCAAATTTTAAAAATACAACTATTAAGGGAGTTTTCCAGTTAAATATTAAACAGCTTCATAAAATATATCAATAACCTCTTTAATTGTACACTTATTAATGGTATGCAAATGAAAGAGGACTTTTGATTGAGGGAGAAAATTAAAATTTCACAATTTCTCCATTTAATGTAAGTGATGAATGTAAAATAACAGAAATAATAATATATCAATAGCATTTAAAAAGCAGGGGTTTTTTTTGTTTTTTGTTTTTTGTTTTTTGTATTTTTCTGAAGCTGGAAACGGGGAGAGACAGTCAGACAGACTCCCACATGCGCCCGACTGGGATCCACCCGGCACGCCCACCAGGGGCCACGCTCTGCCCACCAGGGGGCGATGCTCTGCCCCTCCGGGGCGTTGCTCTGCCGCGACCAGAGCCACTCTAGCGCCTGGGGCAGAGGCCAAGGAGCCATCCCCAGCGCCTGGGCCATCTTTGCTCCAATGGAGCCTTGGCTGTGGGAGGGGAAGAGAGAGACAGAGAGGAAGGAGGGGGTGGGGGGTGAAGAAGCAAATGGGCGCTTCTCCTATGTGCCCTGGCCGGGAATCAAACCGGGTCCCCCGCACGCCAGGCCGACAAAAAGCAGGGTTTTTTTTAGTAGTAAGATACATGAAATGAGGAAAAAGGAAGAAGTAAAAAGAAAGAGAACTTATCACAGTTTTATCTTCTTGAAGTAAATTGGAACTGGTAATAATAAATCAGTTACTTGTTAGTAAATAGTCATAGTAAGCCAGTGACTGTTGTCATCTGTGTTATCTTGTCCACATCACTAGCACCATTCTTGCTACTTCCAAAGAAAGGCTTCAGAATCCATACTTACAATTTTGAACTACATCTCAAGAAAGAA
The DNA here is from genome assembly GCF_036850765.1 of Saccopteryx bilineata. Classification (NCBI taxonomy): domain Eukaryota; kingdom Metazoa; phylum Chordata; class Mammalia; order Chiroptera; family Emballonuridae; genus Saccopteryx; species Saccopteryx bilineata. The sequence continues at coordinate 20,790,756 of NC_089501.1, forward strand.
CACTGATTAAATTGGTTAACAATTAAATAGGACATGAATTGGCTCGCATAAATGGGGACCTAACAGTCATGTCCTGTGCTCCTGAGTGGGTGGCACTGTCAGGTCACTCATCCGTGTGAGTAGGGATGAACGGTCAACAACAGAGGAAAGCGAAATCATGGCAGGCAGTTTGGAGTTTATTGAACTTAGAGTTGTTTCTGGAACACACAAATGGAATGTGATAGAGAGAAATGAATTTGGAATTCTATAAAACCGTACTGTGATGTAACTTATATGAGTTTTAGAATAATGTACATGGTCTCCGTAAAGACATTAGACCCTAATGCTCAACTTAAATGCTGATAAAATATGATTTTTTATAGATCTATGTTCTTCAACTTACTACTCTCCCACTAAATTGTAAAATTTAACTTTGTTATACACATGTACGTGTGTATGTGTGAATGTATTTGTATATATAGATGTATAGATAGATGTAGAGTTATAGATGCCTGTGAAAACATTCATGTTTTCATTACCAAATGAATCAAAATACTTGGCTTTTCCATGATCTCTTCTTAATGTTTGTTTTTCTTTTATCATTAGTCTCTAAGCTCTTTAAGGGTAAAGACATAATTTGAGTTATATCAATTTCCCATACTCCAGCACTGGCTCAAACCAGGTACTCGGTATGTTTTATAAATTAAACTGAATTGTCTTCCTTATCTTCCCCCTTCAACAAGATGGAGATAACAAATGGTAATATATTTGGAGTGAGGCAGGTATAACCATCTGAAATAGCAGAATAACAGAGGACAATAATTCAGACATCTTCTAGAGCCAGGTAGGCACCCTGGTCGTGAAGGGGATTGGTGTGAACAGAGTAAGCATGCCCTTTTTAAATGGCCTGTGGCCGCTCAGTTTCCATTGCTTTACTACCCAACCCTATGTTCCCGTATCTTCCAGTTTTCCAAAGAAGCTAGACATTCCAGTAGTTATATGGAAACTTTTGCTTTTTTTTTTTTTTTTCTGAAGCTGGAAACAGGGAGAGACAGTCAGACAGACTCCTGCATGCGCCCGACCCGGATCCACACGGCACGCCCACCAGGGGCGACGCTCTGCCCACCAGGGGGCGATGCTCTGCCACGACCAGAGCCACTCTAGTGCCTGGGGCAGAGGCCAAGGAGCCATCCCCAGCGCCCGGGCCATCTTTGCTCCAATGGAGCCTTGGCTGCGGGAGGGGAAGAGAGAGACAGAGAGGAAGGGAGGGGGGGAGGTGGAGAAGCAGATGGGTGCTTCTCCTATGTGCCCTGGCCGGGAATCGAACCTGGGTCCCCCACACGCCAGGCCGACGCTCTACCGCTGAGCCAACCGGCCAGGGCCTGAAACTTTTGGTTTTTAAATATAGGCAATTTGCAATATTTTAAAAAACACTAACCCTGACAAACATAAGATTTCTGTGGCTCCTATTCAGCCCTGGGCTGACAGTTTTTGATGTCACTTAGGGAAATGGAAAAGCTGACCAAGAAGGTCAACATGTTGTTCATTAGGCAGAACTGCTGCCACAGGCAAGTGCTTATAGACAGTAGTTCTCCACCTCACTGTCACCTATCTACAGGGTAGCAGTGTTAACGACATTTGAGCAAGGAAATACATATGTCCATTAAGATTTGTCAATTGCTGGTATAGTCTCATAATGGCTAAAAGTCAGCTGTCTTATTTGTTGTGGTTTGTCTAGTAAAACTGGGTTTGAAAGTATTTGTGGTTTAAGAGCTTGGAAACCTCAATGTAAGTAATCAGGAATTGTAAGTAAACAGGGAGAGATGAGATGGATGAGTGAGGCAGAAAACCAGAGTGCCACCTCTAATTTCACTTGTTGTCTGGAATGCAAACAATGCTCCTATCACCTGGCTAACATTTCTCCTCAATTTAAATGCCCTGATGAAGAAAAATAAACACTGTTTCTCACAGTTCCAAAAAAAAAAAAAAAGGCAAAAATGCTCTCGTGGGCATATTTGGAAAGTCAATGTAAAATTAAAAAAAAAAAAAGAATGAAAGGAAGGGAAAAAAAGAGGGAGGGAGGAAGGAAGGGAGGGAGGGAGGGAGGAAGGAAGGAAAGGAGGGAGGGAGGGAGGGAGGGAGGGAGGGAGGGAGGGAGGGAGGGGGAGGGAGGGAGGGAGGGAGGAAGGAAAGAAGGAAGGAAGGGGAGAAGGACAACCAAAATACTCATTACAAAGCTTGAGGCTAAAGTCACTTTTACTTTATTCTTTCATCATTCACCTTAGAATGATTTTATAGGATGTTTTGAAAGATTCTAAGATGAAATCTTAGACTCTCCAAATGTTACACATTGTTTAATAGAATATTTCTGAAACTCATTTTGTTGTTGGCCCCCTAGAAGTTATGATATATGGGAAATCTAAAAAGACATCTGGAACATTTGTTATGGGAGGATGGGAGGACGAGTGATGACATGAGTCTCCAATTCTGTGATGACCCTATGGGAGAGGTATTTAAAAACAAAAATATTAAAAAGATGGAGTTACCACCTTGAAAAATACAAGGAAAGTCTCTGGAGAAATGGAATTCTTGAAGTGTTATTCCCCTCAGGCAATAAAGAATAGGGGTGGCTGAACATCAGCGGACCATAACTTTAGTTCTATGTACCACCTACATATTCTATGACATAAAAATCTCTGGAGCAGCACTTTCCTCTCCAATAAAGAGAAGCTATTGAGTGATATGATCTCTAAGGTCACTTTTAAGTTTTATGAACATATGAATCAAAAGGGGAAAAAGTTTAGGAAAGATATAATTACCATGCTCTACAAATAAGTAGACATCTTAAAGAGCATATAACTTCAGATTATTTCCAACTGTGTATCTGTGATGATGATTACTGATCTGGTGATTATCTATTAGTCACAGAGGAGGGTGTGGAGGAACACTTGACTTTTGGAGAACCAGCTACAAAAATGAAGGAAATAGGATAACCATCAGGGAATTATACTGTCAAATCAATGTGTTCAAGAGGCAAGAAATACAAAGTCACCTAAAAGAGAGCAGGTACCTGTCATGCCCCCAGGGCTGGAATGTAACTTTTTATATATTTCACTATATCCAAAACATGAATGTGCAGTAGTGGAGTTAATCAGCTATGGAAGAATAGAAAAAGGAGAGTTAGTTCACAAATGGTTGCAGGACCCATGCAAGCAGAATCCGGTGGGAAGTGAGAATAAGTGCTTTTAGTATTTCCATCTTAATAACAAGGACATTGTGAGATGAACACACCAGGTTATCTTAAGGTGACGCTGTGAGACCTTTCATTCATCTTACTCCCCTTGTCTGAGTTTTCCTGCTCACCAATCTACCTTCTGATTATAATCTAGCACTTCATGGAAGTCTGCCTATTGGGAAAAAGTGCATAGAGGATACACACTTTAAATATTTCTTGTCCCTATCACAGTGATTTCTTGTGGAAAATTAAAATGGGTTTATGATTATGATTTGGCTTTCTACATACTTGATTACAGAGAGGAGATCGGGCCAATGTGACTGACTATACTACTCTATATAAGTATATTTCTCATTATAAATGAATAAATAAGTACTCTAATATTATATGATATGTAATTAACATAAATTGACATGCAGGGCATGAAAGAACTCGAGTGTCAAGAAATGCCTGATCATTCAAAGCAGAGGGCCAGATTTTCAGATGAGGCAATTAATCAAGGCACTACCCAGTGAGTTCTTAAGTAACACTCCATTCATCAACTGATATCTAAATGAAGAGAAATTCCTCCAAGAGAATCAAAATTATCTTGTTTTATATAGGTCACTGCCAAGTTAATTTTAGGAAGATACCCAAATATAATGGCACATTGAGGATCTTTTAAGCTATACTGGCTCAGAGTATGTAAGGACCCAAGTAGAATTACAAAATAATAAGTTTATTTTTTTTCCCCACAAGAATATAGACTCAGAAAGGCAGACTTGGTTTTGTTTATTACTCTTTGTCCATTACTTAGTATAGTACCTGAAACATAGAAGGTGCCATTAAATGTATGTGTAGTAAATAAGCAGGGCTTGTTTGCACTTGATACCTCATTAGTTTTTCAACTTCATTGCTGTGCTAATTTTAAGAAAGTAATCGAAATTTCAATGTTTCTGATGCAAATTATGTCACTAGGGGTGGGGGGAGAGGTGGGGCACAAAGAAAACCAGATAGAAGGTGATGGAAGACTATATGAGTTTGGGTGATGGGTATGCAACATAATCAAATGTCAAAATAACCTGGAGATGTTTTCTCTGAACCTATGTACTCTGATTGATTGATGTCACTCGATTAAAATTAATAATAAAACAAATTATGTCATGAGAAATCTTCTCTTTATCTCTGCATTTTATCAACTTACCTAGAGTACCTATATATGGTTTCCTAGTATTTATTATGTTTGAATCTGTATGTCTTTCTCTAGATTTGGGAAATTTTCAGTTACAATTTCTCCAATTTATTTTCTGATACATGCTTTTTTTCCTCTTCTTTTAGGGTTGCACTTACATGGATATTACCTTTTGCTATTGTACTACAAATTTATAAGATTCTGAACATTTTTTTATTTTAATTGTTTTTGTTCTCCAGATTAGACACACTTTATTACTCTGTCTTCATGTTCACTGACTCATTCCTCTGCCGTCTTCAATATGCTATATTAAGCCTATTTAGTATGTATTCCCCCCCATACGCACATATTAACCTCTTTAGTTCTAGAATTTTCTTTTTGAAATTCTTTTTCAACATATATAGTTTTTCCTTCTCAAATGAGATATTTTTGTTTTCACTCATTGTAAGCATATTTTCATTTCCATCATTAATCATAGTTATAACAGCTACTTTAAAATTCTGTCTGCTAGTTCCAATATCTGAGTTACTCAGGATTGATTTTCGCTTATTATTTTTCTCTTTATAATGAGTAATAGTTTTGTGAGTCTACATATGTGGGTTTATTATGCAGTTTAACCTATATATTGTCATTTTCACATTGTATAGACTCAGGATTCTGTTATCGTACTCTGAAGAGTGTTGACTTCTCATTTGTTTATTAGTTTTAGTAAGCAATTAACTTAGTTGGATTTAACCTGTGAGTCACATTCCATCCCTTGAGCAATGGCTCACACCTCTATTTGTTTCTTTAGTTCTTCATCTAATGCTTTGTGTCTGCCTTGTGCATATGTGGTTCAGGGCACAGCCAGAGATTTAGGCAGCTTTAGGGACAGAATTTGGGACTATTCTTCTCTGGCAGTCTCCTTTGTTGTGTTCTTATTTCCAAGCATCTACAGTTGCCCTGAACTCTGTCATATGGTTCTTCTGGACAGAAACTCTCTGAGATTTTATTAGAATTTTATATACTGCATGCAGAATGCTATTCCCTTCTTCAAAGTTTCTACTTTTCTCCATTTTCACTACAATTTTCACTCCCCATTGCCTTTAAGCTTTTTGTATTAGCCTAAAGTTTATAGTTGCTTTTTGCAGGAGTTTTGATCTAGCAGGGGCTTACTTGGCTATATCAGAAGCCAAAATCTATCTCTGTTGTTTTGATTAAAATCATTCAGTACAAAAGTGATCTTTCTGTCTTGTAAATATCATCATCATAATTTTATATTTCTTATATCCCTGTCAAGTTCTAGCTCATATTATAGTATTTCATAAACATGTATTAGCTGCCTTATGTGCTGAAGAATCAGCTCATTCAGTTCAAGGAATCACTCATGTGCAATATGTTTGCTAGATGTTTGAACAAAGAGGATATATGCTGCTTATAAAGATCGTGACTAGGATTATAAATTTCAAAACCATATTGTTGACACACAAATAGCAGCTATGCTATCTTTTGAGTGTCATGTAATAGAATAAGTTCATTGAGGAACATATTAATAAAAATGGGCTTAATAATAGATTAGAGTTTCTTCATGTTTACAACTATCCATGGATAATTCAGCCAGCCAAACTTAGACATTTATATGAGAAAATTCTAAGAGACACTCAAAGAACAGTTAATTAAAACAACACTGGAGTGAGGAAGGCAATGTATAATGGGTTTGTTTGTTTGTTTGTTTGTTTTGCAGTTGGACAAATGAATGAAAAAGAAAATATTTTATTTAAAATATTGTATGTCCCTGGCCGGTTGGCTCAGCGGTAGAGCGTCGGCCTAGCGTGCGGAGGACCCGGGTTCGATTCCCGGCCCGGGCACACAGGAGAAGCGCCCATTTGCTTCTTCACCTCTCCGCCGCGCTTTCCTCTCTGTCTCTCTCTTCCCCTCCCGCAGCCAAGGCTCCATTGGAGCAAAGATGGCCCGGGCGCTGGGGATGGCTCTATGGCCTCTGCCTCAGGCGCTAGAGTGGCTCTGGTCGCAACATGGCGACGCCCAGGATGGGCAGAGCATCGCTCCATGGTGGGCATGCCGGGTGGATCCCGGTCGGGCGCATGCGGGAGTCTGTCTGACTGTCTCTCCCTGTTTCCAGCTTCAGAAAAATGAAAAAAAAAATTGTGTGGACAAGAGCTAATAAATCTAAAATCCTCAACAATGAATCTAAATTTTGAAAGAAAAAAATGCATGCTATAATTTCAGAGGCAAAGATGTTTAGAAGATGTTCAGAAGCAAATATGTTTAATTTCAGAGGCATGATGGTATAAAAGCAATTCATTGATTTTTTTTTAATGTCTTCATAAGTAGAGAGAAAAAAAAGGTAATGAGAAGATGGTTTTGAGACTGTCCTGTGTCACGATTGTAGGCCCAATGAATGTGAAGGTAGCAGAGATAAAAGTGGTTTATATATTATATGCATAAACCATTTCTTCTGAAGAGTTTGTTGTGACATTGTTGATATGTTAATCATCTTCATAGCCAGGTGTTTTCCTGTAAATGAATTTTTAAAATAAAGAACTGGTTCCCTTTCAATGAATTTAAAGTAAGGCTATATATAACTAATATTATACTTCTGTAATATTTTTTTGTTTGTATTTTTTGTTTGTTTTTTGTTGTTTTTACAGAGACAGAGTGAGTCAGAGAGAGGGATAGACAGGGACAGACAGACAGGAACGGAGAGAGATGAGAAGCATCAATTATTAGTTTTTCATTGCACATTGCAACACCTTAGTTGTTCATTGATTGCTTTCTCATATGTGCCTTGACAGCGGGCCTTCAGCAGACTGAGTAACCCCTTGCTGGAGCCAGCAACCTTGGGTTCAAGCTGGTGGGCTTTTGCTCAAACCAGATGAGCCCGCGCACTCAAGCTGGCGACCTCGGGGTCTCGAACCTGGGTCCTCTGCATCCTAGTCCGATGCTCTATCCACTGTGCCACCGCCTGGTCAGGCTGTAATATTTTTTTACACTAGAAAAAACTTTCTTTTCTCCCAGAAGTTTTTGGAAAGGTTTCATAATAATCATCAAATTAAAAGAAGAGAATTGTATTATATACTTAGAACATAAAGGTTAAATTATTTTCCATTTTTATTTATTGCCTGAGGAACAAATAGACATAATAGGTACCTGAGCTTGGGTATGGGGTAGAGGAAGGTCATTTTCTTAGGTAAGCAAAGATTCTCAGTCTATACCATGTTAGCATTATAATTCTATTCCCATCAAAATAGAAGAGGAGGTTTTCTGCCAAATTAATTACTTTTCTATACTCCTTGGAAGTCAATAGGATTATTTGGGGATTTTTAATAAAGAAATTATTTGAGATATATTTCTTCCATTTCTGCATGTTTCTAAGCCTCAAATATCTTTTTTGTGAAACAGAGATGATAAAATATTTTCTTTTCACAGTATCATCTCTAAAACAAGTTTAATAGATATTGAAAGCATTCAGTTCTTTGACCTGGTACTCCCCTCAATTGAAGGGAAAAATACCCAAGAATCCTAAAAGAAATATTTATACTCAAAAACTAGAATTCAGCCCTGGCCGGTTGGCTCAGCGGTAGAGCGTCGGCCTAGCGTGCGGAGGACCCGGGTTCGATTCCCGGCCAGGGCACATGGGAGAAGCGCCCATTTGCTTCTCCACCCCTCCGCCGCACCTTCCTCTCTGTCTCTCTCTTCCCCTCCTGCAGCCAAGGCTCCATTGGAGCAAAGATGGCCCGGGCGCTGGGGATGGCTCTGTGGCCTCTGCCCCAGGCGCTAGAGTGGCTCTGGTCGCAACATGGCGACACCCAGGAGGGTCGCAACATGGCGACGCCCAGGATGGGCAGAGCATCGCCCCATGGGGGGCAGAGCGTCGCCCCTGGTGGGCGTGCCGGGTAGATCTCGGTCGGGCGCATGCAGGTGTCTGTCTGACTGTCTCTCCCTGTTTCCAGCTTCAGAAAAATGCAAAAAAAAAAAAAAAAAAAAAAACTAGAATTCATATCTTTTGTAAAATTGTGTTCTAATTTTATAGCAGCCAGTGTCTCTGAAAAGCACCACTATGGTGATGAGAGCATTAAAGAGATGCTATGACAACAAAGTAAAATCTGACCAATGTTTTTAGGGGAACAAGGAGTCTGCACCGGCCCGTTTCCTACACTGGATTGTACCTTTCAAATCTATAGTTAAAAAATAATTGGTAGGAAAAAGCACAAGATTATTCAGTGTTCCTTACTCCATTTTAAGTGAAAAACTGTCTTCTTCTAGAAGGGAATTAGTATGACATCAATGTACATAATTGGCTATGGAGTTAGACCTGATTTTAAATTCCAGTTCTCCTATTTATTTTCAATATAACCTTACATTTCTTAACATCCCTGGGTCTTGGGTTCCTCACCTGCTCATTGTGAGTATTAAATGAGACAATGCCTGGTACATATCAAGCATTCAACTAAATAATGTTAAACTAATAAACGATGTTTTAAAACTGCCTAGCTCATAATAGATGCCTACAAAAATTAGAGTCTTTTTCCTCTGATTTAACTGACATTGAACAGAAACAAATGACACAATACCCTATACCCTGAGGATTTCTGCAGGGTTCTGATTCTTCTCTGCTCTGTGAGGCCCAATTTTTTTTGATAAGTATCACATTAGTATTTATCAAAACATCTTTATTTTTCATATCATGCAGGCAAAGCTCACATATATAGTAATCCTTATATTTTCATCCTTATTCTTGGTTTACAAAGCTTATTCATCTAAATCACTGTAGTTTATTTATCCTGTAAGATTTATAGGTGAAATATTATTCATAGCATTTTAAAAACAAGAAGTACTGAAATTCAGAATAACAAACACAGCTAATCAGTAGTAAAAAGATTTGTTTTATTACTTAAAAATCCAGTACTCTTCTTTTACCACATGTTGGCTTTTAAGTCCCGCTGTTCTAGAAGTTTCTAAAGTTTATGATAACTGGTGTTCAATGTTATATGCTCATAGAGGCTGGAATCTAAAAAAAATCCACAATTTGTACCAATTTAACATCACTATTGTAACATTAATACCGTTCATAAGTGAAGCTGAAGGGTTTAAAGGTAACACAGTCTATCATCCTGTCTCATGTGGAACACTAAGCTTTCTTAGCGGTGTGTAGGGTCAAGTTAAATTTATTGCTCCCTAATAAAATAACAGGCTCCAAAAATGGAGAGGTTTTCATAGAATAACAATAAATGAGCAGAGCTTACTGAGGCTAAAATGATATTCTCTTAACTCCTGCTAAAGAAAACGAGCAACAATTTGCCGGAGGGAACACAAACAAGATTAGAAGCTGTCTCCACTGAGGTAGTGAACTTCAAAATCTTGACACAATAAATAAGCAACACTTAGGATTGCTATTTAAGTAAAAGCCTTCTATTTTATTTATTTATTTTTTCTTTTCCAACAAATCCTGTTGGTGAGTTAGCCGTAAAACAACGCTTCTCAGTTTTGGCTGCACAGCAATCACCCGGGAGCTTTAAGAGCACAGCGAGCTCTGAGTGTCTCTCCCAGACACTGATTTAATCAGTATGGGCCCCTACTTGGACATCGGGAGGTTTTAAAAGCAGTTCGGGTGATTCTGATAGGCAGCCAAGATTGAAAAACTCTACTCTAAAGCAGTTTCTTCGGGAATACATTAATGGAATACCAGGCTAATAGGATACCAGTATTTATAATGTGTAATCTATATTTCAGGAATTTTATAAAGTGGCTTTTGCATAGTATATCAACACTCTTTGGGCTAAGTGTCTTGGAAAAAAATGTAATTTATTGGTTATTGTAATAAAAAGTCTGGGGGGATACAGCAGAGCTGAATTTAAAGTCTTAAGTCACGTAACCGACGCCTCTCTCCCAATCTCAGTTTCAGTTTTCCCGGTTGGCTCCTTTCTAAGACTAGGTGTCCCTTCAGGATCAGAAAATAAATCAACAACTTTCAGCACTGCATTCTCACACTTGAATCCAGAAGAGAAGAGTGAAGGCTTCCTTCTCAGACTTGATCAGGAGTCTCATTTGCTCGGATTAGATCAGAGACTGTTCAGGATCCCAGGGCTGAGGCTGAAGTGGAATTTGCACTCAGACCTCAGCCCTGGGTCTGAGTGGCAGCTCCATGCACCTTTTACTACTATATATACACCGCTGCCTCACAAAATTAATGCCAGTTTGATTGGAAGAAAATGTTTCTCTCCCAGTAAAGAATTAAAGAGATTTCTAAGCAAGAGTGCCTAAGTACGAAAACCTCCCCCAGCTCCGTGGCTGGCCTTGCTCTATGCTTTGCATCCACTTGCGTTTCCGTCTTCTTATCCAGGAGCCAATTCTCTCCAATGGCAGCCGGGGCTGTGTCCCAGCCTGCGGACCTCAGTGACAGAAATAACAACCTGTGCATTCACTGGCTCTGAAATAATTGATTTTCACATTTATTTTTTATAATGTTTGTATTCATTTCCTGTGGCTGCTGTAAAAAAATAAAAATAAAAAGACCGCAAACAGCAGTAATTTCTTCTCACAGTTCTGGAGGTCAGAAGTCTGAAATCAGGACGAGCACGCCATGCTCCCTCTGGGGTTCTAGGCAAGAATGCTTCCTTTCTTCTTTCGGCCACAGTGGCTCGGGCATTCCTTGTCTTATTGAGGCAAAATTTCCATTTCTGTCTCCATCTTCACATGGTCTTCTCCTCTGTCTCTGTGTCTTCTTCATCTTCTGACTCTTATAAAGACATTTGTCACGGATTTAGAGTGGACCCAACTAATCCAGAATAACCTCATCTTGAGATCCTTAACTTGATTACATCTACAAAGATCCCTTTTTTCCCCCAAATTGGACTCCATTCACAACTTCTGGGAGTTGAGACATAGATACATTTGAGGTTGGGGAGGGGGCACTGCAATGCTCATTGCTGTTTTATCTGGGAAGTAAACCACCTTTGGGGTTTTCACTTTAGAACTTTGGCTGGTCACACACATGAGTGGGATATAAAGAAAGGGGTGGGGTAGACATGTCATTTGTAGAAAAAGGGAATACTCATTTGTGAGAATAGGAAGCCCCCACCCCAAGCATGGACAGCTTATTTATCAGTGGCAGACTAAAGTCATTCCTCAGGCCACAACACACATTACTGAATTTTGCCGTGTAAGTGGAAAAAGAAACACAAAAGAAGGGGCATAGTTTGTTTGTTTTTTACATCTTAAAGTTGTAAAGAATAACCACTAGGTAAGAACAAGGACAATTTTCTGTGGAAAATTTGAGAATGCAAATAGAGAATAACATTGTGTTAAAATTCTTTCAACCCATGCGACAGGTGTCATCTATAGCTGGTTTAAGAGAAAAAGAGTGTAGGTACTGGCTCATGAACTGGAATAGGGTCACAGAATCCAAGGGTACAAGAGATAGGAATTCATCAGAAACTTGTCTTTCGGTTTTTTTTTACTGCTCTTATTATTCGTTTCTTTCTGTGTTATCCCTTCAGTCCCAGACATGCCTCCTACTGTGCTAGAAGAGGGGGCTCTGGGCCTCTACAGGCTTTCTCTGTCTTTAGTATTCGCATTCTCAGGAAGAGGGACGCTCTCTCTTCTGAGGTCCATTTCAGTCCCCAAGTGGCATCTGAGCATCCATACTTGAAACAGTGTCTTTCCTTTTTACAAATCAGTGTGCTTAGGAGGATGAAGTACTATGACTGGTCAGCTTAATATCAAGTTGAAAGATAGTTCCCAAAACAAAGTAGTATCCCTGCTACTAGAAAAGGGTGCCAGACAGGTAATAACCCATGGGCAGTTACTGGCTCTTAAGAAGAGAAAAAATCCTGGACTCTTCTATAAAGTGAAGACACCATTCTAAGGGGTCAATTGAAGTAATTAGTGAGTATACTTACAGCTAGCAAATACCAAGTGTTACAGAAAGTGAAAATGGAGAGCATTTTGCTTAAATGATGATCCCTCTAAAGTCAAAAGGATAAGAGTGCATAAATTGTCCACTCTAGATGAATAAAAGTGTAAAAAGGAACATTGGAATAAGACTTAGGAGATTTGAGACTTCCATCTGGTTCTGCTACTTAAAAGCAGATAATATAATTTCTGAAGTCCTTTGTGGCTTTATAACTGTAAAGATTACACAAATCAGAGAAGGTGGAAAATAAGCGAGCTCAGTTCTAATGCTTAAATACCAATCTTGTTATCGTTTCGTGAGATGGTGGGAAGGTCTGAAGTGATAAAGTTTAGCTAAAGAGCTCACAGGTATACCGTTTTTTGTTGTTTTTTTTTCAGAATCCTAATTCTGAGTAAGCTTTCTAAATTATGTCCAGAACACTATTTATTTTCTGTACTTTCCCAAAGGCAGGAAACATAATTACATTTTTTGAAATAAGACCTCTAACTCTGGCAAGATGTTATCCTTAAGAACTTTGAGTCTATTTCTAGTATGTGTTTGTCTCAAATCAGAGTATGTACCTGTTAAAATTAGAGGTTTGAATCTGAAAATATCACTTGAGCTAATGGTTATGTTATTTAAATGAAAAATGAAATCCATCATAGTAGTTGCTCATTAGTTCCATTAAATAGTCTAAAGGGGCTCATTTGCAATGCTTACCTTCTTAAAATTTCCCATCTTAACTTACAGCTTGCTCAGTCCTATATTTATTTGGTTCTAAACTAAGAAAATGCAATCGCTAAGATGTATCATTCATATATCAAAGATATCAAGTAGAAAGAAAAGTCATTTCCTTGAGCACCCTCCACAATATTGATTTGTGTTTGCCTCCTCTATCTTCCTGACACTAGAGCTTCCTTGAGTCCACTTATGCACTAAATGCAATGATCAGAAAGTCTAAACATAAATTACAAAGCCATAGTTGAATATAATTTTCTTTCCCTGTGACATATCTTCTCTTAAAATATCTGATTTTTAAACCACACAGGAGTCAGTTGGAAGGGAGATTTGACTACTGGTCAGTTTCTTTTCCCTTTTTTTTAAGTGAGAGGTGAGGAGGTTCAGACAGAGGTCTCCTGCATGCACCCTGACTGGGATCTACCCAGCATGCCCTCTACCGGGCAATGTTCCACCCATCTGCTGCTCCATTGCTCAGCAACTGAGCTATTTTAAAGCCTCATGTAAGGCCATGGAGACATCCTCAGCACCTGGGCCAACTTGCTTGAATCAGTTGAGCCATGGCTGCAGAAGGGGAAACAGAGAGAGAGAGAGAGAGAGACAGAGAGAAGGGAGAGGGGGAAGAGTGGATAAGCAGATGGTTCATTTTCCTATGTGCCCTGACTGGGAATCAAACCCGGGACTTCCACATGCCAGGCTGATGCTCTACTGCAGAGCCAACTGGCCAGGGCCCTTGGTCAGTTTCTTAAGTAGAGTTTTCTTCACTGTCACAGCAGGGGTGCTAGGCATCACACAGTAGATGCTACTCTGTGAGAAGGCTATGACCCTAGTGACCAAGGAAGGAAAATGCTAGATCTTATGATTCAGGAGCATGAAATCATAATTTTTTGTTTTATTTTATTATCTAGTGAGAGGCAGTTTCCTGAAATGATAGCAAGTAAGAAATACCTGGTTAGTTTGATAATACTAAATAGCTGGATAAAACCTGTGATACATTAAAAATTATTTTCAAAAATCTTGACTAGCTTTTCTCACTTCAATTTTTACAACTTAAAGTTATTGTGTAAGGAGGAAAGAAATAATTCCCACTGAGTACTTACTTTGTGTGGCAGATGCTTTTGTGTGTGTTGTGTGTGTGTGTGTGTGTGTCACAGAATAACGAAAAAGATTGTCTACATTTTAGAGAGGAAGAAAGAAAAGTTAATTAAGTGGACTAAGGTTCACAGTTAGAAACTATCAAGTGCTAGATTCAAAGTGTGTCTTTTTCCACAGTCCCTACTCTTTCTGCTGTCTTCTTTTAAAAGAAAAAAAAAAGTAACTAGATTTACTTAATTTGTGTTACCACTTGAAAATGGGAAAAGATTATTCTTTGCTTCTTTTATAAATACCTAAAGAGGAAGTAATTGCCGGGATTTGAATGATGTAGGAATACAGTGGATGGGTATTAAAAGTGGAAAGCTGAGGTGAAAGGCCAAATTCTCAGAGTCCCATTCCAAGAGCTCTCTCCTGAGTTTGCAGGCACATGAGATCAGCTCTGAATTGATGAAAATTTTGAAACTTCTGAAAAATATACAGTAAATGCATCATGAAGTCAGGATATAATGGTATCAAGGAGCAGTTCAGGATACCTGAGCTGTTATCATCAACTTTATGGAGATTCATGGACCAAAGAAGCAGAATTTACATATCCAAGTGTGTAAATCCATCTATTTAACACACATTTAAAGATGCATTAACCATCCAGGAAATCCATTCTGTGAAATGACTCATGCCTCATTAAATGCCTTCCAACCATAAGTAGTAGGCTAAAAGAGGAATTCACAGATATCAAGACAACTGACAGCCCCTCACCTTATTCTGTGAAAAGCAGTATTACCAAAAGCATGCTAGACTATAGAAGGAGGTACATAGCCAGGTAGGTTTTCTGGGGGGGGGTGGGTTTGTTTTTTGTTTTTTCCAACAGATATCAAAATAACTGACAGACCCCGTCTTATTCTGTGAAATGCAGTATTTCAAAAATCATGTCAGACTATATATAAAGGGGTACATAAACAGGCAGGTATTTGTTTTTGTTTTATTTTGTTTTTAACTTAATAGGTAAACACAGGGTCATTGCATAATGCCATGCAGGTTGTGCCCTGCACGGAGCATCTGCCTGAAGGAGTAAGTGGAGGCTGAAATATAATCTTAGTTTTGTTCACCAAACCTAACAGGGGCAGAGGAGTAGAAGGGAGTGTGAAGGCTATCTTTTTATTACAAAAGATACCTAACATGCTAGCTAGAGAATGCTATGTTATATAAGAATTTTACTTTGTATTAGGAAAGCATAACCAGCTCATTAAATAGTAATATGGATTTCCTTTTCCAAATAAGTTAACTAAATTATAAGTGTAAGTTAATTACAAGAATAATACTAAGAGAATAGTACAGTGGTAATAAGGCAAATCAAGAAAGATTATGCAAATAATCAAAATTTGGAAATCAGTGGTATTGTGTGGTGGTGGAGGAAACCATGAGCTATATATAATCCAGGTCCCAGTTGTCCTTTAGCAAATCACTTAATCAGCTTTAGTTTTTTTCTATGTAAGAACATTCTCTTCAAAGAAGTGTAGTGAGAGTGAAATGAGATAATTGCTATAGAGAGTCAACATATGTTAATTCCCATCCATTGCCTTTTCTTATAAAATACAAGTCTGAATCCTCAATCAGCCAAGCTGGCTTCCTAGATTTTATAAACTCAATGTCCCAGTATTTTTGGGTATCACAATCATAAAGGTGCTCCATTGATTCCAAGGTAGTCAGTCGTCTTAGCTGTTTGCATTAGTGCCCATGATTCTCATCTTGCCTGTAGTACTAGCCACTGGCTGCCTCGCTACCCCCACAGTAACTGTCCCGGGGGCATATGCATACACACACTCACTCACACATATTTATATATGAACACACTCATGGTCCCTCATATACTCATAAACCTTTATACACTCATGCTTGTTCACACATGCACATTTATACAGTCATGTGACAGAAACTCACATACTCATACACAGTGATATACATACATGCATGTACAGAAGCAAACCCCTGCAACCCCCCAACTCACCATTTCTTATTTCCCTTCTAAATTTTTTTGTTCACTTTGTACCTTTGTCCACATTTCCCTCTTGAATTTCCTCCTACTCAGATTGTCTTTGTTCTTTAAGGCCTGGTTAAAATATCCGCTATACTAATAAGTCTTTCATGTTAACTCAACCAGATGTGACCTTTACTTCAAAAGTGTTTTTTTTTATCTTTCTTAAGGTTATGGCCATGTTTTACCTTATGATGTAATTACACGTGTCATTCGACAGTTTATCGGGTTGTACAGTCTTCGAAGGTCAAATCGTGTCTTATATTTATATTTTACATTCACAGTGATGCCCTTCATTCCCTTGAAGAATGATAATCTTAGTTAATTTTTGTGAAATAGGCCTTTTTAGGTTCCTATTTCAGGGCTTAACTCAAGATATGTTTAGTCTACCTGAAATAACTTTGGAATGAGTATTGTAATGATACATAGCTCATTTTATCTGAATGCATCATACTCAAACTGGGCAACAGACAGAACTTAGCTGGTTGTGCTGATCTTTGTCTATATAAGGTTTACAGTCAGCTGTGTACAGATAATTGGGGTCACAAACTAAGTATTGCTCAAAAGTGGACTATGTATATGGAAAAGTCTTTGAGTATTACAGACTTCTCTCCATATTTCCCCCGGGACTCCTGTTTCCAAGCCCCTTTCCCCAGTTTAGTACATTCAGCTTACAGGCACACATTCAGCTGAGTTGCATATTTTTATGAAGGATAACATAAAAATATGTATCTATCTTTACAAAATATCCATATGAACATCACTACAAAAAACAGCGTGTGCCTCTGATCTCACCCTGTGGAGTTAGTTGCACAGATTGGGTGCGTTTTGCAGAGAAGTGTTCTCCAAACAAGAGGAGGGGTCCGACTGAGCTGAGCATGCACACCACTCTCTTTTCCAAACTTATCCATCAAATACATCACTTTTCATGGAGGTGGTGGGGCTAAGAGAGAGAAAAGTGACATGGGAGATATATTTCTCCCATCCTTTTTCCTGAGGAGAATTGAAATATAAATTTTTTTTCATCTCTGAAAACCTGAAGAGTGAGAAACCAGTACTTTTTCTTTTCTCCTAATCTACTAAGTCAAAGAAGTAAGCCCCAGACATGCAGAGGGGAGGGGGTCAGAAGTCAACCAGAACAGTCCTCCCACTTTCAAGGGACGTTTGCCCCCCAAACTAACTGTTAAACACTGATAGGCAGTTTATCTTTTGCCTCTAAGAGGCTCTGAAATGATTTCTCTCAGAGTAGCCCCCAAATTCATACTTAATTCTATCTCCAGTCTCAAAATGTGCTCCCAAAATAACACTGTATCATGATTTTTTTTCTTATTTATTTTTGCCCATGGGAAGGAATAATTTATCCATGTGCACAGGAGAAATAGTGTTTTCTGTTTACGTTGTAGAAGAAAATAAGTAACCTGGAGCTTGAGAGAAGCAAAGCAATACCTACTGTGATTATTAATCTAATAAAATACAAGTTTCTTATTGATTTTCTTTAGCCTCTTCGTTTATGGTATAAATATGATAAACACCAAAACCATTTTTAATATTTAGATATTGAAAAAAATTATGCACTTTCCAGAAATCCATTTTTCTTATAAGAGAAATGTTAAACCAAGTTATAAAGAGACAAACTTGCCTGACCAGGTGGTGGTACTGTGGATAGAGTGTTGGACTGGGACATGTAGGACCCAGGTCGAAACCCTGAGGTCACCAACTTGATCGTGGGCTCATCTGGTTTGAGCAAGGCTCACCAGCTTGAACCCAAGGTCGCTGGTTTGAGCAAGAGGTCACTCTGTCTGCTGTAGCCCTCTGTCAAGGCACATATGAGAAAGCAATCAATAAACAACTAAAATGCCACCACAAAGAAATGATGCTTCTCTTCTCTCTCCTTTCCTGTCTGTCTCTATCTTTCCATCTCTGTCTGTCTCTGCCTTGTCACAAAAAAATAAATAAATAAAAAGAGAACTCACATGATCACAATACATTAACAATACATTCACTATAAGTACATGCAACCTATTGACTCAATAAATTTCAACTCAAAAGCTATACTAGGTGCTTGTTACATTCAAGGGATACACATGCCAGTGATAAGTTAGTGAGTGTATTTAGAGTCTTGGTTGTATGCTGACCTGCCTTATGTCTTGGAAAGCAGTCGGGTACAGAAGTACTATAAGGCTCAGGATCTGAACTCAAACTATGCTGCCAGGAAGTTACAGGCAGGAATAAATACCACTTAGCATAGGAAGATGTCACAGAGGGCAATTTCATGTAGACTCTGCAGTGTGTGGCTAGAGTGCAGAGAAGGCTTAGAGCAGGCTAGGTAAGCCAATGTTGTGTTTAGAAATATACACAGACAAATTAAGGCTTCCTACACTTAGGCAGAGGTCAGGATAAGGGTGGAAAGAAGTAATGTGGACAAAGTGACAAAGTGGAGTAGCCAGGGGATAGGGTATGGGCACTAATACTGTAAAGGCATGTCAAGGCTGTCCTTTGCTAGAGAGAAAAGCACCTTAAGATGATATGAAAAGGTTCTCAGCTCTGTGCGAATCCCCAGTTAAAGGTAGTAATCTTCAGATGAAATGGGTAATTATTACAAATTGTCAGAAATCTCTTTATGTCAGTATCCTACAGAGCTTTACCTCTAAGACCAAATTCATCCTCATTCAAAGTAACAGTTCCCATTATACTTCTCTAATACTCAATTACCTGGAAAAGGATGGTCATTATCTCCTCTGTATTACAGAATGAGAAAGCAATATAGAGAATGATGCCCATGGCCATGAGCTCAAATCTTCTCTTTCACAGTGTTTTACTTTTCCCACCAGCCCTACTGTCTTAGCTTCCACTGGTAAACAGAGCAGAGGAATATCTAATTACCTGAATAATTTAGACCAGAAAAAAATGTGACTGCCATGAATTAAATGAGCTCTTTCAAAATTTTCCTGAACACGAGGTATTTTTACTCTTTTCCCTTTTCTCTTATTCTTAGTGATCTCAGACAGGCACATACATCTCTCTTTATGGAGAATGATTAAAATGGACTCAACTAGGGAGAAATCAAATTATACAGTTAATAAAAACTAAAGCTCCATTCCATGCTAAGTGACAATGTAGCACGAGGGAAAATTAATTACTGCACTCTAGAGTGGAAGGAGTCAGACATGTCAGGTTTGAATTTAGTTTACCTTAGGTTTTACAGTGACTTTTAGTTCTTTTGTGACTGAATTTTGTAAAGTACAGTCAGGCACCATATAACCATATTTGGGTCAATGATCAGCCAATATAAAACAGTGGTCCCATAAGATTATAATAAAGATAATTATCACACATTGACATCAGAGCTGTCATGATGTCACTGCAAAATGTATTACTCATGTTTATGGTGGTGCTGGTGTGATCAAACCTGCTGGACTACCAGTCACATAAAAGTATAGTGCATACAATTAAATCCAGCACATTATGCTTGATAATGATAATGAATGACTGTGTTACTGGTTTATGTATTACACAGTTAACTATGACATACTTTTTATCCTTATTTTAGCATGTACTTTTTCTGCCTATAAAAATGTTTGCTGTAAAACAGTATGTGCGTTATACTGGCAGCATCTCATGTTTACTCTGTCTCTTAACTGCATCTTCTTTCTCATGTGCTGGATTTAATCTCTTGTTGTGATGTACAGTAACATGATGTACAAGCTTGAGGCCTAGGAGCAATAGGCTATATCATATAGCCGAGCTGTGTAGCTGTGAAGCTATGCCATCGAAGTTTGTTTAAGTGCATGCTGTGATGTTTGCACAAGGGTAAAATTGCCCAAGAATGCATTTTTCAAATATATTGTCGTCATTAAGTGGCTCATGACTGGTAAGAAGTTACTGTAAATTCTGTAGCCATATTCTATAATAGTAAGCAACCTTTTTAATATTCTTACTAGATTAAATTCTTAAATGGCTTAAATTTTGTAGAAATTTTTTTAGAGTCAGTGTCTAAATTTGAGTCATTCCCTTAGCTCTAGCTGTGAATAATCAGTGATTGGTGAAAATTTGTTAAAATTGCTCCTTTTCACAAGAGTGTTTAAGTGATTTTGATACTCCTAAGGAGATTCTCTAAGTGCCCTGATGCTGAGAATTTATATATAATCATTGTCAAATACAGCATAGTGCAGTATTTAATAGCTAAAATGAGTAGTTGTCAATGGAGGCAGGTTATTAATAGTTGGGCATAAATTAGCCGTTTGTAGATTTTAAATTATAGTGTATTTTTCTACGTTATTTTATATGAACTATATAGACAACAGAAAATCCTATCATATATAATATTTAATCTCTTTCTATTCTTGTAACCACAGAATTTATTTTTTAAGCAAGTGAGAGAGAGAGAGAGAGACAGACAGGGACAAACAGAGAGGAATGGAGACAGATAAGCATCAACTCAGAGTTGTGGAACCTTAGTTGGGCATCAAGCCAGCAACCATGGGATCATGTCTCTGATCCCACATTCAAGCCGGCGACCCCATGCTCAAGCTTGTGAGCCTTTGCTCAAGCCAAAGGCCTTGGGGTTTTGAACCTGAGTCCTCAGCACCCTAGGCGATGCTCTATCCACTGTGCCATCAACTGGTCCAGCACCACAGAATTATTTTGAGGGACGAGATTGTACAAGTTTTGAGTGCAGCCTTCACTCTTCAATCTTCTAGTCGATTGCAAGTTGACCACTGAACCTCTTCTTGAAATCAACTAGCAACAAGCATTCATTATTCAGAATACTACCCATTCCTTTTTAGAATACTGCTAATCCCTTGGTCTGTCTTACCTTCTAGACAAATTCATCTGCTTGATTCTTTGCCTTTCTGGAGTTCACTGTCAATATGAGTCTAATCCCTCTGAATTTTTCATATTTCTTTAAATACATAAAGGCAATTATAAGGATCCTTCAGATTCTTTTTTTCCAGACAATTCAACCCAAATTCTCTCCAGATTCCTCTTATGATATGGTTTTCAGACCCAACTAACCTGGACACAGAGTCAGGATGCAATTTGTCTGACAGAAGACTGGAAGATCCCTTAGGTGTATGAGAAGATTATATGTCACACAATTCCTGTGTTTACTGCAGGAAAATAGCTGGTGACTTTATTATTCCTTATTGAAGCGGCTTTATACAAACTACCTATAACTTAAAATCATATCATGATTTTCTCTATGTGATTTCCCACTTCATGTTGTATGTGCTAACATGTATGATATAAATTCAAGTGGCTCCTTGCTTATGGCTCTGAACAATCACCTTTCTTGAGGGGGGGATTATTTTGTTTCACAGGACTTCTCACATCATTTTTGGTACTCTAAAAAAAGGATCATCAATAAACAATATTTTGATAGATAATGATGTCTTTCTGTAGGCAAAAGAAAGAAAAAAAAACTAGAAAGAAGTATATGTTTTAAACAAGAAGGACTAATTTGTAGCTGGTGTTGCTGTGATACCAGTGCCTTTTCTAGAAAGAACTATCATCTTGCCCCCCACCCCACACCACCCTCATCTTTCCACCATTGCAACAATGTGCTTAAATTCTTTCTTTCTTTCCCATATTTGTACCCTCAACTTATACTTCTCCATTCCCCATACTTCTGGGGAGAATATCCTCTCATCCTAAAGGATACTAAGGAATTAAGTGCTTGTTAATATCAAAGTGATGAGGACTATTTTTCTGTTTATTAATGTTTTCTTTTAGACAGTGACCTTTCTACCAGTAACCTCTTGGCCTTGTGTGTTACAAAAGCTACAAAGAGGTCTTTGGAAGCAATCCAAATAAAATAAGTACACATACTTAAAGGTGTTGTATTTAGACTTAGAGGTTTATTTATATTTGTCTCCACAAATTCTAAGCAGTATTGATCTGTGTACTTGCCAGGATAAAACAAGACAAGAGACAAATCTTACCACTTAAAAAAAAATTCTCTCATGAGAATAAAGTACAACTAAAATATCTTTCTTCATCCAAATGCACAGCTAATATAACTCCACTGTAAATTCAGGGTACAATAAATTTTGGATTAGAGTTGGCAAGCCATCTAAAAGGACAGACCAAGGTCTTTTGCAAAGCTGAGTAGGTTTCTGAGCTACATCTGGAAATCTTTGAAATAAATTGTATGAATTCTAAGAGGACATGTCAAGGTCTTTTATAATGCTGAGTAGGTTTCTGAACAGCATCTGGAAATTTTTGAAATAAATTTTATGAATTATGTGCCCACTACTTTTTATTTTCATAGAAGACTGAATATGGTCTTTTGGCAGTGATTGATTGAGTGGCCAAGATGATTTCCTCAAAATGCGACAAGATCCAGTAGGAAAGCATGAAGTCAGAAAAACATAAGTTTGAAACTCAGTTTCATCCATAATAAAAATAACTTGTTGCAGATATAGATCCATGCTCAGCCTGATTTTTTTCCTTCCGTTAAATAAGAATAGAAACCCTTACTTCTAAATGTCGTTGTAGCACTGCCTAGGTAATGAATACATACATTTTATTTCCTTTCTTTTTTGAAGTATATATTCCCTCAAATTTATCAATAAGTTGCTGAACATATTATGTCCCAAGAGATACACTTATCTTCAAAATTAATGATTTATAGTGATTTTACAGAGATTTTTTTTCTGTTAGTATTTTATCTCCAGTTATGGCTCTTCTCAATAATTGAAAAAATGATTATGACGTTCATCAATAACATTAACACCTGGCTCATCTCTGTCTTGGTACAATTCTTTTTTTATTTATTTTTTTTATTTTTTGTCATTTTTCTACAGATTTTCTCTTCCAAAAAATGAATGGAGAAAGAGTATAAAACTTTTTTAGCATCTCCAGTAGCAAATTAAACCAATAAATATACATTTTGAACTCTGGATCTAAATGAGGTTGGGTTCCCAATTCAATTCTGCTGACAAGTTAAAATCCTTGGAGACAGCACAGATGCTATCCAAATCTGGGGGAATGATGTCAGTAGCAGAGGTGGGTTGAGCATGCAGATGGGCTAATGACTGGTAGTAATGGTGAGGAACTATTGAGGAGGACTTTTCAATGTTCCTTCAGTCTCCAAGCCTTCCATCTCATCGGTATTTCTGTGCCTCCATGGCAATGAAAAATTCATATAAATGTGCTTTCTTTTTTTTTTTTTTTTTTTTTTTAAATTTTTTAATTTTATTTATTCATTTTAGAGAGGAGAGAGAGAGGGAGAGAGAGAGACAGAGAGACAGCGGGGAGGAGCTAGAAGCATCAACTCCCATATGTGCCTTGACCAGGCAAGCCCAGGGTTTCGAACCGGCAACCTCAGCCTTTCCAGGTCGACGCTTTATCCACTGTGCCACCACGGGTCAGGCTAAATGTGCTTTCAAAACTAACAAAATGGTGGTTTTTCGCTGAGTGCTAACATGGCAGTAAAGTTTCTTGAAATAGCTAACAGGTTCTTTGCCTCCCTAAGCCCCTAGAGAGTGAATGTAGATCACTTTGCAAAGCTCGTAGACAGGAAAGGAACACTCACAAGATGGAAAAGATACCTGCAGGGAGAGAGCAAACGGGAAGGTGAGAAAACAGCAGGAAGAGCTGCCTGAAGAGAGGTTTCAGTACAACGAAAACTATAAAGTCAGTGAGAAGTTGATCTTTCATTATTGTAACCAGCTGAGAAAATTCTGCCTTTAGCATCTGCGTGTAAGGATTTGAAAGGGGGGAGCAAAGACTTATTGCCAAACTTAGAACCCACTCATAGCTGATGGATCCTAACATTAGAAATAAAAAACTTCAACATACCATGGAAGATTCTTACTGAATTTCTTTTTCTTTCTCTTTCCTCCTTTTCCTTTTATCCTACCCCTTTCCTTTTTCCTTTATTACTTTTTTCTCTTTTAGAACATTGCCAGGATTATCTTAAAGCAAGATTTTTTATATTCCAGATGCAGACTTTCTTCTCCAGCTGAGAGTTAATATGCATTTCTTGAGCAGGAATAGTGACTATATTGTGGCTTAACTACTTCTTGACCCATAAGAAGAAAGCAATTGATTATGATAATATTGCCAAGTATATAATATTTATATATATGGAAGTGCCAGCTATAACATTGTGATGTTGAAAAAGAATGGGATTAATCAGGAAAAACTTCTTAGGAGTAGTAGCCCAAAGTATTAATTATAATGCAGAGAGATATACAGGATGTTAAAAAGGAAGTGTTAAGGAGACTTTCATAAAAATAAGATGTTGGCAACAATGCTCAGGATGCAGAGAGTGTAGACCAAACTGTGCTATAATATAAAACATTTATCTCTACTAAGAAGGCAGTCAGGAGAAGGTTTAGAAAAGACAAATACTGGCCTTTCTTTGAGAACACAAACAGGAGAAACCCATTTTCAGGCTAGAAACAATGAAACCATAATATCAATGGACTTTAAATATTTCATACTAAATTTTTAGTGTATTCTTCTACCTAATGGGAAGAAACACATTTTGTTTTAAAAACTCTAGCCTTTAGAAATCTATATTCCTTCAGACTTTTCTTATCTGTTTTTTAGAGCAATAGTTGTAATGTTTTCCATGCTTACAAAAAAATTTATTTTTAATTTTTTTCTTCAATTACTAACAAAGATACCAAAACTGGAGTTAACATTAATGATGGTGTCATATTGAATATATGACCCATAATCAGCCAGATAGCAAAGTTACTCATAGTTGACATTCTAGAAGTAGGAGCATAAATGTATATGCTATGCTCTATCTACTCATATTATAGTAGGATGAATCACATCTTTGATTTTAAAGCTAGCAGACGTGAATTTCTTATGTTCTGGGCTACATTCTTATATATGCAACATTCACACAACCTGTGCAAGTGCATTTGTGATTTTGCTTATATTTTTGAAACCATATTTTCTCAGCTCCGTTTTTCTAGCACCTTGAACAGTATGATTTGCTTTCACTGATTCATAGGGCAGCTGGATAAATTTAACATTGGGGTTTTTATATGTATAAGCAGGTTTGCATAGGTCTATGAATGTATTAATAGAAAAACAACAGCTATATTTAGGGTTAGGATATTAAGTTCACCAGCCAAAAATAAGCCTTGAATGATGATTTTAAAGAATTTTTCTGGGTTTCTTATGAATTAGTTATTCACAAATAGATACTAGCAATGAGATATAATACAATGCTTTCTGGTGATACTGTAAATTTTAACCCAGTGTATATTGGTGATAAATAAATTAGTTTATTGGCAGAAAGAAAAGTGAATTTTGGTGTCAAATCCAGTCTTCCCCACTATCCCAACTCCTGCCTCCTCAGCTCATTGCAGAATATCATTCTATCACAGTTTCCTAACTACTTCTCTCAGTCCTAATAACTAAATATATGTTTTATTAATATAAATATTTTGACCTCCCAGACTACTTTTGTAGTTAAAAATTGCTTCTTTCCATTAAATGGGCTTGCTTGGCATTCCTCTAATATCATCACCGGAAGTATTTTTGAAGGTAAGAAGAATGCTGACTTGTTCCCATTCTTACTCTGTGAGTGTTGAAAGCAGTGGTCCTGGTACTAACCTCTCTGGCCTAGTATAGAACTCAGCAGAATAGTCTGGGGTGACTAAGGTCAAGCATTTGGGTTTTATGGCATTTGTGTCATCACCTCCATAATGACAGTTGCGCTAGGCTTACCACGTGTTTCCTGCACTGTCCACTCCAGTACCATGGGAGACTTGATTATGTTTATTGTAATTACTCTTGGTTCATATTTGACAGTGCCAGTGTCTTGTCATTGATCAAAAATCTTTCATTACATAAGCCAGGATGTCTGATTGGGCATTTAGATCTCTCCCCATTCTATATTCAACTTATTTTTTGAAAGCTACTTTATACTACTTCTTCTTACAAACTGTCATAAAATAAAGGCTACTAATAAGTCCATAAATATATAAGTAGTCTTAGCTCTATAATTTTGATTATTTGCTCCATTCTACTTAAAATGCCCCTTCACCCCACTAGACTGTTGGCCTATCCACGCCTGTCCCTTCTTTCAGGCTCCAGCTAGAGGTCCAATCCCTGGGGGGATATCTCACCAGAGTCCCTAGCCATCACACTCTCTGAGAACTAGTAGATTGTCTATACCTTTCATTACATACTCACCCAATGCTTTCTTGTATACTTACATTTTTTTTTTCATTTTTGTATTTTTCTGAAGCTGGAAACGGGGAGAGACAGTCAGACAGACTCCCGCATGCGCCCGACCAGGATCCACCCGGCACGCCCACCAGGGGCCACGCTCTGCCCACCAGGGGGCGATGCTCTGCCCCTCCGGGGCATCGCTCTGCGGTGACCAGAGCCACTCTAACGCCTGGGGCAGAGGCCAAAGAGCCATCCCCAGCGCCCAGGCCATCTTTGCTCCAATGGAGCCTTGGCTGCGGGAGGGGAAGAGAGAGACAGAGAGGAAGGAGGGGGGGTGGAGAAGCAAATGAGCGCTTCTTGTATGTGCCCTGGCCGGGAATCGAACCCGGGTCCCCCGCATGCCAGGCGGACGCTCTACCGCTGAGCCAACCGGCCAGGGCCTATACTTACATTTTTATCTTTATACCTTATCCTTCACAGAGATAATAAGCCCTATAATATTGGGGATAACATTTTCTATCTGCTTGCATCATTATGACCTGGTAGAGTGCTTTGCATATGTTATACAAATAATTAATATTTATTAGTAACTATGCTACTATAACTAAGCTAATGACTATAATTTAATTGCTATTACATAGAAGTGTGGTTTGTAGCCTTTCAGATAGTAACTAAGCAGTCTAGAAATGGGAGTGTATCAATTTTTAATATTATTATTTCAAAAGAAGAAGTAAGATAATACTCCAGAACTCTGAGAAAATATAAATTCTTGATTGTAAAACAAACAATTAAAAGGTCTCCTTGAAGTTCTCTTTTAAATTCAGCAGAAATTCCTGAGCATGATCTATCTGCTCAAGGTCTGATTTTCAAAACTGTTAACTCAAAATTTCTCACTCTCACCCTCCCCTTCTGAAGTCCACAGCACAGCCTCCACTGTTTACTGCCAGAACAGGAACATGCTAGTATGAGCTTCTTTAAATGCCGTAACCTGTGAAAATAAACTTTAGCTTTTTATTGAAATTGTGAGATGTTATTAGTGTCATTTTCTCATTTACTTGCCAACGTTGTTTGTTTTTTTAATCAAATGCTTATTATTTAGTGAGCAATTAGGCTTCTTCTGTTGACATGAATACATATAGCCTTTGTTAGAAACTACATTTTAGTGCTAATAATAGCTTTCATGTAACAACACATCAGACCCTGTTATTTTGAAAAATGTTATGACCAAGAAAGGTGTCCTTTAAGCTGAACTTTTTGAAGACTTATTAAGAGAGATGAATAAATATGTTGTCACAATTTTTTGTCATTATACTAATATGAACAAGTAATTATAAAAGTTTTATCTTAAAACTTTTTTTTAAGAGCCAGAGAGGAGCTGGCTTATATAGACAGAAATCCCCGCCCCTGGTCCCTAATTGGTCAGAATAGAGCCACTCTGATTTGTCAGAGCTGTGCAGCTCTGAACGAAGGAAGAAAGCCTTAATCCTATTGGTTGAAATAGAACCCTATAAGCTCCTTTTTTTATTTTTGTCTTTTTTCGAAGTTGGAAGTGGGAAGGCAGTCAGACAAACTCCCACATGCACCCAACAGGATCCACCCGGCATGCCCACTAGGGGGTGATGCTCTGCCCATCTGGGCCATTGCTCTGCCATTCTAGTGCCTGAGGAGGAGGCCCTGGAGCCATCCTCAGCGACTGTACCAACTCTGCTCCAATGGAGCCTTGGCTGCGGGAGAGGAAGAGAAAGAGAGACAGGAGAGAGGGAAGGGTGGAGAAGTAGATGGGCACTTCTCCTGTGTGCCCTGACTGGGAATCAAACCCGGAACTGCCACACGCCAGGTGGAGGCTCTGCCACTGAGCCAACTGGCCAGGGCCCCATGAGCTCCTTTATAAGGTCTGACTCAGAAGGCAGAAACACAGTGCAGGCAGGCAGTTAAATGGTACTGGCACTGGTGCAGAGGTTTCTCCTTGGAGTGCAATTTTGTGAGGTTCCTGTGAAGAGATGGCTGGCAGGCTCTGTTCTTTTTTGTTTTTATTTGACCCAGGTAGCCACCAGCAGCTCTTCATAATCCTCAGTGTTCACAATATGCATAGACACAGAGAGCCTTGTCTCTAAATATCTACAAGAGGTAAATAAGATACAGGGTTATGGCAGGAATCACCTAGTTAATGATGGCTGGCTGAAAGTGGGCAGTTATTTACATTCCCTTCTGAATTTTCTCCAAGTGATATTAAAGAATAAAAACTAATAAACCCACAGTAAAATGAGAATAGCAAACAGAGGAAAATGGACAATACATCTCAACAGTTTTCAAAAGCTAAAAAGTGGGTGCAGAATTGTCAAGTGATTTAGCAGAGTGAAAAAAAAACCCTAAAAACTATAAACATGCTGAGGAGAGTTCCAATGTACAGATTTGACCTGTCAAACCCTCACCAAGTCAAGATTTAAGGGTGGAAGCATTAGAGGACTGAGATAAAGACTGAAAAGGAGAATGGATTAAATAATTTGTTCAAGGAGCAGTTAGACTGTCCCAAACTCTTTCTTTAATCTATACAACCAGATTTTTTTCTCTGGATAGGTGAGACTATTACAGCACAATGAGGCATGGCTAAATTCTGATAATATGAGGATTAAATTTAAAATCTGCATACTGATAGAAAAATCTGCATACTGTTTAGCAAGACCACCAACTCCTTTTCAGTTTAACCCAAGAATACTGCAGTCTGGTCTCTATCCCATAAGTAAACAAGAAGACCCAGAGGAAAGTTCTACAGATTCCCACAGATCTAGTATTTAGAAAGCATGTTTAGTCGGCATATGTGAAGGATACCAGCCAACGAGCTCATTAACACATAAAAAAACTTCTAAGCAAGTCCTAGTTTTTTTTCTTTGATATGAAACAACAATCAACAATCACCAGACTTTTAAGGAAAAGCTCCAACAATAAAGTCAGAGACAAAAAGAAACATAAAAGAAAATTTTCAAGATGTTCCCACTAGCTGTTCCTTCTGCTGGGAATGCACTTCCCCATGTTTGATCTCTTCACTCCTACACTTTATTCTGGACTCATTCAAATACAAATTAATAAGAGATATCTTTCTTACCATTATATCTACAATAATGTCACACTTGCCCAACCACCCAATTGTTTGTCATGCGATTTCTTTACTTGAATTTATTTTTCTTTATATGATATATTAATCACCACATGGATATTTTTATATTCTTATATATTTATTATAAAGTTTCTCCACCTTAAAGTGAATGCTCGTAAGGGTCGGAGTCTTGCCTTTGGCACATAGTAGACCCTTGATAATGATTTTTAATATTATTTGTTAAAATATTTTTAATATTTATTAATCTAATTTTTATATAGTAAGATAATTAAATTTGATAAAGCAAGAACAATGTAGAAAACAAAATTTTAAAACTAATAATTCAGAGAACTAAGAAATATCATAGACAAAAAAATTCAAGTGTCTTAGTTATACAAAAGCAATAATTAAAGAGAATAACTCTTAAGTGTTCAAAATAATAAAAATTAAAGATATAGTTTAATGTGAGACTGGGAAGACTTGGTAAGGAAAATCTACAAAAGAGTAAACAAATAGAAATATGAAAAATAGTAAAGAAAAGATAAGAATGTAAAAGATTAAATCTGGAAGTCAAATGTCTGACTTAAGAAATTCCTGTTATAACAGTAGAGGGAGGGAACAATTAAAGATAAAATGCAACATATATATGTTTTTTTTTTTTGGGGGGGGGGGTTTGTATTTTTCCGAAGCTGGAAACAGGGATAGACAGTCAGACAGACTCCCGCATGCGCCCAACCGGGATCCACCCGGCACGCCCACCAGGGGAGGACGCTCTGCCCACCAGGGGGCGATGCTCTGCCCCTCCGGGGCATTGCTCTGTCGCCACCAGAGCCACTCTAACACCTGGGGCAGAGGCCAAAGAGCCATCCCCAGCGCCCGGGGCCATCCTTGCTCCAATGGAGCCTCGCTGAGGGAGGGGAAGAGAGAGACAGAGAGGAAGGAGAGGGGGAGGGGTGGAGAAGCAGATGGGCGCTTCTCCTGTGTGCCCTGGCCGGGAATCGAACCCCGGACTTCTGCATGCCAGGCCGACGCTCTACCACTGAGCCAACCGGCCAGGGCCAATATGTGTTTTTTAATGAAAGGAAAGGCTCCTTGATGGAAAGGCCCTCTGGGAGCTCAACAAACAAATTAAAATAGAAAAAAAATCAAAGTACTATTTTACAGAATTGCAGAGACTGCCCTGGCAAGTTGGTTCAGTGGTAAAGCATCAGCTGGCATGTGGATGTCCCAAGTTTGATTTCCAGTCAGGGCACACAGGAGAAGCGACCATCTGCTTCTCTACCCTTACCCCTTATCTCTTTTTCTTTCTCTCTCTTCCCCTCCTACAGCCATGGCTCAATTGGTTCCAAGAGTTGGCTCCCAGGGGCTGAGGAAGGCTCCATAGCCTCTGTCTCTGGTGCTAAAATATCTTAGTTGCTGAGGAACAAAGCAATGGCCCCATATGGGCAGAGCATAACCCCACAGAAGTCTTGCTGGGTGGATCCCACGGGGTCACATGTGAGAGTCTCTCTGCCTCCCCTTCTCTCAATTAAAAAAAAAAGAATTGCAGAAACTGAAGCTAAAAATACTTTCTGCTTGGATAATCCTCAAAACTATCATATGGAATCAAAATAAGTTCAGAGTATATATACATTTTAAAACTTAAAAAGCAGCATTTTATATTATTAATAAATATGTAAATATTTAGTAAAACTGCCAACAACTTTCATGAGAATAATAATCACAAAACCATGATAGTAATTATCTGTGAAGAAGGAGAGAGGGAAATAATATTTAGGAGAAATAAAAAATAAATATCATTTATATATACAAAATTTTATTTAAAAAATGACTTCAAGCAAATATAACATAAGATTTTTGAAGCTAAGTGGTTATAATATATTATTATAATGCCCTCTAAATTTTTTGATGCTTTTGAAATATATCACTATTTAAACAAAAAGATACATGAGAACAAAAGAAAAATAAACAGGTTACATAAAAATTGCAAGAAACAAAATGATAACATATTTCTTAATTGTATTAATAGAAACTAAAAGATAATAGAGAAATACCTACTCAGTTATAAGAGAAAGAAATATTCAACCAAGGAACATATATCCAGGCAAAATATCAATCAGTTAATATAAAGTAGAATGAAAACACTTGAGACTTAAAATTATTCACCTATTCTTTAAGAAACTGGTTAATTATGTACTCTGTGAAACACAAGAGCAAACCAAGTGAGAGAAAGAAATGAGAGCAGTTAAAAATAAATTATGCTGGACACTTGTTAAAAATGGCAAGACAAATTTTTAACTATTGCAGTAGGAAACAGAGATTTGAGTATACAGCTGAGCTCAACTCCAAGTTAAACAGGCAAGGACTTTATCCAAGACTAGTGCAATAGAAAAGTAAAATTGAACTCCATTCCACTGACGCAGTCGTTGAGAGAATTTTTAGTGCTGGGGTAAGCTAATGGAAAAGTACTAGAGGACATGGTCAGGGGATTAGTCCATAGAGATTACCTTCTTCCCATCACCACCTAATGGAGATGATGAGACTCAGAGCACAGCTCTCTACTGAAGAATCCCCCTTCTAATCTTCAAGTTCACTGTTCACTTTAGCTCAACACTTTCTCATGTTCAGGGTAAGTGAATGGTTCAAGGTCACAAAATCTGATTTAAGGTGTTTACTATGCAAGATCTACCTAGTTAATCTAGCAACTCATTTTGGACTGAGATGGTTGGTTATCTATTATCTTACAACTCTATCACTGAGTTCAAATAATTTCTTTTTCTCACCACTGACCCTCTCTGTTAGAATTCATCTTCCCTGATGACTTGCTGAAATAATAGAATGTATTTGATGCATTTCTTTCTACCGTTTTCTTCCTGGAAGAGTTTGTCCATGTACTATTGATAGCTCCATGTTTGTATATGGGATTATAAATTAAGTATAAAAATTATGCCTTTTATTGTATGTGCATGCTGAATTCTGTCTAAGGAGTTTTTTACTTATTATTTCTACCTTGCAAGAGTTTGCTAATAATATTTCTTAAGAAATGTTATAGCTAATTTTATAGTACAAACAGACAAGATTAAAAAGACCCTGAAAAATATTGCTAAGATAATAGGAAGGGGGAGAAAAACAAGTAGTATTATGTTCTTTTTAACTAAAGGCCTTACAAAATTTAGCATCAACCAGTACATTATGTTAAATTTTGCTGAATTGAAGTACAACTTAAAATTTAAAATGGGAAAAGGTGACTCTTCTGAGAAGAGAAAAATAGATTTAATATAAGATGAACTTCACTTGTCAAAATAGTTTAAATTACATGCATTGTAATATGTACAAGTCCTAAGAGGTAAAGGTGCTTCCATTTTACAATTAATGTAAGTTGTTGACAATTTTACTAATAAATATTTTCATTTATATTGGTATAGTCAGGTAAACCTTCATAGAATCCATGGTTATATAAATTTTGGGTAGAACTGATAGTTTTACTTTAGATCAGTGGTTCTCAACCTTTCTAATGCCGTGACCCCGCAATACAGTTCCTCATGTTGCAGTGACCCCAAACCAAAAAATAATTTTGGTGGCTACTTCATAACTGTAATTTTGCTACAGTTATGATTCGGAATGTAAATACCTGATATGCATGATGTATTTTCCGATGGCTTTAGGCGACCCCGCTGGGGTCGCGACCCACATGTTGAGAACCGCTGCTTTAGATGCTATAGAATATAGTAATTGGAGTGGGGGGAACCCATATTTCCAAATGGGAAACTCAGAACAAGTCAGTCCAAGTAAGCCAACTCAATTACTCATTTATGGAGTAATTCTTATCCTTATAAATTGCCTTCTTGCAGGAAACAGACCTTATCCTGACTTTTAATATTTCAATGCACCGATCTTGGTGGATGGAGAATGGACCAGGATGTACGGTGACATCAGTGACACCTGCCCCAGACTGGGCCCCAGAAGACCATCGCTACATCACGGTCTCAGGATGTTTTCTGGAGTATCAGTACATAGAAGTGGCTCATAGTTCCCTCCAGATTGTCCTCGCAGTAAGTGTTGACAGTCAACCATTTTTTTTAGTTCTTCTGGGATTGTTTATTTCTGTGCAGTCTCAATGCACATGAATGGAATATGCAATTAACATATGGCTGTTTACTTTTTCTTAATTAATGTAACTTTTAATAGGGATTTAGAGGTTAAGCCTTGCCCTGGACTGAGTATGTTGATTCTTTTCAGCAATCACTAAATAGACATTAGTATCTTCAGCATTTTACATAAGAAATCCAACAAGTTAAGGTTTGATTATTTGGCTTTTGGTAGACTTTTCCAAAGATTCTTAAAGAAAAGGTCAGTGTTTTGACAATTAACATGCTGCCTATGCCTACATTTATAAGATTTTAATAAATATCCCTCCCCTAACCCTCTCTTCTTTCTGCATGTACTGGTCATAAAACACCTTCTCCATTTACCCTAGCTCCTTCTTCCTAGATTTTCCCAAAGTACCATCCATCACCTTTCATCCCTCCCTCATTTCAAAATAATTCAGCTTTTCTATAAATTTGAGTTCTAGAACAATCATCCCCTCCTTTTTCACAGTATTATACTGATAAAGGACTCTCCTGATCATTTGTATTTGTAGAACATATATGTATAATACATGTATTTGCTATATAAAACATATTATTTTACATTGTATCACTATGACAATGAGATAAGATATAACATACCATTTTATCAGGGAAAACTTTTATTAAAGCTAAATGAATAATTTTGGGGATTTTATAAAATTATGGCAACTTTATTATAGATGTCTCTATTTATTTATTATAGCTGTATATGCACTGATCCAAATATATTTTTCTCAGACTCCACATAGTTCTGCAACTAATGTGTATAATTTTAAAATTGTTAACAACAAATAATACAGGTAGGGATATACTTTTTACCTTTTTCTTTAGCTAATCATTTTGGGAATGGTATTATTTCACAATTCTTAAGTAACAAGACATTGACTGGTTCTGGGTAGAATGGCACCAATTAGTTCACATAAAATTCTTTTGGAATTTCAAAATTCTATGTGTATGCATTCCATTATACAACTAATATATATAACTAATACATTTGATTACTGGATCTTTAAAAATAAGGAATATACATATAACTATACAATACATACATTTTAATCTATATACAAGTTTTGTAATTACAATATATAAATTTATAAACTGCAGTAGGCTAAGTATTCTGTGCTAGTAGACACTTTCCAAATCTTTGTGACTAAGACAACCACAAAGGTTGACTCTTCTGAGTGAGCAGGAAGTTCTCCCGTTGCCATCACTAAGAAGACCAGGCAGTCGAGCATCCCCGATTAGTCATCATGGGTTGCCATGCCAGAGAGCAAAGATACATCTGGGGCAAAAAATGTTCCTCCATGGGAGGAGGAGCTCACTGTTCACAGTTCATTGTCCAGAACTGGTCGCATTTTCCTACACCATCATAAAATCGCCAGAGAGAAGAGAAACCTGCAGATAGTCAGAAACCAGTATAAATAACTTCCACACTGTTTGAATTATGTTCTTAGCTAAACTGCTGAGCGCTCTCTTTCAAAATGTCCAACCCAAAACATTACTTAATTAAAAACCCTTCTTTAATATGTTTAAATTCTAAAACTGTTCATTTTGATAATCTGGAAATAAAGGTTAGATTTGATGTAATGGAAGTAGTCATTTCATTACTTAAATTCCATTCAGATGAAGTATTCATTCTCACATGGGGTAAAAATATTTCTGGTTTTAGAGGACAGATTAAACATCTTTATATATGTGTTAGAGAGAGGTTGTACATAAAATATTCCTTCATTTGGAACATCCTTTTGTATTGTAACCAAACATTTTGGAAAGCTTCCATTTATGTGTCAAGGATGCTATAAAGATAGAGTTTATATGCATGGATAGTTATATGTGACTATTTTAGAGGATTAGTTGAAATAATGTATATATGTATAATTCACAGATTCATTAAATCCCACGTAAGACTTTGGCACACGTGCAATTTTCTGAAAAAATATATTTGGAATGGAAGCATACGTTGAGGCTAACAGAGTGCCCCCAAAAAAGTATTT
Source organism: Saccopteryx bilineata (assembly GCF_036850765.1). NCBI lineage: Eukaryota > Metazoa > Chordata > Mammalia > Chiroptera > Emballonuridae > Saccopteryx > Saccopteryx bilineata. The sequence continues at coordinate 20,826,258 of NC_089501.1, forward strand.
TTACTTAAGTAAAAACCATCTGTATAGGCAAAGTAGCTACAGTGCAAAAAAGATGGATAGAGTGTCCCTAAGAGCAGACGTAACGTAACTGATATTTCAAGTTACTGGCTCTAAGTTCTGTCTACATTACCCCAACTGACTGTAGAGATAATATGAACAAGCTTTCACAGGGTGACATTTTTACCTTTCCCCTTTCCACCTACCTGTTCTTCTTTCCAGAGGGTGTTGTTCTTGTTTTTTAAAAAATTGTTGAATTTATTGGTTTGACATTGGTTAATAAAATTATTTAAGTTTCAAGTGTACAATTCTACAATACATCATTTGTAAATCTCATTGTGTGTTCACCACCCAAAGTCAAGTCTCCCTCCGTCACTGTCTCTGCCCCGTCAACCCTTCTCCGCCAGCCTATTCCCTGCTGCAGTCCCCACACTATGGTCTGTGTTTATAAGTTTGTCTTTGCTTACTGGTAATACCATCACCTTCTTCACCACACACCCCCCCTCAACTCCCATACATTCTAACTGCTACTGGTCTGTTCTCCATATTTATGAGTCTTTTTCTCTTTTGTTTGTTAGTATATTTTATTCATAATATTCTACATATAAGTGAAATGACATGGTACTTGCCTTTTTCTGACTGGATTGTTTCACTTAGCATAATAATCTCCAGGTCTATCCATGCTTTCACAAAAGGTAAGATTTCCTTTTCTATGGCTGAATAGTAGTCTGTTGTATAAATGTATCACTGCTTTTTTATCCCTTCATCTACTGATGGGCTCTTGGGCTGCTTCCAAATCTTGGCTATTGTAGATAATGCTCCAGTGAACGTAGTGGTTTATAGATATTCTTTTGACTTAATGTTTTGGGTTTCTTTGGATATATTTCCAGAAATGAAATTGTGGGTCATAAGGCAGTTTCATTTTTAACTTTTTGAGGTAATTCCATACTACTTTCCACAGTGGCCATACCACCCACCCTTTCTCTACATCTTTGCCAACAGTTGTTTGTTGTTTTATTGATGATAGCAATTCTGACAGGTGTGAGGTGATATTTAATTATGGTTTTAATTTGTATTTCTCTTTTGATTAGTGAAATAGAGCATCTTCTCATAGGTCTATGGGCCATCTGTATGTCTTCTCTGGAGAAATGTCTATTCAGATCAATGCCCATTTCTTAATTGGATGGTTTAGTTTTTGGTGTTAAGTTATATAGTATAAGTTCTTTGTAAATTTTGATTATTAAGCCCTTATCAGAGTATATTGGTGAATATATTCTGTTATTTATTGGATTGTCCTTTCATTTTGTTGATTTTTCCTTTTTTAGTGTGATATAGTCCCATTTGTTAATTTTTTTTATTTCCTTTGCCCATGTTGATAAGAGAAATTTTTGATCTGAGATTTTACTGCCTATTTTTACTTTTATAACTTTTATGGTTTTAAAGTCTAACATTTAAGTGTTTAATTCATTTTGACTTCATTCTTGTATGTGATGTAAGAAGTAGTTTCAGTTTCAATTTTTTACACATATCTTCCCAACTTTTTTAACACCATTTGTTGAATAAACTATCTACCCCATTATATGTTCTAGCCAGTTTTTCAAATATTACTTGAATATAAAGAAGTGGGTTTATTTCTGGGCTCTCTGTTTTGTTCAATTGATTTATATTCCTGTACCATGCTGTTTTGATTAATATGGCATTGTAATATAGTTTGATATCAAGTAGTGTGATTCCTCCAACTTTGTTCTTTCTCAAGATTACTGAAGCTATGTGGGGTTTTCTTTGGTTCCATAGAAATCTTTGAATTTTTGTTCTAGTTATGTGAAACATACCATTGGTATCTTCATAGAAATTGTACTGAGTTTACAGATTCCTTTGAACACTATAGACATTATAAGGATATTATTTTTTTCTATCCATGAGCACAGTATATGCTTGCACTTATTTGTATCTTCTTCAATTTCTTTTCAATATCTTATAATTTTCTGACTACAAGTCTTTTACATACTTCAGTAAATTTATTCTTAGATATTTTATTCTTTTAAACTAATTGTGAATGGGTTTGCTGTCATTAGTTTCTCTTTCTGATAGTTCATTATTAGTATATAAAATGGAACTAACTTCTGGATATTTATTGTGTATCCTGCTATTTTACCGAATTTATTCATCGGTTCTAGTAGTTTTTTTTGGTGAAGCCTATAGGATTCTCCATATACAGTAATGTCTTATTTGCAAATAATGACAGCTTTACTTTTTCTTTTCCAAATTGGATGCCTTTTTAAAATTCTTCTTGTTTGGTTTCTGTGGATAGGACTTCTAGTATTACATTGAATAAGAATGGTGAAACTGGACATTCTTGTCTTGTTTCTGATCCTAAGGGAAATGCGTGTAGTTTTTGCTCATTGAGTATGAAATTTTGCTGCTCTGATTAGGTGTTTATATCTACCTTATCTTCTAGATCACTTGATTCAATCCTCTTATTCATCCAACCTACTATTTATTCCTTCCTGTGTATTTTTGACATCAGACTTATGGTTTCATTCCTGACTGTTTCTCTTTTAAAGTTTCTATGTCCTCTTGCATTCTGTTGAGAATTCTTATAGCTAGTACTTTGAACTTTATAGCTGATCATTTCCTTATATCCATTTCATTCAGCTCTTATTCTGGAGATTTCTCCAGTTCTGTTATTTGGAAACTGCTTTTTTGACTCCCCATTTTGACTGACACTTTGTGCATGTTTCTGTGTATTAAATAGATCTTCTATGACTCCCATTCTTCATGAGGTGGCTTTCTATAGTAGGTGTCCTGTGGGACCTTGTGACATTGTCTCCTTGATCACCTGACCTAGGAATGTCCCTAGTGTAGGTTACATGGGCCCTCCAATTGTAACTAGATCTTGATTGCTATTGGCCCATTTGTACATGATATCAACCCTCAGGCTGGCTGACTGTGAGCCATGGTGTATGAGCTGCTGTGCAGGTACTGACCTCACAAAGTAGAATTCACCTCAGCAGGGTGTGATGCCTGCCAATGTCACTCTTTGGATATGCTTGATGCTTGTGAAGATTATTGGATCTTGCTCTGATATTGTCTGAATCTGTCCATTTGGTGTGTTGATTCTGAGCCTCTTTGGAGGGACTCTAGTGCAGACCATTGGCAAATGTATTTGTACCTGGCTCTTGGCAATTTATTTGTAGTTATAAGCAATCCACAGTTTGTGGCTGCCTATGCTGAGCCTGGATACACCTGGGAAGGACTAAACTGCTCACCAAGTTTGGCTTTTATCATCACCAAGATGGGTCAGCATAAGTCCCATGGAACCCTTAGATCAGCCTCTAGCTACCTCCACCTGCCAGCTGCCTACTGAAAGAGCATTCGGTAGATTTGGGAAGATGTGACTAGTGAACTTTCCATGAGTGGAAGGTGCACACTGGGCTTGACAGAATGTTGTGGGTGTGGCTCCAGACCCAGAGCCACATGACTCAATCTGACCAGGATTTTGCCCTGACCTTAGCAAGGCAGAGCTATTAAGAGTCAGGCCAGTAGGACCTCCAGAGCTAGAAGGGTGGGTCTGCTGAAAATCATTAGGTTGGCTCTATTAAATCTCCCTGGAAGAGGCCCTGGCTGGTTGGCTCAGTGGTAGAGTGTTGGCCTGGCGTGCAGAAGTCCCAGGTTCGATTCCCGGCCAGGGCACACAGGAGAAGCGCCCATCTGCTTCTCCATCCCTCCCCCTTTCCTTCCTCTCTGTCTCTCTCTTCCCCTCCCGCAGCCGAGGCTCCATTGGAGCAAAGATGGCCCAGGCGCTGGGGATGGCTCCTTGGCCTCTGCCCCAGGCGCTAGAGTGGCTCTGGTCACAACAGAGTGACGCCCTGGAGGGGCAGAGCATCACCCCCTGGTGGGCAGAGCGTCGCCCCCTGGTGGGCGTGCCAGGTGGATCCCGGTTGGGCGCATGCGGGAGTCTGTCTGACTGTCTCTCCCTGTTTCCAGCTTCAGAAAAATACAAAAAAAAAACACAACAAAACAAAACAAAAAAATCTCCCAGGAAGGAGGAACAGCAGTCAGGTTTATGAAAAAATAGGGTCAGTGGCCTCCACCACAAAGCCAGACCAGAGTCACTGACATCTCCTGAGTCTGTCTAGACCTCTACAACCAGGCCAGACCTACACCCTGACTCCTCAGCAGAACCTAAGCTCCACAAGGTGGGCCAAAGGGAGTTCTGAGGGTGGGGCAATTGCTTTTCCCAATCTGATGCTGCATGGAGTAGAGTGCTCCACCCAGATGATGGCATCCGTGGAATTGGAGAATGACTCAGCACATGCATCCTGGTGGCTATCCACTGGTGTCTCTCCCCAGAGCCACAAACCCCAGACTCTCTTCACACAGCTCCAGTCTGCTCCAGCCTTCCTCTTCCTGAGCCCAGGATGAGTGGCTGCAAATGAAATTTGTGCATTGGTCCTTTAAGAGGGCGCCTGTGTCTCCAGTGATCTCTCCTTAGTGGACAGAAACACGGTATTTTCACAACTGAATGTTATGTGGGTGCCTCTTCTAGGCTCTGGTACTCTAGGCTGGGGAACCCAGTTTGGGGATTAGGCCCCGAGTTCTTAGATGCAACCCCTTCAAAGCTGAGATACCTCTCGGGAACCTCAGCCACCATACATAAGGGCAGGGCCAGCCTGTCTTGCATCTCTACCCTTCCTACCAGCCTCGATGTGGCTTTCTCTGTGAATCCTTGGTCATAAGACTCCTCAGCTAGTCTTTAGCCGGATATTCAGGATGACTGATCTTCAATGTAGATGTAATTCCAGCTTGGTCCTGGGAGGAGGTGAGTATAGCTTTCATACTCCACTGCCCTCTTCAGGGCATTCTTCTTTTGCAATGCTGACTATGAATCACCTGAGAGTAATTTATTATTTTAATTTATACTTTCCTTTAAAAAAATTTTTTTTCCCATTGATTTGAGAGGGAAAAGAGAGGAGGCAAGGAAGATAGAGAGAGATAAAGAAACATCAACTCATTTCACTTAGTTGTTCCATTTAGTTGTGCACTTATTAATTGCTTTTTATACATGCCCTGACCAGAGTTTGAACCCACAATTTCTGGCATGCTGGCTTGATGCTTTATCACTGAGCCACCAGCCAGGGCTATTTTTTTTCTTTTTAATTGAATTTATTGGGGTGACACTAGTTAATGAAATTATCTCTGAGATAATAATAGTAACAGTGTACCTGACAATTGCTGGAAGTTTCAACATACTTTCTGTCTTTTGCCTTGCTTTTGTCTAGCCAACCTTGGGCTAAAAGTATCGGTTGTGCTGGAAACTTAGCAAATCTTAACCAGTTTTTGAATGCAAATCAAAATGATGCTTACCTTGAACAATTTTCTTTACCTAGTTAATGGAAGCCTTCCAACTACATTTTCCTGTGCTCATTCTGATTATTCTGTATCATGATTAAGAGATAAAATAGTGTCTTGGATCTGTGCTCCTCCTATTTTTGTGTTACCCTAATCATCCACCTGACAACCTCACATTCAGTTTAGTTTGGTCCATTGAACACTACCTGAGTGTTTGACCCCCGTTGGCATCTAGAGAAACAAATGATAGGATCCCTGACCTTGAGGATGTCACAGTCAAAAAGGAGGTGAGGTTCCTAAGGATTCCAACCAGGTGCAAAAAGGCACTTCTCAGGCATGTGATAGACAGAAAATCCAGTTTGTGCAGTTTTTTGCATAATCATGGCTTCTTAGTTCCATCCTGCTTTTTGTCAAGTCAGCTAAACTCTTGCTCTTCTCATTGTTTTCATCAGTCTTTGAAGCTGCCCTCTCTTCCAGGATATCTGGCTCAGATCTGCTTTCATAAACTGCTGCTCTTCCAGCGACTGTCCCTGATTAACTCCAAATCTCTCTAGTTCTTTTTCTCCACCTTCACTAAGCCTTTCTTTCACAGCTTCCTGACCCCTGGCATGTCTGTCACCCCGTTGTTCGGTTTTCTGCCAATCAACTCCTAGCCGATTTTGAAATTAACATTCACAAAGCCCGCATTTGCATTGCACATACATAAGATATTGCTTGTCTACAGCCAAAAGAAGACGAGTTATTCATATAATTGGGAAGAGGGGCTATTAATCACACAGCTTCCAGCCGAGCAGAAAGGACTGCCAGAACATCATAATGATGAGCCAGGTGTGAGATTTTGAGCACTCTCCTCCTCCAGCCGCATTTTCTTCTAGTTAGTATCCGATAGATAGCACATTCAAAAGGAATCCAGGTGTGCAGTTTTAAGAAAACAAAAATAAAAAAACAATAACCCACATTTATAACATATACAAAATAAATACAAATGGGGAGAGCCAGGGAGGAAATGAACTAGAGAAATGGCCTTGTTCACCTTACAAAAAATTAAATTAAGCCATTTCTTTACATGTGTGATTGCAACTGCACGGTTTACAAAATATGTTCACAGGAATTAAATCCTTTAACTTGTGTGACAGTCTCGTGAGGGTTGGAGCCTTTTCCAAGTGATCCTAGCTAGTAAATAGGGAGGATGGGCATGCTCACCTAAGTTTTTCTCTGGCACCAATGATAGGATATAGGTTTCAACGTGCATGCCAGATCTTGCTGATGAGTAGTGGATTCCTGAGGTTCCCCCAAATTCCTAGTTCTGTAATGATAAAGAATGCCATGACTGGTTAGCTATGTCTATCATGGGTGAAGGAATGGAGGTGCTTGTGCCTCACTTTTGTTATGCACACGTTATACCTCACTTCCTGTAACCAACACGACAAAACGGAAGGATGTTTTACAAAGAGATGTAAATAAATGAAGCTTTCAGGAAAAGCATTTATTGCAATAATTGAAGTTACTTTATATTTTAAAATATATATTAAGATTCCACCTAATTTACTGGAAAGAAAAATAATCCCTCCTTTCTTTATCTCCTTCCACAGGACCCATATCTCTAAATTTAATATAAATTTCAATCAAAGTTGCTGGGGGTATTTTCCTCTTATTTCCTTGATTTCTTTTCATTCTGACACACTTCTAAGTTCTTATTGGTTTAATAAGATTGATTACTAAGATTTTTAGGATACCAGCAGAGGATATTGATGGAAATGTGAATAAACTCACTATTTTCTGCAGATATTCATATTGGCTTAGAAACCATATACAAACTAGCAGCGCAGTCGTGAAAGACTTTAGAATAGGCTCTAATACCTGGTGCTGTGCATAGGTTTACTGCCAGCTTCATCCTTCAGTTATATCTATTCCTACTACTAAGGAAAATGTGTACCTTTCAGAGCTTGTGAAATATGGAAATCATCTCAGATTGTGGTAAGACTATTTTGAAGACAAAATATGTACCTTCAGATGGAGTCACAGATGTTTCCAATTATTCCCAGTTAATGATAAAATATTTGCCATTTGGCTTGTTAAGATTTGCCTAAGAGTACCATTAGCGAAGAAATTTTTACGACTTTGAATGCTTTTACTCAAGTGGATTTGTAGTTGTGTTGGGAATGTGCAAAAGTATCTATTTGGATGTTGCTGCTGTGTGTGGTGCATGTATGAGAGGGAATGGACTTACTGCTCTCATTGCACTTGACTTCTTCAACCTGGAAATGCTTATTCATGGACAAAGATTACACTATCAAAGATGTGGGTCCTGATTTTCATGTAGCTTTGGATATAGCTATTGAAGTAGTAAATAATAAGTTGATGTGGTGACTTGCATTGGTTTAAACGGGACGTGGGGAAATGGCATGAGCTGATAACCAACCATCTGCCGCTGCATTCTGAAGTGACACGGCAGTCATGTAGATATTCTTTGTTACATGTACTTGAATCAAAAATATTACTACAGATTTCTTAAAAACAAAATAAGTTTTGTTTGGTTTATTTGTTTTACAGTGAAAAATAAATTAATAATTTGATTTATGATATAACTTATTGGTTTTATATTTTTTATATAAACTAAATTAACCCTATCTGCAGATTTATAGTTTGATAAAAATACACTCAAAGTACATGATTTTATAAATATTAAGAATAAGTATTATGTCCACAAATATATTAAAATTAAATAATATTTCAATATTCTCAATACATGTTTTATATATATATCAGATTAAGCCAAGTACCTTTAAGAGAAAATTTTAGGAGCATAATTAATTGTTGTTTATTATGTCTTGGTGGTAATTTTGGTATATTTCCCAGAAATTCTTGTTGCAAATTGCACAATTTTCAATTATCTGCTTTTCTTAAAATTGAAGAAAAACTTAATAGTCTGTCAGTTGGTTATATTACTAGACATATCTTTTAGATAATTATGTTAATTGTGGCATCCAAATTAGAAGTTGCAGGATTTATATGATAGCACTGTAAAAAAAGAAAAGTCTCTAATAGTCTACAAGATTTTTCTGTGCTTATGCCTAAAAAAAGTTCATGCTGAAATCTGCCTCAGTCTAGTACTAATAAGAAATGCATTTCAAAAACCATTTTATTTTTATACCTAATGATTTTTTGATCAACATTTGTAGACTGTGTTGTTTTGATCAATTGTGTAAATCACAATTTTGACAGCCCAGATAATAACATAGTTCTATTTTCTACCAAAACAAACAAAATAAATATGCAGGTTGATGCATGTGTTAATTAACTAGATAGTAAAATCCTTTCAAAATCTATCTGTTTCTCAAATCTCCACAGTGTATACTTTAAATACCTTACAATTTTATTTATCAATTATACCTCAATAAGGCTGAAAAATTATAATTGTCAAATGAAAATTACATTTTTGACAGTTAATGTTTTGTGGTTATAGAAAAGATATTTATATATTTGGATTTATACATATTTAATTTAATGTTTTTACAAATTTATTTTTATATATACTGCACACAAAATTAGGGGATATTTCAAAATGCATATCAAGCTATAAAATACCCTGTAATTTTTTTGAGCATTATACACACACACACACACACACGTTACTGAGAAGTCTGACAGAGTAATCACTATAAACTTTCAAATAAATAACCATTACATTCAAAAAAAGTTCTGTGGAAGCAGTGGCATAAAAATACAGGTTCACGGAGGACCCGGGTTCGATTCCCGGCCAGGGCACACAGGAGAAGCGCCCATTTGCTTCTCTACCCCTCCGCCGTGCTTTCCTCTCTGTCTCTCTCTTCCCCTCCCACAGCCAAGGCTCCATTGGAGCAAAGATGGCCCGAGCACTGGGGATGGCTCTGTGGCCTCTGCCCCAGGCGCTAGAGTGGCTCTGGTCGCAACATGGCAACGCCCAGGATGGGCAGAGCATCGCCCCCTGGTGGGCAGAGCGTCGCCCCCTGGTGGGCGTGCCGGGTGGATCCCGGTCGGGCGCATGCGGGAGTCTGTCTGACTGTCTCTCCCTGTTTCCAGCTTCAGAAAAAAAAAAAAAAAAATACAGGTTCAAAAAAGAAAAGGAATTTCATAAAGTAGTGATTATTACAAAATATGTACATGTTTTTCAATGAAATAAGGTAAGTTTTTAAATACACTGGTATTCAAATTTCATTAGATACATATAAATGAGTAATTCTCTTTTAAAATATTAATATTTGTAACATGTCAAAATAAATAGTCCTTTTGCAGCCATTTACACTAATGATAAAAAATATCAAACATCAATTTCAAATGTACACGGTTTTCAAGTAAATTTTTAGAAATTCTTTTAGGACATATGGCTATAGAAATGCTTACAGACCACTATCCTTAAGTAGTGATGCTTAACACTGGCTAAGAATAGAAATTAATTGCTCACTTTTTAAAGGATTAACATAAACATGACCTGCTTCTGAAAATTTTGTCTCCTTAGGCCTGAGGTAGGGCATATGTGGGTATAATTTTCAAATTTTTCACTAATATTAGTGTCTTTCTTTAAAAAAAAGAAAAAAAACTTCTAATTTCTCCGTTGTCCTGAATTGTTCAGAAATAAATAGTGTTTGGTCAGGAAGATGATGCTATCAAACCAAAAATGGGATCAGAGCTCTGGTTGCTTCATGAGCTTCTTTCTGGCCTTGAGAGTCATTCCCCTTCCAGGACTGCAGGTCCCAGCCAATCACATAACTAGGCTGTCACCAAACACTGACTCTGTGTTTCTGTACTGTGACTACTGTATCGTCACACTAAAGAGTGAGGGGCTTTAGAGCTGAAGCTGAAAACTCAATCTTCTGATGCCTAGTTCAATGTTCAGACTGTGCAACAATTTTCTTCATAGGACAAAACTGCTTGCTGCTTGTAATGGAAATGGACAGAATGACAAGCACTCGGCTTCTTTCCTAGCTCCCGTGATGTTTCAATAACTTTACTACTTGGCCTCAAATATTGTACACACGGCACCAAGTCTAGTTTTCCTGGGTACTCAAATACACAGACATAAGTAACCCAATAAATGAAATAAATGTTATTTGTTTTTCTGTAACATCAGAATAGTTTATATAAATCTTCACAGAAGTATAGGAAGAAGAACCAAGTCACAATTGTGATTAGGGGATTTTTTCCAATGACAAAAGTTACTGAAATAGGAGAATGAAGGTGGTAAATAGAAACAGGAAAGGATAGTTGTTGGCACAGTTAAATACTACAAAACATTAAAACGGTGTTCCACAAACTAATTTTAGAACTCCAACTGAATTTATCCCTGAATAGTAAGAAATAAATAAGATGTATTGATACTTCTTTTTTTTTTTTTATAATTTTATTTTTTTAATGGGGTGACATCAATAAATCAGGATACATATATTCAAAGATAACAAGTCCAGGTTATCTTGTCATTCAATTATGTTGCATACCCACCACCCAAAGTCAGATTGTCCTCCGTCACCCTCTATCTTGTTCTCTCTGTGCCCCTCCCCCTCCCCCTTTCCCTCTCCCATTCCCCCCTCCCTCCCGTAACCACCACACTCTTATCAATGTCTCTTAGTTTCACTATTATGTCCCACCTACGTATGGAATAATACAGTTCCTGTTTTTTTCGCTTCGTATCATGTTATCAAGATCCCACCATTTTGCTGTAAATGTTCCGATGTCATCATTTCTTATGGCTGAGTAGTATTCCATCGTGTATATGTGCCACATCTTCTTTATCCAGTCATCTATTGATGGGCTTTTTGGTTGTTTCCATGTAAAGACACATGCAGCCCCATGTTTATTGCAGCATTGTTCACAGTGGCCAGGACATGGATACTTCTAAAATGAGCACACATTTAACTTTATAACCATTCTCAGTAGACAATGACAATCATTTGAATTCTGTCCTTCCAGAACATAATACCAGATGTCTTATCCACAGATGTCAATCAAGTTTTGATAAAAATAAACCCTGAACAGTTATTATGTCTTTATTTTATTTTACTTTATTCCTGAAATGTGCCCTTATATATCGGTGAGTATTTCTGTGAGTTCATGAACAAGCAAGCAGAGTGCGAGAACTTGAACAGCCTCTAAAGACAAATTAAGTCAACATTTTTGCCTTTAATGTTCTCTGCTATTCCCTACATACAAATTCAGAAGTATAAGGGCAAAGATTCAGTTGGGGAGTAACAATCCTTAGATCTTACTCTCAGCTGTATAATAAACTATTTTGTAATTATGAATGAAATGAGATAATGTTTAAGAAATTGCCTTGAAAATAATAAAGGTGGTATTATTTATTTTCTTTTTAACTCAATTTCTTCCACTGCTCATTGAGAATACTATTATTTTTTCAGGCTAACTCACAGTGATGTGCAAAAATGAACTAAATTCGACTAAGTTTACTTACTCCCCAGATAGAACTGTGATTCTTAGAGTCTGTGTAATCCTATTTAGTATACCAACACAGTAGCCTATACAGGGGCAAGTTTATCCCATATCAACCATTATCCATCAGTGTGCAATATCTGCTTATGTATATGTAATGTTTAAAGCACTAACTCACCCCCAAAGCGTAATATCACTTGATCTGTGAGAATGCCTGGAAACATCATGAAATAAAAATACCAATACTTAAAGTGATGGTGAGGATTATAAACTATAACAAATCACCAATAATTAGGTTTTCTGTAATAAACTTAAGCTCTTGATTTTGACAAAGGGTTGCCATCTTCCTTTTTAATTCATAATATCTTGTATTTTGAGATATCTTTTCAGTCATGATCAATTATTATGATAAAAATATTTGAGAAATAAGTCTTTGTTGACAATTTTCTTTTTACAAGAACTTCTAAACACAGTGACAGTTATAATAATGGTAGAATATGTTAGCGTTTTCAAATAATAGCAAGGCATTCTCAAAGGAAGGATGTAAAGATGATTTATAATGACAGCTATAATATGAGAGATAATTTATTGTTTAGCATGTTATACTTGAGTGAAAAAGAATTACAATATGGGCAAACATACTTAAGCTAAATAGTATTTACACAGTAGAAGAAGAGCCATCTGTAATATTTCTTTTGTACCTTTTGCTTGTACTAACCCTATAAATAGAATTTTAAACTCTCTTTTCATATTCACAACCCACACTTTCTTCTACACAACTTGGTACTGATACCATTTCTAGTCCTCATTATTCTATTGCCTATTCTTGTCCTGTGGTATCATGGCTGAATTTGTCCAAACTCTGCCATTTATTCTTCTGACCTTGGACCTGACTCCCACACATAAATTCCTCTCAAGCTGTAACCCTAAGAGTCAAGGCTACATTTTATCCTCATATGATGACCATTTATAATCTACTCTGAACTTCTCTGAACAACATTTTGTACTTAATGAGTCTGCTATTTGTCACGTGATTATATTGGTTAATGCTAATTGCAAGTATGGCTTTGAAGTCAAGAATTGAACTAGAGAGTGTCATAGACCCAAGAATATGTTGGGTTTCTTTAAAGCTTCTTTTATTCTGAAAGTTCTTCTCTCCTTATTGATTCTTAATCTTTCCACCTCTTATATTTGGTCTGCTTCTTTTTTTTCTTTTTTTTCTTTTTTTTTTTTTTTTTTTTGTATTTTTCTGAAGCTGGAAATGGGGAGGCAGTCAGACAGACTCCTGCATGCGCCCAACCGGGATCCACCCAACTGGGATCCACCTGGCATGCCCACCAGGAGGATCTCTGCCCATCTGGGACATTGCTCTGTTGCAACCAGAGTCATTCTAGCGCCTGAAGCAAAGACCATAGAGCCATCCTCAGCGCCCGGGCCAACTTTGCTCCAATGGAGCCTTGGCTGCGGGAGGGGAAGAGAGAGACAGAGAGGAAGGAGAGGGGGAGGGGTGGAGAAGCAGATGGGCGCTTCTCCTGTGTGCCCTGGCCGGGAATCGAACCCAGGACTCCTGTACGCCAGGCCGATGCTCTACCACTGAGCCAACCAGCCAGGGCTTGGTCTGCTTCTTATCAGCAGCTTTATTAATACAAAGTGTTCTTTTCACCTCTCATTATCCAATGTCTTCCGGATATTCAACTTTCTTTTGCTATACTATAGTGATTTCTTCATCATAAAATTGTGGGTACATTTTTCCTTTTTTAATTTTTAAATTTTATTTCTTTTCATTTAGAAATTAAATTTAATGGGGTGACATTGATCAGTAACAGTATGTAGGTTTCAGGTAAACATTCTATTGCATTTGGACTGTTGATTGCATGTGTGTCCATCACCCAAAGTCAAACAATTTTCTGTCACCATATATTTGTCCCTCTTTACTCTCCTCCCTGCCACCTACTCACTCTGATAAACACTTCACTTTGTCTATGTCCATAGAGTTTCAGTTTTAAACCCACCTATGAGTGGAATCATATAATTCTTAACTTTTCTGGTTTACTTATTTCACTTAGATTAATATTCTCAAGGTCTGTTCATGTTGTCATAAATGGTAATATATCATCATTACTTATGGCTGAGTTATATGTATTCCATTGTATATATGTAACACATCTTCTTTATCCAATCTGCTATCAAGGGACACTGTAATTCTTCCCATGTCTTGGCCACCATGAATAATGCTACAGTGAACATGGAGGTAAATGTGTCTTTGTATACCAATGTTTTTGAGTTATTCAGGTAGATACTCTGTAGAAGTATTGCTGGGCAGGTATTAACAAGTGTTAGAGAGATCGTAGAGAAAAGGAACCCTCATTCACTGCTGGTGGGAATGTAAACTGGTACAGCCGTTATGGAAGACAGTATGGTGGTTCCTCAAAAAACTACAAATAGAGCTACCAAAATTTCTAAATCTTATAAATAATATGTGCTGTAATTTTATATTATTCTAGCCATACTATTAATCACATGCCATGTTTAGGTTGATTTAATCCTAATATATTATGTATATTACAATGAAAATCAATTTTAGAAAAAATCATACTGCAAGATATGGAAAAGTTCCGTATCAGTGATTAAATAGTCGTCCACGGAATTATTTCAGCAATGTGCTTATTTCACAAATTTACAAAAGTCTGTGTTGCTTACAAATTAACAGATTAATATTGTTAAAGCAAGCTGAATTCTGAAAAAATAGTAAAGGATTGGTCAAAAGTAAGAGGAAATATGTTTGACCACTCCTTAATTATTGTCCTTTAATTGTAAGTCTGAGATCTGAACTGGAATGAGATGTCATGTGGTGTCCACACTTTCTTTGGTACAAACTTATGTTTTTAAAACCTTCACGGTGCCTGTGATACTTTATCTGGAACTGAGTTGGAATGTATTTATCTCCTAGCAAAATATCAGGATACCCATAACTTATTGCCCAGTTAGCATGAGAAGTAATGGGTCATAACTGCTGTCTTCTAATGCATTCAAGAGCTTCATAATAAACTATATTTAGGGTGACTAACAGTCCTGAGCACACCCAGATGGCTGGTCACCCTACATGTTCTTGAAATTCTATTTCTTTCCTTGTAGATAAAATGGAACTATATGCAAAATATACCATTCTTTCAGTTATTTTTTTTCTTTTTTTATAGAGACAGAGAGAGAGTCAGAGAGAGGGATAGATAGGGACAGATAGACAGGATCAGAGAGAGATGAGAAGCATCAATCATCAGTTTTTCATTGCAACACCTTAGTTGTACATTGATTGCTTTCTCATATGTGCCTTGACCGTGGGCCTTCAGCAGACCAAGTAACCCCTTGCTCCAGCCAGCGACCTTGGGTCCAAGCTGGTGAACTTTACTCAAACCAGATGAGCCTTTGCTCAAGCTGGTGACCTCGGGGTCTTGAACCTGGGTCCTTCCACATCTCAGTCTGATGCTCTATCCACTGCGCCACTGCCTGGTCAGGCCATTCTTTCAGTTATTAACCTGCACATGCATTTCATTTATATGGCATTTACACATAGACTCATACCTATAGAGAGTGTTAATTTTCTTTTCTTATTTCAATTTATCACCTGTTGGGTTCTATATTATAGACCAGGGGACTCTCCTCAGACCTACTGCTCCTGGGAGAGAGGCCAAATTGGACTGAAATAAAGCCAAAAACAATCATTCAATTAAAAAATACAATCAGTGATTCAGTTAAATCTGTTAGACACCATCACTTACCAGTGGGTGGAAGTTTAGAGTTTTTAAAAGCAAGTTTAAGGTTGTATCGATTCAATCTAAAGTTTCAAATTTGAAACAATTTTATTCCTCATACTGTTTTAACTGCTTGGAGCTAGAAACAGCTTTGCATTCATTCAGTTACTAAACAAATATTTGCTGAATGCCTCTTCCTGCTCTCATGAAATTTAAATTCTTATGAGAATATATATATATATATATATTGTATGCCTCACACAACTGCTCTACTGCAGAATAAAGAAAGATAAGGTAAATGACCTACTGGAGGGTGGTCAAGGGAGGGAACTCTGGTAACTTCTGAGCCAAGTATATTGAGAGCAGGGCCATGTAAATATTTGGAAAAAAGAACATTCTAGGTAACAGATAGGTAAGGGCAGTGAGCTCTTGCTGTGAGGGTATATCTGCAGCTCTAACCATATATAATATAGTCACCAGCCTGCAGTCAGTAGATACAGGTCACCATTCTCAAAAGTGTTTCAGCTTCCTATATCTCTCTTCTTTCCTCTCTCTGCCTTCAGTCCATTTAAATTCTCCCTTCCCTTAAAATACTCAACTCTTTCATTCAGAATCTGGTCATTCTCACACTTTATTTCCCACATTTGACTCAAACTTAAATGTGCTTTTTAAACTTTTCATTAATTCAGTTTGCCTTCTTCCACATATCTGTTTCTGTCTGCCTGTCACTCCAGATGGTGAGCTTACTATTCCCTTTCTCAAACCTTTGCCTTTCTGTTCTTCTCTCCATCACTGTCATGATAAACGACATCACTCCCATTTTTGAAGGTTGAAATCATGACATCATCCTCACCCTTCTGCTGCTGCCTCTCCTGCCATGTTAATAATCCAAATGCATTTCTACGGCACTAAATGTTAGAGAAGCATTAGTGATTTGCTGGTGAGAAGCCAGTATTTTTTTAAGGTTTTTCTAGAAAATTCTTCCAAGTGTTACATTTTTCTTATTCATGTAGATTATAAAATCTATCTAAATCTCAGTGAAGTTAAATAAGGTTTTTACAGTGAACAATGCATACCTTGCCAAAGGTTGACTGGCATGACTTAACTTCAGTGATACCCCTCAGTACCTATTAGTTTATATAAACCTTGCAGTTTGGGGGAGTGCTTTCTTAAAGGTTCATTCAATGAGAGAAGTCTAGAATAACTATAATGAAGATATAGTTTTTATATATTGTTATTTTAACATAATATATAAAACATCTTCACACAGAAGTTATTGTGTTGTATTCAACAACTTGGGGAAATGAACAGGTTGTTAGCTGAGGGCTCTGCCAGTTTGGTGAGAAAATTATTTGACCATTTCAGTTATAAATTTAAAGAAAAAAATCATCATTGAGAGCTCTATTTAAATATATCTGCTTCAACATATCATTGAGACTAATCTTCACCTTTCTTTTCTTTTTGTGATCCGTTGGGAATTTTTTTCCCCTTTAAACCCCACATGCTTGCAGATGTTCATCTCCAGAGAAGCATAATGGTTTTCCCAACAAAGGCAGTTTGTTGCTTGGCTGTGCCTTTGCTGAAACCCAGTGAGAGGCTCTGGTGACAGATAGTCTGCTTGTCAGCTTTTCCTCATGAATCCCAAGGAAATGGAACTTCACAGGCGCTGAGCCTCCAGCACTACCTGTGCCTCTTTTTGGGGCCCTTTCCTGCTGGGTTCTGCGGAGGTCTTAGTCTTCCATCATGTAGTTCACTGACAGAGAGGGCAGGGAGCTGTTGCGTAGGTACCACTCTGCAGACTGCTAGATTGCAAAATAAACAAACACTATATTTTTAGGGCACCACCTGCAGCAAGCAGCTGTACCAAACAGAGCAGAACCACGAAGGATGTGATTTGTTCCATTTAACATGAAGCCTTGAGGTTTGGGAGGAGAGGGAGGAGAAGGTTCTCTGTATACAACCCACACATCCGCAATTTAAACTGAAGCTGATTTTTTTTCTTTTTCAGATTGAAATTGAGGTATCATTATATCTCTCCTCCTTTCCCACCCCACAACCTCTGATTGAAAACAATTCTATTATTGGGGTTATAACTGTTAACTGAGAAAATCATTTTTCTCTGCCAATGTATTTCCTTTTCCATTCAAGGGCAATTTTCTCTCATGGCAACCTATACTTAAATGCCAACATCTGCTATATCTAAGCTGCATATGAAATGGTGTCTGGCATTTACATGATGCCAATGACATGATTAGATAAACTTATACATTTGGCATACACAGAATTTTCTTCTTTTCTTACAGCTTTCATCTATTTCAGTCCACTTCAGGATCTGTCTGCCTTTCTAAATGTGCCACACAAGTCTAAAACCCTTGGAAAACGGAATTGTTAACTCTTATTCTAATTGACCATCAGTCCTTGCATTAACTCCTACCTTTTCGGGCTTTAAAGATGTGTGATGCATCATGATAAAATCCCACCACATCCGTACTGTATGAGTACCTAGAGTTGTGAGGCCAGTGCAAGGGATATTTTAAGTACTTTCTTTTTTTCCCCTAGATTTAAAAATCTCATTCTCTTAATGGCTATTGATTCTGACCTCACAACCAAAGCCATCATTTCATTTTGAGTTCTTCTAGGTGAGCTGGCATAAGTATAATTAAATTATAGCTGACTCTGTTGGTGATTCAAGTAGATACAAATTGAGGTCATTTTAAGTACAAAAAAGGACAGTTACCTTTAACATTCACTTGGCCACTAAGAATAACACAATATTTTTTTTTTGGACAATGGACATTTTAAAAAGAGAGAAAACTGATTTAAATATTTAAGAGGTATACTAGAATGTCATTCTTAATGCCTGCGTCACTGACTAGAACTCTAGACTGAGGGAGGAAAGTTCTTTGACCATCCTTTTATGTCTTACTAGCATTTTTTTTTGAGGGAACTTTTGCTCTCAGACTCAGAGGGGTGAGATGAAGGAACTGCAAATCTGCAATGATGCATGCCTCCAGCTAATAGAGGAAATCAAATCCTATGAGCCAGGAAACCAGGGTCCCTCCATTATTTTTGCCTTCACCATTAAAATGATGTTTTCTAAGAATATTGGGCATGGAAGAAATTCCTGCCAGAATAGTGTCCCGGAGTAGTGAATGTGGGGATTACTTTCATCTCTCGCCTTGCTAACATTCTAGAAAAAATTTTCTGGAAAAGGCTTTCAGACTTGGTTTTGCTAAGTTATATGTTTCTGATTCTTTTCCAATCAATCGAGTTTCTATTTTATGGCTATGGGACAGTGCTTTTTTAACTCTGTGGCATTGAAACTTTGGAAGAAGGAAGAGAACACCTTCCATTCCAAAGAACAAAAGAGAACCTTTAGTCAGACTGTCATGTTCTAAAACAAATGAGTCTGTTAGATTGACCTTCAATGATTAATTAGAGTGCACCAAATATTCTCCAGGAATCTCTGGGAAATATTAAAAGAGAAAAGAGAGTAAGTCTTTGACCATAAGTACTGAGTGAGGTAACTGGATAGTGAATAAGGTGAGAACATAAGGTTAAAAAATAAAGTTAGAAATGAGAGGATTCACCATTTCAGATGACTGAAACTGTGTAAAGGGTACAGAGACATACATTAGGCATCTTCTCTAAGCTTCAGTTTTCTCATCTATAACAATAGTATCTATAACAATAGTATCTACCTCATACTTTTGTGTGTGGTAAAAACACATTACATGAAATCTACCTTCTTTTTTTAATTATTTATTTATTTTTTACAGAGACAGGGAGTGAGTCAGAGAGAGGGATAGACAGGGACAGACAGACAGGAATGGAGAGAGATGAGAAGCATCAATCATTAGTTTTCCATTGCATGTTGCAACACCTTAGTTGTTCATTGATTGCTTTCTCATATGTGCCTTGACCGTGGGCCTTCAGCAGACCAAGTAACCCCTTGCTGGAGCCAGTGACCTTGGGCTCAAGCTGGTGGGTTTTTGCCCAAACCAGATGAGCCTGCACTCAAACTGGCGACCTCGGGGTCTCGAACCTGGGTCCTCTGCATCCCAGTCCGACGCTCTATCCACTGCGCCACCGCCTGGTCAGGCGAAATCTACCTTCTTAACAACCTTGTAATTGTACAAGACAATATCTTTGTACTATATGTACATATAGTATCTTTGTACTATATGGTTGAACAGCAGATCTCTGGAACTTTCTCATCTTGCTTGACTGAAATTCTGTACCTACTGAATAGCAACTTCCAATTTCTTCGTCCACTGAGCCCTTGGCAATGTGCTGCTTCTTTCTGCTTCTCTAAGTGTGACTGTTTTAGATACCTCAAGTAAGGGAAGTTAATCTGGATGTGCCTTTTTGTGACTAGCTTATTGATATCACTTAGCATAATGTCCGTAAGGCTTATTCATGTTGTCACATATGACAGGATTTTCTTCTTTTTAAGGCTAATAGTCCACACTATGAATACATCACATTTTCTTAATCCATACATCTGTCAGTGGGCATTTATGTGTTTCCACCTATTGACTGTTGTGAACATAAAATGACAAATATATTTTAGAAATTCTGTTTTAGCCTGACCAGGCGGTGGTGCAGTGGATAGAGCATCAGACTGGGATGTGGAAGACCCAGGTTCGAGACCCTGAGGTCGCCAGTTTGAGCACGGGCTCATCTGGTTTGAGCAAAGCTCGCCAGCTTGGACCCAAGGTCACTGGCTCGAGCAAGGGGTTACTCAGTCTGCTGAAGGCCCATGGTCAAGGCACATATGAGAAAGCAATCAATGAACAGCTAAGATGTCGCAAGAAAAACTAATGATTGATGCTTCTCATCTCTTTCCATTCCTGTTTGTCCCTGTCTATCCCTCTCTCTGACTCTCTGTCTCTGTAAGGAAAAAAAAAATAGAAATTATGTTTTAAATTTTTTGGAGTAAATAGCCAGAAGTGGGATTTCTGGACTGTGTGGTAGTTAGTTCTATTTATAACTTTTCAAGAAAGTTCTCTATTGTTTTCCATTATGGCTGCACCATTTTAGATTTTCAATGACAGAACATAAGGGTTCCAATTTATTCACATCCTTACAAACACTTGATTTTTAAAATTTAATTAATTAATTAATTTTATTTTGGGATAATAGGCATACTGACAGTTAAGAGCTGATATCTCATTTTGGTTTTATTTACATTTCCTTTAATGATTATTGACATTGAGCATTTTTTCATATTCCTGTTAGTCATTTGTATTTCTTTGTTGAAGAAATGTCTATTCTTTTACTCATTTTTAAATTGAATTATTATTATTTTTTTTACCATTGAATTATAAGTGTTCCTTAAATAGTTTAGAAATTAACCTGCAGTCAGATGCATGGTTTGCAAATCTTGTCTCTCATTAAGTTGCTTTTTTATTTTATTGTTTCCTTTGCTGCTTTTTCATTTGAAGTAGTCCCACTTGTCTATTTTTGCTTTTGTGGCCTGCACTTTCAGTGTCATTTCCAAGAAATCTCACCAAGACCAATGTTATAAAGTGTTTCCCCTCTTGCCTACCCAGGCAATGGCACAGTGGATAGAGCGTTGGACTGGGACACAGAGGACCAGGTTTGAAACCCCAAGGTCACCTGCTTGAACTCAGGCTTAGCAGCTTGAGCGTGCTATCACTGGCTTGAGCATGAGATCATAGACATGACCCCATGGTTGTTGCTTTGAGCCCAAAGGTCACTGGCTTGAACAAGGGGTCACTTGTTCTGCTGTAGCTTCCTCCCCCAGTCCCCAGTCAAGGCACATTTGAGAAAGCAATCAATGAACAACTAAGGTGCCTCAACTAAGACTTGATGCTTCTCATCTCTCTCCCTGTGTCTGTCCATCTCAAAAAAAAAGTGTTTCCCCTATTGTCTTTTCTTTTAGGACTTTTATAGTTTCAGGTCTTATGTTTAAGTTTTTTAATCTATTTTGAAGTGTTCTTTTTTTTTTTTTTTTTTTTTACCTTTTAAGCTTTCTTATTTTGGATTTTTTTAATTTAAAATTTATATTTATTCTGTACCTTTAGAAAGTCTTATTTTTTGTTCTGTTTTTATTAGTGGTTAGTACTGTATTTACCCTGCATTCTTTTTTATTATTATTAATTTTAATGGGGTGACATTAATCAATCAGGGTACATAGGTTCAGAGAAAACATCTCCAGGTTATTTTGACATTTGATTATGTTGCATTCTTAACAAAGCTGTGTATATACTCAGTATGTTTAATATTCTCCTGAATAATGCAGACACTTATAATGCTCTATGTTCCCCCAACACCTTAATTTTCTTTATCCCATAATTTGTTGTCTATTATTTTATGTCTACTTTAGTTTTATAAGTCTTTTAGTTTACTATTTCTTTTATTGTTTATAATTCTTTATGTTCCCCCCCCCATGTTTTGAAGAACAGCTTGTCTTCTATTGCTTCTTAGTATTCTATTCTTTCCTTCTATAAGCAATTTTCTTGTTGCTAGTATATTATTTTAGTAAGCTTCTCTGTGTATTGAGTATTCAGTTTTCATATATCAAAACCAATATTTATTTTATCCCCACCTCTTAATAATTTATTTGTTATGGAATTCTAGGTTGATAACTATTTTTCCTAAGCACTTTGAAATGCTTCTGTTGTCTTCCAGCATTAGTTGTTCCTCAGAAGAAGTCTCTGAGTCTGTTTGTCATTGCAGTTTGGTAATGTGTCTATTTGCTTTAGAATCTTTTAAAATTCTGACTTTATCTTTAATATTCTGAATATCACCGAAAGACATAATTAGATATGGACTTTTAAAATATTCTTTCTTTCTTCACACTCAGAACTTGCTTTTTTATATTTTTCTTTATTTCAAAAAATGATCCATTATTTTTTTTAATATTGTTTATCTTTTCCCCCTGGAATAATAATTGTGTGTTGGAGCTTCTTCTTCTTAACTTTTATTCCTTATTTTTTTCCTCTTTTGATAGACCTTTTAAATTTTAATGAATATATTTTTGTAACTGTTTTTTTTTAAATATCTGCTCCATCTGTTCTTTTACAATGAGCTGCTCATGAATCATTTTTTGTCATTTGAGTTATGTCTGCTTCGTTTGACCAAAATTGTCTTTTCCTCCTCTTCAGACTCTATGTTTCCTATTTTTAGTCTTCTGTGTACAGAAAAACTATTATTAGAATTATAAATATAATAACAATTTTCATTTTGAATCACAGACTGAGGGCCTTCTCCATGGAAAAAAGTTCATAGAATTAGTAAAATATTTAAGGTGCTCACAATGTTTTTGTACATTTCCTGACTTGTGACCAAATTCTAGTTAATGACTTTGTTACAAAGCAATTTAAGGGTAAATTATGTGTTTATGTATAAAATAAAAGCCCAACGATACATATTTTCCTGTTCCGTATTTATGAAAACTCTCATTTTGCTGGCCTGAGATTACTTTGTGGTTGAAACAGAGATAGAACCCAGCTCTATTCTACAGCCCTATCTCCTTTCCCAATCTCTGTGTTGATTCTAGGTACACACCACTTTGTTAACACTGTAAGAAATATGACCTAGATAGAGCTCTATTTATATATTATTAGTTTTCAAAGCCAACTATAAAGAAGTAGAATTGTTTTAATTAAGGTCTTTTTTTCATTCTTTCTTTCTAAACACTAAGACTATTATCTTGTTTGACATATTATCTTGGTTGTAACTGTCTTCTAACCGCCTTTTTTGGAGGGGAAATGTTGTTTTTAAAAAAAGAAACACCTTTTTATGTTTTATTTTGTTGGTGTTTTTTTTATATAAATGTCTTTGTGACCCTTACTCGCTATAGAATTATTAAAGTTTTTAAAGAGAATAATTTTGTTGTCAGTGTTCCATTCTGGTTACTTTGTAACTAGCTAAAGTAAATGCATAGTATATATGCTCTGTTGCAATTGATAGGAATAAAGAGTGAAGATTTGAAATCTATAGGAACAAAGAAAATGAATGCTTGGAAAATCTATATAGTAGGGTATGATTTAGGATCTTTCTAGATGAGAAAAATCTTTGGAGTTTCTTGTAATTCTATCCTCTAAGCACCTTCACCTACAAACCTGTGAGAAACCAGAAATAGAAATAAAGGTTTGGAAGATCATTTAAATTCAGACTTTGTATCATGAGTAGCAGGGGAGCAGACAAACTTACAGAAAAGAGAAACGGGTGAGAGAAAGGAACAAAGGCAGGAGAATGATGCCAGGAAAGGGAAGGGAAATGCTGCAGAAATGTAAAGAGGAGGACAGACACTGGGGAAGAATGTAATATGCACATCCCTCAAATAATTGAGATTTACCTCAAATTCCAAATACAGATATATAACCAGTGACAGTGATATATATATATATATATATATAGTGTATATATATACACACAATCACTGACATCCTTAAATGAAATGGTGAACAGATTCAGAGGACAAATTATTATAAAATGGCTTATTATTTAAGAGCCATAGAACTATGATGACTGGTATCATTAAAGAGCCAAAGACACTTAATGACTAGTATCCTGTGCAGGATGGAAAACATGTAGTCATAAGTGAGAAAACTTCAGAGTCCATGTGAAAGACATGCTGACACCATACACTTGAAAGTGGTCACAGGATTAATGTGTTTATGATCTATAAAAGGGTCACACTTTTTGACAAGGGGTGTAAACATTAAAAATCTTTTATTAGCTAAAATTTTAACTTTTAGATTCTGTGACATGGGGTTCTTATAACAGAGGCCAATATCTTTGCAAAAACTCAGAACCATAGGATATTATGCCAACTCAGTATTAAGTCTCAAAAAGAATTATGTAAGCAAAATAGTATTAAAAATCATTGCAGTCCAAAGAGAAAAAGACTCTCAATACCAGTGATAAAATATAAACAAAATTTGCTGACAAATTCTTGAAACATTTTAAGGACAATATAAATCAGTTTTCTGTAATATGTATTTCAACCTGAAATCATGACCATTAGGACCATAAGCTGAATAAAACAACGCTTCTAAAAAATATGAGGCAATATTAATGTAACCTCCCCAATGTAAGGCCAGAAATAGGGTTTCCTTTGCTTTTCTTGGGTCCTGCACTTGATGTATCAAAGCACATTTACTGAGGAAATGGCTCCCACAGAGCTGTCCTGTGGAGCTTGCAAAGTCATGGACAGTGATAAGTTTTGACTGTGCAGCCAGCATGCATACGTCATGATAAATTTCAACTCTCTAAGTAAAGGGAATACACATTGTTCTCTGATCAAGATTCAGCTTGATTGCCCACTCACCCTCTTCTTCAAACACATTCCAAACGAACATAAGTAAGTACTTGACAGGTGAAATATCACCTCTTTCATTCATTGAAAGAGAACAAACCATAAGTACAATAGAAAGTGTTAATTCACTACTGCAGTCACATCCCATTAGCAGAAAAAAAGGTTCACTTGTTCTCATCCCTTTTAATGTAGCCATGGAGAACAGGAACTTCTCTCCCTGTGGACGACTGGAAAAGTCTAGATATTTTAAGATGAGCCCAGTGGGGACTTTTTAATGAGACTTCTCTACCTCTCTATGTGCTTTCTATTGATGTGTTTAACTAGATTATCTCTTTATTAAGACTTGAATCCCTTTGTCGTTTCTGTGCTGCCCACACATAAATGGCTCCACTCAGAGAAGCTACTTTTCTAGCATAGAGTTTTCTGGAAGAAGATAGTTTGTGAATGCATCTACCAAGTAGATTCCACGTGAAAGACTCAGAGAGATAGGAGCCCATAGAGAGAACGGCCCGTGGAGGCCGAGCAGCAGTGTGTCACACATTGTAATCAGCCTCGGGATGGGTGCTTGACTCGTGTACATGTGCCAAATTGATTCCCTTCCTGCTTAAAGCACATGAAGAGCCGACGCAGACTACTCAGTCGCTCAAGCATGCACACTATCTCCAAAAGCAGGGACAAAAGGGGCAGCTGTTCTTGTTCGCAGTCAAGGGGGAAAAAGTCACTATGCAGAGAGATTCAATCTGGGACTTGGCAGTCAATGGCAAAGCCCACATGGTTCTGGCTCGAGTCCATGGGATTCTGAGAGTATTGTGAAAATCTGGGCTCCCTGGAATCCAGTAAAAATCACTGCATTTCTAAAGGAGAATGGGTTCTTTGCAGGTGAGTCCTTAGAAACCACTAAGTTTCAAAGCAATAAAAACATAAAGCCTAACAAATTAGGAGTGAGCATTTCTACCTTAAAATATTTTCCTCTCTTGGGTATTCAACTAAAGGTTTGTTTCCTCAGTGATGTAAAGTGATTCAACAGAAGAATAAAGTTTCAGAAATGTACCAATTCCATAAAATTGGTTACACCTGCAATCTGATATCATCAAAGAAAATAACTATATCTCTACTTAAAAAATTAGCCCTGGCCGGTTGGCTCAGCGGTAGAGCGTCGGCCTAGTGTGTGGAGGACCCGGGTTCGATTCCCGGCCAGGGCACACAGGAGAAGCGCCCATTTGCTTCTCCACCCCTCTGCCGCACCTTCCTCTCTGTCTCTCTCTTCCCCTCCCGCAACCAAGGCTCCATTGGAGCAAAGATGGCCCAGACGCTGGGGATGGCTCTGTGGCCTCTGCCTCAGGCGCTAGAGTGGCTCTGGTCGCAACATGGCGACGCCCAGGATGGGCAGAGCATCGCCCCCTGGTGGGCAGAGCGTCGCCCCATGGTGGGCGTGCCGGGTGGAACCCGGTCGGGCGCATGCGGGAGTCTGTCTGACTGTCTCTCCCTGTTTCCAGCTTCAGAAAAATGAAAAAAAAAAAATTATGTTTGCATAAATCTGTTGAAAATATTTTACATTTCTAAAAATATAAAACAGCAGTTGACAGCCTAACTCCATGGAGGGGAGATTCCTTAGCACTGGGCTTCTCAGAGCCTGGTCCCTGGATCAGCAGTGTCTGGGAACTTGTTCCACATGCAAATTCTCGGGCCACACCCCAGGTTACTAAATCAGAAAATAAGGATGGAGCCTAGCAATCTGTTTTAACAACCCTTCCAGATGATTCTAAGGCACAATGACAACTACTGCCTTAATTAGCAAAAGTAAAATTTTGATAACAGCTCCTATCAAATACTATTTTAAAACATTCAAAAAGAAGGTGAAGGGAAAATTACTGAATTAAACAAATAAAGAACCCATCATAGAGAATCCGGAATGAAAATCTGACATATGTAGTCATTGCACTGGGTTTCTTTCAGTCAAGAGGACGGAAACATGGGTTTCTTAGTCTAATACACAAGGTTCTTCACTATATGTCCTCCTCTATGCCTCCAGCCTTGTTCATTAGCCAGCCAGTCACTTAACTAATATTTACTGAGTAGTTGCTACATTTGGGTACAATAAGGACAGGAAGACAAATAACCATATCCAACTGCCATAACCCCAAAGGACATAAGATCCAGCTCCGTGGGTGCTACTCCTTCCTTGTTCTTTGGTGCTTCTGAAACATGAACAAGCTTTCTCTTATTCTAAAACATTATTTCACTCCCGCTCTTTCTTCTCCGTTAAGCAGATTCTTAACCACCCTTACTATAAGAGCCAGCTCAAATGGGTCCAGTCTTTTCTGACATCCTCAGATAAGATTGGTTACTGGTTACTTCTTATTCTGGGCTTTCACTGATTATTATTATTATTTTCTTTTGCCTTTACCACATAGTAATAAACTTCATCTGTTTATAGATTTAAAATCCATTAGTTTGAAAGCTTCTGAAGATGAGAAACTGGCAATGTTTCTCAAATGTCACACAAGTGCCTTGAAGTAAACATGCGGAAGATTACTAAGAAGACCTGAGCAACATAAGTTTTGCCTTTTCCTATTATTTAGTCCCTGTGGAGAGGTAAAGGATAATTCCTACCCCCCAAAAAGAGGCAAATAGTCATTATAATTAGTAGTAACAGGGGCATTAAATATGAAATGTTATTGTTTAATTCAGCGATTTCTCAAAGTTTGATCCATTTGCCATTGTTTCAAACTGAACACTAAAAAAGTTGCCAACCATATTATATATGAGATTGTTGACCAGAAGTTATGCAAAGCAAATCATCCTAGTCATGACCCAAACTTAGAAAACAGAAACTGGAAGCAATTAGCCTGACCAGGAGGTGGCACAGTGGATA
Organism: Saccopteryx bilineata; assembly: GCF_036850765.1. Taxonomy (NCBI): domain Eukaryota; kingdom Metazoa; phylum Chordata; class Mammalia; order Chiroptera; family Emballonuridae; genus Saccopteryx; species Saccopteryx bilineata. Next base: position 20,853,946 of record NC_089501.1, read on the forward strand.
GAGCGTCGGACTGGGTTGCGGAGGACCCAGGTTCAAGACTCCGAGGTCGCCAGCTTGAGCGCAGGCTCATCTGGTTTGTGCAAGGCTCACCAGCTTGAGCCCAAGGTCGCTGGCTCAAGCAAGGGGTCACTCGGTCTGCTGTAGTCCCCCGGTCAAGGCACATATGAGAAAGCAATCAATGAACAACTAAGGAACCGCAACAAAGAATTGATGTTTCTCATCTCTCTCCCTTCCTGTCTGTCTGTCCCTATCTGCCCCTCTCTCTGACTCTCTCTGTCTCTGCCACAAAAAAAAGAAAAGAAAAGAAAAAGAAAAAGAAACAGGAAGTGATTTTAGAAACGTTTCTGATTAATCCATTATGAAAGTGAGGTGAATCCAAAAAGGATACATTTAAAAAAAAAAAAAAAAAAAGCCAAGGCCGTGGCGGGTTGGCTCAGTGAATAGAGCGTTAGCCCTGCATGTGGATGTCCCAAGTTTGATCCCTGGTTCAGGCAAACAAGAGAAGCAACCACCTGCTAGTGTCCCCCTCCCCCATCTCTCCCTCTTCTCCTCCCTCAGCCGGTGGCTTGATTGGTTCAAGCATTGGCCCCAGATGGAGATTGCTGGATGGATCCCAGTCAGAGCACATGCAGTAGTCTGTCTCACTCCCCTCCTCAAAAACAAAGGGGGAAAAAAGGCCAAAACAAGAAGAGCAAACCCAAAACTAAGATGCTGTAAAAAGTTACTAGGTCCTTGACCAAGGAAGCCAGAAACTGGTATAGGAGATGAGACATGCATGATTTTGCATTTGTATCCTTCTGCTCTAAGTTTGAATGTATATATTGTATATTCTCGAGTTATACCATTTTCTCAGGCCTTTTTAAACCTAAAAGAACATTTTTTTTGTCCCCTTTCCTCCAGCTGTGTTCCTCTTACCTACTCTTTTTCTGTAGTGAGTCACAGGTTGAGCCTTCTTCCCTATTGCCACCTCTGCTCTCCCCTCATATCTCCTCTGGGTGGTTGTGACACCTTTCTCCTTGAACATACCCACTCCACCTTCTCCCTCTACTGTGATATTGTTCTACATATTTCTTTTTCTTCTAATCATTATGTTCACATGACTTCCTTTGACCTGTCATATCAGAATCAAATATTTAAGACCCCCCTGTCCATATTCCACTCTCCCAACTTCTCACTGTGCCTGGAGTAGATTTTTAACATGATTGAAAAGAAAGGAAGGGAAGAGAAGGGGAGGGGAAGGGAGGGGAGGGAAGGGAAGGGAAGGGGAGGGGAGGAGAGGGGAGGGGAGGGGAGGGGAGGAGAGGGGAGGGGAGGGGAGCAGAGCGGAGGGAAGCAAAAAGGAGGGTGGGAGAAGGAAAGGAAAAGAAAGGAGGGAGAGAGTGAGGGAGGGAAGGAAGGAAGGGAGGGAGGGAAAGAAGAAGAAGAAGAAGAAGAAGAAGAAGAAGAAGAAGAAGAAGAAGAAGAAAAAGAAGAAGAAGAAGAAGAAGAAGAAGAAGAAGAAGAAGAAGAAGAAGAAGAAGAAGAAGAAGGAAGAGGAGGAGGAGGAGGAGAAGGAGAAGAAGGGGGAGGAGGGAAGAAGAAGAGGAGGAGGACGACGAGGAGGAGGAGAGGGAGAAGGGAAGAGAGGAAGGAAGAGAGGGAGGAAGGAGAAAACTGATTCAAGAAAAGCAGCAGGCTAAGCTGTAACTTTTTATATTTCTCTAAGTTCTTCCCTTTCCAAAATTTACTATAAGAAACATTACTTTTATTCTGAGCATGGAATTAAGCTTGTCTTTACCTCCATATTTTCTTGTGCTACTTTAAAATTGTCCAAAAATCCTGGATCACTTCTATCAAGAGAAAAAAAGATAGTTCTCTAGAAATCACCTCTCCATCCTCATTGACTAGATGGTGATCTCTTCTCTTATCACTACACTCCTGGACCCCTCAGCTTCATTTCCATTTAACCTCGCTGCTCTCAATCTATCGCCTTCCCATTCAGCATGAAACACGGCTGCCGAAGCCACCATTACTGCCTGCCAGTTCCCTAAACTCTGGGTTTGCTCCCTGTCACTCCTTGGTAAAATTCAAATTCTTCACAATTGATTTTCCTGGCCCTTCACAGGAGTGTCTTTGCTGAGAATGCAGGCAAACTGAAGTCCACAGCCTTTTACTTTGTTTCCACCTTAGTCCCTTATTTTCAGGTTGTATAACCACTAGTTGCTGTGCCAATTTACAGCTCTACATTTCTCTCCTCTATGTTATCCAAGCTTAATCCTTCAAGTCCATCCCTTCAGGAAGTTCACCCTGCCCAGCTGGGGGGTGGGTGGGGAGAATTCATACACTCAGCATTATGCAGAGAGAAGTTTGACCTATTTGGTTTTCCAACTCTAAGTATGTATTACCCCATTGCTAACAGAGATGGTCTTCCTCGGGCCATCTCATAAAACACACAACACACACAGTCGGGAACACACACAATGGCAAAGAGCATATGGTAACAAATTCAAGTGCTTTCCAGTTCCTCTCTCTCTTTTTTTAAGATTTGATACATTTTAGGGAGGGGAGAGAGAGAGAGAAAAGTAGGGGAGGAGAAGGAAGCAGCAACTCCCATAGGTGCCTTGACCAGGTGAGCCCTGGGTTTCAAACCAGCGACCTCAGTGTTCCAGGTCTATGCTTTATCTGCTGTGCCACCACAGGCCAGGCTATAGTTTCTCTTTTGAATATAGATTTTAAAAGGTCAGATCACTGCTTTCTAACCTCTTCCATATGTCTGCTGTACTATGATTGCCTCCAAGTCATCAGATAACCAAAATGCTATCAAAAGTCAGTTATATTTTGATACTTAATAGTGCAGGATAACAGTCTGGAATGTAATATCTGGATAAAACTGAGTATTTAGCTATCATTCATTAAAGAGACCTAAAATCACCTCTATTACAGAATGTACCACTACATTTACTAATGCATTTTGCCTTTCTTTGAAATACTGCCTTAACTCATATTATAACGAGTAAGCTATCACTCACCAATGCAGCAGAGAAGTAATGTTCCATGCTAGTTTTCCCTTTAATATTTTAATATTTTAAGCATAAAAGTTGGGTGGAAGGAAAAAACAATAATATGTTTGCTGTTTTTCTCAGAACTTAGTATAAATGACTTTAGGGTTTGTAGATAACATAATAATCATTGAATTAAAATATTCCTATTCTCATGTGGTGCTATTTTGCCCCTCCCTCATATTATAGTCTAAAAATACGTAAACATAAAGCTATTTGCAGTAAGTGAGCGTTCAAATAATTTTAAAAATTAGGTTGCTTATTTTTTTCTAGAAACCAAGAGGTTTTATGATTATGATGGAGACTCTCGGGATCCCCCATACTATAATCACTTACTATGAAAAAGTAAGTTATGAGGTGCAGGCTCCTGTATTCATAGAAGATAAACTATGGGAACTGTGATGTTTTATGGTTTTAAGTACCAACCTATTTGTTAGAGCAATTAGTATCATTTGAACTCGTTACAATAGGCAATTTGTGCCCTAGTGCAGGTGTTAGGGATCCATGATGTCACCTGTACTTTACACTAGTGTATACTTTACATCTCTCAAGTCACAAATCTTAGAAAAGTATCCTTTTGGAAGTCTTTTGAGTCTGGGCAGCATCATTTCCTATACAAATTTCCTGCCCTCAGGAGTATATCCCAAGTTAAAGACAAATACATATTGCAAGGTAATGTGATAAGAAATATTATAAGAAAAAAGCCAAGACAATAGGGAAGTCAGATAAGGAACACTATACTGACCTGGGGAGATTAGGAAGGCAGGGGTGGAGAGGAGGTACCCCGGGCTCAGTCTTAAAGGATGAGGGGTTATCCAGGAGCAGCAGGGGAAGAAATAAGGGGAAAGGGCAGGTGTTTGTGTGGCTGGAGAAGCCAAAGAGGTTCAGAGACACTGGATATGGACACATGAGCCCACCATTCTCTATAACCCCCCATTAATTATACAGGAAAGGGGGAAAGGACCCTAAGCATCCAAGGGCACCAAGTATGGGAAATAAGGCCCCAAGCTGCATCTGTGTTAGTCCTATATACTTACTTACAGTCCTATAAACTGTAAGAAAAATGAATGTACATTTTTAAAACAATTCTAAAACATTTTTTAAAGAGAAAGCAGATACCATTACCGTAATATAAGTATCCCAAAGTAATTACCGTAAATCTGCATTTCATCACATCATTCCATTTAGTGTTTTAGGTATTTGCCTAAAAGTACTTCTGTCTGCACACATAAACACTTAATATATAGTACGTAAACAAGTAGATATGTGTTTCTATATCTTTATTGGCATTATATGTAGGAAAAAACAATGGAGTGTTCTGCACCATGGCATCCACGATTCCACCGCCCTGGCGCACACACAGAGCAGGATTGGTAGTCAGGGCTCGCTTGTGCAGTCTCTTTAATTGAAACCATCACCATCAGGCGCTCCGCAAGGCAGCACTCTGTTCTGTCCATCCCTTTCAATTCTGCATAAATTGCATGGGTAGTGTTATTTACCAATTGGAACTGGCAGCATTAAATTAGCACCGGCTGATTACTGGACTCTTGCCCAGTGAACTTTATATTCCCCTCTTGAATCCGATGGTTGTTGTTCCTGCTTTGGACCATGACTTCCCTAGAAAGCATTTCTTCATTCAGCCTCTGTGCTAGAAACAGGCAACAGCTTGAAGTCAGCAGCTGCTCTCAAACAAAGCGGGTAGAGAGGCAAGAAAGGCTGCTGAGGCCATAACAATAAGCGCATCATGACATAATTACTGTAAGTCTCCAGAGTGACCTGCCCACGTTTAATACCATATGGTTATTTTTGGTGCTGGAAATGTGTGGATGAGAGCCATAGTTTAATCTAGCCACTCTCCCCAGTATTCCTGCTATCATAAAATTGTCTTTTTATCCCGAAATTTAACATGAAAATTTATTGACAGAAGTGAAGACTATATTTGCATAGTCAGCTATGTGTGTCAGTAGATTCATAAAAATATATTTGAATTTCGTCTTACCTAAAGATATAAATAGATGAATAAAAGTTTTGTTTTCTTTCGTGTGTGTGTGTGTGTGTGTGGAGTTGGGGGTTCTTTTATTTTCTTAATTCTAGTCATATTTTTATAATATGTAATATATGACATCCAACTTCTCTCTCTTTCCCACACTTTTGAACACTGCTTTTTCAGGGGTACATGAAAGGACTATTCTCTTTTTCTCTTAATGTGTTCATTAGAATTAGACCAGGTTAATAGGATTTACTACTTACTGTAGCCTGCCCAGGGAAAACATCATTTATATGGACAACACTTATGCTTTATCAGTAATTAATAAATTGCCCTCTCTGTTCCTGCTTCTGAAAATAACTTATTTTGCAGAAGATTTAGCTACATACATACAATATATCAGAGAGGTAGGCCAGCCTAGGACTCCAGCCTCCTAAACTCACTGAGAAGTCTTTTGGGGGAAATCTAGTCTTATCTGGACAATGGAATGAATTTCAGATAACAAATATTTCATCACTGTCTTGTGAATACTTTTGATGCACTTTCATGTATTCACTTGATTTTTTTTTTTTTACAGAGACAGAGAGTCAGAGAGAGGGATAGACAGGGACAGACAGACAGTAATAGAGAGAGATGAGAAGCATCAATCATCAGTTTTTCGTTGCGACACCTTAGTTGTTCATTGATTGCTTTCTCATCTGTGCCTTGACCGGGGGACTACAGCAGACCGAGTGACCCCTTGCTCGAGCTAGCGACCTTGGGTCCAAGCTGGCGAGCTTTGCTCAAACCAGATGAGCCCACGCTCAAGCTGAAGACCTCAGGGTCTCGAACCTGGGTCCTCTGCATCCCAGTCCAATGCTCTATCAACTGCACCACCTCCTGGTCAGACTTCACTTGGCTTTTGACACTCTAAGAGGCTTAAATGTGGTTCTGGGCATTCACAAAGTACAGTAATTCCATTTTGATCAGAGATGCCCAAATAACCAAATCCTCATCCATGCCCATTCCAAATCAAGATCCTGGTTGGTTCTGGGCCAACTGTCTTGTGACCTGAGAGAGGATTTATTCCCAGAAGTCTGTGACACATTAACATACTCCATTTTAAAATCACATCAAAATAAAAAGAAAATGGAAGACACAGTCTGCTAAAATGGGAAGGCTCATAGAACATACAGGTTCATACAGGAAATGAGGCCACATACAAAGTGGTCTCAGTTTAGAGTTTTGTCCATGTCTTGTGTCCTAGCCACAAGCAACCTCCAGTGCCCTGAGATTTATGGGATTAAAAATATGCCCCTCTGTATGATGTCTTCCTGGGGTAGATAATGGGAGTTTCTCTTTTCTGCCTGGTGGTGTTATATAGCAGGACTTTCTTAAGCCATTATCAAGTGAAGACAAATTAATCCCAGTCACAGAAATAAATACTTAACTCTCTGTGTCACCCCAACAAATTAAATTGATGAAACTATAACTACTTTTAGGCCTCGTCATGAGAATCAAAGAAACTAACATGTTATCTAATGGGTAAAAAAAAAGTAAAAGGATCTATTTTATGCAGAAAAATAAATGGCAATGGCAGTATAGGCCAAGAGAATTGAAGTCAAACAATTTAGGGAACTTGCTCAGCAGTTGGCACGGCCGGGACTTATTTACGCCATTATTATTTCTTTGTCACTTTTATGAATGTGGGTTCCAAATAAACTCACTTGGGATGTAGTAAGTAAATGCCCCTCAGTAAGCAAAGAAAGCTGAAAAGGGGGGGGGTGGACATTTTTCTATCGACACACTGCACGACCTTCAGTGAGGAACTTTCGCATCACTCCTATCACCTCTCTTATAAACTAGAAATCATAACATTACTCACTTTTCTCCCAGGTCTTTTAAGTCTTGAAAAACTTTTTAAAATGTAGTAAAATCACTAAAAGAGTAATAGTCAGAACACATCTATTCTGAGCATCTGCAGAATCCCTGGAACTCACAGTGGCCAAAACAAATGAACTAGATTTACAGAATGCAAAGATAACTGGTCAGAGGCAATAAATATGGCAAAAATAGTGGCAGAATGAAGAATTAGATGAAGAATAAGGGGGGAAAAATGTTTTGTGTGGAGAAATACGCTTAAATTAATTAGGTGGTAGTGTTTCTGGCTTAATCTTTGGGTACTCAATAGATTTTTAATCTAGTGGTTCATTAAACATCTAATACCTAACAACCATTCTGAGTTTTTAGCTCATAATTCGTTCATCATATGAAATATTTATTTTTATATTGCTATTTATAAGTATACTTCTGTGTCTTTATTACACTAGAGTGCCCCTAAATGATAAGCATAGCCTTGTAGTACGTACTCTGAATGAGCATTGCTTTTATGAACTCCAGCAGAGACAAAGGCGTTTTTTCAGGTCCCCAAAATAAGTGTAAGTTAACCGGCATTTGTTATTCTTTTATTCTCACAATCTGTGAGCTGCATTTTTCTTTTTCATTTTTATTTAATTTATTGTGTTTACATAGATTCTAGTGTTGCCCCGAATGCATCCCCCCACCCCCGTATTCCCTTCAACATCTCCCTTACCCTCCTCCCAACAGCACCCTCCCTGCTTCTCTTCAGGTTTATCCCATCCTATCATCCTCTTTCCCTCTGTCTTCTTTTCCTCTGGTCCCTTTGATCCCTCTTCTGTCTCAATTCCGTTCCTCAGTTCTCATTGTTCCTTGGATTCCTCAAATGAGTGAGGTCATATGATATTTTTCTTTCTCTGCCTGGCTTATTTCACTCAACATAATAGTTTCCAGGTCCATTCATGTTGTTGCAAAAGGTAATATTTTCTTCTTTTTCATGGCCCCATAGTATTCCATTGTATATATGTACCACAGCTTTTTAATCCATTTGTCCACTGACGGACACTTGGGCTGTATCCAGATCTTCACTATTGTAAACAATGCTGCATAAACATGGGGGTGCATTTCTTTTTTTGAATCAGTGATATGGTGTTCTTGGGGTATATTCCTAAAAGTGGGATGGCTGGATCAAAGGGCAGTTCCATTTTTAATTTTTGGAGGAATCTCCATACTGTTTTCCATAGTGGCTGCACCAGTCTGCATTCCCACCAACAGTGCAGGAGGGTTCCCCTTTCTCCACATCCTCACCAGCACCTATCGTGTGTTGTTTTGTTAATGAGTGCCATTCTGACTGGTGTGAGGTGGTATCTCATTGTGGTTTTAATTTGAATTTCTCTAATGATTAGTGAAGTTGAACATTTTTTCATCTGTCTGTTGGCAATCTGTATGTCCTTTTTGGAGAAGTGTCTATTCATTTCTTTTGCCCATTTTTGATTGGATTGTTTATCTTCCTGATGTTGAGTTTTACAAGTTCTTTTTAAATTTTGGTTATTAGCCCTGGCCGGTTGGCTCAGCGGTAGAGCGTCGGCCTGGTGTGCAGGGGACCTGGGTTCAATTCCCAGCCAGGGCATATAGGAGAAGCACCCATTTGCTTCTCCACCCCACCCCCTCCTTCCTCTCTGTCTCTCTCTTCCCCTCCCGCAGCCAAGGCTCCATTGGAGCAAGGATGGCCCGGGTGCTGGGGATGGCTCCTTGGCCTCTGCCCCAGGTGCTAGAGTGGCTCTGGTCGCGGCAGAGCGATGCCCCAGAGGGGCAGAGCATCACCCCCTGGTGGGCAGAGCGTCGCCCCTGGTGGGCATGCCGGGTGGATCCTGGTCGGGTGCATGTGGGAGTCTGTCTGACTGTCTCTCCCCGTTTCCAGCTTCAGAAAAATACAAAAAAAAAAAAAAATTGGTTATTAACCCCTTATTAGACATATTGTCAAATAAGTTCTCCCATTGTGTGGTTTGTCTTTTTATTCTGTTCATATTGTCTTTAGCTATACAAAAGCCTTTTAGTTTGATATAGTCCCATTTGTTTATCCTGTTTTTTATTTCACTTGCCTGTGGAGATAAATCAGCAAATAATGTTGCTGCGAGAGATGTCGGTGAGCTTACTGCCTATGTTTTCTTCTAAGATGCTTATGGTTCACGACTTACATTTAAGTCTTCTATTCATTTTGAGTTTATTTTTGTGCTTGGTGTAAGTTGGTGGTCTAGTTTCACTCTTTTGCAGGTAGCTGTCCAATTTTCCCAACACCATTTGTTCAAGAGGCTGTCTTTACTCCATTGTATGCTTTTACCTCCTTTGTCAAATATCAGTTGTCCATAAAGGTAAGAGTTTTATTCTGGGTTCTCTATTCTGTTCCATTGATCTATATGAACAGGCATTTGTTATTGATGTCAATAAAGCTAACTTTTCCTACCTCAATTGTTTCTACCCAAAAATGCTAATTTCATTGTCCTTATAAAGCATGCAGTAGTACTATTTCTGTTGTATACTAACAGAGATAAGTAAACAAATATTTTCGAAAGCACTTCCGGTACTGTCCAATTTTCTTTCCCGGTGCCTGGGAAAGAACCCAGGCCTCCAGTTAGAGCCACCCTTAACATTCCCACGTCTCACACACTGGCAGCGCACGGACTCGAAACCTGTCTGTAGCTGGCCATTCTCAATGAGCCAGAGATGATATATGTGCGTGGACTACTCTCAGAAGTCTTAGTTGAATGGGGTTGTGTCATCTGTGACTCAATTAATTCAAAGTACCAAACAGGTAAAGAAACATAAGGCAAATACACAGAGATGGATGAGGTAAGGCTGACATAATTGTAGTTTTACTCTATTAGGATTGCCACAAGCTCCAGGTGATTTCTGGGTTTTTTTATGGCTTTGCGCATCTCAGAATGGTGTCCCAGCAGATCTTGAAATGGAAGACAGAGATGCATCTGGTTTTTGTCGAGGCCGGTTTGCGATGTGGGCACTTCAGAGATTTGTGCTATGAAAAAAGCAATTAGCTTCTTGAGTCTAGGGTGCCGTTTAGAATAGCTAAGCTACCGTGCTTCATCATAAAATTGACCTTTTTAATTTTTTATGTCGGAAATATCCACTGAAAGTGTTAGCATAAAAAGTATAGCTCCAGGGAAGATATGAAAGGCATCAGAAAGAGTCACGAAACGCCTTGCTACCCTGAGAGCGGAGAGCATCTCCACTTGCATATAATAAGCACCATGTCATGAAGTACCCTGTGCTTAATTTTTAAATAATTGGTATCATTAAGTAACACAACAATGACATAGCAACACTGGATCTGTGTAAGAAGTAGGCAGGCAGTGTGTCTGAGATTTACAGCCAACTCACAATCATGCAGGATAATTGCTTTGTTCTCTAGAAAAGAGGTCCTTTTCTCATTATTTTTGACTGTCATTCCTATGCTGTAATCATCTTAATGTGATAGTAATTTATGTACTGTATTTTTCAAAGCTGTATCAGATGTTCCATTTTAATTTTCCTGTCCAATTCCAGTGTTTCAGCAGAAAAAAAATGTCATTATCAACAGGGGGAAGAAAAGGAAGGGGAATTATTTAGGAACCGAAAAATTGAATTGCCACAGAAGGTCACCACAGTCACCCAGGCAGTCCACAGTTCTGTCACTGCCAGTAACAGCACAGCAGGTTGTTTTAAAAGTATAGGGAAGTGCAAGATAAAGGTTGAGAGTTAAATTACCTGTGTTCTAGTCTCAGCAATTCCACTTATTACTGTATGATATCAGGCAAATTTTGGAACCTTTTGGTGCTTCAGCATCCCTATATAGCAAATAGGAACGTGATCTAGTTAGTTGTAGTTCTTTCTATATTGACCCCAAAGCATAGTAACTTAATGCAACACAGCTAGTGCTCGACTTACGACCACGATTGGGTCTGACAGACCGGTCATAATACGATTTGGTCGTAAGTTGAGTAGGCTATATGTACAGTACTGTGAAATGATGTTATAAAAATCTTTGTCATATTTTATTATAATTTTCTTCCATTATTGTTATATATCATAATTTTCTTTGTTCATTTTATGCCATTTGTATCATCTCTACACCATTTTGTTTCTTATTTTTATATTCATCAGGTTTAAGTAAAACACTGCATTACCAGTACAATTGGTTTAATATTTGCAAAACATACAAAATTACAAAATACAGGTGCATACAAAAATACAAAATACAGGTGTAAAAAATACCATAGGAAACATTTTCCCAATTGCAAACATATCAAAATATATAAACATGTACAAAACATTTTATTGGCCAGCACTGTCATACGCCCAGCTGGGCAACACTTGCGCTGCCAGATGTGGAGCAGTCGTGGCTAGCGATTGTGGTCGTAAAGTCGAGTGTTCATAAGTTGCATAGGTTGTAAGTTGATCAATACCTGTTACTTATTATCTCTCCAGGTTTTATGCTTTGACTGAGCTCAGCTAGATGGTTCTGGCTTGGAGTGCCCAGTCAGATGATGACAGGGCCTTAGGGCTCGAGTGGACTGGGTATCCAAGGTGCCTTGTTCACATGGGTGGCAGTAGATGCTCGCTGCCACTGGTGGCTCTGCTGGGAGGTGAACCAGGGTGCCTACTGATGGCCTCCCATGTACCTCGGACTTCTCATAAGATAGCAGCTTAGTTTGGGTGCGGGGGGGAGTGTTCCAAGAGAGAGCTTTCTTAGAGGCCCAAGAGGAAGCTCCAAGGCTTTTACGACCTAGACTCAGAAGTCTCACGTTCATGGGCAAAGAACTAGACTCCACATTCTGATGGGGAGAGTGGCAGGATCACATTATAGAAGAGCGAGTGGGATGGCAGAGGTCATTGCAAACATATTCGGAAAATGAAATCTGCCTTACGCTAACAATGATAGTATTCTGCCTCAAAAGGTTTTGGGGGAACTTATGAGTCAGCGATACTAAGCAAATATTTAGAACAGTATCTGGCATATTTTGAACTCTCAGGAAGTGTTGGATGTTAATATTGTCCTCCAGAACCTGGAATGGTTTTCACTGTGTTCAGATCTTTTTATCCGCTCTGCTACTTGTAAATGTGATATTTTTTTAATTCTTTTTAGAATTTCAGAATTAACATTTCAACCTGTATCTACTCGTGCACACAGGGAAGAAGAAACATTTGCTGAGTTCTCAGGCTTGGATGAATATGTAATTGTTCACTCTGTTCATATTCTTCATAGTATATAGTGTCTGGAGTTTCTCCTCTTAAGGAGCAGCTTTTCCATGTTGCCGAGGCCCCAGGTATAGCATCTGTGCCTTGCCCTCCTACTCCATTGCTTCTACATGTGAAGACTGGTTATGGCACCTGCAACCTCCTGTCTGTAATTGGTCAGTTCCAGTGGTTTATAAAGTGTTACATAGCAGTGAGAAAAATGGTCACATTCTGAAAAAATTAATAGAGTTCTTGGGCCAAAACAGTCTTTTTATTTTTAACTCTACATAGATGGAGAAAAAACTCAATGTAGTTGCAAAATCTTATAACCAAAAATGTGACAAAACAATAATAAAGATCAACAGTGTTGATAAAATCATGCTATTGGTATTATATCAAAAAAAACAAATGAAATGAAAATTTGCTTTTTCTTGCACTGTTCAAGTTAAATAAGTTTTAAAATCTAGCAAAACATTTTGCTCAAAGAAAATACTGAAAGAAATGTGTTTATAAAGATAATTCATTGATATATTTTTAATTTCACATTCTGATGACTTCCAACACACCTCATTACTAAAATTCAGGATAACTTATTTTCACTCTTTAAAAGAGTGAGTCTTATAATCACTGTTCTATAGATGAATATTATGGGCATTAGATTTAAAAAATAGGCAAAATTATGGGAGCCACAAGGGAAAATAACCCACGCATTAAATATTTTAATAGGATCTCACCAAGATGTGGGAAACTACATTTAAAAATATACTTCCCTCTGAACTGATCAGTATTAATTTTGTTCACTCAGAATCTCACTAATAAAACCCAAAACACTGAGTTACATTAGTATCTCTGCAAAAAGCGAGAGGTTCGTCACAACTGAGAAACTAAATTATAATCAAAGGTGGAAGACTTTTTATGTCCAGAACACAGTGCAGCATCTTGTGAATTCTAGTAACTGCCTTGGGTCTCTGTTTGCAAAGGGATAGCGTAATTTTATATATTTTTACCAGGCTCCTTCAAAGATGATCTAATAATTAAACTAAATGATAACAGTCATCACTGACCAAACATAAAAGTGTGTCCCCAAAACAATTGCAAGTCAGTTCAGTGACATATACCTAGAAGCTGGCTTAAGGTATTTAGAGCAAGCAAAACATAAAATACCTGACAGAAACAAAATAAGAGAGAAAAATGCACCTGAAGAAATAGGACGCCCTAACACAGAGATCATTTTTCATACTCAGACAACAGAATACGAGAGTGCTTTCCTTGTATTCGCCCCAAAAAGGAATATACTTCAGGCTCTTCCTGTGGCAATGCTCTCTTTCCTGATATATTGATACTGAAATTAGAACATTTTAAAATAATGCTTTACAATTTTGATGCTGTGGGAATAAGTCTTACGAAGCTTGCAAAGCTAAGCTTATTGTACGTCACTTTATTTACTCACAGAGTACTGTCATCTAGAATTTTTAACATAGAAAATAAAACCTTGTTTGAGAAAACTAGAGGCATATAAATCAGATTATATACATATTAAAAATAAAGAACCTAGGGCACAAATTTAATTTTTGTTAAATACGAAGTTTTATAATTTTTTTCTTCGCTCAATTCTGTTGCAATACTGTACCTATCAGAAAAGACATTAAACTATGTGGTCTTGTGAAGTCTTTCTTAGGATCAAGCCATTAGCCATGAGTTGTTTTTGTTTGTTTGAGCTGCTTAATCTCAGATACCTGTCCATGAGTTTTATACATATTTTTGTAAAAGAGTAAGAAAATTAATTATGCATTTAGTTATGATTTTTTCTCTATTAAAAATTTGAGACTTTATATGTAAATAATATAACATAATATAATAAAAAAAAACAATGTATTAAAAGAATTAGAGAGTAAGTAAATATAATCAGTTAATTAGTACCTTTTACCTGTAACAATGAATAGTTTATCAGGGCAAAGAAAAACCCCATGATAATGAATGTACACAAAATTTTCTTATTCTGAGCAACAGTAGCATATCTGGACACATGTTGCTTTTCTTTTTGTCATTGCCAAATACAAGTTTTTGTCTTTTTCACATTAAGAATCTAGAAGCTTTTGGAATTGCTTTTGGGGTTTACCAGTTCTGCCATGAGGGCCAATCATTTAGATTTTTACATTTATCAGAATGATTGCATAACCCAATAGACTATGTCTTACTAAAGACATCACGTAGTTTTAGGACTGGGAAAGGATTTAGCTCTGTACTTCCATCTCATATTGGAATAGGGATTTGTATGACCTCTGGACCTACAGTGAGCCCACATAGGATCTGTATGGAGATTCAGAGACCTTGAACATACAATTTGTATTTTTAAAACATTCCTCTTCAGAAAATGGTTTAAAATTGGGCTATAGTCAACTGACAGATACAAATAAATGCAAATACTGCCATAGGTACAGGTTTGCCTATATACTAAATATGCATGATGAAAATGGCATAAAATATCAAAATCGGACACACAAGGCATTCTAATCTGCTGCAGAATTCTTTCTGAAAATTTAATGTTTATTTTCTGTATATTATGTTTTTAATTTTATTAAAATACCCACCTTATCAATCATAGATATGAAAGCTCAACTCTTGGAGTGTGATATAGTTGCACTTAAGTGTATGAGGACAAACAACAAAAAGATCATTCGCATTGACTTGAATGATTAGTAAGCATTCATGAACCACAAATCTGGCTAATGTGAACCGCCAGCAAATTCTTGCCAACGTTGTTTTCATTTCTTTCACAATGGAGCTTCTTTATTGCAGAGTTTAAATAAAGTGTCAGATAAAGACAATTTGTAGCCAAAAAAAAAAAAATGTGTAGGAGGGGGAAAAAAATAGACGCATGAAGCTTTCCAACTTCAATATTCATCACCCTCTGGGCCGCCTGCCTCGATGCTGGTACTGTCCTTTTCCTGTTAAGTTGACAATGAGCATTAGCCTTCTGGCAGCAGCAGAATGTAAAATTTTAAAAGCCAAACTGACAGCACAAATGCCTTGCCATTGAACTTTATAGCTCTGTACCCCAAAGACTGTCAGAGTCTCTCTAGTCATTAAAAATGCAAACATGCCATTGAAAATACAATGAGATTATTTCCATACTATGTGGGTAATTTTCAAAATCAAATATATTCATTAAATGTATGATTTCATGAAGTGAAATCTGGCTCACTGCTTTACTCACATGATAACTTTTATTTGAAAATGAATTAAAAATAAGCTCTGTGGGCTTCGAAGTCATCTTGAGATCATGTGCCAAATAGAATAAATGTTGCATGCAAGAAAAGGACATTACTACTTGTTTCCATCATTCTACCGGGTGTATTTAAATTCAGGTTTTGCCAGTGCTGTGTCTTTCAGGAAGGTATAAACCTTCACAAATGTGTTTGCTCCAAAATACAAAAACTATAATCTGGAAAAAAACCAATGATCCATGAAGACTACCTTTGACAGGTTTTACTGTGGGAATCTTGAAAAGTAGATGTAACATACTCTCCAAAGTAAAAATGACTGGAAAAGGAAAGAAAGGAAAAATTACTATGCTTGAGAAAGATCTCAACAAATTAGACCTCAACAAATCAGCATAATCACTGAATCACCAGTGCTGATTACTTCTTACCCACCTTTTCTTTCTTGGGGAATTTTGAAGCTCTTAGCCTCTGATGACTTTGCATAGCAGAAAATTCTGCTCTTTTGTTGGATTATTTAATCCACACATTTCTTTAATTTGTGGTGCTTTAATAACTACATTAATTTATGCATTTCACTATACTTTATTTTGTGATACTATAAGTAAGAGGAAAAACTAAAAGATCGTACAATGTAAAAGCTGGCAGCTCTGAGAAGTGTGTGGAAAACAGTTGTTAGTCTCAGGAACACAAGTCTAGTCATGAGGGGCAGTGTCTTTAGTGAAGGATTAAGGAAGTGACACAGATATGTCAGGTTTACTCCACAGCTCTGTCATCTCTGCTCGGAGATAAGCCGTCTTGCAGAATACAAATGTGAGACACACTTGAAATCCTGCCACGAGGTAAAAAATTCACTAACAGATATTTACTTCTGGCCATTAGTGGGTGAATATGGTATAGGTCAAAAGAGATCTAGATATAGGTTTAGTAAATTCAATGTCATGTAGGAAAGAAAAAAGATTTGGAGCACATATGTGCAATTTTTATCTTTACCATTTCAAAGTAGAGTCTCTGGACAAAAGATAAAAAAGGAGAAATAGGCCCTGGCTGGTTGGCTCAGCGGTAGAGCATCAGCCTGGCGTGCAGGGGACCCGGGTTCGATTCCCGGCCAGGGCACGTAGGAGAAGCGCCCATTTGCTTCTCCACTCCCAACCCCTCCTTCCTCTCTGTCTCTCTCTTCCCCTCCCGCAGCCAAGGCTCCACTGGAGAAAAGATGGCCCGGGCGCTGGGGATGGCTCCTTGGCCTCTGTGCCAGGCGCTAGAGTGGCTCTGGTCGCAGCAGAGCGACCCCCCGGAGGGGCAGAGCATCGCCCCCTGGTGGGCAGAGCTTCGCCCCTGGTGGGCGTGCCGGGTGGATCCTGGTCGGGCGCATGCGGGAGTCTGTCTGACTGTCTCCCCATTTCCAGCTTCAGAAAAATACAAAAAAAAAAAAAAAAAAGGAGAAATATTGTGAGACAAGACTCACTAAAGCATTGAAGAGAATCTGAGAGAGAAAAATGCACCCCCTCTCTGAAGTAAAACCAGTGGACAATATGTCAGAGATTGAAGCATAAAAATCAATAATATACTCATTCAAACATTTATAAAAGTAATCCTATGTAGAAGACACTGTATTAGGAACCTCCTAGAGAAAACATTAGGAAAAAAATGAGAAAAGATTGTAGGAAGAAACAATTAAGAGCATCAGTCATCAATGCTGTGACTACAATATGTTTACTATATATATTCCAATTCATGGAAATTAAACAATGTAAATTGAAATTTAAATACAGAGTTCCAAATAGAACCTTTATGCCTCAAAATGACCAGAATGACTGATGATTTATGGCAAGTAAAGGTTAACTTATTCCCCTTCAAAAAAAAATTATAATGGAGAAGTAAGAAAGAGTATATGTCACAAATATATAACTGTAGATCCTGCTGTGGCTAGGAGGAACAGAAGGTGTAAGAGAGACCAAAAGAGAGACAGAGAGAGAGGAAACAGTGACCCACATTGGAATTATATTACTTTCTTCCTTGTTAGATGGTAAGATTCTCCTAATAACAGTAATAAGGGGAGAAAAAATCTTAATTCATATATTTTCTGGAAGGTATTATGGTTTATATCCTGTTAAAACTATAGCATCTAATAAGTTCTCCAATTAAGTCCTAAAAAGGAAAGAAGTAGAATGGAGGAATTACCTGCACTTAATTCTGACCACCCAAGAAGAACCAATTAACAGTAAAATGAAAACAAGAAACTCTCTATGAATGTGCTAATATTATAATATTTATAATAGTATGAGAAGACATGCTTGATTAAGTCACAGATATATGCTCTGATCTTAAAAAAAGTTTCTACTAAGCCTGACCTGTGGTGGCACAGTGGATAAAGCATCGACCTGGAAATGCTGAGGTTGCCGGTTCAAAACCCTGGGCTTGCCTGGTCAAGGCACATATGGGAGTTGATGCTTCCAGCTCCTCCCCCCTTCTCTCTCTCTCTCTCTCTCTGTCTCTGTCTCTGTCTCTGTCTCTCTCTCTCCCTCTCTCTCTCTCCTCTCTAAAAATGAATAAATAAAATAAAATTAAAGAAAAAAGAGTTATTCAGCCTTTAAAAAAAAAAGTTTCTACTAAAAGGTAAATATGATCCAATGGCCCTAAGCCCTTAAAAGGAGTATTGCTCAGAAAGAAATGAGGTGCTCCCTAGAACAAACCCTGATCATGCAAAGACAAACTTGATCAATACTAGGAGTATTAACTAAGTAGATGAATGAAGCATGGTGCGTGCAGAGAGTTTTCTCTGAGCCCTCATTAAAAAGGAGTACATGTAAAAGATTGGAAGTCCTTCAGTTATTATTGAGTAGAGCAAGCTGAGGCCTTTGAAAAATAAATAGAATAATAAAAATGCTTTTGTTCTGGTATGTTCAGAACAAGATATAAATATGAGAGAATGAATATGCTATTAAGATAGTTGACAATGGTATCAGATGACACGGTAAATGCAGAAATTCCCATCTGTTTTTCTTGTTCTTATCAGGTTTTTTTCTTTTTGTCATGGATTGATGTGAGAAGAGAGAATGTTGGTAAGAGAGAATTAATCCTAAGTGGAGAAAATAGGAGTACCCAGCAAATCTAAAGGGATTTGAATCTCTTGCTGAGTAAAAATTGTATCCCAGGGTAGTGAATAAGTTTGCTGAAATGCTATCAGTAGCATTTGGGGAATTATAAAGACATAGAAATTGGGAGAATATAAATATACAAATAATGTACTGATTTTTATAAGATAAAAAAAGATTTCTTAAAGGGAAAAAAAGATGAGCTTTTCAGCGTCAAAGTAAAATCTTAAGATGCACCATTAAAACCAGAACTTTGAACACCTAATGGAAATGATGATAACTAAGGCTCAAAATAGAAATGATTAGAATCATTTATGAAAAAAAAGTTAATTAAGCATATATTATGTATAAGGAAAATATCATAGAAATAGCATTAAAAATTGTGAAGCAGCCAAAGAAATCTTGGGGGGGAATGAGGAGTTGGTTAATTAAGGTACTCACAGATTCCCCCATGTATACTGTTGTTGATCATTAAATTGATAGAGTGATGATGGTGACAGCAATGACAAGGCCATGGTGACCCTGATGACGGCAATGATGATGATGATGGTGATGGTGATGATGAAGATGTTAGGGCCACTAATTCATAATTTCCTGAAGTCAGGAACCATTTTTGTTTTGTCCATGATCTGGTCCAGTACCTAGTACCTAGTGGGACATGAATATATATGAATTGAATTGAATAGAGGCTAATAATAACTCTGGTCAAGAACTATTTACACACCTTACAATGTTCTATGTCACTCCATCATCAAAATAAGCCTAATAAGGCCCTGGCCGGTTGGCTCAGCGGTAGAGTGTCGGCCTGGCGTGCTGGGGACCCAGGTTGATTCCCGGCCAGGGCACATAGGAGAAGCACCCATTTGCTTCTCCACCTCCCCCTTCCTCTCTGTCTCTCTCTTCCCCTCCCGCAGTGAGGCTCCATTGGAGCAAAGATGGCCCCGGCGCTGGGGATGGCTCCTTGGCCTCTGCCCCAGGCACTAGAGTGGCTCTGGTCACACACCCCGGAGGGGCAGAGCATCGCCCCTGGTGGGCAGAGCATCGCCCCTGGTGGGCGTGCCGGGTGGATCCCGGTCGGGCGCATGCAGGAGTCTGTCTGACTGTCTCTCCCCGTTTCCAGCTTCAGAAAAATACAAAAAATAATAATAAATAAAAAAATAAGCCTAATAAGGTCCAGGTGAAAACCCTGTATTACAGATGAAGAAATGGGGCTTAAGCAGGTCCTTATACAAAGGCACCCCTAAAAACATGAGGAAGTTCTTATTCAAAACCAAGTGTGTCTGATTCAAAGGTTTAAGCTCTTAACCAATAGTATAATGTCTTGCATGACAATAGCAACAGTCTACCTGACTAAAGCTTGATTCCATAGAAGCTTTGACACTTTTCTTTGTTCCATGGAGGTCATAAAAAAAGAAGAGTGAATGGCAGGAGTCCAGGCAGAAATATCAGAAAATCTGGAAATTCTAGGGAGCAAAATGAATAAACTGGCAAGTTCAAAGGAATTCATACTGGAGAAGATGGATACAGGAATAAGGGCTAGTAGAAGCAGGAAGAAATGTATCAATATAAATAAATGGCCAAAGAGCATAAAGGTATTCAATGTGGCTACATAACAACATGGCACCAAATCTTCATCTGACCTTAGGGCTTGACCTGGGACATAATGAGTGCCTATCTGAAAAAACATATTATATTATAATTATATTATATTATATTATATCATATTATATATTATACTTATTATGTTATATTTATTATATTATATTACTTTACGTTAAGATAATAAAATGACTGAACTTATTTAAATTATTTGTTTAAACAGAATAAAATTACATCTAACTATACAAGAAGAGATATTGAGTTCCATAGTAAGTAGTGACCAAAAGGCTTAGGTCTCAAATTATGGAGTTTGGGTTTTTTGTGTGTATGTGTGTATATCTTCATTTATATTTATCATAATTCTCTCTTCCTTATATTATATAAAGATAGTAGATATAGGAGAAAAATGTGATGTATGACAAAGTTAATATTTAAAACAATAATAATTGTATATATTTATGAAGTATTTTCTGTATATCAAGAACTCCAAAGAACCAGTTTATAAAGCTCATTTAATCCTCACAACAATCCTATAATATAGGTGTTACTATGATCCTACTATGTTGATAAGGAAAGTGAGGCTCAGCAATATCAAATTTCATGTACCTGGTAGTAGTTATTAAGTACAGGAGCAGACTTTCAAGTCCAGAAAACTGGTTCATATGATTGTTATAATGGACTGACATTAAGCTTAGTTTCTTACTAAGAATATCCTCAAATAGAGTACATGGTCAGGTATTATATGGTTTAATGACAAGAGATCTCAAGAAAAATTCTGAGATTTTTAGTTGACAGCTGACTGAATATGAGTCAACATTGTGCTGAGGGTTTCAAATAAAGACCAAAGAGGCTTAAATTGCATTTAAAAATCTCAAATTTTCAAACAGTGGAGGTAGATAGAGCTTGCCTCTCCACATGTGGAATATTATGATCACTTCTGAACAACATGGGTTCGGGGAAACTTTAGGGAAATGAAATGCATCCCGATAATGAAGACTTGGAAGCGATTTTAGAGCCATTGTGTATGAAAATTCATATCCTTGAGCTGAGTAAACTCAGGATATTAGGGTGGGTGCTTTTGAATATGAAAAGGCTGTCACTTAGAAGAGGTGTAAGGTTTACTCTGTGTAGTTGGAGAGGAGGGAGACAAAGTCTTACAATAAATAAGAAGTTTGCCTTCTACCCCTCAAAGCACACAGGGTATACTTTCCACCTCTGGGGTACATTTACACCATGGAATACTCCTCAGCCATAAATAAAAGGGAAATACTACCTTTTGAAACAGCATGGCTGGACCTGGAGAGTGTTATGCTGAGTGAAATAAGCCAGTCAAAGAAAGACAAGTACCATATGATTTTGCTTATATGTGGAATCTAATGAACAAATTGAACAAACAAACTAGAAATAGACTCACAGGTACAGAGGACAGACTGACAGCTGTCACAGAGATGGAACGTTATGGGGCTGGGGAGAAAAGGCTAAAGGGATTAAGCAAAGAAAAAAACTCATAGGCACAGAAAACAGTATGGTAATTACAAGAGGGAAGGGGCGGGAGGGATAGAAGACCATAAACGAAGAAGAAATCTTGATGGAAGGAGACTTGACTTTGGATGCTGAACACGCAATACAACATACAGATGATGTATTATAGAATTGCACACCTGAACCCTATATATTTTTATTTTATTAATCAATGTCACCTAATAAATTCAGTAAATTTTTTACAAAAGAAATATTTCTAATAATCAAAACCATTTCAAAATATAATGGAAGTGAGCACTTCATAAATACGGTTATGCACCACTTATCGACAAGGATATCTTCTGTGAAATGTATCTTTAGATGATTTTGTCATTGTGTGAACATCATAGAGTGTACTTACACAAACATCAATGGAATAGCCTATACACACCTAGGCTATCTGGTACAGCCTATTGTTCCTAGTTCCTAGGCTACAAGCCTGTACAGCATGTTACTGTACAAACAATACGAGGTTAAATTAAATACAAGAGAAAATTAAGCAGTCAAGAGATCTAGTAAACATGAAACATATGAGGCCACTGTCAGTGTAACATGGCATACTGTTTTACAGCAAACTATTTTTTAAAATGTTTAATTTATTATGTTGACATGCTTTTAAATATCCTCAATATAACACCCTCAGCCCCCCGCATCCTGCCCCCAGACCCCAATCAAAGTCTGCAAACGTTTTTTAAATAAACAGAAAGAATACTATAAAGTAACAATGGAAACATAGTAAAAACATAAACCCGCAACACAGTTGTTTATTATCATTGTAAGCATTGTATACTACATATAATTGTATTTATGTGCTGTCTTTATACCACCGGTATAAAGACTGGTATATACCACAGTGGGTTTGTTTACACCAGACCTTTGTTTACTCAGCACAAACACATGAGTAATGCATTGCCCTAGGACTTTATGATGACTCCAGTATCACTACATGGTGGGAAGTTTTCATCTCCATTTTAATCTTATGGGCTCACCACAGTATATATGGTTCATCCTTGCTTGAAACATTATTATGCTGCTGTTTAAATGCACAAGGATTCAAGGAGATGTTGTCTGTTCACCTGTCAGAGGTATAAGGAGGATGAGTAAGTGATCCTGAGTAGTTTATATTTCCAAGATGCCTATTTGGTTATTTAGCAACTTTAAAATTGGTTTGGACATAGTCTAGGCCCAGCTGTAGTGTCCACAAGACATTTTCCTAAATATGTCCTCTTTGTCAAGTTAATTTCTTCCCCTGCAGGATGTATACCTGACTCTAGCAAGTTGTTTCCAACCCTTTTAAATGTCTTCTTCATGAGCCCCATCTATTACTGTAGTGACTCTAACTTCAAGAGATTGAGATGTAATCTAAATATCCACTGAAAATGAGGGACATAAATTAAATTAAAGCCTCTTGGTTTCCTTTAAGAAGCGGACCAGAGTTCTGAATAGAGCCATAAGCACAGTCGTGAGTTATTCAACCAGAGGTAGCTCTTTGATTGATAAATCAATTTGCAGGAATATATTAAATGATTAATGAATCTGTCATATCAACTAGGACACTTGCTAATTGTTTTCAAGGTTCCAATAAATGTAATGGCAATTAATTGCACCTGCTATAACCCACTTCATGCTTGCAGCAGATTGTGGAAGTTTAGCTTTTATTTTTTCACTTGGTGAAAAGCCTTGTGTCTATTCTGGGGCTTTCTCCACACCTGCCTGATATAGGAAAACAATATTTGTGTTGGGTAGGCTCCTGCTTATTAATGGCTATAAATTCAAAGCCCTTGCATTCCTCTCTACAAGGAAGGGGGGAAGCCGTGCAGCCGCCCAGAGAAGAGAGTGGTGTACTTACAAATCTAATTTCCATCTGACTAGAGGAGATTGTGGATCCCTGAGGCAGGCCTTGATATCACAAAAGCAATTTCTGGCAGATTGGAAGGACTATTCCCTTCTGGGTTTCCAGCATCTGACAGGAGTTCAGAGTGGGGGTCCCATTCTCAAGGGACTGGCAGCTTCATGAAGCAGGTGGGACCTGACAGGCTATTTCCAAGAAACAGAGGCTCTGAAGCAGGAGGCAGGTATGGCTGACTGAGTAATGGGAGCCTCCTCATTTAAATCGGGAGAGTCCGAGCCCGGTGGTGGCAGACAGCATTTATTCGTGGCAGACAGCATTTATTCGTGGCAGACGGCATTTATTCATGTCAGAGAAATGTTGCCAGCCATCCCAGGAACCAAGAGAAGACAGAGTGATTCAGAGTGCTGAGCACCAGAGCTACAGAATTCATTAGGCAGGTTAACACTATTAATGCCATCCACTTCCTGAAACTTCTCTGTAAAGGTAGATTTTGTTTTACTATGCTTCCTGGCTCTTCATCCTGAAACCCTCAAGAGAATAGGAATTTTACAAAAATTGCTCTTCTGCTGGCCAGATTACACTTACTATGGTTCCCAAATTGTAGCTCATGAGAATTAGAGTCACTGGTGAGTCTCCCTCTATACTCCAGAACGAGATGTAAAAAGGCTGAGGTTGGGGCAGAAGACAAAGGTAAGGGGGATTGTCCATCACCTCATGGTCAACTCTTACTGTACCTTGTTCCTTCATGTCCCCTACCCCTGACACCTGCTTTTCTGGCCAGGGCTGGAGGGATTATAGCCACAAGCCTACAACTCCCAACACCACCACCAATTACTCTGTAAGAAGGTCTAGAAAGAATCCAGAAGAGATCGGGCTTAGGGCTTTGACTCTTCCCCCTCTGAAAGCAGGCTGCTTTTATAGCATTGGGCAACCCCACCCAGGGCAGCCAGCAGCATGACCAGGCAGAAGTCACTGATTGGCACCAGTTGAGAGAACTGAGTCACAATGTGTACTGCTAGAAGCCTATGCAGACGATAGGCTATCCTCATCAACCCCTGCCCCTTGTCACTACTCCCACCAAAATTCACAAACCTGACACCTGCTTTCCTTTCCTCTCTCTCTCTCTCTCTCCTGCCTGCCTCACACTTCCTACCCCCACTGACATACACAGACTAAAGGGGAAATGTAACACCTAGATCTGGCTAAAGCTATTGTTCTAGTGTTACCTATTAACTAGGGTTAAGGAAGTGTGCTTGTTAGAGGAGGTGTGCTCTGAAAAAATTCCACCACACACTCACACGCTTCTCCTAGAATAAGAGCAGTGTCTACAAGTAAGGTCTCTTTTGGGCTATTCCTTGGTATTTTTTGAGTGATCAGAGGGGAGATAAAAAGACAGATTCCCGCATGCACTCCAATCAGGATCTACCCAGCAGCCCCCATCTCGAGCCGATGCTCAAATCAACTGAGCCATCCTCAGCTCTTTTGGCCAACACTCAAACCAATCAGGCCACTGGCTATGAGAGGGGAAGAGAGAGAGAGGAGGAGAAGAGGAAGAGGAAGATAAACAAATGGTCGCTTCTCATGAGTGCCTTGACTGGGGATCAAACCTGGGATGTCCACACACTGGGTTGATGCCCTATCCACTGAGCCAACAGGCCAGGGCTCTTGATATTTTTCTATCAGTTTGAGAGTTTCCCTTTGGTTCCTCTTTTCATGACAACAAGCTCTGAAACCAAGAATATGAAGTCAATTGGCAAACAAAAGTTACTAAAACATGCATACAGAGATAACAGAAGATGCAAACGAGTCAGGTCACATATGTTATAAAGATCTCATCTTGCTTTGTGATCGGGGTCCAAGGTACAGGACATAATTTTGAGGTAATGAACACTCCTCTCACTGTGCTCATAACTACAGCACCTACCAGATATGGAAGTTACAGTGTGGGTTCCACCGTAGGCTCCTTACATTTCTAAATGACCTTTTATATACTCTCTCCAGCGAAACCCAGAGAAGCTTGAGAGAGTTTTATGACTGGGCAAAGTGAGAGACACTGGGTCCAAGATCTGGCATGAGGAACACTAAAAATGCTGAGTCTCCTAGGGCAAGGGAATCAAAGCAAAAAATAAATAAATAGGATTACATCAAACTAAAAAGCTTTTGTACAGCAAAGGAGACCATCAACAAAATGAAAAGGGAACCCACTGTATGGGAGATATATTTGCCAACTAAACATCTGATAAGGGGTTAATTTTATATATATATATATATATATATATATATATATATATATATATATATATATATATAAAGAACTTATATAATTCAACACCAGGAAAACAAACAATCCAATTAAAAAATGGGCGAAGTCCCTGAATAGACATTTCTCCACAAAGAAGACATACAGATGGCCAATAGACATAGGAAAGATGCCCAACATCATTAATCATCAGAATGATGCAAATTAAAAGCACAGTCAGATATGACCTCACACCTGCCACAATGGCTCTGGTCAATAAATCAACAAACAGCAAGGGCTAGTGAGGATGCAGAGAAAAGGGAACCCTTATGTCTGTTGGTGGGTATGCAGACCGGTGCAGCCACTGTGGAAATCAGTATGGGGTTCTCTAAAAGATTAAAAATTGTACTGCCTTTTAACCAAGTGATCCCACTTTTGGGACTATATCCTAAGAATCCTGAAACACTAGTTTGAAACAATATGTGCACCACTATGTTCATTGCAGTTGTCAAAGGGGACAGAAAGAGGAGGCACTGGATGAAAGATGTGGAAGAAATTAGCCAAAAAGCTAATTTCAGATAGACACAGACAACAGTGTGGTGTTAGCCAGATGAAAAGAGGTTAGGTGGAGATGGGCAAAGAAGGGGAAAATTGGGGAGAAAGAGACATTGCTTGGGGCAGTGCATACACAATTCAGTATGCAAATGATGTTTTGCTGAGTTATATACTTGAAACCTCTATGGTCTTGCGAACCAATGCCATCTCAATAAATCAGTAAAAAATAGAATTTAAAAATAAACGTGTTTTACAAATAAAGTTGTCTAATAAAATTGTAGTATGACATCCTAATGAAAAAGAGTGGTCCAGAATGATTATACAGTTATCTGATTTTGAGTCTTGCTCTTTCATTTTCTCAGTATTTTCTCACATTCTATTAAAATTAGATGTTAAAAAAATCTTGCAGAGCGCTTGTACAAATTTTATGAAATAAATTCATGTAAAATTTTTAGTAGAAGTAAATATCCATTACTCTTCTCTTCACTGATGTCATCTTATACAGCAATACATTTTCCCAGTGTCTAAGGCAATTGTAGTTATGCAGTGAATATATGTAAAATGTCAGATGAATTACACAGCCGTTACTCAAAATAATTTGAAATTCTTCTTTTGTAGAAGCCAGATAGATACTTGATTTTAGAACCACAGTTATATTACTTAATGTGATTACTAGTCATATTCATTTACTTTGAGTTCAAATAACTTTTGGCATATCTCAAAAATAAAATTCATCACCAAAGAATTAGTTATTTAAGATAAAGTACCTAAAACAATTTAAGAGTGACATTAATGATCATTATATATTTTCAATCAACAGACATATATTTATAGTATGTGTAGACCCCTCGGTAACTTCTCTGAAAGGAACAGCACTAATTCAACCACATTATTATATATTACATATTATATATTATTTATTATATATTATATATTTATTATGTATTTATTATATATTATATATTGTTATAGAGTGCATTTCTTTCACCAAGAAGTCTGGAATTTTACCATTAAAGGCTGATTTCTATGAATTAATTGTGTGTCCTGGGGATTCATAAGCATGAGACTTTAGCAAACTTCTGTTCTGGCTGTTGGTGGGGCACCCTACCCCTGGAGGAAGGTCAATTTTAGATTTTTTTTTTTCCTATAAAAACAAGAGAACAAAGGGGAATGAGAAAGGATGCTAACCTTTCAGAATTCTGGGACACATTAACAAATGATTTCTGAGTTACATGGCTTCATCGCTAAGTGTCTATCAACTTAATATTGTAAAATGAAGAAGAAACATGATACCATTGTAGCATTCTATAACTGAATTATTTTTTAACATCTAATTGAGATATAATTCACATACCATAAAATGTCTCCATGTAATGGATACAACTCAAAGATTTTTAGTATAATCACAGTTGTACAACCATCGCAATCAAAGTTTAGAGAATTTTTATCCCTCTAAAAAGAAGCCCCATGCCCTTTAGCGGCCACTCCCTGTCCCTGCCTCCCCAGCCCCAGGAAACCTAATTCTACTTTATATCTATATAGATTTTCTCATCCTAAACATTTTATATGAGTGTATACTATGTAGTCTTTTGCAACTAACTTCTTTTACTTAGAATAATGTTTTCAAGGTTCATTCATCTTGTAGTATGTGCATCAGGATTTCATTCATTTTTATTGTCAAATAACTTTCATTGTATGACTGTGTCATTTGTTTAGCCAATCATCCGCTGATTGGTAATTGAGTATTCTCCCTTTTTGGTTACTATGAATAATGGGACTGTAAACATCTGTATACAACTTTTGCTCATTGTCTTTTAACTTATCAAGTAGGAGGAGGAAATTCACATACCTCCCAACTCTATATTCTATCACTCAAAGCCCAGTTTGCTATGTGATTTTGCAAGTTTGTTTAACTTCTCTGAGCTGCTGTTTCCTAATCTGCAACATGCCCTGTCAGAAAGTAAGCGCTTAAAAGTGATGTTTATGCAGAAAACTCAAAGACTTCCGAATGTTCTCTTCTATGTCTGTATTCACAACTATCTTACAAGATAGCTGGTTGGGAAGTGCTCCCTCTCTGAGCCAATTTAAATACTCTTAATTTTGCAGGTAAAATTTGAGGAATAAAAAATAAGCTGCAATCTATAACATTTGCTAATAGAGTTAAGCTCAATTTTACATGCTCTTTTTGATTAATAAAAGTGACTAGTAAAGAAGACTTATTAATACTTAGGAGTTGAAATGTTTTATTTCTTGTTGACCATTTTGTGTGTGCCAATTTATTTTTATAAAAAGGAAAAGAAGAAATAGTAGTATGCTTTATCATCTATCATTAATCAGACTATTTTTTAATAACATATTTAGTATAAATTGCTAATATGCATTTTCTAGAAAAATCTTTTTTTTTTTTTGTAACAGTCTTGGTGTCAATCTATTCCATAAAACTGTAATTTACTATATTCAACTGTTGACAATGGTTCACACTTTAATAGGAGAATATATGAAGAGTATTTCTCTTTTATTTTTTTCTGACTATGGTACATTAAGTCTCCAAAGGGGGTGAATGTTTAGCAACATCTTACTTATCACTATGGGACTGCATTAAAATCTAACTCAGAAATGTCTTTTGCAATCAGCAATGACTTCTTCCTGAACTACAGTCACCAGGCAAATAATCATGAGCAAATTCTGTACCTTCGGAGACAGTCTATAGACAAGTAGTTTTCATTATTTATGGTTTGTTTTTACTAAGGTAAAATCAGCCCAAGACGACTTTTATTACTTACTTTTCCAAAGACATCATCATTTTTTTTCCTCCTTTATACCTTAAACAGCTTTCTCTTCCTAGAAAGTAAACACCACAATTGATCTGTAACCAGATATTTCTGTTCATTAAAACTATCCTGCTAATCCAAAGAAATACGGAAGTTTGTGTGCACGGGAATAGTATTAATGATGAGACTGAATTCTGCTTGTTCGTTTGTAATGAAATTTTTCCCCTGAGGTTCATTCATCACTTTAAAAAATTAAGCCAATTTAGAAATATAATTTGAATTTATAATTGAATTTGTCAGTTGATCTTAGCCTTTACAAGTTAATCAAATGACGAAGACTTAAGGAAATTTCCCACACATGCTCCCGTTTCTGGGCAGCCAATCATCACCAAAAGAGAGTGTCAGGTTCTTTCAAGATTTTTGTTGATTAGATGTTCATTTTTTCTTCTAGAGGACTGAATCTTTTTTTCCCCCCTCGCAATCAAGATTCATGCTATCAGTCAAAGCGAAAGGGAGAAAATGGCATAATTTTAGCTAAGATATGGGAAATGACAAATAAGTGAAATATGTTAACTGGAGTGGAAAAGAAATGTGTAATTAAGCAGCACAAGAACCATATGTCAAATTCTTCTGTAGTAATAGATGGGAAGAGAGTTTAGACTTTTTGCAAAGACCAATGTAGCTGTCAGGAAGTTTTATCCTCTTTATGACTCACTGGGCTCATTGGGGACATCTCACTTCAACCAACAACTGACAGGTTACTTTCTTTTGTATTTGTTTCATTAAGTATAAGAGGGTAGATCAATTACTTGTACACTATGACAAACTAAGTAAAACAAATTGAAGTTGAAAAAAAGAGACCTGACCTGTGGTGGCGCAGTGGATAAAGCGTCGACCTGGAAATGCTGAGGTCGCCGGTTCGAAACCCTGGGCTTGCCTGGTCAAGGCACATATGGGAGTTGATGCTTCCAGCTCCTCCACCCTTCTCTCTCTCTCTGTCTCTCTCTCTCCTCTCCAAAATGAATAAATAAAAAAAAAATTAAAAAAAAAGATATATGCATGGTTTAAACAATTTAAATAATGCAAAATAGGTTTGTTTAGAATTTTAAAATATCTGAATTGCCACCTTTCCATTCCACCTCAGCCTTGTGTCAGGCAAGATTTGAAATTTTTAGTGAAAATAAGTGCCACACTTAAAATAACATCTGCCTTGCAATATTCCAATGATGTTCTAGGTGTGGCGCCTCCTTTAGATTTTTTTTTTCTAAAGTTCTAGGAAGCTGGACATTGAGATTACTAAAGAGATGTTGTGGCCCTGCTTTGTGTGGGCAGAGTAGCACCCCAGCCTTGGGAGATCTTACCTTTCCAGAGCCCAGGGAAGCCCAAGAGCTAGACTTCCATTTGGAGACAAAGAATGGCAGGATCTATAAGCTTCAATGTGCAAGTATTTCCAAACTCGGAAGGAGATACAATTAAATGTAGGTCCTAATATTATAATTCAGATTCTTTATCCTCAGCAGTATAGTGCAATTGCCATTGTTAGGTTTTCATATACTAGTCCCACTTCATTCATAGAATCAATATCAACTCGTTTTCTGAATAGAAGTATGCAGTGCAAGAACAATGAAGTGAACTTCCTTCTACATTTGGCGTGTCTGAAACTGATAGAAAACACTCAGCATTTCAGTGCTAGCTTGGTTCCAGGTGGAGAAGTAGGAAAGACCTTCAACCATGATATCTACAACACTTTTATTTATATCTTGAGAATATGGAGAGTTAGAGTCCCTCAGACATTTCACCTGATTCACTCTCTTGTGCAAAGGACACCTGGAAGGGCTGAGGATATTGAAAACCTACTAGGTATCAGGTTTTACTTGTGAATTACAAATATATTTCACATATATTTAATTCCCTGGCATCATCAGCATTTCTCTCTTCAGTGTGCTTTCCTTCAGTTTACAGTCTTGTCAAGGTAAGAAATCCTTTCATCTTTGTCCACCTTCAAACTGCTGCTCATCTTGCTTTTTCTTCACAGCCAATGTGATGTAAAATTCACTGTCTTAGTCACTTTTTGAGAGGACGGTTCAGTAGTGTCAAGAATATTCAGACTGTTGTGCAACTGACCTCCAAAACTCTTTTCATCAGTAAACAGAAACTCTGTAGCCAATGAACCATCCCCTGACAACCACCATTCTACTCTCTGTGTTTAAGAATTTGACTAATCTAGGTACTACCTATAAGTGAAATAGAATCATATAGTATTTGTTTATTTGTGTGGCTGTGTCATATCATAATGTCTTCAAAGTTCATGCAAGTTGTAGCATGTGCCAAAATGTCCTTTTTTACGACTGAATAATATTTGATTGTCTGTATAAACCCCAATTTGCTTATACATTCATCCATTTCATCATCAATGGATGCTGGGGTCACTTCCACCTTTTGATTTCTGTGAATAATGCTTCTGTGAACAAGTGTGTACAGATATGTCTTCAAGACTCTGCTGTCAATTATTATAAATATATACCATACCTAAGAGTGGAATTGCTGGACCATATAATAATTCTATTTTTAAATTTTTACAGAACCACCATATTGTTTTCTATACCAGCTATACCATTTTACATTCTTACCAACAAGGTACAAGGGTTTCATTTTCTCTACATCCTCACCAACACTTATTTTCTTTCTTTTTATATCCTAATGGTATAAAGTGGCAACTCATTTTTAGTCCTACAATTTTAGACAGTTCTTCAAAATATGGGATGCAAATGAATACATTATATTAGAATTACTTCGTTAACATATTAGAAACATCCATATTTCTGAATCAGATCTCTGAGGGTTGGGCCTACACAATAATTTAACAAGTTGCTCCGACAGTTCTTGTGAGGACTTTTGACGTACAATTTACCGTGGAAGTGACATGAATTTTGCCTCAAAGTCAGAGAGAAAACGGCCAACCAACCCTATAAATACCGTATCAGATAGAATACTTGCTATAAAAACTCTCTTTATCTGGGTAAATAAACTGAGATGATGTAGAAACAACCCAGAGTGTAATTTTGCAAGTATAACTAAGTCCTTGAGCCAGAGTGACACTTACTGCTAAATGTCACTGTTGTCATCGCTGAACCTGATGGAGAACCGTGAGCACTCCCCTTGTGGTCGTTTGTGCGCATGTCTGTGCGTGTGTGACATGGTCATGATCTCTGACTGACTGCTATACTGGCAAAGATTTTTACTTTTAGCCACTTGCCTTCTTTTGAGCACTGAAAGTCAGGATTGACATTTCAGGGTTGTTTTTTTTTATGATTATTTGAGTCCTTCACACTGACTGCTATGCTGGGTACTATTTATTTTCTACAAATCTAAGGGTAGATAGTGCCTTAGACCCCAGTTATTTGGGACAGTACTTATTTATTATGAGAGAAGACCTTAGGGACCAAAATGAAATTGTGTCCAAAATGATAGTAGCTAAGAACTTGAGCTGAAGAGGAATGAAATTAGTTTTCACTGTAAGAGAAGAAGAAGAAGAAGTTAAAACGTACTTAATGTCAGGATTTGAACTAAGAAGCTTTCGTTTATGTCAAAAAAAATGTAAAAATTTAAACTACTTGTACTGATTTTGCATCAGGAAAATTACATTTAAAAAAAATGTGTCTAAGCAGACACTTCACTTCCAAAATACTGGGCATCTCCCCAAACACAGACTCCAGATTCATTGTGTTTCCTATAGTTCTGTACTGGCCCTTCTGAAACCCTGTCTACTTCCAGCAATTAATAAAAATATTAGGGGTTTTGATTTGCCTCACTGCAGCATATGAACTAAATTACTTTTCATCTGCAGGTTTAAAGCAGAATAAAAGTCTTTGTGATAAAGTTTCGTACCGTTCAGATATGAGTCGTTGAACCGTGGAATCCAATGAGCCAATACCACAGCAGCCAGGAAGAGTGGCTGTTTTTTTGTTCCAGTTTCTATCATTTCAGCTAAATAGCCTGCTGTTGTAGGAGGGTTTAAACGCTAAGCCTCTGCGTGGCTTTTAAAGGTTGATGAATAATTCTCTGCCCAGAGCAACCACTGAGCTAAACCAGAGCACAGCCTCCTCGGATGGCACCCCAACTTGTCCGTCACGGCTTAACAACTGTGCTTGCCAATTTAAAGCAGACAACTTTGCTCTCTGAGGAACTTGAAGAACAGATATTATAAGTGATTATATCTCCATATCTTTCCTAGAATATGTTTGACATTCACTCTTCGGTACCTCCAGCCGAGGGTAAAATCAAGGTTGTTTGTCCTACTGAGCACCCTGTGTGTACCTGCCTTTCTTCATGGCTTCATCCCTCTACTCTAGTTCAGTCCTCTGTTTCAGAAGTATAGCTTACAGAGGTAGTGTACTCAATAATTTTTTACTATAATGTAGAGAAATTTACATGTACATGCCTATATTTATATATACAGAATAGGGCAAAAGCCAGTTTACAGTTGTTCATATGGAAAATAATAGCATGATTAATACATAGGAATAGAAGAAGAAACTCTGTTTTGTATACTCACAACTGTAAACCTACTTTTGCCCAACCCTGTATTCTGGAAAAAAAGGATGGATGGGTATTATTTAGATAACAACTGTAACCTCCTAACAAAGACAGGGAGTAGCTCATTAATAAAATTAAAGATAGGGATTATGTTTATTTACATGCATACCCCTCTCAGTGTTAGTACAGTTTATTACATGTAATTAAGAATTAAACTCTAAATGCATAAGTTAATTAAGCAGTTTGCTGGATTATTTTGTCTCGATATAAATATATATTTCCCTTTGGTCATAAATTCTTCTACAGACATTGCCCTTAGCTTTTTTGTTCTTCTGGAGAATCGGCCCTAAATTCCTCCAGTCCCAGGTTGAGTTACTACTCCCTTTTAATAACTAGTTTATTATCTTAGGGTGCTCATGGGGGGAGGGAATCTCTTATAAAACTGCAGTGATTTTTCTGTGCGCTTCTTTTACCAATTTGACTTCAATTTACCTGAAGTTCCCTAGGAATTCTGTCTTCTCCCCTTTCCCTTTTTATCGCTTTTGATTAGCTCTGCTTTTGGGCATATGCACTTTTTTCCAGATGAGCCATTATATTAAGTAGTCATCTTGAAGTACCCAGCCTGTTCTCCCATCCCCACTGCAATGCATTTCCCACTGAGGTTACAGTTTGGATAGTGGCAAACTGGCTTTGGTCTTCATGCTAAGCTATGTTTGTGGGCTTTCCCTAACTTGGGTGGCATCATTCTAAAATGTTTTTGTTCCTTATTCTATATCCAGTTCCTTTTTAAAAAAAGGACTTGGAGTTTTTCCTATCACTCCCTGAATATCATATGGCCAAGTTGTTTTTCTTTTTATTACCTAGATCTGGCTATTACATTTCCTTTAAAGCAAGAGTATTCTGACGGGTACCATGTGATTGTAGTCTGCAAGCTTAATCAGTTGTTCATTTTTTTAAATAATTTATTTTTATATATTAATTAGAATTGACATAAAATATTATATTAGTATAAGTGTGCAACATAGTGATTAGACATTTGTATAACTTATGAAGTGATCATCACAGTAAGTTTAGTACCTACCTGAAACCATACATAGTTATTATAATAATATTGACTATATTCCCTATGCTGTACTTTATATCCCTGTGACTGTTTTTATAGCTGGTAATTTGTACATCTTAATCTCCTCTCCTTTTTCACCCATTTCCCAAACCCCCACTCATCTGGCAAGCATTAGAATGTTCTCTCTATCTGTAAATTTGCTTCTGTTTTGTTTGTTTCATTATTTTGTTTTGTTTTGCTTTCAAATTCCACCTATAAGTGAAATCATATGGTATTACTCTTTCTTTGTCTAATTTATTTTAATTAGCATACTACCCTCTAGGTCCATCCATGTGGATGCAGGTGACAAGACCTCATTTACTTTATGTTTAATATTCCATTGTATATATGTACCATTTCTTCTTTATCCATTCATCTGTTGGATACTTAGATTGCTTTTATATCTTGGCTATTGTAAACAATGCTGCAATGAACATAGGAATACATGTCTTTTAGAACTAGAGTTTTGAGTGTCTTCAGATAAATGCCTGGAAGTGGAATTGCTGCGTCCATCTTTGTCTCTTGGTAGAACCTTTGTTTTAAAGCCAATTTTGTCTGCTATAAGTATTGCTACCCCAGCTTTTTAAAAAATTTTCATGAAATATTGTTTTTTCATCTTTTTACTTCCAGTCTCTGTCTTCTGATCTGAAGTGGGTCTCTTGAAGGAAACATATGTATGGGTCTCATTTTCTTATCCATTCAGACACTGTGTCCTTAAATTGGAGCATTGACTTCACTGGATGGTTCTTCAATGTGGTCTGAAGCTGCCGCCAGGTCTGTTGGTTCTGGGGCCTCTTGGGAGGGACTCTGGTCCAGGCCTAGTTTAGCTACTGCCGGTGTCCTACCTGGGGCCACCTGGTGTGAGCTACAAAATAATCTGCAGATGGTTAGCTCTTGAGCCTGGCTCTGGAGGGCCTGGGAGAGCCTAGGCTGAGAACTGCCGCTGGTTGCAGCCAGTGCCAAGCGTAGGGCTGCGTAGCAAGAGGTACAGGACATGCCGAGGCCAGATGCTGCCTTTTTGGGATTTCTGAATTTTTGAGGAATTTTAAGAAAGTACAATACATGCTGTTTGTATGGAAAAGCTACTAGAAACTGATTAGGTGGGGTTAGGTCTCCAGGAATCACCAGAGTGGAGGGAAACAGTTGTTAGCCAGGTTGATGGAGACTCAGATAAGATGCCTGGCTGTGCCTTCAGGAGAGGGCTCAGCAAAGGAACAGTGGCATCAGCTAGCACTTCTGATGGAAGAAAGCTGCACCTCCATCCCTGGTTATAAAGTGAGACAATTCAGTCCTTCTCCATATATCTCTCATGTTTGTCTAGCTGTTGCTCCAGTGCTGGAGCTCGGAGTGAGTGTGTCCATTAGTAGGTACGTCCATGTACGAGCCCTTTAAGAAGGACTCCTGGGACTCTAGCAGCCTCCCTGCCACTCAGCCACAATGCCTGCTGGTTTTCACTGCCAAAAGTTATGGGGATTTCTCTTCCTGGCACTAGAACCCTGGGCTGGGGAGCCTGTGCTGGGGCTGGGACCTCTGACTCCTCAAGGGGGACCTCCACAGCTGATCTGTCCTCCTGATTTTTAACCACCACTCGCAGGTGTGGGACAGCCTCTTCTGCTTCTCTGTACCTCTCAGCACTCTTGACATAACTTCTCCTGTATATCCCTTAGTTATAGGACTTCTGTTCAACTCAGCTTCAGGCTGTTCTCAATGAAAGCTCTGTGTTTTACTTGTAATTTTAATGTGGTCTTGGGAGAAAGGGAACACAGTGTTTACCTAATATGTCATCTTGACCTTAATCAGTTGTATAAACCCCAGAAAACTATTCCAAATAATAGCAAGGTGGGAGCTTTAGGATAGCATGCACCTTTTTACTCACATTATTTGAGCTACTGCTAATCATCTGCTTGCCTTTCTTCTATAAAGCTATCTTGAGTCAGTTTAATCTAACCTATATAATAACATCAACATAACAGTAGATATTGTCCATATAACTATATAACTGCATAAATATTATCTATATTATCTAGATAACAGTGTCTATAAAGTTCATATAAAATGAAAAACATAGTAAATACTAATTTAACATTTTTTGCTAATAGTACCGTATCATATGATCTAACCTCTGTTTCTCACAACATTTCTTATGGAAATTCTAGAGAAATAAAACACATTTTCTCTGCTACATCTTTTGTCTTTTTTTCTTTTTCTTTTTAGCAGAGATAAGAGAGTGACAGGGACAGACAGACAGGAAGGGAGAGAGATAAGAATCAACTTGTTGTTGCGGCACCTTAGGTGTTCATTGATTGCTTTCTCATATGTGCCTTGACGGGGCGGGGGAGGGGGGCTCCAGCAAACCGAGTGAGCCCTTCCTCAAGCCAGTGGCTTGAGCTTCAACCCAGAAACCTTTGGGCTCAAACCAGCAACCAGGGGAACACTCATGTCTATGATCCCACACTCAAGCCAGCAACACTGTGTTCACGCTGGTGAGCCCATGCTCAAGTCAGATGAGCTCACACTCAAGATGGCAACTTCCAGGTTTCAAACCTGGGTCTTCAGCATCTCAGATCAACACTCTATCTACTGCATCACAGCCTGGTCAGGCTCTGCTAGATCTTTAGTACAATGTGGATCCATCTTCTCCAGCCCTCTCCCTCTGCCTTTTGAGTGGGAAAAACCTCCCTCAGTTATAGTTGATCTCTGGAGGAAGGGCCATTGGAACATGATAGGTACCATGGAAAAAGAGTAACAAGTGAAGATTTAGGCTTTTGCAGGGAGATTGGACAGAGGTTGGGGAAATGAGAAATGGGAGGGAAGTTATGCACAAAGCTAAGACTTGAAGGGGAATAACAACAGAAGACTGGGTCATGGTGATGGAATAGAATAGGATATTTGAATGTCACTATATACAGAGCACTGTGGTAAACATTTCACTTGATTGGCTTATTTAATCCTTACAAGAGCCTAACAAAGTTTGTATTATTATTTCCCATTTTATAGATGAGGAGGCAGACTCAAAATTTCAGTTTTTTGTTATCCCCCATTACAAAATAATAATGCACAAATTAGTACAAGTAAAGCCAACAAAACCTGAGTAGGATCCATAGATGGTATCAATGTCAATATCCTGGTTATGATAGTTCACTACACTTTTGCAAGATGTTACCTTTGCCAGAAACCCCCAATTTTCAAGAATTCTTTATATTACAAATATAAACACTTTTTTTCATATATCTTATGAGTGTTTTCACTCAGTTTTTACCTTGCCTTTTCTCTCTTTTAATAGTGTTTGGGGTTACAAAAAAAAATGATTTAGTGTAGCCTAAGGTATTAATCTGTTTTTATTTTTACCTATGAAATTTGGAGTCCTAGAAAGCTTTTCCTTACACTTATGTTAAAAAGCAATTTACCCATGTTTTCTTTCAGTTCCAGTATGATTCCATTTCTTACATTTAGATACCTAAATCCATTCTCAGGCTATAGTGCAAGTTTGGTCCCTTAGGAAAACTGCTTAGAGGTTTCAAGATGTCATTTTTTACTTATTGGTCATGAAAGGTTTTTTTAGCACATTGATCTATGCACATTTTTCCCTGCATGATAAGTACCAGATAACTAATGGTATTTGATTATTGCTCCTGCTGCACTTCCACAGAAAGAATGTAATCAGGAACAAACTTTCAATGAAAAGGAAAAGTATCACTTTCCTAGACTCAGGGTTGTTTTTTATCAAAACTGTCTGGCCTGACCTGTGGTGGCACAGTGGATAAAGCGTCGACCTGGAAATGCTGAGGTTGCCGGTTCGAAACCTTGGGCTTGCCTGGTCAAGGCACATATGGAGTTGATGCTTCCTGCTCCTCCCCCCTTCTCTCTCTCTGTCTCTCTCTCCTCTCTATCTCTATCTCTCTCTCTCTATCTCTCTCTCTCCTTTCTAAAATTAATAAATAAAATAAAAACAAAAATTAAAAAAAACTTTAAATTTAAATTTACATAAATTTCTAATGCAGACAAAGAATTTATCAACTGTCTCCTTTTATAAAATCTTGAGAAATGTTTATGCTGGAAGTATGGATTATACTATTTGTGACTGTTTTCAGGGCTTTGCTGGTATAATATTATGAAGAATATAATGATCATGGCAGAGCAGACAATAATGTCAAGAGTCTGTGGACACCCAAAAGGTGTTTGGCTCACCTTGGATGAGAAGAAGTCTGCATTTTGCTAGCTACTTCTCACCCTAACTACTGATTTTTGCTCTATGTATAAATATATTCTGGCAACATATATTGCTGCTCTATGTATAGCATTTTTTTTAAAGATTTCATATCATTTACTACCACTTTTAGAGGTGTAGAACAACACTTAC
Organism: Saccopteryx bilineata; assembly: GCF_036850765.1. NCBI lineage: Eukaryota > Metazoa > Chordata > Mammalia > Chiroptera > Emballonuridae > Saccopteryx > Saccopteryx bilineata. The sequence goes on from NC_089501.1 coordinate 20,892,890, forward strand.
TTAGGACATTAGCTCCAGCAATCCACACATCATTAGCAAATTGGCATCATTTAAGTCATACCTCCCTCAGAAAGAACAGCAATATAATAATGAGGTGAAGATAAGGGACTAAGCTGAAGTAGAAATCAAACACCATAAATAACAGCATATGGCAAAAGCAATTTAAATTTCTAATTGATTATCTGGGATCTTCTAACTTGACTATCTAATTTTATTTTCTGAATTAGTAAAGCTAAATTCAATGAAATAATATTTATACTACTTTTCTGTTATCTTTGAATTTTGTATTATGTAACAGTGAAAAAACCTGTTACTTCAAGAATAATATTATTTTTATTTAAAATATATCATTAAATATAATCTTACATTTTGATTATCTTAAACTTTAAGATTACAGGGATCATGATGAATTACTGCAGTCAAAATACTTCTATCTTCCGCAATCTACATACACATGAGTCACCCTCGTGGGAACAGCGGCTGTGGTGGTTTGGGTCCTGCAAACAGCTATAGTACAGCTGCAATAACGGTTCAGTTTTAATCCATTTTGAATTTATTCTTTTGTGTTGTGTGAGAAGGTGTTCTAGTTTCATTTTTTCCAGGTATCTGTCCAATATTCCTAATACCCTTTATTGAATGGACTGTCTTTACCCCCCCCCCTCAAATAATACTTCTATCTTCAACAATGATTAAAGCAGTATAATGTAAAGTTATTTCTATCATAAACAGATATAGTTTTTAAAAGTTACCAATATGTTTGCACCATAGGAATTTAAGAATTTAGCATCTAGTTCAGTTTTAACTTTTTAGTTTATTTCCATAGAAATCCAATGTGAGCTACTCCTACTTCTTGCATAGTGTAGTATCTTCGAATCCAAGGTAGTTTCTTCAACCATCATCACTCCATCTCCTCCTGTTAGTTGACATGCAGAAAGAATGCATAAAACTATTTTAATTTTGTCTCAACTTGAAGCTACGTGATGCCAGATCAAAAAAATATATATAAATTTAGTATAGATTAACTAGTACAAATTAAATATAAATTAGTATTGATTAGTATAGATCAAGAAATTCATATAAAAAGTTACACTCCTACCTACCAAATTGTTTTGACAATATATAGCTGTGACTCTTAATTACAATAGTAAAATTTCTATTACAAAACTGATCAGACAATGAATTCAAAAGGCAATCAATTCATACTTAGATTATCTACCTTTGGATTATTTATATATACTGATCCCCTACGTTTGCGTGTCATTTTTTAACATTGTTCCTAATTTACTTTATCACAAAAAAGAAGTTGTGAATTGAGTTTACAAAAACTCTGGAAACTACAGGGTATAACTTAAAGTGCTATAAAATTCAAAGTATTGATCATTTTCAACTTGGAAAAACCCAACATCCAATTAACAGGAATTCAAGGATTTGGCCAGCTTTTAAAATATGTATTTTGTTTCTATTGATTATAACTATTATTTTTAAAGTTAAAATAACTTTTCAACTGTACTACACACCAATGAAAACAGCTAAAACCCAAAATATAATTTTAAAAACCAGACAATGTGAAGTGTTGTCATGGATGTGGAAAAAAAAGGAAATTTTATTCATTGCTAGTGGGAATCCAAATTGGTACATTTACTTTGGAAAGCAGTTAAGAGTTCCTTGGAAAACTAAACATAGCCTTGCCATTCCATCCAGCAACTGTTCTACCAGGTATTTTTCCAACTGTTTTGAAAAAAAACGAAAGCAAACAATATGTCCTTCAGTTGAGAATGGATCAACAAACTGTGGTACATGCATACAATGGAATATTATTCAGCCATAAAAGCCACAAAAGGACATGGATGGACATTAACTACATACACAAAGTAAAGAAGCCAGTTTAAAAGGTTATTTACTGTGTGATTCAATTATATGGAATCCTGAAAAGTCAAAGTTATAGCACAGTAAAAGCATCAGTAAATGCCAGGAGGGAGGGGCAGCATGGGTAAGATTAAAAAGGTACCATACAGGGGCATTTTTAAGGTGATGAAACGGTTCTTTATCATATTATGATGGTGAACACATGAAAATAGCATTTGTCTAAATCCGTAGAATATTATGGCATAAAAAGTAAACTTTAATATATGAGTTAAAAATTGTTTTTAGAGGTTCAGAGATCCCACCAAGAAAAGCAGACTGTGACAAAAGAATCCAACTATATTACAAATATATGAAACATCTTCACTGAGGGGGATGGGAGGAATGATGCCAACCTTACTAACTTTGGAAATGAGTCGCTTTGGAAATGAACCTATAAAACTAAAAGAAATAGAAGCTGCACATAGCACTGCTCTTGTGGATAAACTTGTCCCCCATGGTGGCAAGATAAATATACAGTCCAGTGCTTATAGATAGCACTAGCATATTGTGTACTTAAAATTTTCTAAAAGGGTAGATCTTATGTTGTGTTCTAACCACATACACATACACAAAAGAAAATAATAATATTATAATAGAAATGGGAGAAAACTTTGAGAAGTGATGGATATATCTATGGTCTTGATGGTGCGTGTCAATCATGTAGTGGTTTAAAAAATAAATCTAGACTTAGATCCACTTCTTAACTCCATTATTATTGCTACTTGGTAAATATTGCCATATAATCATCTTGCTATGATCTCAGGTTCAGTATTACTGTATTAGTTTCTTAGGGCTGCTGTAACACAGTACACAGACTGGGATGGCTTAAAACAACAACAAAAAAAAGTTTATTCCCTCACAGTTGTAGAGATCAGAAGTCTGAACTCAAGAAGTCAGTAGTGCTCCCTCTGAAATTGTAAGGAGGAATCCTTTCATTTCTCTTCCTGGCTTCTGGTGGTGGCTGTCAATTCTTTGCAATCCTTGCCTTGCAGCTGCATCACGCTGATCTCTGCTTCTTCATCACATAGTGCTCATATATCTCTTTATCTACATTTTCTTTTCTTTTTTAAGTGAGAAGCAGGGAGGCAGAGAGACAAACTCCCACATGCTCCCTAACCAGGACCCACCCGGCAAGCCCCCTATGGGGCAATGCTCTGCCCATCTGGGGCCCATTGCTCTGTTGCTCAGCAACCATGCTATTTTAATGCCTGACGTGAGGCCATGAAGCCCTCCTCAGTGCCTGGAGCCAGCTTACTCCAACCAAGCCATGATCGAGGAAGGTGAAGAGAGATATAGAGAGAGGAGGGGAGAGGGAAGGATGGAGAAGCAGATGACTTCTCCTGCGTGCCCTGATTGAGAATCAAACCTGGAGCATCCACACACCAGGCCACTGCTTTACCAATGAGCCAATGGGCCAGGATCCACATTTTCTTCTTTTAAGGACACTGATTATATTGGCTTAGCACCCATTCTAAATATGTCGTATTGACTTGATTGCATATGCAGAACCTATTTTCTATTAAGGTTGTAAATATGTATAGCATTTGTTTTCTGATTGATTCACTTGGCTCATGAACATACAACAATTTGATTATTGTTTATTATTTATTCTCCCCTTTCCTCACACAAAACTATAGGAGCTTTGAGGTGAGGACTTTGTTCATCTACCCTAGCATATTTCCTTGTTCTTGGTAAGCATTTCACAAATGCTTATTGATTCTGATATCAAGATTTTGTCAAAGAGGATAATAGTGGGAGATAAAGAGGTGTTACTACAATAAAAAAATTAAGTGACCATATGGGATATCATAACTCATTTAAAATGACAAGTTTAAATATTGTTAAAGTGCCATAATATAAGTCATTTTTATTTTTTATTTTATTTATTCATTTTAGAAAGGAGAGAGAGAGGGAGAGAGAAAGGAGAGAGAAGGGGGGGAGGAGCAGGAAGCATCAACTCCAATATGTGCCTTGACCAGGCAAGCCCAGGGTTTCGAACCGGCGACCTCAGCATTTCCAGGTCGACGCTTTATCCACTGCGCCACCACAGGTCAGGCCTATAAGTAATTTTTAAAGGTAAGATTAAGTAGCTAATCAAAGCTAATCATTCATCATTCCCTCCCAGACCTTTATTTTTTCTACCATCCGCTTGGTACTGTATTAAATAACAGAAATATTGTATGCATGTTTCCTTCAATTATCTCCATCTATAAAGAATAATTTACATATGCATATACAATATATGTATATATTATAATATACATTTAATATAGTATTTTAACATACTATAAATATGTGTGTATATATGGGTTTATGTATTTGTACATGTGTACATGTGTATATATGTATATGTGAGATTATGTATTATATATAAGCACACACAGAGGGAGAGAGATTTTCTTATTAATTTTTCAAAGAGGAATACACTTCTCTCCCTCATATAATCAACACAATTGCTACATAGCAGTCTTTGAAATATATGCAAATAAAATTTTACAAAGGATCAAATCAGATAGAAGCTGCACTCTTGAGTAGTATTGCAATTTATAAGAGAACAGACTCATGAGATTCATATTCTATTTGTTCCCCTCTCCAGGAAAAATACACAAACATTTTATTGCACTTCAGAGAAAAAATACCCCATTTATGATGAAAATGGTCTAAATTCACAAGCAAAATGAAAGTAAAGCATGAGATTCTCTTGTAATAGGCCAAGAAAAACTCTTAAAGCACAATAGTAACATATTTCAGAGTGCATAATTCAGGCTAGAACTGCGGAGAGGTTATTAAGAGTGAACAAAAACATTATAAAAGTGCAAATGTGCTCTACAAGAAATATCCACAGAGCATAAAATATATATTGCTACAGAAACTTAACAACTGTATAAATGTGGATGTTTTATAGTGCATTATATTAAAGAAAAACCCTAGTACACTAAAGTCAAAGTAGAAAATTAGAGCTGCAACATATAATCTTCCAACAACCATGGGCTCTGTGCATAAACTCAAGTAGAGCACTGAGCAACACTGTGAAGAATATGAGCCCTGGGGACTAAGGGCATATTCTTTTACTACCAGGTGAAAATTACATAGGTTGGCCTTAAGTGTTAGCTTTCTCTCTGTAATGAAATTCTTATTTTTAACAGTACCCACATTTTGAAAGAGACTGGATTACAAAGTAAACACACATACACACAAACCTTTACATGTGTAAATAATTTGATATATCTAATTTAGTACACTCAAAGCTGAGGAAACCAAAGCCAAGAAAAGTCAGTTGACTTGCCTAAAATCACATAGCTAAAGGGGTATGGTTGAATCCACTCGGTGAAATGGGAGAGTGAGAGACAGTAACACATGAGAGAACTGGGTTACCTTTACTTTAAGTGTATATATGGATATAAACTATCCATATATGTATATATGGATATAAACTATCCATATATATAATACAACAGGTAAATGAGAAAAGGAGTATAAATAACACAAAATAGATTTATACACAATTATACAATGATACAGTGTGGCTTATATGCTTTACTCTGAAAAATATAGTGATGATATATATTGTATCTCAATAGTCATTTTTGTTCTAATCATTGTACTTCTTTCTCACTTACTCTTTTGTGTGTCTCTGTACACATCATATTATCCTGCATTAAAATAATTACCTTCCTGAAACTTGGATTTTATTTTAAATTGCCCAGCAAATCTGTCCTGCTTTCTGCCATGGCTCAGAGTTGGAGGCATGAAGTGCAGGTTCTTCCGCAACAATGTTTCTATAATTCTGGTTATCCCTCCCCACTAACTGCTGTGGGGCTTGTGCAGAAGCTTGACTGTGCAGAGTACACTCCGCAAGTGCCTGGCACCTGCTTCAGCCAGGACAGCCTTCTTGAGCTTGTCAGTGTCTCCTCTCTGTACTCTTCTATCTCTACTCAGGCCTGCTCTGACCTGCAAGGGGGACGAGGTACACAATTTGGCAGACCCTCTGCACAATGCAAACATGAATCTCCTTGTTCAAAAATTATTAATAATTTTAAGATAGAGACAGCAGCACGTTAAGTCAAGTAGTGGGCCACTCTGAGCATGAGGCCCTGTGTGAAGGCACAGATTTCATACCCATGAAGTGAGCCCTGGCTGCAAGAGTGAATGGAAGGACTTGAGTACTATTATGGCTTTTGGCAGGAATAGAACTGCTTCCAAGCTAAATACAGCCTACTGTGCAGAAGTCATTGACTGCATAATGCTTCCTGTCTCGCCCTATTGCACATCCCTCCTGGCTGCCCTGCCATCTGGGTATTGCTCTTTAACTGTTTCCCATGCACATTTCCCTATAAGCTTCTCGGGGATTTTCAGAACTGAGGTAGCCAGAAAAATTCCTTGTACTTTTTAACTCTGTTACCTTTCTCCTGATTTTTCTTGACCTCCAGATAATATCTGTGAATCTCTCTTCCAGTCTTTGGCATAGAATAGATACTCAGTATGATATTTTCATTAAAATACAGATCCATAGACAGGACTTAAAGGGACCTAAGCCAACTTAGGTCATTTTTTAGAGGAACAGAGCCGAATCACAGATCCAGTTGCTCCAGATCACAGAGCTCCTGGTTCAGCCTCGCAGTTCTCTTCCCTTTTGTTCAGTGCCCACCTTCTGCGATCTCTGGCCTGCTTGATACCATGCTGGCAGGGTTCTCATCCAAATTATTAACCATTCTGCTTCGACGTATGAGATGGTTATTCTCTTTTCCATTGTGATATGACTTTCTTAAACATAAGAAGAAGTAAACTACAATTTCATTTACTCAATAAGTGGTAACAGAGCAATTTACTAAGTATTAAGTTCAGGGATGACATAAATACATGAAAAATATAAAACGGGCTCATGATCTTCAGAAGCATAATCTAAACAGGAAGCAGCCACATAACCTTGGAAGGCAGGTGAAAATTGCAAGCGAAATGCTTGAGAAAATTACAAGGGTCCATTCATGGGGAGAACAGATAAAGTGAGATTGACCGGGAAAGAACTAATGGGCTCCCCAAAACCAGGCAACACAGGTCAAGGAAAAACAAGAAGGTGCTAGTTACATGAATAGGAGCCTAGAGACCAAATTTCACTGATTTTTTCATTGATAGTGAAGCTGTTTAGTATTTTTCTCCCATTAGGCTTAAGTGTACTTTGCAAAGAAGAATAGTGAAGCATTGAAATAAATCAAAATCTTTTGTAGATACCAAATTATAAAACATTCAACGTAAAAGAACCCCATCACATATGTTTCTAATTTCTGAGTCCTACGAAGTTGATACCTGCCAGTCTCGGTGAAAGTTAACGAAACACATCATTAACCTTGGTAAGAAGCATCCAAAGCTGTATACCAACACTTTTACAAGGTATCTTTTCTCAAAAAGTCAAGTATTGTTAGAGGTCTGTGAAAATTTCTAAGGAAGAGCAGGTTAGAGGAGCCCTCCTGAGAAAAGAATTCTTATTTTCACCTATAACCCACACTTATCACAGCAGTAAGCCAGTTGTGTGAGCTTAACAGTGTGACATATTCTCAGTTACAGTTATCCACATGCATCAGCCAATGGTCGTTTCTCTGTCAGATAGTATCTTCCCATCGAGATTAGCTAGAAAACGATTATAAAGCATCCTCTTGTCACGGTGAAAAATAAACTCTTGGAATTTGGAACTTCATGCCGTTTGTTGGATATATCTGAGGTGAAGAAGCCATTCCACAGATCGAATCCTGATGGCATTATGATAACATAATAAGAAACAATATGCACAAACAGAGAGAAAGTGCAGGATAATGAAAATATATGAGGTCATAAATACTTCAGCGAAAATAGTAACAGCAAAATAAAAGGTGATTTAAGGTTCCGGTGGTCTATGATGGTTAATGAATGTTAAACCAATGTGGTCTAATCCTGAGCTTCAATCTTAGCAAAGAACAGTCCTTGTTCCATATTTCTCTCCATGTATATTCTATTTGATATATGGCATTAGATCAATGAGCATCAAACTTTGACTATAAAAAATTAGCAATAATATCGGGTATAATAAACAGCAAGCTCAACTATTTTTTTATAGTTTCGCAAAAGGCCTGCCATTTAAAAAGTTGTCACAAATACAATCTAATTCAATAAATCAAGATGGTATAAACATAGTTCTCCTCTTGGACAATAAAATATAACAAGAAAAAAATAAAACTAACTTTAAAAATAAAATAATTTTTAAATGTCTAAGGAGTGAATCAATAATTGTATAGCTCTTTTTATTAAAATGCATTCCTCATTTTTGTTCCATAAAGAAAACTTATAATATTACCTTGTAAATATAATATTTTTATAGGTAAAAGTGAAAAAAACAATGGAAATTCTTGTCATACCATTTAGCAGTTTTTTATATTGTTTATAGTTATCAATCATGAAATTTTTAGTGTGCATGCAACTTCTCTTCACCTAGACTGTGCATCTATGAAGCAGTTACCAATAGACTTTGGTTGCAGTCCTGGTTCTGAACATCATTTTAGGAAAATTACTCAATCTTTTTCTTTTTGATTGATTGATTGATTGATTTGAGAGAGAGAGAGAGAGAGAGAGAGAGAGAGATCTGTTCCTGTATGTGCCCTGACTGGGAACTGAACTTTGAGATGAAGTTCCAACTGACCAGGCTATCTGGCCAGGGCTCAATCTCTTTTGATTTCATTTTCTTCATCATAAAATAGAGCTTGACATCTCTCTTATAGCAATAAGAGCTAAAAGATAAATGGTATGAGAAAATTATTTGCAACTTGCAGTGACACATTAGTGATTATTATATTTCTTTGTTTATTTTTAATGGATTATTTTCCCCAATTATTCCCAATGAGTTTTAACTCAAAGATATGTTTATTAACTCCAGTTTCTCTCTGTAATTTATTTAATACATTCTCTTAAATTTTTTATTTTTACATAATGCTTATAACTAGCAAGAACAATTACTGAAAATATTTATTAAAAAATTATCATCACCTCCAGATTTTGATCCTTGAGGCAATAGTAACCAAAATCAGCATAGGCAAAATTTAATTGTAGGTGTTTTACAGACTCTATTTTCTTCTGTGTGTGTGTACCATTCTTCACAAATAATTAGGAAGTGACTTACAGTGGAGGCTTATGTAGTATTGTGGCTCTTTCATACTGTAGTCATTGAGAGACATTACTGGTGGTTATTGGGGCCAGCTCAGTACTACATATGCCATTGTCATCCTAGTGTGTCTCTGGAGATGGTTGGAGGGGGTGGGGGAGCCATGTGGCTTAATTGATTGTGTTGAGAGCATGGAAATAAATAAAAAGTCACTATATACATCTTGAAGATGTGTTGGGCTTGTGATATTTTTAACCAGGTCATAAAGGAAATCAAAGAGTGCATACTTCAAGCAGCCTGATGCCTAGGCCTGCAGAAAAAGAAATACTTCATGATTTAAAAGAGAGCCTGTGTGTTCCTGCCGCCTGTATGCATGATGGTGAGGTTGGTAAAGAGGCCTCATGCTGTCTGAGTGGCTCGCTCACAATCAGCGTGTTCTGGAAGGGGAAAGGTGAATAGGACATAGACTGTCCCAGGCGGCAAGGAAGGTATAAGTGCTCTGTGGTTTTGCGGGTGCTCCTCCAGATATGTTTTGTTCAAAACAAAGGGGACTAGAGAGACACTTAATGGCCAGTGCTTCCATTTGTGCAAAGAAGTCCATTGCATTCTGCCTAGTCTCTCATCATCAAAAAAAAAAAAAAAAAAAAAAAAAACCTAAAGGTTGGTTACTCTCTATTTTTTCTATTCATCATCTTATTATTATGACTGAAAAGTACAGTCTGAGTATTAAAAGACTAGGGAAGGAAGAGTAATGATAAGGAGCTAATAGTGAAGACATGATTCATTCGGAGCCCACATAATCTATACCCAGAGAATTTATATATGTAGCATTTAGTTATTTCATCATATATTTACTGAGTGCCTACTAAGTACAAGAAAGAGACTCTACCTTCCTGGAGCTCACATGTCAATGAAATAAACAGAAAATAAACATATCCACAATATAATACCAGGTAGTGACAGGTGCTATGAAGAAAAAAATAGAGCAATGTACAAAATTAGAGGGAAAATGGTGGGAGGGGCTCTTTAGCTCTGGAAGGGCAGAGTAAGCATGTCTGATGACATTTGAGCAAGAACCTGGATGAAGTGAGAAAAGTAGCCCACATTAATATGTGTGGAAAGAGAGCTCCCAGCTGCGGCAATGAGGGAGTGAGGTCCTGAGATGGTGGCAAGGTGGCCGTCCTCCGGGAGCCGCAAGGTGGCCAATGTCTGTGAAGAGGAATGAATGAGAGGAGCTTAGGAGAAGATAAAACTGGAGAAGAAGCCATATCAAGTGAGACAGGAAATGCTCTAATAAAGACTTTGGATTTGACCTAATTAAAGAAATAAAAAGTTTTCTAAAGATTTTGAACCACAGCGCAAAGAAATGTTTGTGGGATGTCAAGAGTGGAATTTTAGAGAGAGTCCAGTTTGTATGCAAATAAAGTACTTTCGCTAAGAAAAGACGGTGACTTAGACCAGGGTGGCAGAGAAGAGGAGGTGGCAAGAAAATGTTCAGATTCTGCCTATATTTGGAGATCTGCCCAAATTCTGCCTATATTTTGAGATCTGCCCAAAATATGCACATGAGGAAAAAAATTACAAATAACTCCTAAATGGACAAGAGTTGAATAGTGAGGCTATTTACTGAGATGAAGAAGAATAACATAAAATAAAATCATATCAATTCCGTACTGAACCTGTCATGCGAGATGTCTATTACACAGCCAAGCAGAGACTCTGAGCAGGCAAGTGGGTCTCTTCATCTGAGCCCAGTGGAGAGGTCAGATAGGAATTTCGGATTTATCAGTATGCAGATGTTACTTAGACCCATGAGACTGAATTTTAAGATAATGACTTATTATTTTCCATTGACATTCATTTGAAAGTAGAAATCTGGTAGAAATTGTTCTTTGGCTTTACAGGAACTACAACTCGTGATTTTTAATTATGAGAGATGAATGCTGAAAATAGTATCGGTATGAATCACAAACACAATCCCATGCAGGCTCTAACTAATCCGCTCTCAGAATGCCCGGCCTCTCAGATAGAAACGCAGTGTGTGCTTATCTGACCAGAACCACTAAGTCAGGTGAGAATAGAAAATGAGGAGCTGGACTTCCACTGAACCTCAGGGCCAAAGCAGCTGAAGACTGCTCTCGTTAGTATTTATTGTGGTTATGATTCTCTATTGTACCCTCATTTTGCAATTTGTAAAGGCAAACTGCTTTATAATTGATTTTACTAATCCATCACAGCCTCTTATGTATGTGTCTTTTGGTCTTTTTAATTGTCTTAACTCGCATGCATTTTAATATGTAAACTACTTTGATCCTCCTTAGAATACCAATCATAAAAATAGGTGAATGGTATAAGTTCAGTTTCATCAGTGAGGAGCAGAGGCCTAGGGATATTCATTGACTTGTCTTGTGTCATCCAGCAAGTCAACAAGAGTAGAGTGCTCACTTTCCAACAGGAACAATGTCACGGCTGGGATTTCACACCCCCAAGTCATCACTACCCTATACATTGCTGTCCACAGTACCCTTTCTAGATCATGTGTGCCACTCACTCTGATTTTATTATATAGGGGCGGTTGCCTTACCCCGACTCCTTCCATCACAAACACACGGTCTGCAGGAAGCATTCCCTCCCTAGCCTTTACTGAAGATTCCTGGCGCATGCGTCCCCCTGCTCAGTCACACACCGTCAGCCAGGACACCATCCCAGCCCTGGGCCTGTGTGTGCCTGAGACTGTGCTTCCTGGAATGTGGTCAGATTTTAAATGCACAGGGCAATTACTTCCAAAAAAACACAGTGGAGATGTTATTACAGAATAGGATCAAAACAAGAAAATTATAATTGAATCAAAAATGAATTACTTCAGAATTCAGAAGTGTTGACCTGAGACCCCAGGAGCGGAGATCTTGTCAGTTCTGTTCACTGCTTCCTGTTTTGCATCTGGCATCATGCTTGGTGGAGTGTAGGCCATCAATTAATGAAAGGATGTCATACAGAGGCGGGGCACAGTGGCAGAAAGGGCAGACTCTGGTGTCAGGTCCACTGGGACACACCATACATAGTTCGACCCCTTACGAGCCATGCGGACTTGGCAAATTACCTGACCTTTCTAACCTCTACATCCTGATCTGTGAAAACAGTACCTGCCCAGGTTTTTGTGAGGTTCAATACACCCTCGCACAAATAAAACTTAGACTTTTGCAAGCCCTCAGTGTATTTTGGATACTGATGATGAATTATTTAAGAACTGAAAATGTTATGTGAGTGATGAGTTAAGATCCATGCCTCGGCATTTATTCCATCATTTAACATGGTTCATGTGAGCGAAAATTAGGCTGCTGCTTTTGCCTTGTTTCCCATGTCTCTTGTTCTATGAAGTCATGACCCTTACAGGTAGTGTTAAAACCAGAAAAGTTCGAGGTATTGTTGGTAAGTTCACTGCCCCAACCCAAGAAGGGGATATCACCTACTATCCTCACAGTCCACTACTTAGCTCAAGCTTCAAAGTTCCCAGACATTCAAGTTTGCCAGAGGAAATCAAGGTCAGGAGACTGATTAAATTCATTGACGTAGACCGTACATAGCCAAAGAGTTTGCATAAAGCCAGTTATAATATACTAGCTTATAAAAATGTTAACAATGACCAATATATTAATTTATAATAAAAAGTAAAGCTATCCAGCAGACAAGATAGTGATCAGCCAATTTTATTAGAAAAAATTATTAGAAAAATCTACATTAGAAAGCAAGTAATAACAAGAAAGAAGTGTGTTTCTTTTTCAGTTTTATTTCTTTGAAGATGAGATCGGAAACAGCGTGCAATGGTTACTTTGAATAATGGCTTATGGAATTAACACAGGATAGCCTGATACTTTCGTTGTTACTGTAAGGATAAGCAAGAATAATATTTTTTGTTCCAGTGCACATTCACCTATTTTGCACAGAGAAACAGAGACAAATCCTTACTCTCTGAGCTTTTGTTTTTATTTATTTGGTGGGGAAAGGGACAGATCTGTATTACAAGAAGACTGTCAGAGTCATTAATGATGTGATTATGTTTAACATTTCTAGTTATTCACATTTTATCCAAATGACTTTGATTGAACTTGTGACTTCCCAAATTACCTCTGTTACTGTTTAAAAAAAAATAGTATGCCTGCATCTATTTATTTTTTCTGTTTTCTCTCAAATTTTGGAGGTGGGGCCTTACTTGATACCCATGTAGTAACCATCAGACAATTCCAGAAAGCTTATACTTTAGAAATTAATTTCCAACCACTTTGAAAGCAAGAGACATTACATCTATTCTATTTTGTGCATGTGGGGTCACACAGGGGCCTCATCAACTAATCAAATGATAATGCAAACCCTTTCTACTAAGTTAGCAATGGTCACAGTTGTGGAATACACTGGTTTTAACAGAGATGTTTTCCAACACATCTTTCTATCAGCACTTCCTATAAGCACCGAAGAAATAGATGCTGTCCATTTAGAAGTATAAAACTAATATGTTTTCCAAGAAGCATCCTTAAGATGGTAAAGTTCAAACAGAGAGATGTCATCCTTAGATACATGTTAACTCCAATTTCCAGTAAAGGGCAAATGTCTCACACAATTAACCAAGATTCCATCAGCCTATAAATTGCCTGGCTTGAATAACAACCTCTTTCATATTGCTGAGCAATCTTTGAATTCCTTTCTGATTTTTTCCCCAATTAATTTTCTTCAGACACCTAATATTATAGCAGAGAAGATAAATTAGCCTGATGTAAGATACTGTAAAATGTTCAGTTACTGCAAAAGACATTGCCAGTTCCCAGAGGAGGAATTTAATTGAACCTAGATCAAAATAGGAAAGTGAATGACAGAATATAAATGTTCTCAAATACTTAAAGTTAAAGATAATTTTACAAAAAAGACTTTTAAAATGAATATTTGAGAGTAGACATACAAACACTTAGAGGCATTCAATTGGTTCATCACCTGGTAGGATTTCAACATGTAACATGACAATTTCTGAGAGAAATTTAAAGATGAATCTAATATTCAGGATAGTTCTCATTTGTCAAAATTTTATGGGTATTAGATTTTTCCAAAAATCATGTTATAATTTGAATTATAAATCAATAATAATTTTAAAATTGTAATTATTTTTCAAACATATTATGAAATAAAAATGTGATAACATCACAGATTTTCAAATCATTTTATACATTCCCTCATACCCTTTTGTATATTATTTTTAAAACTTTACTGAGATCTGTCACTAAATATCAAATTTAGAACAAAGGTACTGAAATTAGAAAAAACTTTGTCTCAAAAAAGTTATCAATGGTACTGCTGGTTCTTAGTTGTATTTCTTTATCTAGACATTGTATTCCAAAAATCAGATAAGTCATTAGTATACAAGTTCATGTAAATATTCTCTTTCTGTAAACTGCCCAATTATTAAAATAATAATAATAATAATAATGTTATTAAGGTGTTCATTAATCTTGAGACAGCTTATGGCATAAATCTAAAAGAAAAGTTGAGTTATTAACTAAACGCCAATCTCAAGAGTCAATAATGTGGGGATTTTTTTCAGTTCCAGGTACCAAAGAGAATACAAATGAAAAGTTAAAAAGATAGGATATTTAATTGTTTGTTACTCCTTGTCAGAATGGTTTGCTATGTGTATTGTAAAACTCTCATTAGCTGTCTAGCAATTTGGGTATATGTCTACTTTTTTTTAATTTTATTTATTCATTTTTGGAGAAGAGAGAGAGGGGGGGGAGAGAGAGACAGAGAGAGAGGAGAGAGAGACAGGGGAAGGAGCTGGAAGCATCAACTCCCATATGTGCCTTGACCAGGCAAGCCCAGGGTTTCGAACCATATATGTCTACTTTTTAGATGTTGGCCATACAGAAAAGCAGTGTGGTGTCATTATAAAGCGTTAGGTTTTGGTATGAAATGCTTGTCAATGACAGGTTTGTTACTAATAGCTGTGTGACTTCAGATAGTTAAATCAGGCATGGCCAACATACGGTCTGCGGGCCAGTTGCGGCCTGCATAATGAGTTTATGCAGCCCGCGATTAAATTTTTAATATTCTCCGCTACTTTAAAATCTCAGCTACTCAGAAGCAGAAATGTCTTTGATTACTGAAAATCGAGATATTAAAGAAGATAGTGATACGCAGAAAAGACTTCTGCGTGTGACTAATCTAGGGTAACTTCCAATAATTGGTCGAATGGATTCGTGATGCTTCTTTATCTTTTTTAAAAATTCCATTATAAAGATTTACAACTTTTGTACTCGTCTGTACTCAATATGAACTGTTTGACGTTTAGCAGCAGTGGCGATGTGAAACCCACATTCTTTTAGGCGGAGTTTGCCAGTGCGCACCCAAGGTCAAACAATTCATTATTTTTGTGGTCAAGTGGCATTGTAGCATAGACAATAGCTGCAGTTGATAACTGAAGACGTGTCCAGGCTGTTTGTGAAACGAAATAATTGTTTTATTTGCGATATAACCCCTTCAAGCTCATTCTATTAATTAAATATTGTTTCAATAGATTGCAATACAGTTTGGATAAGCCTTGAAATCATAAGTATCTTAGAAGAAAACATAGGCAGTAAACTCACCGACATCTCTTGCAGCAATATATTTGCTGATTTATCTCCACGGGCAAGTAAAATAAAAGACAGGATAAACAAATGGGAGTATATCAAATTAAAAAGCTTTTGCACAGCTAAAGACAATAAGAACAGAATAAAAAAACAAACTACACAATGGGATAACATATTTGACAATACATATGATAAGGGGTTAATAACCAAAATTTATAAAGCACTTGTAAATCTCAACACCAGGAAGACAAACAATCCAATCAAAAAATGGGAAAAAGAAATGAATAGATACTTCTCCAAAGAGTCCATACAGATGGCCAATAGGCATATGAAAAAATGCTCAACATCACTAATCATTAGAGAAATGCAAATTAAAACCACAATGAGATATCACCTCACACCAGTCAGAATGGCACTCATCAACAAAACAACACAGAATAAGTGCTGGTGAGGAGGTGGAGAAAAGGGAACACTTCTGCATTGCACTGCTGGTGCAGTCTCTGTGGAAAACAGTATGGAGATTCCTCAAAAAATTGAAAATCAAACTGCCGTTTGACCCAGCTATCCCACTTTTAGGAATATACCCCAAGGACACCATAGAACTGCTCCCAAAGGAGAAAGCACCCCCATGTTTGTGGCAGCATTGTTCACAATAGCGAAGATCTGGAAACAGCCCAAGTGTCCGTCAGAGGACGAGTGGATTAAAAAGCTTTGGTACATATATACTATGAAATACTACTCAGCCATAAGAAATGATGACATCAGATCATTTACAATAATATGGATGGACCTTGATAACATTATATGGAGTGAAATAAGTAAATCAGAAAAAATTAAGAACTATATGAATCCATACATAGATAGGTCATAAAAATGAGACTCAGAGACATGGGCAAGAATGTGATGGAAACGGGGCGGGGGGGGGGAGGCTGTGGGGGGATGGGGCAAGGAAGGAGAGGGGGAGAGGGGAGGGGCACAAAGAAAACCAATAGAAGGTGACAGAAGACAGTTAGACTTTGGGTGAGGGGTATGCGGTATAATCAAATGTCAAAATAATCTGGAGATGTTTTCTCTCACCATATGTACCCTGATTTATCAATGTCACTGCATTAAATTTAATAATAAAAAAATGAAAAAAAATATTGTTTCGATTGATTGTGATACAGTTTGGATATTTATATGGTATGTAATTATATTTTTATTAAAATATATTTTTACTAAAATAATTTTGTATATTAAAATTTTTTTCACTCACTTACATTTATTCATAAACAAATTACATAATAAAATTTTGTTTACTTAAATGAATTGTTTTTGTATTTAACATTTTTTAATTTTAATATTTCATCCAGCCCGTGAAAAAAGTGTTTTTTCTAATCTGGCCCGGGGGCAAAAACTGTTGACCATGCTGGAGTTAAACCATAATTCAGTCCATGGAAAGAGCTGAAATTCAAAAGAATGACCCTGAATCATAGTGAAAACTAAAATGTTCTAATACTCTATTTATGAAGAAAGGAGATAAAAGTATTCATGTCCTTAACAGATAATGAGTATTTATAAATCATTGAGAAAAAAATTATATGCTCAAAAATAGGAAAAATGGACAAAAGAAAAAAGGGACTAAGGCATGGGTCCCCAAACTACGGCCCGCGGGCCGCATGCGGCCCCCTAAAGCCATTTATCCGGCCCCCACCGCACTTCCGATAGGGGCACCTCTTTCATTGGTGGTCAGTGAGAGGAGCATAGTTCCCATTGAAATACTGGTCAGTTTGTTGATTTAAATTTACTTGTTCTTTATTTTAAATATTGTATTTGTTCTCATTTTGTTTTTTTACTTTAAAATAAGATATGTGCAGTGTGCATAGGGATTTGTTCATAGTTTTTTTTATAGTCTGGCCCTCCAACGGTCTGAGGGACAGTGAACTGGCCCCCTGTGTAAAAAGTTTGGGGACCCCTGCACTAAGGTAAAAAGAAGTACAAGAACTGTAGGTCTCCCTTTCACCAATGACCAAAGATAATATACGTACTGCACCATGCAGATAAATTCAATTATCAAAACACAACCTAGAGAAATTTTTAATGACAACAAAAACGTTTTTATCATATAAATGTTGAATAAAAGATGAGGATACTGAGCTATACAATTAAATCCCAACGTTAGAGAAAAATTTAATCTATATATACCGTGAGGAATTATTAAGAACCTTTATTTCTAAATTGTGGAATTATGCAGAATTTCAACTTTTTATACCTTTTTTTATGTCCTGAGTTTTCTGCAATGAATATTTACTTCTTTTATAATCACATAAAGAAAATTTTCAAGGCCAAGAAATAGGAAAACTTTTAGACCTGGACCTAGGAGAAGGCATTTAATCTCATTGAGTCTTACTTTTGTCCGTAAGATTCTCTCATTTTATAATGAAAAAAAAAATAAACTAGATCACCTCCTAATGTCACTTTCCATTCTCTAATACTATGAAGCTATAATATATTACTAACTCTCTGATATCCCAAGGAAACAAAGACCAATTGAAATCTTAGTAGCGAAAAAAGTTATCACATGTCCCTAAAGGCTAATAGGAATTTATAGCAAACCATAACCCCTGATCATTTCCTTCTATAAATACTACTTTAAATCTATTTATAGTAATGTTAAATTTCTAAAACATTTTCAAATCTAACATTTAATACTTTTTAATAGTTCTATAAGATTTTTTTTTTTTGTACGATAAGGACACCCATAGTGGAGAGGCATGCTTCAGGTCAGAGCTGGGGGAACACAGGGTGCTGCTCTCTGACCTCCATCCGGCCTTCCTCACCTCTTCAAATCCCATCGGGTGGGTTCCGTGTTGCCTTTTTCTTGTGCCATTTTTATAACCAGTTAATCTCACAGTACTGGTTTTCTAGGATTTGGGGAGATCCTCCCAGTAATGACTTTGCAGCCGTAATTAAGAAATATGTTAAGCCTTTTATAAATTAACTTAACTGATATGAAAACCTGACCAGTCCAGAGAGCGATGGATTTCTCCAGCTGCACCTTATCAGAGAACAGCTTAGTGTAACGGGGAGAAGTTCCGGTGAAGCCAGCGCTGCAAAAGTGCCAAGAAAATGAGCACCGGCTCCACGTGCAGAGGGCAAGAGGAAAGTGTGCTCCTAGCTTGTGTGGGCATGATGTTTCAAAAGTTAGGAACTACTTCAAAATCTTTTACTCTGGGGATGAACAGTTGTATAACTTTATGCTATCTGAAAGTGTCACCATAGACATGGGCCAACAGTAGAAATGGAAGAGGAGACCTATATGCAACCCGAGAACAGGCATTGCTTCTGCAGACATTTTCTTTATATTTTCCATAATGGGGATGATGAAAATATTTTTTCCAAACTCAGATCAAAGCAACAGCTGAGACAGGACACCCCTGACCTGTTTACCTTCCCTCTATGTTCACCCAGTCGAGTCTTAACATGTCTTTTAAGTTCTAGACCAGTACTTCTTAAACTCTCTGCATTCCCCCCCACCCCAATTCATCAGAGTGGATGTTTTTATAAAGTATATGAAAATGAGTTATTACTGAAAACACATTTAAAACATAAAAATAAGCCCATTTTCATAATTAGATTCAACAGACATACAACCACTCTGTCAATTTGCAATAAAGTTTCTTAATATTTAACTCTATACACTATCATCATAGACCAATAAGGTATAACCGCCAGACAGATACTTTGGAATAACACTGTCATCAACGATTATCCTGTAAACAGTTATTTCCGCTTTTTCTACACTGAAACTATTTAGAGTTCTATACAAGTTCCGCATATCCCTTTAACTAGGAGTTCTGTAAGGGGGCAACCAGCACCTAACACTCAGAGATGCTTGGGAAGTACTTATTGAATGAATGAATGAATGAATGAATGAATGAATGAATGAATGAATAAATGAATAAAGCAGAAAGGAACATAAGCATTTCTGCTAACACCTATAGGCATCCCTCGAACACCTACAGTAGCTCCAATGCTCTCCTCACTTCTTTTTGAAAGATTTCAGAATAAAGCATCGACTTGGTCTCTTGGTTCCTGCTGTTCAGAAATAATAAACCCACTAGAATCCTTTACCTTTATTTTTGGGGTTTCCCTATTTCCCCCTTGTGGTTTATAGCACCTATTTGAAAATATTTATTAAATCTTTCTTTGGAGCCATTTGCTGCTTCCCTCAGTTCTGACATTAGCGTACAAGCATATTTGTTTTCTATTCCCTGCTGTAACGAATTGCCATAAACGTACTGGTTTGTTTTTTGTGTGTTTTTTTCCTGAAGTTGGAAATGAAGAGGCAGTCAGACAGACTCCGGCACGCGCCCGACCAGGATCCACCTGGCATGCTCACCAGGGGGCGATGCTCTGCCCATCTTGGGGCGTCGCTCTGCCACAATCAGAGCCATTCTAGCGCCTGAGGCAGAGGCCACAGAGCCATCCTCAGCACCCGGGCAAACTTTGCTCCAATAGAGCCTTGGCCACGGGAGGGGAAGAGAGAGACAGAGAGGAAGGAGAGGGGGAGGGGTGGAGAAGCAGATGGGCGCTTCTCCTGTGTGCCCTGACCGGGAATCGAACCCGGGACTCCTGCACGCCAGGCTGACGCTCTACCACTGAGCCAACTGGCCAGGGCCAACATAATGGTTTAAAGCAACAAATATGTAGTATCTCACAACTTCTGTAGTTCAGAAGTCCAACATAGTCTCACTGAGCTGAAATCATAGTGTCATCGGGGCTGCATTCTTTTCTCACGGTTCTAGGGGAGAATTTGTGTCTTTTGTCATTCAGGTTGTTGGAAGACTGCAGTTCTTTGAGGTTGCATGGCTGAGGTTTCCATTTTCTTGTTCCCAGCTTGTAAAGGCCACCAGTTTTGTCAACTTGTAGCCTCCTTCCTCCATCTTCAAATCCAGCAATGGCAGTTGACGTCTTTCTCATTCCACATCCTTCTGAAACTCACTTAGAAAGGTTCTCTGCTGTAACTCATGTGATTAAACTGAGCCCACCCGAATAATACAGGATATTCACCCCATCTCAAGATCGGTAACCTTAAACAGATCTGCAAAGATCCTTTAGGCATGTAATATAACATGTTCACAGGTTCCAGGGAGAAGAAGATGGCATATTTGGGAGCCTTACCCTGCCTCGTACAACAAGAAATCTGTGAATCTATGCTGGATAAATAAAGAAAATTAAAAATATGTCAGTAACTTGACATCTTTGGATAAAGTCCTCATTATATGAGGACTCCCAACAAGGTTCTAAGAGCCTTTATGGTGGGGTCTAGGGTATGTGCAGCTTGTTAACCAGTTCTATTGGGTGGTTCCCCAAATAATCTCCAGTTCCATTCCAAGCCAGCCTCTGCTCCTTCTTTGTTGTTGATCCAAATTCCACAACTGAAATCCAATGTATTTTGTCTGGCAATCTGATTCTTCATAATTTGGGCCCACCCTACTGTACAGCACATCTCTCACAATTTTCTCCTCATTGCCTGCAGCACACCAAAAACACTTGCTAAATTCTGTGCCATTTTGTGCTTCTCTTTGTGCATGCTCTCTGCCTGGATGAGACTTCCTCTGCTCTTCTCTTTGGAGATGTGGTGTAATAGAAAGAGAATAAGCTTGGAAGCCACTTTGATTTGAATTTGAACTAGTTACTCTGCCATTTACCAAACCCGAAGCTGCCAGATGCCTCTTTGACCTGGAGAATAAAATGAGATTATTAAAAGCTATCTTGCAGGGATGGTTTGAGGCTTTGAAATAATACACGTAAAAATGTGTGACACAATGTCTATCATGTAATATACCCTAGCTAAATATTATTCTGTTGCCCTAGAGAACCTAATTTTTCCTTCAGGCTTTGGCTCACCACCTCTCCTTTCATGTTGTCTCTAACCTATCAGGTACAGTTAAGCTCAAGCCTTAATACTTAGTACTATTATATTTTAGGTGTAATGCTTACACCTATCTGTGCCCTCTAGTACATCATGAACTTCTTGAGTGCATGAATGTCTTAGTTATCATTTTATCTACACCACTTAACAAAAGTTAAGTGACTACAAATTAGTTATTTATAAGAGGTTTGGATGGATGCAGGGATGGATAGATAGATAGATAAACAGATGAAGGAATGAATGGAGAACCTAGCATAGTAAATAAAACCTAGTACATACTTAATAATTATATGCTGAATTGAAATTAAATATATATATATCTTGTAAGCATTCTGACTGTGTTATTTTAATGTCTGTGTGTTTGCATTTTTATCTCTGTAACCATAGTAAATTCCTAAAAGGCTGTGTCTTTCATTTGCTTGTTACCTTCATTCAAGAAAAGCTCTGTGACCTGTACATATTGAGTGATCGGTGCAGTTTGAAAGAGTGTTAAATAGGTACTATGGAAGAAAAGAACTAATATTTTGGGTTTCTAGATGGACGGGTGCTGATTCTTAGAAAACCAAATGTGTACACTGGAAAGTTTCAACAGCTGACCTAGTCTCAATAAGAAATATTTGGAGACTCCCTGGGGTCAAAACCACTTGTTAGCTAATATGTCTTACCCAACGGGAAAGTGAACTTTCTTGTATGTACGTGACAGGTGTTTTACAACTTGGAGGAGGGTGCCCAACGAAGATAACTACCTGTCTTTTCACAGAAATCAGGAGAGAGGGATGCTTTCTTTCTTGATAATTACATTTCAAAGAGTTAGCTCCCAGGACCCTGAGAAATAAGCCTTTAAAAATATTTATATCCCCAAGGGGCAGAGAAGAAATTTACAAATAACCATTTTCTAAAGCAAGTGCTCTAAGAAAAAGAAGCCTGGAAGAAGTGTGTCTCAAGTTTAGTCAAATCATGGGAAACTTTAAAGCCTTCCTGGTCAGTAGGAAGCTTGTGTGTATTTTAGAAAGGATGAGTTAGAAATGTCCCTAGAAAAACAGGATAGGCATGGGTGAATAAATTCCATAATGGACCTATCAATCATGCTGCACATCAGCAAGTCTGTTGACATACAAACTGAACCTAGCAGGTCCTCAGCTGTGGTAGAGTAAGTATATGCCCAAATCCTTAGGTTTAAAGGCATGCTTGTGTCTAAACGTAGAGATTTAAATTTGGCTTTCTATGAACATATATGTAGAAGTATCCATATTTCTGAAAAATTTTTGCTTCAGAAAAGTTATATGGCTTTGCTTTTCAAATCTCATTTTTCAGTGAAAAGGCAGTGGGGCTCACAACCCCACTGCAGGGTCCACAGTTTCATTGCTATCCTGATTACAAAAGAGAGTGACATAGAAAGGGGAAGCTCAGCTATTGCTCTCAGAAGAGCATCGTGATTAACCTCAGGCATCTTCCAGAGAATTTTTAAATCCCAATATTTTTGGTATATCTTCTCCTTTACTCTGCACATTTATCCAAAGCTCTTGATTCTGCAGTTCTCATCAGCATACTTCAGACGTTACATAAAAAGTGGGAAGTCATGGGAGAAAAGTTATTTGTGTCTCTTTTTCCCAGAGTATCTTCTTTTATTTTCAGATTTTATTCTTCTCTTCATTCTGACTCCCGTCTACTCCTTGTTATGTCCTCCATTCTGAAGATGGTCAAACTTTCTGGTTATCAAAATGATATGTTGATACTTGAGTGTGCATTTGTGTGTGTGTGTATGTGTGTGCGCGCGCATGGCTGTATGTTTGGAGAGTGTGAAGGTTTATAATCAAACAATTTCATCCCACAATTATCCAAAAGAGCTTGGCTAGAGTTCTGGTTAGGTCAGTGAACTCACATATGCATTCCTATACTATTGATACATAAAGTAAAATGAAGAATAGGTATCTGAGACCACATTATGTGAAGGTAAAAATGAATTCTCCTCATGAACTAAATGAATTCTATTTATTGAATAAACTTATGGAATGAATGCTAAAAATATGTCAAGTGTCTCATCGATCATGCTTAAGCAAAATAAACAAGAAAATAATTTAAGTTTTGGGTTACAGAGGTCCTTGGGTTATGACACAATTCCATTCCTACAAGTGATGTAACTCAAATTTTGATGTAAGTCAAAACACACCCTAGCCCTAAGTCACTTACCTATCCTAACACAGTTGTAAAATCATGATCTAGAACATAAAAATAGAACTAAGCCACAGAAAAAGGTAAAGGACATAAAATACTGTATACTGTACTGTTGTAACAAAAAATAAGTGTAAAAAAAAGTATAACACTAATGGCAAAAGCTGAAACACATCTCAGTTCTTTTAAGGTTTTATGGAAGTGAGTGTTGTAAACTCAAAATGTCGTATGTCAAGACTGTCATATCCTGAGGAACCACTGTACTCTTCTTTTTATTTCTTGTCCTCTTGGCTCTTAAAGCTCATGTTCAAGCATAATATTAAAACTTTTTTTGCTAGTTTTTATTGAAGAGGTCAGATTAGGTTAGGGTCTTTTCTAGTAAGTCACATTCTATCTGTGTGAAATTGTGTCATACTTGTCAGTTTTCAGTTCATTAAGCTGAATATCTCCTGAGATCTTTCTCATATGAAATTGGAAACGGGTTTCATGTTAGTGATTGTACCAAAGTGGGCTCTAGAATGTAAAATTCTCTAATCCTCTTTTAAAAGGGCAAATGTTTCGTGTCACCTTGTCTGTAAGGCAAAATCTCTTTCTGAATGAAGGATGCAGCTTTGCTAAACTGCACACTCTGATTATGAATCAGTACAATAGCAGTACTGCAGACACAACCTCCTAAAATAATCTCTTTAGCACAAAACTGTATTCAGAAAGATGAAAATCCTAACAAGAATGTTTTTTTCTGTCAGTCGAGCTTTTCATGCATGCCATTTACACTAAGAAATTTTTTTTCACACTCCTGTTACCAGTTTAATCTGGGGGAAAAAATGGCTTATTGTATGATCAGAATTCATATGCATGGACCACAATGGGAATAAAGCATATGAGGATTTATATCAAGAGTCAAAATTCCTAGAGATTAGAGGGCATTCAAAGAAAGGAAATAAAAGTGATTAGGAGGCCACGATTGGCTCGTGAACAGCGTAAAGGAAATGAGGTGCACAGCTGGACTGCATATATCACGCCACGAAGGAAGGAGCAGTCTCTGAAGAGTGCAACTTCAGAGAAGCTGGAGTTGTTTATTGTTGCCCCAGGGAGGCATAATTGGGGTTAATGAGATGAAATTAAGCAAAGAAAAATTCAGGCTGTATATCAGCAAACACATCTTAATAATGAAGCCTTTTATAATGTTGTCCCAATGGAAGCATGAGAAAACCTTTTGTCTGAGTCATTCAAACTTCAAGTAGGAAAATATATGGAAAAATAAGCTACAAATGACTATCTCATACCAATCCTCCAGGGGTGGGTTACATAGCACAATCAGATCTTTCTGGACTCTAGTTTCCATGACTCTTTCAGTAACTTCTTCAAAGGCTTATTAATTTTCAAAGCGCTTGTTCAATTGTTTCTACTATACACCTGCATCAGTAGCAAGTTCCAGTGAACTGAGCTTGCAGCTGTGCACTGCAGCTACGGAGAGGCTTGCCTGGGAACCTGGGAAGTATCAAGTCACTTGGGATAGTCTAAGTCAATGTTTATGGTTGTGAATATAATTAATATAAAACTCAGTATAATAAAGTTCTGAGTGCTACCAGCAAACTGAGCTAATTGCTACACTGAATTCCTTGTCTCATTTGATTTCTCATCATATTGTTCAATTCATTATCCAGAATCTCCTATCTCTTGGTCATTGAGTAAAAGCTGGGAATAAAAAAATGAAAATATGGGCCCTGGCTGGTTGGCTCAGTGGTAGAGTGTCGGTCCCGCGTTCAGTTCCCAGTCAGGGTACACAGGAGAAGCACCCATCTGTTTCTCCAACCCTCCCATCTCGCTTTTCTCTCTCTATCTATCTCTCTCTTCCTGTCCCACAGCCATGGCTCAATTGGAGTGAATTGACCCTGGGCACTGAGGATGTCTCCATGGCCTCTGCCTCAGGTGTTAAGAAGAGCTCGGTTGCTAAACAATGGAGCAATAGCCCCAGATGGGCAGAGCATCACCCCCTAGTGGACACTGCAGGTGGATCCTGGTCTGGGTGCATGCGGGAATTTATCTCTGCCTCCCTTCCTCTCACTGAATTTTTTAAAAAAATGAAAATATTAAATAACGTTTGATTTCCCTCCTCTTTGAAATGCATTACTAAAAATTTTGTCTTTTCTACCATTACATGCCATGATACCTAAGCCAATGTCTGGCAGATATATATTTGTTAAATGAATGAATTAATAAATAAATGAATGTCCAAACTCAAGACTAACACATTTGGTAGATTATCTTAGTTTTCCATAAACTAATTTTATATCTTTTCTTCTATGTACTCATTACAAAGATATACTTATATTAAATAAAATAAAATTGATTCATTTGTTGATTGATTAATAAGCAAGCACAAAGAATTGACAGTTTAGGCTTGTTAACTTGTTGTTTTCCAGAAGTTCTGAATAAAAAACCCAAAATAACTAAAAGGCACAGCTGGTTGTCTGAGGCCACTTTCTCATTCTTAAGTGTGAAACTGAAGCAGTACTTTGAGGAAAGCTCCCTTGCTCTGTTTTTAACACTGGACTTTGTAAGGAAGCGAGAGTAAGCCCACTTGCGTTTTCTTAGGAACAGGGGAGAAAGATTACTACCTCAGATTTTCCCTACTTTCCCACCATGACCAGCTTCTGCAAATGACCAAACTTAAGAGTCCTAGTCCTCTATACCAGTGGATACTAAAAGGATATTTAGATGGGGGAAAGACTGCTTACACTAAAGAAAATCAAGAGGTAGAATGACGTAATTTGTGTAGATGAGAGAGGTGGCATTGATTAAACCATTAACTCTGGTGATTTTCAGACTATTAAAAGCCTTTCTTTCTTTTTCTGTGTCTGTGATTCTTTTTAGGTCATTGGCCTTCCTTCAGGTTATATTCTATAAAAGTATCTTAGTTTTATTTCTTTGATCTTTTGTTGCAAAACATATTTAAATGTTTTTAAATAATTGCTTTGTTTTACTATATATTTATTGTGGCTCTCATATAGTTTTCAATCTTCTACAGGTGTTCAAAAATAAATTTTCCTACTTTGCATCTATATTTTGTATGAAATCAGTGTGCAGAAAACTTTAGTGACATTGTTTATATGCATTGGTAGCATTTTTTTCCCATTCCTTCTCCCCTCTCCTTTTTTACTATCAAAGAACTCTACTGCTAATGAACTGAAATTTTATATTAGAGGCCATTTTATCCCTTACTATCTTTAAAATATGTATTTGAAACATCATTTGTTTATCTGGCCTGCAATGCAATATTCCTCTCATTTTCCACATTTGCTGTTTTTGCATTTCATTTTGTAAAACAGTGCATGGATTTGTTTGGTCATTTAGAAACCTCATTTGCCTTGCTATTATTGTACTCTGCACACCTCAAATTTCTGTCACTATCGTATATTGATTCATATTGTTATCTGCTAGGATCTCTTTTCTCATTTTTTCCCATATGTACAAGACGCATGTACCATAGGAAAGATTCACAAGATGCCATTTATATTTTATTCAAATAAACATGATAAGAAATCAAAACAGATACAACCACTTATAAAATTGTAGTTCATCTGACAAGAGTAAGTATGACAGTGAAGGGATGTTTCATCTAAGTTTAGACCAACCTATATATTGATGCATGACTGTAGAACCAAAGCGGCTTCACTGGGATACACATTAAATTCTCCAAAGCAATGAAGCATGAAGGGGTGCAGTCATTAAAATGTAATTGCTCCTGTGGAGGTGGAGCATCCTGGGCATACAAATTTACCCAGGATTATCCAGAAATGAGCTAATCTAATGAGAAGTGACTTGTTATATTAGAAATATAAAATATGCCAGCACACTAAATTAAATAGACCCAAATCATTTTGAAGAGCATAGGCTCAAATGTATGTACTATTGAGATTAAGTATAAAGTAAGTCACACTTCAATATCAGTATCAATGCCATATTTATTGTTTTTAATAAATAAGGTATTGCTGCTTTATGAGATTCCCTTTGGGGTTTTTTTGTCTTCATTGTTGTTTTAGGTGAGAAGAGAGGAGATAGTAAGGCAGACTTCCACATGCACCCCAACGGGGACCCACCCAGCAACTCCATCTGGGCTGATGCTCGGGTACCAATCTATTTTTAGTGCCTGAGGCCGACACACTCTAAAGGAATCATCCTTATCACCCAGGGCCATGCTCAAACCAATTGAGCCACTGGCTGCAGGAGGGTAAAAGGGAGATAAGGAGGAGAGGGAGGAGGGAGACGCAGATGGTCACTTCTCCTATGTGCCCTGACGGGGAATCAAACCCGGATGTCTATAT
This sequence comes from Saccopteryx bilineata, assembly GCF_036850765.1. Lineage (NCBI taxonomy): Eukaryota > Metazoa > Chordata > Mammalia > Chiroptera > Emballonuridae > Saccopteryx > Saccopteryx bilineata. Next base: position 20,920,949 of record NC_089501.1, read on the forward strand.
GCCAGGCCAATGATCTATCCACTGAGCCACAGGCCAAGGCTAGATTCTCTTTGTTAAGGGAAGATATGTAGAAAAATATGAAATAGAACAAACTGTTGTCTATAGTTTCTGAATTCTTTATTGCTGTAGGCACTCCAGTTCAATAAATTAAATTGGTAAAGAAACATTAGAGTAATATCCCAAAATTTTATTTGTTGCATTACCAATGTGTTATTCAAGGCTCAAATTATTTTTTTAATCATTTGAAAAAAAAGACTCCCATTCTAACTGCTAAATATCCAAATACAATCAGCAGTTTCACCCAACGCATGTCCCCTTCCCACCATTGCATACTGGCCTTCCTTCTGACTTTCTTGTTACAGACGAAGTCATTCTAGGAACCTTTGATTAGGCCCCAGTCCCTGCCTCATCCCCTGGAAGAGGCTCACCGATTCATCTCTGTCCCTGCACAGCTGATCTGCTGAAGGATCCTGCCTGAATTATAGCTTGGATGGCTTATGTTCCTCTCTTTTCAAAAATATTGAATGGCTCCCTATTTCTGTTGAATTAACTACAAATTCCTCAACCCAGAATTCAAAGCCTGATATGATAGGGCTCCAACCTATTTCCTCATCTTTTCAATTTCTACTCTTAGACTCAAACTCTGTATTTCAGTAAAATTGAACATTCTGTATTTCCTCTTATTTCCTATTTTTTTCTCTCCTCCAGGGCACTGTTTTTATTTTCCTATGTCAGGAGAGTATCCATAATGTGATTTTAAATATTATCTACTGTAAATACAACTTGTCTAATTTTTTAGTCATATATTATATCCTATTTCTTTAACACACAAGTTCTTTTATTCCCTCTTGGATTATAACGTTATCACAGTTCTTTATTATTTGCCATGTTCCTGATATTAGCCCTTCTGTTCTGGGAGAGCAGGTCTCATAGAAGACATCGCCTGCAGTAACCAGGACAGTGCCAGGCACACAGTGGCTGACCATGTATTTAATCGTGTATTCAACAAAGACTCATCAAGTGTTCAATATGCACCAAACACAACACTCCTGATATTGTAATAGTTTCATAAATAAGGTCAAAAACATTAGTCAATTTTATAACAGGTTTTGAACAAAAATTTTTCTATACCACCAATTCCTACCAAAGGTTATTATAAAATTATTTTAATTTAATAAAACTTACTAAAAAATCTAGTCTATAAGTATATTATATAAAATATTAATTTAATAATATTTCAAATTATCTGTGCCTGGGATGTTCATTGTTCTCACAGAAATTCCCTTGGTTCTCTCTTCACTTCCTCCAGGTCTTTGCCCAAACAACATTCAATGAGGGCTGCTCTCACCACTATCTATTATTACCCCCACACACACACACAACCTGCATACACGCACACACACACACCGATGTCCTATATCCTTTTCCTGCTTTATTTTCCTCCTTACCACTTATTAATTATATAAATATGTAAATAATTTACTCAGGTATGTTTTTATTGTCTATTTCTTACACTAGAATGTAAATTTTTTCAGAGCAATTTTACGTGAAGAGTGTATGAATATTTGCCAAAATAATGCACACCAGTAAATATGAAATATTACTTATTAAAGAGCTTTACAAGCAGACAAATAGCAGAACACACACAATCTCTCATTAGCCCACCAAGAGGCAAGTGAACCTGGACTGGGAGTCAGGACTAAAAGGAGACACTGCCCTTGAGCCATTTTGCATAATCCTAGAAAACAGTGGGAACAGGAACACTTAGTTGTCCCTGTTAACAGTGAGAACTTCCTAGTCATAGAATGACCTTGTTAGAAATGGGCAGCTTCCATTGAGTCAGATTCTACTATACACTCAAAAGAAAATGATTTTATTTTTGCTGATAGGTTCTTAATGTGGAATTCTTGAAGAAAGATGAGAAAATAATTACATATCTTCTTTCCACTGACTTCTAAATAAAATATAACATTTTGTCATATGTCAGTTAATGACAGCCATATCTTCTGAGAAATGCGTCAATAAGTGATGATACAGTTGTGCAAATATCATAGAGTACACTTACACAAACCTAGATGGTATAGCCTACAACACACCAAGACCACAATTGTATAGCCTATTGTTCCTAAGCTACAAACCTATAGAGCAGTATAACTGTACTGAATACTAAAGGCAGTTGTAATACAATGGTAAGTATTTGCATATCTAAGCATAACTAAACATAGAAAAGTGACAGTAAAAAGTACAATATAAAGATTAAAAGGGCTACATCTGTAGAGGGCACTTGCCATGAAAAAAGCTTGCATGATTGGAAATTGCTGTGGGTCAGTTAGCGAGTTTTAAATAGTGAGTACTGCACACTACTGTTCACTTTATAAACACTGTATACTTAGGCTATTCTAAATTTGTAAATCAACATGAAATTAAATCAAGCACAAGAGAAAATGATGCAATCAAAAGACATGATAAACACCAGATATATGAGGCTGCTGTCCACATAACATGGCATACTGTTTCACAGCAAACTTTTTATTTATAAGTAGAAAAAGTACACTCTAAAATAATAGTAAGAGATATAGTACAGTTGTAAAGCCAGTAGACACGACCACCATCATAGCCGCCTGGCCCATGCAGGTTTGCATTAGATTCGGACAGATGGTAATGAAACAATGGAGCCAAGAACTGGTGGGCCATTAGCTTTAATCCTAGCTTGTACCCGGGGGGCAAGAAATACACACAGTGAGAAAACACTTCCCTTTCCATTCAGGGCTCCCAAAGCCACTGACTTATCCAAGTTTCCTAGAATCAAAAGTTTCTAGCTCACCAGACTTATTCACCTCTGTTCCCCATCTCCTTCCTTCTCCCTGCACAAACTCTGCACAAACTGACTCTTCCCTCAGTACTCCACCATCTTGACTGCTTCTCCTGGCCTCCACCATGTGGCCTTTCTCTGCTCTCTCTCTAACGTTAATCTCAGGAACCAAGAGAGAGCAAGCTCCTGGTCTGCCCTACTTTATAGTATATAAATCAAAACCTTTAATCCAATATACAAACAAGGAAGTCTCTGATACAAAGTCACTTATCTGAGGCATAATGGGATTCCTCATGAGAGTGCACCACCCCACATCATGCAATCAGTCAAGGGTGTGGGGAAAAGCTTACTCTTAAAACTAAGCGTTAGGCTATAACAACATGGCCTGCTTACAGCCTGTCCCCACACCCAATGCAAACTATAAGCGAGCAAACATATATATCATATTTACAAACTTATTTGATCAAAAACAGTAAATACATTAACCAGTAAATATTATGTACTGGATATAATGAATGTGCCCTTTATTTACACCAGCTTCACCACAAACACGTGAGTAATACATTGCACTAGTATGTTATGATGGCTACACCATCACTAAACAAGAGGACTTTTTCAGCTCTATTATTATCTTATGGGACCATCAACATAGATGCAATTCATCACTGACCAAAATGTCATTATGCTGCACATAACTGTACTGGCAACAAAACAGGCAAATATTTTTAAAAGAAATTACAATTATCATGATAATCTTGAATATTTTTTAAGCTCATCTAATTCAAAATCACGGAAATGATCAAACCTGATGCAAGATCTTATTAATTGTTGTGTTAAAAAATGTACCTTATATGCCCTGGCCAGTTGGCTCAGTGGTAGAGTGTCGGCCTGGCGTGTGGAAGTCCTGAGTTCGATTTCCGGTCAGGGCACACAGGAGAAGCGCCCATCGTCTTCTCCACCACTCCCCCTCTCCTTCCTCTCTGTCTCTCTCTTCCCCTCCCGCAGCCAAGGCTCCATTGGAGCAAAGTTGACTCAGGCACTGAAGACAGCTCCATGGCCTCCACCTCAGACACTAGAATGGCTCCAATTGCAGCAGAGCAATGCCCCAGAGGGGCCGAGCATTACCCTCTGGTGGACATGCTGGGTGGATCCCAGTCAGGCGATATGGGAGTCTGTCTGCCCCCCCACTTCTAACTTTGGAAAACTACAAAAAAATGCACCTATATTAAATAGTATAATGTTTAAATATTCTGATTACTATAATTGTGTGTAATAGATTTTTTGCTGTAAGCCATTGAGTTTAATTTTTAGGCATTTAGAAACATTATTCTGGAAAAAGGCCCATAAGCTACACCAGATTGCCAAAGTAGTCTATGCCATAAAAATAGTTAACAATCCATGCTTCAGAGTCTGTATAAATCTCAAATATGGGAAGAACTACCTTGTATTATTGCTCCTCCCTGCCGTGAAGGCTGTATTTAGGTTTCCGCTTTGACTACTAAACCATGTATTTCCGTATTTATCAGGCTTCTTTGAGTCAATACCTCCGAGCCTTCCTAGACAGCTTCTTATCACTTGAAAGTTGACTATAAATGGATTCTTTTATTTAGTTTACCCTGGAGTCAGAACAGGCAGGAAGAAATCGGGTTGAAAGGAGTAAAGCTCACTAAGGAAAATTCTATCAATTAAGTGTTAATGCAAAAAAAAAAACCCAACTTTATTCTCTTGATTTTTATTACTTGAGGGTGAAATTCAGCATATTGAATGAACTTATCGCAAAGTTGCCTAAATGCCTGCAACTTTCTGGCACATTCTCTCACCAAGTTCCACTAGGGATAAAATGTAAATATATAGTTTCCACTTAAGCAACCTCCAGATAAGAATTTAAAAGGCAGTGGAATAATGTCTGGGCTTCTCAGATGGAAGCGGCTATACAAGTACAAACTACAATCCTTATTATTTTCATAAATATTTGGATATTCAGATCTCACTGAATCATTTCACATTCTTTTCGAGTGCCCTGTGCATAGGAAAATGCAACCAAAGCATGTTGCACTGGCAACACCTGCTTCTCTTCCTTTCTGGGAGAAGTCATAGTGAATAGCTTGCTGAAATTCCAATGGCTTTATCAAATGAGACCAGGGCCAGTTTTGTCCAACAATATTTAAAACCTCCCTTAGTGATTTCACCGCATTTCCAGAGAAACCTCCACAATCAAGAAGGAAATGTGTGTTTTGCTGTTTCTTGGCTCACATCCGTGCCTGGTTTTATCAAGCTGCTGCACAACACTTCTGTCCTGGAAGACGTCTGTGTGACTTGGATACCATTTCATAGAGTCACACTGGATCCTCTTATGTCTTGCCAATTAAATTATCTTCTCCAGCCTTTATTCCTGCCAAAGAGGTTCAAGCTGAGATTAGGTCACACTCCTCTTAAGTTGTTCTTTGAAATAGTGTGGAAGGCCTCATGGAGAATCTGAGCACGCACAAGCATTAATGCCTCGGCTTCCCGGCCTCTGTGGTAGATAAATTTTTTGTGGAAGTTCCTCCTGTTGTGTAGCACTGCCCGAATCTCTAAAAAGTGGAGTCCTCTTTAATCTTATTAAATTAAGTATAGCACTTTCAGAAACTGTGGTAAATGTGAGATTTGACTATTACTGTACCAACAGAATTACAGATCAGGCACTTGCAGGAGCTAAAAGGGGGTTCTTAAATCAGTCCTCTAGGGCATTCTGGGGACCAAAATGATGGTCTGTCTTGTGTTTTTCTAAAACTGCCTCTATCCTGCTCCACATCTAGAAAATCTGTTTTTATGAGCTATCTAAATATTTGCTATTTTGCATGTTTTGCATCCTGCTCTTTGCTTCAACATTTTTTCCCCACCAGAATGTTTCGTAAGACACCACTAAGATAATAGGCATTTGTTTGAAAGAAAACAAGGTATAAAATTGAGCTTTCAGCAGATTTCATATTATCACCAAGGTACCAGTTTTCTATAAAGAGCCAACTGCAACCTCAAACTCTAGGCTTGCAGGAGGCTGGAGAGCTTTCTCTAAAACACTTGTTTCTAGTGCCTCTTAGGACTTGATAAGGTGGTCAAGATGAATTTCACTTTTGTTGCCCAAAATGAGAGAGGAGGACCTCCAGTTGCTTTGTAAAAGTGGGCACAAGGACAAGAAGTCCTGGGGGTGTGGTGCCCAGTTCCACTCAGAACATACAAACTTCTGAAACCTAATTATTCTCAGCCACTTGTCCTTCACACACCTGCTTTCCTCTGCCTAATAACAAAATCATAGTCGTGTCTTGTCTGAGTGCCTACATTACTTTCTGATTCTGCGGAAAGACGACTGCAGACTCTCAGTGCTCCGGTCCCCCCATGCCTGCATGTGACTCCGTGGAGAACACACTGCCCATATTGCAGAGACTGGAAAAGCACACGCAGCCCTTGCTTAAATGTTTGCTTACATAACTGCTGGCCTGGTAGACTAGTAATAGGAAGAAAAGATAGGCTCTAGATGACATATTTTTTCAGAACCGGGTCTCTTTATTAAGTGTTCTCAATCTAAAGAATCATTTTAACAGATTTAACAGAATAATAAATGGTTGAAAATGTATAGGCAACTAGACTTATCAAGGTGATCATTTCACAAGGTACACAAATGTCTAATCACGGTGGTTTTCATCTGAAACTGATATAATATTGTATGTCAACTGTAATTAAAAGATAAATATTAAAAATATTTTTAAATATAAAAAATTTTTAACAGAAAATTTTTAGACAAAAGAATTAAAAACAAATAATTTAAGGAGCCTTTCTCATCTTTTGAGTATGGTCCTTTGAAATGTCTTTTTTATTTGTAGAACAGGACATACTTTCTGTATCATATGTCTCATACTGGGCTTCGTGCCAACTGCCTGTGTTACTTAAGGTGTTGATGAGGTAGAAGGAAAAAGACAAGACACACTTCACATCCCTGTTTTTTTAAACAATTTTTTTATTTTTTAATTACAGTTGGCATGCAATGTTATGTTGGTTTCAAGTGTACAACATAGTGATTGACATTTATATGACTTCTGATCACCCCAGTAAGTCTAGTACCCATCTGACACCGTACATAGTGATTATAATATTATTGACTATATTTCCTATGTTGGACTACATCCTGTGACTCTTTCTACAGCTGGCAATTTCCACACATTAATCTCTTCCCCTTTTCACCCTCCCCCACAACCTCTCTCCCATCTGGCAACCGTAAAATGTTTTCTGTACCTATGAGTTTATTTCTGTATTAATTGTTCATTTATTTTTTTTAATTCCACATATAAGCGAAATAATATGGTATTTCTCTTTCTCTGTCTGACATTTTTTTTCTTTAACATAACAGCCTCTAGGTGAATTCATGTTGTTGCAAATGGCAAAACTTTATTCTTTTTTATGGCTAATATTCCACTGTGGATACATACCATTTCTTCTTCATTTATCTGTCTCTGGGTGGACACTTAGGGTACTTCCATATCTTGGCTACTGTAAATAATGCAACAATGATTGTAAGGGTAAATATGTCTTTTCAAATTAGTGTGTTTTGGGTATCTTCAGATAAATTCTCAGAAGTAGAATTTCTGGCTCCTCTTTTGTCTCTTATTATTGCCTTTGTTTTAAAGTCTACTTCATATGACATAGATATTGCTAATCCAGCTTTGTTTTTTAATTTCTATTTGCATGAAATATCTTTTTAATCCCTTTACTTCTAGTCTGTCTTTCAATCTGACATGGGTCTTTTATAGACAGCATATCTATGTGTCTTATTTTCTTATCCATTCAGCCACCCTGTGTCTTTTGATTGGTGCATTTATTCCATTTACATTTAGAGAATTATTGAGTTGTGTAGCTTTTGTCATTTTATCATTCATATTTTCTTGCCTTTTTCTTCTTTATTTCATAGAAATCTCTTTAGCATCACTTGTAATGCTGTTTTGGTGGTGATGATCTCCTCTACCTTTTTCTTCAGTCATTTTCCTCTTTTTTGACAATGTAGTTCCAAAACACTTCTCCATGCAAGTCCATTTTGCTTTGTGATTCAATAAGGTCTTATCCGCCAAAGAAATACTCATGGCAAGAAGGCAATGGAATCTGTACTCTTCTTTCACAGTTGAAGATATTATCATATTCAAATTCAACATGAATATTTGTTTGTCTTGCTTTTAAATATTGGAGGAGGAGTATGTAAGATGTCAGATGCTCAAAGATGCTTCCTTATTACTCTTGCCAGTTCACACGCATACACACAGTGTCTTAGTCTCTTCTCTCACACACATAAACCCCACTTGCAAATGGTTTGCAATGCTTCTCTTCCCACCCAAGTGCCATCTTTCTGCCACATGCTCCATTTTCTTGCCTACTCCATCATGTCTTATAATCAGCCATTTTAGCCAACTAAACAACTTTACAAAATCTTCCTTATATAGCTTTTGTAAGTGTATTTCTTTATTATAATTACACGGTGTAAAAAATGAGTTAAGTGAAACCTTAGCTGTGTTCAGATGTAAAAAATAGATCACCAATACCAACAGAACTAAGAACTGATGTTTTCCTATAGATTTGAAAGATCATTTTAAATTCATATTCTTTACAAGTCTAGTTTTTTCTTCTTTTCCAAATTCCTAACTGGCTCCTGGCTCCCCTTGTAACTTCAGCTCCCCCCACACTTAGACTAGTTCTAGAAGTTCTCACCCCACTGATTTTCTTTCTCATGCCCAAATAAGGCCAGACTTCCTATTTGCTGGGCTGCTCCACCTAGAAAGTTCTTTCACCAAATCTTTACATGTCTGGTTCCACGTAGCCAATTAGGTCTCAGTTCAAGAGCTCCCATCTCAGAAAAGTCTTTAATAACACCCACCTCAAATCTAATCTTTCTCACTCACATACAAGGAACAATCTGATAAAGGCTGACTATATAAATGAGAAGATTTCAGTACTTTAAAAATGATGTTCTGTTGTCTTTTAGCTTTCATTGTTTCTGATGAAAAGACAATATATATTTTTTAATTTATTTGGTGACAGAGACAGAGAGAGACATAGAGAGAAAGACAGACAGGGACAGAGAGACAGGAAGGGAGAGATGAGAAACATCAATTCTTTATTGCAGTTCCTTAGTTATTCATTGATTGCCTTCTCATATGTGCCTTTATGGGGCAGGGGTGGGGGCTAAAGCAGAGCAAGTGACCCCTTGCTCAAGCCAGCAACCTTTGGGCTCAAGCCAGCGACCATGGGGTCATATCTATGATCCCATGCTCAAGCTAGCAACCCCGCCTTCAAGCCGGAAGATCTTGTATTCAAGCTGCCAACCTCGGAGTTTCGAACCTGGGTCCTCTGTGTCCCAGTCCAATGCTCTGTCTACTGCACCACTGCCTGGCCAGGCAATATATTTTTTTAATTGAGGTATAATTTACATTAAATAATTTGTCAACCTAGAATTCTATATCCAAAGAAATGTTTTTCAATAAAAAGAGTGATAAATTCTGAGGTAAATATTTTTCAGCAGATATTCACTATTAAAAATATTAGCAGTTCTTTCAGTTGAAGAGAAATGATTCTAGAATATACATTAAAGAAATAACATCATAAATGTTGAACATGTACATAAACACAAAATGTTCTTTCTTTCATCCTTTAAGAGACAATTGATTGACACATGTCCAGCAATAAAATTGAACCCTTATCTTATCCACTCACAAAGATTAACTTGAAATGTTTCAAAGACTTAATCATAAGACCTAATGTATAAAACTCCTAAAAGAAAACGCAGGAAAGAAATTTCTAGGCATTATTCTTATTAGAATTTTTGGACGGCACCAAAATCATAAGTAACAAAAGCAAAAAAATATTAGCCCACCACTAGAAGCAACTACTGTTCTTATTTCTGTCTGTATAACTTAGGTAGCCAATGTTAACTTGATATATTTGGAATCACACAGCATGCATTTTTTAAGAAGCAATTACTTGTTAACATTTTCATACCACATGACAATGGCTTTGTACTGGCTAAAATTATAAGCACATCTATCTTTGCAATACCATTAAAAAGTGAAATAAACAAAATATTTGTGATCCCATACTACATATAGAAAAAAAGTCTAAATTTTTAAATAATAATAATTTAGATTTAAGAGACTGTCTTAAAAATTAACTATGCACGTTTATATTGTTTGTGGATGGTGTATTACTATAATGTGTGAAGATACTGAATTTAACAGACCAGGATTGAATTAACTTTTTATTAAAGTTCTATATCCAGGCTGCCTGCAAAGAAAAGCGTGCACAAACTCTACATTTCTGTCAGTGTGAAGAAATACATTATCCCTCCGAGAATGCTGAACAGCCATCTCAGCTAAGTTCTCTGCTCTCCATCAAGACATCAATCTAATCTGTCATCTCAGCAGCACTCACTGGCCATTCTGTGAAGCATCCCTCCCTCTCAGCCATTTGAGAGTCCAGACTCCTAACCTTCAGTGTCACAAAACAACAAATCAGACTGTTGTAATCCAACAGTGCTTCTTAAGCTTAAAAAATAATAATAAAAACCTTTCTTTACAAAGCTTTTCAGGTAACTGTAAACAGATGTCCATCACCAAATATACCATTAGTCATTTTCCACATATAGGAATTGTCTAATTACCCATACTGTAAATTTTTCCTAGCTAGAGGAGAGAAAAACCCCTTCTATTTGACTTTTCTCTGCTTTATTTGCAATACTTTAATAATTGACATGGTATATGAAATAAAAGTTTATACCTTGTCTTTTACTGGGTTGCGCTTGTTTCCCAAGAAGAAATATTGAAGTGATTGCCCTTTAAATACCCATTTTATAGTGTCACATTTACAAAGATGTCTTGGGTCACCACAGTCATTGGAATTCACTTACCCTTCAGAAAATATTTCATTCTGTTCATAATATTACATTTTTTTTCTCATGTGAAATGAATAATCTATAGTCATATGTTGTTTCTTTCTTCAAGCCACAGGTTCTAAATTGAGTGTCCAGCGTTTATAATCAACTGCTTCATTTAATTCAGGTCGATTTTAAATGCTAGGCATTCATTTGGCGGGCTGTGAGTGGCCTGTGGTTTTGTTAGATCTACAGCATAAAGAAACAATTTTTCTTTTCCTGATCCTATAGCTGTCTATGAAAGGTGACACACAGTGAGACATAATGATAAGAAAAGCTACAGAAGCCCTGGGCAGTCAGATACCAGAGCCAGATGATTAAACAATTCTGTAGCATTCCCTAAAGAAAAGACAGGGGAAATGTCTAAAATGATGAAGCCTGAAAAATAAACACCCTCCAGAACAGAACTCACACGTGCCATATGAGCTTTTGTCCCTGCACACCCCACCCTCTGCCTCTATAGTTCTACCTATTAGAACAGAATTCAGAAAGGGAGGAATATTTCTAAAATATCTGTTTACTGGGCATTCTTCAGATGTTGGATAGAAATGCCAACTAGATTAACTTTAAAAAGTATAAAAGGGCTTAGAATTTTCTATGTCCCTCCACGAAGAAGATTGTTTTCATGCTTTCAAGGAACAGACCGAAAAGACACACTCATTCATTTTACTGATCCTACTTATTTATTGTTCGAATTCAGACACATTTAACAGCAAAGAAACTGAAATATATTTTGGACAGTTGGGACTGCTAGATCAATTACAAGTGATTGATGTGTTTACCTGGCAACCTCAAGACCTATTTAATTTTAAAAAGCAAACCCTTAATCCTAAATCTAATATGAAGATTTATAATTTGGGTAGGGCATTTTTAGGTCCCTAGAACACACTCTATATTGTCACTTTTGTTGTAGGTAGAATAGTGGGGAAGAAAGAAGAGTGGTGTGTCTAGCTTTATACCACACTTTCTGGAAATTCAGGAGTTAACTCCTTTCCTTTATTATCTTCGACTTGGTTGAAGGCAAGTAGCAGCCCTCTCCAGAGACAATTCTGTCAGCACTTCAAGAGCTCCCTCAAATGAGAATGGTCACATTCAATAGCAGTTAGAGAAAACAGAGGACATATTTGCTTTAACATGAGAAGAGAAAAACATTAACAAACTAACCATGCTGTTTTACATATATGAAAGGATCACACTTTAAAGTTAAAATTGCCTAACTCAATCTTACAATATGGCGTGGGTTGTCACTGTACCCGGCTAGGCTCAACCCCAGCCCCCGCTCCTGCTGGGATCCATTTCTCTCTTGCCAGACAGTCTTCCCCTTGGGAATTTCCTGTTTCCTGACTATTGGTCTCCATTCACACCTTCCAACTCATTTCAGTTTTTTTGAGAAAAAAAGGTGATAAAACTTCACTAACCTCTTAGCGAAATTCTAGCTGTGTATCTATGAACAGTGTGCTGATAAACACCCTAAAATCCCACCCCATTTCCCTACAGAATTGGACATCCTACAGTGAGGTATTAAGGGATTTAGTTTTTATTTTTCAGGATAACAATATCTTTTAACTACCTCTTCATGTTATCTATTGCAAAATTTCATTATGTAATTTACATGTTTTAATTTCCTTTGTTGTTTTTTCCCCTTTTTTTCTTTACTGCCTAAAGTCTGCTTTCTTTCACTAACTGTTCTCTGACTCATTATTTTTCTGCCCATCAACTGACTGTTTTAAGTCCACCAGAGGCTACTTAAAAGACTACGAAGCCTTCAGAGAACTGATTGGTTCCCTCACATCGGCTCAGTGCTTCTCACCTGTTTTTTTTTCTCTGATACCCTCATTGAGGCTGTCTTTCCAAGCATACACTGTACTATACCTATTATTAAAATAATACAAAATGTTATACACAGTTTACTTTTGTCACAGAAGCACTATTAAGTTGTGAAGAAAAGAGAACAAGAAGAAATCTAGAAATGGCTCCCATTACCATTGGTAATCAGCCACTGGGTATTCCAAGCTTCTGTTTTTAGAACTTCTCAGAACCATCTGTGGGTCTCCTAAAGATTCTGACTCCATGAATATCATCATGGTCAGTCCAGCAGCTCTGGCTCCTTAATCAAAAACAGAAAAAAAAATGAATGTTGCCTAAGGTAGTTTCTTCACCATAAGGTCTTTCAGAAAAGTGTTATGATCTGTTTTACCAAGGTTATGTAATCTTTAAAATAGACTTGGAAACTGTTTCTAGAAGAATTAAGCAAAATTTTGCAAACCATATAGAATATATTAAAATATTCATGCCAAAAATTCCATTTTTAATATGCCCTAATGATATAATTTGATTAATTAATGAACATATCTTTAATAGAAAAAAATGAAGCTATCTAAAAATATTAAGGGATTGAGTGATATGTACTGCATCTGTAATTGAATACATATAACCATTACAAAAAAATAACTGAGAGTTCTGTTTATTATCAGGAAGTATTTTTATGCTATTTTGCTGAGGGCAAGAGTGGTTTTCAAACAAAATATATAATATGGTTTAACATTGTTGCAAAATTATGGTTTTATAAGTATATAAAAGTACATATGGTTTTATAAGTTTGTGGGTAGATTTTACAAAATATATAGGTAATAGAATATACAAATATATTAACAAAGATTAAGTGACAGAACTATGAGTTATTTCTATTTTTTCTAGTTTCTTATAAGTGAGCATAGCTTAGTTTTGAAGCTAATGCAATTTAAATTTTATTTTAAAAAGTAGGGTTTACCTCATAGAGTAAGGACCCTAAACAAAGAATGAAGAGGTAATGTCTAGGATAAATTTTGAAGAAATAAAAAGAGTTGTCAAGCTGAATGCAATAGTTGCCTTTCAGGCAGAAGAAACAGTAGGGGCGAGGCTGTTAGATGTTGGGGGACTTGTTAGAGGGAATGGCATTTATGAACTACAAATGGTTCAATGTGGCTAGAATATACAATGCAATGGAAATAAAGTTGGTGTGACAGGCAAGAGGTAAATCTGGAAATACCACATATGCCAGGTGAAATGTTGAATTTTGTTCTGAAGGAATGTGAAGGGTTGTTTTTTTTTAAAGAAGACTGACATGATAGGATTGCATTTTTAGAAAGATCACTCTGGCAGTTCTGTGAAAAATAAATTGGCAACCTATTACAGTAAACTCTGCAAGAAATAGTAAGGTCCCAGACACAAGCAGTGGCGATGTGTTTAAAAAAAAGAAAACCGAATTTATAGACCCTTAGTAAGTAGAAACTCAGGACATAGCAGGTTGGAAGCAAGGATGCAGGTGTCAGTGAGAGCCTCTGACATCCGAGCTAGTACAATGGAATAGATAACAGTGCCGTTCACTGAGACGGAGCAGGAGAGGACTGAGGTTGAGGGCAAAGAGGACTAGTGCTAAAGAGAATGAATTTGAGATACCCCCAGCTCATCCAGGTCACGATGCCCATGGCAGCTGCACAGTAGAGTCTGCAGTACTGGAGGGACGTCTGGGCAGCTGATGTGAATTTGGTAGTCTTTTCTTCGTTAGCAACTGGGTTTTGAGAATATTAGTCTCTACTTGCCCTTGATATGACTTTCATTCTACAATCAAGAGCAATGACATGTCCCTCTTCTTCTCTATATAACGCTGTTCTTATTAAAATTATATCCACTGGTCTTCAGGATACTCAGTCCATACACAGTACAAGTTGTAAGAATAAATACAGAAGTATGTGAAATGAGAACGAAGAGAGCCCAGGAGTCAACTTTGAAATTACAATTACTTACTGCCCAGTTAAAAGAAAAAGAACCCAGAAGGAAGTCTGAAATTTATCTATAGGTAAGAGAAAATCCAGAAGAGAGTACTCTCACTAAGGTTAAGGGATGTGAGAATTTCAAGATGCTCTGGCTTCAGTGGTGTTGGAACTGAAGCTAAGTTAAGAAAAATAAGGTCTAAATATTGTCCATAGACTTAGCATCCTGAAAGTCATTGGCTATCATAAAGAGAGAGAGAGGGTGGGAGAGGAAGAGAGGGAGAAAGTGTGTTGTCAGGGGTGGGCTTTTTAATGTTTCACTGTTCTTTGCTGAGGAAAAAAGGATAGTAGAGTGGGAACATTTCAGGGGATAGGTGAAGAAAAGAAGCAAAAACTTATAGCATCTAAATCATAACAAAGGGACCAACTATGTCCCGGAAGATGAAAACCCCACCCTTGAAATAGATTCATAGGCCTTCAGGATGGATAGAGGTGTAGGTAAGTTTGAGTGTGGAAGAAATTTGAGGGGGTGTTTTCTAAATAGGGTAACAAAACTAAATTATAACTTTTTTTCGGTTTCCCCAAAAGGGACCAGATACAGCAACTTCTATCTGAAGAGTTCATGCCAAAATAACTCAGATTGACCACACAATTATTTTTAGAAATGGGATTTTAGAAAAACTGTACATGAATCAGATGAAATTACTACAGGAAAATAATAGAGCAGAGTTCAAGGCATTGAGAATACCAAGGAAGGTGCAATTTAATATAGGGCAGTCCATATAAGCCTCATTGAGCAGATAGCATTTGATTAAAACCTAAGAGATACAGAGAGAATAATAGCCAATGCCTAAAGAATGACATTGGCCTGTTTTCTCAACTAACAGCAAGAAATCTTCATGGTGGTTAGAAAGGAGTGAACAAAGGGAAAAAGAGGAAAGGGTCAAGTCAGCAAGATTATGTCTCTTTTGGGTGGCATTGTAATAATTTTGACCTTTACTCTAAGATCCTAAACTGAAGAGCCAAGAGGGCTCTGAATGAAAGTGTGACATGATTTGACTTATACAGTATTTTTAGATGATCATTCTGACTACTGTGTGGCAATTTGATCCTGGATGGAGAGGAATGACTAGAGGTGGGGAGATGAGTTAAAAACAGCAGTGGTTAAATGTGGTCAGATTTGGGATATATTTTGAGGGCAGATCCTACAGTACTTCTTGACAGATTGATTCTGTGGTTTGATGGACTCATCTTAAATGAGTTCGCTGGCTTTGGAATTTAACATCTGGAAGGATGGCATTGTCATGACCTGAAAGAGAAAGGCTATGGCTACACTGAGGGAGAAGAACAAGAGCTCAGTTTTGGGCATAGTGAATTCACAGTGTCTACTAAAATAGCCAAGGGGAGATTGCTGGTGGACAATTGAAAACATAAGTATGGAACTCCACAGAGAGCAAGAAGGATTTGATGTCTGTTTTTAAAAGCAAACTTACCAATTCTAAAGAGAACAGAAAAGAAAACTTTTATTTCCTGATCCCTCAATCCTTGGTACTCCCTCCTACACTTGGGTAAAGCATATGGAAGGGACTCAATCAATATTTGATCATCAAGTTTTGTGAGCACAGACTTCCATGAAGAGAAAATCCATCATCTCTTCTAGATTAAAGGATATGGGAATATTAGGTACTCAGAGGATTGAGTGGGAAAGACAAGAAAAGTATTCAGACAATTTTTGAGACAGGTAAAAATGGAACACAGAAGCAAGTTCTGCATCTGCCAGTTCCCAGAAGACTAATTGGGCCAAGTGATTCTGAGCTTTCTTTTGTATTTTGTTGGGATGAAGCCAGCCTTTAATTTCCTCAGAGGAATTTCTGTTTTCACCTGTTGAATTAATGGTTTTACTTAAGGAATTGATCCAGGATAGATTAAAAAACAAAAACAAAAAAACCCTGCATTATAAATTGAGGTCACCTCCAAACAATATATTCAAGTTCTAAATTATTTAGGGAACTTTGACAACCCAGAAAACATGATATTATTTGTTTGTCTAATTACATTTCATTTCCCCCAAAACCCCTCTGAATAGAATATAGTTGTATAAAGATAAAATCTTGCAATCTATCATGAAAAAAATGCAAGTCCATGTGAACATAAAGAGAACATTATTGCCTGACCTGTGGTGGGGCAATGGATGACCTGGAATGCTGAGGTCGCTGGTTCAATACCCTGGGCTTGCCTGGTCAAGGCACATATGAAAATTGATGCTTCCTGCTCTTCCCTCCTTCTCTCTCTCTCTTTCTCTTCTTTCTCTAAAAATGAATAAATAAAATCTTTTTTAAAAATTTTAAAAAAAGAGAATATTATCTCTGAAGTGATAAAATGCCCATAGCTTCAATCTTCCATTCAACTTGAGCAGGTACCCGCCATCTTGGCCATGATAACTCTACGAGGAACCAAACTGTATCAGACAGGATTATTGCACCGGGCAGCTTCCAAACCCTCTTGACACTGATTTAATTGAACTAGAGATTTTCTTTTTCTTTTAATATCTTGAACATTTCTGTTTTCTTAGTGAGGTCAAGCTGCTGAAGAGCCAATCATATCCAAAGAGTCAGGGCCAAGGAACCAAAACAACAATTTGAAGTGGTCCAGCCTGAGAGGATTAAGTTATATTAAAGTGCCCTACTTGTGTCAGCTTCAGTTCTATGCTCCTTTTGACTGAAGCTGGCATCTCTGGCAGAGAGAAAATCAGCCCTCATCCTCCTGAGTCAATTTGCAGTTTGGCTTTGGGGAGTTTTTGTACTGCAACAATATGCAGAGATATCTGTTCACATTCAGTTCATCCTGTGAGGAATGATTAAAGCTAATTTGCCTTGGTTGTTTGTTAAGCCTCCACAGATATTTTTGCCTGTGTTCTACCCAATAGAACAGCATTAGACTTCCTATGATAATGCCAGAGCCCTACATTATACCCTACACCCAATTTTTACTGAAGGTATACTTGAGACTGACCTGATCAAGTTTGAAAAAGAGGAGAAATTCTAGGCTGGTAGAACTGAGAGTAAAAAGTAGATTGTTTCACCTCTCTTATTCATCAGCCCTCCAATCACTCGATATGCCCCCTGACAGTAAGAAAAGGAATCGTAGCTACAAAAAGTTAGTGAAAAAATATAGTCATTCCAGTTCTTTATTCCATTTGATTCAAGTAGTATGAGGTGTGTGTGTGTGAGAGAGAGAGAGAGAGAAAGAGAGAGAGAGAGAGAGTGTGTGTGTGCGTGCGTGTTCCTTGCCTCCCAAATAATGTAAGCTCCTGAAGGTGGGACTAATACATTTTACTTCTATGGTAGACTTGTATTCCTCTGCCCTTCCACTTTAATGTAGCCTAAACTATGTTGTTATACATTTTAATTTTTATGATATCTATCTACTATATTATATTTTCTAAGAGATAAATTTTTTTACTTCTCGACAAGAGCTAGAGTACCAAGCTTCAAATTATTGACACTTTATAATGACAGTTATTCATGGATTTTTGTGCCAAGTGATTTTTTTCCTCAGTTACTTTGCCCTTAGGAAAATTAAAAGTTCCTTTTCCTACTGCTGGGTGTCTATATTTCATCTTCCTTGTAGATATACAATTTAGGTTAAAGGCTTAGGTATTCCATTGTCACTAATAAATAAAAATAGTTGATATGAGCGTGAAATTTTTACTGCTACAAAATGAAATGTGATCAAAGAAATACATTGACATATGCTCAGATTTTTTTAATTGTCTAAAGATTTAAACATGAGAGAATTTATTGCCCATAATTAAATTTTTTAATAAATAAAAAGTATTAAAGCCCAGAAGGAAAGTTGTTTGGAAGTGGGGAGTGAGTTAGGAGTGTGTGCAGCAATCCAGGTGATAGAAATGAAGACTCAAACCTAGGGCTGATAGCATAGTGTTGTGGTTAACAGCATGAATTCCAGAGCCAGTCAGCCTGGGTTAAAGTCTATCTATTATTTCCAGTAGGTGACTTCAAACAAGTTATTTAACTTCTTCATGCTCCGAATTCCTCATCTATAAAGAGAGTATAATTCTTATACCAACCTCATAAAGTGGTCTTGAGGAATAAAAGAATTTGTGTATGAACTGTGCCTGGCCCAGAGTGAGTACTATATAAATGTAAATTAATGTTCACTAATCCACTCAGATTGAGTATTTCTTATCAGAGATGAGAAATAGCAAAGTCTACCTACTTTTCAGGAAGCTGTGTAGATTAAATGTGGCATGTGATGGGGATAGTGAACTTTCAAATAGTTCAGAGTCAGAAGAAATGGGTTTTGAAGTACTCATACTTTGTCACAAACAAATTCTGCATGGTGACTTTTGAAGAGGAGGGGGAAGTTAGGTATAAAAAAAATATATCTCTTAAACTGTCTTAATTTTGAGAATTGATGCACACAAGTAGACCAGGGCTAATTTTAGAATTCAGTCAACTCTCCTAAACAACGATGAAAATCACAGCATGTCATCTCTTACTATTTCTTGCTCCCTTAAAGCCCACGTTCACGCACACAGGCACATATACATGCATGCATACACACAGGCGCTCAGCAATGACATTTGGTAATGAGCTTTCAAATATTTGGAAGTCATTAAGTTAAAGTGAGGAGATAGATCGTCATCAAGACTCACTTTTCTAGGAGAACAACTGATAATGACAGTGTCTTGAAAGACAAGAAAAAAGCTTATGGCTTTCTCCCACTGTGAGTTCTGAAGCAGTAGCTATGAAAAACATGCTCCTTTGTATCTTTTCAAATATAATAAAAATATATAATGGAATAGAGAACATATTTCCCAGAAGTTAGAGAGAAATAATTACAAGTCAGTATCAACATTAATATGCTGAGTTAAAGGAATGAAAACTTGGTCTTATAGCATCTGGATTACAATTTTAAAATAATGAAAACAAAAATTTTTAATTGTTGCATAAGGGTCCAGTCTCAGCATCTCTTTTTATTTTCATGTATTTAAAAGATTATCAAATGCTCTTGTTTTCTCCTCTCTTTTTGTTTCATTAATGGAATCATTGATGTTATACTCTCCTTGATAAGTTTTGACAACTATAATGAGAAAACTTAAATGATGTAATAATTAGAAAGAGAAAATAAGAAAAAATGATCTGCACAGAATTAGTTTGACATAAGTGAGTGAGAGAGAGCTCAGCTATGTGAACAATATATACTTATAAAAATACATGAATATTTTTAAAGTACTTTGAAATTTTGGGAGTAAGGGAAACAATTCTAAGCACCATGTTTTTAAACTTCAATTTTAAAAAGATGTTTCCATAAATAAATCTCTAAATTAGCCCACAGTTTTCAACTTCTACACCCTTACAGGGAAAAAAAATAAAGAAAGAAACAGAAACCATTTGGGCCACTCAGTACATGTTGGGGACAAAAATTAAATTAAAAACTATCTTTCATCTTGTGGAAATGGATGAATAGTTTGAGTATAAAGAACTTTTGGAGAGAAGAACTATTGGTGTGTCTCCAAGGAGCTCAAAGTCCATTCATAATTGTGATTTCATTGATCTTCACATTGACCTGTAAACAATATGAAACATACTTTCCATGTCACTATTTAATCATGAAATCTTGAAGTATAATTATTTAAATGAGTAAGCCAAACATGCATGAAAGTAGCTGAAAACAGGAACAAGTTAATTCCTTACAACCTAAGGAAGGAATTAGTGTCTAACACTAAGTGGTAGACATCATGCTTAGTTTTTTGCAAGTAAAAGAAAACCTTCAATCTGCTTGGATCAACTTGTTCTTTAGAGTTAAAAAATAGTCAAAACTCCCATTGCATGTACAATGTATTCTGCACTATCACTGAGGAATTCTTGGGGCCTTTCTTAAAACCCTTAAATCTTTCAGCTAAATTTTCTATTGACCCTTAACAGTTCATCTTGTACATTGTCACCTTGAGTCCTTTAGTTCCACAAAGTACTGCTGATGTAAGAATGCATAGGAAATCTTCAATGAAGTTTAAGGTATAATGAGATTTTGGGAAGATGTTGATATGTACAAACATACCAAAAAAAAATTAAAATAAAAACTTGGATAATAGCAATCTATATTTTGAAGATTCCACTGTTTATATTCTTGGGTAATTTTTTCCAGAGGCACAGATCACTTCCATTCGGCCAGGCTCCTACTCTGCAATGACCCAGCAATTCCTCTAGAAGGTATTTCACTAAGGGAAATGAAAATATATATTCACAAAAAGATGTATACAAAATGTTTAGGGCAGTCTTATTTATAGTAGCCCAAATCTGGAGGCAACCCTAATTAATGACTCTCAACAGATGAATACATAAATAAATTGTGATATTATGGGAAAACTATCCTGTAGTAAAAACCCAGGCATTTTGACATTGGAATGATAACAAAAATAACACAAAAAGAGACTTAACATGTTTAGCCTACTATTTCAGCTCTTGAAACTTACCACATGAATGAGAACAAGCAAGACTGCCCTGATGAGTGATTAAATATGTGAGACCACAGAAATGTGTTTCATTTGTTCTCATCACCTCAACTAACAGCCAAACCTGAGAGAAATATCTGCCTCAATGATTGACAGCCAACCACAGATGCTTGAGAGAAGTCAACCATGTCTAGCAGAAGAACTGCCCATCTGAACTCAGCCCAACTTGCCAATCCACAGAACAATGAGCAAAAAATGAATGGTTGTTGTTTCAAACCCTAAATTTGGGGATGGTTTGTTATGTAACAAAAATTAACTGAAAATAATACTCAGACAATGGAATGTCGGTTGAAAATAAAACAGAATAGATTACTGATAGTACAAGCGATTTGGATAAGTTTCAAAAATAGTATGCTCAATGAAAGAAGCCAGACACAAAACAGTATGATTCTATTGTATAAACTTCAAGAACCAGCAAAATTATTCTCTGGTGATTGAAATCAGAACAATTGCCTGGTAGGTGGTGTAGGGATGAAATGGGAGGAATAGTGACAAAAAGGGTTCAAGAGGGAACTTTCTGGGATAATGAAATTATTTGGGGGGAGTCTTAAAAATGCCCATAGCCCAGTTTAAGAGTTAATATAAATTACAATAAAATTAATTAAGTTGGCCTGACCAGGCGGTGGCGCAGTGGATAGAGCATTGGACTGGGATGCCGAGGACCCAGGTTCAAGACCCCGAGGTCGCCAGCTTGAGCGCAGGCTTATCTGGCTTGAGCAAAATAAAAAAATAAAAAATAAATGTTCACCAGCTTAGACCCAAGGTCGCTGGCTCAAGCAAGGGGTTACTCGGTCTGCTAAAGGCCCACGGTCAAGGCACATATGAGAAAGCAATCAGTGAACAACTAGTGTCGCAACGAAAAACTGATAATTAATGCTTCTCATCTCTCTCGGTTCTTGTCTCTCTGTCCCTATCTCTCTCTCTCTCTCTCTCTCTCTCTCTCTCTCTCTCTCTCTCTCTCTTTGTCCCTGTAAAGAAAAAAAGAAAAAATAATAAAAAAGAAAAAAAATAATTAAGTTGTATAATATATAATATATAGGTATTTAACAGAGTGTTATATAAGCACAGAGCAAGTAATGTATACCTGTGCTTTTTGGCATTTAGGAAATACTTTCCTGAAAAATAATCTTGAAGTAGCCCATGTTTCATGTAGGTGTTCACTGTGTGCAGTTAAGTTGTTTTTGTTAGATAGGAAAATGACATAACTTCATAAGCATGAAGGTATCAAACAGTATGGCATGTATGTTGGGGAAACTGCCCAGAGATTCAATATGGAGAAGTAAACGGGAGCCACAGGAGTTGGAGTTAGAAAGGTAGGCTTGAGCAAAATCATGTATGTTCTTGAATGCTTTGCTATGAGTTCTTTATCTTATGAGCAAGGAGAACCATTGATGAGATTTTTCTACCTTAGAACCATACCTCCTAAAGTGAGGTTCACCTTGCTCATCAGCAGTAAACTGAAGGTAATTAGTGGCTCACCAATGTATTTGTTACATTAGAAGCCTATTGTGGTGTGTGGTGTGTAGAAGCATACAGAAATGAATCAGAGGACTATAAAAGCATGATGAGTTAGAACTACTGAAAGAGAAGTAACATGGTAATTAAATAAGTGTGAGAACAGTCCAGTTCTCCTAGATACTCCAGGTTTCTCACAACTGGCATTAAACTCCTCTGTGGTTTGTCTGGCAGCTGAGCCAGATTGTTTTCTGCTGATTTCCAAGCTCTGCTAATTCAAAACTCAATGCTTTACTCTGTATCTAAATTTCCAACTTGGAAAACGAAGTGAACTTCATTTTAGGAATATTTTTTTTCTGATTTTGAATTTACTCTGAATTTTGCAATCTTACGTTTCCTTCATTTAAGAGTGTAGTCAGTTTTACCAGCTGGATAAGTTAGCAATACTGTGTTAAGAGTGAAAATAGGATTTCAGGCTTGTACTGCTCACAAAAATTAGGGGATATTTCAAAAATGAAGATGAAGCTATAAAATATCTCATAATTTTTGTGAGCAGTTAAGTTCTCTCCTAACCATCTCTTAATCTTGGGACATCACTTAATTTGACTTAGTCTCAATGATCTGATTATAAATAATAGATAATGATAGAAACATTCACTCTTTTTGGTTCTGAAAAGAATAGATGGAATAGTTACAAAGATGTTAGCATTTGTTCAGAATACAGTGGGCAGTCCAATAATGCCAGCTATTAACTTGAATATTAATTACTAATCCTTTTCTACCTCCCAATCATTTCTGGAATGTAAAGCATTAGTTAGGTGATTGGTTGTTTTGAAGTTTAAACATTGGCAAACAAAAAAATAAAACACACAAATACAATAACAGTTTTTCCTAGTTACATATTCCCAAATAGTAATAATTGTGTTATAAGTAGTTAATGAAATCCTTTCATTATGAGATGTGTCTTTCACCCTCATATTACTATAGGTTATGTGGAAAAAAGATAAACTAGGAATTATGTTGAAAATAAGGAAACTCGGACCTGACCAGGTGGTGGCGCAATGAATAGAGTATCGGACTGGGACATAGAGAACCCAAGTTCAAAACCACAAGGTTGCCGGCTTGAACACTGGCTCATCTGGTTTGAGCAAGGCTTACCAGCTTGAGCCCAAGGTTGCTGACTTGAGCAAGAGATCACTAACTCTGTTGTAGCCCCCTGGTCAAGGCACATATGAGAAAGCAATCAATGAACAACTAAGGTGCCGCAACAAAGATTTGATGCTTCTCATCTCTCTCTCTTCCTGTCTGTCTGTCCCTATCTGTTCTTCCTTCTGTCTCTGTTTCTGTCACATACACACACACACACACACACACACACACACACACACACAGAGGAAACTTGGATAGAAAGGAAGAAAGAATCTGTGAAGAACACCAATCATAGCCAAGTTCAGATTCCAAAGTTATTCAATCCAACTAGATTATACTGCTACATATGGATAGAGTTGACAAGTCTTTTAAGTGACACTTTGATTCAGTTTTGTTCCTTATAAAATCATTTTGGGGAAAAATCTGATCTCTAAACTTGTGTCTTCTCCAATCCTTATTCTCCTTGGGTTTCTTTTTTTTTTTTCTGTTACTGCCTTCACTCCCATTCGTCTCCCTCAGCCACATATTATACCTCGTACTTTGATTTGGAAGCAGGCTTCATTAAATGCTACATACAATACATTTTCATAGAACCTATGGCTTATTCTCAAAGATATCATGATAAAAAAAAAAAAACCAAATGCTCTAAGCTTCCTATTTAACTATATTTTCAAAACTCTAATAATACATCTGAGTTTACTATAATATTTTGAAGCAACTTTTCTCTCTAGCTGGTATGTCCTGATGTTTTCTTTTTATTTTTTTCCTTTTTTAGTATAGTGAGAACACTATTGTTGATATTTTTATATTTAATCAGTAAATTATTTAGTAAATTATTTTAGAGAATGGTGAGTTTGTCATTTATCACCTCTTCTGGCACTCATCTGACAAAAAAACAAAATGCCTTATTAAGATTCATCAAAGTGGAGCAGCATTAATGCTTTCTTATATCCAATCACATAACCAGTCAGTCTGGCCCAAAGAGTCTGGACTGTGAGAGGACAGCCTGTTTCCAAGCTGTGGCCAAATCAACACATCCATCATGCTAGCAAAGATTTGGAGGTCAATATGTAGTTTGTCTAATGAGATTTATGGTTTTCAGCTGTATTTCTGGAAAGAAACACTTAACTGGAAGTCATCTTTTAGTTGAGAAGATGACAATTGCTCAACCCCAGAAAGGTCTCTAATGGTTTCTAGTCTACCTAGTATCCTCAAATGAAATGGAAAGAATGACTGCTGCCCAAACAGAGATCCTAGAAGGCCCCTGGTTCCCTAGAGATGTGGACAAAACAGAATCTTAGAGACCAAAGATAATATCTTATTCACTGTCCCCAAAATAGTAGATGGCTTGTTATATTTGATCACGGTTACTTGAACATGAAAGAACACAGGATACTCATTAATCTAGCATGGGTTGGTGTGTTTACTTTGCCCTTTGACAGATGCTAATTCAACTGCTTATTTACGTAGAAAACATCTGAATGGACTTCTTATTTTTAAGCAATAAATTTTTATTTCTAAGAAAAATAATTAACTCATTTCTTATATTTAAAATGCCTGAGGTAAAGTGATCACAGAAATCATCTGGTTTTCAATGTTGTTCCCAGGAAACAGTTAACCATCAATTTATATAGGGAATTCTCCCTCATCATTGTCATAGTCATCAGCAGCAGGAGCAGCAGCAGCAGCAGCAGCAAATTGTTTATTGAGAACCTTCTATGAGCCAGAAGTTTATTCATCATATGTCGTTCCTCTGTCTCTCTTCACGGTGTGGTTACAGATGTTTAGGTGTCTCCTTTCATCTGTGACACCAGCATTGAACACTGTCAGCATTTTAACTGACGGGGCCAGAAGGAAGCAGGGCTATTCACCTCACTTGTTCTAGATACAGTAATTTCTTCAGATAACCTAGGACCACTCTGCTTGTTTAGGCATCCTCCACATAATTACAAAATTTGATCATCAGATCATTACTGTCCTGCCTCAAGAAGTTTAAAATGTCATACAGAAGAGAACTTAAGGCGAGACACCTACAACGTGCCTATTGAAATCTCCCTTCAGCTCTAAACTGATCTATCTCTTCATCATTGCTCTCTGCGGAGTCCAGCCCATTACCCAGATAAAGTTCTAGTGTGTAGTCTTGATGCATATTTTATGCATATACATATGCATACATACTCTGCTGATGTCATATCACTTATAGTTTCTTGAAATATGGTGTAATATGTTCCGCAGACCCAGGGGAAGTATATATTCTACATTTCATCTTCTAATTTTGCACCTCTGAAAAAGAAATTATTTTAATATTGGTTATTTTTGCAACTAGAATTCCAATACAATTCACCTAGTGTCTTCAGAAGAATCTGGCCTTGTTTTCCTATTGTTATTGAACAGCACACTAATTCCAATGAAACACACTGAAATTTTTAGCCTTGTCTGTTAATGTTGACAAACCTATGATGTGCTAATTTTTTGCATATGTCTTACTAGTAGAATTAATTTTCCTTTAGTTTCCCTGTTATCTCTGAGCAAAATTATGTTAGTTGTACTATTTGCTCACAGAGAAATTATGTAGTTATTTTGTTGAAAAGTTTTGACCAGCAGTATTGATTGTATGCATTCAACAGAACATTTTAAAATTGCACTTTCTTTCTCAAATGCTTCATTATAAAGAAATGAGAGTCCCTATTCTATGTGACATTTATACAATCTTAAACTCAGTTTTACTCCTAACACAGTGGAGTGTTGTTGATAGATTGCTCTTTACATTTCTTATTTTTTAATTGAGACATAATTGATATATAGCATTATATTGGTTTTAGGTGTACAACATAATGCAGTTATTTTTAATAAACAGTTTTGGTTAAGGACTCCCATTATGGCTCCTACCTCAAAGATTGAAAGCATCTTGTGACAGTTCTGCTGAACTTGGTAAGCCATTTCTTTTATCACCTCCCAACTGTCATATGTATAGAAAGGTTGAACTACACTACTCTCAGTACATTTTTGAAGTTAATCTGATATTTAAAGTCTGAGAGAGGTATTAACCCTGATAACATTTGACTTTTACTAGTTGTCTTTCATCCTGCCTGAATATCTTCTGTTCTGCCAACTTTACTAAAATATTAGACTCATTTGAACTCGAGTAAATTTTTGGTATGTTTGCTCTGAAAAAAAAAAAAAAAAGCTACTAGTTTCCAGAAGCTGATTTATAATGGGAATTATTGGTTAAGCCAGTGTTGGCATTTGGTTCAGTCCATTTCCCAGCCTTAAGTAGATAATACAAGTTTGCATGTACATCTACTTTTATTTAATCTTTTAAAAAGTGTTTAATACAGTCATGCTTGATGATGCAGCACAATACCTAAAGGCTGGTATTAAGATATGTTTCTGATCCTCTGAAAAGCTTTTCTGACTCAGTAGGCTGTGAACATTCACAATAGCCCTAAAGGCAATCCTCCATGAGTTATTTTAGGTTGATACCTGCACCTGGATTATTTGTAGCGAAGAAAACTTGCAAATGCTCTCTAATAGTCCAGCCAGTAGAACAGTTGGGAGAAAAATCACCTAGTGGAAAACAGAAATGATGCACTGGCCCCCATTAAAAAATTCATATAAAAAACTTCCACTAATAACACTGATATAATCATTTTGGAATCCTTTGCTGAAGCAATCTCAAATTATATAAATGGGATAAGATGCAAAAGAGCAAGTAAGATATTTACAACTTAAGAGTATATTCAGTGATAATATCCCCCCTGTTCAAATTCATATTATAAAAAAGCATGGGTTTATGGAATCTGAATTATGAATTCAGAAAAAAAAATTGGTGATTTAATTTCAATGAATTATAGAACTGATATATTAGAGAATGAAGTAATTGCAGATAAAAAAAAAATAGTGTTTGCCAGCCCCAGTCTCTACTCCCAGGCGAGAAAGCGTTCAACAACGATTAGATATTGTATCAACATCAGAAACTATTGTGGACTTCAATTTGGTCAAAGGGCTCAGAGTCATGATATGTCTTTGTACTTTAGAAAACAAATATTTCCACCTTGTGTAAATATATTTGAAATATTTTATTATAACAGAAAATTTTTTAACATAAATAACAGTACCTTAAAATGTATTTTATTTAAATTAAACATTTTATCTGAGATAAATGTAGAGTAGAAGCATTCATATAAAATAATACAGCAAAAATTAATAATATAGTGAGATCTATGAACCCTTTACCCAGTTTCTACCAGTGGAAACATCTTATAAAACTATAGAACAGCGTAAATATTAGGGTATTGACATTGATGCAGTCAAGGTGCAGAACAATCTATCATCACAAGAATCCCTCAGATTGCCTTTTTATGAACCACATCCACTTCCTTGTGATCCCACCCCCCTTTCTTAGGGCCTGGAAGTCACAAATCTGTTCCTCATTTTTACAGTTTTGTCATGTCAAGAATATTATATAAATAGAACCATCCTGTATATAACCTTTGGGGTTGCCTTTTTCCACCCAGCATAATTATTATCTATGTAAATTCATGCAGGTTGTTGCATGTATCAATATTTGCTTCCTTTTATTGCTGAGTAGTATGTCATGATATGGTTATACCACACTTTGTTTAATCATTCACTCACTGAAGGTCATTGAGTTGTGTCTAGTTTTTTTTTTTAGCTTTTATGAGCAAAGTTACTCTAAACATTAGTGTGCCTGTTTTTGTGTGAACTTGTCTTCATATATCTAGGATAAATGACCAGGAGTACAATTGCTGGGTCTTTCTATAGTTGTGTGTTTAGTTTTTAAAGACCTATGAACTTTTTTCTGAGTAGCTACATATACATGTTAGGAACTGAGGGCCAATGGGGTCTTTGCAGTTTAGATTTTTGGGGGACAGAGGTGTGGGGAACTGGCAGTAAGCTGACACTCTGCCCAACTCTCCACTTCACTTATTCTGTGAAGTTGCTAAAGGCTATTTTGCTATGGTGCTGATTGTTTATACTCATCTTACCCCCCCCCCCATGTTTGCTGGAAAGACTGGAGGCAAGTTTCTTCTATCCTTTGTTTTGTGTAAAGTTAAGGTGTTATGTATGGTGGGGGTTTTCTACACTTGGTAGAATTCTTGGGTTGCCTTGGAAATGTGATCAGAGATCTCTTTGATTTGCTAATGGCCTTACTTTGCCCTATAAATAAAGCAGGAAGTGAGTGTTGAGTGTGCTCTGTTCTTTCCATTAGCATTGCAGAGGCCTCCCAAGCCCATCCTTTTTCTCTAAGCCTATTTTTTAATTCCACGTCATTCCCACTCAGGACCTGCAATTACTAGCTGTGCTGGTTCGTGGCAAGTGGCACCCAAACAGGGACCTGAGAAAGGGAAAACTAAACTAAAGGCAGGTGATGGAACTCCCCAGGTGCACACAATAAGTAAAAATTTTGAGAAGAGTTTTGGGGGAAAGTATAATTGGGAGTAATAAATTATGGGACAGTTAAGGTCAAAAGTAAGGGACCTTTTTCTTTTTGTACAAATGTTTTTATTTGAGAAGTTGTTGTTTGATCAGAGTGAGCTAGAAACAGAGGGATGCAAATATGAGAAGACCTTGGAGTCTGAGGATGACTCGGGAGATAATGAGCGTGTCACAGATATGGCTGCCCTAACCTTTGCACCTCCACCACCCTCTGCTCTTTCTTATGGTTATCGGGTTGCTCCTGGGGTGTTTGTCTCAGACCTTTGGAGATTCCCACTCCAACAAGCTTTAGATCAGCTCCAGATATATGAAAAAAAGTGTAAACAGGCAGAGAAGGATCCTCAAACTCCTCAAAGAGATCTCCTGAGCATGGCTTTTTAAAGATCTATAATGACCAAAAGGAACAAGAAAAGGCAGACAGAGCCCAAAGAGATCAGGCAAAACACCAGCTCTTGGCATATGCCCTTAAAGGCTCCAATGCCCTGAAGGGGCCTCATAAGCCTCCATCAGGACCCTGCTTGAAGAGTAGAAAGGAAGATCATTGAGCTAAAGCCTGCCTGGCTTGGTGGCCCCTGCAAGGGCCACACCTTTGCTGTAGGAAAAAGGGACACTGGAAGGTAGACTGCCCCCTCACTCCTCCAAAGGAAGGTTTAGTCTCTTCCAGCCCTACCCCAGCCACCTCTGACCTAATCTTGCCTGTTGGGACTTGCCACTGAAGACTGAAGGTGCCCAGGGCCATTGGCCCCATCTCACATCACCATGGATGAGCCTAGAGTGACCATCCAAGTAGCAAGTAATCTGCTCTCATTTCTTATAGACACAAGGACCACGTACTCTGCCTTGCCCAAATATTCGGGTTCTGCTCACCCCTTGGAAATCTCTGTTGTGGGTGTTGATGGTCTTATTTTCCTCCCCATTTGCCATGAATCCATTGCCTTGTTTAATACATAGTGTCTCCTTTACACACTCTTTTTCCCTCCTGCCTCAAAGCCCCATGCCTATTTTAGGCCGGGACCTACTATCCAAATTCAGTCTCTCCCTGAAGGACATAGGGTTGTGTCTAGTTTTTTAGCTTTTATGAACAAAGTTCCTCTAAACATTAATGTGCCTGTTTTTGTGTGAACTTGTCTTCATATATCTAGGATAAATGACCAAGAGTATAATTGCTGGGTCTTTTTATAGTTGTGTGTTTAGTTTTTAAAGACCTCTGAACTTTTTTCTGAGTAGCTACATATACATGTTCTCTTCTTTCTGCTTTCAAGATTTTTGTCTCTGGTTTTTCACAATTTGATTATCATGTATCTTGTTGTGAATTTTTTTTAGTTTATTATGCTTTGGCTTCAATCAACTAGGCTTCATCCAACCTTTTAAATATGTAAGTTTAGGTCTTTTGACCATGTAGGAAGTTTTTATTTCTTCAAGTAATTTTTCTTTTTTTTTGTTTTGTTTTATTTTGTTTTGTTTTCAAATTCAAATAAAAACTTTTATTTATGATTTTGTAACTGTTCTCCCCTCCCTCCTTTATTTTCCCCTCTCTCTCTTGCCTGGCTACATAGAACAGTAGCTCCTGTATTGAAAGTAGGTGACTTCTCAAGTCCAAGTAATTTTTCAGTACTGCTTTCTCTTTGTTTTCAGGACTTCAATGATACACATACCAAAAGTTTTATTATAGTCCCAAAGATCCTTGAGGACCTATGTTCAACTTTTTTCAATGTACTTTTTTTCTTCTTATTTATATTGGGTTATTTTGATTGTTGTATTCTCTTTCTCTTTTTTTGTGAGAGGAAGGGAGATAGTGAGGCAGAGTTCTGCATGCACCCCAACCAGGATCTACCCAGCAACCCTATCTGGGGCTGATGCTTGAGTACCAAGCTATTTTTAGCACCTGAACCTGACACACTTGGACTAACCAAGCTATCCTCAGTGCCCAAGACCATGTTCAAACAAATCGAGCCATGGGTTGCAGGAGGGGAAGAGGGAGAGAAGAGAGAAGGGGATTGGGGAGAAAGAGGTGATCATTTCTCTTGTGTTCCCTCACTGGGGATTGAACCCAGGACAACCATATGCCAGGCTGACCCTTTAGCCACTGAACAACTGCTCAGGCCCAATTGTTATATTTTTAAGTTCACTGATTCCTTTGTCTCCTGCATTTTGTAGTTTTATTGTTTTGTTTTGTTTCTTATTTTGGTTATTGCATTTTTCCATTTCTAAATTTTCAGTTTTGTTCTTCTCTCTATCTTCTATTTCTTTGATTTGGCCATTTTTTCATTTATTTCAAGCATGTTTGTAATTGCTTGTAGAAGCATTTTTGTGATCTACTTTAAATATTTGCCAGATAATTCTAATAACTCTCTCATCCAGCTTTCTATTCGCTTTTTTTTTCTTTTGGGTTGGGAACCTCATTTTATTGATCTGATGAGTAATTTTAAGTTGAAACATGGACATTTGGGGTATTACATTATGAGACTCTAGGTCTTTCACAAACCTTCTGTTTTGGCTGGCTTTCTCTGACCCTCTTTGGAAGGAGAAGGAGGGACACAGACTCATTACTGCCAAGTGATGGTTAGAAGTCCAATCTAAATATCTACTAAGCCTCTACTAAAACCCCAGGGGGGCAGCTTTTCATTAAGGCTGGGAGGCAGTGCAGGTTACTGCTCTCTACTCAGCCTTCACTGATACCTCCATGGCTAAGAGGAGTAGGAGTGACTTGTTTCTGCTTCCAGGTGGCTTCAACAGACACCGTAAGGACAGGTGGTTGGCCTCAGTATTGTGAAGCACTGGTGAAAGTTCTAATTCTCCACTAGATCTCCTGCGACACCACTCCAGTTGGGAAGGGAGGGGTGCCTCCTTACTATAGAGTGAGGTCAGATGTCAAAATTCCCAATATTCTCTCTAGTGACACTAGGGAAGACTTTGTCCTTCCTTACAGGAATGAAAGTCCAGACTGCCTGTCTGATTTCTCAGACACCACAGCCTGGCCAGGAAGAAAGTCTTGGCCTTTCACTCTTTGCTGCTGTGTTAGGAGAGTGTGGTTACATTTTCTTCTCAGTAATGTTGACTAAAGAAGAGTTATTATTGTCTTAAAATGTTTTTGTCTTGCTAGGCTGTCTCTTTCCTCATCCTTTGGTAGAGCAGGCTTCTGTTGGGTTTTGTTGTCTGTGCCCACTGTCATTTCTGTGCTGTAGGCTTCTTTATCTTCAAATCTGGTATATGTGAGACAAAAGAAAAATATCAAGTACTTATTCTCATGTCCTTCCTTGGCTTTAGGATTCCTGGTCAACCTACCTTCTTTCTACCTTTCAAGATTCTTCCTATGTTTGTTACATATATAATGTCTAGTTGTCTTGGTTATATGGAGTAGAGGAACTACGGGAAAGTACATCTATTTCAATTTCCTGGAAACAGAATTCCAAATAACATTATTTTAAACACTAAGGTTGTTACACTTTCAATTACTACAATTGAATCTTTTTAAATACTTACCAAAAGACTTTGATTTTCTCTTACTTATTAGCTTCTAAGTGAATTTCTGGGATATACAATTATAATTCAGTTTGTAGATTTTAAAAAAAAATCAATCTGATTAACTAATAGAAAGAAAATATTTCCTTTCAGCCAGTAATGATATCAAGATAATATATAATTCTCTATCAGGTGACTTAGAAGTGAACAAATCATATTAGATGTATCAAGGTGAAAAGATGAATTAAAATAAACAAGCTTAGCTCTGTTTTGAGTGCCAAAAAATAAAACAACTGAAACATTTTGTTTTTTTACAAGTGGACAATTGTATGTTTGCCTAGTGTACTATTGCTGGTACCTTTCTTATTCTAGCCATCTTTAAAAAGGGAACAAAAAAAATAATTGTATTTGAATTCTAGGTACTCAGATTTACAATGACAACATAAGTCACTGTCCTCTGCTTTGGGTACCATCATGTCCCTTCACAGTGCCCAAACTCCTCTGAACTGGGGCAATCTGCTCCTCTCTGAATATAACTTACATCTTCCCAGAGCTTTTCTGAGTTCTGCTTGGACAATTCTCGCTCTTTTCTCCTCATTTGTTCTTCTCAAAGCCTTTCCACTCTTGAGGTTTATCTCCAAAATACCAACTTACCCCTTCCTCTGACAATGAATTGCCAGCTTTTTGGGGAGACAACACTTTCATTCAGTTTTTAAGGATGAATTAGAAGTACTCAAAGGTGTAAGGCTAAACAGGGAGGGAAGGGAGGAAGAGGAGGGCATTCCCATGCTTTATTGGCAGAATGGATTGAGATAAGGAACATAGGAGGAAAACCACCTGATATATTTTAGCTAACCACCAGCAGCTTACTACTGGCATCAATTTGGTGACTAGGAGTGGAAGAAAATGAGGCTAGAAAGAGAGCTAAGTATCACATTAGGAAGGATTTGTATTCCATGTAAAACACCATACATTTTTAATAATCACTTAGTAGATATTCAATTTTTTGTCACTTTGTAGACATTCAATTTTGTTTCTTCCTTCCGACACTTATCTTAATTTACTTCAAATTATAATTACACGTGTATCCTTACTACAAGATTGTAAATTCTTTAAGGATAGTATTGTATCGAAAACAGTGGCTATAACTGGGCAATTTTGGTTCTTAGAGGACATATGGCAATGTCTGCTGCTATTTTTGGTTATCCAATTGTCAAATGTCTTGACGGTAAGATGTCGCTAGTGAGACATCCCATAGCACACAATAGACCTCACAAAAAAGATTACTCAACCCAAAATGTCCATGATGCTGAGGCTAAAAACCTCTGGTTTAGTTCATCTTTATAGCCCAGGTAGCAATTAACAGTGTGGCACATTATAGAAGGCACTCAGATTTGTTAGAAATTATTTAAGACCCCTTTTCTGTGAGTAAGGTTTATAAATTGCTCTGAAGGAATAAAAATTAAGCTAGAAATTTATAGGGTGTAGAGAAATTAGAAGATAACAGAGTTTTATGAATGTTGACTAAATTGGAGGAAACACATTTTCACCTATATTTAGAGATGACCAATTTAAAAGCTAAAGTTCTCCTAATCAGCAAGCTTTTGTAATGAAATGCAGCAGGATTTACATTTATATCAAAGAAGCTCCCCTGATAGTTAAAGAATGCAACCAAATACAATTAAAAGATCACTGGTAAACAGAATACAGTGCCTTCCCTGCACTCTGAGGGAGCAGTGCAGTTAATAATCTAGGATCTAGTGACACCTTAATGAAAAATTTAATCTTATTGGCCCGAATCTCAGAATTCATCAGTGCTATTTACCTACATTTTTATTTCCTAATTAATGAAATGATGATTAAGAATCAAAAGAAACGTTTGTGATTTTGTAAAAAAAAATTGCTTTATATATAATTCAAGTGACAAGTATTTAAAACTGAAGAGATAAATTATTGATAAAGCTGTAGCATTTAGCGATGGAGGAAGGGGAGGAGCTATAGACATACCCAGCATTTAAACCCATTGCCACAGTCAGAGCCAAGCACCAATGATAGTGTATCCGTGGGACCAGGTCACTCAGTGATTGGAGCATTTTTATGCCTCCTGGTGGATAAAAGATTAAGAACTGTTAGTATAATCTATTTTTCCAGTACCTATGAAAAGGCTCAAATCACCATGTGATTTTGTTTGGTCAAATCAAAATTTTTGCTAAAACTGAATGAGAGACACTGGTTTTTAAAAGTATCCTATACTTGAAAAGAAGTCCCATAAAAACAATAATTCTGATGATTGTATTGTGTAAGAAAATAGCTCTTATTATCACTATTTTATTGTCAATACCAACATATAATTTAAAGGCTGATTTGATTTTTGGAAATTTAAAAAAAGAATAACTGCTAATATAATGCCAGTGACATCGTTGTTTAGCTGTCTGTTATGTGTACTGGTTCAGAAGCTACATTTGGGGTTCGGAGCACAAGGGGTCCACATTCCCTCTCATCCAGGATCTGAAAACAAAAGCCCTTGGAGAATATGTTGTACAGGTGTTCCCTCCCACCCATTCCTTCCCAGGCAGGGTCACTCCTTCTGTGCCAGTGTACCGGTGTTTTATCTGGTGCCAGTTCTCTTTGGAAGGGAGCTTGAATCTGTCAGAACATGCTTTCTCCCTAAACCCAAATTAGAGATTTTCTAAAGTTGTCTTTAACTGTACACTCCTTTGTCTCCAAATAGTTCTGTGCTCATTAAATACCTATCAGTATCCCCCTCTGACTTAAAAATGCTCCACTCCCATCTTCCAGAAGGATCACTGTCAACTAATAAAAATACTTCATTAGGCTGATCACAGCAGCCCTGTTTCTTAGCTTCCTAATGGCAGACTGTAGCCTTTCCTAACATTCCCTTCTCCGTGCCAAATACTGTCATGTAGGGTCAGTACTCGGCCAGATCAATGCCCTTCTGAAATGTCGTCATGAATGATTTTCATTACTGTTCTGAGGACATTTTTTTTAATTAAAACTTTAAATTTATTCTGTTAACATGGATTCACGTGTCCCACTCAATATAACATCCTCCACCCCCAACAACACATCCCCCGTTACACCCCCATTGCCCACCTCCTCCTCCCCTCCCCACATCCCTCTGGGATTTGCTGTCCTGTTATCTGTATCTCTGTGTTATGTATATATATTTTACTAATCCCTTTACCTTCTCTGATACCATCCCCTCATCCCCCTTCCCTCTGACAGCTGTCTGAGGACATGTTTTTAAAGATTCCTCCAAAGTGGATTATTTTGTATCACAATCTGTCTACTTATCAGAAAATTATATTAGTTTGCTTCTTTTCACCCATGCTCATAGTTTAACTAAATAAATATTATACCAATAAAAGGGAATACAAAACCACTTGATTTGCAGGGGTAGATATCAAAGGACTTTGCTGTGTTCCTGTACAGGCACCAATTTTAGTAAGTGAAGACTTGCCTGACCATATAGGGACC
The DNA here is from genome assembly GCF_036850765.1 of Saccopteryx bilineata. Taxonomy (NCBI): domain Eukaryota; kingdom Metazoa; phylum Chordata; class Mammalia; order Chiroptera; family Emballonuridae; genus Saccopteryx; species Saccopteryx bilineata. The sequence continues at coordinate 20,957,020 of NC_089501.1, forward strand.
TTTTTGTAGTATGTGTCAGAAAGGACAACGTGACGTGTACAATCCTGAATTCAGTGCATGTGATACTCATCATCTACGGGTGTCCACCTCATGGCTGCTCTGTAACACGTCATCCTATTATACTTGGTTTGCCCAGTTCCTGTTACAGGTCTAAGTAAGAGGTATTCCTCCTCATAAAGTGCTCATATAACAATTCCATTGAATCGCCTTAATATTTTTCCCAGAAAACATTTTTATGATAATCAGTCGCTCATGTAAGTAAATTAGAAGTTGGTGAGCACAAATGCAGTTGTTATTGCATTAATGAATGGCTATATATTTTTTTCTTTTCCTGCACTTAAAACAACTTGTTTTAAATTGCCTGGCAATTAACAAATCTTACACATAATTCCAGGTCAGAGGAAAATATTTCTTTATAAGGCAGATAAACATCACTTGAATCAAGAATCCACACTGGAGTCAAGATCCAGTCTGGTGAACCATTACGGAACACGAAGTCTCGTCGTAAACTGCCTGTCTTTGAAAAGTCCCTCGCCCAGCGAGATCCGGCTCTGTTGCCTTTGCTTCGTATCTAAAGCATCTTTGTTTTGTTTCAGCTGGCAGGGTTCATCTACGCCTGTTATGTTGTGAAATGTATAACTGAAGAAGAGGACAGCTGTAAGTATTAAAGCTCTATTCTGTTTCTTTCAAGTTCAAAGCATCTTCTTTCTGCCTCCTACCCAGCCCTGCTAGTCCTCAGACAATATCCCCCAGCACATCATTAGAACAGGGAATAAGCCTTTTGTATCCATAAGGCTAAAGTGTTTTTCATAAAAGTGTACAGGATACTGAAAAATTAGGTAAGAATTCACTTTGTAAATGTATTTCTTTCTTTTTTATTGAAAAATATTCTTAAGATCTATTCCTCTCATAACAATTCAAATAAGGAATATAGAAGGGAAACTGGAGATGAAAGTGACTTTTAAATACAGTTAACTGGGCTGTCCTTTTTTTTTGTAAACCAGTTATTAGGTAGGGATAACTAATCAGTGTTACCCGGGTCTACATACCTTAACAATCAACTATTTGCAATAGTTTCTAAAGCTCTCACAAAACTATCTTTCAATTAAGTCAAGAAATTTGTCTTCAGGAAAGCAAAATTTTTATTTCCTTTTTGTTCCTACACTTTGAAACAAATGGCTACAACTCTGTGTCTGAGTCTCAGCACTGGTCCCGTTGCTGGATCCATAGCTGAGGCAGTGGTGCCCTCCCACAATCCTCCACGTGGCTCCCTTGTTCTCTGCTTTCCTGAAAATGGCAACTAGGAAGGTTTCACTACTCTTTGCCTCCCAAGGATCTGAATGAGGAGGACTGTATGATGTACGTCTAGTCTCTCTAAGTGCTATCATTGATACTTGTCCATACAGCTATATTCACTCTGAGGAAAAATCAAAATTGAGAATCACTCTTTTTGGTTTCCAAAAGTATTCATAATGGTTGGGGTTTTGAGACAGAGGAGGAAAAGACAAGCATCCACTGCTCTGTTACAGGATGATCTGAGGAACACACAGTACACAGTTTATATCATTTCGTGTGAAAGGAAATGATGGCCCTCTCACTAAAAGAAATTTGTAAAACGCTTTTCAATGTATCAAGCATTCTGTCAGGTTCTGGAGATTTTGAGATAAGTAACAATCTTTTACCTCTAGGAATTTACCATCTAGCAGGAAAAAAACAAACATGTGAACAAATAAGTATAATAAAACCCTCTAGAATGTATAATGGGGAAGGGGGGAGAATAAGAAAAAGACCCAGAAATGCTTCATAAAGAAGGATACTCTTCTGCCTGACCAGGCAGTGGCACAGTGGATAGAGCATCGGACTAGGACACAGAGGACCCAGTTTTGAAACCCAGAGGTCACTGGCTTGAGTGTGGGCTCATCTGGTTTGAGCAAGGCTCACCAGCTTGAGCCCAAGGTCACTGGCTTAAACAAGGGGTCACTCAGTCTGCTGTAGCCCCCCAGTCAAAACACATATGAGAAAGCAATCAATGCACAATTAAGGTGCCACAATGAAGAATTGATGCTTGTCATCTCTCTCCCTTCCTGTCTGTCTGTCTGTCCTTATATGTCCCTCTTTCTCTGTCCCTGCCACAAAAAAAAAAAAAAAAAAAAAAAGGAGGACACTCTTGAGCATAGTGTTGAAAGATGGATAGGGTAGCCAATGTGGGAGTAAGGTGACTCCAGATAAAAGGTGAAAAAGCACCAAGGTGTATCACAGCTGATCATGCTGGAGACAAAGAAGCCAGATTAATGTGACTGGATTATATCCGGTGCTAGAGGTAGTTATCCAGGGAATATTTTTTAAAATAGCATGGATGAGACAGTAAAAAAGAAAAAGAAGGGATGACAGAGTAAGAAATTTGGACTTTTATTTTATATAGCATGATGGTAAATCAATTGGCAGGTAGTTTATAAAAACAGAAAAATGTAATCAGAATTGTACTTTAGAAAAATAGCAGTGGTATCAGTATGAAGGAAAGATTTTGGGGTGGTGGGGTAGATTAGGGAAGGAGAGACTTAGTTAGACACACCATGGTGACAACTCAGATACAATGATGAGTGTCTAGACTAAGACCAATACTGGAAATGGAGACTATAGATATATGAGATATGCGGAAACAAAGTGGTTAGTGGGCAATGCATGGCACTGTGTAAGGGAGATTGAAGAGACTGATGAATTCCAAGGTTTCTGATATAAGTGAATGGGTACATGGAAATGTTACTTAAGGAAGCAGAATGGGAATGTGATAATTGGTTCAATTTGAACAGGTTGAGGGTAAGGTACCTGATGGATATACAAGAGAAGACACCTAGGAAGCACTTGTCTTATGCACAAAAGATGTATTCAAAATTAAGAGGGGTAACCTAACCAGGTGGTGGCACAGTGAATAGAGCATCGATTTTGGATGCTGAGGACCTAGATTCGAAACCCTGAGGTCACAAGCTTGAGTGCAGGCTCATCTAGCCTGAGTGTGGGCTCACCAGCTTGAGCACGAGTTCACCGGTATGCATGTGGGACCATAGATATGACTCTGTGGTCTCTGGCTTGAGCGCAGAGTTCTCTGACTTGAAGCTCAAGGTCACTGGCTTGAGCCCAAGTCTCTGACTTGACCAAGGGGTCACTGGCTTGACTGAAGCCTCCTAGTCAAGGCGCATATAAAAAAGCAACCAATGAACAACTGAAGTGCCACAACTACAAGTTGATACTTCTCACCTCTTTCTCTTCCTCTCTCTGTTTCTCTTAAAAAAGATAGGAGGGATAATAGTTTATGGATTTTAAAGTGTATGGACTAAACAACTATTGTATGTAAGTGCCTTCAGATGTTACCATTCATTGTTTTTGTGCCAAGTCTTTGATGAAGGGAAAGTCTACAGGTAAAATTTTGTATGATAGTTAAGTTCCTTACACTGTAATGATTGACTTCATTTCACAATGATGCCAATGCATTTTTATCTTCAGAAAATAATGACTCACTCCTAGACAGATAATCAGTATCTCTAGAACAGTGCCTCTCAGAGGGAATCCCAGAAATGCTGGTTCCATAAGATACACTGCTTAAAATAGGTCCTAAAGCCAAATAAGTTTGACACTGAAAATGCAGAATGCACATTTACATATTCACATCTTTGTGACTAGGGCAGTTTTATTATACCCATGGTTTCCATGCCATATAGGGTCAGACAGAAAGCACCGGGGTAGGTCACAGACAGAGAGAGAAAGAGCAGAACTGTGAGCAAGCACCTTTATTATGATGTCTTTCCTTCTACAGAAATGGGCAAGGCAGGCTAAGCAGATTTAGCAGTAGCTAGCTAAGTGGCACTTTGTGAAATTCATGTTCATTGTGACCATTGGAGATCATGGTTTGGGGCTATCATAATGTCTCTAGATGTTTTAGATGAGCTAGGGCTTACTTGGTATCAGCCAGTGGTCAGTTTTTAGATCTTAGGACATCAATTTACAAACGTTAGTAGTATAGTAATAAACCAAACATCAGCACAAAGAATGCTTTTTCATTACTAATCTTAATATTCCAGAGAATTAGAATTCCAGAAAACTCATTTTAGGGAATTCTTCCCTAGATCAAGTTTTGGCCAAAGCCAAATATCTTTGGGAAGATCAGGTTTATCTTTGAAACATCTAATAAACTATTTTTTCAAAAGACTCTCTCAAATAATGCTTATGTCTTTATATGTATGTAGACCATAATACCTCATCTTTCTTTATTAATTCAACTTCTCATAAGCAAGTTTTATCATTTTAGTCTTTTAGCTCAGGGGGTAAGATATGACTTGCTTTTTTAATTTTTACATCCAAGTAGACTGAGGCTTTACCTTCGAGTGTCACAGGACTAAACAGCCTGCAAGAGGGGCTCATCGGGCCAGTGCTCTGTCCAGCAGGGGCACTTATTTGTGGTCATTCACCCATGGACAGACAGTTATGAGTGTTGAGCACAATGCTTTTGGCTGGTATTTGCCATGTATTGCCCTAGTCTTGGCTGCTTGACTGTATGTTCATCTGCCAACACACTATCTAATCACATGGCTTCTAATGCTCGAGAGTAAAGAAAGTTTGAAATTCCTGTCTAATTGTTGGTAATTATGTTACAAAAGAAATTATTTTGATTCTTTAAAAGTCTTCTGGCTCAATGAAGTCAAACACACACACACACACACACACACACACACACACACACACACTCCCTCACTCAGAAAGTAGGCCCTGATGTATGGGAAAACTCTGTGTAAACAAGGAAGGGCTAGAGCTGTGTGTCTGTCTTACCTGCTGTGGACCTGTAACGAAGCATCCTGTTAGGAGCGTCCCGCAGCAGAAGGCGCTAGCTACGTGCCTGCCAGATTCCTTCAGTTTCCATTCCTAAGAGCCCCTCGGGGAACAGAGGGCAGTTTGGGTTCTGTAACTGTGCTGAGATAACAGCCCAATTAGGGCAACTGGAAGATGAAAGTCATCTTGGTGTCAGGATGAAGCTGACCAGCCATGTGCTCTGTTTTGACATGTCAGAGCTCAGCAGCAAGTGTAGCCGAGAAGCCGCAGGGGCGGACACCTCTGGGAGCTGTGCGGAGGGTTCAGGCTCCAGGAGCAAAGCCTGAAACTTAGATGCTATCAAACAGGAATAAATCATCATTGAACTAGAGGGAGTTAGATTGCAGGCACACCACACGCTGGAGAATTTTGTTTTTCTAATTTTTCCTTTTAAACAGTATCTCATTTGCTCTTCTTAGAGCCCTGTTTGATTAATATTTTTATGGACATTTTAATGCAAAGTTGGAGGGGTTTTTTTGTATGAGAAATCCTGGAACTTGAAATTCACATCTCTGGGCCCCTGATTACCTAAGCCAGAGCCTCAGCCTGCCAGGCTGGCTGGCCGTGCGAACTCGCAGGACACCACTGCCATCTGCTGGGCTCGCGGGAGATGACAACCAGCCAGGCTGGGAGAAGAGCTGTCACACAGAAAGAAGGGACACTGCTGTCCCTATGGATTAGTTACCTGGGGCTGCAACAGCAAAATCCAAAAACTGGGCGGCTTAAACAACAGGAATTTATGCACAGTTCTTAAGGCTAGAAATCCAAGATCAAGGTGCTGGCAGATTTGGTTTCTTCTGAAGCCTCTGCCTGGCTTCTATTGTAGATGGCTGACTTCTTGTTTTTCCTCACGTGGGTATTCTTCTCTGTGTGTACATAACCTTGATGTCTCCTTTCTGTCTTATAAGGACAGCAGACCTATGGAATTACAGCCCCATCCTTATGCCTCATTTAACTTTATCTCTTTTGGGGCCTCATCTCCAAATATAATAACATGGGAGGTTAGGCCTCCAATATATAAATTGGGGAGAACACAATTTAGTTAATAACTTCCCATATCCAAACACACATACAGAGATACATACACATACACATACACACACACACATACACACACAGCGTATGGCTCCTGTATATTTGAAAATACCTATGGACCCCAGTGGGGGCTAACTGGGTTCACTGGCCCATCAATCACCTGTGGGAAAGAGTGTCCAGCCTGCAATGCGATCAGCCTCCTGGGCCCCATGCCCACTGCCCCCAGGCAGCAGTACACAGTCGGCATCTCCTGCTGTGGGTCAGGGGACCTGCCTTCAGATGAGTAGCTCCTCACCAGATAAAAAGCTGGGACCCAGCTCCGGAGGCTGTGCCTTGACACCTGAACCCTATTTGAGTGTGAGCACCGTCACAACATCCTTTTGTATATTTGCTCATGAAAGAGCAGCAATGTGTCTTAGGAGAAAGGCTTTCTCCAGGAAAGCAGACACCCCTTGCTGAGCTGTTTTTGTGGCTGGCTCTTCACTGTCCCATCTGCTGCCAGCCATGCTGAGTTTTCCTTATGACCTCCAGTCTTTTCTGTTCCTCTCTACTTGTTCTCTTTCACAATAGTCTGTGAGAGAAATAAAATGTTCAGAGGTTCCTGGCCTGAGGTGCCGTTTATTATACACCATGTAGCTTTCCTCACACTTAGTCCTCAGTTCTTCTGCACCACAGTCAGATTCTACTTAGTGATAGAACTAAGAACTTATGCCTCTGCTTCATTAGCATTGTTAGATTTTTAAAAATCACTAATCCATAATAAGAAAAAAAATCGTTTAATTTCTCAATTATATTGTTTTTGCTTAATAGTTAAGCTAAAACTAAACAACAGTTCTCTAAAATAAAATGGGTCCATTAAGACATTTGATGTTTTGTAAACATTCAAAAAAATCTGGAGAAAGTTATGGAATGTCATTTTAAAATATGTTCTAAGGGCCTTATTTTGGAAAAAATATTGAAAAATGAAATTTAGCCCTGGCCGGTTGGCTCAGCGGTAGAGTGTCGGCCTAGCGTGCGGAGGACCCGGGTTCGATTCCGGCCAGGGCACACAGGAGAAGCACCCATTTGCTTCTCCACCCCTCCGCCGCGCTTTCCTCTCTGTCTCTCTCTTCCCCTCCCGCAGCCAAGGCTCCATTGGAGCAAAAATGGCCCGGGCGCTGGGGATGGCTCTGTGGCCTCTGCCTCAGGCGCTAGAGTGGCTCTGGTCGCAACATGGCGACGCCCAGGATGGGCAGAGCATCGCCCCCTGGTGGGCAGAGCGTCGCCCCTGGTGGGCATGCCGGGTGGATCCCGGTCAGGCGCATGCGGGAGTCTGTCTGACTGTCTCTCCCTGTTTCCAGCTTCAGAAAAATGAAAAAGAAAAAAAAAAAAAAAGAAAAATGAATTTTAGATGTTTAACCATGTAGATGTGCGCAGGCAGGAGCCCTCCAACCAAGTACAAGTTCATAAAAACCTGTCCTAAATTCTTCAAAACCAACTGGCCTTAGAATAAAAGTCACAGTCAACTTACAGACTCTTTCATTTGAAAAGCAAACCACAGGAAATTATTTACTTCTCTGAGGCTAATAATTTTCTGTTATTTTTGTTTGATTTTCCTTCTAAAGCTTGCAGGCTGCGTGTCAGTGTATTGAACTCCTTTCTGTATGTTTTGATCATTTTTGCAGTTTGTCAGCATCATTGAGTTTTGATGCAATTCTTTGAACACAATCTCCCACCTGTGGGGGAGGTGGGGGGGGGAGCAGGGAAGTGTATTCCCCCTTTAAAAAATATTTATTTCTTCCTGTTTATAAAGAAATGTATATTGACTGAAGAATGTATAGAAGTACAGATATAAAAGAAATAGAATGACTCCCCAGAATTCTGAATTCTGGTTCTGTTAAGATTTTGACATGTTATATGTCCCCTGATCTTCCTTCCTTTCTTCCTTCCTTCCTCCTTCCTTCTTATCTATCTATCTATCTATCTATCTATCTCTCTATCTATCACTATCTGTCTATCTGGTTGTTAGGGCCACACAGTACATCTGTTTGGTAAACTGAACTTGCTTTCTTGTTATTTATAAGTCAGTCATTCTTCAAACATAATCTAAGGGGCAGGCAATTAACACTTTAAAAAAGATGCTAACTTCTTGAATGTCAGGTTGACAGGTAGAATTATGTGTCTACTTTACTTTTTAAATATCATACCCAAGCAATCAAATGAGAGAATAGTATATTGTTGTTTTATCATCTCTTTATAACATGTTTTATAAGTCTGAAGGTGACTGAGTGAAATAGTACTGTCCATATCTACCAGCCTCCCTCCCAACAAAACTTACCACTACTTCCCTCATCTCTGAACAGAATCACGTATTATCAGAGCCTGGAGCCCCAGACTTTGAATGCTACTAATCTCTAGCCATACCCTTCAGAACTGTAGGGGGCGAAGGTAGAGGGTGTTACCTTGCTCCTTCTCCAACTTCCCAAAGCACAGGAGCTCTGCATTTATTTCATTTTATGTCTTTTTGTTCTGCTTAAGATTTCCATAAAATTAAAAATACTGCTGGGTTTTAAATGATGGAAAACTATCGCCTATGGTTCTATTTCAACACCTTAATTTTATAGACCCATAAAGATTAAATGTTATACCCAAGGTCACAGAGTTTATTTGTGAACTTTTGACACCAATATAGCATATATTGACTCTTTCAGGATAAGAGAGTATTAGGGGATGCCATTGGGGACCACCTGCCTTGATCACCACTATAGCCTCAGCATCTAATATATCCCCAACCTAGAGCAGGACTCAGTAACTACCTGGAAAATAAATCAATGAATCATTCAGCTCTCCACAAACATTTCCTGGATTTTATGGAAACTTCTAAGGAAATGTGACATTTCCTTAGGCCCCAGTTTATTCTAGTTAAATGACTAACCGATTAGAGTAAAACACCTTTTGTCATTTTCTAAGCAAATAAAAGGAAAGACAAAAACTTGCTGTCATATGTAAAGGACTAAATAAATGACCAATACCTGAAACAAATGCCTATATATACATAAGCCTCCTGTCACTCCATGCAAGTTTTTGTTGGTGACAATATGATCCCCTAACAGTAAGACATACCATTTTTACTATTAAGTCTCCCTAAATTAGTCCTTTTTTAGCCTGCTGTTAAATTATTCTCTTTTATGGTCATTGAAAAGAAAATATATGAGCTTTATTTTTTAATTTGTATATTCAGGTCAGAACTGAGTCTGATTCTTCAACAATTACTTCTTCCTTTCTCCCTTTTCTCCTAATGTATCCTCTATACTGCTTTTTATATATACACACACACACACATCCCTGCACACATCTACACATATACATGTGCACTGTGATCATTTTAAAATAAATCTTGTGTTCCCAATTCAAAAATATGAGAGAAAGAAATTGATTCATTCTCTATTCTTTGCTGATTCAAAACAATCAGGACTTTGTTTCTAACTTTAGTATGTATGCTGCGGAAGCCAGCATGAGGCCCTTTTTTCTAAAGAGCCAATGTTGAGGTGACAATGTTCAGACTGGCAAAAGAGGACCTTTAACTTCGGTGTGATAAAGGAGAGTTTTATTCAGAACAATAAAGTAATCCAGTAGATGTAGAGCATCCAGGTTTTCAAAATCAGCCTCAATAGAAAAGAAAGCCAGAGCACGTGAATGGAAAAAGTGATGACATGTACAGAAATGATTCCAAGAAAAATCTTCCATTCCGATTATGCTGCTTCTTCCCGTTTTTTGATACCCAGCCCACCTGTAATGGGACTTCTGTGTTTCCTCACCATCACTCTAAATTTGCATCGATAATGACATTGAGAAAGAAAGCAGCAGCCGAGGGGCAGAAGAATAGGATGCTTTTAGCACTGGACGCAGATACCCGTACTCACAAAGTAAAGTTATTGTGTCCCTTAGTCCCTTCCCCAAAAAACAAATGAGAACAAGTCAAAGTGCCGGCACAGGAAACAGAACTCTGAAAGCCGTCCGCAGCTGAGACACGCTGAGCAAGAAAACCGCGCTCTCCATGTTCACCGTGTGATGAATGATGCTGGCGGCGGTGCCCACTTCCCACATCCGGGTAGTGCTTTCCCTTTGGGAAGTGGCAGCTAATGGGAACTAGAGACCTGGCTAAGTTGTTCCCTTTTTAACAGCAAGAGGGCTAAAAATCCCTGCATCTCTGAGGATGGCCACCAGGTGTGTGGAACTCAAAGGAGAGCATCGCAGCCTTCCACGCAGCCCTGGGAGAGCACCTTCCTTGGAAGTAACCCTCCACCCCGTGACATTTCAGTGCGACTGTTCCTGCAGGCGACTCAGGGAGGCCTCCGCTAGGATCAGTCGGCATTGTATGGCAGGGAATGAAGGAGAAACAAACTCGAAGCTCACAGGAGGTGAGGTTAGTTTAAATAATGGAAAGTAATTAGGCTGAAGACAAAAATTAGCGATGGCATTTTATAATTACAATTAATTTGAAGGTTAATTTTCTTTGGTGCTAAAATCTTATTTAAACCAGCTACCAGGAAAGGAAATTAGGATGTTATTATCAAGAGGCATAGAGTACTTCTGGGAATCTGTGCCCGTTATCACTTAAAATTAGGTTAGGCCCAAAGTGGGAATTTCAGTTCGTTTCTGTGTAACAATGGGTGGTGGTCAGGGCTCAGAGTCAGCAGGATTCATTGGGGTGGGCAGTGCAAAATTTGTGTTTTTGGTTTCTTGGCTTATAGGATTAATTGCAAATGTTCCCAACAAAGGAATCTAGTTCATACATGAACAATCCTGACACAAAAAGAAAATTGGATATGGATTGCTGCCTTTGTAACTAATGAAGTTGATGTTAAAGGAATTCCCAGGAGCAGAGAGACGAAAGGAAATACGTACTCACACATTCATACACCTACATTACTGAAATAAATTGAATGGGCAACAGTATTTCTGCTGGCTCCAAACCTATCAACCCTAATCCCCTTTCCCAGGCCCGATCTTTTCCATCACTCTGTTTTCCAATTGGGAATTGTCGTATCTCCGGTTTCAAATGCCATATATATGTATATACCCTATTCAGCAGAGCATCTTCCTGGAAACTTGAGTAGGAAAATCAATGTATAATAGCAGTAACACCAGAGGGAATTCATTCTTCTCTACTACATTTTCCATTCACTATGCCTTTGCAGATTTGCTCTTTTTAAATATTTTATTGATGCCATTGGTATGTAAATCAATCCCAGCAGTATGGAATTCTGCAGAACTGTAGAGCAACAAACAACATTAGCCATCACCTACTTTTTAGTCCTCTAATTTGAGAATTGAGGAAAGGATTGCTCAAATTGACTTGCTCCAAATCAAACAGTTATTTGGAGGCAGAACTGGGAATAGAACTTCAGTTTCTTGATTCTAAGTATATTTTCCATATAGCTTCACTGTGATATTCAAGATAGATTCTTTCAACACTTACCATAGTTCTCAGGAACCACTCTCCGATCATCTGAGTTCGTCACTAGGGGTGAAGCAGATACTTTCTTTTGCCTTCATGGTACTTACAGTCTAGCACACACTTCACATGAGGATTACACTGAAGTGTAATAACAGGTTGGACAAGGCGAGTAGGGACTGCCATAGTAAGTACCCCAGGGTGTCTGGTCCAGTTCAGAAGACTAGAAATTCTTCCCTGAAGGAAGAGACTTTTCAGCTAAACCTAAAAGATAAATCAGAGGGCTGTGTAGAATTTAGCAAAAAATAGATGTGCCTTTTTAAAAGAGGACTATGTTTTTTATCTGTAGTGACCAAATGTACACCATAATTCACACAGGAGTGATCTTAAGTGTTTTCAATGAGCTCACTGTAGCAAATCTAGTTTCAACTTTCCCAAATATCAACCAAAACAGTAGAGCAACTGCTGGGAATTCTCTTTCCTGAAACTGCAACTGTTGTTCTAAAAAGATGATTAATTTTGCCCTGGCCAGTGGTGCAGTGGTTAGAGTCTCATCCAGGAGCATCCAGGCTACCAGTTAGATCCCAGGATTGCTGGCTCTATCCCAAGGATCTTGGTTCAAACCCTGGCCAGCGTACATATGAGAAGCAATCAATGACACAACTAAGTGGAACAATGAGTTGATGCGCCTCTCTATCTCTCCCCTTCTCTCCCCCTTCCAATGAATGAATGAATAAATAAATAAATAAATAAATAAATAATAGAAAGATGGTGAATTTAGGCTCAGGAACTTTGTGATTTTCCTTTCTGGAGGCTGCAATATGATGTAAAAATTATGTTAGCCAAAACTCAAGGCCAGAAGTTCTCTACGGGATTATTATAACATTCATGCTTTATTTTTTATTTCCCTAATATGCATACATTATTGTGCCCACACCCAATTAAAACTACTGCATTTAAATGCACTGTGCATTCTAAATATATTCTGGATGTCAGCTGAGAAGACATACCCAATCATGTCTCACTAGTTCACCTATAGCCTGCAATAATTGCTCTCAATTTCAGCTGAAGGCATGTCATTTATAATTGAAAGCAATTCTAACAGAGAACAAAATACTGACAAATCTAATTCATCCAACCTCATGGCACAAAGCAAGCCTAAGCACCTTTAAGACACTTAGTTATTTTGTCATATCCTGCACGCTTCCCCACATCTATCAAAAGTATTGAAGATACCCAGATACATAATTTTCTGACTCTAGCTTTATAAATTACCGAACTTCTCAGCTCTCACCACCCTCACCACCACTCACTTCATCTACCCCCTTGATTTCATTCAAGAGAAGCTAATTAGGATTGCCTTCATTATGGAGAACCAGCATTCTTCAAGATCACCAAGTTCAAAGTTCCCTGCTTGACTATGAATGCCTATCTTTTCTCCCACCTTATTCTCCTGCCTCCCTCCTGGAGAAATTTATCTTTATCCCTACTTAAGAGCTTCCCTCCACTGGAACCTTTCTTTATCTCATGCATTGGATCCTTCTGGTCATCTTCCAGCTCCAGGATTAGTAACAGCAGTGATGCTCTTACCGGCACCTTTGGTTTCCTTCCTTCCTTTCAACATTCACGCCTGATGACTTCAGGTTCCGTTTCTTCACTTCTAATCCCGGGTTGCTGCACATTGCTGATGAGTGCTTTCTCTCCTCTGCCGCTGATGGTGCCTTCACTCCTTCCCATTGACTCGCCACGGGACCAGTGCCAAATCTTCCTAAGCTCCTTAAGTCTAGGACTTGAGCCTGAGAAAATCAATGCTATCAAACATAAAATCCTTCTTTTCCTCCAGAACTTCAACAACACTCTATACCAGCAATTATCCTTATGCCTCCTTGCAGCCCTGCCCAAATCTTCCTCTCCAAAGTAAGCCTTCCACCGGCATTGACTTCATCTCTTCTTCCTAATCCAGGAGGATGAGCTCTCGAAGGCTTTATTATAATATTTTTGCCCAATCTGTTGGATAGTTCCTTTCCCTATGTACATGCTAAAACCTCACAGACCACAATCCAGGCTGCTCCCAGACATATTAATTTCAAAAATATTTGAAATGTGGAAACTCAGAACTATGTATTTTTTTAATTATAGAATCTTTCATTTTTGTGTTTTCTTTTTTTATTTTATTTTTTTATTTTTTAAAATCTTATTTTTATTAATTTTAATGCGGTGACATTGATAAATCAGGGTACATATGTTCCAAGAAAACATCTCCAGATTATTTTGACATTTGATTATGCTGCATACCCCTCACTCAAAGTCAAATCGTTCTCCGTCACCTTCTATCTGGTTTTCTTTGTGCCCCTACCCTCCCCCACTCCCTCCCTCTCCTTCCTCGCCCCTTCCCCACTCCTCCACCCCACACCCTGTTACCATCACATTCTTGTCCATGTCTCTAAGTCTCATTTTTATGTCCCATCTATGTATTGGTTCATATAGTTCTTAGTTTTTTTCTAATTTACTTATTTCACTCTGTATAATATTATCAAGGTCCATCCATGTTATTGTAAATAATTTGATGTCATCATTTCTTATGGCTGAGTAGTATTCCATAGTATATATGTACCAAAGCTTTTTAATCCACTCGTCCTCTGATGGACACTTGGGCTGTTTCCAGATCTTCGCTATTGTGAACAATGCTGCTATAAACATGGGGAGGTGCATTTCTCCTTCTGGAACCCTTCTATGGTGTCCTTGGGGTATATTCCTAAAAGTGGGATGTCACACAGCCTACTCCTATTGCATGTCAGACCACAGTTAACCAACTAAGTGGGCATTTAACAGATTTTCATGGACCTGCCTCAGTTTCTGCTGATGACTTTCATACTTACATCATTCCATAAAGAATTGTCATGAATTCTGATACAGAGTTCTCATCCTCTCTGTAAAGGACTTAAAAGTATATTTTAAAGCATAATTCAAATTATTCTCTTTGTATCAATCTCTTACTAAAAGAGATGACATGCCAAATCTATACATCATGTATCTTTAATATACATGCCTCTAAGTATTACACACAAATGATTCTCTCAGTAACTCTGTAAAATTGGAATTGTTTTTCCATCCCCACCTTATGGAGGAAGAAAATAAGCTCAGAGCAATTGTGACCTGCTTATGGGTAAGATGCTGGCCAGAAGTGAAGGCACAGCTAAGCCCAGGTCTTCTGACTCCAAAGCCCTCAATCTTTATACCACTTTATAGCTTCCCTGAGATGTATCTGGCAGTGGCTTATCTTATTAGGCTATTCGATAGCAAGATCCTGGTCTCAGCAGAAAATCATCATGTTTCTCACCTAAGTAAGGTATTGCCCTCGGTGAGAACTGGCAGAAATAGACCAGAATGAAAAGACAAAACAGTTTAACAAGTGGAACTTCTATTTCATTTTTTATTAAGTTTCTAGAACCAAAAGCTTAAAGTGATTCCTCAGATGATTTCTAATGAAAGAAATGTTTTATTTTCTTTTGTTCCCATTGTAGTGATTGCTTTTTTTTTTTTTTTTTTTTTTTTTTTTTTTCTGAAGCTGGAAACAGGGAGAGACAGTCAGACAGACTCCCGCATGCGCCCGACCGGGATCCACCCGGCACGCCCACCAGGGGCGATGCTCTGCCCACCAGGGGGCGATGCTCTGCCCATCCTGGGCGTCGCCATGTTGCGACCAGAGCCACTCTAGCGCCTGGGACAGAGGCCACAGAGCCATCCCCAGCGCCCGGGCCATCTTTGCTCCAATGGAGCCTTGGCTGCGGGAGGGGAAGAGAGAGACAGAGAGGAAGGAGAGGGGGAGGGGTGGAGAAGCAAATGGGCGCTTCTCCTATGTGCCCTGGCCGGGAATCGAACCCGGGTCCTCCGCACGCTAGGCCGACGCTCTACCGCTGAGCCAACCGGCCAGGGCCAGTGATTGCTTTTCACTTTCAGTTTTGGGCATATATAAGTGTGTTACCAAGTTTAAAATATTGAAGATCTGATTCTGAGACCACTCAGAGAGGAATGTGGAAAATAGGACTCTAGGACCCAGAGAAAACACATTTGCTGAACAAGGCTGGGAAGTGAAGCCTCAGCAGTGATGTAGCTATAAGTCTCATTTCACCCAATGCCTGCTCCACCCGCCAGAAGCACTCAGCATAGTGCTTCCAGCACCTTTCAGGCAGCAACAGGATAAAGCACACCATCAAGAGCTGGGTTTTCCTAATGAGAAGAAAAAAAAATGCACAGAGTCCACTCACGGTTGATTGTTAGCCCAAACCGAACACCTTAGACTCACACAGTAGGTTGGATTGGTGCCACCATGTAAGTTCTCATGGGAGAAGGATGGTTCTTTTTAAATTGGCCTATGGTTGATGATGTTCTAAGATTCCTTTTGTATGACTAGAGATACGGACAATTGAAATCCTTACCCACAGAGATAATGGATATGTACTCTATCTTCATAGGCCCACACAAATTCTTTAATGTCTTTCAATGGGTTCTTCTAAATATTTAGGAGTAGCTTTCTGTGAACTGCCTTTTAAAACTTCCCTTCATGGTCTTTTCCAACTCTGTGTCCAAAAGAGAAAATGTTGCCTAGTAGCTTTATCATTAATAACCAAAGTACAATTTTACATTACAATAACTCTATGCCAACATGTATTTAAAAAGGCAGTTTGAAGTTTGCTGAACTCAGTGTTCATGATTAAAAGGTTTAGATAAAAGGGAAGCTCACAACAGGGAATATATATATATATATATATATATATATATATATTAGCAAAGAAGATTTATTCAAAAAGAATGTTTCTCTTGCTTGGTAATTTCTAAATCCTACTATTGTTAATGGTACTAAGTCATAGTAATTAAACTGATATGGCACTTTATTAATATAAAATAATTAGAGCTCCAAGTGTCTCCATAGATCAGATGTAAACATACCCTTATAAGAGAACTAAGGCAAAGAGAAAATTCTGCAGCAATTGCAAAGAAAGTGGTAACAGTCATGAGTTGTCTTCATTGGACCCAATGCAAATTCTTCCAATGAAGCAAGTACAGATTTTATTTTCTCACCTTCTACCCAGCTGTGTACCTCTCTTTAGGATGCTATGAACTGGCCAGAAAAAGAACAATGCTTCTTTTTCTGCCAGTTCTCAACATTTGCAACACTTGATAGCATTTATTAATGAATGATTCTCTCACACTAGTCATTTGATACTAAAGGATAGCCTCACCTCTTTGCTTCCACTCCTCTAGGCCAGAGACTCCAGGGGTGGCCTCTCCCTGTTGATATTCAAAAAGCTTCTTTGATCTCACAGGACCCAAAAAATAGCTCACATTCTAGCTCTTCAATAAAAAGCCCTCTCTTTATTATTGTTCAAGGGCTTATAGGGGAAAGGGTAAAAGTACTCAATCAAGTTCCACTTGGAAATTTTATCAGCATCTTTCCTACTCTAATGATTGCCTTATTTTTCTTTACAGTTCATTCAGTAAATACATGTTAAGGGTCTTCCATGAGCTAGACTGTGTTCTGGGTTCTAGGGTTGTAATAAACAGTAGTAAAAAGTAGTAACATTTTAGTGGTAGAATCAACAGATAAACAAGTAAATTAAGATGTCAGGTGAAGATATGTTGCGATGAAGCAAAATAAAGCCAAGTGAGGGGAAAGAAATTCATGATTGCCCTGACCAAATAGCTTGGTTGGTTCGAGTGTCATCCTGATATGCAATGATTGCTGGTTCAATTCCCAGTCAGGGCACATACAGAAACAGACTGATGTTTCTGTGTGTGTGTGTGTGTGTGTGTGTGTGTGTGTGTGTGTCCTTCTCTCACGTCTTTTCTCTCTAAAATCAATAAATTTTTAAATTTTTTTTAAGTTATGGTCTATGGAGGAATCACTTCGTAAGTTTTATAAATCTCTAACCATTATGCTATACACCTGAAACTAATATAATATTAAATGTCAACTATAACTGAAAAGTTGAAAAAAAAATACTAGCAAGTTTCCAATTCACTGTGCACCAATTACAGTTACATTTCCCTTTTTCCAAGTGATCCTGGTCCTTGCCGTTTATATCATATGTACCACTTATAAGTTAAATAATACATTTCCAAGTGAAGTCAAACACCAACTTATTCCTGACCTGCTTTGTTGTTCTGGTAAAGGCAGCAATGTTTTCTAGCTAACTAATTTCTAAGAGTCAGCTTTGATTCTTGCCTTTTCCTTTCCTTCCCTCATATTCAAAACCTTGGCATGTCCTAGGTTTTCCACCCCTTCCTCCACTTATCTTGCACTCATTGTCATATTTTCATTCTCAGTTTCCTAATTCTCATTCAGGCATTCAATGATTTCTCTGTCTTTCACATTTCTGATAAGCATTGCAATAACATAGACAATACACCAAATGGCTGTAAGAAGAACATCTCTCCTTCCTTTGACAAATATTGCTGTAATCAGAGTTACACAAGATGTAGCTGAGAATATAAATAATTTCCAGAAGGATTGCTTAAATGTCCCTATGATGTCTGCCCAAGCTACCAGACCCAGAGGAAATAAACGAAACCTTGAAAGGGGCTTGCCATCGTCACCTCTTAAAGACACATTGCAGAAAGTCAAAACGTGTTTGCAACTGTCACTGGCGATTCCAACAAAGGGGCTTTTCACTTTTATTGTTATTCACATCAGAATATCTGAGAATGTTAGAATGGATTTGGGAAGAAGATAAAGGAGGAAATTTTCTAGAAAGAACAGAGAAAAGGTGCTAGAGAATAAATAACAAAAGGAGACATCTATAACCAATAGAGGACTCAAAGAAAGAACTCTAAAAATGTGTTAGATGAATCATAAAGAAGGAAAAGTCTGAAGTTTTATTTAATCCAAAATGTGGTAATATTCCAGGATTTTTTTTGGAATGGCATGAGTAAAAAAACACAAATCACGTTTTCAATATGCTCAGTAGGGAAAGTGAATCCCTGGCTCCTAGTACCATTCTCAGCTAGGGTGTGTCCCCAGACAGTCAAATAAATTTGCATTTACCTATGAAATGAAGGTAATTATTTCTACCCACTTCATGTAATATTGTAAATATAAATGATATCACTTGAAATGGCTTTCAGAATCATTAAGTATTTTTCAGGTGTTGGAAATATATTTAATTTTAACTTTAGGAATTAAGGAGATTCCTGATTAATAAAAGACACTTTTTTTTTTCTAAATAATGCAAACTTGTGCTTATTAGACAAGTTTCTCTGTGCCATCAGATTTACACAGAGAAGGACATGTCAGATGTTTTGTGACTCTTATTGTTCAGAAAAGGTTTATAGGATGCAGTAGCCTATTTGGACCCAGAATAAAAGGGTGATTATATAAAAAAAATTGTAAATAGACCAAAGTAGTATTGAAAGTATTTTAAAGATGTAAGCTAGTATTTTGAGAAAGAAAATAACAGTGTCTTCTTCACCCCCATGCACCAAAGAGAGTTCCAGACGTGACTGAGCAGCATTCTGTGAAAGGAGCAGGTGCCACGTCCCCTACACTGACCACCGCAACGTTCACTCTATGCCCGGCACCACGTCCCCTACACTGACCACCGCAACGTTCACTCTATGCCCAGCACCACGTCCCCTACACTGACCACCGCAACGTTCACTCTATGGCACCACGTCCCCTACACTGACCACCGCAACGTTCACTCTATGGCACCACGTCCCCTACACTGACCACCGCAACGTTCACTCTATGGCACCACGTCCCCTACACTGACCACCGCAACGTTCACTCTATGGCACCACGTCCCCTACACTGACCACCACAACGTTCACTCTATGGCACCACGTCCCCTACACTGACCACCGCAACGTTCACTCTTTGCCCGGCACCACGTCCCCTACACTGACCACCGCAACGTTCACTCTATGGCACCACGTCCCCTACACTGACCACCACAACGTTCACTCTATGGCACCACGTCCCCTACACTGACCACCGCAACGTTCACTCTATGGCACCACGTCCCCTACACTGACCACCGCAACGTTCACTCTATGCCCAGCACCACGTCCCCTACACTGACCACCGCAACGTTCACTCTATGGCACCACGTCCCCTACACTGACCACTGCAACGTTCACTCTATGGCACCACGTCCCCTACACTGACCACCGCAACGTTCACTCTATGGCACCACGTCCCCTACACTGACCACCGCAACGTTCACTCTATGGCACCACGTCCCCTACACTGACCACCGCAACGTTCACTCTATGGCACCACGTCCCCTACACTGACCACCGCAACGTTCACTCTATGGCACCACGTCCCCTACACTGACCACTGCAACGTTCACTCTGTGGTCAGTTCAATCCCATTTACTCCTATTCATCTCCCTCAGATACTTAAGTAGACATCCATAAAGTTACTCAGAATGAGTGCATGTGGAAAATGACCTTACATCATTCTGTTGGCTGTGAACACAGACATGTATATAAAATCAAGTACAGAAACTATGCCCTGTAATTCTGGTTTAAATTTGACATCACCCCAGCACCCATGAGCATCACAGTGAAAATCCATCTGGTTACATTCAGATCTCTTCTTTCCTTTCTTGGTTCTGAATCATCTGCTGTTGAAACTTCTTCCCTGGCCCTAATTGATCTGAATGACCAGAACATCAGCAATCCTTCCATCAGAGCTTTAGTTCTGTTCTCCCCATGTGGGTAGTTGTAAGCCAGCTCTACCACCTGCATATCAGACAGATCATGGGTAGGAAGTGCAAGCCGCAGACAACTCAAGCTCTTTTCACAACTCATGCAGAGGACACACCTCATTTCCCTTCTGGCCTTTCCTCGTGTCTGAGGAAGGTACATTGCTCCGGATCAAGCTTTGTTTCCCATCTTTGGCCCTGACTCAATCCATGGGACTTGAAGATTCATCATGGTTTTTTAAGGTTATCCCTTGGTTCATTCCATGACCTTCAGCTTATAATTACTATCTTCCTTTTTCTGCCATTTATCTGAAATCTCAGGGGAAAAATAAGCTAATTAAATATTTAAAAACAAAAAAAACATAACAACAACACATAAACCTGAGCTTGACTGTGATCTCACTATCTGTGGAGGAAACCTTACTGTTTATATCTGCCCTGAACTTGAGCTGCTCTGATCCACTCTATTCTCCATTACCAGCATGTGGACCATTCCTACGGAAAAGGGAACCCCAGAAAAAGGAAACTCAAATGTTGTGAAAACCTCTCAGCAAACTCCCTCAAGTAATTCTCAGTGTCCACAAGAGCAAATCCAAAGGAAAGAGAATTTAGACACTGTCTGCAACAAATCCCATCATGAAGAATCATTTCTCAAAATACAAACTTTAAATATAGTTGGCATTCATTTATTACTTAGCTCTTCTGGTACTGTTTATATTAGCTAATATACAAAATGCGGGAAATTTAGAAAACAGACGAAGTTCATTCTCTTATAATTCATCTTTTATAAAATACTTGCTATAGTTCTATGCTTGTCCCAAATTAAACATTTTCTGTCTTTCTTTCTCCTCCATGTCATAGGTTTAGAATGAGTCCTTAATTTTTCAAGGGGCTTTTAAGTATTTTTTTCTACACCATATGTCTCACCCAGGACTCTATGTAAAATTCCTTATCTTATTTAATCTTCACACTAATTGTATGAAATAAATATTATGATTCCTATTTTAAGAGCTGTTGAGTGATTTGTGTAAGGTCGCACAGCTGGCTGGCAAGTGGTCAAAGCAGTATTTGAACCCTGGCCTTTCTGACATCAAGATCTCTGGGTTTTGTTTTGTTTTTTCATTATATTATTTCAATTTTGATGAGGAGAAATTCTGCCTTGAAAAAAAAAGAGTTTCATGATGAAAAGACAGGAGATATCAAACCATAAAAAAAAATACATAGAGGCACTTTAAATGTATATTACTAAGTGAAAGAAGCCAGCAAGAAAAGGATGCACACTGTCTGAACCCGACCATATGACATTCTACAAAAGGCATAACTATGGAGACAGTTAAAGTATCAGTGGTTGCTAGAGATTAGGGAAGAAACAGATAACAAGGCAGAGCACAGAGAATTGTTAGGGCACTGAAACTATTCTGTACGATACATATCATTATACATTAATCAAAACCCATAGAATATGAAATACTGAGTGTGAAACCTGATGTAAACCCTGGAGTTTCAGTGATAACGATGGGCCAGCGTAGGTTCATTGATTGTAACAAATGCACCTCTCTGGCGGGAATGTTGATAGTGGGGCAAGCTGTAAATGTGTGGGGATAGGAAATGTATTATGAACTCTGTACTTTGTGCTTGATTTTTCTGTAAACCTAAAACTGCTCTAAGAAATAAAAATCTATTTTTTAAAAAAGGTTTCCCCCACTAAAAGACAAATAGACATCATGGAATTTATGTTACTTCACACCTTGCTCCAATTTCTACCTATAACACTTAAGATATTATAAAGAGAACCAAAAGTTAAAACTAAGCCAATAGAATAAGGCACTAGAAGAAGTAAAGCTATCCAAGGACATCCTAATTTAGCCTGTATTTCCCTTACTTTCACCTTCCTGTTGTATATCTTGTCATCCCTTTTGTTATTTTCATCTCTTATTCTCGCCACACAACTTCTACATCCAGGAATGAAAAAGACAAAACAAAAACAAAACTTTTTTACAATACTCTTAGTATTAACTGTTCCAGTTACTATTGCTGCCAGAATGTAGTGTGTAAAGCAACCATTTATTATGCTCACAGATTCTGTGGGTTAAGAGTTCAGACAGGGCACACTGAGGGTGGCTTGTCTTGATTTGTAATATGAGAGGCCTCAGCTGGAAAGACTTCAAGACTAGGCTGACTCAACAGCTGGGGGCTGGAATCATTTGAAGGCATTTTTTTTTCCCCCATACATCTGTGTACTGATGCTGGCTATCAGCTGGGACCTCGGCTACCTTTCAACCAAAATACATTCCCATGAGTTCTCCATTGGTCTCTCCATGTGGGTTAGTTTGGGCTTCCTAGTTTGGGCATGGGGACTATGTTTCAAGAGACAGCATCTCAAAAGAGCAAGAAGGACATTTTATGATCTAGCCTTGGAAGTTACATAGTGTCACTTGTGTTGTACTCTGTCTGTCAAAGCAGCCACAGAGTTCAAGAGGAAGGGACATAGACCCAAATCACTAGATGAAAGGTGTGTCACAAGCACATTGTAAGCACATGTGGAATAGGAGATACTGTTTTTGGTATTTTGGAAAGTATAATCTACCACAATGACTCTTATTATATTTTATTGTACTTTAAATATCTAGGTATGTGTTGCATTGGAATGTTTGGTTAGACATTGTACCACATTTTTATTTATGATTATTTGTTTCACATTATAAACCACATGATAGCCACCTTAAGTTAATATTCCTGAGCTCCAGCGTAGTGCCTTGTACTTGACAATCACAGTATACAGTGTTACTATCTAGTGCTGAAATTGCTATAGATACATGCGCTTAAGCCATCATTAATTTTTACATGTGTAACGCGTTACAGAAAATCTCCACACTAACCATAAAGACATATAGCATCTTTAATATGTAAGTCAGTTTTGTTACAATGATTAGGTGTTGGTGACTTGAGAGGTATATATGTTTTTCTTCCAAGTGAATAGATTCTTATAAAGCAATAGTTGAATCTTGCAGATGAGGGGGGGGGATCATAACTTTGAGGTATCTATCTTTTCTCTAAATTAGTCAAGGTTTATTTGATGAATCTGAGTGATACCTTGATCATGAATGTTTATCTCTTCTGAAAAGTTAATTAATGAAGGCCATTGTCCCTTTCAGTTGATTTCATAGGTGGCTTTGATTCTTATGGCTATCAAGGGCCTCAGAAGACATCTCATTTACAACTACAGCCTATGTACATGTAAGTATTTACTTGGGAGGTTTTCTTCTGGGATGCTGATGATTAAGTAAATATTCTTGTAGCACAAAATAGATGGCATGCAACTTTCCTTCAATTAGATACTTTAGTATTTTCTCTCCTACTTATATTTTTTTTGAATGGGATAGTTTTAATAACATTTTACTCATAATTTTTTTAATTAACTTATCAGAAATGCCACACCTAATGTTACCTTTAGTCTTATATAAGTGTCAACTTCATGGCCAAAAAAACCATATTTCATATACTAATATTTTGAATTATCCAGAAGTATATATATTATATTTGAAATGATATAACATTGTAGACAGTTATGTGTGAAAACATATAACCCATATGCTTTGCTTTGCCCAGGATACACTCAGTTTACCTGGTTTATCCTGATATAATTATTACCAGTACCCCTTATTACTCACAAAAATGTTCTCACTTGGATGATAACTGATAGGTTATCACTCTACTTATATATAATGTTAAAAAAAATCAAAATCTGAGTGATACTTTATTATTTTTCTGATGTGAAAAGTAAAAATGAAACCAAAATATTAACACTGCAACTTATCAGACCCTTAACTCTAGCACACAAGAGAGCAGATATACAATCAGAGCCTGATTTTTATATCTGTGTTTAGGCAAATTCCTTTGGATAACAACTGATAACAAATTCTATATATCAGCATCAAGTGATATGCTGAATTGCAAGCGAAGAGCAAAGTAGAAAGTAAGATTCCAATTCATTTTGAAATGTGAGCTTCTCTCTTTGAAGATATGTGTTTGTTGTCGCTGTCCTCCACCATTGAATCATTTTACCTTTCAATATTGTTAGTGTGTAGGATAATAAATAGATTTTTACAGTATTTCTCCAGAGAGATTAATCTTTATACATACCTTTAACACTTCTTTTTAAAAAGTGAATGATTTATGCATCATGACTCCAGTTTTCTTGTGTCCCTGTCGTTCCCTGGAAGCTTTTGGTATGCCACTCACAGCAAAGCCTCAAAGCATTCCCTCTGTAAGCAGTACATCACAGCTTCCCTCTTTTGCATTCCCACAACCACTGCCCTAATTCTGGCATTCATGAGCGTAAGATTTTCATTGTTCTTCTTATTTTAGAACCTGTATCCCATCTTTCATGTGGCTTCCAAATTAATCTTTCTGAAGTTATCACTCTGATCATTTCACTCCCCAACCTAAAAGCTATTACCTTCTGAACAAAGTCCAGTTTCCCTACCATAGCCTAACAGCCTACTCTGATCTGGCCCCAAAGTTTTGTTGAGCCATTACCTCTTCTTTTCAACCTTTAATAACTTTTAAGTCCCAACTATAGGTATATGATCTTGGGACATGCTAGGGAAATATAATGATGAATAAGAATTGACCCCTGTCCTCCTGAAGCTGATAGTCCATTGAGGGCATGAATAGTTTGATATCTCCCTTTAAGCATTATTTTTCAGCCAAACTAGAACTTTTGCCTTCTGCAAATATAGCGTGTATTTTTCCAATTGTCCGTGCTATTCTCTTGGCACAAACGTCTTCCCACCACCACCAAATTCTACTCTTTGAAACCCAACTAACTTTGAAGTTATCTTAAAAGTTATCTTAAAATACAGTCCCTTTATGAAACATTTCTTAATCTCTTTTCCTCTATTAATTCTCTTGTTTATTTTTCCCTGTACTATTGTTGTTTAATATTTATGCTTACTTTTCCTATCTTTCCAAAAAAGACTTGATAGCTTAAACAAAAAATAAAATGATAAATTCTATAAATACTTTACCATTCTTTACGATATTGTATCATAGTCTTATGTAAAATGTCCTATTAAAAAATAAGATCAAAGTAATAAGGAATAGTGGTTAAGATGGCTTACTGAAGATAGATGGTGTGAGATAAATTCCTTATGACCTTGGACATATAACTTTATTTATTCCCACCAAGCCTGTTTTCTCATGGAAACATAGAGTTGATTACATAAATACTTCATATAGTTGTTCTGAATTTATATGAAATAATTCATGTAAAGCATAGAAAACTAGAACGTGTCACATAGTAAGGCTTAATGAACATAATTTATTAGTATTGGGACCAATGCTTATGTTAACATATATTACTCATGGAAAGACTTTATCTAGTCACAAATTAATATATACTATATTCCATTCCCAAAGGATTTCCTCTGTAAATAATATATCTCATCTAATACCAGCCCAAGTAACATGTAATAATATGTTTGTGTTTAAGAGTTAACTGGGACATCAACAAGGCTTCCAATTGCTTGTTCTGACAATAACACATAACATTTTTAGCACACAGCATTTCATTATGTTGGTCAATAGGAATGATAGATAAATATGATCAAGCTACAATAAATTAGATGTAACCACTTAGTAAGGCTCAATTATAAGAATAACATAAGTATCCTAATTATATATATTAATTATATTATTTCTAATCAATCATTTCTAATTCTAATGTCTTTAAAGAGGGGACTCTGCAAAGTTTATTATCCAGCGTTAAATTCCTTGAGGACAAAACTTCCCATGATTTTATTGAATAGAATAAATTGAATGCTAACCTAAAAGTAATAAAAATATGATTTTCTTCTTTACTTCCAGGGAATAGTAAAATTATAGAAGAGCTTTCAAATCTCACTGCTTATGAAATAAATTAAATATTTAATGGAATTCAAATTTAGGAAGTTAGATATAGTTAAAATACATAACAACATACCTGTCAAATTATGACTGCTATCCCTCCCACAGAATATTCCCTAATGGCCTGAATTTCCTTATTTTACAAATGAGGAGATTGAGATAAGTGACAGGAAAACAAGATTACACAAACTGTCAGTTATCAGGCAGTTTTCCAGCCCCCTTAGTTCAGTGTTCTTTGCAAATTTGTGAATGGGCCATTAGTTTGCTCCAGCATTACATTCCCTGAATCTTATATACTTATTTCTACTTCTTCATACTAACTTCACCTCCATACTTCCATTCATGCCTGCACCCCTCCCCCTTTTCTGTGTTTCTGACGTCACATTATGCGGTGTTGAATGAAGAAGGACTTTTTCAACTTGTAGACCTCAAAATCAATCACTGGACAGCCACTGTCTACGCAAATCCTGTGAAACAACAAAGCTGACGCACCCATAAACCTAATCCCCTGCTGAGCAGCGGAGACCTGAGCATCTCCTATATCTTTATCCTGCAGGGTGTACCTTCTCCTGTCAGCTTGCCGTAAATAAGCCTCATAAAGTAAGAGTAATTTAACATCATGGGCCAGTTCAAGCACCCTGACAGTATTATATAGCAACTGGAAGTAAAAGCTGTTCCTTAGAAGGAGAGCAAATGCTTAAAAGCAATGTGCAATTTTAGCTGAGGGGCTTCCATTGTCCCCAGCAAATCTTCTGTGGCAGAGAACCCAGACAGAGCTTTGAAAATACAGCCTAATATACTTCCATTCACAGCCGCGTGTCCCTCCTGCAGTCGATGAATAGACATTCCTCTTTTTATTTCATGTGTTACATTTGGTAAATGTTCTTGGGTTATAATTCTTCAGATTATCTATAATCCATCTAAAAAACTCCATTATTTTTTTTCTTACACTTTGGTAAACCTCTATGAAACCAACAGCGGCTATGAAGTTGCTGTACAGTAGTAACATTCCCCTGTCCAAAGGTTGATTTTGTAACAAAGTAGCTGCTTGACTAGCACCCACCCATGTGCCTTAACAAGCAGGGTCTGCGTGGGTGAGTGAGTCCCACCATCTATGAGGCAACATTTGAAAACATCGCATTCTTTCTGGCAGTCTAATTGTGTAGCAATACATATTCATTTTATTTGTCCCCAGAAATGGATTTTAAATTACCATAAGCCTCTCTATCCAGGAGGTTGCACTGAAAAAAAAAAGGAAAGGAGAGGAAAATTGTCTATTTAAAGCACAATTGCAATTGGGCTTCGACTTTTTTTTTTCTCCCTCGAGTTGTGTCACCTCAAGTTGTGTCAGAGAGGCACAAAAAGGTGCTGAGGTTTCCCCCTTGGTTAAAAACATTCTCTCTCTCTCTGTCTCTGTCTCTGTCTCTCTCCCAGGTCGAAATAATACAGATGGCTTCATAATGTCAGCTCCTGGACCTTACAAAACACTTGTTTCGCAGTGGCCTCCTGCATTTTATGAAGCGCAAGAAGCAACTGAGTTTAAATATATATATATATACATATTAACGAAACAAACACAAAGCCTCACATGCACTGGAACACCACACACACAAACAGTCACACACATACTGAGGCACACACCCATTCTACTTGGCCTCCTCTTTCTAACTGAACCAAATATGCCGGCCACGCCCATCCTGGATTTCCTGAAAGCAGGCTCCTTTCTCCCAGGCCTTTGGTGAGTTCAGAAGGAGACCTGTTGGTGCCCTCTGCTGGCCGCCACTCACTCCTCTGCAGCTCAGCCAGAGGGCCTCTGCGAGCTGTGAAGGCATCCAGGGCACAGTAGCTCCAGAGTCCTGTCTTCTGCACTCCATACATCTTGATAGCACCATGACTGTGTGGGCAACACAATTGCAAAAATAAGCGAAACATGCCACGAGGACCTTGTAACCCAAGTCTGAAATGGCAGGTCGTTTGCCCTAAAGGCTGTACCGTTCATACTTGCCTTAACCCACCTAAGTTGTGCGCCCGAGAATCTCAGTGCAGACATCCCCAAGTCACTTCCTTTAGGCCAACACACTGCTATTAATTCTGAATGAGCTCGAGTCTGTATGTTTTATGTCAAGAAACGAGACTGAAGAGCCCAGCAGCTCCAGTGCGTCTGTGGACGGAAACTGCCAGCTGTCAGCCAAGTGCTTTACCACTGCGCCTCCACGGTGGCCAAAAAGGGACGAGTAACAGTAATAACAACAGTTAATAGTTGTCACCTTTATAATTCTTAAATACGGTCTCCTGTTGGGGTTGGGTGGAACAAAGTAAAACTTAATAATCTACTAAAGTCATTAATCTACTGGAAGCAGAAAGCAGAAATGGCGTAACTCACTGATTTTATTTATTGCACTCTAGGTGCTTTTATAAGAATCTACAAATGTCTTTTACTAACACAGGAACAGTTGTGGATTTCTATCAACAGAGGCCAACTGAATATGTATTAGCTATGTTTACTCTTTTATATCTAATTCAAATCGAAGACCCTACATAGGTGAGCTTTTTTTCCTAACTTCAGCGTATGAGATTATTTTCGGGGTGGGTGGGGAGGGAGCAATAGTTATCTTGGTGAAATATTTGAGATCTCTGTGTGGTGATTAGGGGGATCCATTGTGTGTTAGAGTGTATTTTAATCCTCCTGTGTTATTGTGGCAGAAAAACTGTGCTGTTAACGTAGTTGGCAACAAGATGCCTTTGGAAACTTAATAGTAGATCAATGTGTTTATGGAATATTCAAAATTTCTAGGAAATTTTGTTCTATGTATTCAAGCATTATTTGGTTTCCATTAGGGGAAAACATAATTAGCTCAGGCTTGTCAGGAATTCAGATGAGTCATGTTTTTTCTTGGATCCACCTGAGACATTAAGAACAACTTTTTAAACAAATATTCCATCTTTAAATGCAGTGAAATTCAGACTGGAAAAGTTATACATTGGCATGAAGCAACTTTTTCTCTTGGTTTCTATGAAGTTTCAGTTATTGGGTTAACCTACTTTGGAACTTGTCTCATCCAGAACTACATAAACCAGTCCCGTTACTGTGTTGCATGGGTAGCTATGATATACACACATACACATTTGAAAATGACAAAGGAACAAAGGTTACTATTGGAACATAAACTATTTTTTAAAAAGGTTCCAGCACTTGTGCTTAAATTTCTCAGTGGCTTGTATATGTTTGTCCATCCATACATGTGTAAAACATATAATTAACAAACATGTCAGTGAAACCTCATCTAATGATTTTATAGTGACATGCATGTTTAATAGAGAAAAATATTTACCAATGTTATAGTCCTTTGATTCTTAAAAGATAAATATTACACATGCCAGAAACTACTCTAATGTAACTATTACTGTGACTATTAAAATGAGGTTTCACTGTACATTCAGACTGTGATCAGATCCCGCCGTCTAAGACATGTGTATGGAAAGGAATTGAAATGCACAGAGAATGAGTCCTCACATTCCTGCTTTAAGTTGCAGCCAAGTTACCACCTAATCACTACCATTATCACCACCAAAATTTTCAAAAACAGTTGTTGACTACTAAAAAGTAATCAGTGGACAGGTCGTTTTTTTGGGAGCAGTGAGCACAGTAGTGTGATTATATCTGGGAAAACATCTTAAGTTGTACAGCTGTATCCTCCTCAAAATCTGGTGAAGAATGCTATTTTTCTAGGCTGAGCTTTTGTTACAAACCTAATATTCAGAAGGCAAGAGTTACAATCCTGATGTGTCTTTTCCTTTGCGTTGGTTAATTCTGAATGTATTTTTAACAGAGTGATTTTTTTGACTTACTAGTGTAATTTGCATTTTAAAAATAAATGGAAAAACAATTAAGTGTCCGAGCCGTCCCTGAAAGGCCTTGCTCCTTCTCACAGAGCACCTGGGTATGTCACTGACAGGAAAAGCCCTTGAAACTTACAGGTACTGCCGATGCCTCACATGCCGTGCAGGGATGCATCCGATGTAAAAGGAAAATGCCGGCTCATATAGGTAACACATACTTTCATTATCTCCTGTCGATAAGGGGTTTTTTTTGTTTTTTGACTTTTTTATTTTTTTGGTTTTGTTTTGTTCTTTGTTTGTTTGTGACAAGACTGCCTAGACTTTCCAAATAGATTTGCCATCATTTGGAAAGCACCCCCCCCCCCTTCTATCTGGAATTTAGAGTTAGCATCAGGCTATTATCTAACAGATATGTTAGACCATTATATCAAAAACCTTTGGCCTGGCCTGTGGTGGCACAGTGGATAAAGCGTCAACCTGGAAATGCTGAGGTTGCCGGTTTGAAACCCTGGGCTTGCCTGGTCAAGGCACATATGGGAGTTGATGCTTCCAGCTCCTCCCCACCTTCTCTCTCTGTCTCTCTCTCCTTCTCTGTCTCTCTCTCTCCTTTTCTCTCTCCTCTCTAAAATGAATTAAAAAAATTTTTTTAAAAAGAAATCTTAAAAAAAAAACCCTTTGGTTAACATAGGTAGATTTTTTTTTTTTTGTACACAAATAATTTGAAATTACTTAAAGTGCTCATTTGATGAGATAGTCTTTGATGGCAACTAAAGTGAAGCGTGTTGGGGCAAGGTAAGCAGTTAGGAAAGATGAACTCTCAGCTTTTGTGTTTGTACAACAGTGATGTCAGCTGAGGTTCACTGCATGAACTAAAAAGACAGGAAGCAGCAGCCTCAGGCTGCTGGTGGGGTCTGTCCTTTCTCTAATTGTACACAGACACACACCAGCCGCCAGAAACCAAAGTGCCAAACTGATTGAAAACAAGGGAAGCTTCGAGGCAGCATTCCAGGAAGCTGAAGATCAGCCTTCACGTGACTTCTCGGCCACATGGCAAGAGCCTTGTCAAGACCAAGCCTGTCTTTCCTTTTGCTCCCTGTGTGAAAGCATGCTGACGTGGGGCCGGTGAAGGAGGTGTGGATGAGTGACAGGTTGTTTCACATGGTGAGGTCAAGTGCACATGACATCTCAGTTTGAATATAGAGTCAAAAGTTAATAGAGCAACTATACATATACAGTGATACCTCGGTTGTCGTCAATAATCCGTTTGAAAACAATGGCAAAATCCAAAACCGACGAACACCAAGGCAATTATTTCCCTATGAATCAATGTACATCCAACTAATTCGTTCTAGACACTCCAAAATACATACCAAAAATACTTTATTTAAAATAAATACAGTGTTTAATACTAAAAATAATAAGAAATTAATATAAAATGAATATAAAAGACTAATGTAAAAAATAAATGAACATTTAACATGGCATTTACCTTTCTGAAGACTCTTGGCTTATGGAAGATGGCGAGGAGGGGAGAGAGAGGTACAGATATCATTGTTTGGAAGGGGAATCGCCTCCATAAGGACCTTAGGTATCAAGGCACTATCTGGGGTCACTTCCCTTCTTGGTCTTTTGGCACTGGGACCAGCTTCTGAGTCAGTGGACCCATGTCGCACAAGAAAGCTGTCCAACGAGGTCTGTTTCTGCTGCCTCTTTAATATTTGCCTAAAATGGGGCAAGACATTACATATCATTAAACAAGTTGCACACATGGCCTGCAACAGCTTTGTCTGGGTGATTTTTTTCCACAAACCCTTGCACCTTGCTCCACATGGAGAAGATGTCCTTAATCTCTGAAGAAGGCACATTCTCCTCTGTCTCTTCCTCCTTACCCGAAGCAACTTCTTCATCTGCTGTCTGTTGCGCTTCTACGTGAAGGTCTTGCAGCTCTTCGGTGGTGAGTTCTTCACTGTGTTCATCCACCAGCTATTCCACATCCTCACCACTCACCTCCAAAACCGTGGACTTCCTCAGATCAACAACTGACTGTACCACATGTGTAAGGTCATCAGGGGAAGGCTCCAACCCTTCAAAATCTCTCTCATGCACACATCCTGGCCAAAAGTTCTTTCAGGCAGAGTTCATGGTCCTGGATGTCACTCCCTGCCAAGCCTTATCTACAAGGCTAATGCAGTTGAGAATGTTGAAATTTTTTTCCAGAACTCTCTTTAAGGACAATTCTGTATCTGATGTCACCTCAAAGCACCTTTGAAACACTGCTTTTGTGTACAGTTTCTTGACATTTGAAATGACATTCTGGTCCATGGGCTGGATGAGTGGTGTGGTATTAGTTCTTCACAGGCAAGAACTTCACTGTGATAAAACTGAACGCCTCCAACAATGTGTCTTCCAAGCCTGGAGGATGTGCAGGAGCATTGTCCATTTCCAGGAGGCACTTAAGGGGCAACTGATTATCCTAGAGGTATTTTTTAACACTCGGGCCAAACACTTCATTCACCTATTCAGTGAAAATTGGCCTTGAGACCCATGCTTTCTTGTTTGCCCTCCACATCACACACAATTTACTTTTAATCACATTGTTTCTGCTAAACACTCTAGGAGTTTCTGGATGGTACACCAGTAAGGGCTTGGGCTTCACTTTACAATCACCACTAGCATTACCACACAACAAAAGAGCTAGCCTATCTCTCATAGCCTTATGTCCTGGCAGTGCCTTTCCCTCCTGTGTAAAGAGTGTCCTCTTTGGTATTTTCTTCCAAAAGAGGCCAGTTTCATCACTGTTGAAGACTTGTTGGGAGATGAATCCTTCAGCCTCTACGTAATCTTTGAATTTGGACACAAATTTTTCGGCCCCAGATGTGTCTGAACTCACACCTTCACTGTGCCTACTAACACTGTGTATGCCAGTGCACCTCTTGAATTTTTCGAACCAGCCTCTGCTGGCCTTAAAATCACTAAGTACACTAGCACTCGTCCCAGGCATTTTCTTAATGCGATCGGCATTCAACAGTCTGGCCTTTTTACATATGATGGCCTCTGAAACAGAATCGCCATCTAACTGTTTTTAATTGTTCCAAATTAATAACTGTTTGACATCTTCAATTGTTTGCAACCTCTGTTTTGTTAGTACATTCACACCTTTTGCTACATTAGCCTCCTTTATTGTTCCCTTTTTCACCATAATGGAACTTATTGTGGATGGTGACTTCCCATACATGTGGCTGATTTCAGCAATCTTGAAGCCACTCTCATATTTTTCAATGATTTCCTTCTTGAACTCAATCATGTTCCTGGCCTTCTTCTTAGAAGGGCTGCTGGTCTGGAAACTTTCTCTGGTCCCATGATGGAGCTAACGGGAAAGGGTTAACTTATTAGCAAGGAAAACACTTAACAGGGACAATGAGATTTGAGCTCATGTGATTTTATCTTATGTGCATTACGTACATTTTGAAACTGAAAAACGCAAAATAAACACATTACACTGAATACTGTGTACGCAGTAATCACTTACATGTAATTGTAGTATTAGCACTCGCAATCAATAACAAAAGCACAAAAACACTGGAAAGCAATGGAACTGTTTGACTAGACACGCAAGATGATGCTCACACAATGCTCAACACCACCACACTGAGCAGAACTTGTGGGTCGCCCTTTGTTTTTGCAAAATTAGCAGCGAGGTCATATGGGCACGTCGATGAAATTCGAGGCAACTGACAAAAACCGAGACATTTTTCAGGGGTGGTGGGGGGAAAAATCAATGAAAACCAAAACCAATGATAACTGAAGTCAATGAAAACTGAGGTATTGCTGTACCCTAAAGAAAAGACTCCATCTTCAGAAGTTCTTAATTGACTAGTGTGTGCATTTGGTAAAAATACTACCAATATCTTTACTTGGTAACTACTAAAAAACAATCTCCGATATAGCAAAGTAAATATGTCACATTCCACCGTGCTTTAATAGGTTGACCATTTACACTCAAAAATACAAATTCCTTTTAAATAGGACACACTGTGGGACAAACCTTTGAGGCCCAAACCATTTGCTATAAAGACAATAAACCAGGGGTCCCCAAACTATGGCTCGCGGGCCGCATGCGGCCCCCTGAGGCCATTTATCCGGCCCCCACCACACTTCCGGAAGGGGCTTCTCTTTCATTGGTGGTCGGTGAGAGGAGCATAGTTCCCATTGAAATACTGGTCCATTTGTTGATTTAAATTTACTTGTTCTTTATTTTAAATATTGTATTTGTTCTCATTTTGTTTTTTTACTTTAAAATAAGATATGTGCAGTGTGCATAGGGATTTGTTCATAGTTTTTTTTATAGTCTGGCCCTCCAATGGTCTGAGGGACAGTGAACTGGCCCCCTATGTAAAAAGTTTGGGGACCCCTGCAATAAACTAAGGCCCATAGAGATTAAGAAATTACTCAAGATTACCATATATCTTGAAAATGCAAGTAACTCACTATTTCACCACAGATCCCAGAATATGTATACTCTGGTCAGAATAAAATAAAAAAATCCCTAACTATCTACTGACCCTAGACTCTGTAAATCAGAATGAACCCTGATAAAGAAAACCCTAAGATAGTATAAGATCATAAAATGCTTCTGAGTTATTGTGCACTAGGTTCAGCATAGTCTCAATGTTCAATATATTTTGTTACAGTTATTTTAAAAACCTATAGCTTATACCCGTATGTTCTATGTTAAACAACTAATTTTGTTCAGTTTCATGATTAGAAATTTTTCTATTATTTCTTTTATAACACACTTATGAATAGCTAATATTAGAGACATTAAGATTACTTAAACTGTCCCATCTTGAATACTTCCTGTGATTGTCAGGATAATTCTTTCTTTGGTAAAATTTTGGGACTCAACACTAGTACTCAAGGAAGCTTTGATATTAAGATCTTTACATCGTAAAAAAGAAGAAAAGGAAGCCCCATTCATGCTCCTCGCATGAGAATCTTTGCTTAGTATTCATGTTCAATCCTCTTTGCATTGAACTACATTTAACTTCCACCTCCTCAAGAAAGGAAAGAACTAAATCTGCCATTAGTATGTTCAATTTTGAAAAATACTAGTATCTTGAAATAATCACCTCTAAGATAAGAATCTCTAAGACATTTAGATTCTCTGTCTTTTCAACAAAAATTTGAACTCGATAACACGTTCATTCAGGGGCCTCATTTACCACCGAAATCTGCACAAGTCTCAAGACTGCCAGAGAAAACAAAGAAAACAAAAGTGAGTTTCTCCTAAAAGGGAAAAAAACGGATCTTTTTATATTCTCTAGAATTATAGAGACATTTTTTTTAATCCCTAAACATTATGGGGTTTAGCAGCAAATGAGTTTACAGTGTTGATGGTTCATGAAAGTTGATTTCAGTAAGATAAATTCAGAGAGGAAAATTCTTTTATAAGCCACATGTGGATGCTCTGACACAATCTAAATTGTTATTAAAATTTATGTAAGGCTTCCCTGTAATGAGAGCACAGCGTTGTGGCACCTTAATAATAAAACAGGTATATTTCTTAACCTCTCATTCTACCCTCAAATGAATTTAAGCTATAACAGCAATGGAATAAAACAACTCCCCAAAAGATTGCAAATTGATGCTGTCACCCCAAGGATGATGGATTGATTCAATTAATCAGTAAGTCTTTTCTAAGAGTCCTTCAGGGAGTTATTTACCAGAGGCATACCCTGTTTATTTCTCTCCCATGCGCCTGTCATTTTTCTTCATTATTCCTCTAGTTTTGCTCGTTATATCCTTTGGGGATATGTTGATCTCCATGTGCAGAGAGGTTTTGCACACAGCTGTCTAGACATAAATCTTCCAAGCCTCGAACTGTGGGCCAACTGAACACCTGTGCCCCCTGTCATTGTTATCTCGGGCTGAGCCAGACTCAGGGTGAAGTCGGGCAAGTGGGCACTGAGTTACAAATGGCAAGTCACTGGGAGAGTATCACACTGAGTGAAGACTATGAAAGCTCCTCCACCAGTAAGGATGTAACAGTCTTGTGCTCCACGCACTCGGGAACAAGCTTTCCCATCTCCAAAAGCAGGTAGGCAGGGAAGAGTCAGAGGTCGGCCTGAGAGGGTGGGGCCTATGCTTACGATTGATGGAAAAACAAAAACATATTTGGTGATAATGTTGTTTTGAGCGATGAAAGGGAGATATTCTTAGACAAGAAATATTTCTATTTCTAGTGCACAATCATCTGTCAGTTCAAGTTGTAAAGAGTAGAGATTCTGAAAGCTGTCTGGCAAACCTCAAGGGTAGATCTTGCTGTCAGGGTTGACTACAGGATTTGTGGGCCCTGTGCAGAATGACAGTGTAAGCCTCCCATTCAAAGAGTACCCTTGTTAACAGTTTTAAAATATAAAGGATTTTCCTTGAAAAATATTTTATCTTCAAGCAATATAAATGGATATGATATGTCCTGCTTGAATATATCAGAACTGATTTTTTAATAATTTTTAATTTGGGGAAGACTCTTCCTGCTGATGCAACTGTTACTGGAGCTATGAAGAATAGTTTATAAATAATGACAACAATGATATACATTTCTGACACATGACTTTGAAATATAAATAAATTTTTGTCATTTGAGTTCCTGGTTCACAGAACATTTTTTTTCTAAAAGGATTGAAATCTTCATAAAAGTCTGAATTTAATTTTAAATAAAAATTATACAGCAGCATTTTAGGGTTTTCTCTGCCATGTCCTGTAACTTGCAGACGTTGTTCAAGAAGCCAGAATGGCTCCGTGGTTTCTATATAATTGAAAACACCTACTTGTGTATTCTATTACTGTATCTTGAATTACAGGAAAAGTAAGTTTAAAATTGTCTTTCTTGGTGCTAATTTGCTCATCTGAAGCATCATATGAAAATAGAGTTGTTTTCAGTTTACTGCTAATGCTACAACCTTTTAGTTTCATTTCTATTTGTAAGCCTGTGTTATATTTGTTTTACGATGTTGCAGTAGTTTTCAAAACTATATACGCTAAACTCTGAATAATTCTAATAACTCTATTAACTTTGATATACTCTGTTGTAATGTCCATGTGTATACATTATCCTACAACAATTTACTGACAAAGTTTACTGCCTGAACACCAGTAATTTCTGTCCCGGCACTGAGCCGGAGTTAACATTTGTGTGTTCGCTGCAGGGACTGGCCCTCTTGGGGAATGAGCGGACAGGCTGACCTCCCACCATTCCCAGGGCTGCCCACAGCCCCTGCTTTCCCCACAGGTACAGCTGCCACTTCCACGGCTTCTGCTGCTGCCGCCACTGTCACGACTGCCAATCTGATCCCAGATCTCTGTCAGCCCAGTGGCTCCTCCAACTGCCCTGGAGCAAACCAGGCCAATTGCTCCGCATGCCGCACGCTGTGCCCAGAGGGCTGGGCTGCTGTCATTGGGTTCCAAAGCCAGATCACAAACAGTCACACAGGCTGTCACTCCAGGGCAGCTCCCCTGCTCACCACATGTTCGAAAATAATATGTTAAGAATTTCACGAAGACAGTAGTAGAGGATTAACCGAAACACCAGACTTCTCTGTGCGTGGGGACCACTGTGTGATGCCACATATCATGTACTCATGAAGCTAGCCCTGCTTGTTACAGAAGCCAGGATTAAAAAAAAGTCTTTTGTTCTCTACTCTTGTTAAGCCAAGTTCGGAGGGACCCAAAACATTGAAGACAGGAACAAGGTCCTTCGTTTACACATCAAAACTTTATTGTCTAGCTTGGCCAAGCAGTGGCAACTCCAACAGAAATCTGAAGGAAAAGCGCGCGCCAGCCCTTTGTTCTACTTAGTTTTTATAGTTTTGTAAGTGGGAAGTACAGCAAAAATTGCAATTAAGAGCCCCTTACCACTATTGGTTATAGTCATATGTCCTTTAACATGATAGGACCATGTTCAATTTGCAAGCCATACATCCTTTTGGGGAAAACAAAGTTTACAAGCCAACACAATGGTAGAAAGATGTCTCTTTACATATTAAAAGGCATTCCTATGTTATCTAGTGTTCATCCGCCATCTCTCTGTCCTGAGTCCCACGTGTTAACCACACGCATTTACATAGGAGAGGTAGTTTCGGTGCGGACAAATGCCCGCAAATGGCTCGTTGCTATGAGAAAAGGTTTATTTTGGCTTTTCTCTCCCTGTACCTGACTAGCCATTCACCCGTTTCCCCACAGGTGTGGTGGAATGTCTGGGAATCCATGTCTTCCTTCCCTTTTCATTTACAATACAATGCCAAGGGCCATCCTGACTATGCTAATCACACAGTACAGAGACTATTCTCACAATTTCTCTGCACACCTTAACCCAAATTAATAAAATGTTCTCCAAGCCTCTTAAAATATTAATATTAATTCTGTAGCCTTTGGTACTTTATAACACCTGCGGGTGAAATGGCTCAGTGGCTCCTCACCCTCACTCCAAACTTAGCCCCATTTTGATACCAGAATAAAAATCACTGTGTCAAGTTTCCTATTGCTGCTGAAACAAATTACCCCAATGTGGTGATTGAAAGCAACATACATTTATGAAGATAATCTTATGGAAATAAAGAGTCCAAAATGGGCTTCGCTCAGCTAAATTTAAAGTTCTCAGCAGGATTTTGTTCTTTCTGGAGGCTCCAGAGGAGAATCTATTTCTTTGCCTTTTCTGGATTCTGGAGGCCGCCTGCATTCCTTGGCCAGAGGCCCTTTTGTGGATCTTCAAACTCAGAAGTGCTGCATCTTCCAACCTCTCACTCTGTGACCTGCAATTTCACTCTCCTCCTATCTCTCTCTCTGACACTGACACTTTTATCTCCCTCATATAGGGACCCTTGTGATTACATAGGACAATACTGAACAATATCCTCATCTCAGAATCCTTAAATTAATTACATCTGCAAAAGGGACTACCAATATTCCTTTGTTGTGTAAGATAACATACACATAGGTTTCAAGGATTCAGACATGGACAGGTTTGGAAGGCCATTACTTTATACACCGTAGTCACCTAAGTCTCTGTAGGCACTACCCACGCACTCTGGTGTGAGACGGTGCTCCTGAGAGTCAGCATTCCAAATTGCTGGTGTATCATATCACATATAGGATATTTACAAAATCTTTAAAGAGTTCAGAGAAGTACAGTGTGTCCGTAAAGCCATGGTGCACTTTTGACCGGTCACAGAAAAGCAACAAAAGACAATAGAAATGTGAAATCTGCACCAAACTGGAAGGAAAACCCTTCCAGTTTCTGTAGGATGATGTGGCAGCATGTGCGCATGTGCAGATGATGACGTAACACCGTGTATACAGCGGAGCAGCCCACGGCCATGCCAGTCGAGATGTGGATGGTACAGAGGAAAGTTCAGTGTGTTCTGTGGCTCACTAAATTCGAATCCATGACCAAAGTGCAATGTGAATATCAGCACGTTTATAACAAAGCGCCACCACATAGGAATAACATTACTCGGTGGGATAAGCAGTTGAAGGAAACCGGCAGTTTGGTGGAGAAACCCCATTCTAGTAGGCCATCAGTCAGTGACGATTTAGAGGAGCCCTAAAAAAATCTGTGTGTGAGCCCACATCGAACTGCACTGAGTAGGTATGAAACTGGGAGAGTTTTCCTTTTATTTGGTGCAGATTTCACATTTCTATCATCTTTTGTTGCTTTCCTGTGACCGGTCAAAAGTGCACCATGACTTTACAGACACACTGTACTTAAATGAACATCAAATCCTCTGCTTTCTAACAATAAGAGAATCCAGGAGTTCTAAGTGAGGACAGAATCTTCAAGGTGAGCTAGTCACCTCCTCCTTTTAACATAAGAAATGCTGTGTCTTACTTAGGCTGAGGTACCCAAGAATGTCAGAGCCACAGTGAGGCTCTTGGGCCACTGCCCTTTCCACCGCATCATATTGTTGCTAATAATTGGTAAAATCCAACTCATTTTTAATAAATCCTTTCTAAAGACTGAGTGTGGCTGAAAAAAAAAGTAAGTCTCTAGAATGCATTAGCTGCTATCTATCTACTTCTGAAATTTTTAAAGGTGTTTTCTATAATATATAACATCCATTTGGACTCGCATCAACTTAAGAAAATATGAAATTTCACAAAAGTATGAAATTTTACACACATGCATAATATAAATTGACTTAAATATTCAGTAACTAAAAATAATATATGCACAAATTAAAAAGATTAATATGACAGAAACTTATAAAATGACACCCACTCACACATTTACTCTATTCCCTCTCCTATTTCATGTGTGTCCTTCCAGAAAAGAACACTGGTTATATAAGAGCACATGTACATAATGTTCCTTGTATGATTTTTAAAAATGTCTATACGGGACAAGGTGGGCAAGTGGTTAAGGTGATGGACTGCTAAAAATGTCTAGAAATGAAACTTTGCACATACTGCACTTTATTTTGTTCACTTACTAATTTATCTATGCCCCTCTCCCTCATTTTTCTCCAAGATGCAGGGTGTACCCCATTATATGGAGCACCATAATTTATCAGCTACTCCCCTACTGAAAAACTTTAGATGGATTCAAGGGTTTTATGTGCACATTTTTTTAAGTTACAAAGGGCTTTTTAAATTTTTATTTTCTTAATTTATTCCAGAATAAGTAATATAAGCACATAGTTCAAAAGCAAAAAGCTTTCTCTGGCCCTGGCCAGTTGACTCAGTGGTAGAGCATCTGCCCAATGTGTGGATGTCCCAGGTTCGATTCCCAGTCAGGATACACAGAAGAGCCCATCTGTTTCTCCACCTCTCTCTCTCTCCCTCTCTCTCTCTCCCTCTCTCTCTCTCTCTCTCTCTCTCTCCTCTCTCTCTTCCTCTCCTGCAGCCATGGCTTGATTGGAGCAAGTTGGCCCAGGCGCTGAAGATGGCTCCATGGCACTAAGAGGCCTCAGGCACTAAGAAGAGCTCAGTTGCTGAGCAACCAAGCAACGCCCCAGATGGGCAGAGCATTGCCCCCTAGTGGGCTTGCCAGGTGGATCCTGGTTGGGTTGCATGTGAAAGTCTGCCTCTCTGCCTCTCCTCTTCTCACTGAATAAAAAATAAATAAATTTAAGCTCAAAAGCTCTCTCTCATACCCATCTTTTGACACCCAATTTCTCTTTTTAAAGGTAGCAGCAATTTCTCTTTTTAAAGGTAGCAGTAGTTACACACCTTGCTTTTTTCATTCTCTTTTTTATCTTGTTTCATTTATCCTCTCAAATAGAATGTAAACTCCTTTAGGGTAGAGATTTTTACCTGTTTTACTTATTTATTTATCTCCAGAGCCTATAATAGTGGCCTGGAATATCATTGGTGAGAAATAAAATATTTGTTAACAATAAATCAACAAAACTCTTTATCTTAAATTATTTCTCTCATTTAATTATACATAATATTAATGAAGAGAATGCATGTTCTAAAATCTTTATTTCTCTTCAAATATTAAATAAGTAAATTTAACATAACTGGGAAAACAGAATGTATAGAGACAAAGAAACTAATTACAATACTTAGTATCACTCAAATATGTGGTAATTTTGTTTGGACCAAGAGAGCTGGCAAAGAGACTGGAACAGAAGGGGAGAACTTGGTTTCACAGTGGGAGGTGATGAGATGGTATGGTAGAAGGCAGGCAGCATTGGGACTGAGATAATATTATGATTTTTCAGTTACTAAAAAAAAAAAAAGACCAAATTAGGAGGTTTGTGGGTGGCAAAGAATTTGACTTCCAAGCAGGCAGTTAATGTTTTGGAGATGAAACTAAAGAAAAATACATAGTAGAGATGAGGAGTTAAAAATTGTTTATATAGAGATACACACT
This sequence comes from Saccopteryx bilineata, assembly GCF_036850765.1. Classification (NCBI taxonomy): domain Eukaryota; kingdom Metazoa; phylum Chordata; class Mammalia; order Chiroptera; family Emballonuridae; genus Saccopteryx; species Saccopteryx bilineata. The sequence continues at coordinate 20,998,685 of NC_089501.1, forward strand.
GAAATTATGGGGAGGGAATGCTGTCTAGAAATCAGAGTAAAGAGAGACACATAAGACCAGCCATGGGCCCTGTGATACACTTACATATCTGTGAGGAAAGAAGAAGAGGAGAAATGGGACATAGGTAAGGACCACCCAAGAAGTAGACGGAAATGACAAAACTGCAATGTCAGAGAAGTCAGGAGAGGGCTTTATGGAGATGCTGATAGTCAACAGTGATAAAAGACTTAGGGAAGTTCATAAAAAATAAGCTATAAACAGCTGGTCAGATTTTTCAATTTAATGTTAAAGGGTCAATGTTTTTTGTTTTTTTTTAGCAATAGAGAGCGGCAGGGGTGGGAGGGGACAGGATAAGGTAGACAGGAAGGAAGAGAGAGATGAGAAGCATCAACTCATAGTTGCAGTGCCTTAGTTGTTCATTGATTGCTTTCTCATATATGCCTTGACCAGGGTGGGAGGAGGGGCTCCAGCTGAGCCAGTGACCCTTTGCTCAAGCCAGCAACCTTGGGCTCAAGCCAACAACCTTAGGCTCCAAGCCAGTGACCTTTGGATTCAAGACAGTGACCATAAGGTCATGTCTATGACCCCATGCTCAATCTGGCAACCCTGCACTCAAGCTGGTGAGTCCACACTCAAGCCGGTGACCTCAGCGTTTTGAACCTGGGTCTTCAGTGTCCCAAGCTGATGCTCTATCCATTACTCAACCACCTAGTCAGGCTCAGGGGTCAATTTTTAAAGTATTAAGATATATAAAAAGAAAAGAGCTTCTTTTAAGAGATGATAGATGATAGATAGATAGATAGATAGATAGATAGATAGATAGATAGATAGATGATAGATAGATGCTATAATCTGGTACCAACTTTCTATTACATTTACAAATACACTATAGAGAATGGTATATTTTATGTTAGTGTATTAATGGTTTGGCTATTAATACATCACCTCTTTTAGGGGAGAAAATATCAATAGAACTTTATTCCTTTGTAACAGATCTAAGTAAAACCCATTGAATTATTTCAAGGTTTACATTAATTTCATTAAGAGAAGTTACACAACCCCAATTCCAAACCAAACTTGAACAAAGTAAAATAAAACTGCTAAAATGTCCTCCCTCCTTCCCTTTTCTCTGTGGACTAGCTCCTGCTATCCAGTGCGGGTCACATGCTCCAAGAAAATACTGAGTTCTCAGACACTCTGACAAAGTGACTCCAAAATGGAGCTTTTAGTAGTTCTGTGATTTCCTACTCATTTCTAAAAAGGAAAAGATTTTGGACTCGCCTTTCTAAGTATCTGGCTCCCTAAGTACAACCAAGAAATAGACAAGGGGTCAGCAAACACTTTTTTTAAGAGGGTAAAGATAATAAATATTTTAGGCTTGCTCAATATACAGTCTCTGTCATGACTACTAACTTTGTTATTGTAGCTTGCAGACAACCATAGACATGGTAAAAAATAAATGAGTGTATCAATAACACTTCATTTATAAAAAAATAGACAGCTGGCTGGATTTAGCCCATAGGTTGTAGTTTGATGACTCCAGATATAGACAAAAGGTATGCTGGAAGAAGGAATGTTGTCTTTATCAAGACGGAACCATGTTTGTTTGTTTTTTGTAAACATATAAGAAAACACCTTCATTTTCACCAAGAATCTCTGGCTGTTGCGTATTTTATTTTATATATAAGCATACACCTAAGACCAAAATATTGAGTTCAAATAAACAGGCAGAGAAAAAAATATGTGCTGTGACTTTCAGATACAACAGTGCATATGCATTCATTCATTTATTTTACATCTATTTGTAGGTTGCCTATGGTGCATATGTCACTGTGTTCAGTATTATAAAGGATGCAAATATGGATACATTTTAGACTCTTTTATTAAGAAGTTAAGAGCCCAATAGGTAAAATAACATATTCATAAATATATACAATACAAGGTAAACAAAATAAATATGTCACAGAAGAAATAAAGATACATTTTTCTAGATGAGGGGGAAATTACTCTCAACTGGCTTAAGAAAATATGGAGTTTGGGGTGAGAAATCAGAGTCTGTTTTGTGAAGGAAATTATTTAGAAACCAGATCATATAGATCTAGACAAGTAGAAATTAGAAAGGCAATACCAAGAGAAAGGGCATCATAAACAAAAGAAACACCATAAACAAAAGTCCAATAGTTAAAACAAACAAACAAACAAAAAAAGCATAGAGTGCGTGGAATAAAAATGAATAATTACTCTATAGGCTACAATGTTAAGGTCTGAATATAGATAAAGCCAAGGAGTCAGACGGGAGCAAGGTACGGGGTGTGTAACATGCTGCTGACTTGGCTCCAACTTCTGGCAACGATGAATAGGTGATGTCCACGTCGTCCTCTCCTTAATAGCCCTGCTCAGCTCCTGCAGACTCGTGACTGTGGCTTCTTTCATGGAGCCAATTCAGTGGTGGAATTCAAATAGTTTAATAACTGGTTCTCTGCCATAATGACCATGTAAGTATAAAAATGTAAATATACTAAAAGGTATTTCATTATTTCACACATTTAACATTTAAATAAGAACAATAAAAGAGGTACACAAAACTAAATTATAAGATAGAGTTTTAAAATATTAATGAAAAAATATTAAATACTACCCGACAAAAAACAATAAAACCGTTATTTAAATATTTCCATATCACTTCTTGATTGGCATCCTCACTTGCAATTTTTTGTTCACCTATGGACAGAATGAACATTACTGCAGGGGCTTAGAATATGCCATTGCACAGATGAACGTTAAAAAAGGAATGGAAATTTGTGATTTCTACATTGGGCGGCTGCCCAGGCACGCACCTTACAGAGAACCCAGATTACAGGTGCCATTTTAACAACCTGTTCACCAAACTCAACAAAAAATTAGGTATCAGTTCTGCTGAACTGATGCAAACTGGCTGAATCCCCCCACGGAGCCAGTTCAGCTCACACTGGTCTTCCCCTCTTCCTGCTGTCTTCTCTTTTCCCAGCATTATTGTCTTTTCAAAACAAAAAACAAAAACCTCTGCCTTCTCAAGATGTTCCTGAAGTAGGACACAAAACATGAGCAAGAATGAAAAGGCATTGGAGCAGAATGGATTCAGGTCCAGTTTTGTCTGATGATTACACAGGATTTTGGAGCCCTATTTAAGAAAAAGATACAAAATTTTCATATAAAATTTCTATGTGTTGGGAATAAGAAAAGTGACAACAAAATAGAAACTTTTAAAAGCAGATAAATACTACCACTGCCATAAGATCCAGAAACCACAGAACATTTAGACTCCGTTACTATCTCACTCACCACTACCTATTGGCTAGCTATACTCTTCAATCACATCTTCGTAGGCCAGTGAAGATAACTTAGCTTTTCTTCTAACATAACCGGTCCAGATTTGTTCATTAATAGTACACAAAAACTTCTTTCAGTATCACAAAATGTTATTGATGATGAGTTAAGTTTTAGGACCTCTATCCAATTTAGGAAACCCTTTAAATCGGAGAATATCAGGGCATTAGTCCAGGTAGCGACTAAACATAAATATTCTCTGCAATGATGACAAGTAAATCATGAATCACTGATGTCCTCATGGAGTAACATATCATTAATTTCATATTTTCTTTGTAGGAGGAAGTATTATGTGTCAAGAACTTAAATCTTTTATCAGTGTGTTTATCTGAATCTTGTCCCATCATTAATCAGATTATCTAACAGTTCAAGAACCTATTCATTGTTTTCTTTTACAAGTGTTTCTTCCACTCAGTGAACTTGGAAGCCACCTCAGATGATGAATTTCAGTAACGCAGCATCTGTGGGTCACTGCAATAACAACTTTGACTGATCTTTATTATGAATTAGGTATTTCTTACTACCTATTTTAATAATCAGTTGTACTAGCAGCACTTAAATGGTTTTAAATGTTTAAAATATAAACAAAGAACACATTGTCTTATAAGATCATTCATGGTTTTTTTTCCTGGTGAATAACAGACTTTATCATGATATATTTTTAGTGCCATCTAGTGTTTAAAAGACTTCATAGACAAAATTTTTTAAAAATGTAGGGTTTTGTTTTGTTTTAACATATACTCTTTGGTTCTACGTCCCAGTGATTCCTTCTAAGATTTTATGTAAAATATAAACAGTAAAATGATTCATTGTAAGGCCATTTGAGCTCCTAGAAATTAAGTTAAATTAATTCTTATGCAATAAGGTGAATTCAATTATTCCTTCATCATCCTGACAGGGGATGTCTGGCAGGACCTGAGCTACCACAAGACAAAGAGACTAGTTCTCATTAAAATGCACAGTCAGAATTTTTTCATAGACTTTTAGGTCTGGAAGAATATGTTTGATTCAAACCACATTAAATTTAGGCTGTCAGAGGGGACAGGAGTTGAGGGGCTGGGTGAAAAATGTGAAGGTATTAAGCAAAGAAAAACACCTATAGACACAGACAACAATATGGGGGTTGCAGTAGAAGAGGAGGGTGGGGAAGGTGGAGGAGGGTGGAGGGAGATGGATAGTGAGGGAGGGAGACTTGATTTGAGGTGGTGAACACGCAATGTAACAACGCAATATACAGCTGTTACGTTGTAGGATCGTGCACCTGAAACCAGTATAATTGTATTGACCAATGTCACCACAATAAATTCAATTAAACAGATAAATAAATTTAAATGGCATATATTTTTAAATAAATGTTTATTACTAACTATAGCTCTTTTAAGAACAAAAAAATTATTTAGCTAAAAGATAAATTTGTTTTTATCACCATCACTAAAAACAGAAGTTTAAGTTCTTTAATTTTATCAGAGTAACAAAGCTTGCTTGGTTTTGCTATTTTTTATCCTATTACAGATGTTACTAGGTTAACAAAGCAAATTGCACTTAAATTATGTTATTGTTATATGTCAAATATAAAAAATTAAGAGTGAAAAGATTTCTACAAGTCAACATGGGTAATAATAAGGTTTAGGCAACGGACTTGTTCTTTCTCCTCCTTTCATGATGAATTCATTGAACACTTAAAAGAGCTGAGTTAGATTTTATTCAACTCATATTGCTCTATATTCAGAATATTTAGACTGAGAAACAAAGTCAAAACAAATTACAAATTTTAAAAAAGCGATGCATACTAAAATACCACAAAATCCTTAAAATACCATAATATTTTTACATTTTTATAAGTTTTATTTATTCATTTAGAGAGGAGAGAGAATGAGAGAGAGAGAGAGAGAGGGGGGGGGGGGGGGAGAAGCAGAAAGCATAGACTCCCATATGTGCTTTGACCAGTCAAGCCCAGGGTTTTGCACCAGCAACCTCAGCATTCCAGGTCAATGCTCTACCTACAGTGCCATCACAGGTCAAGCTATTTTTATGTGCTTTTACCCTACACTAATTTTTTTAAATTCCAAGTAGCAAACTGCACTCCCTTTGGTTCACAGAGGCCCGGGAAGGATTGGCAATGCCACCCAGCGGTGACTCTCACTGGACATTGGTCCTTCCAAGTGGTGGCTCATTCTTGAGTCCTTGGGAGACTCACCCCCACAGTGGCCCATTCTTGGTGTGCCTGTCTCTGCCAGGGCAACCACCCCCAGACTGCTCTGTCTAGTCCAAGCCTACACAGGCCAGAAGCTATACACCAAGCATTAGAGGACTAAATCTTTATAGTCCACCAGGAAGTTATGGAAATAGAAATAAGTTATTTCAAGAAATAATCAACAGTATCCCAGGGAAAGAGAACAGAAAGCCAAGTGAATGAATAGTGGCTGGTTGAAAATTCCCTTGATTAAAACCATACTCTAGATCACAGCAGTGGCAGCAGGTATGTGGAGGAGTATGTGAGAATCTGTGTATATTGATGAACAGAACAATACAGTCTGTGAATTCATCTCTGACCCATAAGCATATATTTTTTCTCTCTACTATTTTGCTATACATTCCAGATACTCAGCAGACACATTCTGAGTGATTTCTCTCTTTAAAAAAGAGCTAGTGCAAATGAGAAAACTTTTTGTACATAGAGAAGCAATTTTTACCTCATTCATTTCTGCTTAATGTAAGCTCTATTAAATTCTACCTGTTAATTGGAGTTGCAATGTTAAAAGAGCTCCCTCCAAAAGATTTCTTGACTTATTCATGTTTAACCTTAAAAAAATTTTTTTCAGATTTTATTTATTCATTTTAGAGAGGGGAGAGAAAGGAAGGGGGGGGAGCAGGAAGCATCAACTCCCATATGTGCCTTGAACGGGCAAGCCTAGGGTTTTGGACTGGCGACTTCACTGTTCCAGGTCAATGCTTTATCCACTGCGCCACCACAGGCCAGGCCACCTTAAAATTTACTCTGGTTTTGGTGACTGGTTGAATCTGGGCTGACAATTCTTACTTACACTCAATGAGAATGCAGGCCCTTGAGCTGAATATAGAGGTAACAAAAAGAAGCAAAATTGTAAATTTGCCGTGCTGTGATGTATTGGTTTAAACATCCCTTTAAAGTGGATGGAAAGAGACTGCTTGGGATGGAGGCTGCATGATGCGAGTGCCGGTGGCGTTTTATTGAGCTGTACACTTGAAATTTGTATGGTTTTGCAAACAAATGTCATTCCAATAAATTCAATAAATAAGTACATTAAACATCCCATTAAAAATTGCTTCAAATGTGCCTGACCAGGCAGTGGCGCAGTGGATAGAGCGACGGACTGGGCTGTGGAAGACCCAGGTTCGAGACCCCAACGTCACCAGCTTGAGTGTGGGCTCATCTGGTTTGAGCAAAAATTCACCAGCTTGGACCCAAGGTCACTGGCTCAATCAAGCAAGGGGTTACTTAGTCTGCTGAAGGCCCGCGGTCAAGGTATGTGTTAGAAAGCAATCAATGAACAACTAAGGTGTCGCAATGAGCATCGAAAAACTAATGATTGATGCTTCTCATCTCTCCATTCCTGTCTGTCTGTCCCTGTCTATCCCTCACTCTGACACTCTGACTCTCTCTCTGTCTCTGTAAAAAAAAAAAAATTGCTTCAAATGTGACATAAGAGTATGATATTACCAAAATTTTTATCACGGCAACATTTTCAAATCACATGTTACATATCTTTTTATTTCTCCAATAATAAATTTCTAGGGAAGTCAGATATATATCTTTCATCTGTAAAAGTTTTTGTTTGTTTATTTAGCCCATCTATTCTATCTTTTTATCCACCTAGAATAATAATTAAGTAGTCTCAGGCAGATGAAAACAAAGAATTGACTAAAAAGTCCCAGTCACAAATACCTTCATTCATCCATTTCAATATTTTACAATTTTCTCTGTACAGAAATTCTTTTTAACAAATAACTATGCTGTTCTTGAATATTTATAATTAACACCCAAGATACCAGTTTTCTGTACCTGTGTTCAAAGGAAATCAATAGTAGTGCATCACTCCTTTTCATGTGCTCGAAAAGCATCCTACAAGATTCCTTGTGGAGCTTTCCTCTACAATGTAAATAAATAATCGCTTCTTTTTTCTAGGTTTCCGCTACAAACCCCCCTAAGGCAAAAACAGTTTATCTACTTCAATATTCACTTGTTTGTTTATTCATTTAATATTGAAATCCTTTTTTTATTACAAAAAAAAAAAGCCTGATGCATGGTTACACAACTAAAGGACAATTTTTCAAATCAAGCACAAAGGAAGGCAAAGTAAGATATTTAAACATGCAATAAACAAGTGTCATTATAGGAGGAGTGTATGCGCCCCACTGGGTGTCAGCTGTGAAGCCCCACACAGCCTGGGATATGTTTTTTCCTATTAGAATTTTTGTCCTCTTCATTCCATCTCACCCCTTCTTTCTTTTTATTTTATTTACGTTTGGTTTATTTTATTTTTCAGTTACAGTTAACATTCAGTATTAATTTATATTAGTTTCAGCATAGGGAGTACATGATTCTATAAGTTATGAAGGGATCCCCCGATCATGCTAGTACCCACCTGAAACCATACATAGTTTTTACGATATTATTGACTACATTCCCTCCGCTCTACTTCATATCCCTAAGACTATTCTGTAGCTACCAATTTGTACTTCTCAATCCCTTTTTTACTCATCAACCATCACATCCTCTTTCTAAGCTCAGTTAATTTCTACTCATTCTTAGATCTGTGTCTGGCTGTCTTTTACAAAAATAGCCAACAACACTTGTTATCCCACATGAGCTTCCCCAGAACCTTGCCTTCCTCCCATTAAAAGGTAGAGTCTAGCCTGGCCAGACAGTGGCACAGTAGATAGAGTGTCAGCCTGGGATGCTGAGGACCTAGATTTGAAACCCTGAGGTTGCCAGCTTAATTGTGAGATTACCAGCTTGAGTGTGGGATCATGGACATGACCTCATGGTCACTGGCTTGAGCCCAAAGGTCACTGGCTTGAGCAAAGGGTCACTGGCTCAACTGGAGCCCCCAGTCAAGGCACATATGAGAAAGCAATCAATGAACAACTAAGGTGCCGCAACAAAGAATTGATGCTTCTCATCTCTCTCCCTTCCTGTCTGTCTGTCCCTAGCTGTCCCCCTCACCCCCTCCTCTCTAAAAAAAAAAAGGTAGAGTCCATTTCCCCTCCCTTTAAACCTGGGCTGGCCTGTGTAACTGCTATAGCTTCTGTCTGGCTCTTTCTCTCTCAGGAGCTCGGCCTTTATGCTATGAGAAAGTCCAGGCATTCTGAAGAGGCTACCTATGGCTGCTCTGGCTAAGAGTCCCAACTGAACTTCCATCCTACAGCCAGCTGAGTGACCAGCATGAAAATGATTCTAGTTTCAGCTGTCCCAGTAGAGCCCGAGCTCTACATCGATCAGCCATCCCCGATTCAACTTGCCTGTGCAGTGGGACACTCCTGCTTAACAGCAGGGCTGGCAGCCTCTTCAAGACTACTCTTGAGGCGACTATGAGGAATTTTACTTATTGGTTCCGAGACCAATTGTAACCAGAAAAAAGACACGACCGACACACAAGTTAGTTGTAAGAATCACACAGGCAGTTTAATACTCACAAATCCTTATGTCATGCCTGGGTACAGCTTAATGAGGCCCCATCGGTGTGCTCCTCTCAGCTGTCCTTGGTCAGAGCAGCTTCAAAATGATCCATGTTCACTGTTGGAGTCTGGATGACTAACTGCAGGTGGAGGCCCCTGGGCTTTAGTACCTTTTTCTAGCATACACCTTCTAACAGGTGTTAATCTACAGGATTATCACATCAAGCCACTTTTTGGGAGTTCCTACCAGAGAGCCCTTTGTTATGTTACTCTACAGAGTTGTCACATCAAGCCACTTTTTATCTATATATAACTTCACACACACACTAGCTGGGCCCTGCGCAAAAGGCAGAGTCTGCCTGTCATATCTGTACACACTAGATTACTTCCCACCCAGAGGGCGAGCCTTATTCACTTGCCTTAATGGCTTTTAATATTATATCCTAACCTATTTCTACATATCTTCTATATTTTTCTATATTTCTATATATTTAATTATTTTAATATAATATTACTGTAATAGCAGCCATAGAATTCACTCATTCCATCCCACTGCCCCCCACTTCTCCTCCCTGGAATACACACAAATCTGCCATTTAAGGGTTCAGACATCATGGACCAGAGACAAAAAAAATCTCTGCTATGTCCTGACCAAAGTCAGACACAGAATTTATGAGCATAATAAATGGCTGCTTTATGCCACCAAATTGAGCCAATTTGTGTTACAACATTAGATACTGAAAGAGATCTCACTCAAAGTTTTTTTCTAAGCTCCCACTAGCTGGGGCAGAATTTTCACCTTTACATGAAAATTTTACGTTTATTTGTGTGCTTATTTGACTTTAAATTCTCAAGTATTGTAAATCTGTCTTTTGCGATATTCTTTCATCTAACTGACTCTGGTAACATTAAAAATTCCACTGAATAAATTAATATGTGATATATTTTATTAGCTAATATGGTTATTAATATTTTAATGCTTTCAACTCTCTGGTGAAAATTAAATAAACTAATGATTTCTTACATCTTAAACATCTTCAAAATCCCATTTTTATAATTGCTCAACTATTGAGTCTAATTATACCAATTCCAGGCATAAAGAACACTTACTTTAAGGTGTCCAAATAATTTCTTATAAAGTATAAAAGAAAATGCCTAGATTTAAATCTAGACACTTAACAGTCATGTGATCTTGGAAAATAAACTCACTTTTTTAAAAACATATTGTTTTTGTAAGAAATAAATCTAGAAGTTAATAATATTTCTCCAGTTTATAATTATGAGAAAATACCCAGTAAAAGTAGTTAAGTAGTTGTTTAACAAGTAATAACTACCTTTTTATAAGTCATATATACATATATGCTTTTTTTTTTTTTTTTTTTCATTTTTCTGAAGCTGGAAACAGGGAGAGACAGTCAGACAGACTCCCGCATGCGCCCGACCGGGATCCACCCAGCACACCCACCAGGGGCGATGCTCTGCCCACCAGGGGGCGATGCTCTGCCCATCCTGGGTGTCGCCATGTTGCGACCAGAGCCACTCTAGCGCCTGGGGCAGAGGCCACAGAGCCATCCCCAGCGCCCTGGCCATCTTTGCTCCAATGGAGCCTTGGCTGCGGGAGGGGAAGAGAGAGACAGAGAGGAAAGCGCGGCGGAGGGGTGGAGAAGCAAATGGGCGCTTCTCCTGTGTGCCCTGGCCGGGAATCGAACCAGGGTCCTCCGCACGCTAGGCCGACGCTCTACCGCTGAGCCAACCGGCCAGGGCCATATATGCTTTTAAGGTTGCATTATATCACCAAAAAAGTATTAGGACTGCACAGATTTACAATCTGTTACTATCAGTGGTAATAATTAATATTAAGACAAGTCAAATTGTTCTTGCATAGAAGATGTTTCCAAAAGAGATGTTATTTAGTCTTATATTTTTAAAGATACATGTATAAACTTAAATATGAGAATGAGAGGTTTTTGTTTTTGTTTTTTAATTTAGTGAGAGGAGGGGAGTCAGAGAGACTCCTGCATATGCCCAGACCAGGATCTACCCGACAAGCCCACTAGGGGCGATGCTCTGCCCATCTGGGGCATTGCTCCATTGCAACTAGAGCCATTTCTTAGCACCTGAGGCAGAGGCCATGAAGCCATCCTCAGCACCTGGAGCTAACTCGCTCTAATCGAGCCATGGCTACAAGAAGGGAGAAGAGGGAGAGAGAGAGAAGTGAGAGAGGAAGGGTGGAGAAGCAGATAGGTGCTTTTTCTGTGTGTCCTGACCAGGAATCAAACCCAGGACATCCACACACTGGGCCGATGCTCTGCCACTGAGCCAACTGGCCAGGGCTTGAGAGTTATTTTTCAAATCCATCTTCTGGTGGATTCCAACATTGGTATCATCATTGCAAACACTTTTCTGCTACAGTTTGTTTTTCTAAAAGAGTTTCAGGACTTAGGTCCAGGTTTTATTTATTGGCAGTTGATCCCAGGAAGTAGGAAAGAGCAAAAGCTGTAGGCAGTAGGAACTTGGTTCTTCCTGACCCTCAGAAATGGGTAGAGAATGCCTCTCCAAAATTACCACATGGAGAACTAGATCTGGAGCATTCGCCCATGGTTCCCATTATCACCTTTACGATGAGCACTGGTCCTGGTGGGCACTATAACCTCACCCCCTCACGTTTGAACTGCAGTGACCTATGGGCCAAGTAAGGTCTCATGGCATTGGAGAAGACCCTGAATGTGCAAAGGTATACAATTCACTCTTAAGATGGGACAGCTGCTAGCATAAGTTGAGTATGAGCTCATACAGAACTGCCTACATCAGTAACAGCTGAAGTCAAAGACGGACCAAGAAGATACGGTGAGCAGCAATGAAGGCATCTGCTATAATACACTCCTTATAGGAAAGAAGCCTCACCCTTTATCCCCAGGAACCAGGACCTCAAACCTAGCAGAGCCTACTGGCATGAGAAGCATGACGTCTGCAAGTGAGTCACTGGGCAAGATGGGGAGAACATAATGTGTGAGGCAGGGATCCTGAAAAAATGTTTCTTGGCTGATCTTGACCTGCAAGAGTATAAGAAAACAATACAAAAGGTAAGGATACCAATAGGAGAGGAGGAGAGCAATGACGAATGAGTAGATGTAACCAGGGAAAAGAGGAAAGAAGGACGTCTATTGGTCATTCCTTTGTGCCTGTATCGGTTTTCTGTTACCAGAAATTCAGCTGCTTAGAACAAGTTTATTATCTCACAGTTCTGGAGGTTTGAAGTCCTACAGGCTCACTTTTTCTGGGTCCCGTCATGCTTGAAATTAAGGGGTAAGTAAAGCTACATTTCTTTCTGGAGCCTCTGGAGAGAAATCTCCTTCCAAATTCACTTAGGTTGTTTGATGGAATTCATTTCCACACAGTTGTAAGGTCAGAGTACCTATTTCCATGCTAGCTGTTGTCCAAGCCTCATTCTCAGCTTCTAGACCAGGGGTCCCCAAATTACGGCCCGTGGGCCACATGCAGCCCCCTGAGGCCATTTATCCGGCCCCTACCGCACTTCCGGAAGGGGCACCTCTTTCATTGGTGGTCAGTGAGAGGAGCATAGTTCCCATTGAAATACTGGTAAGTTTGTTGATTTAAATTTATTTGTTCTTTATTTTAAATGTTATATTTGTTCCCGTTTTGTTTTTTTTTTACTTTAAAATAAGATCTGTGCAGTGTGCATAGGGATTTGTTCATAGTTTTTTTTTATAGTCTGGCCCTCCAATGGTCTGAGGGACAGTGAACTGGCCCCCTGTGTAAAAAGTTTGGGGACCCCTGTTCTAGACACTGCCTACATCGCTTGGCTCACACAAACATTGCATTGAGTCTTTCTCATGCTTCCCATATCTCTGACCTTTTCTGGCACAGCTCTCTGACTAATGTTTCTGCCTCCCTTTTCTGCTCTCAAAGGCTCATGTGATTTCAGTGGGCCTTGCAAATAATCCAAAACAATTGCTCCTTTATAGGGTCAGCTGATTAGTAACCTTAATTACATCTGTAGAGCCTCCTCACAGCACTGTTGAGGTAAGAGTTTGATTAAATAATGAGGGCATGGGAATCTTAGGGGGACAGCTTTAGAAATCCTGACTACGGTGTTAAGTGCCATGGCGAACACGCTTTGCATACAGCAAGATATTTAATTGTCCTAAAGTAATATAATGAGATAAATGCCATTACCACTAACAACAAAGGCAACAACAAAAATCCCCATAGTTTTTGTTTCCAAACTAGCTAACTGTAGCTACCGGGCTACTCAAATAAATCTATAATAGGAATTTATTTGTTAAAAGTTACACAAGAAAATAAACCCTTTAAAGGGCATGTCTGTTGCATAAGCAAAGGACAAGTATACCTGAGATTATTTTGAATGTTTTTAAAGGAAATCTCAATTTGCCTTCTCTCAATGCTCATTTCCATAGTGTGCCCCAAAATCCTTATGCTGAATCAGTAATCGTGGCATTTCCATGGCAACACAGCAGGGTGCCTCCAGCAGAAGGCCGTCTTCACTTAACTGTAGCATAAACAATTCACTTGATTATGGACTATTAAGAGGCTAGACACAAGGACATGTGGGTAGAAAAAAAAAAGGGAAGGTCCTTTTAAGGTACGCTGGAATACATTTTGGCAATCTCTAATAAACCAAGATGAGAAAGATGTTGATAAAATAGTAAAGAATTCTTCCAATTGGATTTTGCAGAGATTGGACGGGTTCTCAGCTAGTTGACTTTGTAGAAATGCTTGTGAATGATTCAGGATGGTTTTTCTCTGTGCAAAGTGCAGATTTTGAATATCTTTCTCTCTTTCGCCTTCATTATCCACACAAAGAAAAAAAAAATCTTTTTCTTACCACATAAAACACAAAAGTGTTTCAGACACAGAAGTGAAAAAGTTTAGATATACTTGTATTATGTGCTGTATATGTTATTTTGAGCCAAGAGAAAGAAAAAAAAAAGGAGACTATATAATTTGGATTTCTATGTCAGGAGCAAAACCTCAAAAGAGAACAGCTTTTTAAAATTATCCTTCAGGCCTGACCGGTGGTGGCGCAGTGGATAAAGTGTCGACCTGGAACGCTGAGGTCACCAGTTCAAAACCTGCACTTGTCTGGTCAAGGCACATATGGGAGTTGATGCTTCCTGCTCCTCCCCCCTTACTCTCTCTCTCTCTCTCTCTCTCTCTCTCTCTCTTTCTCCTCTCTAAAATGAATAAATAAATTAAAATTTTTTTTGAATTAAAAAATAAAATTATTCTTCACAATGTTTAAGTCCACCTGAATTCAGATCAAGTGTTGTCCTCAGAGGTGCATTACCCATTACCAGATAGATAGCCTTCCCCTCTGTATTGAGACTTCCCAGGTGGACCCCTCACTGGCGTACAGACAAGTCCTTGTCCAGGCTGTCAACCAATGCTGAGACTTTGTTAACCACTAAGCTTTTAAAAGTTTAAATTTTCCTGGGAGAAGAAATGCGTTAAGTCACATGAAGTCAATGAGTTTTATCAAGTATGTGCCTTATCTGGCTGCTCAGTCCCCAGCTAGCCCCAAGGAAAAGGGGCCGGAACTGCTTCCGGTTTAGTGCACACCCCCAATATGCCCCCAAGGGGCCCTTGCTGGGCATCACATCCAGGCTTCCGCCCGCTCTCCACTAATGACTCCATTCTCGCAGCATGTTTCATCTGTGGTCGGCTTTCCTGAGGATGAATTTCAAGCACCTCCACCTTTGACAATGCCAGCATTGAAAGTATTAATATAAATTCTCTCTCCTCTGACAATGACACAGTTTTACTAGGAACTCATTAGTAAAATTATTATTCAACAAGGTCAACACTTTGATCTGATAGAGGACTATTGAAAGGGCAGAATATGAAATAAAGAGAATATAACCCTTTTGTGTTACAAGAACTTTTTGATACAGCCGCTGAATTAAGCACTGTCTGGTGATCATTCTATATACAAAGCAACAAAATACAGCCGTTTAAAAAGCTGTTAGCATACATAAGCAGTCGCGTCTGCAAGATCTGTGTTTCATTTTCAAGACGGAATTATATAAATATTTTATGTGTAAAGTCTAACCACAGTTATGATTTAGCCTAGAAAGCCTATCAGATAAGCAATAAATCATATTCCTCAATTGGCAAGGGAGAGTCAAAAAGGCCCTGAAGAAATTTTGAAGATGTTTTGACAGATGCAACTGTGGCCAGGTAAGAAGTGCATGGGCTTTACGGTCAGTCCTCACTTGGCAACTTTACAAGCTGGTTGCCTTGGGCAAGTTGCTTAACTTCTCTGGAACTTTGTTACCACAAGTACAAAGCCTGGATAATTAGACGGGCATATAAAATGTCATTCAAACTGTGATATTTTGAAGAGTGAAAGAATTTTCTATTAATATGTAGTTACCCTTGGACAATAGGAATGAACCAAGTCTTTCTAGGAGCCAGGAAATATGGTTATCCTATCAGGAAAATTAAAAACCAATGCCTGCCTGACCAGGCGGTGGCGCAGTGGATAGAGCATCAGACTGGGATGCCAAGGACCGAGGTTCGAGACCCCGAGGTCGCCAGTTTGAGCACGGGCTCATCTGGTTTGAGCAAAAAGCTCACCAGCTTGGACCCAAGGTCGATGGCTCGAGCAAGGGGTTACTCGGTCTGCTGAAGGTCCGTGGTCAAGGCACATATGAGAAAGCAATCAATGAACAACTAAGGTGTCACAACGAAAAACTAATGATTGATGCTTCTCATCTCTTCGTTCCTGTCTGTCTGTCCCTGTCTATCCCTCTCTCTGACTCTCTCTCTGTCTCTGTAAAAAAACAACAACAAACAATCAAACAAACGAACAAACAAAAAACCAATGCCTATCACTTCCTGGCCTGTTGGTTAAGATCAAGTATAAATCAATGCCTAACACCACAGGTTTGTTGAAGCAGTTAATAAAGACAAAAGTATACAAAACAAGTTAATGTAACAAACACTAGGGAAATACCAGTGTCTCTCTAGCCTTTTCTTCTCTTTCTTCCTCCTCCGGGGGATAAGAAAAACAGTTATTTGTGTTTAAAAAACCGTGGGGAGTGGGTGAGAATAAGAACATAATTTGTTAGTTCTTATTTCTAGGTAATACAGGGATTATCTTACATTAACAGTATTTATACTTCATTTTTTCATTAAAATATTATAAAATAAAATATAGTTTATTTTAACAATATATACTCTACAATCCACAAATCTAATCCTGCTTGTTAAAAAAAAAAAAAGCTTGGATAAATGAGTCACAATCTCCTCTGCTGTTTGTCTCTACCTTTTATTGTGTGTTAGTGGAAAGAAGACAGAATTTGGAATCAAACCCTTGATACCTGGCTCTTGGTACCTGGCCCTACAAGTTATGTGATCTTAAGAAAGTCACTTAAACGTTTTGCACTTCAATTTTGCTTTTGTTCAACCAGCAAGCATTGGAATCTTTGAGATGATGACTAGCAGGGGCCTAGTACCTCACCTGACATATAATAACTTCTGAATAACATCAGTTTTCTTCCTTCTTTCTTCTTCTTCCTTTGTGGTGTTCCCATTTGCCCCTAAGATTCTTGCAAAGCATCTTGGGTCCCAGATGTAAGCTCTTTTAGAGGCCCCTGATGCATACAAATGATGCCTGGTCATCACACACTGCATTTCAGGTAAACTGTCAAATCACAGACTAAAAACTATTGACTTTCAGTACCATGTCAGAAGTTTACTTATAAAAATATGTAAAGAAACTCTGACACAAATATTGAAACTCATTGATAAAAATCAGAATTTCTTCACAACCAGAAGAGGGTGCTCTAAGATTAGAATAAAACTCCAGGCTACTTAAAACTAAGACTGACATTTTCAAGATAAGCAAAATACTCCGATTTCTCTTCAAATCACATACATCTTTTGCCTTTTTTTTCAATATAAGCAAAATCTGAACCTAAATTATATAATAAATCCAGAAAGACAGCAAAAAAAATTTTTGAGTCTTTATCTAGTGATTTAAATATGGAATGATTTCCCTTTTCTTCTAAATACAATATAAACTCTAATTTTATTAATATAAAATGCTTTCTTTCAATACATGTTTATAAAACATGTCCATTAATATCCTATATTAAAATATATACAAGTATTTCAAAGGTTTTCCAGTATATCACAATAGGTCATTTTTGATGTTTAAACATGTTAGGGAGGGTGGAGTTGTTTACCTCTAGGTTGCATCCCTCTTCTAGCTTAATTTCTCCTGGTTGCTAAAGTTTAAGGTCACATTCCTAAGGTTTTACGAATGCCCAAGTCCTGTGAATCTCAGAAAAATCAGTCTTTTGTCCATTTATGGTCAAATCTGACTAGGGCTTTAGTTTTCCTGGTAGCTACATCTATCTATCTATCCCATCATAGGTCAACTAGAAACTATAAAAACTGTAAGTATTTCATCACGTACTTACAGCACGTACTTACAGCCTAGCCACATACACAACAACAGAAGTAGAAGATCCAGTCACGAGCTGCTTCCAACAGTTGAACTAGCTGAAGTATCAACAGGAACAGAAGTTAGCCTCCACTCAATCAACATTACGGCTTCATTACACTTTCTACAAGAAAATGAAAATAGAATTTGAATGTAGTTCTGCCACTAAGTATCTGTGGCTCTTGGAACAGGATTTCTCTTCTTTCAATTCTGAAATGAAAAGAATGGTTACCAGGGTACAAGGCTGCTGTGCAGACTAAATGAGATAATATGTGTGCAATGTCCTCCTGCAGCCCCGGTAACACAGAAGGGGACTCTAAATGGCTTTCTTCAGTTCTAATCTTACTAGAGTTCCATCATTAGAGTTTTCATACCAACCACTTCCAGAAAACTCTATTAATCAGATTTCCATATCAAAGCTTTCTCATATACAGATTTGATAGTTGATTACATCATTAGAGCTCCTAGGCAATGTCAAATTCTAATAGAACCTAATGTTTTTTCAAGCAGTTAATAAGGCACTGTACATCACAAGTGGGAGTTCTCAGTGTCCCATTTGAATATCCAATAACCAGCAGAGACAAACATATATAATACAAAAAAGGCGTGATTTTCTGTCTCTGAGTTTTTAATCACAATGCTTTCTTCCAAATGAAATTAAAAATTTCAACAGCAGTTGATTCAGCTTCCTAATTCTTCCTTCCTAGGCGGTAATAAATGCCCCAATTCTTCCTCCCAAATAGAATGTGTTATAGGTGACACACAAATCGTTCAAGGCTACTGGAGAATAGATGTGCCCCTGGATCACCATTTATAGACCTGACTCACCATGTATGCTTAGACAGTGGGGGTCGTTTTCCTATTTATAACATGGGGTTCACAGAACTTGTTAGTAAAAATGTGTAAACCCTCAAGTACAATTTAGTACATGACGCCTCATACTCAGAGTTATCACATTATTACCCAAATTGGAATTGGCTTTGTGACAGATTTCAAATGCCAGAATCCTGCAAAACAACTGCAACACGTCTGTACATTTCTAGCAAACCTGAAAGCACATTCAGAATATTGTGCGCCTGCTTTTCCCCAGGGCGGTGGCGGCAGCTGCTCATGGAGCTGCGGAATCTGAAGAGACAGCCCACTCCTGGCTGACAGCGTCACTGTCATCCAGGGGAGAGATCACAAAGCCTCCAGCCTTCCTGCCTGTGACGTGCGGCTTAGAGACATCTTACCTGACCGCATATCAGACAAGAGATTAGAAACCTGCAAAGCAGGCATGCCTTCTCCCGGGCATGGAGATTCATCCATCCCTGCTGGGCCTGGACAGACCCAGGAATGAGGGGAAAATGCATCTAAAATCTCCACATTCTTACGTTTTCATTAGCACAAGATGAGAGGAGCAACTCCAGAAATAAGAGCCTTGGTGCTAACACCTACAAAGAGAAAGAGAGAGAGAGAGAGAGAGAGAGAGAGAGAGAGACCTTCCCATAAATGGCTCCAGGGGTGGGGCAGGGGAAGTCTGGGGAAAACATAAGCTGACTACCTTTTTTCCTCCTTTTTCTACAACTTTTTTCTACACAGGATTTCCTGATCACATCATGAGGAACTATGTAAATATGCCCCCTTTGACGTCGTCCTAGCGAGAATCATTTCCTGTTAGGTTCTTTCAAAGAAGATAAAAAGCACCCCCTTCAAAAAAATAATAATAATAAAATAAAAGAACAATAAAAAAAATAGAAAGGTGAAAATTGTTATGTAGGATTCAACCGAGAATTTTTTTTAAGAGAGACAGTATTCTAAAATTTAGTCTAAGCTTACTTGCTTTTGTTTTGTATTCTTCCTTGTGAAATACACTGGCATTTTCATGCTGTAAAACTTGCTCAAAATAAATTCACTACTTGAACAGTTTGGGCCTTCTACCAAGCCTGCGGTGATTTACTGTTAAAAGCTCTTTCTTGCTCTGTTCACATCCCACCTCTTTTTGTTTATTGTGAGAGTAGAAAATCTTCAGTTTAGTTTAAGAAACAAAAATGTTTTTCCACACCAGAACAGAAAAAAGTAAATAAACTTATGAAACTAGCTGGATCACTTGCTTTCTAATCTAAAGAAATCTCTCTCTCTCTCTCTCTCTCTCTCTCTCTAACTTACAATATTCAATACTTTTACATCAGTGCTATTTAAATCTTCTAAGCAGTAGCCTTGACGGTCTCAGTCATTTCTGGCTACTTGAAATGTTCTTGGAATTTTTCTAGCTTAAAGATTTCTTACAATTGTTCAATTGTTCAATGCTTGCATAAGCAAATGATCTCCCTCTCCCTCTCCCCCCCTCTCTCTCTGCCTCTCTTTCTCTCTCTCTCATAATATCTCTATGTGATATTACTGTTTAATGAAACAATCTGACAAATGCTCTTCTAAATTAAGAGCTTTATAAAAATTTAGTTCTCTATCACTACACCACATATTATACCAATGATAACATTTTGTTATAAGCAAATATGTGTAGAAATATCAAATATTCAGACTCTAGCTTCTCACTTTTGCTAGCAAGGTCAAGAATGAGTCTGGTTCAAAAGATACCTTTTGAAAATCACCCAGGATCATATGTTAGTTTGACTTTGTTTTTTTGTTTTTCTTTCCAATCAGGAGTTGGCAGAGGAGCATTTACTCCTCTAATACTTATATCCAGATGAGGATCAATATCAGTGAGAGCTCTCCAGACACCAAGTGCTGTGTAATCTAAATGTTTGTGCCCTCCCAAATTTACATGTTGAAATCCTAATCCCCAAAATTATTGATGTTAGGAGGTGGGGACTTGGGAGGCACGCGGGTCTGAGAGTGCAGCCCTCGTGGCTGGGATTGGTGCTCTGTAACAGGGGCTCCTGGGAGACTCAGGTCCCTCTGCCACATGGGGACCGTGGGGAGCAGCGGGAAGGAGCAGGCGAGGAAACCACGGGAAAAGGCCTCACCAGAGGTGACCATGCTAGTACCTTAACCAGGCTTTGCAGCCTCCAGAACTGTGAGAAATAAATTACCGTCGTTTAGGAGCCACCTGGTCTGTGGTATTTTGTTATAACTGCCAAATAGACTATGATTTCAAGTCAGAGTTAAAGAAAGCGGGGGGGGGGGGGAGGGGGGGATGCAGTGAAGAAAATGTTTAAACTGTTGTCTACCGCGTCTGTGTCTTAGAGATTCAGAATGCACCACCAGGTACCAAAACAGCAGTAAAGAAACCACGTTCATTATTTTTAACTCAATGTTTCTCAAAGTTTGCAGGGAACCCGATCTGGACAACGGCAATAAATCGAGTATAGCAGTGAGGTGAGTTGTAATCTTTCTGCTGGTGGAGGGTCTTGACTTAAATTTGTTTAAAAAAAAAAAATCTGTAAATTGCAGTAAAGCAAAGTGCAGGGAAACAAGACGCGCCTGTCGCAGGTCTGTCCGAGGCTGCGAGTGAGCACAGCGATGAGGGACAGCCTCAGGGAGCCCTGGAAGACTCCCCAAGGAGGTAACATGTGAGGCAGAGCTTGGGGACAGGGGCACAAAGCTCGATTGTGTGTTTGGGGTTTTCTGTGTGGTTGAGATGCAGAGCCCGGGTTAAAAGTGACTGGAGGTGCCCTGGCCGGTTGGCTCAGCGGTAGAGTGTTGGCCTGGCATGCGGGGGACCCGGGTTCGATTCCCGGCCAGGGCACACAGGAGAAGCGCCCATTTGCTTCTCCACCCCCACCCCCCTCCTTCCTCTCTGTCTCTCTCTTCCCCTCCCACAGCCAAGGCTCCATTGGAGCAAAGATGGCCCGGGCGCTGGGGATGGCTCCTTGGCCTCTGCCCCAGGCGCCAGGCGCTAGAGTGGCTCTGGTCGCGGCAGAGCGACGCCCTGGAGGGGCAGAGCATCGCCCCCCGGTGGGCAGAGCATCGCCCCCTGGTGGGCGTGCCGGGTGGATCCCGGTCGGGCGCATGCGGGAGTCTGTCTGACTGTCTCTCCCCGTTTCCAGCTTCAGAAAAATACAAAAAAAAAAAAAGTGACTGGAGGTGAGGCTGCAAAGGTGGGTGAGGGGCTAGTGAAAACATCCCTCTGCGAGCAAGCTAAGGGATCCAAAACCTTCCTTGAAGGAGATAAGAGCCTCGGGAAAGTTTTAACCAGAGAAGTATTCATCTTCTTTAAGCTGTCCATCAAAGATAATGAAAGGTTTTCCCTCAGTCTTTTTTAAAAAAAGCTTAAATTAGACTTATTGCCCCTGACTCTGACATGCTCTATGCACCCAGAAGAAACGGAAATAAGAAGCACAAGTTGCTGATTCATGTTTCCAATGGGAGTGAACTGCGCTTGATTAAAGCTCTCAAATAAGAATTGCTGCTTCATTTTGCTCTTAAAGAAATATATGTTTCATAACAGTTCTTATGGAGAGACTACTAGTAAGATGTAGCTTTATCTATCTGTAAATTTCCTTTATGATTCCAAAGTCTGTTGCTGTCAGCAGGGGTCTAACTCATCCCTCCTCCTATGACAAAGCAGTAAGACACAAAACCTACACTAGGTTTCAGGTACTTCCAATAGGTTTCAGCCAACATATAAACCAATATTGTGGCACAGAAATGCACTCGGGAAAGCACCTTCGAAAACTTTTCATTCTGTTTTTTCCTTGTCAAAAGTGAACTTTTCAAGCATTACATAGTCCTAGGGCAATTAGATTTAAGGTAGCAAAATCTGATGTCGGGTTCAAAAATAGACAGGGTGGAACGTGGTTATTATTGGAAGGGAAACGTGTTAAAAAGCCACGAAGTGCAGCCTTAGAAATGTGGAGAGAAGAAGTAGGAGGGCCACAAATGATAGAACTGAACGTCCCAAACAGGTCATCATCTTCTCATTGCAGATGCTTCATTATCCATGCATGAGACGGAGTGAGAGAAGTGCCTTTCTCACAGGATGCACGTTGGAGCTGAAATGAGGTATTTGCTCATGCAAAGCATTCTGGAAATGGTACGCTTCACCAGTTTTAGTTCTTCTTATGACAACTGAAAGTGTATTCTGAGCTCTTTCAAACCCTGGTTTATAGGACCACATCCCTTCTGCCGTTGCCCCATGAATGTATTTTCTCCTTGCAATGAAAAGTCCTGATTCTAGAATTTTCTATGTGGCCCATCATACCCTGGAGCCATGGCATTTTCTTGCTGTTTATATTCAAGTACTATGAGAAAGGTTTTCAGTGGTGTAGTTGTAGATAAAGATCTATTAGTTTTCTATTCTAACCTCAAAATTGTTTCTACCTGTGATTGTCTAAGTCGTTTCCCCCCCCCCAACATCTTCCTGCTGGCTTTCATGACCGGTCCTGTCTTGGACTCTTCACCCTTACTGACCGTGTCCTTTTGGCATGGCTGTTCCTTCCTCTAACTGAGCAGAGCACCTTCCAAACAAGAATTGCTGGTTATTTTCTTCCTTGCTTGAAAAGCCCATCTGTTTCAGGTCTTTAGCCATCGTTTTTGTGAATGATTTACCCGCTGACCCCTGACCCCATCAAGTCCCACATTTCTTCCTGTTTTCTGATGGTGACACCCTCTGACCACCCCCTCAATTGAAAAGGATAAACACTCAGGTCTCCATTTCCTCCCAAGACTTGTCCATTCTTACAAACAGGACCGTCCCCGGTACTCGAACCCTGTAGAACCTTTGCTGCCTCCCTCCAGTCCATCGGAAGCTTTTCCCCCTATTACACTTCATCAGCTGCCAGATTCTGTTGCTATTTCCTGCGCATTATCTCAGAGCTCTGCTCCTTCCTCTCACTGAAGCAGACGTACGTAAATCAGGTTTTCTTGTCTTTGACTAGATTGGCCCTCATTATCCTTTGTACTACAGTTCTGTTTCAAATTCTCAGAATTTTTAAAGATGTCAGTTAGTATTCCCTTTTCCACTTACTTATTTATTCACCTTTTCCTCCAGACTTTCTTCTCACTCTGCACTCAGTTCTATGTCATTTGTTCTTGGTTTGAAGAACTTCATCTAAATCAGTCCATACGCTTTATATTTCTTCTTCACACTCCTTGTCGTTACAATCCAATTGAGAGAACTTATAATACCTCATAACTGATTTGATGCATAGTCTACAGATATATCTATGTCTATGCCTCCAGGGTTAAGATTGGCCTAGATCAGTACCATCTAATAAAACTTTCTGATGATGAAAATGTTCTATACCTGCATTCTTTAATGGTAGCCATTAAACACTTGTGACTGTTCTTGGCTAGTGCATCTGAGGAACTGAACTGTAAATTTTATTTAATTTTAATTTAAATAGACACATGTGGCTAATGACTACTATATTGAATAACACAGTCTAGGTCTGGGCCCTATGCTGTCAAATGATACTATGAAATTCAGCCCCTTAAAATACAATAAGCTTCTCAGAGACATATATGTATAAGACCTGAAAAAAGTGCATAAGACCTGAAAAAATATTATTATAAAATAATAACAAACTTCAAAATTAAAATCACTAAATATTTAAAATTGCAAAAACAGTTGCGTCACTTTTAAAAAATTTCTTAACTCAAAAAGATGGCATTGTTTCCAAATAATCTGTTGTTTATATTTTTCCTCTCCACAAGAATTCCAAATGTATATAATTGCCAAGATATTTAATCACAGCCAGTTGTAAATGAAATGAGTTTCTCATGGATAAATTCTATCAAAAAAATTATAAAAACCCCTAAAACTTTTCTAGCAGAAATCAATATCTAATGTGTACATTTTTATATATATTTTACCTGACACAAGCTATGGCTTCTTCTGTAAGACTGCCTACTCCACATTGAAATGTAACCTATTGGTCTACCGAACTAAAAGAAAATTCCCAGCCACACACCCAGTCTCCCTTCCCCTTTACTCAGGCCTACTGTCATCATTTACAGGACAAGGGAGGGCATAAGTGGAGCTTCCTGCCTCATACCCACCTTCCTTTCCATTCCACTTTGTCCAAGAAAGATCTATGGGCATCTCAGTCCAGCCTCCTTGCTTTCAGAAACTGTCCCAGGAAAAGTACACACCTGTGGTTCATCCTTCCCTTTAACACACAAACAGCATTAGGAGACTCCAGGAGTGGAAAATTCTGAGACTGCTGCTTCAGGGTGGCCATGACCCTGGCCCCAGGAATTTCTTGCTTTGAGGAAAGAGCTATGGTGAGAAAACAGTCTTTTGAAGCAGTGGTTTTCAACTCCTAGTCAACAGACCGGTCCACCAGAAAGTTTGTGCTGGTCTTCCAAAGAGTTAACCACCCATATGTTGAATGAAGATTATAGACCCAATGATCTTAGTTGAATATGCTTATGTTCAGGGTGATTTCTGCCTTCGCAGTCTCCCAAATAATTCTCCTGCCTGCTCATTTAGTGACAACTAGAAAAAGGGGATCTGATCAATAGAGATGTCATTTTGCATGGCTGGCCAAGACAATAGAAGGGCCACAGGGCACTAGTGAGAGCCTCTGCTGGAAGGAAGCTGCTGGTGCCTGAGGTCACCATGAAGTCGCCAAAAGAAAGAAAAATAAATAGATAAATAAATAAATAAATAAACAAACAAACGAGTCAGTTTAAAGAAGACTCCTAGGGCTTTACCCAGTGTTCCAATTCCTATGCTCCTGTGTGTTTCCCTTTAAATGTGTCTCAGTGTGGCCTTCCAGAGGAGGACATTTCTCATGCTTATGTTTTGATAAATTTACAGAAAGCATGCAAAATAAACAAAAAACCTCAGTCTTTGCCTATGGAATAGATAATGTCAGATTTTATACAGCAAAGGTTAACCCTGATAAATTGTGTATTCCATGCCAGGCGCTCTAAACGCACTGTTTCACATAATCTCACAGCGGCTCTATGATGGGTGCTCTTCAACTAAATGCAGTCTGCAGCAGAAGGAAGTTAGTGTCCTTGGTCACACCACTACTGAGTGTTGAGACTGGGGATCAAAGGCTCTGAAATTTTAAGATGAACTGCCTGAGGCTTCTTAGAGCTCTTTCTTAATCCTCTTTCTTCAATAGCTGTCATGTTTACTGAATTTGTTTGCACTTTGTTTTCCTGGCTAATGTGATTTACATCACAAGTAGTACACAGCCATCAAACCTCCTGGCTTCTGTTAGAGCTGATGCCAGGGGACCCACAACATCAGAGAAGAGCTGTGCTTTCTCCTCAAGTCACAAAATCCCCCAGGTCTCAGTTCAGGAGTTAGATTCGATTATCTTTGAGCTCAAGGATTCTAATGTTGATTTTCCATTCTGGGAAAAATTATAAACAATCACAGATGCCCCCAGAGTATAATTGATTATATCTCACTAGATTACTTTTGTTCAAGAATAAGACCCAGAATGATGTTAGTGAACATAAACATGAGCAGAAAAAAAAATTCTTATTTCTTATCAAATCTGCTTTTGACAGCTAGGAAAATAAAAAAGTCTGAACAGAAAAGTATCAAATGTTTACATTGTGCCTGTTTTCAAATATACACAGTTCTGTTGCATTAAGTACATTCACATTGTTGTTCAGTCAACCATCATGCATCCTCTCTCTGTTCCCCCAACTGAAACCCTTTGCCATTAGACATTAACTCCTCATTTCCCCTACCTATATATGTGAGATCACACAGAATTTGTCTTTTTGTGTTTGGGGTGATCATATATCATGTTTTTATGGTTCGTCCTTCCTGTAGAATTTCCTTTCATTCTAAGACTGAACACTACTACAGTATATATCACATTTTGTTAATCCATCATCTGTTGATGAACACTCAGGTTGCTCCCACCTTTTAACTGTTATGAAGAATACTGTGTTATGGATATGAGTATTCAAATATCCATTTGGGCCCCTGCTTTTATTTCTTTGGTGTACATACCCAAAAGTGTAATTGTTGTATTTATATACCAATTCAATATTTAATTTGTTGAAGAACTGCTACATACACTGTTTTCCATAGCATCTGCACTATTTTATATTCCCTTCAAAAAACGAAAGTTCGGCCCTGGCCGGTTGGCTCAGCGGTAGAGCGTCGGCCTGGCGTGTGGGGGACCTGGGTTCAATTCCCAGCCAGGGCACATAGGAGAAGCACCCATTTGCTTCTCCACCCCCCCCCTTCCTCTCTGTCTCTCTCTTCCCCTCCCACAGCCAAGGCTCCATTGGAGCAGGGATGGCCCGGGCGCTGAGGATGGCTCCTTGGCCTCTGCCCCAGGCGCTGGAGTGGCTCTGGTTGTTACACAGCGACGCCCTGGAGGGGCAGAGCATCGCCCCTGGTGGGTGTGCCGGGTGGATCCCGGTCGGGCGCTTGCGGGAGTCTGTCTGACTGTCTCTCCTTGTTTCCAGCTTCAAAAAGAAAAGAAAGAAAGAAAGAAAAAAAACAAAACAAAAAACGAAAGTTCTAATTTCTCTACATCATCCCCAACACTTGCTATTTTGTGTTGTTGTTTTTCATAATAGCTATTTTAATGGGTGTGAAGTGATATCTTATAGTTTTTTTGATTTGTATATCACTAATGACGTTGAAGCATTTTTTTATGGGCTTGTTGGTTATTTGTATATCCTTTTGGAAATATATCTATTCAAGTTCTTTGCCTAATCTTTAATCAGGTTGTTTGGTTTTCTGTTGTTGAGTTGTAGGCATTCTTTATATAATCTGGATATCAATCCTTTATCAGCTATATGTTTTGCAAATTTTTCTTTTCATTCCATAAGTTGTGTTTTCACTCTACTACTAGTGTTCTTTGATACACAGGTTTTTAATTTTGATGAGGAAATATCTGGTTTTTACTATATTTTTGATGTCATATCCAAGAAGTTATTGCCAAATTCAATGTCATGAAGTTTTCTATTTATGTCTTAGAGTTTTATAATTTTAGCTGTGGTATTTAGATTTTTAATCCACTTTAAGTAATTTTTGTGTCTGGTGTAAGGTAAGAGTCCAACTTCATTTTTTTTGCATGTATGTATCCAGTTTTCCTAATATTATTTGCTGAGAAAATTCTCATTTCCTTATTGAGTGATCTTGCTCCTCTTGTAGGAAATCTTTTAATCATGTACACAATGGTTTTTTTCTGAGCTCTAGTCTAGTCTCTTGGTCTATATTCTGTCTTTATGCCAATACCACATTCTTTTGATTACTATAGCTTTGCAATAAATTATAGAATGAGGAACTGTGAGCTTTCCAACTTTGCTCTTCTTTTAAAAAATTATTTTGGCTATTCAAGAAACTAATCTTATATCGCAGAAGTAAATGCACTTGAAGTAAGAATAAGTTAAGCATTTTACCATAGCCATGCAATAAAATACCCTAATCCTGAATAGGGACTTGTTCTCAAGGAGCCAGTTCTCTGAGAGGAGAAATGTGTTCTAAATGAGATACAATGTAAAAGTGCAGGGGAAAAAAAACCCAATAACTAAGAAGATCTCAAAGAAGTAAGAAATTATTTCAGATAGAGGTTAACAAAAAGATTTCTTCCAGGAAGTACAATTGAACAAGGTCTAAAAAAAAATAGGAAACCAAGATGGGGAAGGTATATTTGTTAATTAATTGGTTCTTCTACCGTCTACTTCTACTTTGCTTCTATTTGCAATGTAGGATATTTTCAACCTGCTCTTACATTATTTTAAAAACAGGTTAACAAAGAAATCTCATTTAACTACTACATAATCTTATATACTTTTTCCCATCATGTATTTCCCCAACTTTGAGGAAGAACTGTGTAAATTTTTTCAACACCCTTTAAAAATTTTTTTATTTTTTTTAAAAGTCATATTTTAAAAGGTCTGTTTTCTCACTCATCCCCCAAATCCTCTTCCATCTGGCAACCATCAATTTGTTTTCTGGGTAAAAAATGGAAAAAGATTAAGATTGAAACTGTCAGTTATAAAAATAGTCATGGGGGCTGACCTGTGGTGGCACATTGGAAAAAGCATTGACCTGGAGTGCTGAGGTTACCTGTTCAAATTCCTGGGTTTGCCCAGTCAAGGCACATACAGAAAGCAACTCTATGAGTAGGTGCTTCCTGCTTCTTTCCCTCTTTCTTACTCTCTTTATCTCTCTCTCTCTCTCTCCTGTCTCTTCAAAAATCAATAAAATCTAAAAACAAAACAAAAAACAGTCATAGGGATGTAAAGTACAGCATAGTGAATATAATCAATCATTTTGTAATCACTACGTATGGTGTCAGGTAGGTTCTAGACTTATCAGGATGATCACTTTGTAAGTCATAAATAACTAATTACTATGTTGTACATCTGAAACCAATTTTGTAAGTCAACTGCAATGAAAAAAAAGTTTAAATAAAATGAATAAATAAAAAGGTCTGTTTTAACACATCATCAAAGAAGATACACAGATGGTAAAAAAAGCATATGAAAAGATCCCCCACATCATATGTCATCAGAGAACTAGAAATTTAAACAAGATACCACTAGACACCTATTAGAATGGCCCAAATTGCAACACTGACAACACCAAATACTGATGAAATATGAAGCAACAATTCTCATTCATTGCCAACAAGAATGTAAAATAGTATGGCCACTTTGGAAGATAGCTTGTCATCTTTTTATACAACTAAACACACTCTTACTATATGATTCAGCAATCATGTTTGTGGTAGTTATACAAAGGAGCTGAAAACTTATGTCCACACAAAAGTCTGCACCAGAATGTTTATAAAAACTTAATTCATAATTACCAAAACTTGGAAGCAATCAGGATGTCCTTTAATAAGTCAATAAATAAATAAACCATGGTACATCCAGACAATGGGATATTATTCAGTGCTACAAAGAAAGGAGCAGTCAAGCCATGAAAAGACATGGAGGAATCTTAAATGTACATGAGTAGGTAAAAGAAGCCAATCTGGAAAGGCTACATATTATGTAATTCCAACTATGTGACACTCTGGAGAAGGCAAACCTGTGAAGATAATAAAAGGGTCTCTGGTTACCAGGGGTCAGGGGAGGGAAGGATGAATAGGTAGAGCACAGAGGGGTTTTAAGGCAGCAAAATTCTCTGTATGATACCATAGTGGTGGATACATGTCATAGTTTTGTCCAAACCCATGAAATGTATGATATAACACCAATAGTGAACTTTAATGTACACTATGGACTCTGGGTGATAATAATGTGTCAATGTAGGTTTACCAGTTGTACTAAATGTGCCTTTCTGGTGTGGGATATTGCTAATGGGAGGAGCTATGCATGTGGGGGCTGGGGAGTGTGGGAAATCTCTGTAACTTCCACTTGTGATAGGCATTTGGGCTGCTTCCAAATCTTGGCTATTATAAATAATGCTGCAGTGAACATAAGGGTGCATATATTCTTTAAAATTATTGTTTTAGTTTTCTTTGGATATATTCCCAGAAGTAGAATTGCTGGGTCATAAGGCAGTTTCATTTTTAATGTTTTGAGGTAACTCCATACTGCTTTCCACAGTGGTTGCACAGATCTTCATTTCTACCAACAGTGCATAAGGGTGCCTTTTTTTCACATCCTCACCAACACTATTGTTTTTTGATTTATTGATGATAGCCATTCTGATAGATATGAGGTGATACCTCATTGTGGTTGTAATTTGCATTTATCTGATGATTAGTGACATTGAGCATATTTTTATATGTCTATTGGCCATCTGTATGTCCTCTTTGGAGACATGTTTATTTAGATCCTTGATCCATTTTTTAATTGGATTGTTTGTTTTCTTGGTGTAGAGTTTTATAAGTTTTTTATAAATTATGGAAATTAGCTACTTATCAAATGAATTGCTGGTGAATGTGTTCTCCTATTCACTGAATTGTCTTTTCATTTTGTTGATGGTTTTCTTTGCTGTGCAAAATGTTTTTAGTTTGCTGTAGTCCCATATGTTTATTTTTTTTCTTTGTTTCCTTTGCCTGAGGAGATACATCAGAAAAAAAAAATATATATATATATATTACTATGAGAATTGTCTGAGATTTTACTGCCTGTGTTTTCTCCTTGGTGAGCTTTGCTAGAAGTCATCAGGAGGCTATGAGGGGTAAGATGGTTTGTAGGCCGCGTGCTAGGATCATAGTTCGACTATGGTATTGAATCTAACATTTAAGTCTTTAATCCATTTTGAGTTTATTTGTATATGGTGTCAGAAGGTCGTCCAAATCAATTTTTGCACAGAATTAACATGCCATTTTAAAGTTAAGGGTGCTAAGCTCAGAAAGGTTAAATAGTTCACCCACATAATTGCGGATATTCAATAAAAGCATTTTGCCAGATCAATGAAATTTTGTTGTTGTTGTTGTTGTTAAAAAAAATTAACACCCAATGACAGAAAAAATATATGTATATAAAATGGTTCCTATGAATTCTGAGAAGTAAGACTAAAAAGAGAAAAAGAAATTATAAATCTTTACATTTTTTAGTATGGTTTGTGGTTTGAAGATTTTCATTACAATGGCCATGCATTAATTTGTAGAAAGAATGTTTTGCTTTAAAATAAAAAAAAGAGAGAGTTCTCTAGGGTCACACAGAGTAATTGAAACCCGGAGTTCTCTTACTGCAAATATTATTCCCTTAGACATCATATTGTTTTGGATCCCAGCTCCAGCATAAAATATGTAGAAAAGAAGTCTTCACCCCCTATATCTCTTTTTGACTAATTCATCAGAAAAAGTTCTTGAGCCCCTGGTTGACCACAATGAAACCCTGTTTATTGAAATAAAAGTAAAAGTTCCCTAACTATATTTAATCTTGTCAAATGCTCCTGATGTGCCTTCCAAGGCTGCTGCTAGCAGTCCCTCAGAGACCTGGCTGGCATGCGCAGATCTTGCTTCATGACAGGCACAGTGGGGAATCAGGGTCTGAGCGTGCACAAGCAGAAGGTCTGAGCCATTCTTTTGTTGTTTGTTTGGTTTTGGTTTTATTTTCTTGACAATTGGAAGGAGTTTATCTATATAATTCTCTGGA
Organism: Saccopteryx bilineata; assembly: GCF_036850765.1. Classification (NCBI taxonomy): domain Eukaryota; kingdom Metazoa; phylum Chordata; class Mammalia; order Chiroptera; family Emballonuridae; genus Saccopteryx; species Saccopteryx bilineata. The sequence goes on from NC_089501.1 coordinate 21,030,135, forward strand.
AATTATAGGGGACAAATTATTTTTCATTTTCTGTTGTGTGATGTTTTAGAACTGTTTCTATATATTTCTGCATTGCTGATTTCAAATCTGAAATCTGTTTTTTGGTGCATGCTCTAGTTTTTATGCAATTTTAATTTCTTTTGTTACAGTTAATGGCATGCATTGGTTTTTAAATTGGAGTTAAAGGGCAACGACTCTTGGATTGAGCATAACCACAAGGCAATTAATGTTTTACCAACATCACTTTTACATCATTGTAGTTGTTTTTAAATGTAAAAATTTAGGCCCTGGCCGGTTGACTCAGCGGTAGAGAGTCGGCCTGGCATGCAGGAATCCCGGGTTCGATTCCCGGCCAGGGCACACAGGAGAGGCGCCCACTTGCTTCTCCACCCCTCCCCCTCTCCTTCCTCTCTGTCTCTCTCTTCCCCTCCCGCAGCAAGGCTCCATTGGAGCAAAGATAGCCCAGGCGCTGGGGATGGCTCTGTGGCCTCTGCCTCAGGCACTAGAATGGCTCTGGACGCAACAGAGCGACGCCCCAGAGGGGCAAAGCATTGCCCCCTGGTGGGCATGCCGGGTGGATCCCGGTCGGGTGCATGCAGGAGTCTGTCTGACTGCCTCCCTGTTTCCAGCTTCAGAAAAAAAAAATTATTATCTGATAAAAACACCCTCTTGGCCCTGGCCAGTTGGCTCAGTGGTAGAGTATCGGCCTGGCGTGTGGGAGTCCCGGGTTCGATTCCCAGCCAAGGCACACAGGAGAAGTGCCCATCTGCTTCTCCACCCCTCCCCCTCTCCTTCCTCTCTGTCTCTCTCTTCCCCTCCTGCAGCCAAGGCTCCATTGGAGCAAAGATGGCCTGGCGCTGAGGATGGCTCTGTGGCCTCTGCCTCAGGCACTAGAATGGCTCTGGTTGCAACAGAGCAACGCCGTAGATGGGCGGAACATCACCCCTTGGTGGGCATGGCGGGTGGATCCCGGTCAGGCGCATGCGAGAGTCTGTCTGACTGCCTCCCCATTTCCAACTTCAGAAAAATACAAAAACAAACAAACAAACAAAAAAACCACCCTCTTATTTTGTTTTAAGATTGAATCATGGCTTCTTCGAGTAGGTATAAATGTAAGAATAGTCCTGACACCTTATGTTATATATGTGGCTGTTACACACTTCAAGGTCAAAGGTGCAATATTTCAGCATTTGTGACATGTGCATATATTGCCTATTTTAAAGTTCCCTTTGGCGATCAAGACAAGAATTGGGCTCCTCATATTGTGTGTTATAATTGTGAGGAAATGTTTTGTGACTGGACAAAAGGAAAATGCAAAGGAATGCCTTTTGGTGTTCTCATGGTTTGGCGTGAACCTAAGGATCACAGCAGTGACTGTTATTTCTGTCTAATCCCTACAAAGGGCATCAACAAGAAAAACGGCATATGATTGCATATCCTAATGTTCCTTCAGCAACACAACCTATCCCACACTCTGAGACACTCCCGGTTCCAGTTTTCAATGGTTTTATTTCTTCTAAGGATGAAGAAAGTGAACATGATGATCAAGTGTATTTTGATAAGATGCATGAGGAAATGATTGTAGAATCTGAAGGGTCTTCTTCTGATGCCAAGCAGTCATTAACCCCTCAGCAGTTTAGCCAACTCAAATTGAATGACTTAGTAAGAGATTTGGGCCTATCAAAGAAAGCAGCTGAGTTATTAGCCTCCAGGCTTCAAGAAAAGAATGTACTTCACGGGTAAGCTAAAGTACCCCATTTCAAGAAGCGTGAACAAATTTTTGTGGACTTTTTTTTCCGAAGACAAACACTTTGTTTACTGTCATGATATCAGTAATCTTCTCAGCCAGCTAGGTGTTACCACTTACAGTCCAACAGAATGGCGGCTATTTCTTGACAGCTGTAAACAGAGTCTGAAATGTGTTCTCCTACACAATGGTAATGTTTATGCAGCGATTCCAATTGGTTATTCAACTCATCTGCAAGAAGATTATAACGACATAAAAATTGTCCTCGACTTTCTGAAGTATGAGGAGTATAAGTGGATCATTTGTGTGGATCTTAAAATGGTAAATTTCCTGCTAGGACAACAGAGAGGTTTCACAAAGTATCCTTGCTTTCTGTGTTTGTGGGACAGCTGAGCTCGGGAGAAACACTGGACACAGAAGGAGTGGCTGAAACATGAAGCTCTGGAAGTAGAGATGCAAAATATTGTGAATGAACCTGCAGTTAATCGAGACAGGATCATTTTTTCCCCACTTCACATCAAACTTGGCTTAATGAAGCAGTTTGTTCAGGCTTTGAATAGAGAAAGTGAATGTTTTCAACATTATTTCTGCTTTTCTTGCCTTGTCTTTTGAGAGGATAAAAGCAGGTATATTCGATGGACCTCAATTCGAACCCTCATATGTGATGAAGAATTTGCCAGGAAGATGAATAAGGAGGAGAAAGCAGCATGGCAGTCTTTTGTGGCAGTTACAGAGAACTTTCTTGGCAACAAAAAAGCAGAAAACTATGAACTTCTGGTTCAAAGGATGCTGTTGGCTTTCCGTGACAGTGGATGTAACATGAGCATTAAGATTCACTTTGTGAACAGTCACCTTGATAAGTTTCCCGAAAATCTTGGAGCTGTTAGTGATGAGCAGACTACTGCTGGAGCCAATGAGATTGTCCTCAACAAGTATACAAACGCAAGAGCTACAAACGCAAATTTTTGCCTGAATAGAATTTAAATAAGTTTGCGCAAATTTTATGATTAAAATAAGTGTTTTAATATGTTCTATTTCGAAATTGTAGACAAATTCTGATGCAATCATATCTTTTAGTGTATTAGTGTATTTACTGCATTATATAAATTATTATATTTTCATAAAGATGGTGCCCAAGAAAACATTCTACTCCATTATGTTAAACAAAATGTTGAAAATTTTACAATAAGATGAAAACCTAAAATCTTCAATTGCAAAAAAAACTGTAGCTTACAGAGAAAAACTAATGTCAGATTTGAGGTCAGCACATTCAAATTAGGTAAGAACAAATGTTTTTGTGGATGCAACAAAAATTTTGTTCCCCGGTGTTATTTATTACCATTCAGTAGTAAATAATTTTGAAAAAGACCTAGAAATGTGAAAGGAAATATAGCTAGTCTTTACATTTGTAGAATTATTTTTTCTGTACAAAAACAGGCTCTTTCTTTCATCTCTCCAACTTTAGCATTATCTTCCCTTGTAAATTAAAATATGAGGGGGAAAGGGAAACAATTGTCATATAATTAATGTGAAAAATACATGCATGAATATTAAATTGGGGAAGCCCATTTATTGGTTCCAACCATTAAGTCATTCTCTTTTTATATTTAGTTGTCAGAAGTGGAATTTTTATTGGACCCATAAAAAAAGAAAGGCTTTTTAACAGAGAAAGCCAAACTAGAGGTTTCAGAGAATTCAGATGTGAGTCCAAAATAACAGAAATAATAGTTCTTTAAATGGTAAACTTTTTAATGCATTACTATACTTAGAATTGGAGTATTAGATCCTAACTTCCCTGGAGTGTTCTTGCTCTGCTTAAGTAAAAGCCAGCGTCACCGGATCCACTTGCCTTTTCCCTCGAGCTTGCCTTCTCTAATTAAAGAAGATAGTAACGGCACTTAGATTTCATCTAATCTGGCTTTAGGTAATTATAGTTCATTGTAGCAATTACAAGTTACATTTATAATGAATGATAAAGGGAAAAGCCTTTTCAATTCGGTTCATTACACTTTGAAAACCTACTACAGAATGAGCAGTCAAGATATATTTAACTGGGCAATCAAATAGTTTCATGAGAATGTCAAATTAAGACTAGGAATTTACGCCAAAGGCTCTTTTTAAACTGTAACTCTATACCCATTTACTCCACAATTTTTTTCTAATTTTTCCCAGAATTACACTCCCATCCTAATGCTTTCTCAGCATTGGCTAGATAGCCCACTATATATATTAATTTACATTGTATGTAAAATATAATGTTTTTTTTAATATCATATTTCATAGCGCCTGACCAGTGGTGGCACAGTGGATAAAGCGTTGACCTGGCATGCTGAGGTCACTGGTTGGAAATCCCCGGCTTGCCTGGTCAAGGCATATATGAGAAGCAACTATTATGAGTTGATACTTCCCACTCCTTCTGCCCACCTCTCTCTCTCTCACTCTCTCTCTCTCTTTATCTCTCCCACATCTCTCTAAATAGATATATATTTTGTTTTCTGTGTATACAGTCTTTCATTTACATATGAGTTGTAGGAGAGCAGAAATCACCATCTCAGTTTCTTTTTGCAACGTCTATGAAAGTCTTCTTTTATCAAATGTTTTTCGCTTGAATTCCTTCACTGGGAGAGCTCCCCAATGTTCTCAAGATCCAACCGGAACCGTGTTTCTTTTCAGAAGTTTTTCTGACCATTCTAAAATTAGATCTTCTCCTCTGCAGAACCCCTACAACAGTTCCCATATCTGCCACTAACTTGACCCCTAGAGTATATTGTCTCATATTATTAAGGGTTGTTAGTTCCTTAAAAAGAAAAAAAAATGGATTATCTACCTATCATGTGTTATCAAACTTTGCCCATGCATTCTAAAAGTAATTAATTTTGTTTTTTAATTACCACACAGAACAAAAACTGTTATGTCTATTTCTCAGAACATTGACACTTTTAGACAATTAATTTATGCACATCTTCAAATTTTCCACCTGTAGATGAAAAATTGATTGTTATATGAATGATTTTTACTAAGTTGTTTCTAATTGCTTATATTTTAAATAAATATTTGAGTTGCGATTATAAACTCTAAATGAAGCATACATTAAAAGAAATTTCTTTGACCTTTTCTCCCATTACTTTTTAGATGCCTTTTGTAATTGATATGGTTCTTTTAAATTTGTTCTACTAAATTTAATCTTTAATTTATTTGTCATTATTGTGCTATCAGGAGAAAGTAAAATTTAGTAAATTCTCCCTCTGCTCTACATTCTCTTGTCAAGATACTCTGTTTGTCTGTTTTTAACATTATGCAACCTTTAAAGAATAATATATTAGGTCCCATCTCTTTGGGGGGAAAAATTTGGCTAGTATCTTGGAATTTGAAAATAAGACTATTGTCTCTTTCTTCCCTCACAAACCAAAAACTCACCAAAATCTTCTCTTGGTATAAATACACATCACTTTTCAAAGGTGTTTAATTAATACTTAAAAATAATTTTATTTTGGCAATTGATTATAGAGTCAACTTGTATATTCTCAAATAATAAAATAAAATAGTAAACTCATATTATGCAGACCTTTACATCCTTGCAATGTATTTGTCTTTTGGGAGAAATCACGTAAAAACCAAATTAATCTTTTTTGATATATATCTTTGTCGTACTTTCTTGGATAAGGCCCAAAATTGATAGGAGTAAAACCAAAGTCTAGCCTGTAGAAGGGAGTGTCATCACAAGGTCCTGATGTCTCCTGAAATACACTCCGAATTCAGGACATGTTCACGGCCTTGCTAAGGGAACCTGCCTGGCTCGCAGCCTGTACTGCTGAAGCAGCTCCTGTCCAGCCATGAGTTTTGCTCTCTTTGGCCATCCTCCAGATACACCTTCATCTACATATATTCTTTTACATGTTTAGTGTACTGCAGCCACAATCTTGAGACTTAAAAAACTAAATGTACCTTTACAAATATTTGATTCACAACTTATCTGGGCTCAAAAGCAAGTTAACAGTGAGAAGACTTTTACAAATGGCTTAGGGAGAACATTTTTCTTTCTTGTTCTAGGTAGAGTCTCCTACTCTCTTTCTGTCTGAGAGGAAAAATTTATAGCAATAAACAATCTTAGACTGTTCTCTTTACTTAGATTTTTTTTTATTCTATGAAATTAGACTGATTAGTGCTTCTAACACTAAGTATTTGGGTTTGAAAATAGCTTGATGTTTCCAGATGAAGATAGCAACATAGGAAGAGCCTTAATTCACCTCTCCCCATGGACACAGAAAATCTACAACTATATATGGAATAATTTTCTCTGAAATAAAACAACTAAAAACTAAATACTGGCAGAGTCACCCTGTCCCACTCAGTAGATGAGACAGAACCATATTGAAGTAGCAGCTGTCAAAGATCACCTCTGCATTGCCTGGCTTTGGTGGCCAGGAAGACTCACACTCCTACATCCTACAGGACTACAACCAACCACTATAGAATTCTTAAACAGCTACCATCCCAGGGCAGAAGGCAATAGACCCAGAGTTCAGTCTTTATGTGAAAGTGGGCTATTAGATTATCGTCAGAGTTGCAGCCTGGGGGACAGGGTTCTAATTAAGCACACATCTAAGAACTTAATGCAGTGGTTCTCAAAGTGTGCGCCAGGGCACACTGGTGCACCCTAGAAGATTTCCAGGTGTGCCCTATGGTATTCCAGAGAAATATGTGCCTGTTGGGGACCAAAAAACCAACAGGGTTTTGGGAGTTTAGATTTTGGGGGGGACAGAGGTGTGGGGAATTGGCTGTAAGCTGACAGTCTGCCCAAATCCCCATCTCACTTACCTGATTAGGTTGCAAAAGGCTGTTAAATTGGGGTGCTGGATTGTTTACACTACCCCCCATGTTTCCCAGAAAGACTGGAGGCAAATTTCTTCTATCGTTCATTTGGTGTAAAGTTAAGATGATATGTATGGTGGGGGTTTTCCGCACTCAACACAAGAATAAAAAGAGAGGAATTCTTCAATGTACTGACAAGGAAATGAGAGTTTGCCTTTCAAATATATGCCCAAACATTGAAGAAATCGCTCGGACACATCAGGCTCATGTTCCTCATAAGCACAAGAATGAAAAAACTTAACACGTTCATGCCAGGACCTGCTGAATTTACTAAATCTTACTAAGAATGTATCTATATTTATAAAAAGATAACCTTTTTGTAGTTTTTTAAAAATTTTTTAACCACTCTTTTCTATGAATTCTAAAAAGCATAACTCAAAAAATGTAACATAACAATGTTTTTTAATGTCAGAATAAATTTAATTTTGTCATTTATTTTGTTTAATTACCATAAAAACACTCTTGGACTTTATTTTTTCTTTAATATTTGACTTAATTATTATAACATATTTCTCAGAAATTTGTATATAGTGCACCTACAATTATTTGTAGGATTTTAAATGCACCCGACTTCAAAAAGTTTTGAGAACCACTGACTTAATGTCATTGTTTCCTGGGACCTTGGGAGGGCGGGAGCTATCATGAAGCTCTCCCTCTGCTGCACTCCAGAACATTAGCATCTGTAGAAGGGCAGCTCTTCTTACACGTGTCTGGTGCTCCAATTCTTATAGATGGTGCCTGTTTATGGCATCTGTTTCCCAAGGGATACCCTTTGATTACCCAGCTCTAGTGACCTGGGAGGCTTACATTCCTGGATCCCATGAGACTGTAACAATCAAAGAGACAGCCTTTAATGGGCTGCCATCCCCAGGGCACTGTATAGGCAGCAGACTGAAACACACTCCAGCCTGTGTGTGAAAGAGTCCTACTTGCTTATCCTGGAGCTTTGGCCTCTGGGGAAGGCCTGATGTTTGGCACGTACGTAGAGGTTACAAAACTGCTCTCAGGGAACACAGGCTGGGAGATGCTATCTTTACACTCCTGTTCTCCCTCACTATAACTCACCAATATCTCCCAGAAGGGAGCAAATACCCTCATCTGGAGCCCCGGTTTTGTGTCTGCTGCCCAGGGGACCTCCAGGTGGCCTGGCTCTCGTGGTCAGTGAGGCTTAAGCTTGTGGTTTCACAGGGCTGTATATACACTGCTCACAAAAATTAAGGGGTCAGAGAACATGCAGATACTCCAGTACTTTCAGCCTCTTGTGTAGCGCATTTTCACCAATGAAATAAAAGTTGGTTTTGCATCTCATTTGCATAATCAAACAATTTTATTTGACTTGCTGTTTGCTTTTCTGATGTTCTTGTTTAATTAAAAAAAAATCAAATCCTTCTTTCTTTTTATCACTTCACATTCACTTTGAAATATCCTCTAATTTTTGTGAGCAGTATATTGCCCTCTTTAAAAGCTGCTGCCTGAGGGTCTGGCTTCCAACCAGCCTGAACCTACGTGCTGACTGAGAGCCTCCCTTTGGGACACCAACTGGTCTGGGCACGCACAAACTCAACTACTGAGAGCCACTGGAAATAAACTAGGCTGTTTGGACAGTCACAAAGGTTTGGGAGATACCCAAGGGCTAGGGCAGGGTTGAATGATAAGATTTACCTCTTGCACAATGTCAGACCTTCAAGACTGGAAAAGGTGACTCTTTCATCTCATGCATGGAACCAACACAGAGGGTCAAGCATTTTGAAGAAACAAAGGAATATGTTCCAAATAGAAGAACAATATAAAAATCTCAAGAAAAATACCTTAATGAAACAGAGATAAGTAATTTACCTGGTAAAATGTTTAAAGTGTTCCTAGTTGAAAAGTTTTTTTCTTTTCAACACTCTGAATGTATTTCTGTGGCCCAAGAGTGAACATTAGTCATGCTATGCTCTCCCATGGACCTTGCTGGATATTGGGACACACTCTACTCTGGAAGACAGTGTCCACAAAACCCTATTTTATCTCACTTAGGACACACTATGTAATATACCTAAACATGCATTTCAATCCACTGGATTTATAATTTCATTGAAAAACAATGGATTTGAGACCTTTAAAACAAAATGTGTCCATAGTAAAGGCTGTGGAAATAACATAAATGGGTCACACACTTAATTGGCAGCATGCTAACATGTATAGCAATAAAGGAGAACTTTCCTGGCAATGCTGAGGAATAGCAAAGCTCACAATAAAATATCTTTTTGAAAATATGTAGGCTGCTTCCTGCTCTGATCTCTAAAAACCCTGAAGCAGTTCAGGGTTTAATTTGCTAGCCTTCCATTCCAGGGTAATTTGAAGCATGCTTCTGATAGTTCTCCCCTCCCCACTATGACGAAAGTTAGCCCATGGAGCGTATTTCCATGAGAAAGAGACATCTGTAGATCTACCATTACACAGGCGTCACCTCAGCATTCCTTTCTACCTACCAAAAACTTGTTGAAAAAGGGATTCATTTAATCCTCTTTTTAATGTGACCTAATATGTTTTCACAAATGGGAGATTTTTCTCAAATGTGGCATTCATAACAGTCTGTGTGGGTTCATGCGGCGTGAGTAAATCAAACAGGGAACCTCACCATCTTGACAGTCTAACTTAACAGGACCATTTAAAAGCACAGTGAAAAGCAAGAGCAAATGCAGACAAGCTAACCAAGGAATTTTTAAGCCCGTCCAGTTGGACCGCATGTTTATATACACAGACAACCTCAATCACCTGAAGAACTCTGAATTTAATTATATCCCATGCTTTTAGGGATTTCATTAGAGATTTGTAAAGACAAGAATTACTCTATGCCTTACAAAAAAGAAATCTCTGTGGTTAGCAGAGATATGCCTGCATGGTCTAGTTCTGTCGTTTGCACTCTTAAAATCACTACATCATCTATTAACAAAATCCCTGCGAGCATGTTGGAGCCAGTACTAGATATAATTGTTTGATTAATTCCATAGAAAGCCTGATTCACTGAGTTAATTTGAGCCAGAGCACTCTTGGTTTTCTACTTAAACACCAAAAGACAAGTAAACTGGTTGTGTTCCTTGTAGAATAATTAGCTTGTAATCTGTCACTTGAACAGAAGACTGAAGTCAACTTTGACCAGCTTTGACTGGACTTATTCAAACAAAATGGATTCAACTTCTATCCCAGTCCTTTAATCTGATGACTTTGGGAATTGATACTTCAGTCTTTGTGTTTCCATGGCTTAGTCTTCTGAAGATGTGCTTCAGGATACTTCAGAATATGTACTCCAAAGGGACAGCCAAGACTGTATGCTCACTCCAGAAAACAGCCACTTGCCAGCTGCTTCAGAGATAAGAGAAATCCTTTTACACTTTCAGCCCGCTTTAAAGCTTCTTATTTTAGCCTGGCCTGTGGTGGCGCAGTGGATAAAGCGTCGACCTGGAAATGCTGAGGTCGCCGGTTCAAAACCCTGGCCTTGCCTGGTCAAGGCACATATGGGAGTTGATGCTTCCAGCTCCTCCCCCCTTCTCTCGCTCTGTCTCTCCTCTCTCTGTGTGTCTCTCCCTCTCCTCTCTAAAATGAATAAATAAAAAAAAATAAAGCTTCTTATTTTATGTAAAGGGAGGAATTGGTTCTGAGCTAACGAGGGGTCTCTTTACTGCCAGTAGATCTGGGTAGACTCTCTACTAGATAGAAGGACCTCAATAACCAAAGCGAGTTATGAAGGGAACACAGATCTATTGTTGTCTCAACTCCACAAAAACACTCACCAAAGGAAATAAACTTTTTTTTTCAGAAAAATTAAGGGCAGGTTAAAAGAGGAAATAACTTATTTGATGGAAAGAAAAAAAAAATCTAACCCATATTTGGATATATTTTGAATATCTGATATATGAAGAGTCTCTCATATTTTAGGTAGGAGGCTCGGTGAAGCAGAAAGCCATGTCATGAGATCTAAAACATTGTCTGCCTCTAACAACTCATAATCCTATATTCAAACGTGATGGTATAATTGACTTGATAATAGCATGAACAACTCTTTTTTTGCATTATATAAGCAAATAATTTTTAACAGTTTACTAAGTATTTAGTTCTGCTTATCTCAGATGATGCAATACATGTTTTTGTGGTCTGTATAGAAGTTCTCTTCATGGTTCTATTTATTCCCTGCATTCTGCTTTGGGTTTATCACTTTGTATATATGAGTGATTACATCACCTACCTGCCTTGAAACCCCATTTCTCTTATTGTTTTCAGCTCAGGGTTTAAAACCCAAAAGATCTAAGTTTAAACCCTGTCTGAAATATTTACTACCTGTGTAATTTAAGGCAAAATGTTCATGTCTTACAAGCTTCAGTTTTCCCACTTGTAAATGATGATAATATTATAGTATTTTTCTAATAAGGTTATTATGGAGATAAAATGAGAAACGAGAAAGTGAATGTAAAACACTTATAATGCAGGGATTAGAGTAAGTGCAAAAGAAAACATACATGTTTTCATAAAGTATTAGTTTCTGGCTTTATAGAGGTTATATTTTCATGGGACAGACAGGCAATGGGTAACTTAACTTCATGTATTGGTAAGTGCTAGGCTGTGACACAAAACAGGATAAAGATGTCTGAGTGGTAGAGTTGTGTGGGAAAGATGTTCTGGACAGGGAAGTTGGTGCGGCAAGGGCCACATCTAGAGAGAAATCAAACTGACATGCAGGAGTCCGCCACACTGCTATCTGCTATCTGGGGACAAAGCATTAAAGGCAGCAGGAAAAGACACACACATAGGTTCCCAGGAGGAAGTGACTTTGGAGTAAAAGAGTCAATGTGTACACAGTGGAGTAGGAAGAGAGAAAGCTCATCTTAGAGGAAGCAGGCTGGACCATATAAGTCCTGATAAAGACTCTTTGTTTTACCTGGCTTCAGAAAGCCAATGACCAATTGGAGCAAAAACAAGATTTGATCTAATTTGTTTTTAAAATCACTCCAGTGGCTTCCTTCAACTACTAAATTATAAGGGATAACTATATGTGGTTTTTTTTTATTTTCTTTCTTTCTAACTTTCCTGTGCTCTTATGCCACTTTCCTAAGCACCTATTTTCTTCCCAAAATGACACCTGTATCTGTCTCAAAACACTTTCAAAAGAAAACAAGTTTATATTTCTGATGAGAAAATAGTCTGAGCTTTACCTTGGGATGAAAGGGCATGTTTTGTAATTGAATATACTATATTAACATTTTTTAAATGTTATTATACTAACATTTTAGTTATGCCTATAAAGTTTCTATATGTTTTCTCCATATTATTATTAATATGTTCAAGTTTTCTCAAATAGTCATACGAATGAACTGACTAGGATGTTATTGGGAGCTAATTACCACACTCATACATGTAAAAATATGTTCTCTAATAAAAATACTGCAGATTCATAATTATTTTTTAAATGTTATTGGTTAAAGAATTTGCTTTTAATGTATAATTTTTTTGTGTGAGAGAGACAGAGAAAGAAAGACAGAGAGAGGGACAGACAGACAGAACGAGAGAGAGATGAGAAGCATCAGTTCTTTGTTGCGGCACCTTAGTTGTTCATTGACTGACTTATCATTTGTGTCTTGACCGGGGGACTACAGCAGAGTGAGTGACCCCTTGCTCAAGCCAGTAACCTTGGGCTTCAAGCCAGCCACCATGGGGTCATGTCCATGATCCCACACTCACGTCAGCGACCCTACACTCAAGCCATATGAGCCTGTGCTCAAGCTGGTAACCTCGGGGTTTTGAACCTGGGTTCTCTGTATCCCAGCCTGATGCTCTATCCACTGTTACACTGCCTGGTCAGGCTAATGTATAATTTTTTATTCTCTGATGTAGTTAGCATTAGATCAGGAGCCAGGGAGCTATTTGAACCAGGCCAGCTGTGTGACAGTAAGAGAATCTCTTATAAGTTTATGGCCTGGGCTACGTCACTTACAAAATGGAGATGCTAGATACAAAATGGTAAGTTTTTCTCTATAAATTTTATATCTAAATAAGTTGTAAACATTCAATTTAGCATTTATATGGCATCGTATTTACTCATTTAATTTTTTAATTAAGTCTGACTTTCCAATGTGTCCTTTAACATATTAATTTGGGAATTTTAGTATTCTGTTTGTACGTAGCACCTGACTAGCTTCATATAGAGTAAAAATGAAGTTTAATAATTAATGCTATTTGTTTATTGATCTTTTTTACATTTCTCTACAATGAACCTCTCTTGATCTTTCTATTTGGCAATACATCACTTTTATATTCTCAACAGAAAATTACATCTTGCACAAGTCTCAGGGAAATGATATAATGGAGTGGTATTATATTACCATTAAATAAACAAATTTATCCTCCACCTCTAAAATTTTTCTATGTGCTATATTATAAACCCCAACCAAAATATTCCTTATTTCAAATTGCAAAAGGGCTTGTATTTTAAACAGTTACAGCTTATTTTAACTCCTTGTAGTATAACCACATATTGAACATCTAAATAACGTATCTTGAAATCATGTGCCTGAAAAATACTTACTGCTGAATTTTTTCTTCTGGAAATCTGGCCTTGATTTGCATTGAATTTTAATGATTTCCTTAAGCAAATACCTGGAGATCCTCCAGTCTAATGGAAATATGGGTCCACAGACACAATTCTGTAAAAACAGTGAGCTCTTTGGCAGTTTTAGAAAGGTTGAAGGTTGGCCATTGTCCAGAACTCAAGCTGTTTACACTGTGATCCAGACAAGCAAGGTATAGCATTCCCTTTGCTTGAGTGAGGATTCGAGCCCAGATACTGCTGAAACTGGTATTTGCAGAGTGGAACAATTTCATTGTCATGATGAGTCATGCTCATGACTCGCCAGGCTCCAAAACACTATGGTTTTGGACCTCTGCCACATCTCCCGGCCCCAAAGTGGCACTCCCTCCAGAACCATGTGGATGGTCTAGATTCTAGAGTACATCAAAAATGGAAAAGAAGAGTGTATCCTAACAATGCTGTGCTTCTCTGCCCTGTCCTAGGAGACTACATTCAACGAGTTCTTAATTTCCTTCTACCTCTATTATAAATGGACTACAAAGGTTGGAGCGAGTCCAAAGATTTAGGGGAAAAATAAGAATTAGAAAGGCTGACAGCTCAACAGCAACAAAAAAGAGGAAATGAAGCAAAAGTCACTACATGCCTGAAAAATATTAAATGATGTAGAAAAATAGGAAATTTAGACAGATTATAAAAGCATAAATCAGGAGAAAAGGAAATGGATATATAAGCAGATTAGATTTAGTACAGTGTTTCTCAACCATGACATATTGTGTTTTATGGCATGACTGGGAAATTCAGTTTTGTGGATATTTTTATACTTTGGAAAAATTATTTCTGTGGAAAATAAAGGTACACATATTACAATGTGAACATTTAGAGAGTAGGCCCTGACCAAAAAAAAAAAAAAAAGGAGAGAGAGAGGGAGATTGAAAAAGAGACAGCGATAAAGCTGACGCTAAAGAAAAGATAAGAAAGTATGTTGTAATGTCCAACCGATGTTAGAGAAAAACAACTCATTTACAAGGATAGCCAGAAATGTACTTTGTCAGTATATGACAGAGCTAGAGAAGTAAAGAGTTTTTCTCAAAGGCATAGTTCAGAAAGCCATCGAATAAATAATGCTGTTTCTATATAGATGCTTTTCTAAAATTTATGAGATCTCCTTATATACAGAATAGTTTCATTATAAATTTGGCTGATTTGTTTTGAGCTCTCTAATTGTTCCAAATTTTCAACATTTTTGTATTTAAACAGTATCTCAGTACAGGGTTGATAAAGCAATGACCTAGAATAGTGATTTAATTTGGAGCGGGAGAGGTAAGCATTTCTCAGCCTCAGTTTCTGATCTATCCTTCAGTGGACCAGGTCACCAAGACTTTCCTCAGAATTGTTTATACTTACTGGGGCAAAAAAGAAAAAAGACATTTGAGAAAAATCTTGATTTAAAACTATTTCTGACATTGTGATTAATCTGTGATTGCCTGACTAACCTTTTAAGACATCACTGAATTATTTAAAATGAAATGCAAAAGATCTATAGACTATATGTCCTGGGTTGTAAGCTAGTCATAAGAAATAGGAATGAGTCCATGAACTATATATATATTTTTTTTATTATTCAAAGACAATTTAACTTTTGAATTTACTTTTTTTCACATGCGGCATTTGGTTTAAATTTATTGAAATTTAGCTGCTAACTCATTTGAAGATTTAAAGGAAGAGCTTAGCTGAATAGTGAATTTTTTTTTTTTAAATGTATTGATTTCTAGAGAGCGAGGAAGAGAGAAATAGTTTTGTTTTTCCACTTATTTGTGCAGTCATCAGTTGACCCCCATATGTGCCCTGACCAGGGATCAAACCCACAATGTTGGCATATCGGGATAATGTTCTCAACAACTGACCTACCTGGCCAGAGCCAAAATGACTTTTTTTAGGAAACAGATTCTATGAAGTCAGATGATGAAAGAAGTTTTATTTCATCCACTCATTTAAGTATAAGTTTTTTTAAAGATCTAATTCTGAAAATATTTCCTAAAGGAGAAATGTAATTAAATAAAAAATATGATCCATCCCATGTATAGATCGATCATATTTAATTGCTTAATTATATTATTTTCTAGAAAACTCTTAAATTATTAATATTTTAAACCTCATATTATAGATGATGAAATGGGGTTTTGTAATATTACTACTCCAAATGAATTATTTACAACTGTTCAGTGCTTAAAATTCCTTCAAATAATAAAAAAAATAGAAAGAAATGATAAACCCTTCTGTTGAGAATTACACATGATCTAATTTGGATAATACAGTGACTTAGTCTTAATTTATTCCAACATTCCCCTGTATATTAGAATGAACAGCTGGTTAATTTAATAATTTCTATTATAATTCATTTGCTTCTTGGTCATAGCTTTTGTCTGCCTATTATTCATCATGTAAAACTATGAAAATATTCAATTCTTAACTTTAATGTAACATAAAAACTAATGCCCAGTATTTCCTTCTTTATAAAACAAAAATAATTTTTCTTAATATGTAGATTCTTCTCATATGATAGCAACCTTCAGTAAATTAGATAATTATTAGATTTCTCCCATCTTTTTCTAAGAACATAAAATTAGGCAAAATATTAATTCTGATCCCACAATTCTAGTTCAATACAAGCTATCTATTATTTTTTTGCCTTTATTGCCAAAAATGATTTATCTCTTTGCGTTTTTTCTGGTTCCTGTTGAAATACTGGCACACTTAATACTTAAAAATATTTGAAAGATAAAATCCCGCATGCCAGGAAGCATACACAGAATAAGTATAACACATCAGAAATAATTATTTGGGAAGGGGCCATGAGGCATACAGAAGCATTAGAGGCCAGTTTACTGGATTAGCAATGAAGACACTGAGCTAGAATCCCACTGGTTCAAGTCAGTAACAGGACCATATAAAACTATAGTTTACTAGGAAGTACCTATGAGACATTCAGAGATATTTCCTATGACTACTGTCCTACAAGCTGGTATCTGATTTGTCGCATGAATAAAACCACAAGTGTCCATAAAAACAATTATTGAATAAAATAAAATGTGATCGGCTATTACAACATTGCTTAAATCTACAAAGCAAGTTAACATATCTATAGTAGACAACAGGTTAATAACTTTAATATATATAAATCAATTGCAGAAAAATGGTCAAACATGATAGGAGAACTACAAATAGTGAATAAATACACACTAAGATACTCAATGTCACTAGTAATTAAAGAACTGCAAGCTACTTGGTAAGCACAAGAGAGGTTTAGTAAGTTAAAAAGGTAAAACATTCTTTCACTGTGGGCCTACACAGAAGAAACATGTGTCTTGCTATTCTGTGTACATTATTCATGGAAATCTTTTTTCCTCTTATCCTTACAGGAATCAGAATCATTGCCTCAATTCTTCCTTTTGTTTTGACTGTGCAGATTTGTTCTTTAATAATAAATATAAATTAATAATAAAATAAGTTGAAAACTTTATTTTTATTTTGTGGCAGAGACAGAGAAAGTCAGAGAGAGGGACAGATAGGGACAGACAGACAGGAAGGGAGAGAGATGAGAAACATCAATTCTTTGTTGCAGTTCCTTAGTTGTTCATTGATTGATTTCTCATATGTGCCTTGACCCAGGGGGCTACAGCAGAGCCAGTGACCTTGGGCTCAAGCCAGCAACCTTGGGCTCAAGCCAGTAAGCCTTGCTCAAACCAAATGAGCCCGCACTCAAGCTGGCAACCTCGGGGTCTCGGACCTGGGTCCTCCACATCCCAGTCCGACACTCTATTCACTGTGCCACTGCCTGGTCAGACATGAGTTGAGAACATTTATTTGACATTTATCTTCTTTAGTTTTTGAATATTCTTCCTAGTGTATTATGTTTTATTTATCTTGCAATTAAAAAAATATAAAATTTCTCTATGAAAATAATACAGAAATTTAAAAAATGATTATGGGATCTAAAAAGAAAGAAAGAAAGAAAGAAAGAAAGAAAGGAAAAGAAAGAGAAAGAAAGAAAGAAAGAAAGAAAGAAAGAAAGAAAGAAAGAAAGAAAGAAAGAGGGAGGGAGAGAAGGAAGGAAGGAAGGAAGGGAGGGAGGAAGGAGGAGGAAGGATAAAGGGAGGGAGGAAGATAGAAGAAAGAGAAAGAAAGAAAGAAAGAAAGAAAGAAAGAAAGAAAGAAAGAAAGAAAGAAAGAAAGAAAGAAAGAGGAAGGAAAGAAAAGAAAGAAAGAAGAAAGAAAGAAAAGAAAGAAAGAAAGAAAGAAAGAAAGAAAGAAAGAAAGAAAGAAAGAAAGAAAAGAAAAGAAAGAAGGAAAGAAAGAAAGAAAGAAAGAAAGAAAGAAAGAAAGAAAGAAAGAAAGAGAAAGAAAGAAAGAAAGAAAGAAAGAAAGAAAGAAAGAAAGAAAGAAAGATAGATTAACCCTGACTAGGTAGCTCAGTTGTTAGGGCATTGTACACTAGGTACACTAGGTTGAGAGTTCAATCCCCATTCAGGGCACATATAAGAATCAACCAGTGAATGCATAAGTAAGTGGAAAAACAAATCAATATTTCTTTCTCTCTCTCTCTTTCTTAATGTTTATTTAGCAGCTATTATAAAATGTTTTTTGGGTTTGTTTTCCAATATTTTAAAGACTTTATTTATTCATTTTAGAGAGAAGAGAGGGAGAGAGAGAGAAAAAGAGAGAAAAGGGAGGGAGGAACAGGAAGCATCAGCTCCCTCATGTGTCTCGACTAGGCAAGCCCAGGGTTTCAAACTAGCAACCTCAGCATTCCAGGTTGATGCTTTATCCACTGTGCCACCACAGCCCACCACAGGTTAGGCTCTCTCTCTTTCTAAAATCAATAAATAAATTTAAAAAGAAAAAGAGAAACAACAACAACAACAAAAAACTCCAAAGATTATTCAGTGGACTCTATATCTATACAAGAAAGCTAACAAGCTAGTATTTCCATTTATTTATTTTTATTATTTATTTTGCCATATTCACTAAGAAATCACAAAATGTTAGATCTCAGTGAGATCTTAGAGATTACCTAAATCCAATTCACTGTCACTTAAACGTGCGAACTGAAGCTATGAAAGCTGAACAAATTGTCTAAATCAGATAGCCAATTCATGACGGATATGGCACTAGAATACCTTGGCCTTTCCAATCAACTTGATTGGATTGACAAATTAATTACTTTGAAAAGAGGTACGATTCTGTGTGTCTTTTCCACACCTCTTCCACAGGTCCAACATTTCTGGGAAAGCTTTGCTTCTCTCCCAGTTCCTTTCTCCAGGGTTTCTCAGTGACACATCCTGCTTTTCTCCTTCTGGTGAGAGCAGGTATATTATTTACTGTACCTCACCTCCTTTTCCATGGCAAACGTTTTCTCTGAGAGTTCCCAAGGAGCTATCAACCCCACTGGGCATTTTTAAATGACTTTGAGAATGGTGTAGAGACAGAACTGTAGCCAAAGGGAAGGCAGTAAAAAGTATGAGTTTATAAAAAAAAATGAATAAAGCTCAGATAAATGGAGAAAATCCAGTTCCAATTACATTTAGAACCAATAAATCTAAAGTAATAGAAATACATTTGTATGGATATTCCTTCTGAAAAATCAGGTCAGACAACTTAGTCCATTAAATCACAATAATGTATCCAATATTTTGCTTGCCAAGGAAGTGAAGAAGGAATCTCAATGCCAAAATGATGGCTAATCACTCACCTTCTTCTAGAACACTTTGTAATCATATTTTGATCCCCCAGCTTTAGTGAAACTATTTCTTCTAGACCAATCCACTGCTGTTCATCACTTTTTAAAATTTTAACACTCTTTCCCCATTCCCATCCTCTTCCCTCCATCAAGTAGGTCTGTTCCTGTCTTTCTTTGTTTCCCAGAGTTCCTAGCTGGGATTCTCTGTTCTTTTCCCTCTGAATGTAACTGTCCATGAGAGTTTCCACCTATAGCTTCATCTCTACGTGCATGAATCCCAATATCTATGCTCTGTTTCTCACTTCAGAGTAATTTCATATTTCCAGCTGTCTAGAGCTCATCTTTCTCTGCATGAACAACAATCAAATAATCAGCACACATGTACTACTGAGGAGACAAAAGTGCAGAGTTACAAAGAGGAGGAATAAAAGAGCCCTAACCTCAGTCATTATAATTAGCCCTGGCAATCTCAATGAATAGACTAGCAGAGAAGCTGAGAATTAATTGGAGACGTTAGTGGATGTTAAAACTTGATGTTTCTCGGACTCCGAAAACCAGGCTAACTACCGACAAGTAGTGGGGGGAAAGCAAACTATCTTTTATCATTAAAGAAATTTTTCATTAAAGAGATTTTTCAAGACCTACTCTGTGTCAGGTACTCTTCTAAGCACCGAAGCTGGTTTTACAGCATTGAAGAAATTCTACAAGGTCCTAGTTTTTATGGAACTTGCGTTCAAATGGAAAAATCCATGAATAAATAAGTAAAATAAATAAAAGAGGTTCTTTGGTAGTAAGTGTTATGAAGAAAATGACTCTGGGTGAGGTGGTAGAGCATGAATGGAGAAGTTACATATGAGCTGAGACTTGAATATGGAGAAGGAATAGCCGTGCATACATGGGGGTTGAGGGAGGGAATGCATACTAAGCAGAGGAGTAGCAAGTGTAAAAGCCCTGAGGTAGGAATAACCTTGTCATATGGAGAGAATATAAGGCCCATAGGTGTGGAACATGGTATGGGGAGAAGAGAAAGTTATGAGATGAAGTTGAAAAGTAGACAAGAGCCAGAACCATATCGGTTTTGTATGCCAAAATAAGAGATTTGAATATTTATTCTAATTATTCATGACAGCAATATATTAATGACACTTCATTCTATAATATAAACACATTATGGAATATGCCATTACAAATGGGATAATTGACAAAAAGCACACAATCAGAAAAATGTATCTGTCAGTATTTAGCATTGTTTAAGGCTCAGAGACAATGAATCTAGGGGACATGAAAGTGGTCACTAGAGAAATATATTCTTCACAGATTAGGGATGCTTCAACAGAGACTAGATTAAATATATACCTAAGCCATCACTTGAAGGAAGCTTCAACTTTCCAGGATCCTTGCTACCAGAAAGGGCGGTGACCTAGACAGGGAATTAAGCCATTTTATGTATGAGATAAGGCCTCCTGGAATTTTATCTTTGGATCAATTTACTTGTTTTTCTTTTTTGTAACTCTATGCTGACTTAACGTAGCTTTATTTCGTCATGTAAAAGCCTAGTTGAATCTGAATGACTCTATAAACTGTATTCATTTATTCATCAACAAACATTTTTGAGTTTCTGACTGATATATATAAGATGTGTAAGTGAAGACTCTTCCTTCAAGGAATTTATGTCTTGATGGAGAAGAAAGACGAATAAACAATGATTAGAAGATAGTGAAATAACTGCTGTGTTAGAGGTAAGCAGTGGACAGTGAATGTGACTTTGATACAACTCAAGAATAATTCCAAACAAGACAAAGATGACAGAAAAATGAAGGACCCTGCATAAAGATACAATTATTCAAACTCATTAAACTTTTCATTCCTTTAAGTTAACAACATGGTTCTGTTGATAAATAACAAGGTGTAAATACAATTAAAATCTTACTAGAAATATATAGGTGGAGAAAGATTATCTAAATTGGGTAGCATCATGATGAATGTTGCTTGAAATAATTCACTGAAAATGTTCCATGAGAAAGGCTGTACATCCTGTGATTGCTCAGGCACAGGTTGATGACATCTTTTTTATTTATTTATTTATTTATTATATTTTTATTTTAGTGAGAGGCATGGAGGCAGAGACAGACTCCTGCATACACCCCAACTGGTTTCCACCTGGCAAACCCACTAGGGGATGATGCTCTGACCATCTGGGGCCCTTGCTCTGTTGCAACAGAAACCATTTTTAGTGCCTTGAGGCTGAGGCCATGGAGCCATCCTCAGCACCCAGAACAAGTCACTCTAATCAAGCCTTGGCTGCAGGAGGGAAGGAGAAGAGAGAGAGAGAGAGGAGAGAGGGGAAAGGCTGGAGAAGTAGATGGGCGATTCTTCTGTGTGCCCTGACCAGGAATCGAATCCAGAACATCCACACACCAGGCTGACGCTCTACCACTTAGCCAACCAGCCAGGGCTGATGCCATCTCTTTAGTAGATCATTCATTGTCTTCCCGTTCAAGGCTAACTATAATATAGTTTAGTGATAGCTGGAAAATTCATTTTCAGAGCGGTCAAAGGAGCTGCACAGATGCAATCATTACATTTATATTTTTATAAAACACAGAATATATTTCATGCTTTCATGTCTAAGATGTGCTAGACAGCCAGATAGAGCAAGAAGTCATGTGTAACTGGACAATGCCTTTCATGGGCTCTGAGCTTTCTCTTCACATGACCATCTGGCCACATTTCTCCCAGAGCCCAGCTTCTCAAGTTTTCACTCTGGATTAAATCTGAATTTCTATATAAAACAATTAGGCATAGTGTTTTAGGGCATTCGGGCTACTATAACAGACTATCAGAGATGGAGTGGTTTATAGACAACAGTACTTTATTTCTCACATTTCTAGAGGATGAGAAGCCCAAGATTATGTGCCAGCAGATTCTATGTCTGGTGAGAGCCCGCCTCCTGGTTCATAGACAGCTTACTGTAAATTGACAGTTTACTGTTGGGCAGCTTTCTGGGGTCTCTTTTATGAGGGACTAGTCTCATTCATAAGGACTCCAAAGACCTCACTTCTAAATACAATCACATTGGAGGAATAGATTTCAACATACAAATGTTGGAGAGACATAAATATTCAGTCTATATATAGTACATTGTTTGTACATTCTTCTCCTTTCATAAAGAATCATTTATAAATAAAACTATGATCAATCTTATAGAATTACTGGGTATGATAATAGTTATATGTTTAGTTTACAACAAATTGTTAAAAAAATTTTATGAAGTTGTTATACCTTTTTGCAGTACCAAGTAGTATTCATGAGAATTCAACTTGCTCAGCTTCCTTACCAACATTTGGCATGATTAGTCTTTTTAATTTTAGCCATTCTGATGGTTGTATAGAAATGTCCTTTTGAAGTTTTAATCTGCATTTTTCTGACAAATAATATTGTACACATTTTTCCTTGTGCTTATTTGTTATTTGTATTTCTTCTTTTTTTAATGAGAGAGAGACAGAGATAAGGACAAATAAGGACAGACGGACAGGAAGGGAGAGACATGAGAAGCATCAACTCATAGTTGCAGCACCTTAGTTGTTCATTGATTGCTTTTTCATATGTTCCTTTACCAGGGAGCTCCAGTTGAGCCAGTGACCCCTTCCTTGCTCAAGCCAGTGACATTGGGCTCAAACCAGCAACCTTGGGGTTTTGAACCTAGGTCCTTAGCATCCTAGCTCAATGCTCTATCCACTGCACCACTGCCTGGTCAGACCATATTTCTTCTTCTGTAAAAATTTTCTCTTCAAAATCTTTGCTCATTTTTAGTGGATTGTCTGACCTTATTACTACCAAGTAATAGAAGTCATTAATACAACTTGAATTCCAGTCTCTTATTATCAGAGATGTGTTTTAAAAAATGTTTTCCCAGACTTCAATTTGATGAGTTGTACATGTCTTTTAATGAGCAGTTTTAAAGTTTGATACATTGATAATTTATAATGTTTTATATAGTCATTGTTTTTCATAATCTGTCTAAGAAAACTGTCTCTCTCAAGTCACAAAAATATTCTTCTATGATTTCTTTAAAAGCCCAGTGATTAAGGCTTTTCCAGTTAGGCCTATCAGCCATGTTCAGTTAAGTATTATGTCTGGTCTAAGATTAAGGGTACCAAACCTATTATGTAAGGGAAGGTTAGTCCAATAGAAACTTGCATGACTGTTGAAGCAGAACTTGATTTTCAGTTTTTGAAATTTAAAAAACATTGAAAACTGTTAAATCTCTAGGAGAAGATGTTCAATTATAGTAGATAACATGCCAAGCAAAGTAGATATACATTTTGAAAAGTTGTATTTAAATTTTTTTTAGATTTTATTTATTCATTTTTAGAGAGAGAGAATGTGGAGAAGAGCAGGAAGCATCAACTTCCACGTGTGCCTTGACCAGGCAAACCCAGGGCTATGAATCAGAAACCTCAGCATTCTAGGTCAATGTTTTATCTGCTGTGCCATCACAAGACAGGCTGAAAAGTTGTATCTTTTTATTGAACTTGATCCCAGTTTGCTTTCACAATCTTCAGAAGAGTCAAAGTCATGATACAACTTTCTTGCAATGTTACATTGTCTTAACTGTTGATATATTTTAGACCTGGAAGAATGTAATTACTTACAATTAGCTAGGGGTGGCATTTCAGACCTATAGCCCTTAGATATGGAATACATTCAAGTGATCCATCTAATTTTGCAGATGAAAAAAATAAAGACCAAATAACTATGTTAAAAATTAACACAGATGAGAATTAGCCAAAGTTTCTTGATATTGCATATGCAATAACAGCTATTTGGACCATGTCCTGGTGACTTTTCTTCTGCAATATAGCACTACAGCTTACTAACTCCATTCTATCTTTCTGTTAGATGTCTTTAGGGCCATATTATTTTGTGAGCTGCTAGGAATCATAGAAAATTCTTGAGTAGTTGGTATACATAAGACACTATTTGTGTATATTGAGAACTAAGTAAGATGATGTATATGAAAGCACATTCTAGAGTTCCCCATACAAAGTACTCAATTTTCATCTTCTTTCTACTTCTCAGCTTTCTTATTATTAATTGTTGATACTCTGAGGATACATTTGAATTCAGGGAGAACAGGGCAAAGTAGCATTCCTATTCTATTTTGGAATCTCATTCACACGACAACTCTATCCTCCCACCCTTTCCTATCACATTGTCTTATTTATCTCTGCTATTCCATTGCTTTCTTCCTATAACAGCTGCAAAGAGACTGATGCATAAGTACAGTGAGGCCAGCAAGGTCTCAGGCTATGGTTAGTGAGAAGGAAGTACTTATTCTCATTTCATTCTAAGGAAAAGAAATTGATAGCAAGAGAGAAAGAATCCAGAAACAGGTAAACTATCTCTAAAGACTTGGCCGATAGCAAATATCTTCAAATTTGTGGGAGAAATTCTGGTTTATATTCTTCTTTTTTATTAATAGATCCTTAAAAACATAAAAACCATTCTTAGCTTGAGGTCCATACAAAAAGAGATGGTGAGCCATAGTATGTCGACTGCTGTATATCAGAATATTCCTTTGGTATAATATTAAATAATGGTATGAGACAATGCATGTGAAAACCCAGTGTAAATCATGCTATAGATATGTGCAATTTTATTTATTTATTTAGTGTTTTTTTCTGAAGTAAGAAGCAGGGAAGCAGTCAGACAGACTCCCGCATATGCCCAACCGGTATCCACCCAGCATGCCCACTAGGGGTAGATGCTCTGCTCATCTGAGATATCACTCCATTGCAACTGGAGCCATTCTGGTGCCTGAGGGGGAGGTCATGCAGCCATTCTCAGCACCTGGGCCAACTTTGCTCCAATGGAGCCTTGGCTGTGAGAGGGGAAGAGAGAGATAGAGAGAAAGGAGAGGGGAGAAGGGTGGAGAAGCAGATGGGTGCTTCTCCTATGTGCCCTGCCAGAAATTGAACCCAGGACTTCCACACACAGCCCACGCTCTACCACTGAGCCAACCTGCCAGGGCCATGTGTGATATTTTTAATGATAATACTTACCCCTGTCATTTGGAGGACAGCACAAAGACCTGAAGGAATTGGACATAAGTTTTGATGGAGGAAATGATGAAGGAAAATTCTGGGTCTTTCTTGCCAGATTAATATAGTGGGCAACATTATTTTCCAAGCATCAGCACAAAATTCCAGCACTTATACCATGAGAAAAACAAGGTTGAAGAAACACCAACACACACATTGTTTACTTCATGATATTTTTTGCAAAGCTAACCTTAGCCAAAATAATCTAACTTCTTTGTATTTAGAGAAAAATGGCATAAAACCAACAGTCACAACTCTCCCTAGCTAGGAAAGTGCTGTTTTTTGACCTTTCAAAATAATTTTATTATTATATAATTTTTCAACAAACAATTGAATTTCTCATTAAGTTCCTATTTTTAACTTTTACTTAGTAGTATTTCAAATGAACATTGTAAAAAAAAACCAAAACTGATTACATACTATGAGCTTGCCTGACCTGTGGTGGCACAGTGGATAAAGTGTCAGCCTGGAATGTTGAGGTCACTGGTTCAAAACCCCAGGCTCGCCTGGTCAAGGCACATATGGGAGTTGATGCTTCCTGCCTCCCCCTTCTCTCTCTCTCTCTCTCTCTTTCTCTCTCTCCTTACTCTCTAAAAATGAATAAATAAAATCTTGAAAAATACACTCTGAACTCTCACTGAGGCATTTTAATGAGCATAAAACATAAGTATTATATCTAGCATTTAAAATACTTTATTAACCATATGGTTTGAAGAAAACAAAGATGATAGTTTTCCCAAAAGTTATCATGTTTGATTCAAGTTTGTTGAGTTATTCATCACTGCTAACATTAAAAATTATCCTAATTTCCTTATTTCATTTCCCCTATAAATTTAAAAGGGGTTATTATGAAAATAATAACATAAATACTCTCTAGAGTAAAGGGTCTGAGAGGTTTTGCAGACTCACATATAACTCACTATAACAATTGGAGGTCAGCAGGTTGTCCCTCCATGTGCCTGCAGAATTTCACGCACAGACGCCATTTTGAGAAAATGCTGGCACCGTGCTAGACAGTTTCTTCACTGTGGGAAAGTCTGTGCCTTAGAGCCTGGCTGAATTGGAATTGGACAGTATCTCTCAGTCATCCATAAAACTGATGCAAGCAATTAAATAACAAATATCACACGTCACAGAACAAGATAGATAATCATGTTAAACACATTAACTAATTCTCCGAGTAATTGTTTTATATTAATATATATAATAATGGAAACATTGTGTCAACTAATGAGCACAGGCAAATCAGACTGTTAAATGAAATTAAGGGCCTGACCTATGGTGGCGCAGTGGATAAAGCGTCGACCTGGAAATGCTGAGGTTGCCGGTTCGAAACCCTGGGCTTGCCTGGTCAAGGCACATATGGGAGTTGATGCTTCCTGCTCCTCCTTCTCTCTCTTGTTCTCTTTTCCTCTCCCCCCCTCCTCTCTGAAAAATTAATAAAAAGTTTAAAAAAATGAAGTTAAGGGAAAGGAGCAAAAGCTGTAGAAGTCCCAGCCACAACCCAGAGACACACAGTATCAGTAGAATCTGTTCGTAGAGTAACAGGATACAAATCAGAGACTCCATCTAAGAAATGTGTGTGAGTCATAACCTACTCACATGTCTCATAAGAATGACTGATTTCTATGACTAACACTAGGATTTTTTAAAAAACATTTGAAAAACAATCTTTGTTGAAATATAAAATGCAGAAATAACTAAACTGGTTTAGAAGATCTTGTTTTAGAAAAGCATAAAAATTTCTTGTGTAAAATCAGGTTTACCTGAAAGGGGGAAAAAAAACCCTCGGAACTTTATTTAATTCCATGGATCTCATCCTTTTCACTACATTACATTTATTACCATACACCACAGATTCTATCTCTAATGGTGACTACCATTTAATAAGTCTTTATTGAGCACCTACTATGTACTAGATACATTCTATCCACTGAGGACAGAATAATAAACAGGAAAATATCCTTGTTCTACAGAGCTTAAAATCTAAGGGGAGTACATAATTAACAAGTTCAAAAATAAAGATATACTATGTCACTTGGTGAGTATTTGGGGAAGAAATAAAATAAAGGGCTATAGATGACTGAGGATGAGATATATGAGGGTGGTGATATTTTATCGAGGTTGGGTAAGGAAGGTCTCTAAGACAAAGGGACATTTTGAACTGAGACCAGAAGAAAGTGAGAAGTTCATGCATATAACAAGGCACAAGAACTCATCAGGCAGAGGAAACATGGATCAAGACCCTGGAGTATCAGTATGATAGGACATTTGGGAAATAGTGACATACCAGTCAGAGTCTGTGCAGTGAGTGAGGAGAAGGTGGAGGCGGGGTGTGAGAAAAGGGAGAGCCTTATGAAAAGACCCTAAAGAAGACATCAGATTTTACTCTGGGTTACAGGAAGCCTTCAGTGTCTTTTCCCACTTTAGAACCTGCCATAACTCACCATGACAGCATAACAATAGGCTACCATCTCATCTCTTCTCTCCTGTGTCTCCTTCCTCTAATGCTTTTTTTTTTTACTTTTTCATGATATCTATTGTTATTAAACCCATATATGATCATTACTCTCCTATTAAATATATCCCACTCTCTAAAACAAAGCAAAATAAACCAAAACACCTGGTCAAATCATTAAGGCAATCAGTCTACAAAATCAGAATCTCTGAAGAAAACAGATGGTACAAGCAAACTGGGTAGCTTAAGAGAGCATAGTAAGGGGCCAGTATACACATGTAGACAG
Organism: Saccopteryx bilineata; assembly: GCF_036850765.1. Lineage (NCBI taxonomy): Eukaryota > Metazoa > Chordata > Mammalia > Chiroptera > Emballonuridae > Saccopteryx > Saccopteryx bilineata. The sequence goes on from NC_089501.1 coordinate 21,057,904, forward strand.
GGTTTAGGACTTGCATAAGAGATAGAGCAGTACCCTGAGATTAGTAACTGTGGTGAACCTTACCTCTTATTACAAGTTTTATTGTGTCTTCCCAAAAGATATGTGAAGTAATGCCCCAGTACTTCAGAACATTATCTTGTTTGGAAATAAGATTATGGAGGATGTAATTAGTTAATAAAGGTCATGCTGGAGCAGGGAGGACCCTTATTCCATTGTGACTGATATCCATATCAGAAGAGACATAGAAACAGACATGCAAAGAGAAGATGGCCATGTGATGACAGAGGCAAAGATTAGAGTAGTGCTTCCAGAAGTCCCGAAATGCCAAGGATTGCTAGCAAACACAAAAACTAAGAAGAGACAGGGATTATTTTTCCCCTACAGATTTAAGAGGGAGCATGGCCTGCTGATACTTCTGTTTCATACTTTTAGCCTCCTCCAGAACTGTAAGACAATACATTTTTGTTGTCTTCGGCAATCCAGTTTGTTATAACAGCCATAGGAGAATAACATACCTCCCTTAAGCCCAAAGAAACTCTCAGAACCCAGAGATGACAGCACCCATGACCTTTGATAGAGGGGCACAGACAATATACAGAGTACTGCCAACTGAGAGCCAGAAAAATAAAGACCAAATCCCTCCGGTCACCTGCCAGTGCCTTCCCTGGGTTGAACTGCATTGGAAGGCAGAAGGCAAATGAAGCTACTGATGGTTGCCCCTATGACTCAGCCTGTAGGGGCACAGAGGGTACAGAAGAGCAAAAAGGGGATCTAGAAGAGAAATAGAACTATCCACCCCAAAGCGGCTGAACACTTTTGAGTCAGTTTACCTCTCCTGCCTCATCTGTCCTTCCTCTATATGTTGTATATGATCAGACAACCAGGATCTGCAGCTACTACTCAAGGCACCATATATATTCTGCCATCATGTGTTTGCTCATATAATTCCCCCACTGAAATATTTATTATTCTTACCACCTTCTCCATCTGTAAAAATCTAATTCATTTTCAGGCCTTTCATGGAACTTTCTGTGATCCCCTTAAGCAGAAATACTCCCTGCATTGCAACTATCAAAGTCCTCAGTTTACAATTGTACAATAGCATCCATCAAAACTTATCTTAGTTAGGCATCTGCCTTCTCTGTTTAGTGACAAGATTCCTCAGGGCATGGACTGAGTTACTGACGTCACTCATAAGTCCTATGCATTTTACAACAATGTACACAAAGTTCAGATTAATATCTTTTGAACTGAAAAATGATTTTAGTATTTAGAGTCATCCAGTCAAATCTTGCCATTTCACAGAAATAAAAACTGAGGTCCAGAAAAATTCAGGCACATAGACAATCAATGACAAAATATGACTAAGATATAGATATTCATTTTTCCAGTCTTGTCCTTTTTCCATTTTACAATTATGGAATAAAGCATCATTCTCATAAAGCTTATAATGACAGCTCCAAAGTCTTCTAAAGATAAAAAAATAAAATGGAAATGACTTAGAAATATGTGAATAAAAGCCTTTTAAGATACTTGCAGGCTGAGACATTTTTTAAAGTATTTGAGAAAATATTTTGAGCTTTATTGATTCCACAACATTTCAGAAGCAGCTTGTGATATTTAACAGCCCCCAAAGGCAGCTGGGTTCTCCCATTCCAACTTGGCAACAGTGTGTTAAGAGATAAACAGATAAAATTATTTGCCATAATTCTGAAGCAAATACAACTGAATGGCTTAAGATGTCAGTCTAGAAAATTTCAGAATCATTTAATCCTCTTGCTAGATTTTGTCAAGCAAAATGTTAAAACCAATTTTAAGCAACTTGCATTTCAAAAGAAGTCAGTTGCTTAATTGTTATCAGAAGAAATCTACCTTCTTGCATAACCAGAACAAGATAATACATTTTCTCTTATTCTCCTTTTATATTAAACTTGTCTTATTTTTGCATTAGTGAGTACCATACCTTCCCACTAACATCTTTTTGCTTGGGAAAACAAGAAAAATAAAAACTTTAAAATGTTAATGAACTTGTTTTTTCATTCTTATAGTTCAGGTAGTTCCCAAGAATACCGTCAGGTTCAATAATTTTCTAGAAAGACTTCCAGAACTCAGAGAAACTGTTAACTTATAGTTTATTACAGTGAAAGAATACAAATTAAAATTTGCAACATACAAATACACAGTGCAGGGCCCAGGAGAGACCAGGCATGAAGCTGCCAGTTGCCTTTGCCCAGTGCAGTTGTCTACAGCACTATTTCCTCCCATATGCATGGAATACTGCCAACCATGGATGCTCACTAAGCATTAGTGTCCAGGGTTTTCATAAGAAGTCAGCGAGATAGATATGATTGATCCCAGCCCCTCCACAAGAGGCCCAAGACCTCAACATAAATCACATTGTTCATATAGTCTCAGTGCCTGGCTTAAGGACCCCAGGTAAACAGAGTCTCACTGGTTAGGCTATTCCTTCAGTCAAGAGCTCAGGACAAGGACCAAATCTTTTATTAGGCAAGGTTAATCCTTTAATACACAAATGTCTTTTGTTAGTTTAAAATATAAATTACTAAGAGATCAAGGTCTCTATCCTGTTGTTTCTGTCCTATACCTAAGGTTTCCAACCCAAGTTTCCAAGCTGTCTTGGTTTATGGAGCACTGTATCTTAGTTATTTTTCATGGAGCCGTGTAGGCCAAAAGAAATTCCTAATAACAGTAGTAGTTTGAATAGTGTCCAACAGGTGATGCTGTGATTCCCTGGAGAAGTGTAAATATTCCATGGTGCCCCTAGAGTTTGCTGCTATGCCTTAGGGTACCATGGCACACAGTTTGAGAACCATAGTTCTATATAAAGTTTAAGTCTCTGTAGAAGACCATTCTTTCATTTTTCCTTTAAAAATGTTTTAAAGGAGAACTAAATATGTGCAGAAGGCTAGGAACTGGGCTTTTACATGCAGGAAAGATGTTTTGGACAGTTTAAAGTGTTTCATGGGAGTCATAAACTTAATAAAGACACAAAATTTGGGGAAAGAATGATTTTTTCTCTATTGAACAAATAAGCAAACTGAATTTTCCAAAGCTGATGCAGAATCAAAAAGATAATCAGGAAATGTCTGTTGAATTGAATCATAACACAGATAGGACTTGCTTACCTTCACTGTGGCAAGTGTGCCTGCAAATAACATCTAACACCAAGCCTATTTCTTTGCTCATTAGAATAAAAGTGTTTCACTCTTTTAAAAAATGTTTTTCTTCTCCTTCTCTTTTATATGTTGCTATAAAAACAATACGGTGCCTGACCTGTGGTGGTGCAGTGGATAAAGCGTCGACCTGGAAATGCTGAGGTCGCCGGTTCTAAACCCTGGGCTTGCCTGGTCAAGGCACATATGGGAGTTGATGCTTCCAGCTCCTCCCCCCGTCTCTCTCTCTCCTCTCTCTCTTCTCTCTAAAAATGAATAAACTAAAAAACAAATGAAAAAAAATGAAATAAAAACAATACGGTATTTTAGAAATGTGGGAAAGTAGGTAAGAAAGTCGTAACCATGTCACCCTTATGAAACTGGCAAGGACAGATACTACACTTGATCTTAGCCCAAAGGCCGAGAAGCGATACCATGTTACCCTATGTAATAACCACTTCTACTTTTTTTTTTTTTTTTTTTTGCCCAGAAAGAATGGGCTTTACTGGGGAGAAGGAGCAGGTGAATTGGTGATTCCAGTTCTCTGACAGTCAAGGCTGGAGGCAGAGGATGGCTCTATTTGCAGTTAGGTGAAGGGCTGGACAGTTTCACTGGCTGGGTTGTTGTGGAGTTGTTTCCCAATGGGGAAAATAACAGTTTATAGCAGAAACTGGTCAATTTCACAAAGTAAAATAAAGTTCAAGGATGGGCTGGTCGATTTCATCTTCCCTGGTGCAGGCAGCTGGCCCCTCTCCCAGACTTGTGCTGATCCGGAGGGCACCCCTGGGCACCCACAGATGCCTCTGCCAGTCCTCTGGTGGGCCTGTTATTTCCCCTGGAGTCCCAGCCTGCTCTAACCTCGAGGCCTCTGCTCCTCCTGCTGCTGGCGGGTCTCCGGGGCCTTTCTACAGGGAGGCCAAATCACAGCCACCCTCCCACCGCCCTGATTGATCAGCCGAATAATCACATTACTTTCATCTTTATTTTATCATATACCTGCTGTACTGCAGTAATCATGCAACCCGTGACATTTTCCCCCCTTTTTTTACTTAACATAACTTTGTGAGCACTTCTCTATTGGTTTTTTTTGTTGTTGTTTATTGTTTTAAACACATTTTCTCTAAATGACCTTTCTTCCTTACCTAATTTGGAAGAGATTTCCTTTCCCTTCGCTAAGAAAATCTCTACTCTCTTCAGAACTAAAAGTGCTGTCCTAAGTGCACCTTTGTCGCTGTTACTGTGATGCTTCATCAACCTGAAGTTTGGACAAAATGATGTCTTTCACTGTGAAGTACCCAGCAAGGATGGTACTGAGGGCTGTGCAAGGAGAGATTTATCTTGGGCTTGTTTACCCAACCAAGAAGGCATTCCAGTCGCAGGGCCTGGAAGGGGCCAGGCTGTAAATTTGTCTGACTCCTGCTGTAAACAAAGCCCGGCAGAAGGCAGCTGTGACTGACACCCCTTTCAGAAAGAGAAGCTGAGGAACAGAGAGAACAGCGCTCACTCTTCATGTGACTGGGAAAGAGCAGACTGGGGATTTCTAGACGCAGAGCCAGGGCTGACATCTTTCTAGTAAACAAAAACCACAGTAGTAGAAACTTGGAGTGGCCTTTAAATGGCAAGGTCTTGTGACTCCTTCAGAGAGGAGGAGCTGGTCCTCTCAGGTTGGAAGGGTGGATGTTAGTGAACCTCTTCTTGTCTTAATTCAAAGGGCTTCCATGGTGTGGGCTGACAGATGGGATTTCCTTGGTACCATATTCACTTGGGAATGAGTTTGGAGCACTTAAAAAAAAATAGACCTAGAATCTAAATATATAAACACAATAAATTAAAATCAATAAGAAAACACACCTGTATTTCTTAAATCAGGGCTTGGCATCTGAGATTTAGAAGTATTAACTATGACTGAGTTCAGTTCCGAACATTTTCAGAGTACCACTGTTACCAGAAGAAGTAAAGATGAAATTTAAAAAGGTGAGGAGGGAAAAGCTGTCACTATCATAACCTCAGGGAAAGAGAACTATAGCATATAGTTCTGCATGGTAAATATCCCAAGGGTCATCAACAGTTAATATTTGATTTTTCCCTTTTTATTTAAGCAAAATATACTCGTTATTTAAAAGGTGATATATTATTTACAGTACTTTTAATTTTTAAAAATCATCTTATAATGATTAGGGAAATAATCTCTCTCATGCTCTCAATTTTGATGGGGTGGTAAGTTTTTGTAATAAAGCCTCGATATTACATCTACCTTTTTTTGTAGCAATTTAATTCTTAGGATTTTATGCCGTGGTATGTTAGGAATATATACAAAGTTTATGTTGTATGTAAATATAATACATATTAACATATTAAATGTTATATAATTTCTTAAGATCATAAATAATCTTATTTTTTTAATAAAATGGAACTGGTTAAATATATTATGACATGTCTATAATAGTAAAATTCTTTATGGTCATCAATTCTGGTGTACAGATATTTTAGTAATATGAAAAATGTTCAGGATATATTATTAAGTTAAAAAAACAGCAAAAAACACATATCATTTAATATACATTTAATATACACAGATGCAGTGCTTGCTTTGGCAGCACATATACTAAAATTGGAACGATAATACACACGGATGCAAACACTAGAATGAAATACACCAACATGTTAAAGTAGTTCCAGTGGTTATTTTGAATACTAGGTAATAAAGTTCTTCACCTCACTTCCGCCCTCCCTCCCTCCCCCCATTCCCTCCCTCCCTTCCTCCCTCCCTTCCTTCCTTCCTTCCTTCCTTCCTTCCTTCCTTCCTTCCTTCCTTCCAATCCACCTTCTTTCCTTCTCTCCTTCCTTACTTTTATAAATATATTCTCTTCCTTCTTACTCTTGGTTTTCTCTGTTTTCCAAACTTTGGTGCTTTCATTTTATTATTTGAAAAAATACGCTGTTTTGTTTTAGTTTTAACATAATCTTATAAAGTCTGCTCTTTGGATTTTTAAAAAGAGTTTCGGTGGGAAAAGAAAGTAAAGCAATTGTGCTCCTCTCTCTTCTATTTGATGCCCTTTCCCCTAATAATTTGAAGGTCTCTCCCTCCATGGCCAAAGAGGGGAGAAACCGGGAAAGGAGGACCAACATCCCACTGTGCCTTTCAGAAGACCTGGGTCCTGGCCGGTTGGCTCAGCGGTAGAGCGTCAGCCTGGTGTGCGGGGGATCCGGGTTCGATTCCCGGCCAGGGCACATAGGAGAAGCGCCCATTTGCTTCTCCACCCCCCCTCCTTCCTCTCTGTCTCTCTCTTCCCCTCCCGCAGCCAAGGCTCCATTGGAGCAAGGATGGCCCGGGCGCTGGGGATGGCTCCTTGGCCTCTGCCCCAGGCGCTAGAATGGCTCTGGTCGCAGCAGAGTGACGCCCCAGGAGGGGCAGAGCATCACCTCCTGGTGGGCAGAGCATCGCCCCTGGTGGGCGTGCCGGGTGGATCCCGGTCGGGCGCAGGCGGGAGTCTGTCTGACTGTCTCTCCCGTTTCCAGCTTCAGAAAGAAAAAAGAAAAAAAAAAAAGAAGAAGACCTGGAAAACACTTCACCCTGTTCATTCCTCTTCAGGACATAATTTTGTATTTTTTAAAAAAAAACAAACATTTCTATTTTTTTAACCTGTTTTACAGTTGAAGGACTGGTAGAAAAAGAAGTTAGGGATTTGCTGCATGGTATTTAAGCATATATTTCTTCTCCACAACAGTTAAAAAATTAGTTTTACCTCTAATGTGTGAAATTTAAATGATTACAGCTTTTCTGATACTTCATAACATTTTTCTAATAAGTTTATAAATCTAGGCTTTTTAATTTTCCAATTAATGTCTGAATAAAAGTTTTCAAGAAAATCAAAACAAGCCATATTTAAACACTAGGATAAGAAATGTGGTAACAGAAAATAATGTTCAAAATGACTAAAAGCAGTTGACTGTCACTTCTCAAGCTTGACATAGTCTCCTGTTATTGAAGTCTTGGTTTCAGGAAAGGTGCATAGCTCACTCGCTGCAGTTTAAGAAATATTGAAAACTGAAGCTAGTAGTGGCAGGTGGTGCTTATAGTGTACTAACAACTGTATATAGTCTGACATGAGCAGATGGTATGCGTTTCAAGAATATTTAGCTTGTGGTAGATAAGTGAAGTTTTTGCTAAAGTATATTTTCAAACAATTCTTTTTAAAAAGTGAATTCTATCAGCACAATCATCATAGATGCTTCATGCATTTCTTTTCAGGAGAAATGGATGGTAAAACCAGAGTTTCAGTTTTGCCTTTTAACTCATTTCCATGGTCCTGGTGTTCTGTGGATCCCAGATTGAACATCGTGCGATGCTAGGCCTATAACTCAGGCAAGTCTGAGTGTGTCTGCCCGGCCGAGCTACGGCATGCCCTGCTTCTACTTTCTCAAAGGCCAGATGAATTTTGTAGGAAGGAAGTCCTGGCAATCCTAGCAATAAGAAGGGCTGAGAGCTATGAACCGCCTTCAGGGATCCCAGGAGGAACAGCAAGTTAGGTCAGTGTCAAGATAAGACATCAGTGAACTGGAACCTGGGGATAAGGAACAAAATGGTGGACTTTGCAAAAACACATTCTTGAAATACCTATGACAATTGGGTGGTGGAGGAGAGGAAGTCCCAAACTATGGGAGGGCCTTGAGGGGTTTGATTCCTACAGACACTTGAAAGATATACATTTTTTAAAATTTGGTTTTTGTATCTATTATGGTTACTTTGGTCTTACTCTCAGCCTGTGGTCACCCGGAAAACATTATTTTGTATGCTTTTTGAAAAAACAGTAGTTTTCAGGTGGCATACTCAAAAGCACATATAGTATATGGGCTTCTTGTTCCTGCCTTTATAACAATAAACACTAGAGGTATCATTTGGAGAGAAGAACAGTTACCAATTAATTAGCCAAGTTGGAAAAAAAAAAAAAATCTCTGAATAGCATTTAATCTTCTAAATAAGAAATCTTCATTCTTGGGACAGACTGGTAAATGAGGTGGCATTTAGTCTGGTAGATTGGATTTGTCCCTTTGGGGTGCAACTGAGCATCAGACACCCTTGACAAACATGTTCTGTGGCGTTACACTGCTTTCTAGTATAGCTAGTCACCTTGCATCTGATTTGAAAAATATTTTGAACAACCCAGAAAATTTTGTACACACTTCACAGCTCCTTCCTATTATATGAATGTGTAAATTGAATTCTCTCTCTTAATGTAAAAAACAAGGGTTGGCTTCCCAAAGATGTTTTCATTGGCTTTAGGGAACTAAAACACACCAGTCTGGGTGACTAATACTTCCTGTAAAATAAAGATAGGTCAACACATAATTAAGTTCTGGCTCAAATATAATTGTTGTCTTGGAAACAGTTTGGGGAATAGATACAGTTCTGCTAATGAAATTCCTCTTGATTCTCACCAATGATCCACTTTGTTAATTACACCAGGGCATTTTATGAACATGTGCTACCCATTTTGGAATATTTAAAAACAGTTCCTAAAAGATCACTGAAGAGGAGAAAAAAGTGATAAATCTTAAATTACTTATGAGAATTCCAGTTGGAGTAGTAGGTTAAAAGTGCTTTTTGGTTTATTTGGGGGCTTCAAAGATCCCTCTTAGGCCATTAGACAGAAAACAGAGTTGCACACGCCGCATTTTGAACGAATAATTCCTATTGTTATTTCTCTGAACTCTCTCTTTGGGAAATTTAAAATTGGATGGATCCTTAAGAGGAAAAAGAGAAAACAAATCCTCAGTGGCCAGTGTCTTCTCATTCCAGCTCTGAGTGTGATTTTGTAGGAAGTTCTACTGAAAGCGTAGCCCAAAGGGTAGCCTGCCTGCTCAGAAGGGTTTTGTTGAGGCCGAGTGCGAACTCTGGGCGCAAGAGCGCATCGCGGCTCTTAGATCACACCCACTCGGGGTGTGCATGTGAGTGAGCGCGCGCGTGTGCCTGCGCGCGTGTGTACGTGTGGGGAGGTGTGCACCAAAGGGGTGGGGTCAGGGGCAGCAAGGAGGGCGCTAGGTGAAGCAGGAGAAGCAGGAGCAGAGGGAGGTCTCCTGCTCTGGCCTCTCCCCCAGGGACCTGGGAGGCGAGCTCGTGCTCCTGCTGCAACGCTTGGTGCGCGCCGGGGCGGCGCCACAGGCCCCTAGACCCTTGGACCACCGCCCTCAGGCCGGCAGTCCCGCGCAGCCTGTAGCGGGGACAGGCGATGGCTCGGGACTGACACCGCCTCCCTCCAGACCCCTTTGCCCCGCCCGGGGTTCGCGGGTACCCGGCGCCGCCCCGATCCGTATGTGGGACGGGCGCACCCGCGCCAGGAAAGAGCGGCCCTCGGCGCCCCCAAGGCGGTACCCCGCCGCGCAGCAGGACAAGGAGGAGGAGCAGAGGGCTGGGCCCGGCTCCCCACGCGCTGCGGCCGGGGCGCACCAGCTCCCTGGAGGGAGCTCTCGGAGCGTCCCAGCCCCGGAGGAGGGACCCGGAAGCAGAAGCAGAGCCGCAAGTAGAGCCGAACCGCTGCCCCCGCTGCCCGCCGGCGCCGGGTGGGGGTCCCGGCGGCTGGATGGGCAGCGGCGGCGCGGGCCTCGGGCGGCGATGGGTGAGGAGCAGAGCACGGTGAGCGGCGGCGGGCCCCAGGAGACGGGGGACCGCGCCAGAGGCACCACGGGACACCGCAAGCCCCCGAGGCCGCGGGAGGACAGCGGCCGGGCTCCAGGGCCGCGCGCCGCCTCCGCGGATCGGAGTGGTGGTGGCCGCGGAAGCAACTCGGTCTCCGTGGACACGATCGCCCTGGAGCCAGCGAGGCGCCGGGGGTTCCCAGTCTGGATAGAGAGCCAAGCACCCGCGCCACCCGCGAGACTGGCACTCACCGGGCCCCTCAACCCCCAGGCTTTGCAACAGCAGCTGGAAGAGGAGGAGGAAGCTGGGGACCGAAAGGAGGGAGGGGATGAACAGCAGGAGGCGCCCCCCGGAGAAGAGCCGAAGCCCAGGATCCACATTGGGGCCCCTGACACACTGGTCCTGGACGTGCTGGGTCAGCGTCGACTGATCCCCGCCAAGAGACAAGTCTGTTGTTCCGTGTACTGCGTGGAGAACGACCTGCCCCAGGACCCCACCGCGGAGCAGCGTTCGCTGTGCGCCTCGCCGCCTCGGGTTCCACTCGTGATGGACCCTCCCAGCACCCCCTCCTCCTTTCCCAGCCCCCGGCTTTCCCTCCCAGCGGAACCCCTGTCCCCCGATGGCGGCAGCATCGAGCTGGAGTTCTACCTGGCACCCGAGCCTTTCTCGGTGCCCAGCCTGTTGGGAGCTCCACCCTATTCTGGTCTGGGTGGAGTAAGGGATCCCTATGCGCCCCTCATGGTGCTCATGTGCCGGGTGTGCCTGGAAGACAAGCCTATCAAGCCCTTGCCCTGCTGCAAGAAGGCCGTGTGCGAGGAGTGCCTCAAAGTCTACCTGAGCTCCCAGGTAATTTCACCCCTCTCCGTCCCCTCCTCTGTGCCCCATTCAGCATTCCGAATCACAGGCCAGGAAGTCCAACTCGCCAGCTCCCTGCTCACAGGAAGAGGTGCTTAGACACCTTTACCGAGAACCTCTATCGGTTTTTTACATCTCAGTTGTAATTATTTCAGTGTTTTGTCCTTACTGGTTAACTTGACTGAAATTTAACTCTGCTCTGAGCTTTGGGCTTTGGTTGGCAACCGCGGAGGAAACGGGGTACAGTGAATTGCGGTCTGCTTATTTATTTTATTAGATTGCAAGCAAGAGCTTGCTCAGAGATAAGGGCAGTGAGAGTGCCTCATAGGCCTGGTATCCCAGAAATTAACACATTATGGGCATAAAAGAAATATGTATTGACTTGGTGAAGAGAAGGGTTGGAATTAGTATTTCGTGTCTATGATACCTGATTTTAAAAAAATATTTTTTTGCTCTATTTATATATTCCAGAAGTGTAATTTACTTGTTTCTTAGCCCTTGCCCACTCTTCAGTTTCCTTTTTCCGCAGTAAAATTGAAATACTTTTTCTCACTGAACTTTTATGCCAGCACAGTACTTTATTTCTTTAAGAGGGAACAAAATAGCAAAGCAAAGCTAAGAGGCTTAATAAAACAAGTGCTAGTAAAACTTTCATGCTCAGCTCCTTATTGGAAAGCTTGGTTTGGGGGGGGGGGGGGTGTTTTTGTTCGTGTGTCTGTTTTCCCTAGGCAAGATTAAGAGTGCCATAGACCCGCTTTCCCTCACTGTTGGTGAATGTGTTCTTCTAGCAGTTTTTAATTTGTTGTGTTTATGCCAGTGTTTTGCACAATCTGGAATGCCCTTTGATCTGTGTCTGATTGTCCTAGGCCTATTCATCTTTCAGACCCTGGCTGTTCAGGTGCCAACTGATTTGTGCAGCCTTACCTCGCCCGCCAGACCACTGCTTATATACTTTCAAAATACCGTGTGTTTTATGTTCACCGAAGTAGCTCCTGTGCGTCTATTTGTCTTGCTAGACTGTATGAACACTGTCTCATAGCTCTTGCATCTGGTAGTTCCATGTTGTATCCCTTTCCGGTAATAGTATTTAATAGCTTTGACTGAAGTGAACTGAACAGGATTCCACATAGCACCATGTGGTTCTTTTGTGTTTTGTGGCTAATCTATGCTTGTGTCTAGACAGAAGGTGTGTACTTGTCCAACTGCAAATGCAAAGGGAAATTTAGGCAGAGAATGGAATGTTACACAGACAGTAACATGCCCAAAATGGTTGAGATGATCCAAATGCCTGTAAGAGACTGTGGACTTTCTTTCATGCTTTATCCACAAACCGATACTTAAAACAGGAAGATGTCAGCTGCTCATTGAGGTAGTTTCTATGACATCACCTTCTAAGAGATATTGATGCTTTCATGTGTAAAGCCATGTGGTGAGATTCAGACACATCCAGTATATGCGCCCTGTTCAAAGGGAATCACCTGGGAGCAGATGTATACAACAACAATACAAAGTAGCATATAACAAGATGTAAACCAGAGTAACATTACCAGGTCCTTCTTAATGTTAAACACTGGATACAAATGCAGTGGGTTACAAGTGCAAGGGAGGTAGTCCCCATGGGTTGGGGTACCCTGCATTGCATTATGATTTCCTTAATTGGGTCCTTTCCCCAAAGAATCAGCTTTTTTTTTTTTTTTTTTACTTCTGTGAGTTAGTTTTTGAAAGACAATAATTTATCTTCAGTAGAGAAGAAATGGGAGTGGGAGGGTGGCAAGGTGAACAGTCATTGCAGTACAAAACCACTAGAAACTCCTCTGAAGTGTCATAGTATCTGAAGGTTGTCTGTAGCATTTATGGTTGTATGTATGTTCTTGACTTTCTTCAATAAAGAAAAATATGCGTTATTTAAACTAATAACAAAAGGATGAGTAATGCAGTCCAAGAGTGCTCTGACTTAAAGGCTTTTGCAATTGTTCCTTGTGCCTGGAATATCCCTGAAGTCTTTCCCTTTGCTGACCTACTCCTCCTCCTTCTCCTTTCTAGGCCTATATGCAAATGTCACCTGTATAGCCCTCACTAACCACTCTTTTTAAAGATGAGCCTTACTCCACCCTCCTGATCTCCTTTCCTGCTTTTTAGTTTCTCCATAACACTAGTGTACTCTATTTTATACATCTGTAATTAATTTTCATGAAGACAGGAGTTTCTGCATGATTTGTTCACTACTCTATCATTAGCACCTAAAACATTGTCTGACATATAACAGATACTCAGCTAATAGTGGTATTGAACTTATGAAGAGCTGAGGACAGAGAAAGAATGAGATAACACCCAGAATCCATGGCTGGAAAGTGTCATTCTGCTTGGGCACTAAATTCTCTCTGAGCTTCTTGATGTTTAAGACAAAAGGCAAAGACTTAATAGTTCTAATGTAAAAGACAAAGACAGAGCTGATAGGTTTGCTAAGTTTGTTGTCAACCTTAGAACTAAAGAGTTTTTTTGACAAACTCTTAGCTTATACAGATATAGCATTTTGTTGTTGTTGTTGTTGTTGGGTACACATGTGGGCTTGTTGTTGTAATTGTTTTGTTTGTTTGTTTGTTTTTTGTTTTGTTTTTTTTTGTATTTTTCTGAAGCTGGAAACGGGGAGAGACAGTCAGACAGACTCCCGCATGCGCCCGACCGGGATCCACCCCCGGCACACCCACCAGGGGCGATGCTCTGCCCACCAGGGGGCGATGCTCTGCCCCTCCGGGGCATCGCTCTGCCGCGACCAGAGCCACTCTAGCGCCTGGGGCAGAGGCCAAGGAGCCATCCCCAGCGCCTGGGCCATCTTTGCTCCAATGGAGCCTTGGCTGCGGGAGGGGAAGAGAGAGACAGAGAGGAAGGAGGGGCGTGGGGGTGGAGAAGCAAATGGGCGCTTCTCCTATGTGCCCTGGCCGGGAATCGAACCCGGGTCCCCTGCACGCCAGGCTGATGCTCTACCGCTGAGCCAACCAGCCAGGGCTGTAATTGTTTTGATCTATGGTAATTCTAAGGTCCCATCTATTAAAAAAGATGACACAGTATATTTGTGGCAACCTCTCTGTGTCTTAATTCCCTTATCTATGAAGTGGAATTACATATCGTGACCTGTAAGGACATACCAGTTCTAAAGCAGAACCAAATCAAACTGTAGACTTGTTGCCTTACTGAGCCCAATCAAGGGGCATAGTGAATGTTTTCTTTCTCATTTTATAAGGTTCCTTCGGTTTGAGAGAAGCAAATCTGTCAAGTCTGAACTTGTAGGGTTCTTAAGACCTTTAAAAATAAAATGATATATTTCAAATACAAAGTTATTAGTTATATTTTTCACTTTTTTTGAGTCTATGCCAAATAATGCTTTAATTTAACATCACTTGAAATTAAAGCAGAGTCCCTATTAAGCATTATATACAAACATTAAAAATGCATCCTAGGTGTGAGTTAGACTATTGCCTGGTTACATTAACTTTCTCCTAAAAGATGATGCTGCGTTCTTTGTAAGAAAGTATGGATATGGATGAGGAAGATAGGACTGCAGATTCTTCAATAAATCTTATTTCCATTTGAGCCATGGACTGAGTGTGTGGTAAAGGCCAGTGAGTCACTATTGTCACTATTTCAGTTCAGACACAGCAGATTCGATGGTGAGTTAAATACCTTCATACTGTGCTTCAAAAGTAATTCTTTTTATTTTTCCAAAACGTAATTCTTCAGTTAATGCTGTGACTGAGGCTGTGGCGAACCCGTCTCAATGGAATTACTTTACAGTGCAGTAGGTACCATCTAGTTTCCACTTCTCATGGTAAAGGTTGGACTGATAAATTACATATAATCTTTGGCTCTTCATAGGTGTTGACCTAGAGACTCGAAAGCACCAAGACAGAGGTAGTGGGAGTTATATTGGTCCACGTTGTCTGGATACATAAAGCTTTGAGACATAAAATTTAGACATGCATTTCCCAAGGACCTATGTATGCATGCATGGCTGTGGCTAAGCGTCCAGTCTCAGAGATGTCTGCCATTTCCTACATGTTACTGAGCTATTATAAATGTTGACCTTCTCAACTGGTTTGGCCTTTACCACACTTTCCTAGGTGGAGAAGTTGTTGTCTTATTTATTTCATAGAGTGATATGAAAGGAAAGGAAAGGAAAGGAAATTATTTTGTTTTAGAAATCCACAGATCTCTTTCCTTTATGATTTTGGTTTTAAACAATAGGATCTGTTATAATATGAAGTATTAATATTTAGTACTTGAGATAAAGACAGGAGAGAATTGAGTATGCTAAGGGCTTTCTGGAGGTAACAGCTGTTGCGGCTTTCATCACTCGGCTTCAAAGTGGTCACAATTGGCAGATGCTCAGGAGTTGGAATGTATACACCTGTCGAAGGAGTATTAATAGAGACATGCAGTGCATTTCTCCTACAGATTTTGAACAAAACAGCTGCTAGATGGTAGTGTCCTAAAGTGACAGTCTACGGTAGTCATCCTAGAATCGGTGACCTAGGGGTGAAAGCTTATGTATCCTATTATTAAACTCTGAGTCATCCAGTCCTCTATGGGTAAAAGTATTACCTACTTTTTCCCCCTCAAACCTTAAAGCAACCTGCATATTTTTAGAAACTATCACATTTGGTATGGAGTTTGAATGCAGTGGTCTTCCCACAGGTGAGTTTACAGATCCTGTTGTGCCAGGTGCGATTCTTGTAGTCCTGAAACTGTGAAGAACAATATGAACTGTAATCTTTTAAGTCACTCTACAAATTTGAAAAGTGAAAATTGAGGCATATGTAAGCTTATTGTTTTGTGTAGTGAATTACGTACGTGTGCATGTGTGTGCGTTTTGGGAGGGGTGAGGTAACGTTTGCTTTCATACCTTACTGACTCATGACCTTATTTTCCTTTTCTGTCTCTTTAATAGTATGCCTAATAATTTCTTTCTTTCTCTTTAGCAATTTCTTTCTTTGTTCTCATACTGTTCAAATCTGATTTTAACTGGCATTTGATTTCTGTAGAGGAAAGCCCCATTGAAGGTGGTGCTTTGGGCGAGCAGGACGTGGTCTGGGGCTGCCTGGATGTCACCTGTCCCTTCCAGCTGTCTGGAGATGAGGTGACATAGAGAAGCCCTGCATTGCGTTCCACGGCCTAAGAGATCTCAGATAACACAACTAGTCCTACTGACCGAAGGTGGCAACTCAAACCTTTCGAGTGGTGATTTTTCATTTAGAGTAAAGCTCCAATTTTATACTTGAAGGCTCTTTCTTACTTCTTATGTGAGAACTAGAAAAAAAAAAGAGTATATTAGAAATTGAGCTGTCAGCTTTTTATTAAGAGTTTGTTATGGGCAATGTGGACATAATTGAGTGATGATTTCTTAGAATTAATTTATTTGTTAGTGTACTTTTTATGACTTAACAAGCATTTATTGGGTATACCTGTATGCCAAGTACCATGAGATACTCTAAAAATGTATTTAATGTCCTTAAGAAGCTGACTTACAACCTTGTTGGCAGTATTCCTTTTCAGCGTCATCTGGGGACATGAATAAACTTTCCTTTAAGTTCCCAGACTTTGTGGGTCTCTTTATCTCTTCTCCTTAATTGGGAAGACTTTATCAAACCATTTCTGGAATACCAGCTAGCCTTTTAGTAAGCTCATTACAATTCTTTCTATTATGTTTAATTTAAGGTAATAAAGCCATCCATTACTCATTTCTCTATACACATATTTCTCATAGCTCTTTCTATTTATTGGAAATATAATAGCAATAAACATCTTGCTTCTTTCAAAATATTTATTACCTTTACTTAAAAGAATACATGATTTTGGTAAATTTGTTTTGGATCATTCAGGAAAATATGGCTCACCCTTAAAGTTATAGTACATTTTTACAAAACTGTTTATTGTGTTCAAAATCACTTTCTCAGAAGGGTTTTGAATGATAAACCAAATGAACCTGCCAAATCAAGTTCTGTCTTAAAATAAAAATTCAGTGTCCACAAGAAAGTCATTCCTAGAATATAATATTTTCTTTCAACTTTACCAGTAGTATGGCCCCATCAATGTTGGGATAATTAAAACCTGAATTTTTAAGTTTCCACAGATGATAAGAACAACTCTTTGTTGAATGTCTGTATTCTAAGCATTTTAATACATATTTATTGTTTAATTTTAATTTGCTTATATATTAAATTTCTGTTACATACCAGGCACTTTTATAGTATTGGAGATACAGAGAACAAAAACAGATAAAACCCTTGCCTTCAAGGGGTTTATATATTAGGTAGGCTGATATGGGGGCAGAGGGAGAGAATGACAATAAAATTAGTAAAGTATATTAGGAGATAATAAGAACTATATAGAAGAAGGAACAGGGAAGGGTGATAAGAAATTTAGGGGGGTTTCTTTATATATTTTCAGTTTTGGAGGGAGCTGTCAGGGAAGGTTATTTTACAAGTTGACTTTTGAGCATAGACTTTCAAGATGATAGTGAAGGAACAAATCACAAGGATATCTAAGGGAATAGCAAAATAAAGTTCCAGAGACAGAGCATGCTTGGGGAGATTCCAGGAATGGCCAAGAGTTCCACGTGGCTGAAGCACAGGGAATGAGATTAGAAGCAATAAGAAGGAGACAACGGGGAGTGGGGAAGGCTGGTTGGATAGCATCTGAAGAACATAGAGAATTTGCATGTTCTCCGAGTGAGACTGAAAGCTAAGCTATAAGAAGGCTTTGAGCTAACCAGATAGGACTTAACCTTTCAGAGGGATTACTCTGGCTCTTTGTGGAGAGCACACTGTTAAAGGAGTCCAGAATGTCAGCAAAGGCATCAATTTAGAAAACTATGACAGTAATCCAGAGGAGAGATGATATAGTTCAGACCAGGGCAGGAGAGGTGAATATGGTTTGACCTGGTTGAATTTTGAGTATATCCTGAAGTTGAACTAACAGAATTTGCTAATGATTGGGTGTGGGATGAGAGAAAAAGAGTCACAGATGACTCAGCTTTTGAGCCCAAACAAGTCAAAGAATGGTGTTGCCATTGACTAAGATGAGGACTGCCGTAGGAGGACAGGTTTAGGAAGAATCCTAAGTTTGTACTGAGTTTGCAAAGCTGTTTAGATGTTCACTAAGGGATGTTGAGGAGGCATTTGTCATTTGTCATTCAGAAGAGAGAGCTGAACAGAAAATAAGAACTTGAGGCCCTGGCCTGTTGGCTCAGAGGTAGAGCATCAGCCTGGCGAGTGAATGTCCCGGGTTTGATTTCTGGTCAGGACACACAGGGGAAGCGACCATCTGCTTCTCCGCCCTTCCCCCTCTCCCTTCTCTCTACCTCTCTCTTCCCCTCAGCAGCCAAGGCTCCATTGGAGCAAAGTTGGCCTGAGCACTGAGGATGGCTCCATGGCCTCCACCTCAGGCGTTAGAATGGCTCCAGTTGCAACAGAGCGATGCCCCAGATGGGCAGAGCATCGCCCCCTAGTGGGCATGTTGGGTGGATCCTGGTTGGGCACATGTGGGAGTCTGTCTCTCTACCTCCCCACTTTTCACTTCAGAAAAAAAAAAAAGAATTTGAACTTTTAGGTCATATAGATGACATGAGGTCACCTGGGGGGTGATAGTAGGTAGAGGAGGATTGAGGATTGAGTTTGGGCATACCAGCCCAATGTTTACATAGCTGGAGCCTGGGATTCACGAGAGAACCAGTGAGGAGAGTCTGAAAGGGAGCAGGCCCGTTATGCATGGAGAGGATCAAGGTAGAGTGGTTACCCAGAAGCCAAACAAAGACGATGTTTGGAAACAGTAATCGCTTTTGTCTAATGCTTCTGAGAGTTTCAGTTGGACAAGTATTGAAACTTGCCATTAGATTTCCCAACAAGGAGATTGTTTGCAACCATGATCAAGCTGTTTTCAATTGGCAGTGGTGGGGTTGGCTTTTTGATAAGAGTAGGTTCAAGAAAACAGGACGAGCTTCATTTCTCTACTATAGGTAGTAGAATGTTATATAAGGAAACTCAAGGTTATAGAGAGTAAATAACTTGCCCTACATCATATAGCTAGAAAATGGCAAAGGTGGGATTTCATTTTAAGCCCACTTGGTTCTAAAATCCATGAATATTTTACAGACTTTTTTTTTTAATTTTAATTTTTTATTTTATTTATTCATTTTAGAAGAGGGGGGAGAGAGAGAGAGAGAGAGAGAGAGAGAGAGAGAGAGAGAGAAAGGGGGGAAGAGCAGGAAGCATCAACTCCCATATATGCCTTGACCAGACTAGTGCAGGGTTTTGAACCGGCAACCTCAGTGTTCCCAGGTCGACGCTTTATCCACTGCGCCACCAGAGGTCAGGCTTTACAGACTTTAAATTTGTTAAACACAAAAGGTTTACAGTTGTTCTTATGGGAAATAATGCAATAATGAATAAATAATAACACAAGAGTAAACTGTGTTTCAGATACTAATAGCTGAAATATACTTTTGCCCCACACTGTATTTATAAGTTAAATATATTTATTTTATTTTTCCTTTAAGTTTATATCTGTGTTGTACAAAATCATAAGTTTTCCAGGTCAAGAAGATGTTTAATTACATGTTTTGGGAAGTAGAAGGGTTTTGCTCAAATTTAGATCCAGAGAAAGAATTCTACCAAACTCACCCTCATCTTCCTGTAAGGAATTCAAGAATCAAGTTTAGAAAAGTTATGATTTGACTTACTGATACATTTTAATGGCACACTCTCCTGTTTTCTTTCTCTCTAGCCATTCCTTTTGTTTCCATTTGAGCTCTCTTATTTTACCATCTCTTAATGTTGGTGTCTGTGTGATCCCATCCTAAGCCCTCTCTTTTCTCACATTGTATACTATTAGTGGGGCCATCTCACTCCCATCATTGCTATGCTGTTGATTTCCAACTCTTTACCTCTAGCCCAGATCACTCTTACCACCTTCAGTACTGTATAGCTGTTTCTCTTCTGCACATTTCCCACCCAAAGACACCTTTATCTTCTCCCTTTCTTCTTCTTCCTTCCCATACCTCTAATGCTTTGCCCTTCCTGTGAGGTTCCCTCTTTCTCTCAGTTATACCCAAATCAGAAACTTGACAGACATTATCGAGTTCTTCTTCTTTCTCACCTTCTGCTCCTGATTCATTACCAAGTTCTTTCAATTCTAAAAATACTTCTATCTTCTACTCTACTTTTCTCCATTTCTACTGGCGTTTCCCCTGCTCAGGCCTCCACCATTTCTCTCCTAGATTTCAACCACAGCTTTCTACTTGGTCCCACTATGTCAACCTTGACCATTTTCCATAAATTTTCCACCTAACAGCCAGAGGGTTCTTTATAAGATGCGAGACTGGTCTTGGCACTCCCCTTCGTGACCTTTCAAGGTTGGCCTGTTTCTTTTAGAATAAAACCTAAACATGGTGTACATGGGCCTGAGTGATCTCACTCCTCTTTCGCACTCCTTTTTTTCTCAGCAAGTCCCACCCCCCAAAGCCTACAGCCATATTAAACTTGTTTTGTTCCTTGCACACTATGACTCTCTTTAAGTATAAGGTGATGATTTAGTGAGTAGCAGGAGGTTCTGTCATAGGGGCTCCACTGTCTCCTCACTCCCTGACTCCGGTTTGCCTCTTTTACACTTACCCATGCTTCTTGTCTCAGCTTCGATATTTCTTCCTTTGAGAATTCTTCTTGACTCTCTGTATCAGTGTTAAGCCTTTTTTTTAATACTCTTCGATAACTCTTTGTACTCACTATAGGATTTTTGTTATTTCACTGTTTTCTGCTCTATGCACCTCCCCCTTTTCTGATTAATTTCTTTGCTCTTGGCATGTTGTAGGCATGAAATAAGTATTTGTATAGCAAACTTCCTTATTAAGACCATAACCTAGAGGATGCTGTTGTTGATAAATAAATTATTCAAATAGTCAAAATGACATTTAAAATGAAAACTTTAATATTTCATTATGTTGCTTAAACACCTGTAAGACCTCCCCATGGCTCTACATAAAGATTTCAGTTCATAATACACTATGAGGTTTGGCCTTCGCCTCCTCTTCGGTCGCTGAAGTTTATGCTTTTAGAGTCCTTTTCACTCTGCTGCCGTTGTATTTTATCCTCTTTTGTCATTCTATGCTCGAGTGATGATTTGATGTTTGATTAATTATCTGTCCCTCCCCCCCCCAGCTATTCTTTGAGCTGCTTTTAGAGCTAGCACTTAGCATAGAGCCGAGAATAGAGTAGGTTGCTCAATAGATATTTCTTAAGAGACAGAGTGAATGATAGAAAGTAAATTATAAGATGTTTAGGTTGGTAGAAAAAATAGGGTAGATATGCGAACCTGAATTTTTGATCTTTTATTCCATAATATATTTAAATTGTTAATGCAATGGAATGCCCTAGTCTGACTCGATCCTGGCATCCCATCTATCACTGGGGTACTTCTTTCATTATTAAACCTATTCTGGTTACTGTGTCACCTGCATAATCAATTCCTCCAGAACATTGGATCGCAAGAAAACAATTTTATTTTGATCATGACATGTGGGTCAGGAATTTGGGGAGGGTTCAGCTGGTCAGTTCACACGTGGGGTTTCTCATGGGGTTCTAGTCAGATGTCAGCTCACTCACTGGCTGGCAGCTGATGCTGGCTGATTTCAAGATAGCTGCGGCTGTCTCAGAAGTGACTACGTGTGGCATGGCCAGCACGGTCGCCTCAAGGCACTGGAATTCTTACTGGGAGGCTGGCTTCCTCCAGGGCCGGAGTGCCAAGGGACTGAGGTAGAAAGTTGCGTAATCGTATCTGTCCTAACTTTGGAAGCCACACAGCATCGCTTGGGCAAAACTGTCACAAATTCACCTATATTCAAGGGGAATGGACTTAGACCCCAACTTTTTTTATGGGAAAGTGTCAAAGAATTGGGGCCATATTTTTAAACTACTGTACCACAGTATTTCAGACAAAAATCTGAAATGGTATGAATTAAGGTAGTAAAGGTTTTGAGCCTCAATTTTATTTTTTTTTTAATTTCATGTTTTATCAATCATTTATATTTCCAACTCATTTCATTATTTTGATTAATATACTTTGGTGTGGTTTTTTTTGTGTGCTTTATTCTTAAATAGTTTAATAATAAGAATTCATTTCATTTTAAGCAAAGCTTACATAAAAGTCATTCTCTTTTGAAAATGAAATATTTTGGATAATTTTATTGTAACTGAAATATCTCAAGATCATTTTCAGCTTCTATTTCTTCTAATTCTTAAAACCAATTAATTTCTTTTTCATTATCAAAATTTTAGCTTCAGTAGTGGTCAGAAATAATATTTGAAAAAGTTGAATATCTTTCTGGATAAAAAGAGTTGATGTAACATATTTTTTGTAGCTCAGTCATATTCTATACAGAAATAATATGTCTAATGACACCTTGGAATTAACAACCCTAGTTAATCTCTGGTAAATTGGCTCACTATTGAATTTTTATTGTTTATGACATTCTAGTTTGATTGGGTGAATTCATCATTTGATTAATGTTCTTGCAAATAGATAACCATTTAAATTTCCAGAAGCAGAGCCATTCAGATTCCTTGGTTGAAGATCTGTGCACCCTGAAACATAGCAGGCATATCGCTTTTATGATGTGTTCCTCCCCCTTCCCTGGCTCAGGTAACTAAATTCTGGGTTTATTCATTCATGTGAATGACTAATCCCTTTTTAAATCTTCCTAATCTATTTACCTCAATAATATTCTCTACTGTAAGACTCAGAAGCTAATTACAGACTACCTAGAAAATTACTTCCTTTTTTGCGGTGTTGATTCTTTTCTTATTTTCTTACGTGATTACTGGCCCTATGCAGTGTTCCTGAAGCTCATTAGGGTTGAGTTGCACAGCAGGTTAAATCACTGCCGCCTTTTCCTCTGGTTGCTTAACGATTTAAAACAAAAGGTAAAATACAGCAGTTCCTCATAAGATTTCACTAGAGTTTTGTTTCCTTTGATAATGCCATTTTTCTAATGTTTACAGTTCAGTTTATTATTAGTTTATGTCTAAGTAAAGCTGTTCAGTTAAATCAGCCTTGGTTTTGGTGTGGTCTGATCTTAGTGTACACTTTTTCATACGATGAACATGGGACCTCCGTGGGGAAAATGGATGTCTTTCAATAAGCCTGTAGAGTGTAGAGGGTTTTTATTTTCCAGCCAGAGATGCCCGTGGTGGGAAATGACCGGTGCATTCCCAAGAGTTCTCATTTAACCGACTTTCTTACCATACACTTCATTGTGTTTTCTATGTTACCATTTCTCCTTTTCAAAATTGTTTATGAGGAAACATTTTGAAAATAAGAGGCCCTTAAAAATAAAGAAGATTTTTTTGTATGTCCAATGTGTTGGTGCTTTATATTAAAGTTGTGCATGTGGCCCTGGCCAGTTGGCTCAGCGGTAGAGCGTCGGCCTGGCGTGCGGGGGACCCGGGTTCGATTCCCGGCCAGGGCACACAGGAGAAGCGCCCATTTGCTTCTCCACACCCCCCCCTCCTTCCTCTCTGTCTCTCTCTTCCCCTCCCGCAGCCAAGGCTCCATTGGAGCAAAGATGGCCCGGGCGCTGGGGATGGCTCCTTGGCCTCTGCCCCAGGCGCTGGAGTGGCTCTGGTCGGGGCAGAGCAACGCCCAGAATGGGCAGAGCATCGCCCCCTGGTGGGCAGAGCGTTGCCCCTGGTGGGCGTGCCGGGTGGATCCCGGTCGGGCGCATGCGGGAGTCTGTCTGACTGTCTCTCCCCGTTTCCAGCTTCAGAGAAATACAAAATATAAAAATAAATAAAATAAATAAATAAAAAATAAAGTTGTGCATGTGTGTATATGAAGGTCTCAAGGTTGAGTATCACAAGTATACTCAAGTATAGTCATTTCCAGCTAAATTCTTGGATTTCAGATGTAGTTTGAATCAACCAAAAATAGGTGTTCCTTGACTTGACCTTTTTTTGTAGTTAGTGTTTAATGTCACATTGTGAATCACGGAGGCTTCACCCTTAAGGTGAAGAGAGAGTTTAGAAGGATTGCTTGGAAAGGAAATATTTGAAATGATAGTATTCTTTTCCCAATACTTTGCTTCTTTTTAGTTTTCAGGATTTCTGAAAATACTGTTTATTCCGATATGCTTTTTTTTTTCTTTAAAAATCACTATAAATGTGCCTGACCGGGTGGTGGCACAGTGGATGGAGCATTGGACTGGGATGCGGAGGACCGAGGTTCAAGACCCCGAGGTTGCCAGCTTGAGTGCAGGCTCATCCGGTTTGAGTAAAGCTCACCAGCTTGAACCCAAGGTCGCTGGCTTGAGCAAGGGGTTACTCGGTCTGCTGAAGGCCCACGGTCAAGGCACATATGAGAGAGCAATCAATGAACAACTAAGGTGTCCCAATGAAAAACTAATGATTGATGCTTCTCATCTCTCTCCCTGTCTGTCTGTCCCTATCTATCCCTCTCTCTGACTCTCTCTGTCACTGTAAAAAAAAAAAAAATCACTATAAATGTTAAAAAGTTGGAAAGGTTTTTCTTTTCTCATGCTTAAAAATCACTTAAATGAATTGTTTCAAACATTTTTTAACCCTATTTAAAAATTTAGCACTTGCTAGTTAGTTGCAAGAGTAGGTGATTGACATTTAGGAAGATGTAACGCTATTAGCTGAATTTTATTAACGATCTTTGAACACTTGGTATATGAGAAAGAAAAGCAAGCAAAATGATTTAGTAAGCACAAGCAACAAAGTACTTTTTGGCAACTGGTCTGTGAGTTGTTTCTTTTTTTATGACAGTAATTGAAACAATGTATCAAAATAAATTGTACATAGACCTTTGAAGCCCAGTATCACTTAATGGTGAATGAAGATTTTTAAAAAATAAGAAAGCCAGTTATAACACATTGCTTTCACAATTCTTAGTAATTTTATTAGTGTTTATAAGATGTTTTATAACATGAATAAAATTAAACTAAAATTAAGATGCTAAATATTTCACTGGAACTTTTGGATTACTCTGTTCTAATTGTGTGTGTGTGTGTGTGTGTGTGTGTGTGTGTGTGTGTGTGTGTGTGTTATCATTTAGATGGCTAGGACCCTGTTGGTGTGTTCAGGATGCTAATGAGGTCAAGGTCAGCAGTCTTCCTACAGACTATTTAATGACATTCTGATCTGTGACCCTTACACTACCCTTAATCTTACAGTCATATCATAAAGTATCTGCTTCTGGTACTAAGACTGTAGCTGAGACTAGCTGGAAGAATTACTATTAATCTCATCAACATTTCTGGATAAACAAAATAGAGCATGTGTTTCAATACGTAATTAGTTGGGTTACAGAAATTTCTACATAGAAAATCTTTTCCACTAAGACTTTCTTTTCTTTCACTTTGGTGAAGCCATGGAATATGTTTTCTATTACCCACTTAAAGTCATTGGTAGGTTCTGTGACTTTAGGGAAATAACTTACAACACAACCAATTTTAACATAGGCTAACTGATACATAAAGTTCTTATGGCATCTCATCAAGGTTATAAGGAAATGCTGTTATTTGAGGACCTGCTCTATTCAGTTGGTTTAGGGAATCAAAGGAGTGGGGAGCTAGAGTATTTGTATTCTACTATCAGCATTTACTGAGTACAGAATATTTGCTTAGCAGTATGCTAATCACTATGAGAAGAGACAATTTTTTCAAACACTTCACCAGTGTAGAAATTCAGTCGGGGAAAAGTAAGCTCTCTAGGCAATGATTAAGAAATGTTTATGACTAAATTATGTGATGCTGATTGTTGATTTAAGTGATTGGAGGAAGAGAAAGCTGTGTTTATGGGAGTAACAATTTGGAAGTGGTTATTGTCTAAAATATGGTGTTGGTTTTGCACAGCGAGAGCAAAAGAAGGGCGTTGGGGTGGTGGTATGTCACTCAGGCGAGGTGGAGTGAGCAGGCACATACACACTCAGAAGCACACCTGTGGAAATAAAGTCGAGAGTGTGCAGGTGACCACGAGTAGGAGAGGGACATGGTGGACAGTAGGGCAAATATAGGTGGAGGGGCGAGAGCTAAACGGTGAGCAGTGGTCAGTGGGACGAAGACCTCGGCACAGAGCAGAGTACTGCATGCAGGGGGACAGAGGCTACAAAGCCGGTCCGGTTCTGCTGCGTGTCAGGAACCGGGAACTGAGCGGTTTCTGGTCAGAGATGGCTCACAAAGGTGGATGCTGGTCAGATCATTTAGAGCCCCTCTATAGAATTGATAACTTTATTCCAGCGGTGATGGGAAGTCATTGGCAAGTTTAGTACAGTTGTAAAGTAATCAGTGCTTTAAAAAGAGTCCGGCTTCGCTGTGGAGAACAAACTGAGGCGTGGGTGGTAAGAACAGAGGCAGGGAAAGGGGTTGGGAGGCAGCTGCTGTACAGGTATTTTTGCTGTCTGAAAAAGTTCGCTCTATGCCGCTTGGCTTTTACGAAAGACCTGCAATTAGTACCTATTGTCATTAAGCAAAAGAAATCCAAAGAGGACTTTTGCTTTTAAGAAAATAAAGCTAAAAGTGAACATGTCCTTCAGTGTTTCTTTTGCAGTTAGCTGTTAAGAAAGGCCAGTGCTCCGGGGGCGGCGAGAGCGGCCCCACCAAGCTCCTTCCTGGGGAACTAACTGCACCGCTGCGCTCAGCGTCTCAGCGTCAGGCCGCGTGGCTCTGAACTGTGTGAACGTCTGTGCTTTATCGTGATTTATTTTGTGCATTCCTTAGGAAGCTGTGTCATAAGGTAATTGCTCCTTCCATTTATGTCAATTCAGCTTACGAAAGTTTTCATAGGAACGCTCCACTTTCAAAGAGCGGGGTAAGCCCGTACACCAGACAGAGAGACAGTGGTTTGCAGTGGCGATCAAGCAACGCAGACAGTTATGTCTCCAATCCTGTCACTTTTGGGGGTTCGTGTTTTAAAAAATATGTTGGGACAACATTGCCTTTGGCACAGCAGAGCATCATGACAGTCTTTGCAGCCTTTTCTGTTCAGATCCCCAAATTGTACAACCTCACGTACTGACTGCAGTCTTTATCTTTCTAGTGGGATTAACCCTCGTTCAACTTGATTCCCTCTCATCTCTTGCCTGTCTGGGATGCTTTTGTTTGCTTGGTTTTAATTGTTTGGTTCCAGAGACACCAAGTCACAAGTCACTGACCGAAAAATAGGAAAACATCTTTTGCACAGGTGTGTGCATAGCTGTTATTTCACTGTATGTCAGAATCAGTTTATCTAAGAAGTTGAGCTAGCCTCTGCTACCTAATATTTTTTGCAATTTGTTGTTTTAACTATTTCCTCAATTTTTGCTGGTTTGCTTTCATCATTATTTAAAACAAATAGGATCTCCCACCCTTCCGTTCCCACAGATAACAGAGGTCTTGCTGGTCAACCTTCAGTTCTGAAAGGAAATTATTAGAATATTTTTGGTAATTCAACTTAGTTCTTGTCCTTACTTTATAAAATTGTTTTTGATGACTGTCTTTTGTTTCCTCAGTTAATTCCTATCTATTTACACATATCTATCTCCTACTCCTAATTCTTGTTTTCGTAACAGTGTTCCCTTTGGTGTCAGTTCCACTTCCTCTACCTTTAGCGAGAACAGCTGGGTCTTGGCTTCACTGTACAATAGCGGTTCTATTTTGATTGTGGCTGTCCTTGTCTTTGTTTTTAGTGAGAGTACAGTGATAAAGTAACTACATCAACAAAGATTGACTTTGTGGATTTTAACCTAACTGAATTCCCTGCCCCTGTATACTTCATTTGTTTATTTCACTGTCCTGAAGTGTTTCCTTTAATTATATTCTACTATTGATCATAAAACTAATAATATATCTGTTGGAGATAATAAAATGTTATTTTTTAAAAATTTATGAGAAAACTTCAAGTATTTGTCTTTATAACAGGTTTGTTACTTGTGCGGGTTGTCTTACCATATAACATCACTGGACAAAAGTAACTTAAGGAACACTAGTGTTTACTCGATTTTAAATATTTTCAAATTAGAATAATGTGAACAATCATAGGGACTAGGTAGTGTCTAGGAGTACTTTCATGTTTATAAAGCAATTGAGAAACATTGAAGTAGTTTAAAAATTGTACTTTACGTTTAGAACATTCATTAAATTTATAATATCTCATTTCATTTCTTTGCATGGAATTAAACATTTTTTCTCCTTTTAAATCTTTCTGTCAAGAACAACTCATTTTAAAGTGTATTAATTGTTTTTCCTCTATAAGTATGAATGGGATTTAAATTTTGGATCTCAAAGCTTTACCATTTTCCCTCAGAAGTAACATATTTTATTGAAAAATAAAAACTAATTCATAGTTATACAAAATATTTTTCAATGTTTCTTACTTTATAGATACTTTGATATTTTCTATAGCAAAAATGCAATTGTTGTCTCATAAAAATTCCATAGTTTCAGGCCCTGGCCAGTTTTCTCAGTGGTAGAGTGTCAGCCCAGCATGTGAATGTACCAGGTGAGTTCAATTCCTGGCCAGGGCACACAAGAGAAGCGCCCATCTGCTTCTCCACCCCTCCCCCTCTCCTTCCTCTCTATCTCTCCCTTCCCCTTCCGCAGCCAAGGCTCCATTGGAGCAAGGTTGGCCTGGACACTGAGGATGTTTCCATGGCCTCTGCCTCAGGTGCTTGAATGACTCAGGTTGCAACGGAGCAATGCCCCAGATGGGCAGAGAGCCAGGTGGGTCCCAGTTGGGTGCATGCAGGAGTTTGTCTCTCTGCCTCCCTGCTTCTTACTTCAGAAAAAATAAATAAAAAATTCCATAGTCTAAACTCCATCCTCAACCACCAAAAAGGTATTCATGCATTGCATTTTATAATAATACATTTTACATAATAATTTATAACCATTGCCATCTCATAGACTATTTATCATTAATAATTTATTTGTGATGCTATGGCAGATTCTACTTGAAAAGAAATTAAACAATTGTTTTACCTATCTACCTAACCTCTAAAGACTTAACTTTTGTCTCTATTACATGCAAAGACTTGTTTCCCAAGTCACATTGGATACATTATTGATAAATTTATAAAGAAAAACATGTCAAAAGTTGATGATTTTATGATATCTGCAAGTAACAAATGAAAATGGGTTTATTACTCAGATTTTTTCTCTAAATAAGGTTGAAGAATTCTGAAAGGAAGTCATTCATCTTGCCTTGATTAGCAGGTTTGCTATCAGGTGAGAAAAAGGAAGAAACAGATATAATTGTCACGGTAGAAAGACCATTTTACAGAGTACTTTGTTTTAAAGGAAAAGCTTTCCATGTATTTCCTGTTCATTATTCATTCCCTTTACCAGCAAGTCTTAACTTCTGAGTCTTATCAGTTTGTGAATTGTCTTCAGAAGGGTTACAAATGCCTTGAAATCTTATGCAAACTATGTTTTTTCTTGTGAATTGGTCCATAACATTTATTGAGTTTTCAGACCATTACCCAAAAAAGGTTTAGGGCTACTAACTTTAAAAAGTTTTCATGTCTTGGGAGCTAGAGACAACCAAATTCTGTTGTTTATTTGGTTTTTATAATAACCAAGGTGTGGGCTTGAGCTCTGACTAGTCAGTCTATTTAGTGCACAGAGCAAGACACAAAAATTAAAAGGTTGAGGTAGTAGATGAACTATGGGCAGGACGAGAGTAAATTTAGAGCCTGAGTAGTGGTTTAGTAGATTTATGTCCTAACCTTTCACCTCAGAGGTCATCCATTACAAGGTAGATATCTATGTATCAAAGCTAACTTATTTGCAGCCATATACTTACGTGAACAGAGATGATTAGTAAAACAATGTGGGTCAGTCTGTTTTATTGTCTATTGTAAGAGGGGGGCTACATAATAGTGACCTTTAACCCCTAGTAAAATTAATTAATTAATTCTCTACTGCACTTTGTGGATCTGTATCCGATGTAGTGCTTAATTTCTGGACCAGTAAAAAAAAGCTTGGAGTTAGAACAGTTGAGTATCAGTCCTTGCCATATTGTAATCATGTAACTCTTGGGAAAGACATTTAATGGGTTGGTGTATGTGAAAACTTTGCACATTGTACAGTTTATATATGAAGCTAGTATGAGCTTAACAAATAAAGGCAGACTTGGATAATATAAAAATAATAAAAAATATTGTAAAAATTATTAATATTAATTTTAAAAATCATAAATAGGAAGCTAGATAATTCTGTCCAGCAAATGAAATTTTTGGGAAACACTATTTGTGGATGTCTTGGATTCAATTCTTGATCAGGACACACAGGAGAAGTGACCATCTGCTTTTCCACTCTTCCCCTTCTTCCTTCTTTCTTTCTCTCTCTTCTCCCACAGCCATGGCTTGGTTGGAACAAGTTGGCCCCAGGCACTAAGGATGGCTCCATGGTCTCGCCTCAAGTGCTAAAATAGCTCAATTGCTGAGCAACGGAGGAATGCGCACAAATGAGCAGAGCATTGCCCAGTAGGGGGCTTTCAGGGTGGATCTGGGTCGGAGCACATGCTGGAGTCCATCTCTCTGCCTTCGTTTCTCACTTAAGAAAAAATAAAAGGAAAACACTATTTTGTAGCACAATCAAGAAGAGTTTATTTTTGGAATGCCAAATACTTTATTTAACATTGACAAATATTTTTTATATTATTTATCACATTAATAGATCAAAGGAGAAAAATCATCTGATAGTTTCCATAGATGAAGAAAAAAACATTCATTAAAATTAAAAATAAGTAGTTTCTTTGGCTTTTAGGATGTATCAAGGTAGGAAATATCAAACTTGGTGGTAAAACCTCAGAGGCATTTCTACTCAGTTAGATAAAAACAATGATTCTTGCTGTTATTGTTACTGTTTAGCTTTATTATGTGAGGCCTAGGCAGTGCAATATGGGAAAGATAGACAGATATATAGTTTGGAAAGAGAGAGAATAAATGGTCATTATTTTGGAGGATGAGATTACCTGCTTAGAATATCCCTGAGAATCCAGAGAGAAGCAGAGCCAACAAAAGATTTAGATATGCTTGATACAAGAGCAGCACAGTCTTGGTGTACTATCAACCAGAACCAATGAAAAAGAGAAATTAAATTCAAATAGGTTCTTAGCAGTAAACCTAAATATATGCACAATCTTTACAGTAGAAATCACAAATCATTGACAGAAATAAAAGAATACCTGAATTAATGCAGAGATGTGTCCCATTAAATGGGAAGATGCAATGTCATAAAGATGTCAGTTTTCCTGAATTAATCTAGAAATTTAATGTGTATCAACATATTTATTTTGGATGTGTTGAAGAATAAAGGTCCAAGATTAACAGAGAAAATTTGGATAAGTAGGAAGAGAAAATTTGCCCTACTAAATATCAAGACATGATTTAAAGATAAGTTAATTATAATAGTATAGTACTTTTATACATGTAGACAAATAAGTCAAGGGAATGAAGGAAAGAGCTAAGAATGAGACCCAGCTCTATATGAGGACATGGGATGTAATGGAAATTTTCCTGTAAAACGATACAGATAGAGTGGACATTTCAATAAACAAATGTATAAGGATGCTTGGCTTCTCACATAAAAATTAATTAAGAGTCTTTATGAAGAAATAGGTTCAGATATACTAAAGGCTTCTATGTATAAATAAAATTTGAAATCTATTATTAGATCTGATTTTTAGATGTTGTATAACCTTGGTATGGGAAAAGATTTCTTAGGTAGCACCTAAGAAACACAACTCTAAATAAGAGAAAATAACTTTTTGATTCCGAGTGAAAAATCTCTGAGGGAGAAAAATTAAACTATAAGTTACAGTAAAGAACAATTCACACCCTGGGAACGCAGTGTTGTTAGAGTATATATTTCATAAGGGTTATTACCAATAGTATATAAGTACTCCTACAAATCAATAATAAACATCACTCATTAGGAAAATATAATTTAATGATATAAATGGCCAAAGAAGATATACAGATATACAAAAAAGTTTGTATTCATTATTAGTGTGCATTATGATTTATACATACTAATGAGGAGAACACAGATTTACAACACCAAAATGTAATAGAATCTTACACTTAAAAGTGGAAAAATCAAGAAGTCTGTCTGATGCAAAGCAAGTGCTGGTTAGGATATGGCAACAAAGCGATATTTAGACACAGTTTGTTCCCAGGAAAGGTGCATGTGTGAAAGGTGTGTACCAGACGATGTGTCACAATAGTATTTATAATAGTTGAGGAATTGTAAACTACTTTCATCATTAGGAGATGGATGAGTGAATTCTAGTATATTTATAAAGTAGAACAGTCAGATGCACTTAAACTTAGCTAAATCTATAGTATTAACATAAATATACAATATATACTTAAAATACAATTTTAAGTAAAAAACAGCCACGTTTCAGAATTTAAGCAGCTTAAAAGCAATGAAATTTTGGAGAATACATATAGTATGATATATTAATCTACTTTTTAATATTTTCTTTTCTTTTTGGAAAAGAAGTATTTTTATTTTTTAATAAAATTAAAAAGTTTTACCAAGTGTTCACTTTAATACTCTGTAGTGTCCTTGTAAAATTAAGGGTATGAACACTGCAGTCTCCAAGATTTCTTCTAACTCTAATATTGTATAATCTTTGTGCTCTTATGACATACCTGGTGACATAGAATCTAGGTTTATTTTTGAAGTAAGCTTGACATTTTTGACTAGATAGCTCATGTCTTACAGAGAACAGGGTAGCATACCACAAATAAGATGACTGGACTTCAACTCACTCTCTGAGGTCGGTTGCTCAACCAGTGTAACCCTATGTACTAACTAGCCAACGCTCTCTGATGGAAATTATGTATGCCAGTCCATAATTACTCATCTGGATATTAAATGAAGATTTTACTGATTATTCCTTTCTGCCTTTAGTATCTTTTATTGCCTTTTAAAAATAAAACCTAGATAGGTTACAAGTAGAAATCATCATCTCCATTAAAGGAACGTAATTCTCCATTTCCCTTCTGAGTGCAAGTATACATCAGCCTTCATTCTTCATTGCTTGACAATACTATTCTTTATCTTAAACTAGTGTTTCTATTTACAAAGCCAAAATTCACTATTTCTGTAAATACTTACCTTCCTTTTTGTGACCTTGTTCTCAGTTGTTGACATGTTGGTCTTTTTTCTTTCTTCACATTGATCAAGATGCAGTTTTGTGGTTAGAGGAAGGAGAAGACAACCATGAGGCAACAGACTTCTTTTATGATTATTTTCAAATACTGACTTCAAGTATCCTTTGGATTTTTACAAAGATACTACATGCATGGCTTCCATCATTAATCTCTTCCCCCAGTTGTCTTCAGTCTTTGAATTAGCATGTTTAGATTATATTTCCTATCTCCATGAGGTCATTTTGCCTAATCATTTCAAATAGATTTTTAAAAAGTTTGAATTAAACCAATTTCCTCCTTGGTACAAGAGCTTTCTTTTTTTGCTTACTTAATTTTTCATTATGCTGTCTTCTTTTTTCTACATCATGGGTTGGCAAACTTTTTCAGTAAAGGACTAGATAATTAATTTTTTTTAAAGTTTTGCAGACCAAGAAGCAGAGTCAAGAATATTGTACAGGAACTGATAAGAGAAAAAAACAACAACAAATTTCTACATATTTATTGACAACCTGGTAAACAAAATAATAGGGTATTTTTTTTACTTGTAACTCAGATCCACTAATAAGAAAACTATAGCTATTTCTTATGTGATAACATTTTGCTGTATTGGGGTTCAATGTTGTTAGTGTTCCCTATTATCAGTCTTAATTGAAAATATTCATCAGTCAATGCTGATCTCACTGAGATTTTACATATTTCATCTTCAAATGTTTTTTTTTAACACAGGTATGCATTGCCAAACACCAATATCAAACCACTAACATGAGTATATATTTATCTTTTAGAATTCTCTTATAAGATTTATTAAATTTTTCTCTTGGTATTTGCCTTTTAGAA
Source organism: Saccopteryx bilineata (assembly GCF_036850765.1). Classification (NCBI taxonomy): domain Eukaryota; kingdom Metazoa; phylum Chordata; class Mammalia; order Chiroptera; family Emballonuridae; genus Saccopteryx; species Saccopteryx bilineata. Next base: position 21,091,612 of record NC_089501.1, read on the forward strand.
AGTCATTACATTATAAACTAATTACCTCCACTGAAGGTTAGGTTGAATTTCCACAATTGCACAATTAAATGGATTTTTAAAAACATCCTTATACAAATGCATTTCAGATACAGTTTACCTATTTAAACTGTATAATTAAATGTTACTTACTGTATTCACAAGGTTGTAAAACTATTATCATGATCTCACTTTAGAATATTTTAGTTTTCTCTTAAAGAAACCTCGTATCTATTAGCAGTTACTCCCTGCATCCTCCTCACCCCACCTTCCAGTCCTAAGAAACCACTAATAAATTTCCTGTCTGTATAGATTTGCTGCTTCTGAACATTTAACATAAATAGAATCATAGACTATGTGGTCTTTTGTGACTCTTAAATGGAATTTGAAAGATGAAATTTCCATTGAATCTGTATCAGGGTGTATAAAAGGCTATTGGAATTGTACTTTGAGCTCAGAAGATATCTCTGCTGCAAATTTGCACGGGAATGGAGATTTTGCTACTTATTTTTAATTTTTTACAGTACAGGAAGTTTATAAAGTAGCTTGACATAACTTGCAATTCAAATGGTAGTTGGCAAAATGATTTTATTACATTTAAACAATGATTTGCTTATAAGTTCTGTAGTTCCTGTGATTTTAGGTTGGATTCACTAATAAAGTTTTAGCAAAAGCTAGCCTCTAAAGATGATTGAAGGTGGTTCTTATCATTCAAAAAATTTCAACTTGACCCTGCGGTTAAAAAATTGCAGTTAAATTTTACCACTGCTAACCTATCAAACTGTTGTGTGTTCAAGCAAATCAAAATATTCAGCCTCTATTTCTGACAAAATTCACAGAGCTAATTACAGTTAAGTCCAAGAAAGCAAGTGAATTTCATTGGTGATGCTACTGGTTCAGTAACATGATAGATTTGCATATTTTTTTTTACAAAGTACCTGCTGATGAATAATACAGTGAGCATAACCTTTAAACACTTTAGATTTTCACTGGCTTTGATAAATTTGTCAGACTAAGCCTTTTTCTGTTCTACAGATATTTTTACCACAATCTGTTAAAAACACATCTTAGCAGATTCAACTTCAGGTGTACTGAATTTGTGTCTTCTCAACTTCTTAAAAATACCCTTGCCTATAGTTATTTCATACAGAAAGTTTATAAAGGCTAATTTTCTATCATTTTAGACTCAGCACTGACTCCTCAAAAAAATAAATAAAAGAATAAAACAATTAAGCAGTATTTGTACATCTATTAACACATATAAAGCCATGGAAAATGATTTGAAATCTTTGCCTTGTAAATTGACTACTTCTGTTGCTTCCAACTTTCTTAACCATTTGCAAGTAGTTGTCTCAGCAAAATACTAATAGTTCCAAACAAGTTTATTTTCTTTAGAAGCATATCTTTGACAGATGCAATATAACAATTTAATTAACTTACACTTGGTAAACAGCTTTTTTGCACTTGTATAAAAAATATGACTTCTATCCTCTGATAAATCTCCACTTCTTTCCTGGGAAGATCTTCCTTCTTGTTAAATACTCTACCCCTTGATTCAATGAACCTCAATAAAGGAAGCAAATTCCTTAAAGTGGGGCTGCTCTGTCTGTGAAGTAGCCCATTCTCTGTCTCTGCTTTACTAATAAACTCACTTTTACTTTAAACTCAATAAATAAATGAATAAATAAATAATATGGCATTTAAAACTTAACTTTGGTTGCAACCTCATTTTAATTTTTACATCTTGTGAAGAAATTCCACTATGGTAGGTATTCTGTTTTAAATTTTCTAGTTTTTCTGACTATTGCTTTTGTATAAGTTGGGCATATTTTGATGAGTGTGTAGTGTGATGATGTTGACATATATATTTTTTAAATGTAGCTATGGTGTTACTACATAACAGACAAAATGCTTTGCCATCTAAATCAAAAATAAAATAATCCACACCCTACTGTGGATTACATTTGAAATCCATTTCATCTCCTTTTTAAAATAAAATATTTATTTATTTACTTTCTTAAGTGAGAAGCAGGGAGGCAGAGAGACAGACTCCCGCATGTGCCCAAATGGGATCCACCCAGCATGCCCACCAGGGGGCGATGCTCTGCCCATCTGGGGCGTTGTTCCATTGCAACTGGAGCCATTCTAGCGCCTGAGGCAGAAGCCATGGAGCCATCCTCAGCGCCCAGGCTTTTGGAGCCATCCTCAGCACCCAACTTTGCTCCAATGGAGCCTTGACTGCAGGAGGGGAAGAGAGACAGAGAGAAAGGAGAGGGGGAAGGGTGGAGAAGCAAATGGGCGCTTCTCCTGTGTGCCCTGGCTGGAAATCAAACCCAGAACTTCCATACGCCAGGCTGACTTTCTACTGCTGAGCTAGCCGGCCAAGGACTCAATCTCCTTTTGATATATGCATTGGTAAGGAAAAAATTAAGTGTCACTGCATGACAATATGTGTGGTGCTTGAAATACTGTCAAGTTATAACTCTCATTGTGATTCATAGTGCACTGTGCAGCAGAGGGAATTAATGAAATGTCAGCTTTGATCTCTTATCATAGAAACTCAACTCTGCCATTGTTAAGCAAAAGCACCTATAGACAGTAGTACATAAATGATGAGCCTGGCTGGGTTCCAATAAAACTTTATTTGTGGACACTGAAATATGAATTCTCTATAATATTTATATGCCATGAAATATTGTTCTTCTTTTGATTTTCCTTTTTAACCATTTCTAAGAGTAGAAATCACTCTTAGCTTATAAAACAATTTACAGGCCTAATAGTTTGCTGAACTCTGTCCTATATTATTGACTTTTCCCTTTATTGGATCGTTCTCATCAGCACACGAACTGACTGCAATTGCTCTTTGCTTTAAAAAAAAAAACCACAAAATGAAGACAAATAAAAACACCACGTGGCCCTATTTCGCCTTGCATTTAGTATTACTTTTATCTGCTCACTTTATAGTCCATTTTTTGCAAGTTTTCTATACTCGCTATCAAATTTTTCTTCTTTCCATTGTCTTTTTAACACATTTCAATCAAGTTTGCCTCTGCCTCTCCACTGTAACTGCTCTTGTAAAAGTCACCATTGACCTTCACATTATTTAATCTGATGGTCTTTTCCTTTTTATTTTTTTGCTATTAATGACTTGATATCTCAACAGTATGTGACACAATCAACCACTCCCTCCATTTTGAAACATTTTGTTCACTTCTCTTAAAGACACTATAGATTCCTTACTTTCTTCCTTCCACGCTGGATATTTCCTTTATGATTCCTTGTTAACTTCTCCCCTTATGAGCTACCACTTAACTTTTGTTTCAACTCCCAACAGTCTTGGTCCTCTTTTCTTCTTCATGTATGCTCACAGCTCTTGTCTTGTTAGACAATTTCTGCAAATATTCTCTATATGCCATTGATTCTCTAATTTATATCTCCTGTTTAGGCCATTTCATTGAACTCCAGAATAGGTTACCCTTCTGTGTAATATGATTCCACTTGATTGTGTAATGGGAATTTCAAGTTTGACATGTCAAAAACTCAGTTCTTTATAGTTCCCTCTATACCTTCTGTAGCCTCCATCTCAGTTGATGCTTATTTCCTATTCTCAGCCACTTAGAGGAAAACTTTGGCATCAACTTTGACTCTTCTCTTTCTCTCGTATTACCTTCCGATAGTTCATGCACTGTTGTTATCTCTACTTTTAAAATATATATGGGATTCAGCTACTTACCATTTTCGCTGCTACCACTATGAACAAAACCCCCATCATTTCTGACCAGATATCCAGCAATAAGATCCTAACTATCCCCCCCCTGGAACTTTTATAGAATGATCTCAAGTGAAGCCAATGTAAGATCTGATGTGTTTCTCCTTTACAATGGATCCTCAGAATGAACGCCAAAGCTTCACAGTGGACTGACAGCCCAACATGATCTGTGAACCTCTGCTCTTTTGGACTTCTCTGAGTGTCTCCCAGTTCTCCTGCCTTGTCTTGCTTACATACAGCTTCCTGGGACTCTTTTGGTTTTCATTCATACCAGCTCCTCACTTACATTATGACTTTTGCAGAAACTATTCTCTATGGGTGCGGTCTTTCTCCTAATATTTACACAGCTAACTCCTATCTTCTTCCATTCCTTGCTCAGATGTCAGCTTCTCCGGGTGGCCTCCTTTTAGCGTCTCATGTATAGATGCTACCAGCCCTAATCTCTGCACCAGCATTCTTAATCCCTTCTTAATCCACTCTGTTTTTCCATAGCCTAGTATCTTCCAGTAATCTTAATTTTTATTTATGTGCAGCATATATTTTTATCGTCTTTCTCTCCCATGTAAGATTGTAAACCACGAGAATAAGAGTTTTGGTCCGTTTTGTTCATTGATGAAGCCTGAGTATTTGACGCATTTGACACAGAGTATGTCTTCAACAGATATTTGCCTAGATCTAGAATTATAAGATTTTAGGACAAAAAAGGATTTTATATTATCAGTAGTCTCTAGACCTGCACTGTCAGATAGCCACATGGTGCTATTTAAATATAAATATAAATTAAATAAAATTTAAAATTCAGTTCCTTACTCTCAATAGTAAAATTAAACTAGTACTTATGTAACCAGTGGCTACTGTTTGGACAGCCCAAGCATAGCACTTTTCCATCACCACAGAAAGTTCATTAGACTGTGCTGCTCTGAGCCCGTCATCACACGGGGAGTTCCCACAGTGATTCAGGTAATCGGTCCAGAATTGGAATTGAACCCAGGGGATCCAAATGATTTGTGAAAATCATAAAACAGTGGGGGTTTTTCTTGTGACAGAGACAGAAAGAGAGACAGAGAAAGGGACAGATAGGGACAGACAGGCAGGAAGGTAGAGAGGTGAGAAGCATCAATTCTTTGTTGCAGCTCCTTAGTCTCCTTAGTTGTTCATTGATTACTTTCTCATATGTGCCTTTGTCCCTTGACTGGAGGGTGACAGCAGAGTAAGTGACCCCTTGCTCGAGCCAGCGACCTTGGACTTAAGCCAGCAACCATGGGGTCATGTCTATGATCCCACACTCAGCCAGTGACTCCACACTGAAGCTGGTGAGCCTGTGCTCAAGCTGGCGACCTCGGAATTTCGAACCTGGGTGCTCCGCGTCCCAGTCCAATGCTCTACCCACTGCACCACCGCCTGGATAGGCAGCAGCGCTTTTCTTATGAAGGCCATGTGGGATCTCGTTAACACTGTGGATTCAGTAGTTCTGGGATGGGTCCGAGTTCTGCATTTTCACCAAGCTCCAGGCTGATGCCAGTGCAGCCGGTGTGGGCATCACACTTGCATTATTAGTCAGGCTGCAGAGCACTCGACAAATGCTAAGGAGTACTTCCTTTGGATGATTATTTTAATTGGACATTGTAATCACAAAAGTGTACTTTTGTAATTAGGATACTATTTTCTAAGAAAACTAGCTGTAGTCTTTAATATTGCTCTCGCATTTAGCTACATATATTAAAACACGTTCTGTATTTTCAGATGAAAGTTTCATAAATAATACATAGTCAAGCAGGAGAAGGCAAGAAATGGAGAGGCTGTAGTGCATTCATGGTAAGACTGTACCTAACGGGGATTCTTTGTGATGCTTTGCGTTTCTAATGGTGTGTAGATATAAAGCAGAGAAATGGCTACTCCACTGCCGCCTAGAGTAAAACAATGGATGATATTAGTTCATTCTGGTCTCTGTAATGAAAATTTAGAAGAGTGGACAGAGGGGAGGCTTTATTATTGAAATTGGGTTTGTTGTGCAAAATTCAGATTTGGTTTTGAAAAATAGGGCATTAATTTTTGAATATTATAAAATTATATTGGTGGTTTCTAATTCCAAAGTTTTGCAAAGAATGATTATTCAGCAGGATAGTAGTTTTTGTTTAATATACTTTGTTGTCAAATTCTAACGTGAAAGAACTTGAAAGTTTAATAAACTTATTTGTTAATAAAGCCGAGCAGCCTCTCTTACCTGAAACAGCTTATTTCTTTGATGTTGTAATACTTAGATATCAGAAAAAGACATTGTTGTGATGGCTTCTAAATTCAGAATTTTAACAGAATGTTTTTGTTTTATAAGCTGAGAAGCCAGTATAATTGACCTTGCCTGTACTTAAGATTATTCTTAAATGTAAATATCTTAGAATAATAAATATTAGATAGCAATGAACTTCAAAATTAAAACTGTATGTGGTATCATATGAAGTTTCTTTTTCTCTGTACTGCTGGGCCAGTTATTCCTAAAGCTGACTTAATATCAAAAATGCATGAGACATTTAAAAATAGATTCCCGGGCCTTCCCCAAGAAATGCTGATTTATTAGTTCTAGGGTCAGGCCCAGGAATCTTTATTTTTAATAAGTATCTTGGGATTCCTGGTTAAAGAAATTAATACAGAGCATTTAGAATAATAACTGGCAGATAGTAAGCACTAATAAATATTAACTCTCTGCCCTCTCCCTCCACACTATTATTATTAAAGTTATTATCATTAGCCTACCTATCAACCAACATGCAGTTAGTTCTTTATTTCTTTGATGAAAAGGCTGAGGAAATATGGGAGAATAAGATTATTCTCTAATTGAACAAATATACACTGGATACACTTTGTATGCTTCATACACTATTCCAGGCCCTGGAGATACAATGCGAACATGCCATATTTTTAAGTCAGGGAATTACAGGCTAGACAAGTAGGCAAATAAGTAAAAGCACTTGTCTTGCATTGTAGTGGGTGCTACATGAAGGGGTGGATGCAGGTGCTGCTGTGAGGGAGGATAGGTACGCGTTGGTCAGAAAGGATTCCTGAGAGAACCGTAGGGCCTCAGGTGAGCCTGGAGAGGAAACAGGAGCTGGCCCGGTGTAGAAGGGACTGAGCTGGTGTAGAAGGGACTGAGCTGGTGTAGAAGGGACCAAGCTGCGGCTGAAAGACACAGCCCTTCCACTGACGTGAACTGGCTCAGTAGGAACAGGGCGGACTCCGGAGAGGCGAGTGGGCCTCAGACACAGAGCCCTGTCATCTGGAGCAAGGAATTTGGGGCTCTTATCCTGCAGGCAATGAGAAATCATTGGAAGTCAATGAAACAATCATGTTTTGCATTTTAGAAAACAAAGCGTTTTCTTGGAGTGTGGAGGAGGGATTGGAGAAAGGCAGAAAGTTCATGATGGGAGGAGGGGGAAATGGCAAGCCTGAAAGAAATAGTTAATTAAAATGTTAACCTAGAGAAAAAATATATAAGGGGTGTGTGTGTGTGTGTGTGTTATGAATGTGAGTATGCATCTTCTTATTGTGTGAAATTTTAAACGTAAAAAATGGACAGGTTAGTGTAATCCCCATGCGCCCATTATATTAATACAAATACAGCAGTGACTCCTGACCAGTTCTGTTCCATCTGTTTCTGCTCAGTTCCCCTCCAGTTATCACTTTAAAATAAATTCCTGACCTAAATTTATCTGCAAATAGTTTAGTGTGTATAACTATAACGTAAGAGCTCTTTTTTTAATGTAACCATAATACATTATTATATCAGAACAAAAAACAGTAATTTCTTAATATCATATCTCTAGTCTGTGTTCAAATTTCCAGTTGCCTCTTAAGGGACATTATTCACACACTTGTAAGTGAAATAACCTAGATTGCCCACACTCTGACTCCAGATCTCCAATGCCGACTCAGTTGCCTTTGCTGCTTTCAATCTGGAGAAAAAAAAATTACTCACTTGACTTTAGATAGGTAACAAAAATTTCTACAACCTGCTTTTAAATGTATCCTGAAGCGAATGTATCCTGAGGTTCTCAGTGTTTTCTTCAATGCTAGTAATACTACCGTAGGCAGTTATGTGGCATTCTGTTTCCAATTGCACTTTTATCGTTTTAGGAGTAAGAATTCTACTTGAAAATTTGCACCTGTTACTTGACTCTGAATTTTATATCTGTGTGGCTGACATTTGGCAGCCTGAGGGATTTGGAGCTCACTGCCAGAAAGAGATAGCATTGAGATAGTTGGGGGGGGGGGGTACAGTACAAGAATTGTTGATGATATAGGAATATATAATATTATTTGTAAATTCAGGCTGCTAACATTATGCAAAAGCAAGATCTTAAGTACTCAAATACCACCTTAGGGAAACTTATATTTCCATTAAGAAAGAATTAAACAAGATTATTGCTAGTTCTTAGTTATATTTATAGCCCAGAACAGGGCTATGTTCGTGGCTTGTTATTTTTACCTCCACCTCCTTGACTCACAATTTTTTCAAGTTAGTATACTTTTATTACCTTTCTCTAAATCTCTTACAAATTTTATTTTGTGAAATATCATACATGCAAAAGAATGTATATAACATATGGTTAGAGTTCAAAAAACATTAATAAAATGAATAAATAACACTGCGTAAGAACTAGAACCACAAAAGTACCTCTGTTCTGTTCAGTTCATTGTGGTGCCAATCCAAAACACATTCTGTGGTCTTAGCTTGAAAGATAATCAATATCCTGCGTTTTATTGAATCATTTATTAATATAGCTTTACCACAGATGTATGTATCCCCGTACAGTATTGTTTATTTTTGCCTGATTTCGCCTTTATATACATGAAAACGTATATTGTATATTCTTTTATGTCACGCTTTCTAAGTTGAAAGATAAATTTCTGAGATTCATCCATATTGAAGTGTGTCATAGCATTCTGCTCATTCTCACTGCTATTTTGTAGCTCACTGTATGAGTACACCCCAGTTCACTAAGACATTATACTATTGATAAATGTTTGAATTTTTTCTCCTGTTGTTGTTTGCTATTTCTATTACGGATAACACACATGTACAGGAATTTCTCCAGGGTTTATGCTTGCGAAAGGTAAACTGACAAACGCTTCACAAGAATGTGCATCTTCAGTGTGGCTTGGTATTGCCAGATTGCTTCCAAAATGGTTATGCCAATTTCTGCTTGCTGTCACCTTTGGTGAAAGCTCCTGTTACACTCTAACCTCAGTAGTACTTGTAGTGTCACATTTTGTCTTTTGCCAGTCTGGTAGCAACAACAACAAAAAAATCTCCTGATTTGAGTTATGCTATTTCCCTAATTTACAATGAAATTCAGCATGGTTTTGTTGTTTTTTGAGATTATGGTCCATTCATCTTTTCTTTGAAGTGCTTTTTCATGTCATTAGCACTTTTTTTTTTCATTTGTCTCTTGGATTATTTGTATCTTACTTATAAATTCATAGGAGTTCTATTTTTATACTCAGAATACTACTCCTTAGTTAGTGTGTTACAAGTATCTTTTCCCAGTGTGTAGTCTTTTTTTTCTATACTTTTTAATGATTCATTTATGGAGGGTTTTTTTGTATGTGTGTGACAGAGCCAAAGAGAGAAAGACAGAGAGAGGGACAGATAGGGACAGGCAGACAGGAAGGAGAGAGATGAGAAACATCAGTTCTTCGTTGCTGCACCTTAGTTGTTTCATTTATGAAGTTTTAATTTTCTTTAATCCTTTGCAGTTCTGTCCCTACTGTTCCGCCCATGTTGCTTTTTTGAAGGTAAGATCTATTATCAGAGATAGGTCCAGATTTTGTGAAGTCTGAAGCTTGCACAGTGTGGCTGTATCTTTTTAAGACAAAGAATATTAAGTAATCGATATAAAATTAGGCACAAAAAAAGGTTGTAGTAAAAAATAAATAAAAACAAATTAGAACTTTAAAAAGCTCACATATCCTACAAAGTTGTAGAATTTTAAGATATATTTGTAGTAACTGCCTTGTACATGATCATACAAGCCTTTATTTTTTTACTGCATATACTCTGATTACCTTTGTTTCTAGGACAGAAATTGTAATGTACTTGTGGAAGACAGAGTATAAAGAGAGTCCATATCTGCCACAAGTAGTTAAGTGTCATATATTTACAATATCGGCAGCTGGGATGTAGAAGACATGCACCTTTACGTGCAGACTTGTCTGGAGTATGTAAAATTTGTGTCTTACACACACAGACATGCTGTTTCATTCTATTTTGTATTATTTCTATTAAAACAAAAGAGAAATCATGGTGTGTGTTTTGTTAAACTGATCGAAGAGAACTCTCTTTGACCTAGGCAGAGAGAACAAAATTTGTTTAAAACGTTTTGTGTTTGATGATTGGGAACATTTTCTTGCTAATAAATTTATTTCTTGTATTTCAAACCTTGTTTTTCCTTCACTGCACATTTTTTGCCCTGGGCTTTGCAAGACATGATTATGTCAGAATACAATCCATGTCCATGACTCCAGGTGAGTTGGTGCAAAAGGGAGTAAGATTTTCCAGGAAGTCTTTTCTACCCTGGGGCCTTACCAGTTAGTTAACTATTTTCAAAAGTGACTAAGAATCATGTGGACCTATCCCCAAAACTCAGACTTATTATATTCCTAATTCAAATTCTCCTCAGGCAAATCTGAAGACTGCTCACTTATAATTATGGCAGCAGACACAGTGGTGGAGAGGAAGTCAGAGTAGAAAGTGACAATGATGTCAACCAATTGTAGGTAAAATATTTTATTTCTGCGAAAGCATCCTCAGGCTCTGACAGGAGCTTGTGCATGAGGAGACCCTGATGTTAGCTGCAGGGTGTTGCTGTCTTCCCTCTGCTCACCCCCTCCACAGCCCTGAACACTGTGGTCCTTGGGGACTTGCTTTATATTCCCTTCACTTTTGCCTTTATGTCTGTCTCGCCCTGAATGACTTCTCTTGATGCTATATTCTCATTAATGTGTTTTTCCACAATCTGCTTTCAGACCCATTTTCTTTCCCCACCCTGTAGGTATTCTTTTGACCCCTCTGGTCCCATCGCTTCAGGAGCCCTCATCCAGGGATGACTCCAGAATTTCTAAGTGTGGCCCTGATCTGTCTGGCAAGCTCCAGAGTCCCTTTTCTGACTGCGAAGTGGGGGCATCTCCTAAGAGACACTTCTCCTCACATTCCTCAAATTAAATTTGTCCAGAAGGGAAGTTTTTATATTTTCTCCAACCCTTCACCATTTCATTCTCCTGTACTCCTTTCTCAGTGACTATCACCTCCATTTTCCTAGTAACTTAGCCTCAAATCTTGGCCATTTCTGACAATTACTACATTTTTCTATAGGTTACTTCTCCTTTTTTCTATGTCACTTACATCTGCCTTTTTCTTCTATGCTCCATTTCCATAACAGATTCTAACACATACAGACTGCCATTGGTTATGGACAAGGAGGAAGTGAAGAGTAATTCCACTGAAATTTTTATTTTAATTCTTTTTTTTTTATTCTGTGATAGGAGGGGAGGCAGAGATAGACTTCTACATACACCCTGATCAGGATCCACCCAGCAAGCCCACTTGGTGGTGGTGCTGTGCCCACCTGGGGCATTGCTCCATTGCTCAGCAACCAAGCTCTTCTTAGCATCTAAGGTGGAGGCCATGGAGCCATCCTCAGCACCAGAGGCCAACTCACTCCAGTCGAGCCATGACTGCAGGAGGAGAAGAGAGAGAGAGAGAAAGAGAGAGAGATGTGGGAGGAGGAGGAATGGAGAAGCTGATGGGCGCTTCTCCTCTGTGCCCTGACCGGGAATCGAACCCGGGACATCCATATGCTGAGCCGATGCTCTACCACTGAGCCTTTTTTAAAGCAGCCCGGGCCCTTTTTTAAAATTCTAATGTAAATCTTACTTAGCACACCTAGATCTCTGCCTTGCCCAACATCCCAAAATTCAGAATTCTCTAAATACCACATTATTTTTATTTATATTAGTTATAACCTTATCAAATTGATAGTAATTATTTGTCAACATAAGAGTATAAGCACCCGCCTGACGAGGTGGTGGTACAGTGGATAGAGTATTGGCATGGAACACTGAGAACTGAGGTTCAAAACCCCAAGGTTGCTGACTTGAGCACGGGCTCACCAGCTTGAGTGCAGGGTTGCTGACTTGAGCGTGGGATCATAGACATGATCTCATGGTTGCTGGCTTAAGCCCAAAGGTCACTGGCTTGAAGCCAAAGGTTGCTGGCTTAAAGCCCAAGGTCACTGGCTTGAGCAAGGTGTCACTGGCTTGGCTGGATCCCCCAGTAAAGGCACGTATTAGAAAACAATCAGGGAACACCTAAAGTATCGCAACTATGACTCGATGTTTCCAATCTCTCTCCCTTCCTGTCTGTCTGACCCTGTCTGTTCTCCCTCTCTCTCCTTCACAAAAAAATTTAAAAAGTAGTATATAAGCTCCTAGACGATTATAAACTTGTAGTTTGCAAGGTTGTCTATATTTCATTTTAGTCAAGAACAATGCTTTAAAGGTTATAAGTACTAAATAAATACATGTTGAGTTGAGTCCTTCAAAAGTGCTTTTTGCCACCAGACTTTGTTTTCAAGAAAAATATATCTGTTTATGCCTTATAAATAGTCTAGAACTTATAGTTGATGTATAGCAAAATTTATTATCAAACACACAACTTCGTGTCTCAAGGTGACTTAGTTCCTCTAAGGAATGTACAAGGGAAAACATGCCGTGTGTTATTGTGAGGACAAGCAAGGCTGCTGGCTCTTGTTAGCTCTGGTTCTAAGTCTCCTAGTCAAGTCCTGAGACTGGCTGGTCTTGGGATATTTCATTTTCAACTTCCTCTTATAGGCTCACCATTCCGTTTTTAGCCTGCTTGTGACATCGGTGGCTAACCGCAGGTGCTTGGGGCAGTTGGCACTTGGAGCTGGCAGGGACTCACTGCCCCCTCAGCTGACATGCCCAGCAGCTCCTCTCCAGTTTCACCGGATGCCTTCTGCCTTGTGAATGCCTATAAGTGTATTTCTTCTCTCATCTCTCGCAGCTCTGTTAGAAAAATAAGCAAATACAAATGGTTTTTCTTGTAATCCCAATTCACGGATATGGTTAGTGTGATGTTGTAGAAAAAAAGCACTGTACTTAGCCAGAGCCTCAAGTGTAACTACAAGCAGGGCAGGTAACCTAACTGGGCCACGCTTGCCTGATCCTCCAGTGGAGGTGAGCTTTGAAGGGCTGCTGCGCAGCTCAGATGGAACGATAAAGACTGCTTTGGAAGGTATGGAGCAGGATTTCTGAAAATCGGGAGCTATTCAGATCACCTTTGATGGAAAAAAACTGTCATGGACTCCCTGCTATAGAGTTAATGCTCGAATATACACAAACATCCAGTTATGCTTTTCACGTACTTTATACATATTCCTCTCACACAGTTCTACAGCTGAAACTGAAACAAATTTCAATATAGATCCCAGCACAGTTACACAACCCATAACGTAACCACAAATTAAGAAGAACAGTTTAGCGCAATGAACTTTTTTTTCCATCTTAAACGAAATCAGTGCAGGTGAATAGGGTCCTGATTGCCCTGTCATTGATCATGTGATGACTCAGGTCTCTCCAGCCTGTCTCCATTTGGACTACTGATCAACCCTGGTTTATATAATGAGATCTCATTATTGAATATCTATGTTCTGCCTTTATATCTCTGTTCCTTTCCTTTTAGCCCTTGGCAAATAGTAGTGCAAAATTTGCCATATTGTGTCATTATCTTGATTTTTAAGTTATCTTGATCTTAAATCAGTGTTTTAATTTATTGAAGAATCTAGAATATAAAGACATATCCTATTATAATGGTGTAAGGCACAAATAATCACTTGAAGAGAAGTTTTGTCTTTAAAACTGGTTTTTAAAAAACCTGTGAGTACAGTGGTGGTCACTGTGTATTGGATCTCAGTCTAAGAAACACTAACACCTAATGTTATGATATATGATGAGTTATGTGTAACTCATAATGTATAATGCAAGGGGAGGTATTAGAGATGTCAGAGAAGAGTTATAATTTGTCCACTGACATTTTTATATGAATATAAATGCTGTAAAGAAAAAAATTTTATTATAACATGCAATATTGACTTCTTTACCCTTAAATATTATTCTTTCATGGTTTTAAAGGAAACTTTGTTCCTTACATTAATTAAAAATTCTAGGAAACATAGCACATTTCTGATTTGTATGCATTTATTTATTTTTTCTAAAGTTGAAAACAGGGAGGCAGTCAGACTCCCGCATGCACCCAACCGGGATCCACCCGGCATGCCCACCAGGGGGCCATGCTCTGCCCATCTGGGGCATTGCTCTATTGCAACCAGAGCCATTCTAGCACCTGAGGCAGAGGCCACAGAGCCATCCCCAGCGCCCGGGCCATCTTTGCTCCAATGGAGCCTTGGTTGCGGGAGGGGAAGAGAGAGAGAGGAAGGAGAGGGGGAGGGGTGGAGAAGTAGATGGGTGCTTCTACTGTGTGCCCTGGCCGGGAATCGAACCCGGGACTCCTGCACACCAGGCCAACGTTCTACCACTGAGCAAACCGGCCAGGGCTGATTTGTGTGCATTTAGAAAAATAGACATGTTAGAATATATTTTATCTAAATATATGGACTGAAATATAGGCTATCAGTATGTTTTCAAGGGAGTGGAAAAAAATTTATGTACAGCACATTTTGAAGAAGCTTTCCATGTTCCAGTTGAAATCATGCTTAATAGTTTAGTAGCATGCTTCATTAATGGGAAGAACTGGTCCTGAATGGATTATTATATAAAAAGGTTTTTTTAAAAAAAAATAGAGTACAGTTAAATCACAGGTGTGAAGAGTAGCAGACTTATATCAGACATTTTTGTTGTTCTCTTTTTAATGCTATGAGGTGTTTCAGAAGTACAGAAATGTAAAATATAAGAACTGTCTTTCTATTCTACATATTCTAAAAAAACCCAAACAGCCTTGGAATATAGAGTCACAAAGTTTCAATCACCAACTCAGAGATTACCTTTTACTTATTGATTTGGCATTTTGAAAAATATTCATTTTTAAATTGTCCTTTGATTCTCTTATCAGTTGATGTTCACCCACTGCCGATTTGTGAGATTTTTCTCATAAGGGAAATAAAAGAAGGCAAAAGTATTCTGAGAATGCCTATTAGGGCATACTGAATTCAGTATAAATTTTCTTGTATTCTTAATGTATTTTTTTGCTACTGTTTTTCTGTGTGTTATTCTTCCTCATACTTCATTCCTGCTATCATTCATTTCCAGAGGCTATGCCTCGGAGGTCAGAGATAAATGGAGTTGTACTTTCAGGCTTGTTGGACTTAATAATTTGAGAGCTATAGAATGAAGGATCTAGTGAGGACTTGACACATAGAATCCCACAGTAACTCTACCATTTATTAGTTTCAGTTTCCTATAACATGACAAGAAAAGATGTAATGATACATTTTTTGTCAGCTAGGAATTAAAATATGACAAAAGCAAACCAAAATAACTCAGTTAATCCCCTGACAATTTCGTGAATACGTTCTTTTAAGGATCAAAATGTAAAGTTTAAATTCTGAATCACAGTTATTAGAGAATGTTGCTTACTAGTCCAGAATTCACACACTTGTTTGGTTTTCCCTTGTAAGTGTACAATTATGAAGGAGGTATAGGGTTTCTCCTTGTGTGATAGGAACACATTGTAATAGAATCCTCCATGCGTCACTCATTGCGTGGATTTTGTATTATTTGTGCTGAGAGAGGGAAACAACATGATTATCTTTTAATGCTGACTGATGTGATTCAGAACAGCGATAAGTCAAAAAAATGCACAGCAACTGGAGAGCAAATGTTGCCTCCATCAATTATCCCTGACAGATGAGGGGGTATTGGGAGGCAGACCTCTGTCATTACTGTGCTTCCACCGAGGCGGGGTGCACTAAAATAATCCTTACAGGTATATTTTAAGTGCTGTTGTAACCTAAGTATGAAATAGGATCTTTATTTACAGGAATTTTTATAAGCTTCAGACTCCTCATAGATGGCATGCATTAAATAATTTTGGTATTGTAAGAGAGTAAAATGGCGGAAAGAATACTAACCCCAAAGAGACCTACTTTGGTTATCCGAATCTTTGTCTAGTCGTCAGTTTGTAAATGGATTGTCTGCCTGGTGTGCTGCTCTTCTGGAGTGTGAGGAGGCCCGTGCGGCTGCAGAGGAAGTTAGGGGCCACTTTGCAGGCACTGGAACAATGCGCTCGCTTGTGGATTGAGTCAACCACGGCCTCAGGTCTCTACTGCTCATCACAGGCTTCATGGTCTCTAACTGGCCAAAGTCGCTTTGAAACCCTGTCCTACTTTTGCTTCCATCTCAATATCTCAGTGCTGTCCTGGCCACCCCTCATCTCCCCACAGGACTGAGAAGAATTGCTTGCTTCTCCGTGCTTTCTTTTGGTTTTGTTCCCTCATTTGCTTCCAATCTGGATACATTCCCTGACTTTCACTCCCCAAATTATCATTTCCCTATTATTCCTGCTGCTGCCTCCCTACTTTTCTTCCTTGTACTCCTTGTCAGCCCAACTCTGACCCTTCGCTTCCCTGTGAGAAGGCTGCCTGAGCCCCTCTTCTCTCTTCTCTCCTTTCTGCCAGTGTCCTCAGGACTTGTCTGCTGACTTACAAGACTGCCTATCCCTCAGTACAATGGAATCTTCCCTGTGATATTACTTATGTAACTAAGTCCTTAAAGTAGATTGTGGACTCTATTTGGTTCTCTTCTATGCAAATGAAAAAGAGAGGCTCGCCAATTCTGTTGGAGGAAGCTACCTGATGTCTAGGATAGCCCTGGCTCCCCAGTAATAGGCAGATACATCAGAGAGGTCACCGTTACCAGCATGCTGTGGAGTCTGGAGACCTCATTGAGAATATGGAGAAAAGGAAGAAAATTTGGTTGTATATTAGAAACATTGATTTAGTAAAAGTGGTGGCCAAAGACTGGTAAAACATATATTATATACGTATATATAAAACCTGAATTTGCCACATAAATAGTAATAATTTCCCATAATTCTTAATTATGCTAGAATGCCATGTGTCCTATAGAAAATCATATTTCACTAATTAGCAATCTATACTTGAAAGTTTTTTTCAAGTATATACACACACACACGTATATACATATACACATACATAAATATCCACACGCATGCTCAGCCTTGTAAAGGTAGCTCAGAATCAGATATGTGGGCATAGTAGATGAGGTTTAAAGTCTTGACTTCGAGTACTTCAAGTACTATGATTTAGTGGTTAGCATTAACATTTACTGTACAGTGCATTGATTGAAATAAAACAGATTTCTTATTTTTCGTCCCTTTCTATAATTTGAATATTTTTCTGTATTTGCTACCAAAGTGTGACATACATAGCTGTGATTGGCAATCAAAGGGTTAAATCAATCTAAACTATTTTGTTACCCATGATGGGTTTATTCAAGTTCAGATCAGTAAGGAGCAGAGTGGAGAGGCTACATGTTTCTGTCATAACTGATAAGAGAAGGGAGTGAGAATTTCTTTGTGGAAAACAGTGCTGGCTTTGAGTCAGCTGGATATGCCTGTGGGCTTGTGACCTTGGAAAAGTTTCTCACTTCCTCAAACCTTAGGGTCCTCCTGTTATACTGGCAATAGAGTAACTAGTACATAATAAATACTCAACAATGGTAGATGGCAACATCAGCATCATTATCATTAAAAGGCAATTGTATAAAAGGAAAAGCCAAGTATTTATTGAGTGTCTGTGAGTAGCTATTGTCAGATCTCTGTGGCCTTTCACTTAAGCTGTCCATTCGTCCTTAAAGTCACCTGGTGAGGTAAATGGTTTTGGAGAAGAAATTGAAGTAAATGGTTTTGGAGAAGAAATTGAGGTGCAGAGAGGTTAGGGAAGGCCTGTGATGAGAATTTAGATCTAATAATCCCAACACCAATGTTTAGCCTCATTGTCCAGCAGCCAAAAGGTTTCAATTCTGCAAAACTCTGCACATACCATTTCATTAGATTTTGTGTCTGATCTTCTTTTGTTAATGGTGAGTTAACAATTTTTTTCTTTAACATTTTGCAATAAAATATAGTAACCCTTCTCAGAGATAGTTTGGGGGAAAAATAACTAGGAAAGTTTTAGGTAAATGTATAATACATATATCCAAAACCAATTACTAAAGGAAACAAGGCATTTAATGATGCTGTTTCTCTTTGACTTAGGGCCTGTATTCAAGTGTCAGCCTGATACTGAGGCCCAGTCCATCAGTGGACCTGTGCAGCGGTGGCTGTTGTCACAGGGTGGTTCCTCTCTTCTGCCCTCCAACTCTAAGTGCCCTTTCCTCTGCCCTCACCCTTACAACACACCCGCCAGGGTAGTTACCCTGGGGCTGAGGAGTCACATGGTAGGGGGGTGGGAATAAAAGTGGAGGGGAGATCAGCAGAGCAGTGAAGGCCCTAGCCCGAAGGAGAATAAATGTCAGGCAAATTCAAGATAATAGAATGATATCCTTGCCTGACTAAGAAATAGCACCCAAAGGCAGGTACACAAGGGTTCTGAGCCGTGATAACATCATTGGAGGAAGAACAAGGCTCTTAGTCAGGTTCTGTGAGCATCTGAAGCTTCTTAATGATCTCTGTTATGGTCATTACAAGCCTTTTGTGCAGAGGGAGAGGTAAAATTGTAAATGCATAAACCTGTACACAAAGGAAAAGGGCCACGGCTCAGGTGGAAATGATTTATTTCTTAGAAAGTGAGTCTCACTCCTTTATAGTCACACAAATATAGGGTGGGGCAAAAGCAGGTTTACAAATGTGAGTATGCTGAACACAGTTTATCCTTGTATTAGTATTTATTCATTATTGTATTATATGAACAAGTGTGAACTGATTTTTGCCCCACCTTGCATTCAGGTTTTTTTAAATAGTTGACAAAAGTGGAAAAAAGGGAATTTTTTGAAGTCCCATACGTAGGACTTACGGTTGCCTAGGAAAGGACTGATTTTGCAAACTGACCCTCAAATGCCGTGCCTCAAGTCACTCAGAGATGTGTCCGGAGCTTGTTGACATTGAAAAATCAGCAAATTGAGACATCAAAGGAAAGAAAAGTCTGTGGAAAGATGTTGGCTCTGCAATTTCAAGACAGATATATCTTGCGTAACATGCGGGTCAAGGTGAAACTCCCGGGCGATGATGAGAAAGCAGAAGACTCAGGTTTGCAAGCAACAGAGGGAGAAACCTGATCTCTGCAGGGACATGTTGCTTTGCGATAAAGCAGATATCAGAGTCGGGTTTTAGGTCATCAAGTGGTCATCACTTAAGCTTGCTAGAGCACGTCTTCAAAGCTTCCTTTGAAAATCTTTTGAAAGAATGTTTTTCTTAAATCAAAACCTTTGAAACCTTGAAGAAACCCTTAATCTTGAATTTTTTAAGAGGTAATGCTAGGGTATCGCATACCATAAATTCTAAATATGAATTTGTTATTCTCTGTGATTGAATCACATGCACTAGAAAGCTTGCAAGTATAGATGGCTAATTAATTAAATATGGTTTTCTGTGGAACATAAGGCGTTTAAGCATAATTAAGAATTATGGGAAATTATTATTTATGGGGCAAATTCAGGCTTGAAATATATTCCATTTCCTAGGAATAGAATTTAAAATGCAGGTAAGGATGATTTATACTGTGTCTGTCCTACAGCCTTGAGAAATAGGCAAGAAAAGGTGTCCATTTATAAGAACCCAATAATGCGCTATTCATTTAATAGAAAAATTTGAGGCATTCTGCCAGGTCCAGCCAAGTGCTGCTGCTAAAGTCTGTATCAGCCCGTGCAAATGACCAGAGGCTTGCGAATGCTTCCCAGTGGAATTCCTGCTTCCTAGGCCATAGTGGTATCAATTAAAGTGTTAGAGTAAAAATGGGAACATGGAAGTAGAGTATCCCATTATGGTGGAGATGTTAAGGTTGAATAAATGAAGAGAAAAAAACCCTGAACTTTCTTTTCCAGATTTCAACATTTACATTATAACTGTGAGAAATTTCAGCTAGAGGCATTGTCTAATGCAGGTGATAAGTAATACTCAATTCCTAAGTGCAGGGCTGCAGAAAAGGCAAAAGTGCGTAAGCTCACTTCCCTGGCAAAGCCACTTGCATGATGTCAATTGGATTATTTTAATGGTTCACTTTTTCATCTAGAATTTCTTTTTTTCACCTGTTTTTTGTTTTTTCATGCAGCAGCCTTATTCTTGTCTACTGGTTTGTTCTGTATTCTTCTTTTTATCAGTTTGAACATTTGAAACCTGCTTAAGTCTTTTTCCATGTGTTCTGGTTGGGATGCAGAAATCTCTAGTGTATGGTGACTAATGCTTCTCACATGTGTGTGTCTGTGTTGTTAACCTTGTACTTGCTTAGGGTTACAGGCATTTTACTGGGATTGTTTTTCAAAGACATCCCTTGTGCTCCAGTGAAGAAAGAGTACCATACTTACAAAGAAGTTAAACATTACTCCCAGACCAATCATATATCCAGTTTTCTATTTGGGGTCCATAAGTCACAGGGGTACTGTGAGTCTGGACATCCAGGCCTGAGCACAGTCCAGGCCTCGGTTTCCAACTTCTTGGAACGTCTTTCTTTTGACTCCCAGTGAAGGCTGATGGCATGCCTCTCATCCTTGGCAGGGTATTGGTTAGTCCTGCAAATGGAGAAACCCTCTAGGGCTGTGTGCATTTAGCTGAGGTCACAGTCTCCTTTTGACTAGACTCTATCCCTTCCTTCGATTGCCCTCAGATACAGCCTGAATCTGGCACCTGCCTGCTGGATTCCTCTCTCTTCTGGATCCAGGAGATTTTGTACTCCTACTTTCAAGCTTAACTAAGTAGTAAAAATGTGTATTTGGTAATTTAATGTGTTTGTGTCTAATGCAGAGATTTTTCCAATCAGCTCAATTCATCATACAGAACTGAAGTCACCAAATTACTTTTCCCAAAAAGTTTATAATTTACTATGCCACTAGCAATTCATGAGAGTATTCATTTCTTCATACTGACATTAGCAATCAGTGTCATATAAAATATTTTTCCCAATTTAATATTTGAAAACGATACCTTACCACGTGTGCTTTTTATACCACAGTACATGCAATTTTATATAGCTGGTTCACAAAGTAAAAGCAAGCAGGTATAGTGGGCTTCTCTGAGCAGAGGTGTCAGAAATGTATGCATAAGAGAATTTGTTCTTTGACCTTGCACCATTTTTCTTCTTGTGTTCTTGGGTTGTTGCTGGAAAAGGAAAATCAAGACTGTTGTTTAGCCAGTTCTTTTCTCTCCTCCTCCATAGTCACAGGCCAGTTCACGAAAGGGAGAAAGGCAGGTTATGCAGACAAAGAGGGCAGGTTTGTTTGTGCTGCAGGAGCCCTTGTTTCTTTGAAACACTTCCTGTCAAATCCTCTGAGAGATATGACACCTAGACAGTAGATTGTTTTCACTTGCTTAGAAGCAGAAGTGATTCTTTTTCAGATGACGCCATCTCTTTCTAGGAAGAGTGAGAAGGAAGTGAGAGGCAAAGGGGGGGATGAATGCCATCAAGAGCTTATTCACATAATGTGTCAATATGCCACAGGACTTTGGTTCATAGCAGCTGACTATTCCTGGCATTATAATTAGATAAAGACTGTCTTTCTCTTTTCTTTCTCTTCTCTTTTCTCTTCTTTCTCTCCCCTTCCTTCCTTCCTTCCTTCCTTCCTTCCTTCCTTCCTTCCTTCCTTCCTTCCTTCCTTCCTTCCTCTCTCTCTTTCTCTTTTTCTTTCTATCTTCAATAATGCAGTAATAATCATAGCCGCTGTTTACTGAGTATCTGCTATGCCTCTGTGCCTCTGTCAGGTGCCATTTTCTGTGATTGTCAGTTTCTTGATCCAATTATTTTAGCCTTGTTAACAATGCTATGTAATTACTCAAAATTCACTTGGTTAGGTAATGTTGTAGAGCATTTGCAAACATTCATTAGTGTGGCTGCATCTTTCATTGAATTAGAGACAGAAGTTTTACATGAGAGAACAAGGAAGTACTAGGTTCTGAAGAAGTCACTTTTAATTTAAAAATGATTGCTTAATAAGAACCAAGTATTTCTTTCATGGTATTTTTTCATACAGTGCTTTGTTTGCCATTGCATTTTGTTTCTTTCTTTCCTTTACTCTTCCTCCTTTGTATCCACTTCCATTAGCTGTGCCATTGAAAGAAATTCTTCCTGGTAAGATGTTGACCGCCAGCCCTGTTTTTGGTGCTGAATTATTTTCTTTCTTTTTTCTTTGTGTGTCTGTGTGTGTGTGTGTGTGTGTGTGTGTGTGTGACGGAGATAGAGAGAGACAGAGAGGGACAGATAGGGTAAGACAAACAGGAAGGGAGAGAGATGAGAAGCAGCAATTCTTCATTGTGGCACCTTAGTTGTTCATTGATTGTTTTCTCATACGTGCCTTGACCAGGGGGCTACAGCAGAGCGAGTGACCCCTTGCTCAAGCCGATGACCTTGAGATTTCAAACCTGGGTCTTCTGCGCCACCACCTGGTCAAGCTGAGTTCTTGTCTTTTTCCTTTGTCTTCGTATGCATGTCAGTGGGAGCTGAATGGGTCACATCAAGAGGTACTGGCCGAAAGTTATTTTAAAATCAAAAGCCATTTTCTTTTTAAAAAGATACTCATGGAACAAATATATATATATATATTGAATTTTATTAAAAGCCTAGATTAAATAAAAGATATAATCAAAGGTGGTTTGATATCTTGTTATTTAAAAGAGAAAACATTTAACATGAAGCATAAGACACTTTCAAGGAATAAAAGGAAAGTGAGGCATTCTAGGTGTTTTCAAATATTTTAAATATATTTAAATATATATAATACTAAAATAGAAAGCATTACAAAGACCTATATTCTGGTAAGCATAACAGAATGGGGATTTTTAAGTTTGACTACCTTACCTGACAAGATTTGGGAAGTTTTTGCAAATTGACATTTGAAAATGTTAAACTGATAATATAGGATAACTACAATGAAAACATTTTAAATATACTCTATCATATTTACAGTGTGTTTTATATACAGAATTATATTAACACTACATATACCCATTATGGGTAGCGGTTCACATGTATATACTGTTTTGGGGCTTCTGTTTAAAATATATTTTGATAGTGACTATAATTTAACAGGTGCTTCTCTAAATGGGAACTGTCTCCAGACAAAATTCAGGGCTAATATGTTACACAACTCCAGAGGGTGCCATTTATGTAGACAGGCTCAGGTAGTACAGTACATATATTATATTTCCTGGGTCAAGGCAGAATGGATGGCCCCGAGTAAACTAGGTGCTCCAGAATAGATTCGAAGCTCTTCTGTGCTTTTATCAAAATACTATTGTAGAGAAGATTTTTTGAATAACAATGATCGTAATAACTAATACTAAGTTTGTACTGCACTGCAAGCTTTACTCTAAGTGCCATGCATACATTAGCTCACCAACTCCTTGGGAAAACAATAAGTTGATGAAACCAAGGCACATAGAAGTAGATCAAATTATATTCAGTATACAGCTCTGCTTCCCCCTCTTTTTATTTTGATTAAATGATTTGGTACAGCTATTAATGGAACAGTATGCTTTCTGATGGTGGAAATAAGATATTGGTTCTTCTGTATACCTATTACATCATCCAACCTTAGCTAGAATAATCATCCTCAAGGAAGAATTGAATCTTTTAGCCAATTATTGTTAGAAAAAGTTCAAAAATCAAACCCACCAAAACCAAGTGTTTCATATTCGTTAGATGCTTGACATTTTGATGGTAGTAATAAACACTCTCATTCCTTTAGTGACTCTTTCATTTACGTGGGGTAGAATTTTCTGAAAAGTCCATTTTTATAATATAGGGAAATTCATTATTTAATTAAAAATTAATACTATTTCAGGTCAAGGTCATTCATCTCTTACTTAATTTATAATATAGTATTAATGAGGACTTAGTCATTTGCTTGACTGGATTCAAAGCTGCTTCCCGATGAATGACATTGATCCTGCTTATGATATTGTTTAGACCACCTGTGTCCTGAGATGAACTAGTCCTGCAACTATATACATTTGTCACATGTTTATTTTAAAATTTATTTTAGAGAGGAGAGAGAGAGTGAGAGAGAGAGAGAGAGAAAGAAAAGGGGGAGGAGCACGAAGCATCAACTCCCATATGTGCCCTGACCAGACAAGTGCAGGGTTTTGAACCGGTGACCTCAGTGTTCCAGGTTGACGCCCCATCCACTGCGCCACCAGAGGTCAGGCATATTAGTCACATGTTTTTATTTTCACAGAGAACAATCAACATTGCCATTTAAATACTAGTGACTGTCACCTAACACTTAGTAGCCACTTAGTTTTCTTGATATCAGTGTATATACTGTTTAGTGTTTATTAGCTTAACAATAACCCATAACCTTCTGATCAACTAATCTAGTGTTTATTAGAAGGTCAACAAAAATTGTTGATATTCCAGAAAAGGAAGTAAAGGGACACATTAAGTGCCCTGCCTGAAGTCACATTTTCAAAAAGCTACAAACCTAATCTGCATTACTTTTATATCCTTCTAAAATCGCTCTTCATATAATTAGTGTTGATTTTAAAAATAACCATGTATTAGATGTATCAGACCTCTTTTTAAAAGTTCATACTTTTAAAGTCAGCAATTTTATGAGTTTTCCTGAAAAAATCAGAAATCCACATACATACACACACATATACACAAATACTCATCACTAAGATATACACTCCTATATTCTGTAGTAGAGAAGATATGGAAAACTCTAAATGATGATAGTAGATACTGATTCACTAATGGGACACCCATATATGCAGAAGATACTTTAAAATATTTTAGAAAGGAAATATGGTTATTTCGTGTTTGTAATCATATCATGATATAATCGTGAATGCAAATTATAATAGTTATATGGTATAATTTTTTTATTTTATTACATTTTATTTAAATTATATATACATGTATAATCATATAGCAGATAAATGTGGATACTACAATATAAATCAATATTTATATTGTCTGTATTTTTCCATATTTTCCCATCATCTTAAAGAAGATAGTAATGTAGGAGATAAACTCTGGTAGACAAAGACTTGGTTTGGGGGTGAGCACACAATACAGTATACAGAGGTGTGTTGTAGAATTGAGCACCTGAAACTTGTATAATTATGTTAACCAGTGTCACCCCAATTAAGTCAATTAAAATGAGAAAGAAAAAAAGTAATGTAAAAAAAGAGACAGACTTTCCCAAAGATGCAAGAATTTTACTTCCTGAGATACTCATTCTGTAATGTTTCAGGGATATTCATGGCTAAACTATTTCTAAGAGCTAACATTTGGAAATGACCTCAAAGTCCACCAAAAACAGATTGGATTAATAAAATATGGCATATTTATATGTGGGATACTAAATAGCATTCAAGTGAAAAAACTAAATCTTTATCTGCCAACCTAAGTAGGTCTCAAAAGATGTTTAGTGAAAAAAGGCACAACACAGAACAATATATAGAAATGGGTACACTTATACATGCAAGCATGAAGAGGGCTTGAAAACCTGCCTTCTAAGGATAGTGGCTGCCGCTGGGGAAGAAATGAGAAAATGAGAGCATTGGGGAAGATCAGAAGAGACTTTAGCATTTGTACTATTTTGTTTCTTAAAATATATACAAATGTACATACATAAATGAAAGTCTAAGCAAATACAAGTTTAGCATTATTATTGCTAGATGGCAGGGATATTTATCATTATTGTAAGAGCTTCTCAAAAAAATTAAATACTGAGTTCAAAGAGAGAAAGTAAGATGAAATAGAGAACACTGACAAAGTGTGCAGTGAAAGAGAAAAATAAATACCATTTAGGGGAATATGGTGTCAACAGAAGAATTTTTTTTTTTTCTCAGTTCAAGATGGGATACTTTAAAGCTGTGATTTCAGGCTGAGTCATGACTCATTAATGAGTTGTGAAATCAACTCAGTGGGTCGTTGGTGCATTAGTTTAATGGAATCTGTTCAGAAAAAATGTTTAGCTTAGCAGGCATGAGCCTAACAGTCTTAGAAAGTCCTTCTTGCAAGTTGGTGCCTTGGCTGACACGTGGGAACTTGAGTGATCAGCATTTTCTTACATTGACCTGAAACTTTCCCTAAAAATGGGCCACTGTCCCTAAACTGTTTGTGCACACAATATAGTTCATCCTGAAAACTTGCTTTTCTTTCAGGAGTCTGGAATTGTGGTACATGCCAGACCGAGGAAGCTTACCTGGGCTGTCCTCAGTAAAAACCGTGGCACTCAGATCTCTAACGAACCAGAACATTCACATACCTTGTTCATCGCTGCGTTTTGCACAAGGCCACTGGGAAAACACTCTTGGAAACTTACACCTGGTTTTCTATGGACTTCTCCCATGTGCTTTTTCTCTTTGCTTATTTTCCCTTTTGCTGTCATAAATCTTAGCTGTGAATACAACTAAAAAGAAAAGAAGACATGGCCATATAAAAATATCTTTTGGAAAAGGCTTTTGATGACACTGCCTCTCATGGTAGTCAGTGTATTTTACGGGAAGTGTCATACAAATTTCCTTAGAATTTCAGGTAAGAAAAACTTTTTCTCCCAGTGAGTTAGAATGCTTTATAAAAAATTGGATAATAACAGCTATTTACCCCTGGTTTTTCCCATTCTTCTTTGCACTGGGAAACACAGAGTTAAATCTGGGGATTAATTAGGGCTGTCCTGAGCAAGGTTTTTAATCAACACTAGTTCTTTGATGAACTGACAGGTAGGTGTTTGTTGGCCTCTATTTTTTAGCTTTATTGCACTTGTTTGTCTTATTATAATCTGCTTTAGGATTCTGTGAAATTATAAATTAGGTATAAAAAATAAGTACATGAATGCTTAAACTAGAAAAAATAGTCTATCAGAGAATAAAAGGTTTCTGGTTAGGTAGTGTTATTGGGGGAACTGTACACATTTCTCCCTACTTGGTCTTAGGATCATATGTTTTATAGACCTCTCAAATCAAGTACATATAATCCTGTGATTAAAATAGGGATTAAAATTTTTCCTTAATTATGTGTATTTAAGTTATTTGGGAAGTTATTAAGTTTTAACTGAGTGTATATTTTTACAATGTGGGCACCAATCGCTTTAATTTTTCTGTTCAAATTGTGTTCGGTAGTTAGGTTGGCATAAGCATAGCATTACAAATGGATTAACACATTCAGTGGTAAAAGATTAAAATAAAGCATATAGAATTACAAAGCCAATGATATAGAGAAGCATTTACTCTTAACAAAAGTTACCACATTATTATTCTTAATCATTTTGTAATGCGTTTTAACTATTTTTGGTTACACACAGCTTTCTAATGGTGCACCATCAATGGAATTAGAGTTTTTGTAAGTATAACCACTAGCATTTTTAATGCCAACTATTCAAAAGTGTGTGATAAAGTAACTTGTAAGTTTATCCATTATAGAGGCATGGCAAATGGGCCTCTTTCTTTGGCATTAACATCGATTAATGAAGCACAGAACCAATAAATACTATTGCTTCATGTCTGTATTTTGTATTTTTAATAATTTCTTAGTTCCGATGTTACATTTGAGGAAAGTTACAATTTTATTTTCATAAGGCTAAGTGACTTACTGGAAATCCAGAAGGCACTGGTATAGATTAAAAATATATAAAATTATTTACAATTTTTTTTTCAGAAGTTGGCTTAATTCATACTTCATTTTGATACAACAGAATGAAGTCACTGTATTACTTCAAGGACAAATCTCCTTGAGTACAAGAATCTTCATTGAAAACATAACATCTTGTTTGTTTTAGTTAAAGCTTTCCAAGCACATTAACACTCACAAAAACTTGGATTTCAACTCACAAGGACAATGAGAACAAGGGGACAGACAACAGTGGACCAGAAATCCAGACTTCTTTTTATTAGAAGAGAATGGATGGAGGCATGACAGACTTACCAGAGCCATTTGAAACTTCGGTGATTAAAAAAAAGGAACACCGCCCTCACTGAGTGGTTCAGTGGATAGAGCATCAACCTGGTATGCCAGAAGTGATGGGCTTGAACCCTAGTCAGGGCACATAAGAGAAGGAATCAACACATGCACAATTGAAATGGAACAACTAAGTGAAACAACGAGTTGATGCTTCTCTCTCTCTCTCTCTTCCTTCATCTCTTTTTCTCTTTCTCTCTCAAATCAATGGAAACTGTTTTAAAAGGGGGGGATAGCAACAAGAAATTGTAGTCTACACTAGTGAATTTTAGAGTCTTTGAAATAGGAGACACCAGAATGCTTAGAAGATGATTAGTTGTGGAGCTGAAACTTGTAGAATTAGTTGAAAATCTGAATAAGGAAGAGCGACTTGCCCCCTCACCTCTCTGGAGCTTGCACAGTGGGTGAGTCCCTCTCCCCTGGAGGAACTGGAGGCTGGGGAGGGCTGCCACAGGCCCAGCGTTAGGAAGGAGGGCACTGCAAAGGAGCAATCTGAGGGCAAGTCCACATAGAGGGCAGTGAATCTTCTAGACCCTCTTTGGTCACATTCTCCAGCCCTGGGCACAGGACATACACTTCCAGGTACAAAGGATAACATTCTTCTCTACAGAGTGTGTCACCCGAGGAGAAATACCTAAGGTTAGTAACCGGGTGATTTCGCAGCAAAGTGGCCAGCTTGCCACATGGTTACAACAATGCAATCCGCCAGTGAAGCTAGCTCACAGATCTTTCAGCTTCTTACTGCCTCAGTCTCCTCTGAAATATGGATTACGTGATGCCCCCATGGGGACATTCTCTACCAACATGGGGGAGGTGAAGCAAGACAGGTAACGTGCAATCCAGGAAGCTGGGGACAAAAACACAGGAGAGAAGGAGCAGGCCCAGCACCAGTCCATTTCAGAGCAGGACAGAGCTCCAGCAAGGGTGCTCTATGAAAAAATTGGAATGGATGAACTTGTTTTCATTGTGTGAAAAATAATCTTCAGGGAAAGCTTAGAATTCAGTTGGAGAATTTTATAAAATATTAGTAATGGTATAGAAACCTAGAAAATAGAAAAACCAAGAAATTGTTAAGTCCTAGGGATGCAATAGTTATATAAAAATAAAATGTTATTAAACTATAAGTCTCAGTAGTAAATAATATATATTACTTATGTAGTCACTATATTCTAAATATGGATTATGTATTTATTTTTTTAGCAAGGCGGGGCAGAGACAGGGACAGACAGGAAGGGAGAGAGATGAGAAGCATCAATTCTTTGTTGCAGCACCTTAGTTATTCATTGATTGCTTTCTCAATTGTGCCTTGACTGGGGGGGGGGGGGGGGCTACAGCAGAGTGAGTGACCTATTGTGCAAGTCAGCGACCTTGGGCTTCAAGCCAGCGACCGTGGAGTCATGTCTATGATCCCACACTCAAGCCAGCGACCTCGCACTCAAGCTGATAAGCGCACACTCAAGCCAGCGACCTCAGGGTTTCAAACCTGGGTCCTTAGCCTCCGAGGCTGAGGCTCTATCTACTGCGCCACCACCTGGTCAGGCTAAATATGGATTACTAATTAACAAAAACTGGTGGCACAACTCTATTGGGTGGAAGGAAATAAGTAAAATGATGAGAAAGGTATGAGGGTTCTAAATTTTAATCTTATAAGAATATTCTCTAGAAACATAGAGTTAATAGCAAAAGAAATAGATAAGAGTTGAGAATTCTTTCCCTCTCAGAATAAAGATTAGAGTTGGGTCTCTGTTTTTATTATTAATTAATTTATTTATTTTTGTATTTTTCAGAAGTGAGAAGCAGGGGAAGGGGAGTGGGGGGCATACAGACAGACTCCTGCATGTGCCCAACCAGGATCCACCCGTTATGCCCACCAGGGGGCGATGCTCTGCCCATCTAGGGTGTTGTTCCTCTGCAACCTGAGCCATTCTAGCACCCGAGGCAGAAGATGTGCAGCCATCCTCAGTGCTGGGGCCAACTTTATTCCAATGGAGCCTTCGCTGCGGGAGGGGAAGAGAGTGATAGAGAGGAAGGAGAAGGGGAAGGGTGGAAAAGCAGATAGGCGCTTCTCCTGTGTGCCCTGGCTGGGAATCAAACCCCGGACTTCCACATCCTGGTCCAACGCTCTGCTGCTGAGCCAACCACCAAGGCTCTGTTTTTATTATCAATATTGTCAGAATCATTTGACTTTTAAAAATAACACACATATATAATATTGACAAAAATAGAGTGTACAGTCACATAGCCACGTGACTTTTAGGCTACATTGATAATATTTCATTGTTCTGTGACCCTAGGAAATGTACTTAACTTTTGAACAGCCTTAGTTTCATCATTTGCAAAATGGGGATAATGATGGTAATTACAGTAATAAAAATTCCCTCTTGAATGTTATGAAGAGAACAAAATGACACACTTGGTATATGTTACCAATGTTCTAAAGCAGGGGTCGGGAACCTATGGCTTGCAAGCCAGATGTGGCTCTTTTGATGGCTGCATCTGGCTCACAGACAAATCTTTAATAAAAAAATAACAACCTTAAAAATATAAAACATTCTCATGTATGACAATCCATTCATTTCCTACCGCACATGTTCATGGTTGTGCGTGGCTGGAGCCAATCACAGCTGTCCTCCGTGACAACACTAAATTTTTATTGGACAATGTGTAACATACACAGGTCGTTGTATGGCTCTCACGGAATTACATTTTAAAATATGTGGCGTTTATGGCTCTCTCAGTCAAAAAGTTTCCTGACCCCTGTTCTAAAGTCTTAAAATAATGATAATACTATTTTAATATTTTACTACAAAAATATTTTATTCTTTAATCCATTAACTTTTGGATAGGCTATAGGAAATCAGATTGCATCTGATTTGGCTTTACTTAATTACTTGTAAATCCAGATATGATCATGTCTGGATATTTCATTAATTTCTAGCTAAAGGTCATATCACTAATAAAGATTTTACTTCTGAGGACAGGTCGAATTACTTATTAGGGCATTTTGTTTTGTTTTAGGTCTTCTATTTTAAAGTATTAGATTGTATACTATATTTTTAAATGAGTTTTCAGCTTATATCTACTTCTATTGCTAAGCATTTTGAGAGTTCTAAGGTGGATTTTCATGATTTTCAGTGTCTTACATACAGTAAAACCTTCCTTCTTGTCAAGTGCATAGCACATTGTTAGTGCTCATTTCATGTTCCAGAACAAGTGCAAATAATGGCTACAACTTACTTGAGATAATTTTGAAAATTTTATTTTTACTGTGTTATATATTTGGTAATGCAGCTATTTGACTCTTTATGGCATTTTGGGTTCTATGCATGTTTAAACTGACTGTTAGAATCTGTTTCTAATACCTCAGGCAAATTTACTGAAGAAGACCACTGGAGCGTTGAGTACTAGGTACATGTATTTTCTGGACTACTTTTGTCACCAATAGTTTGCCATGCATTCTTTAGTTACCTTTTATGTGGGAATGCTTTATCTCTTCAACTAGATTTAAAATACTTTGGGGAAAAATGTGAAAAAGATTATGGTCTATGAATATATGTACTTATTTTTGCAAAAAGAAACACAAGAAGGATATACTAGAAACAGTGGAATGGTTACCTATAAAGATGGGTGAGAGTGGGGTAGAATGTAGAGTAGGAAGAAAAATACTCTGAGTGTGTGTGTGTGTGTATATGACACACTTGGTATATGTTTTATCACTTCATAGTCTTTGATAAACAATCCCCTAATTTTTGTGAGCAGTATATATATATATATATACATAATATGTGTATCTTATGTACATATATACATATATTATGTACATATATACATGTATTATGTAGATATGTCTATCTACATAATAGATATAGTTTTTACTTTAAACCATGTTAAGATTTTACACATCAGCCTGACCTGTGGTGTCGCAGTGGATAAAGCGTCGACCTGGAAATGCTGAGGTCGCCGGTTCGAAACCCTGGGCTTGCCTGGTCAAGGCACATATGGGAGTTGATGCTTCCAGCTCCTCCCCCCCATCTCTCTCTCTGTCTCTCTTCTCTCTCTCTCTCTGTCTCTCCCTCTCCTCTCTAAAAAATGAATAAATAAATAAAATAAAAATAAAAAAGATTTTACACATCAAAAATAAAATTTAATGAAATATATTACAAAGAAAATAATCCTGAATCTAGAATATAAACAGAATTATGGGAACTAAATGATCAAACTGATTGCATAAAGATGCAAAAAAAATTAACCTCAGACTACTTTAAACACAGTACTTTGTGCTTTTTCTGAGAACCAAGAGAATTTCAAATAAGTCTTGATTTTACGTAGTGGCTTGTTGTTGCTAGTTTATTGGTGTAGCAATTAGGAAACTTACATATGTATTGAAAAATAAAGCAAATAAATAAATGTGTTGATATTAGTTTTTTCACCATGGAGAAAAGAGAGATAAATATGGAATGAGAGAAAATGAGAAAGAACCCTGTAGCATTGGGTTAGAATTGGAAACATCAGTTTGAAATGATCAGATTTAAAATAAAGGAAAAATATATTTTAAATATGTTTTATTTTTAAATATATATTAAATTTACATATAAATATAAAGTTATATACATATATGCATATAAGTCTTTAATAATTCTGGTTAACAAAGGGCCTAGACAGTGATACCCCAGTAGAAGAAGCTTGGATCTTGTTTTCAAAATATTATTCCCCACAAAAGAAATCTGGTTCTTTGGAAGTTTAGCTCTAGGAGAGAGAGACAGAGACAGAGAGATTGTTTCAAACTTAGAAACTAGAAAGAAATGGAAGGGACAGATTATGTCATGCATTCTTTTATTTTTTTTTTAAAAGTACATTTCCCCATATATAAGATGCACCTTAATTTTGGGACCCGAAATTTGAAATAAAATGTATTACATAAAGTTATTGAACTCAAGTTTTATTCATCATAAAGTTTATACAACTCCTTATCACTGTCAAAACTCCCATCCATTAGCTTGTCCTCATCTGTGTCTGATGATGAATCACTGTCTTCATATTTTGCCTTTTACTGAGTTCCGTCTATGGCATTTGAAATGCCACACTTCTTAAATGACTTGACCACAATCTCAATCTTGATATTATCCCAGGGTTTTTTCACCCAGGTACAAACTTCTCCTGTAGTTGGTTTCTTCACTCTTCCTGCTGGTGTCAAATTGTCTACAACAATGAGCGCAAAAACAAGCACGGAAAAGTGGGAAATGCAAGTAAAAAAATCTACAACCACTATATAAGACGCACCCCGTTTTTAGACCCCAAATTTTTTGAAAAATGGTGCATCTTATACATGGGGAAATACAGTACGTTAGCAAATTCTTTGACAGTACAGAGACTTAGAGAAGATCTTGATTTTGTGAAAGAAATGGTGTAGAATTGAAGGCAATCATCATGTTTCCTAGACTGTGGGATAGATCTTTGTTAAATGCTTTGAAAATATGCAATCAAATAATACTGAGACATTAAAATGAAAATCTCTAAGTTGCTAATTCTGGTGAACCCCCCCCCTCTTTCCCTTTGAGAATTGTCTGTGGCCATCTGTTTATTGGGGAAAAGTCTACACAACTGTAATAGAGACTAACATGAAATACACTAAAATGATAATATGTTGCCAACTTTGCGTATCAGATTGAAGTCACAGTTTGCCTCCTACCTCAGCCAGCTTTATGAAATACTACACAGTAAAGCCAGGCATGGCCCAGACGTGCTGGGCGGGCACTGCCCCTGTCTCAGAAGCCAAGTGCTGTGCTCTCCTTTGCTGCTCTTTGCAGCGTGGCTGTTCTTTTTCCTGTGCCAGACTTTCCGCCATCAGCAGGACATTAGACAGAATTGTTTATCGTAATGATAAACAACTACCAGCGCAATTAAGAGACACCCTCTGGCTTGAGGTCAGACATCTGCCAAGGCTTTGATTATTTTATTTCAATTTATTTCAACAAATAAATATGAAGTGCTTACTGTATGCAAGACAGGGGCCTGGTGATTTTCTAAGATACCAAGGTAAATAAAATGCGGTGTGTGCCTATCAGAAGTATATAACAGAGGAAAGGACGCTTGAGACAATGACATCAATGTCTATTAAAAGGTGGAGAATGAGAAGTGATTCAAGAGTCAGCCCAGAAGCATTCAGATCCCCCCTCTTTTTTGTGCTGTCATGTAGGTCTTTCTAAAAATGGAGGTTCGGATCCCAGTTATCCAGATGGTTAGGGACATTTACAGAGCCATGATTCATGGATGTGCGGTCCGCTTGTATTTTTTTAATTGCCCTGCTTTCTAATGTTAATTATTGCAGCTAGCCTGCCAAGCAAACATCTGTTCAGGTTGGATGTTGGATACAGGCTTGTTGCTTTGGCTCATCTTGCTGGAATGTATTCTGACTTCACATGGAATTTTGTATCATCTCCGTGAATACTGCACAGTATAACAGAGCATCATGCTATTACAGGTCAACACACGGCTGGAAGACTCACAGAACAGGAGGAAGCAACAAATAAGTATGCTGATATATGTTAAAGGTTACAGTTAGTACAGTAAATGAATAAAACCAGACATCAAAATAATATCACCAATTATGCTTATCACATTAAAAGCAAAAATTGTGTAGGTTTCTATGTTGTTTTAGTTTGTATGCTTCTTTTTTGTTTTGTTTTTAATGATGGCACTCATACAGAGCAAGGCATGGTAAATGGTTACTATCATGGACTGCAAATAATATGGCTTTTGAAAAGCAGTTGGACAATATGTGTCAAGAGTCCTATAATAATCACATACTTTGTCCCAATCACTTCAATTCCTGGAATCCATCCCAAAAAAGTAATCTGAAATACAGAAAAAGCTTTATGCATGTAGTTATTCGTAATCGCTTTATTTATAATAGTGCAAAATTGGAAACAGCTTCCACAGGTTAATGTGGCTCATCTACTTTCTGAAATATTATACCATATTCGGAAATGATCATACAGATGGTAATAACATGGAAAATGCTCACGTTATGTTATGGAAAGGCAAGATTCCAAATTGAATTTGGAGAGCATGTGGAATAACTATGGTATATTCTAGAAAGAAATATATGACAATGTTGATATTGGTCATATTTGGGTAATAAGACAAAGCCTAATTTTTCTTCCTTTTCAGTTTGCTAAATTGCCTTTACAAAGCACTTTTCAGGTGCACAAACACAAGAGACAACCCAGACTTTCACCCAGCACTTTCCCACACCCCAGGCCCCCAGTGTGAGTCATATCTGTTTTTCTACTAGTTCTAGAAAGTGAAGCTCAAACAAGATCTCTTTGGTTTAAGGAAGAAAAATATGTTTCTATTCTCCCTCAAAAATGATGAGATTATTCAAAA
Organism: Saccopteryx bilineata; assembly: GCF_036850765.1. NCBI lineage: Eukaryota > Metazoa > Chordata > Mammalia > Chiroptera > Emballonuridae > Saccopteryx > Saccopteryx bilineata. The sequence continues at coordinate 21,126,925 of NC_089501.1, forward strand.
GTTACATAAAGCTTATATAGTTCCATTATATATAGGAGGGATCTGGTGTGATTTTGGTTGACCATAACAGTTTAGGCAATTGGTGTATTAAAAATTAAAATGATGGCCGTGGCCAGTTGGCTCAGTGGTAGAGCGTCGGCCTGGCGTGCAGAAGTCCCAGGTTCGATTCCCGGCCAGGGCACACAGGAGAAGCGCCCATCTGCTTCTCCACCCCTCCCCCTCTCCTTCCTCTCTGTCTCTCTCTTCCCCTCCCGCAGCCGAGGCTCCATTGGAGCAAAGATGACCTGGGCGCTGGGGATGGCTCCTTGGCCTCTGCCCCAGACGCTAGAGTGGCTCTGGTCGCAACAGAGCGACGCCCTGGAGGGGCAGAGCATCGCCCCCTGGTGGGCAGAGCGTCACCCCCTGGTGGGCATGCTGGGTGGATCCCGGTTGGGCGCATGCGGGAGTCTGTCTGTCTCTCCCCGTTTCTAGCTTCAGAAAAATACAAAAAAAAAAATTAAAATGAATGGCCTTTAATCAGAGCAGCCTAGGAACACGTGAAGGCATTGGACTATAAGAATGGGCTGACCCACAGAGAGGGCCAGAAGCGTTTCTTCCCCTATCTCCCAGCCTTTGTTCTTTCAGTTATCAGGTTGGGTGCAACAGCTGAGTCTGTGTCCAGCCATGGATATGTCTTCCCCGGAAGGGAGACTGGCCTTCCAGCCATATGAGGTCTCTGCCCTCAGAGTTAAAACTGCTCATTTGTATCTTCTTAAAGCTACTAATCAAAGCCAATTTGGCTCTCACTCCCTTCATTACTCCTAGAATCCCTTAATATAGTCCAGAACAGGCTATTAATTATTCTACCAACAAGGTAATGTTATGTACAAGGCAAAACAAATGAAATCACTTTTAGTTCCCTATAACTGATGCTGTACTTGGGTTAGAGGTCCCATGCTTTCCTTGGTCACCGGTGTCTCTGCCTCCTCATTGACCATAGTCCTCTGTAGCTGGAGACCCGTTACCTGATCATTACCTAGAAAGCCAACACCAGCTACATCAACCTCCTCTTGAATTTCAGCCAATATTTATAAGAACCCACTCTGTACCAGATTTTGAGGGAGGAATTTGAGATGCAAGAGTAAGCAAGGCACAGTTCCTGCCCTCAAAGAGTTTAGGGGATAGTGGGGAAAATAAGCAATCCCTCTGGAGTGAGATAGATACAATGACAGGCATAGGCTGCTACAGGTGATACAAGGTCCCCTAATGCAGTTTTGAGAGATTGAGAAAGTCTTTCAAAATGATTTGCCACCTGAGGTAAGACTTTAGGGTTTGGGCAAAAAACAAACAACCAAAGAAAAACCCAAACAAACAAGTAGGTGTGAAACTGTCCCAGGTCTAAGGAACAACTTATTCTAGGGGCACACCAGTGTATGACTCAGGGCGTAGCCTGCAATGAAGGAATGGCAGCAGAGAGTCCAGAAAAGTAGTCAAATCATGAACAGGGTCTTTATTTCACATACTGGGGAGTTTTCACTTAATCCTGGACACAAGGGTATTATTGAAATATTTAAATCACTCAAGTATCATGATCAGGTTTGTGTTTTGGAAGGAGTCATCCAGAGCCTGGACTGATTTAGAGGCAGCAGAGATCACAAGATGTAAATGGTTCTCTGAAGAGTGAATAAAGTAGAATTTTATTGACTGATTAATTGAAGGAGAAATGAGGCAAAATAAAAGTCAGGAGGAGTTAACACTTTGTTTTCTGGCTTCCATGCCATTCCCTGTGATAAGGAACATGAAAGAAAGTGGGCTGTCAGGGAGAGATGGGGAGGCACTGAGTTGGGTTTTAGTCTGAGTTTGAAGAATTTGACTGGAGACATGGAGTATGGAGTGTTTGTAGATATCAGAAGCTCAGTAGAGAGATCTGGGCTGCAGGTTCAGATGGGAAAGCCTTCAGTGTATGTGTACAGTTGAAACACTGGCGGTGGAGGAATAACACACAGAAAAATATCTCAGTGAAAATAATTTGTTGCAAATTAAACCTTAGAGACCCAGGAAACTTTAAGGAACACACAGGAAACTTTAAGGGATACACATTGGAAGAATCCACAAAAGGGACAGAAGGAAGTTTCCAAGAGAATGTGGTATCTTAAGGGTCAAGAAAGAAGCAGAGGTCAACAGTGTCAGTGCCACAGAGGAGGCAAGTGAGATAAGGATTCACAGGGATGATGACAACTGAGGCTGTTGCTAATTCTGTAGACTGAGTTAAAGTAGAGGGGTGCGACAGATAGCAGTGGTTTTGAAAATATGGACATAGACGCAAGAACACTAAATAATCTTTCAGTTTACTTGGCTGAAAATGAAAGGAGAATAAGGTACAAAGGTTAATAAGGAACATGCAGTTCTAATGAGTTTTTATTTCATTTACTTTTAATGTGGGAGAAACTTGAGCGTGTTTCTATGCTTAACTGTTGGGAGTTACCAGAGAGAGTTAAGACCCCTGACGGGATGGGTGGAAATAGTCGTCGTGGGAAGTTTAGGAAGCCCTGCTTTCTACTAAGAGGAACAGAAAGTGAAGGGGTTCTCATCACCTGATCATGCTGGATTTTGTCCTGTCAAGTGGGAGACTTGGTTGTTGATTACATATGTATCAGTCAGCTGAAAGGGAAGGTTGGAGGTGAGGCCTTGAGGAAGCAGTTGAAAACTAGAAATGGTTCACAGGTAAAGAAGGGGTGACATAGAGGGACCCAGAGAAGAGCTGCTGCTAAACAATGACATCACAGATGAGCTTGGAAACCATCTGCTTTTCTACAGGACTGTGCCTGGAGGAGACAGATGAAGGTTAGACTGCCTGTGGTTATCAAAGTACCATGTTTAGAAAGGCATTTACTGCATTTGATGGAGCATTTAAGAATTCCCAGTGACCTGGAGCAACATGGCATTATTATTCCAAGTGGCTAGTTTTGCCAAGTGTGAGTAGGCACCTGTAGGCACATAGTGAGACGTGCTCAGGCTCTGGCATTGACTGAGTTTGCCTGAAAGCTTCAGCACTTTGTGTCTGACCGTGGGCAAATTACTTACTCTTCTGTGCTTTGGGATCCTGGTGAGATCTTTACCAGGAAAAAAATGAGGGGATTGATAGAAAGTGTTTAGAACAGTGCCTGGATACTAAACATTCAATAATACTAGCTGCTGCTCTCATCATCATTCAATTTATTGGACAATACCAGAAGTTTCTAGAAGGTGTACAATTTAAGCCTTTCCTATAGAGCAGTGTTCTTCAACCATGGACCTTAAAAAAAGACGGCAGAGCACAAGCATGACATGAGTTCTCCATTTTTCTGTGGTACAGAGAATGCCATTGCGCATCCCCGTATTGAGAGGATAAAACTAAAACACATATTAAAAATCTTATCCAGGAAAAAAAGAGAGAATCAAAGTTAGATATTTATTAAGTCAGTCCTTTTAGAAGGCAAGTTTCCATATTCAGTCTGTAAACTCTCCAGGAATTGTGCTGCTTACCTGGGTGACACTGATTCCTTGGAAACCAAGTGGGTATGTGAATAATGTAACTGCCCCTATCTATCTCCCTGTCTGGATAAAAAGAATGAAAGCAAACACAAAAGAACAGTGATGTACTAATAATACAGCTAGCATTTTCATATGCAAAGAGTAACAGTACCTGAGATATAGTACTCATTAAATGAATTGTACCATTGTTAATATAATTTATAGTTTCCTTATTTATCTTAATCCGTTTTTGGTCTGACACTGATTTAGGTATATGATGAAATATAAGGGTCTCTGCCCCCAACAACACAGGTAAGCAACACACAAAAGGTAATTTTAGGACCTCAGGTTAGAATTCTCTGATACATAAGCACTCGAGTAGTTCCAAAAGGATTTAGTTTCTAGAATATATATCATGGCAAAATTTATTATAATTCAATATAAAAAAGAGATGAAAGCATATAATAAAACTGGAAATAATATTAATGCAAAGTGGTATTTATAAATATAAAGTATTTATATAGTATATAAGTACTATATATAACATAATAGTCTTATTACTTTCCCTTTACATGTGCACCTATGTTTGGCATATAAAAAAACAACTTTTTAAAAAATTTTACTTATAATCATTTACTGTATTAAAATATTGTAATGTGTTCTTTCTTTATAGCTCCCAGTCTTCTAATGTGGTCTCTCTCTTACTGTCTTTGTGTATATTTTACACATCTTGTTTCCTTAAGTGAATTATTTCAATCAAAAACCTTACATTTAAACTATTTCAATTTTAATGAGAAAGATTTACCTTGTTGACCAGTGGAAAAGTTGAGAGGTTTTCATTCTTGTACTCAATCAACTTTAAAATCTCAATTGAAGCAAAATTGGATTTTCTTAAATGTCTTTGTAGTAAATCAAGATATTTAATACTGAGTTTTCCAGTCCTTTTTTCAATCTAGTCACAGAACTTTTCAGTGAAAGCTTACACTCTATTCATTGATCATGCAAGACTTTTTTGAGATATTTCTCCATTCCATTCATATTTCTAAAAGACATTGATATACTCCTAGAATAAGATTTCTTTCTACTTTGAAAGTATAAAATTCAAACATCAGAAGAAAAGAAAGTTTAATTTTTTTCTCTTTTTATATTTTAATGCACTTTAACTTTGTTCCAGGGAGATAGCTAGAAAGGAAAATGTGGTCCCTGGAAAATAATGAATAGAAGCCAGGAAAGAGGGAAATTTTTTTTATGGAATCTACAAACTCCAGGTAATGAACAGACTGTTCCTAGAACTGAGTGGATGGTACTCAAAGATACTTTGTTTTGGCATGAAAGACTTGAAATTTCTCTTTTTATGTTAGAGAACTATGTTAACTTGGTTGACATTTGGGAAAGCAGTGATACTTGCCAATTCTGAAAGACCAAAACCTGTAGGAGAAAAAAAAAAAACATTTAAATGGTTGTAAGTAAAAATATAGAACATCTGTTTTTTAAAAGTATTGAACTTGGATTACTTTCAAGTTGACACGTAGAATAGTAAAGAACAATTTTGTTATTCTGTTTGTTAAACAATTTTCCAGAAGAAAGGTTTTGGATTAAAAAAAAAACTCTTGACATCAGCTCCATAACAGGAATATTGCTGAGATGACGACAGCTTTGCATAGGAAGGGAGTTCCACAGCGATTAGCTGAGTTAGGTACAGCAGTGATCTTCAACCTTTTTTGAGCCACGGCACATTTTTTACATTTACAAAATCCTGGGGCACACCACCTACCAAAATGACACAAAATGACACTCTAACACAGTACATATTATACATATAGTTAATAATATAGTTTCTAAATGTATTTATACTCACTTAGTGTGAAACCTGGGCCTGTTTCGATGAACACAAAAGGGATATCCCGGCAGGAATGGTAGAAAGACACACACGAAGCTCTTCCTCAACAGTTCTCAGTCTCTCTCTGTTTTTAGTTTTTATCGCAGTCAAGCTTGAGAAGCTCAGCCACATAGATATGTGGTTGAAAATGGGAGCAATGTCAAAATAGCTTTGTTGGCCAGAATGGGGAACTCCTTGGCAACAGATAACCAAAAACTGTCCAAAGGAAGATCAGCAAACTTTAGCTTTAAAGTTAGTTAACATTGTGATGCATTGTGATGCATTGTATATCACCCTCTGCAGGGGCCTCTTTTAAAAAGAAAAAGGTCAAATATCTATATACACAATCAGGATAGACATAACCAGCTGAGACTGAGGCTTCATCTAGTGGTGGCAACATTTACCTTCAGTCCTGACCAGGATTAGAAATCAGAACCATGGGGAGGAGTAGCAGCTTCAACTACTCCCCGCAGCCACACAATGACAAGTGCGCAGCTGCTGGAGCAGAGACCTTCCTGGGTGTGGATGAGAGGCGGCCTACTATTGGTTCATCGCTAATGGTCGGGATGAATCCTAGAAGGTGATTGGTCAGTGAGCGTTCCCTGTGCCTCCACTCTTCCTGTCACTGGTAGCTGGAGGGATTGTGAGGGGAATGTTTATGTTCGGATGGAGGCAGCTGGCAGCGTAGCCTCTGCGGGCCATATCCAGCATGCGGGCCATAGTTTGGGGACCTATGTTTAATTTCCCCATGGTACACCTGACCATGTTTCATGGCACACTGGTTGAAAAATACTGAGTTACAAGACTGCTTTCTCCACGGCACATGGCAGAGGGCTAGGGCAAAGCCCAGAATTCATTACTACAGTGATACATGGCGTAAACTGAGACTACCAAGTGTATTCAGAAATAACCTTTAAAAATGTTCATATTTCAGCTTTGATAGGTGGAAACTTACACCGGAATTCCCAGTGTATTCTGTCTTATTTTCAAGACCAATCATAAGTTTTCGTTACTGCTTTTGCTAATAATTCCAGAGCTATCATCTACTATAGTTCCAAAAAAAAAACCACTTAGGCAAAATTTAAGAAATTACTGTATGATCAAAATCTTAACAAAAATGTTAGAACGCTAAATAAGAAAAAATATTTTTAACAACCTGAAAAATCAAATTTTATTAATACTTTTTCCCCTCTCAGTTTATGTTTCTTTATGTATACTTTTACATACTTATAGAAGTACAATGTTTATTGCCTGACCTGTGGTGGCGCAGTGGATAAAGCGTTGAGTCGCCGGTTCGAAGCCCTGGGCTTGCCTGGTCAAGGCACATATGGGAGTTGATGCTTCCAGCTCCTCCCCCCGTCTCTCTCTTCTCTGTCTCTCTCTCTGTCTCTCTCTCTCTCTCTCCCTCTCTTTCTCCTCTCTAAAATGAATAAATAAAATAAAAATTAAAAAAAGTACAATGTTTATTATATTTTTATCTAAAATTATCAGATGTGTCCTCTATATTATTTTTCATATTATTAAGAAATAGACATAGCCAAATCTATTTATTACAATCCATGTCACTCTTCATGGTTAAATTAAAATGCCTTCTTTTCCATGACAGTCGAAACCAGTTCTCCTTTGTGCTTCTCTGCTGGAGCTGTGTTGATTTATACTCACGACTCTCTCTACTGATAGGCTGGAAATTACTCGAGGGTAGCAGTTTATCTTTAAATCCCCCCACCCCAGTAGCTACTCGAATGTCTTGCTCATGGTAGACACTGAATAAATACTTGGATATTAAATTGAAACTAATCCATAGAATTATTTACAACAAAGTGATTTAAAAGGAGCAAAGTCATAAAAGAAATAGCAATATTAATTGCTGATGAGATAGAGAATTTAAAGGTAAAAATATTAAATAGGGAGAAGACTATTTACAGATATGGAATAAGCCTGTTTACACCAGCAACATTGCAGTTAAATGTATAAACCAAGAATATATAAACTAGAAGTACAAACACTTTGAAAAAATTATAGTACGCAATTTCAATACTCCTCTTTCAGGGTCAGGTGAAGGAGCTAAATAATTATTGAGCTAATAGATGGATTGATGTAAAACATCAAAGCTTAGATTTAACAGACATCTATATCAAATTGTACACCTTTTGATTAGAGTAAAAAAATTTTAATATCCAAGAAACATTTTAAAAAGATTATTTAAGGCCCTGGCCAGTTGGTTCAGTGGTAGAGCATTGGCGGGCATGTGGATGTCCCAGGTTCAATTCCCAGTCAGGGCACACAAGAGAAGCAGCCATCTATTTCTCCACCCTGTCCCCTCTCACTTCTCTCTCTCTCTCTCCCCCTCTTTCTCTCTCTCTTTCTTTCTCTTCCCATCCTGCAGCAATGGTTTGATTGGAGCAAGGTGGGCCAGAGCACTGAGGATGGCTCCATGGCCTCCACCTCAGGCACTAAGAAAAGCTGGGTTGCTGAGCAATGGAGCAAGGCCCCAGATGGGCAGAGCATTGCCCCCTAGTGGGCTTGCCCAGTGGATCTGGTCAGGGTACATGTAGGAGTCTGTCTCTGCCTCCCCTCCTCTCACTAAATTAAAAAAATATATATTTAATGGGCTAGAAATAAAACCTTAATAATTTTTAAATTAAGATTTTAGTTTACTTTCTCTATTTATAATCAATAAAGTTGAATATAAGTATTAGAAGAACTCACCAAAAAGTTTTAACTGCATAGAAATTAAGAAACCCTAAAAGAGGAAGTACAAACACTTTATGCCAAAATTTTAGAACATAGCAAAAACTGTATTTACAAAGAGAAACCATAGAAAAGGGACTAAGAAAGCATCTTAAGAAACTAGGAAAAGAATAACAAAATGAAATAAATAAAAGCAAGAAGAGGATAATACTAAATGTAATTTTTTTTTAATGGAAAAGAAAAAGAAAAAAGCAAGCCCTAAAGCTACCTTAAGAATTAAAAGATCAATTTTTTTTAGGATTCTGATTTGAGGATCAGAAAAAGGAAAAGCAGACAAGATAAGTAAAGCGATGAAAGCACAGGAGAAAGAGAGAGAAGGAGAACACAAGAAAATATTTCATTGCAATAGGTGAAAACCCAGAGAATCGAAGCTTTTCTAGAAGACATACCCTACAGTCTTCTATTGTCATTGGCCCATTCATGTTTCCCACTTCTTCTTGGGTTAATTTTAGTAAGTTATAATTCCTGGAACCTTTTTTCTTTTGAGTTTTCCTTTCTTTCAGTTTTTACTGTGGTTGAGGATAATCCTCTTTCCCCAGTGGCCAGACCACACCTACATGATGGCTTTGATTTCTGACTGTCACTCTTTGTAACAAACCAACAAAGCCAGGAAGAAGGAAAGACTTCAAACAAGATGTGAGGAATAAAGATATGTGGATGTTTTTTCTGGAAGGAAAGACTGGAGGGGTGTGATAGCTGTCTTTGTATTTGAAGATCCTTTACCAATAAGAGTGGGTAAAGACCCAAGAGAGAACTAAAAATACCTTGTTGTGTACAGGGAACAAATTTAGGGAGCTACTATATTACTCTTCTTGGCCAACATGTCTAGTTTGCAATAGTATTTCCTGAATCTCTTACCTTAAATGTGCCCACACTTGAGTCAAAGGCACTAGCTAATCTGCTGACTCATAAACTTCAAATCACCTGTATTTGCAAAATGTTGCTTTCTTGTGTCACTGAAAAGTTTTCAGAGTTGTTTAGAGGATATGTTATGATTTGTGAAAGGGAACAATAGTTTTCCATTACTAAATCACCAATGGCTTTTGCTTTTGTATGCTTTTGGCATTTTTTTAAGGATATTTAAGCATATTTTGGTGGCTAAGGGAAAGTGGCCCAGTATAATTTGTTGAAAAAATACTCCTCTCCACTGCTCTGTTGTGTCAGTACATCTAGTATCTGTATAAGTGGTTCTGTTCTCTATTCTGTTCTGTTGTTCTGTGATGTGACCTTATCTATCCTTGGGTCAGTGTCATACTCTTGTGATTACTGTAGCATTATGCTTCATTTTATAGCTTGTAGAACAAGTCTTACTACTCTCTTTTTCTAGGTCAAAAGTATCACAATTATTCATATGTATTTTCGAATCAGCTTGTAATTTTGAACCCACCTTCTCCTCAGAAAGAAAAGAAAAAGAAAGCAACAGGAGATTTTTTTTTGAAATGGCCTTGAATCTGTAGATCAATATGGACTAAATAGGCCCTGGCCGGTTGGCTCAGTGGTAGAGCGTCAGCCTGGCGTGCAGGAGTCCCGGGTTCGATTCCCGGCCGGGGCACACAGGAGAAGCACACATCTGCTTCTCCACCCCTTGCCCTCTCCTTCCTCTCTGTCTCTCTCTTCCCCTCCTGCAGCCAGGGCTCCATCGGAGCAAGGTTTGCCCGGGCGCTGAGGATGGCTCTGTGGCCTCTGCCTCAGGTGCTAGAATAGCTCTGATTGCAGCAGAGTGACGCCCCAGATGGGCAGAGCATCGCCCCCTTGTGGGAATGCCAGGTGGATCCCGGTGGGGCACATGCGGGAGTCTGTCTGACTGCTTCCCCGTTTCCAGCTTCAGAAAAATACAAAAAAAAAAAAATGGACTAAATTTACATTTTTACTATATTGAATCTTTCAATTCTAGAACCTGATATATCCCTCCATTTACTTGCTTCATTTTATTTTCTCAAAAATATTTCAGATATTTCCATGTAGAAGTATTAGATAACTTTTGTTAGATTTACTCATACTTGGTGTTTTTAATTTTGCTATATTATTTCTTTTTTTCTTATTAATATTTATTTATTTGTTTCAATTATTTTATGTTTTTAAATTGACTTTTGTGGGGTGACATTGGTTAATAAGATTATATAGGTTTCAACTGTACATTTCTATAGTATTGTTATTATTTTATAGAGAGAGAGAGAGAGAAGGAAAAAAAGGGACAGACAGGAAGGGAGAGAGATCAGAAGCATCAACTTATAGTTGTAGCACCTTAGGTATTCATTGATTGCTATTTCATATGTGCCTTGACTGGGGGTAGGAGGCTCTAGCCAAGCCAGTGACCCCTTGCTCAAGCCAGTAACCATGGAGTCACATCTATAGTCCCACACTCAAGCTGGCGACCCTGTGCTCAAGCTGGTGAGCCTTCACTCAAGCTGGATGAGCTAGCACTCAAGTGGGCAACCTCAGAATCTTGAACCTGAGTCCTCAGTGGGCGACCTTGGCATCTTGGACCTGGGTCCTCAGTGTCCCAAACTAACACTCTATCCACTGTGCTACTGCCTGGTCGGGCTCTATATTATTTTTAAGTTGCTGATAGTAGAATGTAGAAATATATTTGATTTTTTTAATTAATTTTAATGGGGTGACATTGATAAATCAGGGTACATATGTTCAGAGAAAACAGCTCTAGGTTATTTTGCCATTTGCTTATGCTGCATTCCCATCACCCAGAGTCCAGTTGTCTTTTATCACCTTCTAACTGGTTTTCTTTGTGCCCCTCCCCTCCCCCATCCCCCTCACTCTCTTCCCCCCCACCCCATAACCCACACATTCTTGTCCATGTCTCTGAGTCTCATTTTTATGTCGCTCCTATGTATGGAATCATATAGTTCTTAGTTTTTTCTGATTTACTTATTTTGCTCAGTATAATGTTATTAGGGTTCATCCATGTTGTTGTAAATGATCTGATGTCATTTCTTATGGCTGAGTAGTATTCCATAGTATATATGTACCAAAGCTTTTTAATCCACTCATCCTCTGACGGACACTTGGGCTGTTTCCAGATCTTCGCTATTGTGAACAATGCTGCCATAAACATGGGGGTGCATTTCTTCTTTTCATACAGTTCTATGATATTCTTGGGGTATATTCCTAACAGTGGGATAGCTGGGTCAAAAGGCAGTTCGATTTTTAATTTTTTGAGGAATCTCCATACTGTTTTCCACAGTGGCTGCACCAGTCTGCATTCCCACCAGCAGTGCAGGAGGGTTCCCTTTTCTCCACATCCTCACCAGCACTTATTCTGTGTTGTTTTGTTGATGAGCGCCATTCTGACTGGTGTGAGGTGATATCTCATTGTGGTTTTAATTTGCATTTCTCTAATGATTAGTGCTGTTGAGCATTTTTTCATATGCCTATTGGCCATCTGTATGTCCTCTTTGGAGAAGTGTCTATTCATTTCTTTTGCCCATTTTTGGATTGGATTGTTTGTCTTCCTGGTATTAAGTTTTACAAGTTCTTTATAAATTTTGGTTATTAACCCCTTATCAGATGCATTGTCAAATATGCTCTCCCATTGTGTAGTTTGTCTTTTTATTCTGTTCTTATTGTCTTTAGCTGTGCAGAAGCTTTTTAGTTTGATATAGTCCCATTTGTTTATCCTGTCTTTTATTTCACTTGCCTGTGGAGACAAATCTGCAAATATATTGCTGCGAGAAATGTCAGAGAGCTTACTGCCTATGTTTTCTTCTAAGATGCTTATGGTTTCACGGCTTACATTTAAGTCTTTTATCCATTTTGAGTTTATTTTTGTGAATGGAGTAAGTTGGTGGTCTAGTTTCAATTTTTTACAGGTAGCTTTCCAATTTTCCCAACACCATTTTTGAAGAGGCTGTCTTTACTCCAATGTATGTTCTTACCTCCTTTGTCAAATATCAGTTGTCCATAAAGGTGTGGGTTTATTTCTGGGTTCTCAGTTCTGTTCCATTGATCTAAATGCCTGTTCTTATGCCAATACCAGGCTGTTTTGAGTACAATGGCCTTGTAGTATAACTTGATATCCGGAAGTGTGATACCTCCCACTTTATTCTTCCTTTTCAAGATTGCTGAGGTTATTTGTGTTCTCTTTTGGGTCCATATAAATTTTTGGAATATGTGTTCTGTATCTTTGAAGTAAGTCATTCGTATTTTAATCAGTATTGCATTGAATTTATAAATTGCTTTGGGTAATATAGACACTTTAATGGTGTTTATTCTTCCTAACCATGAGCACGGTATATGCTTCCACTTGTTTGTATCTTCCTTGATTTCTTTTATCAATGTTTTATAATTTTCCGAGTACAAGTCTTTAATCTCCCTGGTTAAATTTATTTCTAGGTACTTTATTTTTTTGGTTGCAATGGTAAAGGGTATTGATTCCTTAATTTCTCTTTCTGACAGTTCATTGTTAGTGTATAAAAATGCCTCTGATTTCTGAGTATTAATTTTATATCCTGCCACCTTGCTGAATTCATTTATCAGGTCTAGTAGTTTTTTGACTGCGACTTTAGGGTTTTCTATATACAATATCATATCATCTGCAAATAATGATAGTTTTACTTCTTCTTTTCCAATTTGGATGCCTTTTATTTCTTTTTCTTGTCTGATTGCTGTGGGTAGGACTTCCAGAACTATGTTGAATAAGAGTGGTGAAAGGGAGCACCCCTGCCTTGTTCCTGATCTTAAGGGGATTGCTTTTAATTTTTGCTCATTGAGTATGATGTTGGCTGTGGGTTTGTCATAGATGGCCTTTATCATGTTGAGGTATGTTCCCTGTATTCCCACTTTGCTGAGAGTTATGATCATGAATGGGTGCTGGATTTTTATCAAATACTTTTTCTGCATCTATTGAAATTATCATGTGGTTTTTCTCCTTCCTTTTCTTTTACGTGATGAATCACATTGATTGATTTGCAAATATTGTACCAGTCTTGCCTCCCAAGAATAAATCCCACTTGATCATGGTGTATGCTTTTTTTCATATAGTGCTGGATCTGGTTTGCTAATATTTTGTTGAAGATTTTACCATCTAAATTCATCAGGGATATTGGCCTATAATTTTCTTTCTTGGTGTTGCCTTTGCCTGGTTTTGGAATCAGAATTATGCTCGCCTCATAAAAGGAGCTTGGAAGTCTTCCTTCCTCTTTTATTTTTTGAGATAGTTTGAGAAGGATAGGAGTTAGTTCTTCTTTGAATATTTGGTAGAATTCACTTGTGAAGCCATCAGGCCCAGGACTTTTCTTTTTTGGAAGCTTTTTGATAACTGTTTCAATCTCATTTGTTGTAATTGGTCTATTTAGGTTTTCTGATTCTTCCAGATTAATTTTTGGAAGATTATATGTTTCAAGGAATTTGTCCATTTCATCTAGGTTGTCTAGTTTTTTGACGTACAGTTCTTCATAGTATTTTCTTACAATGTTTTGTATTTCTGTTGTGTCAGTTGTTATTTCTCCACTCTCGTTTCTAATTTTATTTGAGTCCTCTCTCTTGTTTTCTTGGTGAGTCTGGTTAAAGGTTCATCGATCTTGTTTACCTTTTCAAAGAACCAGCTCCTGGTTTCATTGATCCTCTGTATTGTTTCTTTAGCCTCTATGTCATATATTTCTGCTCTGATCTTTATTATTTCCTTCCTTCTATTAGCTCTGAGCTTTACTTGCTGTTCTTTTTCTAGTTCTTTTAGATGTAGGATCAAGTTGTTTATTTGAGTTTTTTCTAGCTTCTTGAGGTATGACTGTAATGCTATGAACTTCCCTCTCAAGACTGCTTTTGCTGTATCCCATAAATTTTGAGTTGATGTATGCTCATTATTGTTTGTTTCTAGGAATTTTTAAATTTCTTCCTTGATCTCATTGTTTACCCATTTGTTATTTAATAATGTGCTATTTAGTTTCCAAGTGTTTGAGTATTTTTCAGTTTTTCTGTTGTGGTTGATTTCTAGTTTTATGCCATTGTGATCAGAGAAAGTGCTTGATATGATTTCAATCTTCTTAAATTTGTTGAGACCGCTTTTGTGCCCTAACATGTGGTCTATTCTAGAGAATGTACCATAAGCACTTGAAAAGAATGTATATTCCGCTTCTTTAGGGTGAAAGGTTCTGAAGCTATCTATTAAGTCGAGTTGATCTAGTATGTCCTTTAAGTCTGCTGTTTCTTTGTTAATTTTCTTTCTTGAGGATCTATCTAGTGATGTTAGTGGGGTATTGAAATCCCCTACTATTGTAGTATTGCTGTTATCTCTCCCTTTAAATCCATCAAAGTCTGCTTTATATATTTGGGTGCTCTTATATTAGGTGCATAGATATTTATAATGGTTATATCTTCCTGTTGGATTGCTCCCTTTATCATTATGTAGTGACCTTCTTTATCTCTTACTATAGTCTTTGTTTTAAAGTCCATTTTGTCTGATATAAGTAATGCTACCCCAGCTTTTTTTTTCATTTCCATTTGCGTGAAATATATTTTTCCATCCATTTATCTTCAGTCTATGTGCATCTTTTTTTTAAGGTATGTCTCTTGTAGACAGCATATGTATGGGTCTTGTTTTCTTATCCATGTAGCTACCCTATGTCTTTTGATCGGATCATTTAATCCATTTACATTTAAGGTTATTATTGATATGTAATTGTTTATTGCCATTTTATTCTTTAAAATTTTGTATTCCTCTTTTTCTATATTCTTTTTCTTCTTTGATCTGTTTACAACAGGCCTCTTAGCATTTCTTGCAGCCTTGGTTTGGTTGTAGTGAATTCCTTGAGTGTTTTTTTTTTGTTTTTTTTTTTGTCTGGAAAGCTTTTTATTTCTCCTTCAATTTTAAACGATAGCCTTGCTGGATAAAGTAGTCTTGGTTGTAGGCTCTTGTTCTGCATTACTTTGAATATTTTTTGCCATTCTCTTCTGGCCTTAAGTGTTTCTGTTGAGAAGTCGGAAGTCATCCTTATGGGGGCTCCGTTGTAGGTGGTAGTCTTTTTTTCTCTAGCAGCTTTTAATATTTTCTCTTTATCACTTAGCTTTGGTATTTTCATTATGATGCGTCTTGATGTTGATTTCTTTGGGTTTCTCTTTAATGGAGTTCTCTGTGCTTCCTGAACATGTGAGATGTTTTCCTGCCTTAACTGAGGGAAGTTTTCAACTATGATATGCTTGAACAAAGTCTCTATCCCTTGTTCTTTCTCTTCTTCTTCAGGAACCCCTATGATGCGGATGTTATTTCTCTTCATGTTGTCACAGAGCTCTCTAAGAGTTTCCTCAGACTTTTTGAGTCTCTTTATTTTTCTGCTCTGCTTCCATGCCTTTATTTATTGTGTCCTCTAACTCGCTGATTTGATTCTCAGCTTCATCCATCCTGCTTTTAATTCCTTCCATTGTGTTCTTCATTTCTGATATTGTATTTATTATTTCTGACTGATTCTTTTTTATTATTTCAATGTCTGTTTTTATGCCTGCTATCTCTTTATTTAGGTGTTCGTAATGACCATCTATTGTTGTTCTAATATCTTTGAGCATCCTGATAATTGTTATTTTAAACTCTGCATCTGGTAATTTGGTTATATCTGATTCATGCAGGTCCTTTTCTGGGGATTTCTCTTGACTCATTTGTGTTGCATTTCTCTGCCTTCTCATCTTCTCTGTGTAAAAGAGGGTCTTGGCCACTGGAGTCCACTGGGTGTGGCCTCTGTTCCCTAGGTGTGGTCTGTCTGCAGGCCGCCACCCTCTCTGCTGTTGCTGCCTAGGGCGTTTAGGTATGGGTGTTGCTGGTGCCTTCCCACTGGGGCTGTTGCTGTGGTTTCTACCTTTCCTTCACAGGGAGTGGCTGTGATCACGTGCTCAGGTATACAAGCCTTGGTGGCCTTGGCCTTCGCCTCGCCCCCGTGGTTGGCATTATCTCAGCCCCGAGGACAGTGGCGAGCACCTTTGCTCAACTGTGGGTCTCTGCCTTATTCTGGGCTTTCACCCCGCCCTTGCAGGAGTAGCCGGTGCGTGGGACTGCTGCAAGCCTTAGCTCCACAGGCCGGACAGGACTGCATGCCCACGCTCAGTAGCGGGACTCCACCTGTTCTGGGCTTTTGGCTCCACACCCATGGGAGGAGCCAGCTTCCAAGTCAGGCCACAAGCCTCGGTTCTGTGGGTGGGGCAAGGCTGTGCTCCTGCACCCTTGCTCAAGGACAGGTCTCCACCCCTTCCAGGGCTCCCGCCCTTCTCCTGCAGGCTGGATTACAGGTAGCCTGCAGCTGGGCTTGACCACTTTTGTACAACCCCTCCTCCCCAGCCGAGCAAGACTGAGCTCACACCTGGGCCCAGTGGCAGCCAGCAGGCTTCTGCCCCAGCCGACAGAACCGCACTTCCATGTCCTGCCACCGCCCGCCCTCCGGCGAGCCCTCAGCCGTGTGGTTGCGGGCACTGCAGCTCAGACCCTACGACTCACTACTGTCTTCCTGCTACTCCGGTCCTCTCCTTTCTTTCCATTCCCCGGAGTGCCGGGTGAGTGGTTGTGAGAGAGGTGTTCTGCGCAGTCCCTTTAAGAAGAATCCTGGGTCTGAGAAATCAGTCTCTTTCTCACAAACAGTATCCTGACTTGTTTTCAGCTAAATACTGTCCATATGCCTCTTCTGGGCTCTGGGGCTGCAGGCTGGGGCTTTGTTCCTGGGACTCAGGACCCTCCCCTCTCTGCTAAACTCACTTCCTGCCACGCGAGTCTCTCCTGGCTGCCGTTCGCTCCGGGGAGCTGGGCAGCCCTCTCCGCATTTCTGCTTTTCCTACCAGTCTCAGTGTGGCTTCTTCAGTGTTCCTTGGTTGAAGAGTACTCTTAGTTTAGTCCAAAGTTGATTTTTCCAGATGATAGTTCTTAAAATTAGTTTGTAATCCACCTTGGTTCTGGGAGGTGGGAGTTGGTACGTCCGCCTACTCCAGCATCATCTTGTCTTCTCTCTACATTTGGTTTTTGTGTACTAATCTATTCAGCAAATTTGCTAAATTTATTTATTGATTCTAATACTTTGTACATTATTTTGGGTTTTCTATATAAACAATCATGCAGTCTGCAAGACATGAAGAATTTTATATCTTCATATCCAGTTGTTTTATTTTCATTTTGCTTTTTCTTTATTTTGCATTGACTATGAGCAGTAGTCAATGTTAAATAATGAAAGTGTGTATATATGCCCCATTTTCAATCTCAAGAAGAAACCTCTATTTTATCATTGGATATGATGTTTACTATGGGTTTTCTTGTAGATAATTTATCATATTACAGAAGTTTTTTATCTCTTCTTAGTTTGCTAAGATTTTAACATGAATGAAAGTTGAATTTATTAAATACTTTTTAAAGATTTTATTTATTGATTTTACAGAGAGACGAGGTAGAGGAGATCATGAAGTATCAACTCATAGTAGCTTCATTTTAGTTGCTCATTGACTGGTTGTCATATGTGCCTTAACCCCACAAGGCCAGGGTTTTGAACTGGCCACCTCAGCATTTCAGATCAAAGCTTTATCCACCACTGGCCATGCTTAAATACTTTTTTTTATTGAGGTAATTATATGATTTTTCTCCTTTATTTTATTAACATGTGAGTTATATCAATTGACTTTTTTTTTTCCTGTAATGAGAAGCGGGGAGGCTGAGAGACAGACTCCTGCATGCACCAACCGGGATCCACCCCAGAAAGCCCACCAGGGGGCATTGCTCTCCCCATCTGGGGCATTGTTCTTGTAACTGCAGCCATTCTAGTGCCTGAGGCGGAGGCCCTGGAGCTGTCCTCAGTGCCTGGGCCAACTTTGCTCCAGTGGAGCCTTGGCTGCGGGAAGGGAAGAGAGAGATAGGGAGGAAGGAGAGGGGGAAGGGTGGAGAAGCATATGGGTGCTTCTCCTGTGTGCCCTGACTGGGAATCGAACCCGGGACTTCCACATACCGGGCCAACGCTCTACTGCTAAGCCTGCTGCCCAGGGCCAGTTGATTTTTTTAATATTAAACCAAAATTACGTTCTTGGAATAATCTTTGGATCATACTATATTATTATCTTTTGCATACGTTGTCCAATTTGATTTTCTAATATTTTATTTTGGATTTTTGCATTTATGTTTATGAAGAGGTCGTAATTTTCCTTTTTTGCAATGTCCTTATCAGATTTTGCTATCACGATTAAGCTGGCCTCATAAAACAACTTGAGCAGTGAATCGCCCCCCTCCCTCCCCCCGTTTCTCTATTCTTTGAGAGTAGTTGTGTAATATTGGTGTTTCATCCTTAAATTCTCAGTAGAATTTACCCACAAGGCATCTGGGGACAACATTTTCTATGTGGGCATGTCTTTTTCCTCTGTAGCTTTTAAGATACTTCTTTTTTGTTTGGTACTTAGCACTTTTTTGTGCCTCAGTGTGATTTTCTTCATATTATCTTTACTGGGGTTGAGAGAACTTTTAGGATATTTGGTGTGATGTTTTTCATTAGTATTTTTGATAATTAAAGGCGTCTAGCACAGTGCTTTATAATAGCTTGCTGAGTAAACAAAAAATCATATTTATAAAGTAACCACCCCTAATAATTACAGACGATAAACTTATGGGAAACTCCATGAACTTGAAAATGTTTCTGCCTCTGTGATGCTCCACAAAGTCATTAATGCACAGAAAGTGCTTGAACAGTGGCTGGCATATAGGAGGTACTGCGTGCATTTCGTTATTTCCACATTGCCTTTGTTGTGGTATTCTCTTCTACTCTGCCACATTAACATGTTCTATTTTTAAGGAAAAAGGAACTCTGACATCCCCTGGTGTTGACTGAGCAAATGGCTAAGGCACTGTGTAAACTATCATGACCAATACTTAAAACCAAGACCAAAATCATAAACCACACATTTGATAAATTACACTTCAAAGTCCAAGGTTTCTGCTTTCTCTGTTGTTTTCTCTGGACAATTAAATTAATTAATATGCCACTTTTCCAGAGGTCTGCTTCACCTGTGCCATTAAATTACTTTTGAGTATTCCCAGGTGGCAAATTAAATAACACCCTGGGAAATTCCTTTAGAGTTAAGTAATTTTGTTTTACAAGAAAGGACATGTTTTTGTTCAGAAGAATTGAGAGTGCATTTTCCAGTGATATAAATAGTAGTATTAGCATTGAGGCAACAGAAATTTAAAATATCTTGACTTTAAGTGTATTAAGTACATAAAGTCCTGTAAATATTTTTTTGTGTGTGTGACAGAGACAGAGAGAAAGACAAAGACAGGGACAGACAGACAGGAGGGAAGGAGAGAGATGAGAAGCATCAATTATTCATTGTACCACCTTAGTTGTTATTTGATTGCTTTCTCATATGTGCTTGACTGGAGGTCTACAGCAGAGCAATTGACCTCTTGCTCAAGCCAGCGACCATGGGTTGTGTCTATGATTTCATGCTCAAGCCAGCAACTCTGCACTCAAGCTGGTGATCCCACACTCAAGCCGGCGACCTCAAGGTTTCAAACCTGGGTCCTCTCCGTCCCAGTTTGGCACTCTATTCACTGCACCACTGCCTGGTCAGGCTAAAGGACACATTATTTAAACTGTTAAATTGATATTGAATCATGATCTTCAGGGGAGATATTTGATACCATGGTAATGTTTTCCGAAAGACTTATTTTCTTTAGATCCATACCGCAATATTTATGAATGAAATGACATGATTTCTGATATTTGTTTCAAAGTAATATGGGAGGGCCATATGGGTCAGGGCATATAAAAAAACATGATTGGCCAAGAATTGATTATCATTGAAGCTTGCAGAATGAGTACGTAAGGGTTCATAATACTAATCTTCCAACTTTTGCATATGTTTATGGTAATCCCTAATTAAAAAATTTTACATTGGATAAAATAATAAATTAATACCATCTAATCCCAAGTTTCTAGGAAAGGCTGTCAATACAATTTTAATTGCTGTGTCCTCAATTTCCATGAAGGCAAGATTCATGACTTACACTACTTTATATCCTTTAAGTGTAATATTTTTGGAGCTCACTATGTTTTTAGGGTCAATTAGTGATCTTTATTCTTGTTAATGTAATAAATTTGCAGTGTAAATTTGCATTTACAGCAAACATCACATATCTACATAAACTATATTTTATTACAAACTTCTCAGTAAGTAGCACTCACTAATCATCAGAATATTCCAAGCAAAAACCTAAAGTCATTCTTTATATCTTTCTTTACTTCATCCTCTCTGTCTGGTCCGTCACCAAACCCCATTTGGTTCTACTTCCATAATGAACCTCATTCGCCTACTTCTGGTTACCTAGTTCTGTCTTCCATCATCTACTGCCTGGACAACCCTACCACAGTCAGATGCCACTGATAAGAAGAACAGGTGCAAACCAGGTCCTACAATTCTCCCAATTTCTACTTTTGTTCTACAGTCCATTCTCCAAGTCCATTTCTAAGCGGAGACTGGAGCATGTCACTCATCATAAAACCAGTGAATGATTCATATTGAACTTAGAGTAAAATTCACACCTTTATCACAGTCAACAGGTCTGTGTGTTCTGGCTCATTTCAGATGTGTTTCACTCAGTTCTGTTCTCTGAACACAGGCACATCAAGCACATTCTGCCCTGAGGCCATAGTTTTACCTTCTCTGATGTATAGTTCCTTCATAACAATCTGCCTGGTTTATTCACTTGTCTATCACACATTTCCTCCAATAGAAGCCCCGTCTCTCTCCTCATCTATCTAAAGTCCATCACACTGTCTAATAAAAACCATGTTTCATTGAAATTGAAAACATGATCTGTTGTAGGATGCAGTATTATATTATGAGCCACCAAGAAAATAAAAACACTGCAAATTAAACTATGACACAATACTAAAGATTATTGATTGTAGGATAATCTTGGCTTTTCAGATGTTAAAATGTTTAAAAAAATATGCAGGTCTTGTTGAATAAATAAGTGAATGTACTTTGCTTAATCATGATGATTTGTTTGCTAGTGATCTTTTCAGATGATCTTTTTAGGAGATTATTCTAAAAAAGATTAGACATGTAGAGACCAAGAGATGTAGGCCATAAGTAGCACTGTATTATGAAAATGGGGATATTGCTAGTATGAAGAAGTATGAGTAATTCTAAGGATTATATGAGTAATTGTTCCAAACTGCCAATGACTAGCTTATCGGCAATGATAAAATTTTTGTAGGTGCTGCATGGGCCAGGAAACTTGAATTCTCAACAAATACTGTACTTCAAGAGATCCTTGCGGTTGTCCTGGAAGTAGATTTGGGTCTTATACTGTAAAAGGAAGGAAGACAAAAAAAAGGTGGGGACAGACACGGACTGTGACAACAATGGGACAGTTAGCATAGTGCTTCTGTTTAATAAAATATGCGATCATCTGGCTCATTGTAGTAGGGATTTTGGAACTTTCAGAAAGAAGATATGGTATAGGCCAAATACAGAAAATATGAAAGCGTAGGAAATTATCTATTGTGTGACAATTGAGTAGCTTTGCAGACTGACTTGAGAAACACTGAGGAAGACAAGGTACTGGGTTGGAGGTAAGGCGGTAGGTGTCCTCATGTGGTGTAGTAATGGACACCCTCCTGCAGGAGTGATGAGATCACCTGCCCCCTGGAGCTGCCCTGCATTGTTCTGGCCCTTGAACAATATTCCATTTCTGTAAGACCTGACTGACCCTGAGTAGCTGTGAAGTTACCACTTCTTTTTTTTTTTTTTTCATTTTTCCGAAGCTGGAAATGGGGAGGCAGTCAGACAGACTCCCACATGCGCCCGACTGGGATCCACCCGGCACGCCCACTAGGGGGCGATGTTCTGTCCCTCTGAGGCGTCGCTCTGTTGCAATCAGAGCCATTCTAGCGCCTGAGGCAGAGGCCACAGAGCCATCCCTAGCGTCGGGCTATCTTTGCTCCAATGGAGCCTCGCTGCGGGAGGGGAAGAGAGAGACAGAGAGGAAGGAGAGGGGGAGGGGTGGAGAAGCAGATGGGCGCTTCTCCTGTGTGCCCTGGCCGGGAATCAAACCCGGAACTTCCACATGCTGGGCCGACGCTCTACCACTGAGCCAACCAGCCAGGGCCAAGTTACCACTTCTATTGTTATCATTCACATAGTTAGAGTAAATAAATTTATAGGTGAGGGAGTCCAGATTAAAACACTGACCTGGGACTAAGAAAATCCCAACTGTTGCCCCTTATAGTGTGCTGCTTCCCAATAAATAAGAGTCACCCAGGATGGGCCAAGTGACCCCATTAGTGTAGAATGAAAAAAAAAAATCATCTTTCACATGCTGAAACTGAAGTTTTCTATTTTCATAGGGAAAAAGTCCTGACTCCTAAAATGGCTTCGTGCTCTGTCCTTGTGCTTTGATCCCATTCATCTGCTCAGCCTCCTGTCTGAACTCACACTTTGTGCTTCAGCCGTACTGCTCATCTCTTAGCCCCTGGAGGCTGCCATCTCACGTGAGGATGTAGAATAGATATGTGATCCACCGGGATGTGGAAAGATAGGGTATACCTCCTGTGGTGTGCTGTGTTCTATTTACCGGCAGCCTTTTGCCAATGTTGTTTCTCCTGTCTGCACCTTTAATCTACTTTGACTAAATTTTAGTAATCTTATGATCTCACTTGAAATCTCACTTCTTCCAATAAGTGTCTCTTGAACCTCACAAGTCTGAGGTTACCAAGCCTCCCCCATATCCTCCCTGTCGCCTTGGCAGACACACTCACCACTTGGTATCACAACTACCTCTTTACTGAAAAACACTTGCAAACTGGCAGTGCCTAATCCACTATCTGGCTCAGAAATGGGCTTGATAAATGTCTAGAGAATATTAAAAGGGGAAACATTTATTAATTTTTAAAATGTCTTGTACATCTCATTAAACCAGTTTCTTATCATATCACACATGGTCTTTGTCTATTTAAAAAAATTCAGAGGACCTCTGTCTTGAGCTATAAGAGAAAATAATTTATGATAAAACATAACATTATCATAACTCTAACAGGTGTAATAAAATCTGATAGTAACTATAGGAAGACTCGTAAAAAAAGCAGAAAAAATTATTTTTGGCAAATACTTGAAAAACCTCTCTGGACCATGTTTTGTACAATAGTTGCATAAATTTATGTAGTAATTTATGCTTTCAACAGGGGGGTGCTAACCAGGAGGCTTATTCAAAGACAGACTCATTTCATTCTCAGCCCGGCCTATGTCTTTTACTGGTATTAAATAATTGTACTCATGCATCCTTCAGCGTGTAGCATCTTCACTACCTTTCCTCACGTCTGTGCCAGGTAAGCGGCACAATTAAAAAGAAAAGTTGCAATGATATTAGAGTTGTGTTTGTTTTTAATCAATCTTGGTAGCGATGCTGTGCTTTCCCTAATGAGGTAGCTTTTCCTCATTCCTCCCTCTGCCTTCACAGCGGGCGCTTTCCACTGAGGTCACTGTGTTTCCCTTGTCAGGATGTCAGGTGCACTCAACTGAAAAAGAAGTGGGTTAGCGCTGCTTGTCACTTGTAGCTGTCACTGCCCCCTTTTGTACATTACGATGAACAAAAGAGATTATGACGCTAGGAGTATAAAGAGCTCTTGTTCGCCACTTATGGAGAAAATTCTAAGTACTCCTTGTTCCAAACGAGTTTATTTTCTTTATCTTTTAAAAGTTGTGTCGACACTTTGTGCTTTGATCTTCTATTATAATCTTTACCACTAGCCATATCTGAATCCCACATCAGATGTGAAGTGTAGTATTCCTGTGTACCCTTCTCCTCTCCTAATAGAAATCCAGGGTCATTTGCAGCAATTCATTTTATTAATTTCTGCAGTAGTAACCAGGTCTCATTAGGATTCTTTTTTACTCTGTTGCATTTTGTTTTCTTCCTTGCTTTGTGATTCTGATAAGAACTCTTATTATATGTTCTTTACATGGAAGAGTCAGAGAAAATAAAGACATCTTTGGAGATAATTTTTAAATTACTAGATCATATATATAAAATAGATTTATATATATATTCATAATCTCTATTTTGTTGTTGCTGTTCCTTTTTAAAATAGTTAAATGCTGCCTGACCGGGCAGTGGCACAGTGGATAGAGCATTGAACTGGGATGCGGAGGACCCACGTTCGACACCCTGAGGTCACCAGGTTGAGCGCGGGCTCAACTGGTTTGAGCAAAGCTCACCAGCTTGGACCCAAGGTCGCTGGCTTGAGCAAGGGGTTACTCGGTCTGCTGAAGGCCTACAGTCAAGGCACATATGAGAAAGCAATCAATGAGAAGCTAAGGTGTCACAACAAAAAACTGACGATTGATGCTTCTCATCTCTCTTCGTTTCTGACTATCTCTCTCTATCTCTCTCTCTGACTCTCTCTCTCTGTCTCTTTAAAAAAATAAAAATAAATAAAATAGTTAAATGTGCCTGAAGTCCAGTGCTGAGGTATTCTGTACTAAGGTTGAAAAATCTGAAATGCTTTGTCATCCCAGCTGTCCCTTTAGTGACACATTGCCTGAATGCTATCTCACCCTGGGGTTTCCAGAGATGGGATAATAATTTGCTTCTTTCATAAGTCTGTGGTTTTAGGTCCATTGAAGTTCACAAATACTATAATGATAGAGAATGCTTAAACATGCTGTAAATCATTTTGGAAGCATTCATTATTTTAGTACTGCTCAATATAGGTACCAGAGTGATACCATTTACTATGTTAGGAAGCATGAAAAAGAACAGGTAATTTTTTACTATAATCATTAAATAAAGAATACTATATGAAGAAAGTAAAAGAATATAGACATAATAACAAATACCTTTTCTTTTCCCTCCCGTCTGCTCTTTTACACAGGTACAACATGGCCAAGTAGAAATCAAATGTCCTATCACAGAATGTTTTGAATTCCTGGAAGAAACAACAGTTATCTATAACTTGACACATGAAGACTCCATCAAATATAAGTACTTCTTGGAACTTGGCCGTATTGATTCCAGCACCAAGCCATGTCCTCAGTGCAAGCACTTTACAACCTTCAAGAAAAAAGGACATATTCCCACCCCTTCCAGATCAGAAAGCAAATACAAAGTAAGCATGGTCACCAGAGTTGTGGGTTAGATGTCACATGATGGGAGCAGCCAAATTAGGCCAACTTGTGGTGGGCAGTAAGTGGGCTTCCTTCCCTTACTGGAGTCTAAGGTGAGTATATATTGGCTTTGATTCTGAAAATATATGGTTTGGGGAGGCTGATGATAAAAGAACACTCTTGAGGATTTAATTAAGGTTTTTCTTTTACTTTAACCATGTTTCACATTCATCTAGTTGCTTAGTTGAAAAGCTAGTCTTTAAAGTAATTGTCTTACTATTACAAAATATTAAATACATACTAAGACTCTTTTTAAATTTAGTATAAACTTGACTTGTTCAGTATACCCAATGAGAATCCCTTTTTGGCTCTGTCAGTAATAAGTAAAAGTAGTATAAAATGCTATTCATCCATTTATTCAGCAAATACAAAATGTCACTATGTATGAGGCAGTGTGCTAAGTTTGGGGGATTCAGAAGCAAATGTGACATCATCCCTGCTCCAGAAAATGACTAATGACCGTGAGGGACATATGCTGTATGTGACAGTTCAGTATGATTACTCAATAAACAAAACCAAACACAGCGTGAAACCCAGTACTCTTGTGCTTTGAGAATGTGAATGGAGGGGGTAGGGTTAGGATGTCAGAGAGGTTTCATAGAGAAGACTCATTCTCCAGCCAGATAAACAGATGAAGAGTGGAGATCATTTCAGAGCAAGAGATGAGTCAGTGTTCAGGCCCCGAAGCTGAGGCGGGCGTGTGGGAAACGTGCTTGGTAGAGTTCGTGGAGAGACAGCAGGGGAGAGGCAACTCATCAGTTATTCAAGAGCAGATCCTGTTGAGTCTTTACGCTATACTCAGAAGTTTGAATGTAGTTCTGTAGGCTTCCATAAAGATCACTCTACCCACATTAATGAGGATGTCACAGTAGGGCAGGCTGAAGGCAGGGAAACCGATGACGGCAGCTGTAGGAGCAAATCATTGATTCACAGTCCTGGCTACACATTAGAACCACCTGTAGAGTTTTAGACACGCCAAGGCCCCAGGCCCACCCCAGGACAATCGTCTGGCAAATTTTCGAGTCTCCCTAGGCGACTCTAATATGCCACAGAATTGGGAACCTTTGCAGTAAATGAAGTGGAAAAATGATGAGGCCTGTGGCAGTAGTTTTCATCCTTGTCATTGCAGCAGAGGGGCAGGATGAAGTGGTTTCAAAGGCTGTTTGAAGTCATCTCCATGTAAGGTAAGTTTTCACCCATGTTCTGTGTCTTGGAAGCAGTGGTTGCTACATTACTCATTCTGTAACTTTGAGGAGAACATGGTTTAGCAAGTAGTTTCCCCCACCGTGGCAGTGATGAGCTCAATTAGGTTAGGGGAAAGTCTCTGAATGAGTGATTGCGCTTTGAAACTGCTTCACTCTCATAGTTAATTTTTGTTTATTTCCTATTTTTGTGTAGTGTAGTCTCTTTAAAGCATAACTATCAAAAAAAACCAAACAAACAAAGCCTTTCTTGTTTTCATCTCTAAATAGTGCATTTTTGAGGATTCAAAATTTTATAACCTAAATAATACTCTCGCCATGATCTTGAAGGCTGATTAAGCAATAGAATACTTTCATTTGACACTGTATATTTTTAGATTATTTTATTATCATTCCAATTTTCTGTCTTTGACGGTATCAGAAATGACTTGTTTTAGAAGTTTTTACTCCATAACTTATTTAATTTTTTCTACATTATGTTTAGAATTACATTATTATTTTAAATATTTATATAATTTATATATTTATGTAATTTACATATAAACTCCAACTATTATTTTAGAATTTGTGTTAATTTAAAGATGAATACATAATTGAATCAAAGTGGAAATAATTTTGAAATATAGTTCCCTTAGGAAGTGGGTATAATTTAAGGTACAACTGCAGTAATAGTAAATGTTATAGATTTCATTTCGTCCCAAATCACCCAGTTATGTTGGGACAAGCATAATTTATCACAACGCACATATATTCAGAGTGAAATATAGAAAATATGAAAAATATAGATTCTTAGTATAAGTCTAAGTGAACCAAGGGTACTCTGTTAACATTTCCCAATATCAGGCTTCCTCCCACATGTATCAGTTGGCTTGTAGGTAAGAAGAGAAACAAGGGGTCAAGGCATCAAGATCTCAAACCTGATCAACTCAGTTTTCTACTTTTGATGAGCAGAGGAGAAGGAAATTAGCTTTGGGGAGAGAGGAAATTCAATACAAAATAAATATTACTGCTTGTGAAGCAGTTAAAATGCACAGGAACGGGTGAGGGATAGAAATCTCAAAACAGAGTAAAACTACTAAGCAAATTTCAAGAAAAATAGAGCTGCCACAGAACTGGGGGTTGATTATGGTTGTTATTCTTCTTTACTATAACAGAAAGGGTAAATAATCCCTCTGTTTTGTATTGTACAAACATCTAGGAATAATTCAAACAATTCCTGAAGCAATGATTTGGCTATTTAGTGTAATATTTATATAACACTTTTCATCATTAAATTCCAAGTTCTCACATTAACATTAGCCACCTGACTTATATGTCCATCTCTGTGTGGGTAATGAGTAGGGAGATGGAGTCTACAGCAAACCAACTACGACATTCATGATTGCACCTAAGCTGAGGCTAAGGTCTTTGTTCTTTGAGGTGATTCCACGAATAATTTTTATGTTTGCTGTATTTTTAAATTTTATTTCCCCAATAACAGAACACACTTCCAAATTGGTATAGTTTATCTTAATTTTAAGAATAGTGAATGTAATTCACTTGTACTTGAATGTAATTAATTGAGTCATAAGGCAACAGAAACAGGGAAAAAAAGTGACTACTAATGTGTAACCTGTCTGAGCAAGTTAAAATCTCTTCATAATGCTATTTACAGCAGGTATCATATCTATTGATAATAAAACCTTCATAATATATATTTCAGTACTATTCTATTTGAGTCATTGAGTTACAACATCTTGATCTAAATTGTCGCTTTTTGAGCATTTATTATGGCTTAAGCTGTCACTTCAGAAGCATTTATCATAGAAAGTTAAAATTGCTTAAAAATATCACAGCTATTTTATAGCAAGAAATATCCTTGATTGCATCTTACATGAAATTCAAGATTTAAAATATCATATTTGGGGATTTTATTTTAATAGTGTGTGTGTGCGTGCACGTGTGTGTGTGTAAATACCACTTGTTAAATCTTTTGTACTCAGCAGATGGAAGAGGTGTAAACAGAACATATCAACAAACAGTAACAAGAACCAGCTTATGCTTCCAAGCCCTGACTCAGCATCTCCCTTCTGGCAAAAGTTTGAATGAAAA
Organism: Saccopteryx bilineata; assembly: GCF_036850765.1. Taxonomy (NCBI): domain Eukaryota; kingdom Metazoa; phylum Chordata; class Mammalia; order Chiroptera; family Emballonuridae; genus Saccopteryx; species Saccopteryx bilineata. The sequence continues at coordinate 21,155,470 of NC_089501.1, forward strand.
GAGCTTTTCATGATGTTCTGAATTCTGTCAAACTCATGCTATATCAAATATAACAAGTGCGTTCCTGAACTGAGAGATTTACATTGAGACAACCTTGCCTCTTTTTGTCCCTCAATACTTGTCATGAGACCAAAAAGTTTACCATTCTATTTCTGCAAGGTTGATTTATTTTCCAATGAGAATTCTAAATTTTAACTTAAACAGTTCTTATAATGTATTATATTAAATTTGACTCCGATTGCATATCTATCCAGGGGGAAAGTTACTGGTGGGGAAATAAAACTGTTGAGGCTGCGGCCCTAAGGGCACTCGGGATACCTGCAGACAGGTGCAGCAGCAGCGCCTCAAGTTTTTCTCCATAGCAATTATCATCTGGGACTTTATGGTGTATTTGTGTGGCTGTTTGTTTAAGGTCTCTCTTTCCCACTGGTCTCTAGGAGGCCAGACCCAAGCTTGCTTACTGCTGACAACCTGTATCATACACTATGGCAGGTAGAGTGTGCTCTCAAAATATATTTGTTTAAGGAACTAATAAAGGGCCAATGCATAAATAATAATGCATATGGTAGTAGATGTGGGTGGAAAATATTGGGAGCATAGGGGAAAAAAAAGGACAGGACATACTGGGAAGGCTTCATTAAAGAATAAACACATTAAACTAAGCCTTGCCATTTTGAATTTGGCAAGCTAAAAAGGGTAGGTAGAGCCCTAGCTTCAAAATAATTTAAACTCTCAACCTGCCACCTACTACCCCTGTGACCTCGAGTACAATTTCTACATCTTTTAGTGGTAGCTGGGGTAGTAACAGTGCCTGTCATAAGAGGGTAGTAAGGATTAAATGAGGTCACGCATGTAAAGTGTTTAACAGCATCTCTCACAAATCCTAAGTTCTCAATGCACGCTAGAAATTATTGTGCTTGTTCTCATTTTTTGGAAGGATGGCAAAATGGGCAACCCTGGGTTACTGGGAAGGGGATGGAGAAGTCAAAAAGAATAGAGGTGGAAAAAACAATTGGGTGACTGATGGATGGTGGGAGTCAAGTAGGGATGAAACTGATTGTGTCTTGAAGAGGAGTCAGTTTAGGGGGTGGACAACAAATTAGTTTAAAATATGCTGATAGCATTAAGTTTGAGGACCCTTTGGGGCACCTGAGAGATTTCCAGAAAACATGGATCTTACGCTCAGTAGTGATCTGGTGGAAAACAATAAGATTTGGGGGTGAGACATGGTCAGTGAATTCACAGAAAATTTTTTTAAATGTATGTTTGGGGAAGTGAAGAAAGTTAGTTTTTATAATTTAATGACAAAATAACCTAGACATGTTTTCTTTGAATATATGTACCCTGATTTATTAATGTCATCCCATTACCATTAATAAAAATTTATTTAAAAAAAAAAAAAAGAAAGTTTTTTATGGAAGAGAGAGGTAGATTGAAAATAATTGGACATTATTTTACTGAAGTAGGAACAGTTCTAGGTTTCCTTCTTATTTCCAAGTGTAGACCAAGTAATGATCCCCCTTTCCATATTGATTTGGAGTGTGTTAATGGCATATATAAGTCAGCATAGAAACGTGTTAGAAATAATTCTCCTTATGGTTTTCTCAAAGCAAAACTAATAATCCCCACTCTTCTAACCACAAATATGGGATTTAGAAAAACCTTGATAAAAAATGGTCCTTTGACTCATTATAAGGTAAAATAAAAAGCCAATAAAATGTCCTGGGGAAACTTGCTCTGTGTTATTGCCTTATATTTTTAGCATTCTTTTTATTTTTCTCTTATAATTATAAAACTTCTGGGTAGAAATTGTATTTTACAAAACCGTACACAAATATATTATTTTTTTAAGCGGTAAACTGTTTTTTCTAAGATCTTTAAGAATATAATCAAATCAATGGGTGTCTTATTCCTAATTGGTGTGCTTTAAATAATGCTTAAGTGAAAGGCTGGAACTTGGGTCCTACTCAGTGTGCCCTCTTCCTGTAACTATTATTGAGCCATCTCTGACCTGTTCTGTACTCTAGAAAGTGCCTCTTTGGAATGCTTCTCCAGCCTCCTTACCATCTCAATTTCTGTTTGCATTCGGCCAACGGTTGCCACTGGCGAAAAGATAGGATGGAAGGAGAGAGTAGCAGATGTGTTGTTACATCCTCACTCCCTCCCTGAGTCAGAGCAACGCTCTGGCAGTAGCTTCCCCTTGGGTGTTCTCTCCCCCATGTTCCTATTCTCACTGGGCTCCAGAAACTTCTTCCCCCCTTGGGTCTTTGGACCTAAGAATGACAATGGCTGCCCGTTATTTTTGCTTCTGGGGGCCTATCAATCCTTTGTTCAAATCCCAGCTGCTCCACTTTATTTGTAAGTAATGATAATTTGTATGTATGATATCATTAAATGGATGGATGGATGGATGGATGGATGGATGAATGAATGAATGAATAGTGCTTAACTTCCTTCTTGTGAAGATGATTTGAGATTTCTTTCTATGTAGAAAAGCTTCCCCATGAAAGTGTGGCTAGTATGCCGCTTTGCTCTTCAGTTTCTCTGACACCATCATTTTAAGTTGACAGTGTTTGCAAAGTGGGAATTAGATTGTGCATCAACCCTGCAAGATCAGTGTAGTTTATGACATATACTGTTTTCTCTTGGCATTAATGCACCATCGATGTCAGGAGACTACAGAATACAAGTGTTGCTTCTTAAGTGATCGTTGTTAGTATATAGAATTGTGAGGGAGAGAAAGATGAAGTTGTCTAACTCAGTTTGAAGAAGCAAATGGGGCATTATCATCTCACATATTATATCACACTGCTATAGTGCAGTACTACTAAATTTTATTGGGATGCATTTCTCCCTCTAGTTACTAATGACATGCTTTCTTAAAATTGTTTTTTGTTGCTTTCTTGATGAATTAATTAGCCATACTATTTTATAGAGTCTTTACTTGAACTTCTAACAACAAAAGTCAAGTATTGGGATTCATTTGATATTTTAGCCTACCTCTGGCAATAAAAACTGCAATAACTGTAATAAGCCCTGACTGGTTGGCTTAACAATAGAATATCAGCCCAGCATGTGGAAGTCCCAGGTTCAATTCCTGGTCAGGGCACACAGGAGAGGCAACCATCTGCTTCTCCCTTCTTCCCCCTTCTATCTCTTTCTCTCTGTGTCTCTATATCTCTCTTCCCCTTCCCCTTCCTGCAGTCATGACTCAATTGATTCAAGAATATCAACCTCGGCCACTGAGAATGGCTCTGTGGAGCCTCGGCCTCAGATGCATAAAATAACTCTCTTGCGAACAGCCCCAGATGGGCAGAGCATTGGCCTTAGAAGGGATCCTAGGTGGATCCCAGTCGGGGCGCATGCAGGAGTCTGTCTCTGTATCTCCCCTTCTTTCATTGTGGCCTGACCTGTGGTGGCACAGTAGAGAAAATGTTGACCTGGAATGCTGAGGTCACTGGTTCGAAACTCTGTGCTTGCCCGGTCAAGGCACAAGTGGGAGTTGCTGCTTCCTGCTCCTCCCCCTTTCTCTCTCCCTTTTCTTTCTCTCTCTCTTTTCTTTCTCTCTCCCTTTTCTTTCTCTCTCTCTCTCCTCTCTAAAATGAACAAATAAACTCTTTTTTTTAAAAGGTTAAAAAACAATAACTATAATAATCAAGGCTCATAGCTACCATAAACTGACCTGCAATGGGGCTTGGAATTGGGTTTGTTTTTTTTTGTTTGTTTGTTTGGTTGGTTGGTTTTTCACTTTATCACATCATTTCTTGGGTCTTCAACACAAGAGATAAGTGAAGAAGCATTTCTCCCTGATCGCCTGCCGAGTAGTAAAAAAAAAACTAAGCCAAGTCTGGTACTCATTATAAAGTGGTCTAGAGAATGTTGGGACTGTGCTTTTCTCACCTGTCACACTCTGTAGTCTCACTTTGGCACACTGACCCTCTCAGATCTGTAAGGGAACCTGATGTGGCAGTCGACAGTGCATGAACCCTCTACAGAATGCTTCCTGGGTGGCCCAGGCACTGACTGAACTCTTCCGATGTTAAGGAACTTGCTACTTATAGAATCATTCCTTTCCGTTTTGAAAGAATTCATTCCTACCTTTGGGCTGAGATCTATCTTTCTCCTGCTTTCCCCTATGGGTCCCAGAAAATATCATACTTCCATTTCCTCACACGGCTATGTAATTAGATGGCCTACGAGCTACTTTATAGGGTCATCTCTGTGGGACGTCAGCCTTATCCTGGTGTGTTCAGAATAGTGTCCTATTAAAAACAGAACATGCCATCCTGCACTGGCTCCTGAGCTTGGGCTACACAAATCTGGACAGAATCTTCTCGTACCTTTTGTATGCCTGATGAGGAGGTGAGTCCCTGGGAGGAGAAACAGGCTCTGTCAGATAACACTTCTCTGGAGCTTGCTTTCGAGGTTTAGAGAACTCTGTGAATGCTTGAAAGTGTTCCCAGGCGGTAGTAGCAAGATGAACTGGGACGAAGCAGGGATTTTCAAACTGGTGAGAGAGGACTCTTTAAAGGACAAAACTTCCACTTCCCAGTTTCTGGCATGCCGCCCTAGAAGAGCATGCCTCCCAGCTGAACAGAAAAGCTAGCCCTGAAGTGAATGTGTTTTGCAATAAGTAGTGTGCTGCATGTGTACAAGGAGCCTGGCCTCAACGTGAGGGAAGTCAGTCAAGTTTACGAATAACTACCATATAGCCATATAGGTTATCTAGTTATGTGTTAATCTGCGTTTTTGTCCCCAGCCCTCAAGAAAGCTTCTGTTTCATTTTCTGGTTTAATGTCAGTGATGCTGTGAAAAATTAAGGGAAGGGTCACTGGGCCACATTTGGACGGTGGTCAGGGAGCAGTGCTTCATGAAGCCACGTGTTAATGCACTACAGTCAGGGAGAAATCCCCAAGTAGGAGGTAAACCCCACGGCGGTAGTCAGCAAACTCATTAGTTAACACAGCCAAATATCAGCAGTACAACAATTGAAATTTCTTTTGAGAGCCAAATTTTTAAACTTAAATTATATAGGTAGGTACATTCCTTATTGAGGTAACGCCCGCACATGGTATTTTGTGGGAGAGCCACACTTAGGGGCCCCAAAAGCCACATATGGCTAGCCAGTCGCAGTTTGCCAACCAGGGCCCTAGGGAATGAGAATCAGGGCAAAAGAAATCCAAAGTAAAAACAAACTCAGAGATACAGAGTATATTGGTGGTTGCCCGAGGGGACTTGGGTGGAGGGGGCTGGGAGAGTCAAAATGGTGAAGGGTGGCTGGCAGTGGTATGGTCAAGGATGTTGATTAGACTTTTGGCGGTAATCAATTTGTAGTGTATACAAATGTTGAATTACAGTGATGTACACTGTTACTTAAACAAAGAAAACAATGAAGCCAGAAGTCAGACCATGCTTTCCCAGGTGAAGAACCTCCCTGCTCTGCCATTCTTGGCTTTAGGATTTGGTTTTCTAGGGAAGGAGATAGTGCTTTCTTGAAAGCATTTGAAGCCATGTATCAAAGACTTCTTTTCTTATCTTTATAATACGGTGTGTTTCTTCAGAGTCTTCCCCTCTTCAAAAAAACCATAGTAAGTCATTAAAAAACTTTTTATACCTAGGAAGTTGGCCTATTATTTGCATGTCGGTCAGTTTTCTTAGCATACTCTGGTCTGACATCCTGTAGTTTTACATGTTTCAGATAAGGAGTTTTTTGGACCACAGTGTATTTTGAGAGACACAGCAAGAGTAGAGGTACATTCATCTAACACTAAATTAGACCCGGTTTTTGGACACTTTGGCAAAGCTCGGGGTTAAGTCAACTGAAGTGACATCTCTGTTCGGGCTACACTAGAACACTCGCTATTTCTCCAGTGCACCATGTGCTCTCAGGCCTCCGTGCTGTTACCCCATCACTTGTCCCAGTGACATTCCACCATATTTTAGGGTCGTGGCCCCTCTGAACACTATCTTCCAGTGTTCCCCGAAACATCTTTTCCATGGCACTGCTTATCAAAGCTTCTACTCTAGCAGTGACTACATGGTTATATGCCTCTCTGGGTTTATATTTGTAAGCCTTCAGGGAATTCCTTGAGGACAAGTGTTTTTATTCTTTTTTATGTGCCTAACATAAGTACACTAAGAACATGGCTGCTTGAAGGTGCTCAATAAATATTTTTTAAAGGAGCAAATGAATGGATGAATATGTTTTATTATTGAGTATTTTTCTTCATCTGAAGTTTTAGTAAAGCAAATTCTTGGAAACCTGAGTTAGCTTGTATTTGTAATGCTACATTTACATGTAGATGTCTAATGTTTAAAGTTTGATCAGTAATGATTTTGTGATTTATTTTAAATAATTGTGTATGTAGCGGTATATGGAATTTAGGCAAGGAGAGATACATCTGCTGTGCTCTTTGGTGCTAAGTCTGTTTTATTTTGTGGATTATTTCTTTATTTGGCATGATGAACTATCAAGAGAAAGTACCATTTGCTTAGGAAAAGTAGGTTGGTTCAACTTGTCATCCAAGTATTGTTGTAGCCCATATTTATGAAAAAAAAGTAAGGAAATTCAAAAGTTAAAAATGTAATGTAAAGTTATTTTATCTTTCATGGATTCTGCAGCAAGTTAATTAAGACTCCTAACTCTGATAACTTTATTCTGGAAACACTTGCAGCCCTGACTCTTGTAGGAGAGTTTGCACATTAATCATGATAAATGTCCTATGAATAAAACATTTAGTAAACATCATCTGCTAACCTAAGAAGTCATATCATGTAAGTCAGTTGTCATAAGTTAGATGTGTTGGTTTTTTTAATTCACTTAATGTTAGCCGATATATAGTACTTGCTATATGCGAAACAACTCATTTTATATATAATTTACTGAGTTCCTTCTTGCGCCGGAAGCTCTGTGTTGCTTAACTCAGGGAACACAGGATGAAGGAGCTGCAGCCTTTGCCCTGAGTGAGCTTGTAGGCTGTTAGGGAGATGACACATCTACATGTTAACTGATTCTGGTGGGGAGGGACAGGGAAGACATTGTAAAGCAAGTAGCATTTGATCTGGATAAGATTTCAGTAGACAGATTGTGTTATTTGGACTTTCTCCAATTACAAGAATCAGAGATGTGCTCTACCAAGCTGCCGCCGTGGATGAGGTTTGCTGTAAGGCTTCACGGGAGGTCGGTATGGTAGGAGAGCAGGCTTAGCAGCCACTAGGCAGGGCTCAAGGGCTCATGGAGGATTGGACACTAGCTCTGGGAGCATGCGAGCCCCTTTATTGTCTCTCTAGCCGGGACTGCTGTTCCCTTCTCCCCGGTCTGCACTACGCTCACTAGGTCCTCCTCTGTCTTTGCCCCACTGCAACCGTAGAGAGCATGTGTATCACAATTACACCCCTCAAGACAGAAAGCCCGACTTGGCTCGCCTCTGTTCGCCCTGCTGCACAGAGTGCGTGCCAGCCACTACACACATGCTTTTGGCATGGGGGCTCATTCCGATTTCTGTAAATCAGTTGTGGCCAGGGAGGTGGGGCCCCAGGGTATAAAGCAGTGCCTTTCAAACTTTATTGTGTCTGTGAATCATCTGGGGGCCCTGTGAAATGACAGCTCTGATTCAGTGGGTCTAGGGTGTGGCATGAATTATTTTTTTCCCCCCGCAAGCTCCCAGGCAATGCTGACGGTGCTGCTCCTCTGACCACCCCTTGAGTAGCAAGGAGAGAGCATGGGGACCTCTGCGAATGTAATTACTCAAGACAGGCACTCTGTTCAGGAAATTTGTGGTTGAGAGATGGCTTTTCATGTGAAAGAATAAATATAAATAATGTAATGGAGGAAGATGTAATATTGATGTCTCTGTGTGTGTTATATAAGGCTGATTTTTTAACATGGTTGAGGTCAGAATGAATAAGGCTTCTTTAAACCAAAAAGTCAGTATTTGGACCATTCAGGTGCAGTTTCTAAATAACAAGGCTATTGGGATTGGCTATTCGACCTTTTATTGTTTAATACAAAGCAATAATTATTGTAATATTTTCAGTGAGACAGAAAGTAGTCAAGTCTGAATTTAATTGAAATTATTTATATTCACTTGAGAGCTTGTGTAAAACTCCTTTCAGTTTGCCACCAAGTCTGTGTGGATGGTGAGGATTGGCAGGAAGATCTGCAGAAGGACTTAGTTGTTTATTACAAAAAATTGATAGCTAGAGTCCCTGGTATTGAGAGTAGGTGTCAGATTCCTTATCATTCTGGTGCTGTCAGAGAATCACACATTTCTAAATGTCTTCATTAGAGATCCGTAGAGGTGATAGCTCAACACTCGGTCCCATAGATCCTTGGACCTTTATAATATCTAACATCCACAGAGTTAATCTCCATTCAAAGCACCATTACATTCATTCTTCTATTCGTTTCATAAATATAATCTGGCGAACTGGTTAAAAACCAGAGAAAGTTTTTAGTTTGACAGTGTTAGAGTCCAGTGATTTAGAATTATGAATAATGTCTAATAGAAGAGAACTAAATTAAGTGGTTAGACCCTACTGACATAATGGCAGATACGTGAAGAGAAGCAGAATCTTCTGACATCTTCCACATTTCATTCATTACATTTGAAAAGTATATTTAAATGCAATGAGTGCACTTTTTGGCCCCATGTAATAGTTAGACCCTTCTTGCATGGTTCAGTGACACAGGGGAATGATAATTTTATATTCTTTTATTATCTGGAGTTCACATACTTTAACTCAGTCTTCTTACTTTAAATATGACTTTTCACTTTAATGATCAGAACTGGCAAAAATGGTTAATTTAAATGACTATTAGCATCCCTTTCTTAGAGCCATAGATTATCTTAATTCATGTGAGTAAAATCTTGAAAAAGATGTCCAAATTTTACCTTATCTTGGTAATAATGTAAAATTCTGACTTACTGAATTACTTAGCCCTGGCTAGTGGCTCAATGGATAGAGCATTGGCCCAGGGTATGGACGTCCCAGATTCGATTCCTGGTCAGGGCACTCAAGGAGAAGCAACCATCTGCTTCTCCTTCTCCCATTCTTTCTTCCCTCCCTCTTCCCCTCCCACAGCCAGTGGCTTGATTTGTTTGAATGTAGCACTGGGCACTGAGAATAGCTCTGCTGGTCCCAGCAAGTCAGCCTCAGGCACTAAAGATAGCTTTGTACTCAAGCGTCGGCCCAAGACAGGGTTGCCAGATGCGTCATGGTCAGGGCACATGCCGGACTCTTCCTCACTATCTCCCCTCCAGTCACCTAAAAAAAATAGTTTAATAACATGACCTTATTTGACTTCTACAGTTTGCTTTTTAATCATCAGAGAAAGAATGCTGTTTAGTATGAGAAGGGTTTGGTATAGCAGAAAGAATGTTGGCCGTGGAGCCAGATGGACTTTTTGTTTAAATTTCTTTTTAACACATGCTTGCTATATTACTGTGGGCAAGTTATTTCATCTCTGTGATTAGTTTTCTACTTTGTAAACTTGTGTTGTTCTTACTTTGCAGCATTATTTTGGTGATAAAACTAAGTAATACAGGTAATGCAGCAGTATAAGCATTACCATATAACACAATTTCAACAAATAAATAAAGATCTAAAAATTTATAACAAAATGCTATTTTTTTATATAAATTAAAAGCACAAGTACTTTTGTTGCTTCCTATTTGCCTGGGAAGGACATTTTCTATTCCTGACATGAGTGAAATTGCAGTGTTTTGAATTCTAAATCGAAAGTTATGATTTTAAGTGCCACTCAGTTAGTGTATATACTGGAACCACCATTGTCAAAATAGTAGTTTTCCAAAAAAAATAAGTAGTGATTTTATATAGTTTATCAAAAGTAATTCTGATTTTCAAAATGTAGTCAGTAAATTCACTCAAGTTACGGTGAAGTAATTAATATGCAGGAACTCAGAGAAAAATAGTTATCAATGTTGTTCATAGTTAGACATCTTATTAATTCACTTTAATCAAACAGGTCTAGGGAAGTCAAGTAATGCACATATGTTTTTAAAGAGTTTTGACTAGAAATGCCATATGAGAATGAGATACTCCTCCGTCATTCATAGTAAAGGAAGTCAGCTACGGTCCTCCATATCATGTTGCAGACAAATATTTTCAATGAACATCTGCACACACTCTCACAGATGCCGCCACACAGTGAAAATACAAAGATATCTAGTGGAAAGCCACAGAACCACCAAGACTGGTATATTTCTAATAAGATCCTTTGTATTATTATTTTTAAACAATTACGGTAACTGCTCCTAGATTAATAGCAAAAAAAGGTTGGGTATCCATTATTTTAGGTGGTGTTTCATAGGAAATATTGATATTGTGGCTCATTTGCCAGTGGATTTTCTTCTCAGTTGATGGAGCATTGGTGGGGTTTTGATGTTATTAAAGTGAATGAAGCCATTGATAAGAAGAGCAATGGGAATGGCTGGGTAATTGGTTCAAGAGGAAAGCAAATTTAAGGGCAGCCTGAGTATATGGATTTGGGGCATTATGAGCCTTCAGGTTTTAGTCTGTGTTTCAATCTAGGAGATTTTCTTAAGACTAGATTGATTTTCAGAATGACCCAAATATTTAATTCTAATATAGCCTACAAACAGCCAAATCATCCATGCCAAAGAAGCTCTTTCCTCCTTTAATAATAGAATAATCCTATCTTGTAGTTTATGTCTTATAGAGTAAGAGATTCTTTACATCTGAACAAATGATAAGCTTTAAGCTAATTTCCCCAAGTATCACCCTTCTTATTCTTTAGACACTTTAGTATTTCTACTAGTACTTACCCTACTTTTCCTTACACAGATCCAGTGCCCCACTTGCCAATTCATCTGGTGTTTTAAGTGCCACTCTCCTTGGCATGAAGGTGTTAACTGCAAGGAGTACAAAAAAGGAGACAAACTGCTGCGACACTGGGCCAGCGAAATCGAGCATGGGCAGAGGAACGCCCAGAAGTGTCCAAAGTGCAAGGTGAGGTCACCTTTCGGGAAGGACAGAAACGCGTGCATTTGGATGTCATCGAATAATATTATTACAGCATTGAAGTGAATTGTATATATAACTTTATTACTACAGGTGTGCAGAAAAAGGAATATCTGCTGCTTCATTTTAGAGGAATAATTATGTTACATAACTAAATTGAAATTTTTATATATGAACAGTGTATATATTCTTATTGGCATTGCATTTCCAAATGTAGGGAGACTACGCATATTGATTTTAAACTGCCAAATTCTTCTTTTCCACTTAAAAGTGCAGATGTGGGTGCGGGGTAAAGCTAGTATGAAAATGGTATAAAAGTATTATCTCCAGTTTGCCACATGTATTAGAATCATGTCTCCATTAGGCAGGCTCTGAATCCCTGTGTCCTCTGCTTGTCTCTCCCTCTGCCGTCACTTGTCACTGCAGGAGCACAGGAAGCTGATCATTTGCCTTTTGTAAATCTGGTGAGGTAGAAGCTAAAATTAGGACTTAGGAATTTTACGGGTGCTATTTTTCATTTTTCTCTTTAAGTATCATGCAAGTATCAAGAGTTAGTAGGTATTGGAGCTTCAACCTTGATATTGACGGTCAACCATGCAAACCATCCAAGAGCCGCCTGGAGAGAAGTCAGCAAGTCAGTCCAGCCAGAAAACTTTGCATTTGATGCTTGCATAATAGGAGTTGTTGAAAATTGACGTTTTTTAAAGAGCTCACGTTAGAAAATTGTTTGTGTGTGCGTGTGCTGTCTACCGTATGTGGTTTCCGCTTCTTGCCAAATTTATTTTTTTTTTAAATCATGCCTAAATTGGGCTTTATTTCCTTTTAAGAACAATTCTGCAATTTCTTCCTAGAGATTTAGCACCAGATAGGTAAAATGTGAATTCTCAGAAAAAAAAATTTTAATTAATCATTGTGAATTCAACTTGAAGCAATAAAAGTATCTGAAGCTGATTAATGAGGATGAATATGATGCACAAGTTCACTGTGCCAAATTCACATACTAGTTTATTCAAATAGTAGTAAAAGTATTGCACAAAATACCATGTTGCATTCTTAACAACTTGGAAGAAAGTTGTGAAATAGTTGATGACCTGGCTCTCTTAAAAGTGAGGTCTAAAGATGTTTGTGCTGAAGCATTCTTTGTCTTCCCTGAGGAAGGCCAATTCATCTGCAATTATCCTTTCAATTTTAGGGCTTCTTCAGATCACTGCATTTAGTTGCTCCATACATTTTATTCTTTATCCATCAATGAACAATGAAAAATAAGGCCATGCCCCCTTTCTGTTGTTTTTCCAGTTTATTAAAAGCTACTGCTCACTTTCAAAATAAATAAAGGCCAGCAGGAATTTAGGAGTGCTGTTAAGTTATTCCACCTAACACTTTGTACATGAGTATACGTTTATCTCTCTAGAAAGCTATGAAAACAATGATCAATTAGCTTGGCTGTGAGACTGTATGCTGAACCAGCAATACTGCAGCATTTGCAGTGGAGAAATTCTGAGTGAATTGAGGTAATACATAAAAATATACATTTGTTACAATTATACCTCATCTAACTTTAATTAGAATTTGATGTATAGAAAGAAAAGGCAGCCAACTGTAAGGACTTTACTGAATTGCACTAATAACTCCCTCTAGTTTTAACAAATATAAACAGTTAAGAGAAAACATACATACTGAGTCCCTTGTGAAGTATTGGCTAAAGGGCTAGGGCTTTAAAAGGTCTTCCCCTTTCAAATAGCTGAAAGGAAAGAAGCGAAGGAAGATGGAACCAGTTTACATGACTACCTTGTGGCAGAGAATCTACTGTCTGGTGCAATTCAAGTTCCATAACAATTATGGCAGTTGTGTCATATTTTATTGCCTGTTTTGAATACAAATGGTTTCAGTTTTTCTTTTAAGCATATGACTTTAAAGTTTTGCTTTTTCTTAATTATTTTTTTTCTTGGTTGGACGTCAAAATAATATTGTCCTTATGAAGCATTTCTATTCTTATAATAGAAATGCATGAAGATATATAACTCAGTGAATTAATATTTATTTTATACTCCAGTGCTTTATTTTCATAAGTAATCCCTTTACATTTGTAAATATGAAAAGGAAAGATGAGATGCTAGGAGTTTGTGAAAAAGAAAAATTTCACACAGTGCTTCCAGGTGAACAAAACAATGATCATATATTTTCATATGAATACTTTTACATGTTTTTTTTGTTTGTTTGTTTGCTTGTTTGGTCTTTTTGTTTGTTTAATTTTTTGTGACAGAGAGTCGGAGAGAGGAACAGATAAGGACAGACAGACAGGAAGGGAGGGAGATGAGAAATATCAATTCTTTGTTGCAGTTCCTTAGTTGTTCATTGATTGATTTCTCATATGTGCCTTGACCAGGGAGCTACAGCAGACCGAGTCACCCCTTGCCCGAGCCAGCGACCTTGGGTCCAAGCTGGTGAGCCTTGCTCAAACCAAATGAGTTCATGCTTATGCTGGCAATCTTGGGGTCTCGAACCTGGGTCCTCCATATCCCAGTCTAATGCTCTAACCACTGTGCCACCACCTGGTCAGGCCACATAGTGTTTTTTTTTTTTTGGTTCTCTTTGTTTTTGTTTTTTTACAGAGACAGATAGAGAGTCAGAGAGAGGCATAGATAGGGACAGACAAGGCTACATGGTTTTAATAATGATAAATACATTTAACATTTGACCAAAGTATATATTTTGGTACCCTACATAGTTATAATTATTTAGATTAATTCATAATTGTAATAATAAATTTGATTTTAAGTGATCATTTTATTCAAAAAGATCATATGTGATAAAAACTTAGAAAAGAAAGGGGAAAAGGTAATCCAGAATCATGCCACTTCAAAATAGTCACTGTTAACCTATTAGTATGCCTCAATCATTCCTTATTTAAGTAACTCAATTTTTTAAAGTGATAACTGTAGTAGGCAGATGATTTGATATGTTTTGTTTTTCCACTTAACATGTCAAACCTTTCTCATGTTATAAGGACTTTCTATAACATTTATTTTATTAATTATGTAATATTTCCTTAAATATCCTCCTGCTATGGGATATCCAAGTTGGTTTTGTTTGGGTTGGGGATTGTTTTTAAAATATCTACATGTTATAAATAATGTGTTGATGATATTCATCTTGAATATATCTTTTTTCTGTATTTTAGACCTTTAAAAGCATATTTTTTTAAATATTTTATTTATTGATTTTTAGAGAGAGGGGATAGAGAGAAAGAGAGAGAGAGAGAGAAGGGGGAGGAGCAGGAAGCATCAACTCACATATGTGCCTTGACCAGGCAAGCCCAGGGTTTTGAACCGGCAACCTCAGTGTTCCAGGTCGACGCTTTATCCCACTGCACCACCACAGGTCAGGCCTAAAAGCATATTTTCTAAAGGGATCCTTTAACTGAGTTAAAGGATGTTAATACTTTAGCATTTGGTACATATTACCAATTTGCATTGTAAAAAGATTGGACAGTACATAATTCCACCAAAAAAATTTGAGAAACTGTTCCTTTGTGAGCATTTCGTATTAGCATTTCAAGTATTTTAAAACACTAATTTAATAGTTTAAAAATATTTTTTTGTATTTTGAATATACTTGTTTGCTTTTAGATTGAATATAAATGTATTTTTGAGTTGGTAATGTCTTGTTTTGAATTTTATGTTTATATTCTTTGTCCATTTATATGAGTCAGGTGGAATTTTTTTTCTTTTTTTAAGTGGGGGGCAGGGAGACAGAGACAGACTCCTGCATGTACACCAACTGCGATTCACTGAACAAACCCCCTACCAGGCGATCCTCTGCCTGTCTGTACCGCTGTTCTGTTGCTTGGCAACCAACCTAATTTAGCACCTGAGGCAGGCCATGAGCAGGGTTCGGGAACCTATGGCTCACAAGCCAGATGTGGCTCTTTTGATGGCTGCATCTGGCTCACAGACATCTTTAATTAAAAAAAAATAATGTTAAAAATATAAAACATTCTCATGTATTACAATCCATTCATTTCCTACTGCTCATGTTCATGGTTGCGGGTGGCTGGAGCCAATCACAGCTATCTTCCCGGGCAACACCAAATTTTTATTAGATAATGCGTAATGTACATGCATCGTTGTATGGCTCTCACAGAATTACATTTTAAAATATGTGGCGTTCATGGCTCTCTCAGCCAAAAAGGTTCCCGACCCCTGCCATAGAGCCATCCTCAGTGCCCAGGGCCAACTGTGCTCAAACCATTCAAGCCATGACTGCGGGAGGGGAAGAGAGAAAGTGAGAGATAGGGAAGGTGGGTGGAGAAGCAGATGATCGCTTCTGCTGTGTACCCTGACCAGGAATCAAACCAGGGACTTCCACACGCCAGGCCAAAGTTCTACCGCTAAGCCAACTGGCCAGGACAGGGAAATATATTTTATTATCATATTAAATGAACTATTTATTTGAAAACATAAACTCCTTTTCTGACATATTTTCTCTTCAGCCTATTACTTTCTTTTTATATCAGTGCTATATTTTTTTTAACTTAATTAGTTTGTGTCTGTGTATGTGTGTACTTTTAACTTTTAAAAATTCTTGTTTGGAGCCTGACCAGGTTAGAGTGTCGGACTGGGATGTGGAGGACCCAGGTTCGAGACCCCAAGGTTGCCAGCTTAAATGCGGGCTCATCTGGTTTGAGCAAAGCTCACCAGCTTGACCCCAAGGTCGCTGGCTCAAGCAAGGGGTCACTCGGTCTGCTGTAGCCCCCAGTCAAGGCACATATGAGAAATCAATCAATGAACAACTAAGGAACTGCAACAAAGAATTGATGTTTCTCATCTCTCTCCCTTCCTGTCTGTCTGTCCATCTCTCTGACTCTCACTGTCTCTGCCACAAAAGAAAAAAAAAATTCTTGTTTGACCAAATGTATCATCTTTTCCTTTTAGAATGAATATAAACACACACACGTGCACACACACACACACATCATATATATAAATATATATAGGAAAGTGAAAATAAAATATGTGTACCTATTCACATACATATTTACCCGATATATTTACCTATCTTTTATAAATGTTTGCTCCTAAGCTTAAAAAGTTATCTGTTAGCCAAAAGTTTAATGAAATGGTCTATGTTTCTTTCTTTTTTTACTCTGTAATTCACCCATCACTTATTCTGATGTTTATTATGCATTGGCTACCAAACTAATTTCTTTCCAAATGAGACCATCTAACCTAATTGTGTTTATTGAATTTTTCCATGAATATTGATTTGAGAAAAATTTGTAATTTTTTTCTAAGCATGTAAAGTTATTATATATAATAGTCTCTTTGCTGAGCTCCCTAATCTTACTGTTGCTAATTTTTCAAAAAAAAAAAAGGTTATTCTACTACTGAGTGTTAAATGGTAATGCCTCCATACTTTGTACAGGTGTATTTGCCCTACTATTATAAAGAGATTTTATTATGCTGAGTAATCAAAAGTATTATTTACCATTGAATTTTGCAAATAACTAGGATGAATATTAAAATTTTTTCTCCCTACACATGATCAAAATACTTATACATAAGTGTGATTTCTTTATACTAAAGTAAAAATATTAAAACATTTCTGGAAGTTATTAATCTATAAGGACATTTGTATGAAAAATTAATAGCAGCATAACATCAACTTTACTCAGCTAGTTTTATTTGAATCTCACTACTTCTTCATAGTATTCATCAGTCATTTATTAGACACTATTGTTATTTTTAAAATGTCTTTTCTATTTTATACAAATTCTTAACCTACAGAATATACATGATAATTTTAAAATGTCTTTCTTGAATATAGCACAAAACTAAATCTAATATATCATCAATTTAAGTTTAAATTCAAAAAGCAATTAGGCATTTAAATTGTGTTGGGAGAATAAAATATTTGTTCAGTTTTATGTTAAAATTTATTATGACCTGTGGTGGCACAGTGGATAAAGTGTCAGCCTGGAATGCTGAGGTCACTGTTTCAAAATTTGGGGCTTGCCCTACTCAATGCACATATGGGAGTTGATACTTCCTGTTCCTCCTCAATTCTCTCTCTCTTTTTCTCTTTTACTCTCTCTCTCCTCTCTAAAAAGAAGAAATAAAACAAAATAATATAAAATTTATTTTGAGACTATGTCTTATGGCACAGTTAAAATACTAAACTCAGTTGAGTTAATAAGAAAAAGAATTGCTAAAGCAAAGAAAACAAAAAGTTGGATGCATACCTAAAAATGAACAAACAAATTATACAATACAAAACAAATAAGTAAACACGGTTGTAAGCAATTCTACATGTGCTTTAAATTTAAAGTGTTAATGAAATACTTTGGAAACAATATTAGGACCCCAGTAATGCTTTTTATATTGTGGTAGAAAAGAAATAAAATTTAGCATCTTAACCATTTTTATATGCAAATTGTGTTTTTTTTAATTTATGTTTTGTTTGAAAGCTTGAAATACTTAAACTATTCTAAAGTGGGCACTCATTATGATTCTTTAAACTAAAGTAACCTATTTTATTGTTTTTGTTTTCAGAAAGTGGTAAGCACATATAATTGTACTGTTTGACACATTCTTAAATGTTTATTCAAAGGAAATTTTAAAATAAATGTTTGTTTCAATTTACTATAAATCTGTAGCAAAAGACCCAGCTGAGTATTTCTAAAAGCCTTAAAATTTTAGATTTTAGAAGAATTAAAAATCTCAATATTACTGTCTAATATTACAGTAAATATTATTAAAGATAAAAAGCAGTTATGGAGCTTTTTAGAATGTGAGTGAGAACTTTATAAGAATGGTTAATGATCCAATCTTTTGGTTCTTACTCAAAAAGTTTAATATTAGTCAATTGGTATTATTTGTCATACCAGGTTTTGACTGTTAGCTATATCATATTTTTTCTTTGTGAAGTTTTAAATTGTTAAAACCCCATATTTCCAAATGCCATTTTTCTGCCCTCTTGAGTATATTTTTTTAACATATGTTTATTTTACATACTTTCAAAAGAGAAGTAGACACATCCTCAGGCCTTTTAACTGATAATTTGACGTAAGCCAGTTTAAAGCAAACAGGAAGTTAAAGATAAGAAACAATTATAAAAAGAAGGCACTATATAAAGGAAGCATTGTCTCTTCAAAAAATATTTCTGAAGTAAACATTGCAACATGTTAACATTATTGAATGTGGGCGGGCAGTGAATCCCTGTATGTCGATTGCGTTATCTCTAATTAATAGAAAGTTTGAAATAGTTCACGATTAGAAATAAAATCTAACACTAGAACAGAAAGACTATAACATTACAGCTCTGGGGTTGCTTAAATATCTCTGCTCTCCTACACAACCTCTAAGGATTTGGCTGATTTGTTTGTTGTCTTCCTCTGGTAAAAGTTAAATGTTGCTCAGGGTATGGGTTTACCAAAGCAAAGTTGGGTTAATATTTCTCAAAATAGAAAATTAAAGGGGAATTCCTCAAACATTCCTTTCTCAAATTACCTTCTTCCTTACTATCAGGAAAGAGGAATACTTCTACAAACATTTATGTAATGTGGTACAGATATAATCACAGCCAGCTAGATTACATGCAGCCGACCACCTTAATTCTTCTGTTCTATAAATAATCTCACATCTCGATTTAGGACATTCTTTAAGACATTGAATAGAGATAATTAGGAAATTATACATTTAATATGTTAATATAAAGTAATGTGTAAAGAATTGAGTAATTAAGTCACTTATTCCAGGTTCATAGAGAACATATATATTCCCTATTTTTAGGAACAAGATTATCAATTTTATTGTTTTTAAAAGACATGCCAAGATATGAATTCTGATATGTCCTCTTTTTTTATTAATGAAAATGTCCTTGTACGCTTTGTTTTCCTCTTGGTGTTAGCACAGTAATAATAATAACACTGTCTAACATATAATGATATTTACTACATCAATCTCCATTGTAGTTTTATACATATGTTGCCCCTTCAAATCCTTAGATGTTACCCTAAAATGCTAAATTCCAATGTGTGATCCAGATTTTAATTATTCAGTACCTTTTGGTAAAACTCTAAGGTTTTACACAGTAATGCAGTCTAGAAGTTACATTTATTGTCTCATTCAATTATTCTCAAAAGAAAGTTGTGAAGAAAGGGTAATTACCACCATTTCAAGATGTAGAAACGATTTCAGAGAGGTTAAGTAAATGGACAAAAAGCGATGGGAAATAAATTGTGTTCATCCATTAATTCATTGTGATTTTGGGATTAAAGAAATTTACTTGGCATGATATTTCCCTTTAGATATTTTATTCTCTTGAATCCTGTAATAGGATGTTTTGAGCGAGAATGTGTTTTCAGAGACAATAATTAACTTGCCCCTGTTCGCATAAAATTGGCACGAAAACAATGTCTGTAGGCTCTTATGTCTGATGTAGCCATGTTGTCTGTGGCTGCGGAAGAAGTTGGAGTATTAATGTTGGATCTTACAGATAACTCTCTGGCACTGCACACACAGCTACAGACTCACACTCGGAGGGCCCGTGACTGCTTTCTAACATTGCCCATTAGAAAACAAAATACCCTCCCCTGACTACTGATGATCCCTTTTAACTCTCCAGATGCCTTGAAACTTCTACTTTTGGAGCAGTAATTATCACTACTATTGTTTTCTCGGTGCGCCAAAGCCAAGATCTTACTTGTGAGAAGAGTCTGCTTATTTAATGGCAAATACTTCCTAGGGTATAAACTGTATTGCAGCTAATGCCCCATTTTTTTATTACAAACAATTTTTTTTAATTTTATTTATTCATTTTTAGAGAGGAGAGAGAGAGGGAGAGAGAGAAAAGGGGGGAGGAGCTGGAAGCATCAACTCCCATATGTGCCTTGACCAGGCAAACCCAGGGTTTTAAACTGGCGACCTCAGCATTTCCAGGTCGACGCTTTATCCACTGCGCCACCACAGGTCAGGCTATTACAAACAATTTTAATATTTGTTTACTATCCTGAGATTAAATCTATAATGTGACTATGCATGACATTTTATTTAGAGATCAATATATTGTCCTAAATATAATATAGACTAGAAATAAGTGACACCATTATAATGAAATAATATATATTTCAGCATATAAATGCTCCATACCATGATATTAAAATACATAAAGAAGCAGTCACCTTTTTGTACCTATTTATAATGCATAAATTTGGATTTTTTAAAAAAATTGGGTTTAAGAAAACTTGAAGCTAAAATATTATTAATACTTTGTATTTTACATTTTAAAATGAAGACATATATATATATGCATATATGCCTATGCATTTACCTACTTATATTGCTAGACAATTCAATATCTATTAAAACCATGAAACATGGTTTGGGCTTAGATACAAAATGAAGTTAGGTTCTAAAATAACTGACCTTTTCTCAATTTTCAAAGTAGTTATATACCTAAAAAATCTATCATCTGTTAAAACCATGCAAACATTATTTTGCATTTATATGTAAAGTGGATTTGGGGTCTATATCCATATATTTATAAACAGATTTTCACCTATATGAACATCTAATGGATTAGAAAATTACATGCAGATGTCTCCGGCAATGCAGGACAGCCATAAATGCCAGCATCAGCCACCTTTGTGACAACCAACATCCCCCTCCAAATTCCCCCATGATTCTGAATGAAGCGTTTCAAGGGGGCAGAGAGCCCTGATTGAGAGTCTCAGTTGTAGATTAAGGCTACTGAGAGGGATGGAGTCCAGTGAACTGCATGGAAATGGGAACAGTTGAGTAAAAGTTGCCCTTTTTCATAGGAATACAAATGAGGCCGGTTTTGCAAAGGATCAAAAGCTTTCTTAGATAATCCATTTATTTTTATTTCCATTTCAAGTTTTAAGAGTTTTTTGTTTTTTTTCTGTAGCAGATTCAACTTATAATTCAAAACAGGGTACCAGTTTTGCTGGTGGCAACAATCAGCAGCAGAACAAAGATTTGGGGTCTGTGAGAAAAGGTGCATATCCAAATGCCTGCTCAGTGTCTTCTTTGGCCTTCATAGGTTTCTCCAACACAGCGTATTGTCGGACCATCTTCCTAAGGTGGTTCCTCTCATGATTTCCCCATCTCAGTACATGGTAACTCCACACTTCTAGCTGTTCAGGTTAGGAATTTGTGTCATCTCAGACTCTGTTTCTCTCACACTCCACATCCGTGAGTTGTTAGATTTTGTAGGTTGTACCATTGAGGTATATTCAGAATTTGACTGCATCTCAGCACCCCCACTGTCATTTATCTGGTTACAGGGCATCATCATCTTCCTCTCGCTAAGATTTTTGCACGGCCTCCTGATTGGTTTCCTACTCTTCACAGCGTTCTTAATGCAGACGCCAGAACGGGGCTGTTAAACACAAGGCAGATTGCGTCACCCTCTGATCAAACCTTGCCATGGTTCCCATCTCACACAAAGCTAACGCGATTTCTCCTAATGACCCTAAAAGGCCACACTGTGCACACACCTCCACCCTTTATTCCTCCGCCCTCCTTCTACTTCCGTCACCCTCCTCCAGCACACTGCCCTCCTTGCTGCGCTGCAGGAACATCAGTCATGGTCCCTTATCAGGGTCTCTATACTTGCTCTTCCTCTGTCTGAAATATTCTTTCCCCAAAGATCTGGATGGCCAGCTCCCCGCCACTTCATTCATGTCTTTGAGCAAAACTCAGCTTCTCAGTAACCACCCTCCCCTACCTCAGTAAGTAATCTGCCCCTTCTGTTTTATTGTTTCTCCATTGCACCATACCCTTATCACTTTTTTTTTTTTTTTTTTTTTTTTTTGTATTTTTCTGAAGCTGGAAACGGGGAGAGACAGTCAGACAGACTCCCGCATGCACCGGACCGGGATCCACCCGGCACGCCCACCAGGGGCGATGCTCTGCCCATCCTGGGCGTCGCTATGTTGCGACCAGAGCCACTCTAGCGCCTGAGGCAGAGGCCAAAGAGCCATCCCCAGCGCCCGGGCCATCTTTGCTCCAATGGAGCCTTAGCTGCGGGAGGGGAAGAGAAAGACAGAGAAGAAGGAGAGGGGGAGGGGTGGAGAAGCAGATGGGCGCCTCTCCTGTGTGCCCTGGCCGGGAATCGAACCCGGGACTTCTGCATGCCAGGCCAACACTCTACCACTGAGCCAATGGCCAGGGCCCCTTATCACATTTTAAAGTAGTAGATATATTTTACAGCCATGAGAGCAAGGGCTTTGATCTATTTTGGTTCTTAAAGTACCTTTAGCATTTACAGTAGTCCTGGGCATGTGTAACACTAAACAGGAAATTGTTGAATGACCAAGTGTCGTTTTTCTTTCCTCCTTATATGGGCTTTTAGTGAGACTCCATTATGTGCTTTGTAAACATGTTTCTTTTTCTTGCCAATCTCACAGAAGCGGAGACACAGTCGTTACATTAAGAATGATATGACACTGCATTTCAGTAGGGCTTTGCATTGAGTAAGCGGGTTCATGGTGAAAGGAACATCGCATTCATCTTGGGGAATCCAGGGAGAGCTGGGTTGTTAAAGATTATTTGATGGATTTGGTCATGATGGACAGTATCCAGGAGTGGGAGTATTACAACTGAAAATACATGGGCCAACCTAGCCAGTGGCTCAGTGGAAAGAGCATCAGTCCTGAGTATGGATATCATGGGTTCAATTCCCAGTTGCTTCTCCTTTCTTCTCCCTCTTCTACTCCTACAGCCCGTGGCTCGATTGGTTTGAGCATTGGCCCTAGCCACCATTGGAGCACATCAGCCTCAGGTGCTAAAAATAACTTGGTACTCAAGCATTGGCCCCTTATGAGGTTGTTGGATAGATTCTAGTTGGAGCATATGCAGGAGTCTGTCTCATTATCTCCCCTCCTCTTGGAAGGAAGGAAGGAAGGAAGGAAGGAAGGAAGGAAGGAAGGAAGGAGGAAGGAAGGAAGGAAGGGAGGGAGGGAGGGAGGGAGGGAGGGAGGGAGGGAGGGAGGGAGGGAAGAAGAAAAGAAAGAAAGAAAGAAAAGAAAAGAACAAGAGTCTGGTGCCAGGAAATGTGTGCTGTGAGCAAAGAGCCACACGTACTTTGTGGTTCCCTGAGAGTAAGGTTCACAGACGGAAGTGGTAAAGGTTGGGTTAGAAAAGCAGACAGAAGCTCGAGTTTCGCATGCAATGTTAAGGAACTTGGATTTTCTCCTCCAGACTGAAGAATTGCAAGGAGGGGAATGCTGGTATCAGAATTATATTTTAGGTTGGTTGTAGTTGATTATATGAAAGGAGCTAGTTGTAAATATCTAGAAGGACATGATGACAGTATGAGCTAAGCTAGTGGTCAAACAGCTGGAGAAGAGGAGAGGGTTTGATAAGGATCTTGGGCCTAAAACTACCCGACCTTGGTGATCCACTGGATGAGGGAAATAGAAGTATATTCACCAGATGTCTAGCGTCAGTGTCTAAATGGATGGTGATACCATAAACTGAGATAAAATGTAGAAATAGACCTAGTTTTGTTTTGTTGTTGTCGGGCGAGGCAGACATGGAATGATCATGAATTTGGCTTTTCTTATTTGGCTCTGAAATAGCTTTAAGGCATATAGATATGTGTGACCAGCAAGCAGATGCTACATGAATCTGCAGCTAAGGAGCCAGGGCCACCGTGAGAATTAAGAAATGAGATCTAGTTGGTGAAAGTTGAAATCATTAAGAGTATAGAAGAGATTACCCAAAGAATATGTGCTAAATGGGAGCCTTGGGTCAGGACAGGTGAAGACACAGGGACCTAAGAGACAAGAGGAGCACCGGGAAAAGCAGTGACACTGAAGTGACAGTATATGAAATGTCAGAAGGAGGTAGTAGATCAACTGATTAAATGATACTGGGAGATATAATTAGATAAGAATTTAAAAATTGGATTTGGTGATTAGGAGGTCATGGATAAGACTCATTTTTTAAAAAAATAAATATTTATTGAGAACGTGCTTTGTGACAGGACCTGTGTAAATCTTTTTAATAAAACAGTAAACAAGATGAACAGGATCTGGGCCCTTTTAGATCTTACCAATGGAAGCAGTAGAGAGTTTGAGTGGAGGGATGCAGATAATGCAAGAGGTTTAGTATGTTTAGTATGTGGAGTGAGAGATGCTACAGCAGGGCTAGGACAGGCTGCTTCTCATTTCATGGATACAATGTCATAACCGTGTTGTGCTGGGGATGCTCTGCCTGCCTCTGAGTCCTCTTCACTGGTGAACTGCGACTTGACCTTCATTTCTCAGCTCAAGCATCACTAGAGAAGCCTTTTCTGAGCCTTAGACCAAATCAAGCTCCTCCTATTAAGTACTCTCCACAATTTGTTGTTTTTTTTTTCCTTCATAGTACCTGTCATAGCTTATGAGTGTATATTTATTTGTACAATTGATCAATGTCTTTCTATACTTTAGACTATAAGTTCTTTAAGGGCAGGATCATATCACATTTTATCAGTGGACAAATAAATATTCATTGAGTGCATAAATGAATTAATGTTTCCTGGAGAAAGGTAACTGATCTGGATGTTTCAGCAACTTAGGGTTACAGACAACTAAGGAGGTGATTAAGAAGTGAGTATGGGTAAAAATGGTAGGGTGAGGCTAATTATTGGTTAGATGTTTATGTGGAATTACAGGAAGGATTATTAGGAGGTGGAGATACCTAAACTTTCGGCAGGCTAAGCGGTGTACAGTCACCGGGAAAGAGGGAAAGGTGAATGTGAAGGACGGGAAAACTGACATCTGATGATTTCCGAGAACCTGGGGCATGGGCTCAAGAGAAGTATAGTAGAAAAGAAGGAAGAAAATTAGGGGCTAATCTTTAGTACAGTTCTACCCTGGAGAATGAGAATAGACAATACTCTATCTACACTGTTCTTCAAAGATTTTCTGTCAGGAATTAATCATAAAACTTAACTTGAAATATCTATGAAATTTTCTGTTACAAAGAAAACCAGTACATTAAAGAACAATTAAAGTTATCAGAGTATTGATTTTAAAAATCTAACCTAGCAGGAGGCACAAAATAATTTTGAAATCAACATCTCATTTTTTTTACAGTGTAGTATATACCATAATAGAGGCAACCACTTTTAGTGTGATGTGATAGGTGAGAATTCATATCTATCTATTGCATTTCTTCCCTTTCCAATTGTTTGTTATTATTGTTTTAATTCTTCTTTTGATAATCTTTTACCTTTAAATAATGTATTTAGTTACCTGTTCAGTATTCTAACAATTTTTAATGGTATATGAGGATCTAGCTCTCCTACAATTCCTTTTGCTTCTATTTCCCGTAGTCTTCAACTGTCACTTGGTTTTCCTGTTGTGTGATTTAGTAACTTTCACATTCTATTCTAATATAATATTTGATACTTCTCTTTTTCCTAAAGGTTGATTCTAACATTTAAAAACCAGTTGAGTGTTTACATAGTCAAGCACATGTAATTATGGAGCCAGAATTACATTTCCTATTCTATAAGATCACAGCTTCTAGGAAACATGACCCTAGCATCCTTGCTCAGTATCAGTTATTGATCATGCCGTATTTTGTTATGCCTCAGATTTGCAACTTACATGCCTTTTGTTTTGTTTTTCCTGAAAGCTCTCATTGTTCTCCTTTTTGCCTTACTGAGAATAGAAATAACCACTTTATTTATCATGTTATTTAATATTTGGCTCCTGAGAAATTTTGTTTGTTTTATATTCCATTATCTTTTTTAAGATGTTCTTGAAACCAAATGACTTCTTGTACCTAATTAAACTGATTGTTTTCTGGCTTTTTCTCTCAGATTTCTTATATCGGTTTTTTTGGATGTAGTAATATTGTCTTTTCTTGAATTTTACATTCACTGATGAGTGCTTCCTTGAGTTACGGCCCCAGAGAAGGTGCAAAGGAGGCTTAGGATCTCTGGAACTGTTTAATTTTTGTACCCATATATTAATTTTATAGTTGGGCAAGAATTTTAGGTTCATAATTTTCTATTGGATCTTTGAAGGCTTTGTGTATATGTTTACATTTTTTAAATCCCTCTGTTATGAAGATGTGGTATTGTGAGCTAAGTAAAAACTGAGCATTATTCATGGGGAAAATTTGAACTTTTTTTTTTTTTTATAATTTTATTTTTTTAATGGGGTGACATCAATAAATCAGGATACATATATTCAAAGATAACAAGTCCAGGTTATCTTGTCGTTCAATTATGTTGCATACCCACCACCCAAAGTCAGATTGTCCTCTGTCACCTTCTATCTTGTTTTCTTTGTGCCCCTCCCCACCCCCTATCCCTCTCCCATTCCCCCCTCCCCCCCATAACCACCACACTCTTATCAATGTCTCTTAGTTTCACTATTATGTCCCACCTACGTATGGAATAATACAGTTCCTGTTTTTTTCTGATTTACTTATTTCGCTTCTTATCATGTTATCAAGATCCCACCATTTTGCTGTAAATGTTCCGATGTCATCATTTCTTATGGCTGAGTAGTATTCCATAGTGTATATGTGCCACATCTTCTTTATGCAGTCATCTATTGACGGGCTTTTCGGTTGTTTCCATGTCCTGGCCACTGTGAACAATGCTGCAATAAACATGGGGCTGCATGTGTCTTTACGTATCAATGTTTCTGAGTTTTGGGGATATATACCCAGTAGAGGGATTGCTGGGTCATAAGGTAGTTCTATTTTCAGTTTTTTGAGGAACCACCATACTTTCTTCCATAATGGTTGTACTACTTTACATTCCCACCAACAGTGTATGAGGGTTCCTTTTTCTCCACAGCCTCTCCAACATTTGCTATTACCTGACTTGCTAATAACAGCTAATCGAACAGGTGTGAGGTGGTATCTCATTGCCATTTTGATTTGCATTTCTCTAATAGCTAAAGAAGATGAGCATCTTTTCATATATCTGTTGGCCGTTTGTTTTCTTCCTGGGAGAAGTGTCTATTCATAAATTTGAACTTTTCTTATAATTGTTGTTTCTAATTAATTCTTCCAGATATAAAAAGCTACTAATGCAAACACATATGTTAAAATACTTTTAAACATAGAGTAAGGTGTTTGTTGGTGACAGTAAAATATAACATTTAATTGAGTAATAATTTTCTGGTTAAAGAATAAAAGAAGCCCTCATTTCTGGATGAAGGAGATAAACACTTATGGGTAGGTCTGTACTGATTTGATTATAAAATGAGTTGGATATATAGCAGTTCATTTATTCTTACTCTTTTACCTTATGATCAGTAGACTCTGTATGAAAATAGAATGCCAAATTTTAGTTCCACTTTTAGAACTTTGTGGACAATTTATTAAAATAAATGTAAACAACATGAAGGCAGATACTGAAAATATATATTATATTATGAATAATCTCTCATTACAGGTGTTGATCTATCCTATGAAGAATAGCATAGGCTCAAAATTGGTTTGTGTTGTTATTTCTGTCTACTATAATGTGGACTTAATATCAAAAACTCTTACTAAAAAAAATCTGTCATATTCTGAACATTCATCTCATGACTTATAAGTATAAAGAGTTATAAGCAACATTTAGTGTTTAAGTATTTAACTCCCTAAGTATCAGCCATACTTATCTGTTATAGATGGAAAAACACTTGGTGAGTAAAAACAAGCCAAATGACATTTGTGGTTTATGAGTAGTCAGTTTAATCTAATGGATTAGGAATATTTCATCTGCCATACTGTCTCCATCGATTAAGTAAAAACAAAATTTTGATTATAAATTATAACCATTTGGGTGGTTCATTTGTTTTTTTAGCAAAGCTAAATTAATGAATGTTATAAAATTATAATAAATCAAAACAGCTTTATTGAGAAATAAAATGAAATTTACATAAATGTAATTTAAGCCTACTTTTTTTTTTCATTTTTCTGAAGCTGGAAACAGGGAGAGACAGTCAGACAGACTCCCGCATGCGCCCGACCGGGATCCACCCGGCACGCCCACCAGGGGCGACGCTCTGCCCATCCTGGGCGTCGCTATGTTGCGACCAGAGCCACTCTAGCGCCTGAGGCAGAGGCCACAGAGCCATCCCCAGCGCCCGGGCTATCTTTGCTCCAATGGAGCCTTGGCTGCGGGAAGGGAAGAGAGAGACAGAGAGGAAAGCGCGGCAGAGGGGTGGAGAAGCAAATGGGCGCTTCTCCTGTGTGCCCTGGCCGGGAATCGAACCCCGGTCCTCCGCACGCTAGGCCGACGCTCTACCGCTAAGCCAACCGGCCAGGGCCTAAGCCTACTTTTTAAGGCTCTATGTTTTGAAAATAAAGATGGCATTGTCCAAGTGTGATCTTTACCAGGATACACAGGGAACTCATTTACTATATGAAATTTATATTTCCCTGGGTGTTAGTCCAAAATTACAACTTGCTCAGCAAATGTGAAAAGCAGTGTCTCCTGTTGTACATTAACTTTCATTGTATCAATTCGTATCTGTTAATATCACATTATATTTACATATAATCAAGACATTCACAGTAGTATTAAAGGAAGTATACTGTGTAGAATCATTTTTTCAAAATTAAATCATTGCTTTTATGCATGTAAAGCATTCAAATTAATCTATAGAATCATGTGATTATACAATGTGTTAGGTTACTATAGAGTATTATTAGAGCTTAGAATTCTATCACCTCCTGTGCAGAATATTATTGGACCAATAATATTTCAGTTGCTTGCTATATTTAGAATATTATCTTAGAAATAAGGAAAGACTGCTCAGAGAGACTATGAATTGCTGTCTTTGTGATTTAAATGAAAAAGCAAATTTGTCATATAAAGATTTTAGAGCCCAGTGAAACAATATTACACACAGATATAAAATGACAGTAAAAATGGTAGGTGAGATTTTGAGGCAAATAAACTGTCAGTGACAGGTTTAACTTATTAGAATGACCTTCCTGTACTGTTTTAATGAAATAAATGAGTTGGCCCAAAGACAAAGCTGAAAGAGAGGCTGAGTACTGCCTTGTGCCGGAAAGCAAACATGTTCGTCTGACCAATGCAAAGATTATGCTGTCATTTAACAAATTATATGATTGACCTCTGGCTTTACCTTTAAGTTTATAATAAGAGCTGCTTAGCATAATAATAAAAAACCCATATATGAATTAAGATCCTTTCTCCATTCACTCTAGCAGATGACTTGTCTCAGCCCTGGTTATGAGTAAGGATGCCAATCTCATGGTACGCTTATGAGGCTTACAGGTGCTAATCTATTTATAATTCTTGGCACATAGTGGGCTCTAAACAAATATTCATCCCTTTCTCCTTGTAAGTCAAATGCATCACTATGGTCTGTGACCAGGAAGTGTTCAGCTTTATTGTCTCCATTTTAAGATCAAACAATATACAATTAAAAAGTTGAGCATATGATAAAGTAGCCTTTATTTTTGCTGCTCAACAGTTCTCTTTGAATATGTTCTCTCCTAATGCTCAGGTGGTTTAAAGGATCAGAAATAGTTCCAGCGTCCCACAGGACCTTTGGCCCACATTATTCTGAATGCCATCCACTGTGCTAAGTGGGGATGGGCGCTATAATCGTCCTTCAGAACCATTCCCAGAAACAGGCAGAGCAGAGGAGAAAATCTGGGCTAGGGCTGCATTGATCAGGAAGCTGAGAGCTTAAGCTTCGGAGACCCTCACTCGCACAAGTCCCTTTCTAGGCTGTGTATCTACTTTTTGTTTGTAACTTACAGTCTTCTCCTTAAAGAGGGCCTCTCGAATGAGACCAATTTCAGAACCCATGAAACCTGGATCTGCTCTGACTAGACTGTCGGGTAAAAGATAAAAATTTCAATCCAATTTTAAATGCATGGGTTAGCCAATAGCAATGGCAAAACAAACAAAAACAAACTAAGTTCTGCCTGTATGGACCACATGATGATTTGTTCATAACTCTTGACCGTAGATGCTCATATGCCCTTCACCACAAATTAGCCCTTACCTGTCCAGGAAGGTGTTCTCTAGTTCAGCATCCATCCACCCCAGAGTCACCCATGTGAAGAAGTGAGAAAGGGGACCACCTACCAAGAATCAATCAGCCACTGGGAGAGAATGGACACTAGACCTACAATCATCCTAATGACTTTGAATACCAAACATGCTGCCAAAAACTTAGGACACTTTTCTTTCTTGGGTCATTCACTTATCATGTACTAAGTGCCTGCTGTGTGCCAATTATTGTGCTGCCTGCAATGTGCTGCCCTCTGCTTAGTTACTACTTCTTCAATCTTGTCACCATCACTGAGAAGCTGTCCAAATAGGAATATAGACAGATAGATACCATATTATTTGCCCTATAAGATGCACTTTTCCCCCCAAAGTGGAGGTATTTTATTAAATATTTTAACACATCATTTGGTTCAGAATATTTTTTTTCTTATTTTCCTCCTTAAAACCCTAGGTGTATCTTATGCTCAGGTGTGTCTTATGGAGTGAAAAATATGGTAGATAAATATAAATACATAAGCAGGTTGGTAGGTAGGTAGGTAGGTAGGTATACAGATGGATAAATAGGTAGAAACTTTCCAAATAGGAATATAGACAGATAGGTATGTAAATATATAGGCAAGTTGGTAGATAGATGATAGATAGATACACAGATACACAAATATGTATATTGCTCAAATAAAACTTTTACCAATACTATGATTAAAATCTTTAGTTATTTTAAAAGCAGGTTCAAATGTCTTTTAAAAATTCATGTGGTCTCTTGGCCCTGGCCAGTTGGTTCAGTGGTAGAGCATCACGCTGACATGTGGAAGTCCTGGGTTTGATTCCCGGCCAGGGCACACAGGAGAAGCACCCATCTGTTTCTCCACCCTCCCCCCTCTCCTTCCTCTCTATTTCTCTCTTCCCCTCCTGCAGCCAAAGCTCCATTGGAGCATAGTTGGCCCAGGCGCTGAGGACGGTTCCATGGCCTCCGCCTCTGGTGCTAGAATGGCTCCAATCGCAACAGAGCAATGCCCCAGATGGGCAGAGCATCACCCACTGGTGAGCATGCTGGGTGGATCCCAGTTGGGTGAATGTGAGAGTCTGTCTGACTGCCTCTCCGCTTCTAACTTTGGAAAAAATAAAAAATTCATGTGCTTTCTTTAAATCGAAGTTTAAATTTTTAGTTATTTGCATGTGATTTGGAATTAGCAACTTCAAAATTTTATTTGCAAAACCTGTAAAAAGAAAAGGTTATATTTAGATATTGATAATTTTCTTTATCTCTCACCCTTTTAATTTCTCTTTTCACATTAAAGATCTATTTTTCCTAGATGATTTTATCCCATTTCCACAATCATTACCCACTTTTTTTTGTTCTTGTTTCTTTTTGTTGTTGTTGTTTTTGTGACAGAGACAGAGAAGGGGACAGATGGGGACAGACAGGAACGGAGATAGATGAGAAGCATCAATTCTTTGTTGTGGCACCTTAGTTGTTCATTGATTGCTTTCTCATATGTGCCTTGACCAGGGGGCTACAGTAGAGCGAGCAAGCCCTTGCTCAAGACAGTGACCTTGGGCTCAAGCCAGCAACTTTTGGGCTCAAGCCAGCAACCTTTGGGCTCAAGTGAGCGACCATGGGATCATGTCTGTGATCCCACACTCAAGCCAGCAACCCCGCACTCAAGCTGGCGAGCCTGTGCTCAAGTCAGATATGAGCCCGTGCTCAAGCCAGCAACCTTGTGGTTTCAAATCTGGGTCCTCTGCGTCTCAGTCCAATGCTCTATCCATTGTGCCACTGCCTGGTCAGGCTCATTGTCCAGTTTTTGAAAAATATATTATAATTATAATTGCACTGCTACAGAAGATAAGGAGCTACTCTGTGTATCAGGGAAGAAGAGCATTCTTTCAAATAAAATATGTGAAGATGTGGACTGTGACCAAGGCTTAACTAAAGAGTCAAGCATTCACTGGAGGGTTTCATTCACATATTGTTCGTGGTGTTTACAATTGCAAGAAAATATTCACTGAACACTAGTCCAAAGCCAAGTCTTATAAGTCTTGAGTAGAAACTCTCAATGGTCAAAATGGTATAGGAAACATTTAAATAATTTTTTAAACAAAGATTATTATATATATATAATGTGTGTGTGATTAAGAACATAAAAATATATGTATGGTAAGAATAATTGAGATATGACTTGAATATACATAATAAGTACCTATTCTTTAGTGAAATGGGAAGACTGTTTTTAGTTGGTCTTATGTGTTTTAATCACATAAGAGTTACAGCTTCTCAGCCTCTTGGCTAAGATCAAGTTTAGTATCAATCATATAAGAGTTGGACAGTGTTTCCAAACCTTCTTCTAAGAAATACTAAGTTCTATTTCAAGAATCCTCACCTAAGAACCTACGTGTGCACATACTGGAGTGAAAGATGCTCCGATTCATGAGTGTCCATGAGGATTCTGTGTCAAGCATCCAGTTATATCTCAAAGAGTAAAATCTTGATTAGAAACATGGCCTCAGTGCTTGAGATAGTGACGACCACATTGGGTATATGGTGGACTGTTCAGGAATCAAATCCTTGTCACAGTAAGAGCGAAATTATATTTACATGTAACTTGGTGGCAGCAGTTCAATAAGGTACTTAGTTGCGCAAATCGAATTATACAAACAATTATATAAATGTTTTTACAGATAATATTTATATTAGAATTGGAAACTAAAATGGTATTGTGAGGACATTTATAGCTGCTATCATTTCCTTCCACAGAAAGAGCCTTCTGTTCCTTGATGTTTATTCACAAAAAGTTTACAATAATCCTTGCTTTTAAGGAATACTCTTTATCTCCTTTTCCCCAAGTCATTTTGTTCTTGCTGATCATAAACAAAATCTACTTCCAAAACCTTTAAAATGCCTCCTAACCATTGAGTTAGGTGTATGTCTAGAAAGATATGTGAGTTTTCTTTAGGATGTGTTAGTTTATATATTAGTCGTAATCAACCAACAGCATGAGAACTGGAAATGTTACTGAGCTTTGCAAATATGAACTATTTGACACTGATACAATCTTGGAGGATGTGATTACAAGCAAATTGACGCCTCAGGAAGGCTTTGTAGGTAGGACTTTTTTTATATTGGAGAAACTTGTGTTCCCTAACATTTGCCAGATTTACTTGTTTAACATGTTAATAGCCTTTCCTTTCCTTTCTCTTTTTGCTGATACAGATCCACATCCAGAGAACTGAAGGATGTGATCATATGACCTGTTCACAATGTAACACTAATTTTTGTTACCGATGTGGAGAGAGATACCGCCAGCTCCGTTTCTTTGGAGACCACACATCAAACCTCAGTATATTTGGATGCAAATATCGCTACCTCCCAGAGAGACCTCATCTAAGGAGATTAGTGCGAGGGTCGGTCTGTGGTGAGTATCAAACATGACTTCCAGGAATCTTCCCTAGAAGTAATCAATGATACTAGAACTTAGAAATGTAATAGCCATGATAATGCTGACCACCTGCCAGGTATTCTAGTGGGGCCTTTGCCCCAAACAGGAGGAATATTTTCTCTCTCCCTTTGAGTTTAAACTTAAAAAGTTATGTTTGTTAACAGGATTACTTACTTATATAAGTAAGCAGATTTTGTTTAAAAAAATTATTAATTACTCTGCAGATATGTGAAGTAATTAGCCTTTTGAATTTCTGAAACCCTATTGTAAAGCACTTGTTGAGACAAACAATGTCACATTTATTTTCATATTGACATTACCCAGCAGCAAATCTTACACATACATTCTCTTCATTCATGGAGGCTGTGCTATACAGTAAATAATATCTGTATGTTTCATGGCCCTGTAATGGAGTTTCATAGTATCTATATAGTTGATAAGTCATTGTATATGTTTTCTGTTGCATAAATGTTAATATTAATAGCTAACAGTTAATGTAATGAATTTCAAATGCCTTCATTGCATACAAGTCCAAGATTAGATATCCAAGCGCAGTGTTTTTCTGGATTGAGCTTCTCCCTCCCTCCTCATCCTCAACAACACACAACATCATACACAAATATGCAAACATAAACACAGATTTCTGCTCTGGCCAAATGCCACCACCTTGTGTGAAGCAGTGTTCTTCAGACCTAATAGTCGTTTTTTTCAATAACAGTGTACTCCTCTCTGGAATGTACCCACTGTGGGATTTCTTCCTCTCTTTTCATCACAAGGAACTCTATTATATGTCTTTCTGTGGTAGTTTGGCCTGTGTATGTGCAATACTTTTAACATCTTCCACATTTCCCTTTTGTTACCTCCTTTTGCTTATTTCTTAAAAATCTTTTTATAGCCCTCTGTAGTCCTCAATCATTGCTATTGTAAACTAATGCCCTCTCCAGAATCTAATGATGGTTAATCAGACCAAAGCTGGTGCTGATGATATATTTCTATCAGGTAAAAGAGAGAACATGTATTTTAAAACTCATTTTAACTTGTGGAGACCAGTACCATCATTTTCTAAAATCTTGTATGATCTCTATAAAAATATCTTTAGTGAAATGTAAACTTAATTTTCCATAGCCAACAGTATTCAATTTGTTTTAATAATTTTCAATGATTGTTTTATTTGCTTATAACTGTATATACTATAATCATATAACCAATATTTACTTATTAGTTAAATTGACTTGGGAGGAATCTCCCAAGGAATCTAATACCTATTTTATAAGAGTAATACCATGGGAAAACTAATAGCAAATTAAGTTTTGAGCTATAACCTATTTGTAAGTCTATACATACTGAGAACAACCTAAAAACACAAAATCCTAAATTTTCTGTGTTGTTAGTTCTTTTCTTTTCTACAACACTGCCATTTTGTGACAAGATGTTTCCTTCCATTCACAAGAATCCTCTTCTCAGTCATACAAGAGTTGAGTTATTTAACCATCTATGGAATGGACAGCCCATAGACATTGTCAGCAGGGAAAGATTTTCTCTGTACCTTCTGTTCTATTTTTATTTAAAATTTTTATTGTCAACTTTCTGTGAATGGTTTTCTTTCGGGCCTGTATTCTGCTCCGTGTGTGTGTACACATGTGTCCAAAGAAACCTGACAAAGCAGAGAGCAGCTGGGGTTAAGATGAGCTGTCCTGCCCACACGAATTCCCCACCTCCATCTCAGCTGCCTCTGTCTCCTGTTGGGCCATAACCCCTAGTGGAGTGGTTGCCACCGCTCCCATCTGCACAAAGGGCAGGAAAGGAGGTTACTCTGTAAGTCACAAACTTACCTTTTCCCTGGAATATACGAGGGAAGATGGATTGATCATAGCAAAGCCCTTCCACCCTCTGTCCTTGTATGGTGTAACCCAGTTTGCTCCCTCAGTTTGGGGCTGCAGCCTCCAGATGTTCTTGGACAGAGGCCAAGAAGGGGCCTGCTCTTCTCTCACAGCTGGAGGATGGGAACCATGTCTGTATTCCATGTGGCCACATGCCCAGATACAGATCAGAGGTTCCCCTCCCAGAGAACAATGGAGGCCAGAGATTTGAGGATGGTTAGTAGCCTCTGACATGGGGGCATCTCCCTGGTAAAAAGTAGGCAGATTATTCAATGAATGGTTTGGGACTAAAAGTGACGGAGAAAAATTTCTTCATTGTCATATTATTCCTTGCAAATATTCAAGGCATTAATGGCAAAGAAAATATAGATTTTTAATTGATTTCTAGATTGCAAATAACTTATTGGAACAAAAATAATGGAGCCACCTCCAATAATAACTATTTATTTTTTTAAAAAAAAGGACAAAGAAGTCTGGAACCAGAATTGAAGAAATTGAAATAGCCAATAAACCTAATTTAAAATATTCAATGTTATTGATACTCAGAGACATGTAATTTAAAATAAAATGTGTTTGTTTGCTTATTTATTTATTTATATTTAGTGAGAGGAGGAGAGGCATAGAGACAGACTCCCACATGTGCCTCAACCGGGATCCACCCAGCAAACCCACTAGAGGGTGATACTCTGCCCATCTGGGGCCCTTGCTCCATTGCTCAGCAACTGAGCTCTTCTTAGGCCTGAGGCAGAGGCCATGGAGCCATTCTCAGCACTCAAGGCCAACTCACTGGAACCAGTCGAGCCATGGCTGCAGGAGGGAAAAAGAGAGAGAGAGAGAGAGAGAG
This sequence comes from Saccopteryx bilineata, assembly GCF_036850765.1. NCBI lineage: Eukaryota > Metazoa > Chordata > Mammalia > Chiroptera > Emballonuridae > Saccopteryx > Saccopteryx bilineata. The sequence goes on from NC_089501.1 coordinate 21,191,652, forward strand.
AGAGAGAGAGAGAGAGAGAAAGAAGGGTCAGGGGTAGAGAAACAGATAGGTGCTTCTCCCTTGTGCCCTGACCAGGAATCAAACCCAGGACATTCACACACCAGGCCGATGTTCTACCACTTAGCCAACTGGCCAGGGCAAAAATGTGTTTATTTTTTGGTCTGTTGATTAACAAATATTTTGTCAAGTTAATACACAATGCTGGACTTTTATATTCTACTAAATGAATTGGAAATTTTGTGCAATTCTTTTGCAAAGAAATTAAAGTAACATGAATGTCATTTTAATATGTTTTATCTAGATAAGTCAACAATGGTTTATTTGCAAGTATAACTTAAAATAGAAAGAAAAGAGAAAGAAATTAAGTATAAGAATAAAAAAGATATGATAAATTGATATGAGAACGTGTTATTTTAACTATTAAGGATGGTATTTTAAAAGAATTGTTAGTGCCCTGGCCGGTTGGCTCAGTGGTAGAGTGTTGGCCTGGTGTGCAGAAGTCCCGGGTTCGATTCCCGGCCGGGGCACACAGGAGAAGCGCCCATCTGCTTCTCCACCCCTCCCCCTCTCCTTCCTCTCTGTCTCTCTCTTCCCCTCCCGCAGCCGAGGCTCCATTGGAGCAAAGATGGCCCGGGCGCTGGGGATGGCTCCTTGGCCTCTGCCCTAGGCGGTAGAGTGGCTCTGGTCGCAACAGAGGGACGCCCCAGAGGGGCAGAGCATCGCCCCCTGGTGGGCGTGCCGGGTGGATCCCGGTCGGGAGCATGCGGGAGTCTGTCTCACTGTCTCTCCCCATTTCCAGCATCAGAAAAATACAAAAAATAAATAAATAAATAAATAAAAGAATTGTTAGTGATCTAGCAATAAAAGAGTGTATGCTTAATCCCTCAAAACAGTTTTAAAAGTAGACTTAAGCATGTATTCAACACTGATTGCATAATTGGAATAAGTTTATTACTTTCCAGAGAAAGCACATGTCTGAGTCTTGGAGTTCTGTAATGTTTGGGAAAATATAACAGTGCTATTAATTACCTTGCAGTCATGTTTCATTGCTATTATGAAAATATACTAATAATTATTTTAAAAAGAAACAAGAACAAGCTTACTGAGCTACATGTACAGAAAAAAATACATTCTTTAAAAATAAAAGCCATTATATTCTAAATAGTTAAGCATAGCTTTAAGAATGTACAAAATGTATTTGTTCAATGAGATTTACTATTCCTTAATAGATTTTGTCATTGTCGAAAAGTATAAGTTAAATATGGGGTTGGACAGTGTATCAATTGAATGGTAATCTTTTTAAATTAAGTGTTAAAAACGATGTTCCCCATCTGTGTGGTCATAGTTCCAAATGATTCCAAAGACCAGTTTTTAAGAATATTACCATTTTTTTTCTGTCTCCATTATGTTCCTTTTTTGTTTTTTTATGTAATTTATTATTCCAAATGACTGTCATTTATATGTAGAATAGCATTGCTTATTTATTTTTAGCAAGAGAGAGAGACAAACAGACAGACAGCAACAGACAGGAAGGGAATTGAGATGAGAAGCATCAACTTGTGGTTGCAGCACTTCAGTTGTTCCCTGATCATTTTATCATATGAGCCTTGACTGGGGGGGGGGGCTCCAGCTGAGCCAGTGACCCCTTGTTCAAACCAGAGACCTTGGGCTCAAGCCAGCGACTCTGAGGTCATGTCTATGATCCCACACTCAAGCTGACGACCCTGAACTTAAGCTGGTAAGCCCACACTCAAGCCAGTGACCTTGGGGTTTCAAACTTGGGTCCTCAGCATCCCAGGTCAACACTCTATCCAGTTTCACCACCTGGTCAGGCTATTCTTAAACAGCTATGTGATTCTATTGCAAATCCCTCCATTCCTTCCTCATCTCTTGTGTTGGTGTCTTCGGCTACACTGCTGTCACATGCCTTAAGATCAAGATTACTAATAATGACAAGATATTAACAAGATATTAACCAGATAATAGTTGTATTAGGCTTTGTGTGTGTGTGCTATTTCCTTTTTTTGTGCCAAGTTAATGGGATTCCAATTGTGAGCCCAGTGCTGTGTTTGCATATCACTAGAGTTTATTATAATCAGTGCTCAATTATTTATTTATGGGAAAAAAAGGCCACTTGATGCCATTTGGCATTCTTATCAGCCTTTAGCCTTAGCCCTTTTTATAGAGTGCTTCCTTTTTAAATTTGTTAAAAAATGATTCACTTAAATAACTTTCAATATATTGTATGTTTATTGGTAGTTTCCTCTCACAATATTATGTAATAAAACATCTCATCTGTAGTTGCTAATTAAGTATTCATATTAACATTTTCTTTGGACCCAGGAAGTAAATTAATCGCTTTTCAGATGTGGGCTTGAGCAGAAATCCTCTCTATAGGACCTATCAGCTTTCCATTTTTTGAGCTAATTACATTTGCTAGACACAACTCGGAGTGTGTCACTCCTTTCTTAATCTTTCAGAGTCTTGAAAATTTACAACCGAAGAGGTCTAAAGGAAAAGCACAAGGGTGGAAAGTCCTGGTAGAATCAAGTGAGCCAGTTGCTCTGGAAGTTTTCGCTTATAAAGGATAAATGGTTCATGAAGGATAAATGGTTCATGAGGTGCTTGACTAATGTGCCCAGGACTTCAGTGGAGTTACTAACTATACATTATTTGTTCTACACCTGATGTATTTCCTTAGAGAAATATTGCCTTAATTGTAATCAGCCATCCTTAAAAAAATAACATACAGAGCTGTAGTATAACAAAAAAATTGATGAAATTATTGAGTGAATTCATTTTAAGACTCTTTAAGTAATTTTGCCTTTTGTTTTCCAGCTGGAAAATTATTTGTTGCACCTCTAATCCTGGTCCTGGGATTAGCACTAGGGGCCATAGCAGTTGTAATAGGTAAGAAACACTTAACCTACCCGAGACTAGAATTCTCTGAGTGCCATAGAGAGAGTATGAGTGTAAGTGTAATAATGCGAGTCTGTGACGAAGTGGACGTGAAAGCTGTTCCGTGCTGCTTTAGCTAGGCCCTCAGCACTGACCTACAGATGCAGAGGCTCCTGTTTCGTATACGATGTTATCTGTGTGACACTTATGAAGCATCACTTACCACCTTTGAATACTGGTATTAACACAACTAGAATTTTAGTGACAGAGTTCAGTGGACTAGAACCTAGATTTTCCCATTCTGAGCTCAGATTGTAGCATCAAAGAAAAGAGGCTTTGGTCCACCCTTGGGTGTTTGGTTTGTTCTAGTGAAAGAGCGCCCTGGGTAGGAAAAGGCACCACTGATGTGATAAGAACAATACCCAACATATACTTACGCACTGGAAATAGAAATCATATCAGGGATTGGTGATGCAATATATGAAAATCTGTATTTCAAAGCAGTGGTTTCTCAGGCTCCGCTGTGCTTCACAGTAACCTGGGGGGCTGTTTAAAGCGCGGGTTGCTGACCCCTCCACACAGTTCCTGGTTCCGTGTGGGGGCAGGGTCTACGGGTAGCGAGTGGTAAAAACTTCTCAAGTGGTGCTGATGCTGCTGGTCCAGAGACCACACTTGATGAATCATCGCTTCAGAGAGTATTAAACTAATTGCTATCGACAAAGGCATCTCTGATGACTGTTTCACATATTGGATGGAATTATTTTCTAAATAAAATAACTTTGCATTTTAGCAAGTCATGGACATGTGTAGGACAGGTAGAATCATAAAGTAACTGACATTTAAGTTATTACAATGAGTCGGACTTTATGTAGTAAATACTGTTATTATCTGCATTTTACAGTTGAGGAAATTAAGGCTTCCTGCTCTAGTCATAACTGGGAATGAAACCTGCCGTTCGCTCCCCAGCCCCTGTTGTTAAGTAGTATGTTATTCTGCCTGAAACTGAAGTGTGAATATCATAGTGTCACATAGTCTAACTAGAGAGAGTAGAGAAGACTTATACCTAAGGTTTGAAATTTTGATAGAAACCATTATTCCATATGCAAACTGGTATCCCTGAGGTTGTTAAAAGGGGAGCGAGCTAAAGGAAAATAATAACAAATGAAATTTGTGGAGATAAATGCATTTTGTAGCACAGGTGCCTGCCTTCTTTTCATTCGCATGAATTGCTCAATAATGATTATCTGTAAATCTTTTGCAAAATGGAAATTTTTTCAACTGCAGAAGCGTAAATGCCTCTTGTCCTAATGAATTTAATCTTTTTTTGTTTTTTGTTTTTGACACCCAGGTTTATTTGTGTTTCCTATCTATTGCCTTTGTAAAAAACAGAGAAAACGATCACGGACAGGTATGCATTGGTGAAGTGCAGTGATTGCACCTGACTAGGCTGGTCTGGGTGGGAGCTGTACAGAGCAGCACAGCCGCTGAGAGTCGCGGCCTGCAGTGCGCCGCGAGGAACCTTCTGCCGTCTCGTGTCCCCGTGGCTCTCCGCGAGCCGTTACGCCTCCAGCTCTGGTGTCCTTCCAACATGGTATCCTGTCCTTTCCTTCTACTGATTGCTGCTTTTTAAAAATGGTCACTTTCATACACTATAAACATCTGTGTTATCATTCTGAACTTCGTAATGGGTCTTGGAAGAAAATATTTGAAATAAGAATCAGTTTTCCTCAGAAATGTCTGAGCATGCCTCTCCCGAGAGCTGCTTGGACTGTCTTTGTACCTGAACCTTCCTCCAGCCCATCTTGGGAGACTCAGTGTGAACAGCTGAAGTCCCACCTGTACCAACAAAGCAAGGCCACTTTTCAGAAGATGAAGGTTCACCGTATGCCTCTGTTTTCATTGTGGCCCAAGCAGTCTAATTCCTTCATTCTTCAGATGATATCATTGTTTAAAAAAAAAAAAAGTATCAGCGCCCAAAAGGGAACTAATGAAACTAAATTAATGAAACAATCCATGAGTTACTGAAGTGTATATGTGTGTAGAGGTAGAATGTGTGGGTGTATAAATAACTGTATTAAAACTCAGCCCAGTGACCTTGTCCTTGTCAAATTCCATGCTTCTACACTATTTTTCCACATTTTCTTACATATATTTAAAGATGATGGTTCTTTTGTGGGCATAATTTGGGGATGTACTGAATTAAAGTCAATATAGACAACAGGCACTTTTGATATTGACCCTTTCTATTTCTTGCTCTTTGTCTCACACACACACACACACACACACACACTCATGCACACACAGGAGTGTGTGCCTTGTCACCCCAAGGATTATCAAACCTTATAAACTGACAAAACTGATTGATTTTAGGAAATTCTCAAGACCTGAACTTTCAGCCTTTTCAAATTTTTTATATTTTGGCCTAATGCTTTCACTGTATGAATCCTGTAGGCAAAATTAGTAGTTTAGCAAGTTTGCTGTAGAGAGAACTGCTTATGCTTTTAAACAAATCCCTATTCTGCTAATTTTTAAAACAACTTGTAATTACAGATAATTCTGCTTTAGGTAATGCTGTGGCGTTATTTACAGCCCCACCCTCTTACCTCTTTTATTCTCTCTCTTTAATTTGTCCTCATTTCTCATTAAAACAAATACTAGTTTTGAAGGCTTTTTTTTTATGTTTACTGCTCATAGGCATAATAATGTGTTGGTATCTTCTTACCCTTATGGAGGAGTAATTTGGGGGGAAAAAAAGCTTTTGTGTTTATCGGTTTATCTCAAATCTAAACTGCTTTTGGAGAAGAAAACCAAAAAAAAGTGAAGGAAATATTTTCAGGAAGTTTTACTTAGCTGAAACATTCTTACAAATAAGAAAAGGATAGTAACTAAGATATGTTGTTCCTTTGTTTTCATCACAAAAATTCATCAGCAGAAGGGAAGGGAAGCGAAGATGCCTAAGAAGTCTATAAAGTTTTCACTTGTTTCGAAATCCTTAAAATTAGCTATCTGCATAGATGTAGCATTAATTTAAGAGCAACCTTGTGTGAATTGAAATAAATTATGTAATAAAACATGCATGAACATGGATAGTTTGTGTTGGGCTCCAAGGTATGAGAACAGTTATGATTTTTATTTGACCTGAAAAGTCCATGCTAATGAAGTTTATTTGCATAGAGAACAAGCCAGACCATTTCCATTCCTCTGAATGACACTCAGAACGGTTATACTACAGCTCCTGGACCAGACTATTTCCAGTTAGAGGACAGTATGCCATTTATGGTTCTGGAATGGCATATTACTAAAGCAAACGTCATACATGAAAAAGTGATGTGCTGTATCTTCAGCAAATCGTGTTTCCATTCATCCACCCATGCATCCATTCATTCAACAAATATTTGAGTATCTAGTCTATATGCTCTAGTATTAAAACTGAGAGAATGAGAATTTTCCTCCTAAATCTATGTAATTCTGTCATATAGTGCTTAATTTTTGTAACTTTATCTTTCCCAGACTTAGATGTTAGTTTGACAATATGAATATGAAAATTCTAAATCTAGTGGATATGTTTATGTATGATATGTATCTATATGTAATATGTCCATAGAAATATGTGTATATATATTCATATATTTATGTATGATATATGTGTATACATATACAATATTTCCATAGATCATAGATGCATATGAATACATATGCCACATACATATATACCAACTGGCTAAATAATATACTCTCTGGTCTTAGATAATCTATTTTCTTAGGTATCTGTTGTCTTTGGCTTACTCAGGGATTTTTATTTCTTTCTTTGAATAACTTATCTTTGGGAAATATTTTTATATTATTTGGAAATGTCCCAGCTTCCCAATTACAAAGTATATCTGTTATCAGTGAAGGCTGCTTCATCAGTGTGTAAGCAAGCATGACTGTGTTGCACAGAATTTTTCTTTTTCTATGGCATAGATTTTTTTTAATTAATGTATGCATTTTTCTCTTTAACAGCTGTTATAGATTAGGCCTTGTTGGTGACTGAAAATAATTATTTGTGGCATCAAGATCTTAAAAAGAGAGAAGGAATTAAAAAAGATTATTTATGTTAGTGTGAACATTGGAGGTGTAAAATAGTTGTAGTAATTTTGGAGATGAATTCTAAACACTACTTTAGAGAAAGAAGCATATATAGATAAAAAGATAGAAATAGCCTTCTGTCCAAAGCTTATCATTTTATATGTTATTTTAAATTTAATATATACATTTTTTTAAAAAAATAAACCATATAGAATTATAAAATACAAATTTCTCTGCTTAACCACCCCCTTATTTTTTAGGGGTTGTAGACACTTTCTACAAATATACAGATAGGTGTTTGTGTGTGTGTGTGCCTGTGTGTGTATTAGTCTTACACAAATAGAATAATAACATTCTTACTATCCTGTGTTTATTTTTTATTTAATTATACATTGGTAGACAACTTTCCATAAGAGTTTAAATATATTGACCTCATTCTTTTATAAATTGCTACATATCCCACTGTGAAGCTGTTTTATTTAATTAACGCCCTAGTGAATGGACATCAAGATTGTTTTTACTTCTCTAATATAGAGCATCAGTGCAGACCCTTTACATATATTGCTGTCATCTTGTGGTAGCATTTCATAAGTTTTTAAATTTGGTTTTTATAAGATATTTGAAATAAAATTTTAATGCATTTTCAGTGAATGAGATCAAAGAGATAGTATATTTGAGGTCTTTTTCTTGGAGAACAAAAGTTTATATGAAAGTGCATAATTTTTACAGAAAACATCTTCTGCAGGATAATTTTACTCCTGCTTAATTAGCCAAATAAAGATCTTGCCAAAACATGTAAAGGAAAATTAATCTTATTACAATAAAAGTTAAATGTAATGAGATATTTGTAAGGTATCCAAGAAAGATGCGTTGATATATTTGGATGGCCTGATTGTACAACTTGAGGGATTTAAAAGAAATAACCGAATTGATCATATTTGTCACTTTTTTTGGTAAACACTATCCATGTTCATGCATGTTGCTGCACAAAGGAACTTAATTATGCCATTGTGAAAAGTAGGAAGCAGTGTGTTGGCAATTACGAATGACCACAATTAGCCATAGAAAAATAAATTAGATTGATGTAAGGTTTGGTGGTTTGTGGAGATAATTATAAATTGTGGAATAATCTGAAACATTCCTTTTACAATAAATCCCCACAGTTCCCTAAAATCCTCTGCATGAGGAGTTAATGATTGGGGTCAAACCTTTTGGTGCAAGCATCATCCTGTTGCCACCTCCTTAATTTTCTGGTAGGTGTATCCTAAAGGTAAAACAGACGGGAAAACAATCAAAGATAATTAAACACCAATCAGGTCAACCTGATATCTTTCATTGTACTTTCTCGGTGGCGGTGTCAGGGTTCAGAGGTGCCTCTCAGGAGATTCCTTGTCCTGTAACACCCACCATTTCTTGAGTCCCAGAGTCCCAGGTGAGCCTTTATCTTTGAATCCTACCACCCAAAATATGGCCCATCACTCCCCTAAAATCCTCTCAAACCACTGTAATCTCTTCTAGTCCCTGCTGACCCTCCCCAACCTCATTTGTCACTACCCCCCGATACTCTAGTAGCTCCTGTTCACTAAAGACAAGAAGAGGGACTGGAGGGGCTGGGGACTCTCTCTGGCATGTGCCAGTCATCGGCATTCCTCCCTGACCTCTATGAAACTCGAGTACGCCTGCCAAGACATCCATCCAGCTTCTCCCTTGTTAGACAAATACAATTAGTTTTAACCTTAGACGTTGTGCTGCCTGTTAAATTCATAATTATTTTTTAAAAAGTTAGTGGCCTAAATAATACTAATTGGTATATTTCATTAAGTTCTTCAAAATTGTAAAAAAAAAAAAATCATGCCAAAAGCCATTTTAGATTTTAATTTTATAAGTAAGCTGCATATACACTTTAATGTGAGTCTTCCCATCAGATGGTACGCTTATCCTTTCCGATTTGTGGCTGAAATCTATCCCAGCTATTGAAAGTAATTTTCCATGTGGTCAGTTTTATTGTTTTGTGCTAATATCTATTATTAATATAGCCTTAAAATTCATTATTGCACTTTAAACGACTTGTGCCATTTAAGTACTTTGACAGAATTTAAAGAAACTGATTACATATATTTGATGAAGGCAGTAGAATAAGAGTGTTATCAGATATGCGTCACTTGTTTAAATTTGGGGCGTGATCTGCAGCTGAAAGTTTAAAGCAAGTAAAATATACCTGAAAAAACTGTAGCCGAGTTTCTGAAGTTCAAGTAGTCCTAGAAATTGGTATCAAGAGCTCAAACGTAGCAAGTAATTAATCAATGTTACCTAATAACCTTGCTGGAATGTCTGTTAAAAATATCAATTGCTACTGCAAGTTTTAACTGCATTTTTGTATTTGAGAATATTGGTTTTTGAAATCTTCATAACATAATGATGACATTTTCCTCTACAGAAAATAAGTTCTAAAATCCCATTTTTAATATATATAACCACAATTTTTACTTTGATAAAACTGAAGTAATTTTACAGAATTGTTGAAATATCATCTGACCAAAAGCAGAGGCCCAGAAACTGGGGAGCTTTTAAGACTGTGAAATGTTACCTTTTAGGTGCAAACCAATGATGTAAACCTTTAAAAGAGAAACGCAGTGGAACTCTGTAACTGTGGTTTAAGGATAGAACTGACACTCATTTCATAGCTAACAATGTGTGGGGCTTCTATTGTATATCACTGTTGTGAGGTGCTATTCACAACAGTGTGAGGTGCACTGTTTAGTTGGTGCTATTCAAATCCAAGGAGCAGAGAGTCACAGTAATGTAAGACTTGTACCTGTGCACTGGAAGCATCAGCAGAAGCCTTCCTATATCACATACATAGTGCCAATTTTAGACCATGTAATTATGCCTATGACAAACTATATTCCTTTTGGCTAAAGAAGTGACCTTGTTGAGAGTAACAAAATGGACATAAAAGGCAATAAATTATTGTTTTTTAAAAAACACACAAAATATTGCCACACTTTTTCCCCCCACTTCCTTCTAGCTTATAGAAGAAATGTCATTAGGTGTCTTTAATTCTGCATACAGACTTAATACCATAGGAAATATTTTTTCAGGTCTATCCCACATTTTAGTTACTCTCTTCCATGATTATTAATAAAGGACTTTCTTCCCTGCTTGTGAAGGGATGAATTCTCACACTTGAACATCAAGTTCCTATTTTCTTATAGACTTGCTGGTTGTCTTGTTTTCTCCTTCTGCAGTCCCCTTCTTATCTTGGCCAAATGTAGGATAAATTCTTTCTCACCTTAACTCCTTTGATTCTAAGGAAATGAAATTCAAACTCTGAAAGGCTTTCATAATTTGGCAATGGTAATGAACTATTTACCTTGGCTTATTTTATCTGTAAATTGAAATATATCAGGAGTACTTGGGACAGAGTTGGAGAACATTGCCCAGTCCTACAAGAAGTAAAATGAATGAGAAGATGTCAGTTTCATCATAGAGCCTAAAATATTCTACAGCCAAGTTTCAGAAATTGCTTCGTGAATATTGTCAGGTCAGTACTGTGTTTGCATATTAGTTGAACAGAAAGTGCATGTGGACGTTCATCCAACCTGACATCAAGTCATTCATGATTCACCTAAAATGGCCAAATATGTTGTTTATCGTCTTTGTTTTTGTAAAATATTCTATAGCTTGGACTTGGGGCTGCATTTATATAGTGTAGTATTTGTATATAAAACAAGGATTCATAATTGGAATTTTTGATAATCTAAAGTAGATCACACTGACTCTGATTTTACTCTTTTTCTAGAGAAACCATTTGTCATTTGCAAATGTTTGGCTTTTTCATTGATATGATTTAGCTATGAGCCACACTCAAGCTATAATTAGTATCAGTTTAGTACATGATGTGGGAAAATTCAAGATCAAGTCAGACAGGTATTAAAGGGCCCCACAAATAGTAAAAATAGTGTCATTTCATATCTTTCCTTAGAGCCAGCAAGCTGTGCCATCTGTCATCGGTTCCCTACAAGGTTGTTCAGTGGTCATCTCATGCCCCAAATGGGGAAATAGTCTCAAAAATCTAGTGATTCTTAAAAACAACACTTTTATCATGAACATATTATATCCTCAGTGTCCAAATATACTTTCACTGTTCTTTTCAAGTAAATACTACCTACTATTTGATATAAATATTGTTTTGTGTTCCTTTATAAAGAAAATTCTAGATACAGTATATAATTTTCTATCAGCTGACTACAAACCCTTTTTCTAAGGCCCATTTTTTTAAAAAGTTCCATATGGAAACAGTTTACTTTTGGTATTTTATCATTTTCATTGTAATTAAAATTCTGTAGATAGTATTGAAAAAATAAACCAACCTTATAATTCATATGAAACCTGGCACAGTAATTGATATATCATATCTATATAGATATAGATATATAAATCCATTTACTTTGACAAGGACAATCTGTTACAGATTTTTAATATGAAAATTAATTGACAATCTTGTTGCTCATGAAAGCAATTATTAACTTTAGTAAATTTTGAATTATCATAGAAATAATTTTATGTAGAAGGAAAGCAAAAACAGTAGCATTAAAATATTAAGTTATGTTAACACATTATTTATTAAGATGCCCACCTGTTGTTTTATTTCTATTTTAAACAAAATTGACTATAAGACATTCATTAAACAGATATATTTATATGTATGTATACCTACTGCAAAACTGTGGGACAATTAAATTATTCACATTCTCTTTTTTCTGAGTGTAAATTACTAAAAAAATGTTTGGATGTTTAATATATTACTGTATATTCAGAAATTGCAATTCTAAGGTAAAATTGTCCTCCTAATTATCAGAATATATCCCATTTTAATTGAATTTCCATGAATAATAGCAAATGAGAATTTTTCAGTTGTAAGATGAATGACACTCATTACTAGTTTGTACCAGATTTTGTCCATCATTTTTTTCTATTGCATACTTTTCATTTTGTGTAAAATTTGTAGTCATTTCCCAAACAATGTCATATTTTTATGTCAAAAATTAGCCTAGTTGAAAAGAGATTTGTTTTACTCTTTCAATGATGTTGGAAAATGTCAAACTGTTAATTTAAATATTCATAAAACTATGTGGAGGAAACCGTTATGAATCTATTTTAAGAAAGAGGCAGGTAGAAATAAAAAGATGATATTAATATCATGGAAATTCCTGAAAGAACATTGGAAAGGGAAAGAAAAAATTCTGTTGAGATAAATATGTTGGAAAATAAAAAGTGTTTAAGACCTTAATTTTTTATATTATTAGAGTAATCAACTTCTTCTTGCCAAATGAATATTTTATGCTATTGTTGGTTCCATGAATTGTGCTTTTAATGTAATAGATAATTTTATGTACTTTCTCCCCATTGTAGTGTTTATACATTTATTACTGAAAAGAAAGTTAGAAATTGGTGAATGAAAGCTAGGGAAACTGGGTTTGTTACCATTTTCCAATAGCACTAATGTATAGTTCCCTTAATCTTTCATACGGTGCTTTGTGTGATGAGAGTATATAACATTTATATATGTTATTGGTGCCTTATTTTTTTCACTTGACTTTATTTCTTATCTAAAGAGCCATATATTTTTTGTGAGGTTACTTGGTCCTTCTATTTAAAGTCCTGATGAGACAGTGTATCTTTAGGATGTATATAGACTGCATTTGCTATCTTAATCCACTGTATTATCTCTAAAACAGCAGGTTAGCCAATGTATTTTTCTTTAATTCATTGTTCATTTTTAAGCTAAAGTATAAAAGAATATTAAACACCATAAATTGAAGCCATTATAGTTGAAATGTATTTTTAAACCACAAAAGAGAATGATGATTATTGTTTAACACAGGAGTTGGAATGGCTATCAGCCTTTATCTATAGCTCTTATTAGGACTGACTTACTTTGCAAAGAGCATTGCAAATAAAAGTAACTATAGGGTACTTAAAGTTTGACCAGTTCTATACAACTTGTCTTTGGCAAAGTGTTATCTGTCATTCATTTCCACACAGATGCTGAAAACCACGGAGTGTAGTATTTACATGTAGTTGTTCATTCACAGTGGGCTGTATGGACATGAAGACATTTTGTACAATATATTACTTTGCTCTTCTTAGTCATGCCTTTGTATTAGCTTTATACAAAAAACAAAAACAAAAAAAAACTAGTTTTGTTGTATTCTTTATGTACCGTAGTATATCATTCAACTTTTCGTGATGAATGTATGATGAATAATTAAAATAATTCATGTGCTTAGAAAAGACAAAGACACAGGCTATACATGCACATATGTATAAATATTTGACAAAAAAAATAATAATCTTCCAGCCAACAGGTATGTCCTGCTGGACAGGACCTGGAAATTGATTTTTTTTTTTAACCATTGACATTTAAAAATCTATTACCTCAAGAATTTTCAGTGGATACGTGTCAGTGTACTGCTCCTTCTTAGCAAATGCAATCTCACTTGCTGCTGGCAGTAAAAGAACCCAGTGTCAGATCACACAAATTTTAGGGGCAAGCCTTTCAAAATGAATACCTTGTGATAGTTTGGAGTCTAATTTTGGACTTTCAAATGTCCCTATGCCTTTTGTTGTGGTTGGGCTTTCTTTTTTTTTTTATTGTTTTTGGTTAGTTGTTTTACAATGGAAGAGTAATCTTAATTATGAGATCGGATCTCATGGAAGAATATAACAACACTCACTCTACTTGGATGAAAAATGTAATGGGAATCAAGTGTTTTGATTGTCACTGTCTGAACTGTTGTACGAATGCTTGTGGAGTGCTGTGTACTCCCGTGCTGTGTGCAGTACACCGTGCAGCATCATTTAGTAATGCCTAATAAAAGTTTTTAAAAGAGAAGACTCTTGTCCTTTCTTTCCTATAGATTTGGAATTTAAAGAGATTAAAAGGTAAAATTTCACAGTGCCACATAAATTTGGAAAGAGTGAAGTTATTTCTGCACTAGATTCTGAGAACGGGGAAGCAGAAATGAACAGAAATTCACGGTTGTGCTTTTTTGGAAGGTGGATCGTGTTGGGTTGCTGAGTCGTGACTGAGGAAAGTGCACATGACAGTGAAGATGAGTCTGAACATCATATGTGGGGTGTGATAAAGAAGCAAATGTTGTAGAAGTAAGAGTGTGGCGTAGGGTGGCAGTTGCTCCCTAGACAAAGGGGGCTGGGCTAGGCACTCTCAACATTAAACAGAACAACGTCCTTCCCATACTCTATAATCACCCACAAATCAGTCAGTTATTTTTGCCTGTATTGTATATGAGGCTTTCTAGAAAGAATATGAGTTCCATGAGGTTGGGGATCATGCTCTGCTCCCTTTTGTGTCCCCTGAACCTTCTATTGCAACTGGTACGTACATCACAGGCACTGAAATGCTTATAAAATAAATGCCAACACTTCTCAGAAAACAGAGATTTTTTCCAAGATTTCTCAACTCCAGAAATGATGAAGCCAGGGATTCTAATTAGTCTTCCTTCTCCAAAAGAGCTAGTGCACCTGATTTGAATTTACCAACAGCAGCAGGAGATGGAAGGAACACTAGACAGACATAAGCTTGGGTTCTCACCCTCTGATGTGTATTCTTATTAACTTCACCTTTGGGGGTCTCCTCACTTCTTTAAATTGGAGGGGTTGTTTTAGATGATTTCAGAAGAAATATTTATCTAGCGCCTGCTATGTGTTCATATAGTATGTGCATTCATATAGTATGTTCACATGCATCCTTCCATAATCCTTACAACCCACCTCCATAGTGTTATTTCTGTCCTCATTTTGCAAAGTTTACCAAACTAAAAATAGGAGTTTAGTGATATTTTGGAATACAACAAAGGTTTTATTCCAATTCAGGGCTGCTACCTGTCAATATGCAGTCCCCCCCCCCCCGTGAAAACTCGAACATCCTCAGGATGATAATAGATAGACAAACCCTTTCACAATTTCAACATCCTTTGCTCAAGTCTCCAAATCTCAGTCATCAACAATATAAAACAAAAAGGTCAGAATTGCCTTTGTCCAGGGTACAGAGAGCCTGTCAGGGCGGCTGCCCCCACATGAGGTCGCTGTCCACCCCCCACTGTAGACTGATGCTTTCTGGTGCATGGAGCAGGCCGAAGAGCCAGACACCCTGGGTCCCGGCAGGAGCGCCAAAGGATACTGCAGTCCTGGATAGAGGGAAGCAGGGACTGGTGCACACAAACATCGCTGTCCCCAGCAACCCTTGACTGGGCAACCCAAAGATTCAAACCGGCGACTAGCATTTCATGTGGACACTCTACCCATTGTTCCACAGGTCAGGTGCAAACTATTTTTAAAATTGGTTCAGACTCTTCAGTTTTAGCATTTCTCTAACCCAGACAGGCTGTGGCAAGCCCCTGGGCCTTGGCACAGGCTGGTTCCCTCCGCCTTCGTGCTCTCCAGGCCCCGCCCCCTACTTGATTCTCAGGCCCGGCATCTTCTCCTGCCGCATGCCAGCCTGCACAAGTACCACCTGGGATAGATCACCGTGGCCATCTCTGTTCAGTGTTCTGCAAATCTACTGACCAAGGCAGTTGTATTCATTTCCTACAAGCTAGGTGATGACAGAAATGTACCCGTCTTCCCTCTCAATTCTGGAACCCAGAAGTTCAAAATCAAAGTGTCAGTAAGAATGGTTTCTTCAGAAGACATAAGGTTATTTCTGTTCAGAAATGAAAATCATTATAAAAGAGAGAGGGTTTTTTTTTGTTTGTTTGTTTTCCTAAATGATACTTCTGTACCCAAAAATTTGATGTACATTTCTAATGAAGAAACTAACATCACATAAATACTACAGTGTGGGGTAGTGATAAGATCATGGACTCATGAGTCTAATGGCCCGGATTCTACTGCCTGCTCATAGGTGCTGTGGCCTTGGCTGGGTGTCCAATCTCTCTGTAGTTAAGTTTCCTTCCCTTGGATACGAGGAAACTAACTCTCTAACGCACAATAACATATGCAATGAACATTAATACGTCATAAAATTTACAGCATTTTAAAACTTTCACAGTTTTATAAAGTTAAATTTTACTTTAACAACTGCACGATGGGAATACACATACTGTGAAGACTGTGGCTATCGGTGTCTCCAAGCAGTATTCAGGAAATGGGGACTCCCTTCTCCTTTCCCTCAAGCAAATCCCTTTTGACCCAGAGAATTTTATTAACAATTGCTGGGTTGTAATTGTGACCCACCCCCTAATTAATGTGCTTCTTATTCTGGTCATTAAACTTTGAACTCACACATGTTGGCTTGCCAAATTAAAATTTCGTTTTGCCAATTTAGACACGATTGCATACTTTGAGGACGTCTGCAGGCTGTTTCTCTTGGGCAATCCACTATAGAAATCGGGCGCGGGAAGCGCCGGTATTCGGTATTCGGAGGACAGCCCCGAGAAACATCCAGGCGTTCCATGAAGGAGGTTGGACGATCCCCCCCCCCCCCCAACTAGCAGCACAGAGGCCCTTTCAACACCCAGAAATAGATCTCCCATTGAGCCTCTGTTTATCTCCTCTGACCAGAAAAAGCAGCTGGCCCTGCAGGGAAGGCTGGCGGCAGCAATTAACTCCGGGAGGCCATACGCTGAGCAACAAGAATAGAGGCCACTCAAAGGACTTTGGGAGTCATGTTGCGAGCTCATTGCTAGAACCATTCAGTCCTCAGAGGAGTCAATCTGTGAACCGAACACCCCCCACGTCACTGTAGAATTTCCTGTGACCACCAGAGGCTCCCAGAATCATTCCATTTTTCTCAGGGTTGCTTCCTGATGACCACGGATCAAATATCGACTATGCGGATAAAAGCTGAGAGTGTTTTGTTAAATGAAAAGTAGTTAGAAAGGACTGATTGATGCAACTGGTCTCACCTCCCACTACTTTTGTATTCAAACTTACTTAGTTCAGCGTTAGACTAACAGTAATTATAAAAACCAGATATTTTTCTTAAGGCCACCTCAGGCAATAAGAGGTTTCCATTGAGACACTTCACACATCGTTGAGGAACAATTACCAGGTCATTAGGAAACAGCTTCAAACTGCTCTCATCTCCTCGCTGAGAGCCCTTAGAAACACTATGCTTGTTGCCTACTTCTGTGCAAATGCATTAATGAAGACCTAGAAAGTGGCAATAATTTATTAGGCGTGTGTCCAGGAGCAGAACAGGTTAGTGTCAAATGCGACCAAATGACCCTCTGAAACACATTTCCAAATGTTCCTTCCAGCTCAACTTGGTACTATTACTCTTAAATAATCCAAAATGAGGCCCCAAATACTTAACCCCAAACTTTTTTTGAGGCTGAACAAATGTATTTAAAGCCATAGGTAAACATTTTTATTATAAAATACAAGCCCTTTGCATCATACTTTTATGTAAAAATTGTTTTATAAAACAAAAATAACTTTCTGAGTAGTACAGGTTGTCCTAGAGTGACTTAACCCCCTAATAGCTGACCTTGCCTGCTGTAGACAAAAATAAAAACCCTCGCCTGACCAGGCGGGGGCGCAGTGGATAGAGCGTTGGATTGGGATGTGGAGGACCCAGGTTTGAAACCCTGAGGTCGCCAGCTTCAGCGCGGGCTCATCTGGTTTGAGCAAAGCTCACCAGCTTGGACCCAAGGTCGCTGGCTCGAGCAAGGGGTTACTCGGTCTGCTATAGCCCCACGGTCAAGGCACATATGGGGAGGCAATCAATGAACAACTAAGGTGTCGCAACGAAAAACTAATGATTGATGCTTCTCATCTCTCCCCGTTCCTGTCTGTCTGTCCCTATCTATCCCTCTCTCTGGCTCTCTCTGGAATAAATAAATAAATAAATAAATAAATAAAATAAAAACCCTCTACCTGAAGAGACTGAGAATACAAGAGACCAGGCCGAGTGCGGTAGGGAGTCATAACGAGGACTAGACCCCAT
This sequence comes from Saccopteryx bilineata, assembly GCF_036850765.1. NCBI lineage: Eukaryota > Metazoa > Chordata > Mammalia > Chiroptera > Emballonuridae > Saccopteryx > Saccopteryx bilineata. The sequence goes on from NC_089501.1 coordinate 21,209,593, forward strand.
GGTGGTAAGGATTTTAGTCCTCCCCTAGTGATTTTGCCCCAATGGCAAGGTTTCAGAGGGCACAGCTGCTAGAACTCCAGGAGAGTCCTCTGCCGCCTTATCTGCCTCTGGCACCCCAGACAGAAGACAGGACAGGGGCAGAGTCATGGAGGGGAGAAACCTGGAGAAGGGGAAATCAGTGAAAAGCGGTATCTCAGCAAAGAAATGATAACTATTCAAAAAAACCAAACAAACAATTTAGACTCAAAGTCATATAGGGAACACTTCATTGGATGTTTTACATTGTGCTTCACAAAAGCGTAATGGAGACAGCTGACTGAAGAGTAAGTTCACTTGAAGATAGATCAATAAAAATTATTTTATCTGAAGAATAGGAAGAAACGATTGAAGAGAAGGTATAGAATATTAAGGATCTATGGATCAAGGTAAAAAGTTCTAATGTATGTGCACTTGGAATCCCAGGTAAGAGAAGAAAGAGGTTGGAGGCTGGATTACAAAGGGACCCGAGGAAATTTTTGAAAAATGTGCATGAACTTCATTGCGGTAATGATTTATACATACAGTATATTGAAAATTAATTTAATTGTACACTTTACATTTAAGAGGATGATGTCAGTTGTACTTCAATGAATTTGTTTAGAAGTTTTAAAATTTACATACACACAAAAAAGAGAAATGATGTTCCTACATCTGAAACCGAGGGACCTTATGACTTTCATTAAATTCAGATTAAACCCTAGCGAAGACAGTTGCAGAGGATGTGAATATGGTCACAACATCTAGACTTGCAGCAGGCTGAAGAGGACATCTGGACCTAAATTATGTTTCAGCTCCTCAGCCCTAAAGTAACGTAACCACTCTGGGGACTTTTTCATGAGACTAGACCAGGGGTAGTCAACCTTTTTATACCTACCGCCCATCTTTGTATCTCTGTCAGTAGTAAAAATTTCTAACCGCCCACCAGTTCCAACAGTAATGGTGATTTATAAAGTAGGGAAGTCACTTTACTTTATAAAATTTATAAAGCGGAGTTACAGTAAGTTAAAGCATATAATAATAATTACTTACCAAGTACTTTATGTCAGATTTTCACTAAGTTTGGCAGAATAAATCTTTATAAAACAACTTACTATAGTTAAATTTATCTTTTTATTTATACTTTGGTTGCTCCGCTAATGCCCACCATGAAAGCTGGAACGCCCACTAGTGGGCGGTAGGGGCCAGATTGACTACCACCGGACTAGACAGAGGGACACTGGAGCAGTCCTGAGAACTGTCTTTAACACCTGAAGAAATGATTTATTCCCCTGGCCTCACCGCCAACGAATCAGCTCCCAGAACAACCCTGAAGCCCCTAGTCCACAGTGTTGGGGAGTCCGATAGCTTCCCGTCCCTGAATTGGCCAATTCAATATTAAACTATTTTTTCTTTCTATTCTGCAAACTGCTGCTGTAAACGGATTTGGGCAAGTGTACACTGCAGACAGACTCAGAAACATTGGAGTTCCAGTAAGACACCCAAATATTAGGTAGATTTTTATTTTCCCCTATATTCTTCTTTGCATTTTCCAAGTTCTCTCTGTACATGACTTTCTTTTGGATTCAAATTCTGTGTTTTAAAATTAGAAAAATTGATTTTTTTTCTAAATAGACAAATTAAATATATGTATTTCTCATCTGGTTATGTATTTGGGTATTTTCCATTAAAGTTTTCAAGAACATTTAAATTTTATATTTGTTTTATTTATTTGATATGATGTATGTTTAAAGTGTTTCTTATTTTATTTTATTTTATTTGAATTAGTTAGCCTCAATATTAAGTTTTTTATTTCTGGAAGAGAAGAAAAAGCATAAAAATACATTAATCAGAAATAATTGTCTTATCATACTCAAGTAGTTCAAACCTGAGCCAAAAATAATATAAGCCAGAATGGTTATGAATTAAAACTACCTTTGAGTTCATTATTAATATTTTCTTTTTACTTACAGATATAAAAATTAACTTAATCACAGTGTTCTGCTATTTTAATATTATGACAATTATTTCCACAACCATTTTAAACACTATGTGAGAGTTTTGTGCCTTCTTAAACATATACTTTTAGTATATGATTATAATTATTAAATTTTTGTGAATATGGGCAGGAGAAACAGACAGCTTATGAAGTAAATGTATATTTATTGGTCTTTGATAATTTGTTGATACATAAACTTAAAAGAAGCTCAAGGAAGTTGATTTTATAGACCGTGTTGTACAAGTAGTTCTTCTTTGTATAGGGCCCATTTAGATTTTATCACAAAGCTATCTTTTCTTTATTAGAAGTTACGATCTAAGTCAAATAATTTTCAAACTAAATTATTTAAACTAAAGAGAACACAAAGTATTTTGTAGACAGAATTTTGACTAGTAACCTATTCAGTTTTGTTGATGGTGATCATATTTCATCAAATTTCTATCATATAGCCTTGGCAGTAGCCTAGAATCTCAAGCTGTGCTCTTCAGAAAAGGAGAGACCAAGATTGTGTCTCATTGAAGGTAATAGTTTATTTTGGGATGTGAATCCAAGAAACAGAAGTGAGCCACTGGTAGAATGAACCAGGAAAGGAAGGAAAGCTTACCCAAGGATACATTCGGATACATTATCAAGGCATGTGCTTCCATCCTACAGAGCCCTCTGAAGAGCCATGCAGACTGTGCCTTGGAACTGCCTACTCCAAACACATGCCTACTCCAAACACAGACGAGGAGATGTTTATCATCCACCTGCTCTGCTCCCCTGTAGTCAAGAATTGCCCTGTGGGAAAAGAATTCACCATACTTCCATGTTTGCACATGCATCGCAAGGTCTCAACAGTGTCCACAGGGCATTCAATGAGGTAGAGGCAGAGAGCTTCCAAGATGCAAGTGTGAGGAAGGGGCTGCCAGGTGTCACTTGTTCTGCAACTGATGGCGTCTGTGTGGCAAAAGTAAAAGGATGGGCTGAGCAGATGTGAGAGCACAGAGGTGTCAATACAGTGTTGTGAAGATAAATATACCAACAGAGAAGAGAGGCAAGACAATTTCTTAGGCATTTTAGGCCAGAAAAATTACATTAGTCTCAAATACACACACACACACACACACACACACCCCTTTATGTATTCATGTGCATGTCTTGAGCTGGTTTCCATCAGTTTCTGAAAGTCATTTATAATATCTTTATCTCTTCCAGAATCCTTGCTCAGTAACATCAAGTTGGTAGTTTCAAGTCTGCAAAAGTAGTATTGTTTACACTACAGAGATTGGCAAAATTTATAAACCAGAGCATTTGAGGTGGCTGTGGGGTGAGGACACTAGCCCAAGTAGTAGTCTAATGACTAATATGGTCTCACTGGTGTACTCATGAAATTCACCAGGCATTCAAGAATGCAAGCATAGAGTATAAGGAGCTTACCAATCCCTTCAAAGTTTCTCATTAAAAAACAAGTGTGGGCCCTGGCCGGTTGGCTCAGCGGTAGAGCGTCGGCCTAGCGTGCGGAGGACCCTGGTTCGATTCCCGGCCAGGGCACATGGGAGAAGCGCCCATTTGCTTCTCCACCCCTCCGCCGCGCCTTCCTCTCTGTCTCTCTCTTCCCCTCCCGCAGCCAAGGCTCCATTGGAGCAAAGATGGCCCGGGCGCTGGGGATGGCTCCTTGGCCTCTGCCCCAGGCGCTAGAGTGGCTCTGGTCGCAACATAGCGACGCCCAGGATGGGCAGATCATCGCCCCATGGTGGGCAGAGCATCGCCCCATGGTGAGCAGAGCATCCCCCCTGGTGGGCGTGCCGGGTGGATCCCGGTCGGGCGCATGCGGGAGTCTGTCTGACTGTCTCTCCCTGTTTCCAGCTTCAGAAAATAGCAAAAAAAAAAAAAAAAAAAAAAAGTGTGCATTACAATCCAAACATAGCCATTTTTGGCTTAAATTCAAACCATGGAAGTCATCTTATTACTTATAACTCCTGCAATTTGCAAAATCTTACTTATACTTAGGATCCATAAGCTTCAACCAATTTAGAGAACATTCTGGTGATGAAATGTAGAAAGGTTTGTCACAGAGAAGTACTTGTTCAAAGGTTAGAACATACAAAAAAAGAGAAATCTCTGTGAAGACCACTGCTTTAATCCTACAATTATCTTTGCTCTTGGGAATAAGGGCTATTCTATTTATATTTTTCAATGTGACTTATTAGTAAAGTTAATGTTCTTTTTTTATATAAATAAATTTTTATTAATTTTAATGGGGTGACATCAATACATCTGTGTACATATATTCAAAGAAAACATGTCCAGGTTATCTTGTCCTTCAGTTATGTTGCATACCCATCACCCAAAGTCAGATTGTCCTCCATCACCTTCTATCTAGTTTTCTTTGTGCCCCTCCCTCTCCCCTCCCCCTCTCCCTCCTTCCCTCCCCTCCCTCGTAACCACCACACTCTTGTCCTTGTCTCTTAGTCTCATTTTTATGTCCCACCAATGTATGGAATCATGCAGTTCTTGTTTTTTTCTGATTTACTTACTTCACTCCATATAATGTTATCAAGATCCCACCATTTTGTTGTAAATGATCCGATGTCATCATTTCTTATGGCTGAGTAGCATACCCTAGTGTATGTGTGCCATATCTTCTTTATCCAGTCTTCTATTTTTTTTTACAGTGATTAAAGCCTTTAAGCAAACTCTTGGCCAATACAACAACAATCCATAAATGAGTAGTGTCCTTAACATGTTCACCAAGTCCAAGTTGGCAAAGTTAATGTTCTAATGTAGGACTACTATCGTATTATAAATTTCACATTCAAATTTCCTTCATGATATATTTCATTCTAGTAGAAACTAAAATGAAAGTTTCTTGTGTTGAACACTCTGGGTGCTAGTGAAATGTACTTAGTAACATAAATATTAGCTGAGTCAAGTAATGATTAGTAAAGCCATAATTATTATAATTATTACCCTGGAATTTCTTTTTGGATCTCTCTCTCTGTGTTTTTGTAATACAGCACTCTCTTGGTATTTAATTCTTGCATTTCTAAAATGACTCAGAATTGCCTGACCAGGCGGTAGTGCAATGGATAGAGTGTCAGACTGGGATGTGGAGAACCCAGGTTCGAGACCCCGAGGTCGCCAGCTTGAGCGCGGGGTCATCTGGTTTGAGCAAAGCTCATCAGCTTGGACCCAAGGTCGCTAGCTCAAGCAAGGGGTTACTCAGTCTGCTGTAGCCCCACAGTCAAGGCACATACGAGAAAGCAATCAATGAACAACTAAGGTGTCTCAACAAAAAACTAATGATTGAGGCTTCTCATCTCTCTCCGTTCCTGTCTGTCCCTATCTATTTTTCTCTCTGACTCTCTCTCTGTCTCTGTAAAAAAAAAAAAAAAAAAAAAAAAAAAAAAAAAAAAAAAAAAAGACTCAGAATTCTATAGCTAAAAATGACTTTAATTTTGATTATATTTTTACCTTATTATAAGTCACTTTATTTTATCATGTAATGCATCTAATGTTAATTGGTGAACTTATCATTCTTTTTTTCTGATACACAAGAATTTTGTAATGAACTTCCAACCCTGTATCAACATTGTTGTGACTTGTATGATGACTACTGTTAAAATTTTAACCTATGACTTAATTAATATGTTCAATGCATCTAATGCACATGCAGAAAATGAGGAAGAGATGAAGAAAAAGAATTTACTCTGAGAGCCTTGAGAAGCTGTTTGACTTAGTGAAATCAGAAGGGTTAGCTTCAAACAGACTTGTCTTCACCAGAAACAGTAATCATGGGCAAATTAATTAATCTCTTAAACCCCAGTTTTTCTTTTATAAAAAAGAATGTAAAATAATTTAACCCACAGGGTTCTCAAAAATTATAATTTAGATAATTTATATCAAAGCCTTAGCTCTATGCACAGAACAATGTTATATTCAAAAGATCAAATTGAAACAAAATAATAGCATTATTTCATCTATAAAATTGAAATAATAATAGTTAATTTTAAGGAACATTGTGAAAAATAAATGAGTTAATTTATGTAAATTGTCTAGCAAAATGCTTAAAACAAAATAGATAATCAAGAAATGAGCCCTGGCCGGTTGGCTCAGTGGTAGAGCTTCGGCCTGGCGTGCAGAAGTCCCAGGTTCGATTCCCGGCCAGGGCACACAGGAGTAGTGCCCATCTGCTTCTCCACCCCTCCCCCTCTCCTTCTTCTCTGTCTCTCTCTTCCCCTCCCGCAGCCAAGGCTCCATTGGAGCAAAGATGGCCTGGGCGCTGGGGATGGCTTCTTGGCCTCTGCTGCAGGCGCTAGATTGGCTCTGGTCGCGGCAGAGCGACGCCCCGGAGGGGCAGAGCATCGCCCCCTGGTGGGCAGAGCGCCCCCCCCTGGTGGGCGTGCTGGGTGGATCCCGGTCGGGCGCATACGGGAGTCTGTCTGACTGTCTCTCCCCCTTTCCAGCTTCAGAAAAATAAAAAAAAAAAAAAAAAAAAGAAATGACAGCTATTATAATCATTGGATTTGTTATTGAAATAAGGTCATCTTTTACAGTTTAAGTTTTAAAGTGCTTATAATTTGGGGCCCTCTGGTGTTCATATTGGGCACTGCAGTTTTGAATCAGTATTCAGCTTAGATCACTGGTTCCTCATGGTACTATCATTTACGATTATTTTGTCATATCCAAAGGAGCTATTACTTATTTACTATTTTTATTTAAACTGAATTATTTATTAAGGGAAAATAAATATTTCCAAAGTCATTTTTTTATCATTATGATAAATGGAAAATCTGCATGTATGGCCAATACATTTGATCTTGGAATAGTCTATTTTTTAAACTGTCTTATTTGTTTTCATTGTAGGAAAGTATATATAAAGTAACAAGCAAAATAAATTTTGGCAAATGCCCTTTGGATATGGAGAGCTTTTTTTAAAAAAAAAGATGATTAAATCTGTGTTTCAGAAAGATCATTGGCAGTAGTACAGGGGCTGAGTTAAAAGAAAAAAACAAAAATATTAGGCACAGCCAAATGAGTTAGATTATTCCTCAATCACCTATAGTCCAGATAAAGAAACATAACACAATCACTGCACTTGTCATAAATTTTAAACTATGGAGCTAAAAATAGGTATAAGCATTACAAACAAGAAGGCAATCATTTATTTTCTTTACAAAAAGACTTATTGAATTAAGGAATGAAGCTTATTGGAAGAAATGAAACAGCCTTAAAAACAAAAAAAAATACTGACAGAAGAATAGACTTCTTAGAATAGTATGGTAATATCACACGCCAAACAGAAATTAGTACAATGACAAGCAAGGGGGAGTAAAGGAAATAAAATCATGATGATAAAGTAAAAGGTGAAACAAATGATCAATAACAACACTTAAATGATGAGAAAAACATTTCTCTTTTACTGAAATATATTGTGGTTTTCAAAATTATTGTGTAGCTTTTATTTGAAAATGAGAGAGATCTTGGTGGGACACTTTCACTTACAAAATAATGAAAATCAATTGTGAATCTTCTCATTGAGAATTATAACTAGAGTGAGTGTGTGTGTATTAGTGCAAGGTGATATTTTAGCAAAAGTGGTTTGAAGATAGAGATGGAATTTTTAAAAAATTTAAGGTAGAAAGCAAAAATCCTTCAATATATAAGAGGAGTTTAAAGAGGAAGAAAAAAAGGTTTAACAGGACATTGAATTATTCAAGCAATTTGATGGATCTTGTTTGCTCTCAAATTGATTCTATTCACCAGCAGTTATGTGGCTATTATACTCATTTCACAATTAAGGGGAATAATTATGCATTTTCCTTACTGAACTTGTTTGAAATGCCATGTTACTTGAGAGTTCCTGCAGTTTGTCAGGTTGTGATAATTTTCTTCATTTTGCTAGTGAATGCTTTAAACTGCTGACCCAGCACAGAAGGTGAAGCACCCTGATATAGACATGTCAATATTTTTAAGAGAATATCAATGTATTTTTTAAGTCAGTATTATACAACATTTATTTTAGGTTAATTTAGTCCATTGAACTTGGTTTTTAATTTATATTTTCTTTGACTATTCTCTGATATTATTACTGAATTAACTGTGACAGTAGTTGTTTAACTGTTGCCAGGTATGGAGGGAAAGAAAATTAGAAGTTGGAAGTAGACCATTATCTGTGTGCAGAACACAAGTTAAGGACCTGGTTGGTTGGCTCAGTGATAGAACATCAGCCCGGTGTGTGGATGTCCCAGGTTCGATTCTTGGTCAGGGCACACAGGAAAAGCAACATCTTCTTTTACGCTCCTCCTCCTTCTTCTCTCTCTCTCTCTCTCTCTCTCTCTCTCTCTCTCTCTCCCTCTCTTTCCCTCCCATGGCCATGGCTTGATTGGTTCAAGCTTGTCAGCCCTGAGCACTGAGAATGGCTCCATGGAGCCTCCCCCTCAGGTGCTAAAAATAGCTTGGTTGTGAGCACGATCCCAAATTGGCAGAGCATCAGCCCCAGACAGAGGTTGTGGGGTGTATTCTGGTCATTCATACACAAGTGTTGAAATATATAAATAGGAAATTTTTTCCAATTCTATGAGACCTGACATAATCTTGATATTAATTCTTTTACTCTATCAGTAAAAATACTGGATGGGTATTGCCTATTGATTTTTTGTCTTTAAACAAGTATTTTTCTGTGTGGCAGGACTAAAAGGATGAAAACTACACTTCTCCCACTCCATTACCGTCAGGGTTCCAGGTTCCCCAGTGAGATATTCTCACAAGACATTTAGAAGATGCCAGAGATGGAAGCCATCTTTTGGCAGCCATAGCTATTTCTGCTGGTTAGCAATCTGTTTAATTATTGTACTGAGAAAGGATAGTTACATATGTATGCATGGATGAGAGTTAAATATAAAGACAATTGTTTTTGAGGATTATATGATTATCTACCTAAATAACCCAAAAGGTTCTATAAAAAAATGAGAATTTAGCAAATTTAGTAAATAAATCAATATTAAAAAAACTGGGTTATACATAGGAGAAGCGCCCATTTGCTTCTCCACCCCTCCGCCGCGCTTTCCTCACTGTCTCTCTCTTCCCCTCCCGCAGCCAAGGCTCCATTGGAGCAAAGATGGCCCAGGTGCTGGGCATGGCTCTGTGGCCTCTGCCTCAGGCGCTAGAGTGGCTCTGGTCGCAATATGGCGACGCCCAGGATGGGCAGAGCATCGCCCCCTGGGGGGCAGAGCACCGCCCCTGGTGGGCGTGCCGGGTGGATCCCGGTCGGGCGCATGCGGGAGTCTGTCTGACTGTCTCTCCCTGTTTCCAGCTTCAGAAAAATGAAAAAAAAAAAAAACTGGGTTATATTTCTAAACATCAAAAAGCTAGAAATTATAATTCAAACACTATTATTAATAGCAACAAAATACAAAAGTTTAGGAATGAATAGAATAAAAGAAGTTCAATATCTTTATTAAGATAATAAAACTTTTTGAAAGCTATTAAAGGAAATTTAAAAGGAGTTAGTATAATCATGGATGGGGGAGTCAAATATCTTTAAGTTTATCTATAAATTCTATGATATTTTGATCAAAATTCTAGTAGTGGTTTTTGTAGAATTTGTCTCGCTAATTCTAAAATGCACATGAAGAATAAAGAGCTATGGATAGCCAAGCGCTTTTGTAGAACAACAAGCCAGAAGATGTTTCTGAGCAGATTTAAAATTTAGTATAACATTATATTAAACAAGATTCTGTAGTACTGGCCTAGGAGTAAATAAGTGGATCAATGAAACAGAATAGATATTCTAGAAATAAAACCACATATATATATAGAACTGTCATATGATAGAGTTGACATTGCAAATCTGTTGGAAGAAGAGATGTACTAATAATTCACCTGGGATCATATGGGGGGAAATATACTGGATTCCTTTTTTTTACTATAAGCAAAATTAAATTCACTCAAACTGGAAGACATTTTTATTTAAAAATGGAGTACAAAATATTAAGTTCTTTAGAAGAAAATATATAAGAATATAACGGCAGGATAACAAATGTTTTTTCTTACTCAACAGAAAAGCATAAAAATTACAAGTTGACCAGGTTACTATATTTAGATTAGATTGTCTTTCCACTAAAAAATACAGAAAACAGATGAGAAGAGCTACGAAATAGAAGAAAATGTTTGCAACACATGAAACTGTCAAAAGACTAGCATGTAAAACTGTACAGAATTTTCAGAAGTTAACCAGAAAATGCAAAGCACTCAACAATTGAACAGGAACATTAAAAAAGAGAAAATAATGGTCAATAATCATATAAAAATATACTTAATCTTATTATTCTAGGACATGCATATTAAAACTACAATGAAATACAATTTTATACCTACTAGATTGATAACACTTAAGAAACATTTTATTTAAATTAAATATAGTCATAAAAATAAAAATATTAATGAAGTTTGTGAAGAAAATTATAAAGATCAATATCACTCATATTAGTCTATTCCAATGTATATATAGCCTTTACAATTTACAGAGCATTTTTACATGACAAGGATATGGAGTGAGAAAAATTTTAAAACAAGGCTGAGAAAGCATGAGAGAAAATGAAAACAATTTTTTAAATAATTTAGAATTATATTTTAAAATTAAATACAGTGTGTCCGTAAAGTCATGGTGCACTTTTGACCAGTCACAGGAAAGCAATAAAAGACAATAGAAATGTGAAATCTGCACCAAATAAAAGGAAAACCCTCCCAGTTTCTGTAGGATGATGTGGCAGCATGTGCGCATGCGCAGATGATGACGTAACACCGTGTATACAGCGGAGCAGCCCACGGAATGCCGGTCGAGATGTAGATGCTACAGAGGAAAATTCAGTGTGTTCTGTGGCTCGCTAAATTTGAATCCGTGACCAAAGTGCAACGTGAATATCAGCACGTTTATAACGAAGCACCACCACATAGGAATAACATTACTCGGTGGGATAAGCAGTTGAAGGAAACCAGCAGTTTGATGGAGAAACCCCATTCTGGTAGGCCATCAGTCAGTGATGAGTCTGTAGAGGCTATACGGGATAGCTAACTAAGGAGTCCTAAAAATTCTGTGTGTGAGCCCACACCGAACTGCACTGAATAGGTATGAAACTAAGAGAGTTTTCCTTTTATTTGGTGCAGATTTCACATTTCTATTGTCTTTTGTTGCTTTCCTGTGACCGGTCAAAAGTGCACCATGACTTTACAGACACACTGTATTTGATACCCTTCAAGCCAGCAATTCCATTCCTTAAGTTCATAGTAGCCCTGGCTTATGATAACCAAAAACTTGAAACAACTGAAACAATATTTGAGATAAAAATGAATGCATAAATTATACTGTGCATTTAGTCCAACCAAAATTACATGTGTTCCTTTCTTCAATGGAATTTTGATAATTAAATATTTGTTTTATTCATTGGGAAAGTAATATATTCATTAATTGCCAACTGGAAAAACTCAGAAACCAAATCGCTCATAATCCCATAACTCAGACAACTACTATTAACATGTACTTCTTTAGTCTCTTAAAAACTTAGGTTCCCTGCCATTAAACATGGTTGAAACCCAATTATGGGTTTATTTTATTCTTTACAAATATGTTAAAACACTGGGCAAATACAGTATATTCAATTTGAACTTAAATTGCTTCATTTTTTAGTTTTCAAAATAAAAAGTTAGTATTATTTACTTATGCACATAAGGAATAAAGCTGACTTTCTGATCAGGTCTTAACTAAGACAAGCCTTCCTACCAGGTCAGGCCCTTGAGTTTGACATAAGCTGAAATAACAGAATTTATGTTGGTATGACACAATTGACACATTACACAGTTTTTTTTATCAATTTGGATCACATTTATTTAAGACCCAGTTCAGATGATTTCAGAATGTGAGAGTCACTTGCAAGTTTTAGAAAACGCTTATTGTGGTCACTAAACAATCCTTGGCTGTTCTGCAGTGTGGTTTGTGATCTATTCTGTGATTTTAATACCATGTGTGTGTGCAGATTTCCCTTTACCAAAACAAATGAGCTTCCTGCATCTTTCAACTTTCCTTAAACAACTTATCAATAACCCTTGTGACGGTCTATGTAATCTTTCTCTAATTTTTCAATGTCACTTGTGAACAATGAATCCAGAAGTGTCCGTTGCATTTGAAGAAGAATTATACCACACCTGATTTTTTGTTTCTGTTTCACAAGAATGGTGTGGTGATATCCACTTATCTAAAGGTCACTCTGGCCAGAGCAGCCATGGGAAACACAGCCACCAACCTCAGCGTTTTCTAATCAGCAACAAAATATCCTGGAGCTGTAAAGAAGTCACACCTTGGAATAAACAAGAAAAAAAACCCTCTAAGAAATGAGAAAATCTGAGTAATGAAAGAACTGATTGTGCGGTAGAAGCCTTTGTCTTTCTATTCTGTCTTTCTGTGCCTCTCCCTTGGAGTTTTCTTGTTTCCATCACCCCGCTGTGTCCTGTTCTGGCCTAGTCCTTGTTGACAACACATTCTTTTTTTCTCTTTCTTTAGTGATCCTGAAAAAATTGAACATTTTGAACTGAAACATAATAAACACTACGCAGAAAAGAATGCCAAAAAATAAGCAAAATAGATGCAAGCAGCTTGAAAACAGACATTTTCTCTAACTTTAGCTTTTAGGATCTCAGAAAGTCACAGGCTCACCATTACCTGACTGGAACAAACCTGGGGGCTTCTTTCTCTCCAGCATCTGAGATTCCTTGTGTCGGATGATCACATTCTAACTTGAAGGTCAATTATAAGTGACGTTGTCTCAATCCTCTTAAATACCCTTTTCTCAAGAAAAGAGATTGGGTTAAGAACACAATCACTTGAAGGTCAAGTGCATTCCCAGCAGGTGCCATTTTCCAGTGTTGTTTGTGACCTACCCTGCGACCGTGGACAGTAAATGTGTGTGCCAATATGAATCAGTTCAACTTCAAAAAAGAGAAAGGCCCTGGCCGGATGGCTCAGCGGTAGAGCGTCGTGGACCTGGCGTGCAGGGGACCGGGATTCGATTCCCAGCCAGGGCACACAGGAGAGGCGCCCATTTGCTTCTCCACCACCCCCCCTCCTTCCTCCCTGTCTTTCTCTTCCCCTCCCGCAGCCAAGGCTCCATTGGAGCAAAGATGGCCCAGGCGCTGGGGATGGCTCCTTGGCCTCTGCCCCAGGCGCTAGAGTGGCTCTGGTCGCGGCAGAGCGACGCCCCAGAGGGGCAGAGCGTCGCCACTGGTGGGCGTGCCGGGTGGATCCTGGTCGGGCGCATGCGGGAGTCTGTCTGACTGTCTCTCCCCGTTTCCAGCTTCAGAAAAATACAAAAAAAAGGGAAGAAAAGGAAAGAAAAAAAAAGAGAAAGACCTTCTGGTATGGTGCCCGTAGAGAGTGCAGGGCGAGAGCCACACTGATCGTGCCGCCTGCTCTTGTTCTTCCCCTCTTTCTGTGGAAACAAGGTAAAGCCCTTCTGAGTTCTTTCTCAGACAGTGGCACCTGGTCAGGCAGCAGGTGAGGAGTGACTGACGATGACAGAAACGGGAAATTTCTAACAGCAGCTCTATGTGGAAATAATGGCAGAAGTCTCCTCCCTGGCTAAGGTTGAGGACCTTCCTGTACTGTAGGCTCCATGACTTATACAGGGCAATCATTTTTATTCATAATGATTCGGGATCTTCAAGAAAAAGTTAAAGCGATGGTCCTCACCCAAGAAGATCACTTTGCTCTCCAGGAGAAATTTGACAATGTCCAGAGAAATTTTGATTGCCACAAATGAATAGTTGCTACTGGCATCTAATGGGGGGAAGGAGGAGCCCGAGATGTTCCTACACACCACACAATACAACAAAGAATTAGCCTGTAGCCTGACCAGGCGGTGGCGCAGTGGATAGAGCATCAGACTGGGATGCGGAGGACCCAGGTTGGAGACCTCAAGGTCGCCAGCTTGAGTGTGGGCTCATCTGGTTTGAACAAAAAAAATATCACCAGCTTGGACCCAAGGTCTTTGGCTCGAGCAAGGTGTTACTCGGTCTGCTGAAGGCCCGCAGTCAAGGCACATATGAGGAAGCCATCAATGAACAACTAAGGTGTCACAATGAAAAACTGATGATTGATGCATCTCATCTCTCTCCATTCCTGTCTGTCCCTATCTATCCCTCTCTCTGACTCTCTCTCTCTGTTTCTTTAAAAAAGAAATTTTTAAAAAAATTAAGAATTGCTTGTAAAGTGGCCAGCCGTGCCAAGTGAAGTGGAAATGCCCTATGTTAAGACCTTGGAAAACAAATACATTTCAATTCTTTTTAATTGCTCTTTAAAAATGATTATCGTTTTTAAGTTTTAATGTATAAAAGAGTAAGCTTTAACATTCAAGTGTCTAGGAATGTCCAGGTATGTACATTTAAATGATGTGTCTCTTTGTAACGAAAAAGAAAACACCTTAATTTTCTAAATTCTTTGAACTTTCATGGACACTTGATGGATTCAGAAAATATTTCTAGAAATTTTAGAGAAACTTGAAAAAAACAAACTGTGTACACTAAATTATTTTGTACAGGATTTTATATAGAGTAACTAATTTATTGAAAAGTCACATGTTTTGAGGAATAAACAAAATATTTGTACCTTTCCAATAACTATTTCCTCAACTGGCTTAAAAATGGCTCCCATATAGACAGCTGGTATAGACTCACTAAGTTTTGTTAGTTTTTTTGTTAGTACACAATTTTATATTAGTATATGATCTAGTTTTCTCTCAGTCTCAAAGTAAGTATTTTCTCCCTTCCTGTAAAACTGCTTGGAAAATCTCTCTCTCTCTCTCTCTCCCTCCTTCTCTCTATGTTTGGGTGTGTATACACGAAAGTGTGTGTCGGAGAGTTACAAATAAAAAGCTAGCCTGATTTTTTTTTCTCCTCTTTCTTCTAGGTACCAGCTCCTCTTGGAATATAAGGTGGGGGTTGAGAGGAAGGAATGAAACCAATGACTCCATATTTAATTAACTGGATGAGTTTGACAGACATTCAGGTTTCCCTAGACCCTAGTAGACCCTAGCTGATGGCCTGTGGGGAAAAGGGGAAATTCCTCTTCCCTCTTCTGGTTCTTATGGCTGGTTGAACAAACAAATCGACATGAAGCAGACTGACAAGAAAAATCAAGTTTAGTTTTGTGCACACTCCCACATACATAATGGAATCAGAGACCTTGTATACATGACAGGTTCAGAAACAGAAAGGGAAATTTGGTACAGATATCTGTGACATTCTGAGCTGAGGAGGAAGTAAGGCACCTTGGGATGTTAGAGTGTCATTTCAGGATGATAAAAACATAAGATGTTCAGTAATTAATACTTTGTCCTGCCATGTAGATAAGGCAAAAGAGGTTATTTCTGATAATCTCTTAGTATGGGTAAAGCCCCTAGCTCAAATTCTTCGAGGTAGTTAAGGGGTGGAGGGTAGAAGCTTCTCTTGAGCTTATAGGGACTCGGTTGCCTTTAGATCAAAATAACTAACATAACACAAAGGCACATTTTGGAGTGACGCCTTCTGAACCTTATACCTTCAAGCTACACTCATCTGATGTTCACCTCTTGACTCTCTATTTCCATCAGTGTTCATCCTGTGAATGTTGGCTCACTAGCTGGTTGTCTCTCTCCTAACTTCATCACACCACATGGGACTCAAGGAATTGCCTAGATGTTTTCCTATACCACTTGAGAGTGTGGGAAATACAAAATGACAGTCACTCTGTTCTTAACATTTTTTGAGAACAATCAGGTCATCTGAGTTCTTCATGGGCTGTCAAGGTCAGGTCCTCTTTGATCTGATGAGCATGGGAAAAGAAAGTGTAAGAGACACAGACAGACACATGTCAAAGCTCTCCTTCAATCTTCTCTTCCCTCCCCAACTCCTCTAGAAGCAGGTGGTGAAAAGTCCTTGCTCTGCCTACTCACATCTATTTCATTATTTTCTTTACCTTGGTGGGAACTTTCATAATAATAATAGCCAACCAGAATATCTGAGGAGTGGGATTCAAGTATCAGAAATGATTTAAAGCCCCGTGGGTGGTGCTGATGCATAAGAGGGCTGGCTAGAAAGACCACTGCTCTAGAAAGACAGGTCCCCAGTGAGCTGGGAGGGAAAGAACCCATCAATTCTACCTCATATAATATCTGCTACAAAATGCAGAAACTCAGGTACAGAAAGGCTAAGAAACTTGCCTTAGGTTACACAATAATTTTCAGCGTAAACATTTAATAAACCCCGCAAAGCCCATTGTCCTGCAGTGTGTTGGTAATGGTCATGAGCCAGTGAGCCAGAGCTGCATACTTTATTTGTCCTTTCTCTTTCCTCTCATTTTTGTGCCCTGCCCACCTTCCAAGGACACCTACAACATATTATGTTACAAGTGACCTCAAAGTCGGCGAGGCAAGGACTATTGTGTACATCATCCTTTTTTATTTTTTTTTAATTTATAAAGTCCACTGCATCCCTACCTCTGCAGAAAGATCAATTCTTTTTTTTTTTTTTTTTTTTGACAGAGACAGAGAAAGAGACAGAGAGAGGAACAGATAGGGACAGACAGACAGGAGGGAGAGATGAGAAGCAATTCTTCCTTGCAGCTCCTTAGTTGTTCATTGATTGCTTTCTCATATGTGCCTTAACCAGGGGGCTACAGCAGAGTGAGAGACCCCTTGCTCAAGACAGAGACCTTGGGTTCAAGTCAGAAACTTTGGGTTCAAGCCAGTGACCTTGGGCTTCAAGCCAGTGACCTTTGGGTTTAAGCCAGCAACCATGGGGTCATGTTTATGATCCTATGCACCGGCCAGTGAGGCACTCAAGCCAGATGAGCCCGTGCTCAAGCCAGTGACCTTGGGGCTTCGAACCTGGGATCTCTGCATTCCAGTCCAATGCTCTATTCACTGTGCTACTGCCTGGTCAGGTGAAAGATCAATTCTTCAAGAGTGAACTGGGATTACATTGACTTAAACATTTACTCATTGTTTTTTCTGTGGAGTAGCTACAAAGGTGAAAAACAGAGGGCGGGGAGATGACGTCAGAGTAATGGCGGGGTAGGAAGTGATACCGATAAATCTCCCCCAAAACTCAACAAGATCTTCAACCAGAAACAGAAAAACCTATCCTTGGAGCCTCCAGATGTTTCGCAATACACCTGAAGGTATGGTCGAGCAAAAAAATTGGCTAAATATATAACCAAACCATGAAAGAAATAGGGAGTAAGAAATGCTCTGCCTTCCTCACTAACCTAAACAGGGCGGCTTTCACTGGGAACTGAGAATATAGAAACTAAGGCGGGCAAAGGGGGTGAATAGATCCAGGCCACGGCACAAACGGCCAAACCAGGCTGTGGCACGGAGATCCAAGCCAAGGAAAAACTGTTCCTGTGGCAATCTGGGCAATACAAGCTAACACTCGCACCAAACCCAGACAAAGAAAGACAAGTGGGGCAGCCATTTTCCCCGATCCCCTGGTCGGCGCGCGCAGATAGTGGGCGAGAGATTCCTTCCAAAATCCCGGGAGTGGGAGCCTGTGTTACTCCACAGAGAGGCAGAGTCAGAGGCTTTTGTGTGGGCCAAAAGCGGAATCTCCGGGCTGCCCCAGCGCCCTGAAAAAGCCGTGCACGGGGAGGGAGCGAGAACTAATTCCAACGCTGGAACTTTTCCGTGCGGGTGGGGGTTTCACTCAGAGGGTGAGGCGGCCGGCCTGATATCCTGGTCTGCGCGCGCAGATAGTGAGGGAGAGATTCCTCCGAGTGCCTCGGCAGTGCACGCCCGTGTTATCCCACAGAGGAGCAGAGTCAGGGGCCTTTGTGTGGGCCCAAAAGCGGAATCTCGGGCCGTCCCAGCACCTTGCAAAAGCCGCACACGGGGATGGAGCAAGAGCCAATTCCGACGCTGGAACTTTTCCATGCGGGTGGGGGTTTTACTCAGAGTGTGAGACTACCGGCCTGATATCCTGGTCTGCACGTGCAGATAGTGAGCGAGAGTTTCCTCCAAGCGCCCCGGGAGTGGGCGCCCGCCCGTGTTACCAGACAGAGTGGCAGAGCCAGAGGTCTTTGAGTGGGCGGAAGCCCCGCCTGATTATGCTAGCAGCTCTGACTGACTAAGCCTTACCCAGAGCCCTGTGCTGAGTGGAAATAGAGTGGGGAGTTGCCAGCTCTTTGGGCCTCTTACTATCCAGGCAGAGACAGCAGCAACCCCATAGCTGGATTATTAGGCTACTAATTGAGGAAGGAAAGACTAGGAGAGAGGCTCCAGGAACATGGACTCTCTCACTGTCAGAGCCTATAAATGATAATGAGCCTTGACTGCCAACGAGACTAAAGCACAATACATGACATCACCATAGAGACTTATCAACTGCAAACCTCTACCTAAGTGTGCCAAAGGGGCAGAACCCGGGTACAGAGTCACTGACCAGGAAGAGGGAGAGAAAAGAAAAAGCAAAAAGATAACCTCTCAAAATCAAGAATAATCTGCAGACTTTATAACCTATCCCATTTTATTATATTTGTTCGTTTGTTTCTCTTATCTTCATTCTTAATTTTTTTTTTTCCTCCTCCAATTTGGTCGATTAACTCTCTGCTGGTCTTACTCTGTCCTCTCCTTGAACTACACTACCCATAAGTGTTATATCTCCCATTATCTTTTCTTTCCTCTTCCTTTCTCTTTATGAGGGTTGCACTCCAAAACCTTTAACTTTCTCTCTCTCTCTCTCTCCTCTTTTTTCTTTTTTCTCCTTTTAGTGGTTCCCTCTTTTTTCTCTCTCTCTCTTTCCTTTCTCCCTCTATACTAGTTTCTTCCTTTCTCCTTTACATCTCCTCTCATTCAAACCT
Organism: Saccopteryx bilineata; assembly: GCF_036850765.1. Taxonomy (NCBI): domain Eukaryota; kingdom Metazoa; phylum Chordata; class Mammalia; order Chiroptera; family Emballonuridae; genus Saccopteryx; species Saccopteryx bilineata. Next base: position 21,228,474 of record NC_089501.1, read on the forward strand.
CAATAACGAACAAATTATCTTATCTGGGAATCAAACTTATGTTTGTGGCATTTTGGGGATTTTTTACTTCACCTTTTTAACTCACTAGCAGTGCTCCCATCCCTGGCTCTCCATTTTATCTAGTTCTTGTTCCACTAAATACAATAGTAATTTTTTAATTTGCCCCCCATTTTCCTGTTTCCCTCATATTCCTCTCATCATAACTCTTAGTCAACCAACACCTAAAAGCAAATCATTTTATTCTTCACCCAAATTTTTTCCTTATTTGCTTTTTGTGGGTCCATACCCCCTTCTTTTTTCTTTCTTTCTTTTTTTTTTTTTTTGCCCCTTTATTACTTTTCCCCAATTCAGGCCCAACATTACAGGCATTGTTTGTTATAATTCACAGTTCACCACAAGATTTTCTCAAGAAAGAGGGGAGAGGAGAGGAGAGGAAAAAAGGAGGGGGGGAATAATTTCCTTTTTTTTGAATTTTTATTTTATTTTATTTTTATTTATTTCATTATTAATTTTTTTAAAAAAAACAACTCTTTTCGATTTTTTATTTTTTAACTTTTTATTCTTTATTAAATTTCATTAATACTATCAACAAAACCACCCTCAGATGCCATTAAGGAAGAGAAAATCGAATATCATGGATACAAAAGAAAGAGAGGTAACACAGATAGATGAGGAAAAATCTATGGAGAAAAAATTTAATATATTGGAAACCTTGGAGCTAAATGACAGAGAATTCAAGATAGAAATACTAAAAATCCTCTGAGACATACAAGAAAACACAGAAAGGCAATTTAGGGAGCTCAGAAAACAACTCAATGAACACAAAAAATATATTTCCAAGGAAATTGAAACTATAAAAACAAATCAAACAGAGATGAAAAACTCAATGCACGAGCTGAAAAACGAGGTAACAAGCTTACCTAATAGAACAGGCCAGATAGAAGAGAGGATTAGTGAAATAGAAGACAAGCAACTTGAGGCACAACAGAGAGAAGAAGAAAGAGACTCAAAAATTTAAAAAAATGAGATAGCCCTACAAGAATTATCTGACTCCATCAAAAAGAATAACATAAGAATAATAGGTATATCAGAGGGAGAAGAGAGAGAAAATGGAATGGAGAACATACTCAAACAAATAATAGATGAGAACATCCCAAGTCTGTGGAAAGAACTAAAGCCTCAAATTCAAGAAGCAAACAGAACTCTGAGTTTTCTTAACCCCAACAAACCTACTCCAGGCACATCATAATGAAATTGGCAAAAACCAATGGCAAAGAAAAATTTCTCAAGGCAGCCAGGGAAAAGAAGAATATAACATATAAAGGAAGGCCCATTATATTATCATCAGATTTCTCAGCAGAAACTCTACAAGCTAGAAGAGAGTAGACCCCAATATTTAAAGTCCTGAAAGAGGGGAACTTTCAGCCACGAATACTATACCCATCAAAGCTATCCTTCAAATATGAAGGAGAAATAAAAACATTCACAGATTCAGAAAAGATGAGGGAATTTATCATCATAAAACCCCCCCTCCAGGAATTACTAAAGGGGGTTCTCCAATCAGATACAAAGAACAAAAAAAAAAACAAAGCCACAAGTAAAAGCTTCAAGAAGAACACAATAAAACCAAATTTAAACTGTGACAACAACAAAATAAAGGGGGGGGGAGTGGATGCAGATTAACAGTAGCAAAGGACGATGGAGTGCAAAAGTACTCACAAAATAGTGCGCTACAATGAACAGGGTAGGAACCCTTTTCATTACTTAAAGGTAACCACCATTGAAAAAACCACCACAGAAGCGCATGAGATAAAAAAGATAGCAACAGAAGAAAGATGTATGGAATACAATCAAATAAAAACAAAAGATAGAAAAATGAAAGAGAAGGATCAAATAAGACACAAAACTAACAGAAAGCAATCTATAAAATGGCAATAGGAAACTCACAAGTGTCAATAATTACACTAAATGTAAATGGATTAAACTCACTAATAAAAAGGCACAGAGTAGCAGAATGGATTAAAAAAGAAAATCCAACTGTATGCTGCCTACAGGAAACTCATCTAAGTAACAAAGATAAAAACAAATTCAAAGTGAAAGGCTGGAAAACAATACTCCAAGCAAATAACATCCAAAAAAAGGCAGGCATAGCAATACTCATATCTGATAATGCTGACTACAAGACAGCAAAAGTACTCAGAGACAAAAATGGCCATTTCATAATGGCTAAAGGGACACTGAATCAAGAAGACATAACAATTCTTAATATATATGCACCAAACCAAGGAGCACCAAAATATATAAGACAGCTACTTATTGATCTTAAAACAAAAACTGACAAAAATACAATCATACTTGGAGACCTCAATACACTGCTGACAGCTCTAGATCAGTCATCCAAACAGAGAATCAGCAAAGATATAGTGGCCTTAAACAAAACACTAGAGCACCTGGATATGCTAGACATCTACAGGACATTTCATCCCAAAGTGACTGAGTATACTTTTTTCTCCAGTATACTGGATCATTCTCCACATGGATCATTCTCAATTGACCATATGTTGGGCCACAAAAACAACATCAGTAAATTCAGAAAAATCGAAGTTGTACCAAGCATATTTTCTGATCATAAAGCCTTGAAACTAGAATTCAACTGCAAAAAAGAGGCAAAAAATCCCACAAAAATGTGGAAACTAAACAACATACTTTTAAAAATTGAATGGGTCAAAGAAGAAATAAGTGTAGAGATCAAAAGATATATACAGAGTAATGAAAATGACAATACGACATATCAGAATCTATGGGATGCAGCAAAAGCAGTGATAAGAAGGAAGTTCATATCACTTCAGGCATATATGAACAAACAAGAGAGAGCCCAAGTGAACCACTTAACTTCACACCTTAAGGAACTAGAAAAAGAAGAACAAAGACAACCCAAAACCAGCCGAAGAAAGGAGATAATAAAAATCAGAGCAGAAATAAATGAAATAGAGAACAGAAAAGCTATAGAAAAAATTAATAGAACAAGGAGCTGGTTCTTTGAAAAGATCAACAAAATTGACAAACCCTTGGCAAGACTTACCAAGGAAAAAAGAGAAAGAACTCATATAAACAAAATCCAAAATGAAAGAGGAGAAATCACCACGGACAACATAGATATACAAAGAATTATTGTAGAATACTATGAAAAACTTTATGCCACTAAATTCAACAACCTAGAAGACATGGATAAATTCCTATAACAATACAACCTTCCTAGACTGAGTCAAGAAGAAGCAGAAAGCCTAAACAGACCTATTAGCAAGAAGAAATAGAAAAAACCATTAAAAACCTCCCCAAAAATAAAAATCCAGGCCCTGACGGCTATACCAGCGAATTTTATCAAACATTCAAAGAAGACTTGGTTCCTATTCTACTGAAAGTCTTCCAAAAAATTGAAGAAGAAGTAATACTTCCAAACACATTTTATGAGGCCAACATAACCCTCATACCAAAACCAGGCAAGGATGGCACAAAAAAGAAAACTACAGACCAATATCTCTAATGAATACAGATGCTAAAATACTAAACAAAATACTAGCAAATCGAATACAACAACATATTAAAAAAATAATACATCATGATCAAGTGGGATTCATCCCAGAATCTCAAGGATGGTTCAACATATGTAAAACAGTTAACGTAATACACCATATCAACAAAACAAAGAACAAAAACCACATGATCTTATCAATAGACACAGAAAAGGCTTTCAATAAAATACAACACAATTTTATGTATAAGACTCTCAACAAAATGGGTATAGAAGGAAAATATCTCAACATGATAAAGGCCATATATGATAAACCATCAGCTAACATCATATTAAATGGCACAAAACTGAAGGCTTTCCCCCTTAAATCAGGAACAAGTCAGGGTTGTCCACTCTCTCCACTCTTATTTAATGTGGTATTAGAGGTTCTAGCCAGAGCAATCAGACAAGACAAAGAAATAAAAGGCATCCATATTGAAAAAGAAGAAGTAAAGGTATCACTTTTTGCAGATGATATGATCCTATACATCGAAAATCCCAAAGAATCCACAAAAAGACTACTAGAAACAATAAGCCAATACAGTAAGGTCGCAGGATACAAAATTAACATACAGAAGTCAATAGCCTTTTTATATGCCAACAATGAAACAATTGAGAATGAACTCAAAAGAATAATCCCCTTCACAATTGCAACAAAAAAATAAAATACTTAGGAATAAACATAACAAAGAATGTAAAGGACTTATATAATGAAAACTATAAACCATTGTTAAGGGAAATCAAAAAAGGTATAATGAGATGGAAGAATATACCTTGTTCTTGGTTAGGAAGAATAAATATAATCAAGATGGCCATATTACCCAAAGTAATATACAAATTTAATGCAATTCCCAACAAAATTCCAATGACATTTTTAAAGAAATAGAGTAAAAAATCATCAGATTTATATGGAACTATAAAAAACCCCGAATAGCCAAAGCAATCCTAAAGAAAAAGAATGAAGCTGGGGGCATTACAATACCTGACTTCAAACTATATTATAGGGCCACGACAATCAAAACAGCATGGTATTGGCAGAAAAATAGACACTCAGACCAATGGAACAGAATAGAAAGTCCAGAAATAAAACCACATATATATAGTCAAATAATTTTTGATAAAGGGGCCAACAACACACAATGGAGAAAAGAAAGCCTCTTCAATAAATGGTGCTGGGAAAACTGGAAAGCCACATGCAAAAGAATGAAACTGGACTACAGTTTGTCCCCCTGTACTAAAATTAACTCAAAATGGATCAAAGATCTAAACATAAGACCTGAAACAATTAAGTACATAGAAGAAGACATAGGTACTCAACTCATGGACCTGGGTTTTAAAGAGCATTTTATGAATTTGACTCCACAGGCAAGAGAAGTAAAAGCAAAAATTAATGAATGGGACTACATCAGACTAAGAAGTTTTTGCTCAGCAAGAGAAACTGATAACAAAATAAACAGAAAGCCAACTAAATGGGAAATGATATTTTCAAACAACAGCTTAGATAAGGGCCTAATATCCAAAATATACAAAGAACTCATAAACTCAACAACAAACAAATAAACAATCCAATAAAAAAATGGGAAGAGGACATGAACAGACACTTCTCCCAGGAAGAAATACAAATGGCCAACAGATAAATGAAAAGATGCTCATCTTTTTTAGCTATTAGAGAAATGCAAATCAAAACTGCAATGAGATACCACCTCACACCTGTTAGATTAGCTATTATTAACAAGACAGGTAATAGCAAATGTTGGAGAGGTTGTGAAGAAAAAGGAACCCTCATACACTGTTGGTGGGAATGTAAAGTAGTACAACCATTATGGAAGAAAGTATGGTGGTTCCTCAAAAAACTGAAAATAGAACTACCTTATGACCCAGCAATCCCTCTACTGGGTATATACCCCCAAAACTCAGAAACATTGATACGTAAAGACACATGCAGCCCCATGTTCACTGCAGCATTGTTCACAGTGGCCAGGACATGGAAACAACCGAAAAGCCCGTCAATAGATGACTGCATAAAGAAGATGTGGCACATATACACTATGGAATACTACTCAGCCATAAGAAATGATGACATCGGATCATTTACAGCAAAATGGTGGGATCTTGATAACATGATACGAAATGAAATAAGTAAATCAGAAAAAAACCAGGAACTGCATTATTCCATACGTAGGTGGGACATAAAAGTGAAACTAAGAGACATTGATAAGAGTGTGGTGGTTACGGGGGGAGAGGGGAAAAGGAGAGGGAAACGGGGAGGGGGAGGGGCACAAAGAAAACTAGATAGAAGGTGACAGAGGACAATCTGACTTTGGGTGATGGGTATGCAACATAATTGAACAAGATAACCTGGACTTGTTATCTTTGAATATATGTATCCTGATTTATTGATGTCGCCTCATTAAAAAAATTAAATTATTTAAAAAAATTTAAAAAAAACAAAAAAAAAACAGAGGGCGTAGTTGACTGCTTTACTAAGGAAAAAGGAAGGATGTAACCATAGTGTCCCTTGGCTAAACCATTATTTGGGGGCTAACACAATATATCTGGTTAATTCCTTAATCCTTCAAGACTCAGCTGAGGCAAACATTGTCACAGAAATGTTCCTTGATCCCTTCGGCAGCCTGAGTTTGGACCTCCCTCATTGCTCATGTGCCACACCAGGCTCACCTCTGGCCCAGCACCCATCGCACTGCACTGCTTTATAAAGCATCTGTTTGCCCTCCTCCTCCCCAAACCATGAGCTCCCTGGGTAAAGAGGAACGTGCCCTTTACTTCTAGCCTTAACATTTAACACTGTCCCTGGCACAGAGAAGATTCAGTAAGCATTTCTGAATAAATAGCAATATTTTATTATAAACAATGATAAGATGTTAAGGGGGTAGGTAGTAGCTTAAAATTTTATAAATGAGAAAAATGAGTCAGAGCTTAGGTGAAGGTTAAATGACTCAAACTGGAAAGTCATTGACTATTTTTAGCTCCTTTTAACAGCTGGGAGTCAAGCCTAACCTGGTGTTTAATTTCTAGGGGAGTGGGGACCAGAACAACTGACTAGAGTTTAAAACTGATTTAATCACTGATTCTGACTTGTTGGTTGGTGCATCCATGGTCACTATCACCAAAAGCCATTTAAAAAGCTCTATGCTTGGTGTTCTATAGAGCAATTTAAATTTCAGTGATACCTTGAACATAACAACAACTAAGAAAATCCTGATGTGTTTTATATGTACCAGGAAATCACGAATGTTCCTTCTCTCAAGCAAAGATTGAAGAGTCCATTAACATTTACTAAGTCTATACCTTGGCAGTAACTTATACAAAATGGAACAGAACCTACTGGCTTAGTTAATTGTTTATTCAATGAATCATTTTTAAGGTATGAATTTGTATAAGCCTCTTTGATAAGAAATATGGGACTGACACTTGACCCTGACAAACTTTACTATTAAAAAAAAAAACCTTGAAAAAATAGCAAGCCAAGACCAAATGTAAATAAATACTATACTTTGTTTTATTAAGATGATATAGATTTGGGGTGGAGGGGGAGGGGAGAGATCTGTAACAGCTAAGGACCCGAGCAGGTGAGACATGAGCTGATCATTCCTAGCCTCAGCCATGCTTTCTAGTCACAGTGCCAACCCAGGCTTGGAGCAGAACTCTTAAGTTTCTAGTCTTCTCTTAAAAATGTGACTGCCTCATCAACCTATAGACATGGCCTGTGGGTTTTTGAACTAGAAAATATATACACAGTTGGTTTATTATTGGCAAGTTCCATATTTGTGAATTTGCCTGCACATTAGACTTTATTTATGACACCGAAATCAATGCAGTACCTTCATGGCCATTTCCAGACAGGGGCAGAGCCCTGAGAAATTTGGGCAGACAGACGCATACCTTTCCAGCTGAGGTCACACAAGGCTAAGCTCTGCCTTCTTGTTTCAGCTCTTAGACTGTAAACAAGTTTCCTTTTCACAGACTACAAATAAACCATTTTTGTGCTTTGTGTGTGTGTGTGTGGGGGGGTTACTATTTAAAATAGCCCCCAAGCACAGTGATGAAGTGCAGTCTAGTGTGTTAGGGACAAAACATATAACTTTAAAAGCTTAATAAATTTCATTCAGTATGAGTTACAGTGCTACAGGCCCTAAGCTTAAAGTTAGTGCATTAACCAACAATATATGTTAAGTAAGGTATCTTTAAACAGAAACCCACATAACACCGGCTATACATTGCTCAATTGACAAAAATGTTGGATCCAGAGGGTAACAGAAACCAAACCATTTCCACCAGGTGCAATAACCGTTCAAGCTTTGTAAACCCCTCCCTCCTTCCTCTCTCCCGAGGTAAATTTGCTCTGGTACAACCGAGTTCAGCCCCCGCCCTGAGCCAGAAGGGGGCGCCCTCCGGCCAATGCGCAGAGTAGCCGGCAGGTGGCGCCCAGCGCTGGGCTTTTCCCCCCGCTGTGTGGTCTAGGCCAGGTGGACTGGAAGGGGCGGAGGTAATCAGAAGCGGCCAGTGGTGGCTGCAGGAGGCGCTTCATCTCCTGCACGCAGAGCTCGCGACCCGCGTGCAGAGAGAGGGCGCCGGCGGCTGGGCCACCTGCGTGGGGCATTCGGACAGCGCTGTCCCAACCTCTGCGAGCACGCCCCCGCCACGCTCAGCCCGAAGTCGGCCACCATGGAGGCGCAGGCACAAGGTGAGTGGTCGCCGATCGCCCCGAGGGTCAGCTCCCCCGCGCGCATAAGGGCGCTTTTCCTGCATCATGTAACTTCTCGGACAGAGCAGACCCTTGCCATCGTTACAGGTCCGCAACTGGGCTCCTACGCGCGCCCGCGGGGTAATTCCTGCTCCCCAAACTCAGGGCTTGCTGTGGGGCTGGGGGCAGTGAACGCTACGTTATGGGGAGAGGTGCCTCGGTGAGAAACACGCCCACGGAATCCTCCTCTCGCCCCTTTCCCCAGATAGTCGTCCCCCGCTTCCCGAACGTGGGAATGCCCAGAGGACCTGTTGTGCAGGGTCGGGAATCAGCGTTTCGTTCCCTTTCCCGCGGAGGGTGGGCAGGGAGCGCGACTTCTCGCCCGGAGCGGTGGGCTCGCGTCGCGCAGCTCCCAAGTTCGGGGCTGAGCGCGGGGCGCGGAGGTGCTGGCTCCGCGGAGACCGGTTCCCCGGGTACGCAAGAGGTTGGCCGCGCGGGGACCCGCCTTCCCAGGCGAGAGAGCGGCGCCCGCCCGCGGATGTGCAGCGGCGCGACGTGCGTCCCTGCTTCCCGCGGTCCGGGAGAATCCTCTGGCTCCCCAGGCGCGCGGTCTGGTCGTCCAGATCCCCGTTCTGATCTGAGGATGCCAGCTGGGAGAGCCCGCGGCGGCTTCACGAAGGGCTTCCTTATTTCTGGGCTCACACTCGGATCAGGGTTGGGGAAGCCCGATGGACGCATGTAAAAACGGGAATAAAAGGACAGTGGACAGAAGCGGAGATGGGAGGATGTGGAGCACGGGGCTGGGAGGAAGAAGGCTGATCTGGGGTCTACCCTAGGAGCAGCGCCAGGAAGGGATGCGTTGTGTTCAGCTTTCTTCAGCCTTTAAAACAACCATGGCCCCTTTCCCCGACAGTGTAGGGATGCCAGTGAAAGCGTTCAAGATAAAAAAGAGAGGAGGTCCATGAGCCTATGCACTCGCTCTCTAGGGTCAGAAGCGACCTGAACGAGAGCGGTTTGGCGGGTGCTGAGGCCTGGAGCCATCCAACAGGTTTGCTGCCAGGATGACAGTTGTCTGAACTGCGCGAACCGGCCGTGTTTGTTCCATCAGCCAAGATCCTGCCAATAAAGCTGTCCATTATCTAAATAACAAAGGAGAATTCAACCCTCCTGAGGTTGGTCAATTTCAAAAGCAGAGGTCGGCTAGGAGGACATCCCTCCTGAATTGAAGCAGGTGGGAACAACTCTGGAGCTTTCCAGTTTGACTTGCAAATTAGAATTCTTTGGAGAGTTTTAAATACTGGCTCTGGCTAATCCCAGACCAATCAAACTGGCATCTCTGGGGTCTGGGCATGGGTATATTTGAAAGCTTTCCAGGTCATTCTGTTCCTCAGTGAGTTGAAGAAAAACTAATTCTGAAGACATCGGAAATTGCAGATTGGAACCATGGTGTCATTGGTTTGCTTTACTTGAGGGATTTACTTAGCAAACATTCTAGTGCTTTTCTTTGCTAAACACTGTGCTAGGAAAAGCAAATACAGATTTGATTTCTGCTTTTTGATCTTTACAGTAGAGGAAGATACAGGCATTAATGCGAGAGTTATTTGATAAATATGAAATTGCAGCTGTATTTATAATATTGCCATATAGTGCAGGGAGAGCCTAAAAAATTTGAGGCGTAAGAAGACTGAGGTGATAATCCAAACAGTGACATTTGTTCACTGTGCCCTTGTTTCTGTTCTTTGTGCTTTACATATGTTGACTCATTGGTCCTTCACAACAGTCATAGGAAGGCAGTGTTCTCACTCCCATTCCACAGAACAGGAAGTAAATACACTCCTTGTAGATTAAGCAGGTAATGAGTACCCACCCGGGTTGATGCTTGAGAGCCTCCTGGCTGCTCAAAGCCTATCACTTTGAGGGAGGATAAGCCTAAATCCCCACCTACCCTCCCCCACCCTCCCCACCATTCTTCCCCTTCCCCTCCCCCTCATGCAGGGATGGAACCTGGGTGGGGGGCGGGAGAGGACAAATTAAAAGGCAAATGAAATATTCCTATGGAGACTTGGATTAGGATGATGGTCAGCCAGGAGAAGAAAAGTGAACAGATTTAAAAAAACAGGAAGAAAATCAAAATAACTTTGATTAGCTATGAAGGAGGGTGGTGTCGAGGCTGACCCTGACTTTATACTTTTACAACCTGATGAATGATATTTGCCTCTTAAATCCTTATTTTCCCAGTACTTCAATTTTTTTCTTTTTAAAACGTTTTTTGTCAAGTTTTTGTAAGTTCATTTTTTTAAAAAAGAATGATTTATTGGTTTTAGAGAGAAAGGAAGGAAGAGAGAGAGAGAGAAACATTGATTTGTTGTTCACTCGTTCATGCATTCATTGGTTGATTCTAATATGCACCCTGACTGGGGGTGTAGCCAGTGGGCCGGAGTGTATTGGGACCAAGCTCTAATCCACTGAGCTACCCCAACCAGGGCCTGTCATTTAAGTTCTTTAAGAATAAAGCTGCTCACAAAATGTTCATAGTTTATATTAAAGAGAGAATCTTCTTTCCACCTGGCAATTTTTTCTGGTGAAATGAAGTTGACTCTTAGATTCTAAGAGAGTCCTTAGTGCAAGTTTGTTTCATCAGCACAATTTACTTTAGAATTACCTGGAGTGGGGCGGGTTTATCTTTCTGCCTCCAGATGAGTGAGATTAAGTAGGCAGCTGCTGATTTCATGTTTCCTGTACTTTCCAGGAGACCAGCTGGGTGCTGTGGACATTGTTTGCACATATAATTCAATTAATGTGGGATCAATCCTAGAAACTTTTCCATAAGTGACACTCTGCAAATATGTCCTTTGACTTCGTAAAGGGAAAGATTACTTTCAACAAACCAAGGACACAATCTGAGAAATTTGTAGAACAAAAACTTCAGAAGTAGGATTATGAGCAAAGCGATTCAATGAGGGGGTCTGGGGGACAGTGTAGAATGGGAGCCCACACAATGCCACCATTCCCAGTTGCTTGCCTGGTACTAGAGAATTTTGTTTTAATATAATGGTATATTAGAGGGGAAATTTGGTTAGGAAAGTAGCATTCTCCTGAAACATATTGTAGTCCTTTAAAATACAAAGTTCCTGATCTTTTAAAACTATCTTACAGTATTTCATTTTTCTAGGAAATAACTTGGCTCTTATCTTTCCCAATGTCTTTAATGTTGAAAGAAAATTTTTTTTCCCCACTTAACCCTTGTATGTATTCAGATTAAAAGCTGTCTTAGATTTCTATGACCGCAATAACAAATTACTACACATTTGGTGGTTTAACACAGCAGAGATTTCTTCTCTCTCAGTTCTGAGGCTCGAAGTCCAAAATCTCTATCAGATTAGGGTATCAGCAGGGCTTCCCTTCCTCTGGATGCTGTAAAAGACGATTTATTTCTTGTCTCTTGCAATTTCTGATGGCTGTCAGCCGCATTCATTGGCTGTGCTACTCCATATCTGCCTCTGTGGTTGCATCGCCTTCTCTGCTGTTTCAGATTTCCCTGTGCCTCCAGTTTCTGAGAACACTTATGATTTCATGTAGAGCCCACCTGGATAATCCAAGATCATCTCCCCATTTTAAGATCCTCAACTTAATTACATGTGCAAAGGCCCTTTTCCTATATAAGGTGGCATTTACGGGTCCCAGAGTTTAGGATCTGATAACCTTGGGCGCTGTTATCCAGCCTACTACAGTAACTATATTTTATACTCAGACATTCTAGACAGAGGGTTCTCAGAAGTCTGGGAATGACATAAAGTAATACAAATCAGATTAATCCTGCCTGATTGCAAATTTCATTAAAGTGAAAATGTCGTGGGTACCCTACACTATACTTGGCTCAAAGAACACTTATTTACCCTCATCTTGTTCCAGGAAGAATTTAGGGCAGTTCATAGAGATATATGAAACACAGCAAGATCATGTAAAATAGAAACAGAAGAAATAAAGTAAACAAGGATAAGAACAGAAAATGAAGAAAGAAATAAAGCTCTAGAAAAATAAATAAAATTACATTCTTTTTATTAATATTTCATGGAAAACAAATTCTTGCTTTGCTAACAATGTCATTTTGTTTCAAAACAATAAAATAATCCCCCCCTTCCCTGCCAAATAGCAACAGGCCAGATCTCTTATATTGTAGGGATCGTATTACCCAAAGAAAAAAATTCTTTTGCAAATTTAAGTCAACATAATGATAAACCTCAAACAATGAGAGCTAGGTGTTATACATTTTGATTTATAATTTTTTAAAGTAGGAACTTTTTTTCTGTCTTCAGATCTACCTCCTATTGCTTTATTTGGCCTCTAAATAGATGTTTGAAAGTAAGTAGTGATGTATATGTAAGATGAACTCAGTCATTTAGAACACAACATCTACTATTGTTGCAATGAAAATTCTTATAAAATCAAACCATACCGATGATAGATATTATAGTATATGGGAGTGCCTATTTTGAATTGCCTCCCTAATATACACCTTGTTTTCTTGATATTCTTGGTGCAGAATCTGAGAACTTGCTTTATGAAACTTATGACCAAGAAGGTCTATTTTTATGGCCTATGATAAGATTTGCTACTCAGTGAGCTATAATTGATAATAAGTACTTAAGCAAGTATTGATTTGTCAGTTTGTCAAATATTGCAACAAGTATTTACTGATTACTATAGTAATAGCAAACATTCAACAAGCACTTACTATTGAGAGACAACAGGGGATAGTGGTTAAGATTCCAGAATCAAGGCATACCGCCTGGATTTTAATCCTGTCAGTGTCACCATTAATATGACCCTGAACAAATTCATTTCTCTGGGCCTTGGTTTTTCCGTATGTAAAGTGAGGGTAGTAATAGCACCTAGATCAGGGGTCCCCACACTTTTTACACAGGGCGCCAGTTCACTGTTCCTCAGACCGTTGGAGGGCTGGACTATAAAAAAAAAAACTATGAACAAATCCCTATGCACACTGCATGTATCTTATTTTAAAGTAAAAAAACAAAACAAAAACAGGAACAAATACAATATTTAAAATAAAGAACAAGTAAAAATTTAAATCAATAAACTGACCAGTATTTCAATGGGAACTATGGGCCTGCTTTTGGCTAATGAGATGGTCAATGTGCTCCTCTCACTGACCACCAATGAAAGAGGTGCCCCTTCTGGAAGTGCGGGGGGGGGGGCGGATAAATGGCCTCAGGGGGCCGCATGCGGCCCGCAGACGGTAGTTTGGGGACCCCTGACCTAGATCATAGGGTTGTAATGAAGATTTAATAAGTGGTACAAGCAATTTTCTTTAAACAGTGCCCAGCATGTAGTAAGTACTATATAAATGTTTGCTGTTGCTTTTAGTAGCATATGTCAAGAACTTTAAATGCATTACCTTATTGAATCCTTTTATTAACATCATGGGATAAATACTTTTAACTCATTTATAGACAGGGAAATGGAAAGTCAGAAAAATTAAGTGAGGAAGGCAGCATTCAACTCTAGATCGGTCTGAATCCAGAGTATAACCTCCAGCACTGTTCTCCACTGCCCCTCAGCATGCACAGCACAACATATGCCAACGGAAACAGATGAATTTGACATGATCATCTTCTCAGGGAGGGTAGCAAAGAGAAGTCATCCCGGTGGGTAATGAATGGCACATAGAACTGATAAGATGACTTATTTCCATCCCAGTGGAATCTTTAGATTTCTGAAGTGCTGATTAAAACTAATTCACATTGAAAGTGATAATAATTTAATGTTTAGCATTTCTTTTAAACGGCAGATACTGTACTGTGCACTTAAAAATCACATTACTTAGTAAATACAACAAAGTCAGGAGGAAGGTAATGTTATTCTCATCTAACAGATGAGGATACTGAACGATAGAGTAGTTACACAACTTTCTCCAACTCGAACAGCTGAGACGCGTTGGACCAGGTTTGAAGTCAGCAAACAGATTTTACTCCTGGTTTCTCGTGACTGGGATGTAGAGGAACCCCGCCGAAGGAGGCAGAGCGCAAGAAAGGTGTGTGCTCTGGGTGGCGGAACTTTGAAGATCCTGGTGTCAGTTGCTTAGCAGCGTGCTTAAGATTTCTGAGTATTCTGAAAAACTTCTTATGACAAATGTAGATTTCTGCTCTTGCTATTTTAGATTTTTTTTTTAAAGACACAAACGCTTTTAGTATGATGCATATACGTACATATGTACACTACATATATAAGTGACCCCCATTATTGTCTATTCCGTTTACTCTGCTTTATTTTCCTCCACAGAACTATGTCATTTTACATTATGTATAATTACTTTTTTTTCTTTTTCTCCTAATGAGCATTTGAGCTCCTTGAGCTCAGGGACTTTGACCATTTTCTTTATTGCCATATTGCCAGTGTGTAGAAATGACTCGTTCATGGGGAGCAATCTGTAGATACTTGTGGGGAAAACGATGAATGGCAGAATGAATGGTATTGAGTAGATAGTATCACATATGATCATGGAGTAGGAATATGTCGACATAAAGACAGAACTAAGTTGCTCTTAAGAAAATGAGAGTGAAGAGGATAAGGGAAGTGGAGAGGAAAGCCACGAAGACGGAGTCCTGGAGAGACAAAAAATAGAGCAGGAAAGCTGAGGAGAGAAACTGAGACAAGAGATGCTTCTAATAATGTTTTCCCTAAAAATACTATAGATCTTGGTTTCCCCTATAACATCTTTTATAAACTCTGCAATGCATATTCAAAATTTTTGTGCAAATGTTGTTAATGCAGGACAACTCAAAGGAAAAGTGGTGATGGTATAGTTGACGTATATTTTACAAACAAAGAAATGGGTATTCAATTACTTCCGATCTCCATTCAGCAAATATTGAGCAAATACTTATACTATCAATGTGAGATGGGCGAAGAATCATGGGCTTTGGGTGCCGTGGTTTCCTCGCTGCCCTGGTGCAGAGGTTCCTGCAGGGTGTAGGCGGGCAGAGCAGGAGAGCTGCCGTCCACTGCTGTGACGAAGGGTTTCCCCGGGCAGCTGGCGAGCAGGCAGTTGAAAACCTTGGGTGGGCCTGACCTGTGGTGGCGCAGTGGATAGAGTGTCGACCTGGAAATGCTGAGGTCGCCGGTTCGAAACCCTGGGCTTGCCTGGTCAAGGTACATATGGGAGTTGATGCTTCCAGCTCCTCCCCCTTTCTCTTTCTGTCTGTCTCTCCTGTCTCTCTCTCTCCTCTCTAAAAATGAATAAATAAAATAAAGTTTAAAAAAAAAGAAAAGAAGCAAATTAAAAAGCACAAATTAAAAAAAAAAAAAAGAAAACCTTGGGTGGGTACCACCTGTTTAAATTATTTTAACTGGACAGATGAAAGTCTCATTTATAGAAATAGAAGCTACAATCATTTGATGGAATTTTCTTCTGTAATACACATGTGGCCTGCTCTAATTAACTAGTGCATTGACCTTTATCAGAAAATACATCCATATTTGGGTGTAGCTTAAAAAATGTTACCCTGTATGCTGCAAATGGTTATTGAACTAAACCTGAGAAAAACCCAAGTATTTCCTTCCCTGTGCTGCCTCCCCCAAGTTCTCACTGATCGCCTACTAAGGTTTGCAATATTGATGAAGATGAATGCATTCATCCCCACATTTCACTGACGTTTCAGTGGAGAGTATTTTTAGCTTTATTGACAATTTAGGGCAGAGGAAGTCTTTTGCAGAAATATCAGATTATGTGGGTATTTGTTCAGTTTCAGTGGAACTGAAGGTAGATTCTGTAACGTATCTGAGTCATCATGTAGCCTTATACCAATGACGTAGGATAAGCTTATTAAGTAAACTTTCAAGAGATCACTGTGTAATTTAAAAGGCACCTTCTTCCTGTAAAGTCTAATCTTAGTCTGCATAGGTATGATATTTTTGATAACTAATTGCTTGTTTAGGTCCTAAGTAAATACTGTCATTGGGCTATGAAACGATCTCCAACATCCTAGCAGATAGGGTGAAGGCTGTTACTAATACATTAGTTTTTTGAGCTATGTCATATCATCATGAACACGTTGGTGAAGTGCTCTGTTGTTCACTTCACTTGATGTCTGGCCCACCATTGGACATTTTCTCCAACTCCCCGTTTTCCAAACCCACTTTCTACTTCCCCACGTTTGCTCAGGTGCTTTCGTTCAACTCAAATGCTGTCACCCCTTCTTTCAACTTGTCAGATCACACTGATGAGTTCCCGGTGTTCCCACTGGTGGTAACCCTCCTCTCCTCTCGGCTCCCACAGCATTTCCAATCTGTCTTATGTTCTGAAGAAGTAGCATCATAACTTAGAGTTGAGAGGGACTTAATGAGTGCTCTCACACAGTCTCCGCATTTTGAACATGAAAGCACTCGGATTTGCCCAGGCTAGTTTCTTATCTGTGGGGGCTCTAGGATGTGAGCTTGGTTTTCACTCAGCCTTGCAGCCTTTCGTCTCTATGACACATGGGGGTGATTTGGACGTCTGTCCTGTTGCAAAGACTATTTGGAGGTTTTATTTGCAATTTAAAAATTAACATTTTATTCATTGAAGTCAGATTCAGAAAACCTGCACTTTTAAGTTCAGCTTGCAAATCTTATTCTATTTATAAAATTAACAAACATTAATAATTACTTTCAAAGGAACTCGGAACAGTATGATATTTAAATAGTAGGATATGTAGCTGATATACTCAATTTTATATTTAAGTACTTCAATTTTCTAATTGGTTAATTTCTCCAAATATTTAAATCTAAAAATTCAACGTATTAATAGAGTAAATGTAAAATTCTCTGAAGTGCTGTAATATTACTTGCAAATTTAGTGAGATCTTTTCCTTAAAAATGGCATTTAAATCAGTTACCAAATTAAACATTTAAAATTGTAATTATAAGCCTGATAGTCTCTCAATAGACCAAATTCTTTCAAATATAACATAAAATACCAAATATTCAGATGCCTTCCCACAGATATGCCAGTTCTATAACTTTTGCTTTATTAATTTCTTCATTCAATTCTTTATTCAATAATTATCTAAAATATCTACGTGCCAGACATGGTTCTAAGTTCCAGAAAAACACAAGCAACCAAAATGAAAATTTCTGCCCTCAGGGAAGTGTGTATTTTAGGAAAACCGGCAAATAGTAAATAACATAACTTTAATAAAAGACATAGAATACTAGATGTTGGTAAATGCTAAGGAGAACAATAAACTAATAAAGGAGAACAATAAGCTGTGAAAGGCGGGCGGGTGGAAGGGTTGTGGATGATTGCCCATCTCTCAGGCACCGGGACTGTCCAGAGACTGAGTCAGTTAACTAAGCTCAGCTTCCGGCACGGGTGGCTTTCTGAGCACGCTCGAGGCTACACAAGTACCAGAGCTTTGGATGGGGACGAGATTTCTCTTGGTGACTCAGGTGACTACTTGGAACTTACAATTGCTATGTCTACCATTCTGTGACTTATAAAGGAAAACCTGCAACCGCCCCCCCCCCCACGTCACTTAATTGGAGTTTGTATTTCTTTTGCTCTGACAAAATGAGAACAGACTTTCCACCCAAGTGTAAAGACCTTTGAGGGAAGCCTGAGTTTCTACATATTCTTCAGGTTGCTGCATTTGCACAGACGGAGCTGACTGAAATGCAGGCATCCCTCTAGCTTTCGTCCTGCAGTTTGGTCATGACTTCCCCGGTCACTTTCCTGATCAATGTTAGCTCTCCAGGAGACGGTGAAATTCAAGAGGAAAAACATTGTGCCTTAGCTCGGTTTTGTTTCTCACTTATCAGTGAGTAGTACAGAGCTCAGAGGGTTACCCAGATAGGCCCGCAGTCCGTGCCGGCTAAGGTGGGCCAGTGCAGCCCAAAGACATAGGGTCATCCCACCCGGGCTCCTGATGGCCAGCAGCTGCTCAGAGACTGATCTCTCCAGTGTGAACAAGAGTTGTAAAAGTCCTCATGTGTCTCGGAGCACTGTGTCAACTAAGAACCACTAGACGAATACTAGCTTTCCTTGGTACTAGTAGTTGAATGCTTACTTGAAAAATGTCTTAAAGCGTTTCACAAGCAGATTATTCTTTTCCTTTTCTCTGTAGGGTTCACGGTAATATGAGTTGCACTGCTGTTTTGCTTCTACAATGCCGATAATTTTATTGTACCCGGTATATGCTTAACACACAAATTCCGTTTCCCAGGAGAGCTTCAGGGCAGCAGGACGAGCTTCCGTTTCTCTCCTTTCACTCTGTGGTACTAACTCATGTTCTTTCCCCGTTCCATCAGTGTACTTACTCTGAATACCAGTGACCTTTTCATGGGCCGAAATGCCGAGAAGGCAGCTCTCCTTTAACTGAGTCTCTTCTGTGCTCATGTTTGAGCATTCTGAGAAGAAAGCAGAGATGGCTTTAAGAGGGCCCTGTTGCTCTGAGGAGTCACATCATATGACAGTCTGGCTAAGAGAGGGTGTTTGAATGCCATCAACGAGAAAGTCATTCTCTCCCTCGAGTCAGAGCCCACCTGAACCTGCCACTGGACAGAACTCGGATACCACCCTGACACCAGGGGTTTGTCTCCTTTGCCCGGAGCTCTGTAGTTGCTGTTTCTCAGTTTGTGCTCTGTTGTGCGGGTAACTGGTAACTTATACTCGAGTCTTTGGGAATCGACACGTCTCAGTTTCCCTCTGTCCTTTAAAATAACTGCTACATAAGCGCTACTTTTGTGTAATTATTAGTTCATCATAGTTGCTGTTGTAAGCCAATTCGGCTTTATGGAGAGAAGGCAGGAGGGAGGGAAGGAAGGGAAAGAAAGGCAGGCTTGTGCTATTGCATTTTCAAAGGTAAATTTATTGAAAAGTGAATATTTTTCCAGAATTACAAACCACCTGCTGTGGTTAATTGGCTACAGTTAGTGCCAAACATGGTTTATGATATTTTTTTAATTGAGCAAAATTTTACTTTGAAGGTCCAGTAATTACTGAATTACTGACACATTAATTACAGTTTGCAAATTAAATATGGTACACACACTGTAAATATATAAGTACATATATGTATATGTTGGTGTGTGTATATATTCAGCTGTTTCTTGATCAAAGAACATAGAAAAGAGTGTTAATTACTACCTCATTCTGAAGAATTTAACTTACAGTTGAAAACATGAAGTGGGACTGTTTAACATCAGGATAAAACACTGTTTGCTGGTCCTTCTAATGATACATTCAGGTATCAAGAATGTTTTCTATTTACTTTCTCAGTGTTCTTTTAAATAATCAGAATCACACCAGTTTCCTTCTCTGAGGCCCGAAGAATCACAACCACGTGACGAGCTATTACCATAGCCCTTCATATTTGGTGGAAGCTTTGCAATACATCCAGTTGCGGCTACTCACAGTGCTTTCCGGTGGTGTGAAGGAGGCTGGTGTTCCCCTTGTGCAGATCACAAAGCTAGAACCAGAAGTAGGGGAACATGATGGTTTCAAATAGTCTTAGCCATTGGGTTCAAGACTACAGTTTGCTTTTTTTTCTTTTTGAGATCTAGAAAAGTGAAGACTCAGGTGGCAGCGAACCAAGTGGTGAATATGGTGTCATAATTAATTAATTTATTTATATTTTGTAGTAGTTGATTTGTATCGATTCATTAGCAAACCTGATAATATGTGATTCATGTGATTAGCACACATAACAATGCCAAAAACAGAATTCAAGAGGAGTAAGAGGACAAAATATATTTATAGTAAGATACCTCTTCAGGAAGACTTAGGGTTAAACAAGAGAATTAAATAGCAGATCTATCTGGGAGACTCGAGAAGCATTTCGGCCATGGTACAGCAAAGAACTAATGTAGTTGGGAGTTTAGCAATAGTGTCGAGGCAAACCATTTTATGTACATGCTGTCTGTTTTCTAGAGGAAACCCAACTAAGGCTTAATCAGCATCATGGGATTTAAATATCAGATGGTGACTAGCTAAAAAAGAATTTGGGTGTTTCATACTAGCACTGTGGACAGACCTAGTTAGAAGCATATGTTATTTTTGATAATGTTTATTTCCTGACAGACATTTGGCGAACTACTCTGTATTCTAGGCAGCGTATAGATCCTGGGGATCCGGTGATGAACTGGGACAGATGCTAACATGTGTCAGCACAGGTAACTACGCACATCCAGGCCTTCCCAGTGCGTCTCGGATGGTGTGCGCCAGAGGCTTCCGGGCAGTTTCTCTCTTCTCTCAGGTTGTCAAAGGCAGGGTTTTCCAGGAGAACTGCAGTGAGTCAGTACTGGAGAGTGCACTGAGCTCAGGGTCTTAGGAGTCTCTGGGACTTTAGGGAAATTTTGGGGTGGTTGAGTTTCATTTGAAAAGTTGGCTTTGGACCACTTCTGTCCTGGTGGCTCCTGTCTAAATCACCCCTTTCGGATAACCCTTATTAGAAAGGCATAGCCATGCTCCTTTGCAGCTCTGCTCTGAAGAAACCAGTTAAGCATAATGACCAAGGGTCCCTGGGAAGGCAAGTAAGCTAAAAGCTGAGTCACTGCTAAGTGCCTTTATTAGGTCTATATTTGTCAAAAGTGTCTTAGTTGACTGAGCATTTTACAAACCACTGTGAACAGCACTGTGACTTCTCTAAGGCAGATGTACGAACATCAAGAACACACAGAGGCACAAGGGGAGGTATGTAAACCCTGACCAGCTGCGCCAGGCTGTATCACTTCTGACCACGT
The DNA here is from genome assembly GCF_036850765.1 of Saccopteryx bilineata. NCBI lineage: Eukaryota > Metazoa > Chordata > Mammalia > Chiroptera > Emballonuridae > Saccopteryx > Saccopteryx bilineata. The sequence goes on from NC_089501.1 coordinate 21,249,488, forward strand.
GTAAGTACAAGCTACCTTTTTCAGGAGTCATGAGCTGAAGTTGTGAGCAAAGTGTCGTAGGAGTGGCATTTCTGGAGAGAATAGGGTTGAGAGAAGTGTCTCCCTCTGTAACAGTCAGGAGACGATTGCTGAGGGGGTGGTTTTTGAGAACTGGTTGAAAGTAGAAAGGGAGGGAACCTGCGTCTGGATGTGTGATGACAGTCCTCGGGTACAGCGTCCTGAGGTACTCTTGCTTTGGGAGTACCTTGAGAGAAGAGAACATTAAATTACTTTGGCTGAGAGCAGCTGAGGGAGTCGGGATGTTAAGAGCACTGGCTTGGCTGTCAGACATCATCATCCCAACAGTTTCCTTCCTCGGGATCCTGGACAACTGCCGAGTAAACACTGCCATACAGGGTCCCAGTGACTCTTCTCCAAAACACAGCTGTGTCGTAGGTGACAGTGTCTGCATTTCACAGATCAGTACGTGGAGGCTTAGATAATTTAAGTAATCTGTGCACCAAGTACTCAAAGATTACTCTCTGCACTTGTGTGTGTGTTTATATACCATGTATGAAACATACATACATAATGTGGGGATTAAGAATACAGGGAATGTTTTTTTTTAATTGTTTCTTTTGTTTGGTTACTAGAGCAAAAGGCAGAATGTGAGAGAGAGGGAGGAGAGAGATGAGAAGCATCAACTTGTAATTGCTTCACTTTAGTTGTTCATTGATTGCTTCCTCATATGTGCCTTGACCAGGGGTCTCCAGCTGAGCCAATGACTCCTTGCTCAAGCCAGTGACCCTGGGGTCAGGCTGACAAGTCCATACTCAAACCGGTGACCTCAGGGCTTCTGAACTGGGGACCTCTGTGTTCCCAGTTGATGCTCTATCCACTGTGCCACCGGTCGGGCAAAGAATGTTATTTTTGAGATTTTTATGCCAATCACTGTAAGGATAGCCAAAAAGACAAATTCCTCTTTGTTGAGGAGTTTCCAATAGAATCAGTCCCTATACAATAAGTAGGAGTGAAAAATAAAAAAAAGAAGAAAGAGAGAAATGACGGGCATATTCGGAAAGCAGCACTGAAGGTGCATGTTGAGCACTGAAGCACAAGAAGGTGCAGGGCAGCCAGACTGGGGCAGAGCTGGGTGGTGGCACCGCGGGCAGGGGGGGGGGGCTTAGAGCCAGATTTTGTAATTAGAAATGATAAGATATAAATATTTGAAAGAAACATAGGTAGATGAAGAGTGCCTAGAAGGGTGTTGATTTGAAGCACATATTGACGTCACTGATATTTCTCTATATGACCTCAATGGAATTTCTTAAGGGAAGTACTTTTAAACAAAACAACGAACAAAGCATCACTGGTTTGTATGAGAATAAAATTGCAAAACATTTATGAAATCTGTGAGAGGTGACTATAGAACAATAGGTCAGGGATCAAGTTTTAACCGCCCTCTTTCCTGCAAAGCCCATCTCTGGCAACGTGGTTGACACTCAGATGTTATTTTAATGGAAAAAATGATGATAGCAATTAGGAATATGTAATATAAGAGCTACATAAAGATTCTTGATGTAGAAAAGACAGATTAAAAGGGAAACTTTTTTTTTTTGTATTTTTCTGAAGTTGGAAATGGGGAGGCAGTCAGACAGACTCCTGCATGCCCCCGACCGGGATCCACCCGGCACGGGATACTCTGCCCATCTGGGGTGTTGTGCTCTGTTGCAACCAGAGCCATTCTAGCGCCTGAGGCAGAGGCCACAGAGCCATCCTCAGCGCCTGGGCCAACTTTGCTCCAGTGGAGCCTCAGCTGCAGGAGGGGAAGAGAGAGACAGAGAGGAAGGAGAGGGAGAAGGGTGGAGAAGCAGATGGTGCTTCTCCTATGTGCCCTGGCCGGGAATTGAACCCGGGACTCCTGCACATCAGGCTGACGCTCTACCACTGAGCCAACTAGCCAGGGCCTAAAAAGGAAACTTTGTCTAAAACTAAAAGTACTAAACTATTATTATCTCAGTAAAACCTGTGAGTTCTCTACGGAGAAAGGGAGAGTATGAGTCAGGGTCTAATTGCAGAATCCACCCACCTATAATATTTTAAACAGGAAGGAATCTGTTACAGAGCCGTGTTAAATGGCCACAGAGTCATTGTATCACTGAGGCAGTAGACTCTAGACCAGGGGTCTCAAACTCAACTCAGCCTGTGGGCCGCAGAGCAAGATCACAGCCGTTCGGTGGGCCGCACTAGGTCTACAAAAGGCAACTGTTATGCAACACTTTTCTCACTGCAGTTGAAAACAAAAAAAATCAGTACAACAAGCACAATCGTACATGCATTTTACTCAGTGTCACAAAATGACCAGAAACTGTAGTTCGCATCACAACTGCTGTTAACTAAGCTAATATCTAGCTAGGATGCTAGAGAAATGAAAAATACAAGTAGGCCCCTAGGCTTACTTAATTTTATCCAAAATATTTTGAACTTCGTGGATTAGTCTGCAGGCCGCACAGAATTGTTCGGCGGGCCGTGAGTTTGAGACCCCTGCTCTAGACTAAGCTTTCAGGAACAATTTGACAGCTACTCCCCAGAACTGGGGCCCCGTGTTGCTGCTGCCACGGCTACCATTAAGAAGCATTTGGGATCAAGAAGCCACTGCCATTGGGACCTGCCTTGTCACCAAGCTGCTGCTCCTGACATTGGCTGCAGGATTGTGCTACACCTGCTTTTATTTGCAGCAGCTACATGAATGGGTCACACCATGAAGTTGGGTGAGGGGACATAGGGACCTCCACCACAGAAGGCTGATACCTTCAAGACTTAACTTGGCTGCGGGAACCACAGAGGTAACAGAATTGCAGCCTTTAGCTCTGGCAAATCTCCTGCGAAGACTTTGGACTGAGCAAACCAAAGTCATGCGGGGGCCTCTGGCTTCAAGGAGACCAGCTTCTAGGGGTTTGCACTAGGTGCAGGTCTATCCACACAGACAGGGAATGTGGGCGCTCCTCTTGCAGGAGCAAAAGTGGAGGCCGTGTAGGAATAACAGATCTAGAAGGAAGAAATACTTGCTATTTTGTTTGTATAAGATAGGAAACATTTTATTTTTGTCTGAAGACTAGCATTAGGCATTTTGTTTCCAGAAGATTTTAATGCAGGTATTTATGAAGGGAAGGCAACAATTTACAGAATTGAAAAGAGTGGTGAAACTTTAAAATTAACAAGAGGAAAAAAAGGAACGAATCGAAACTCTACCAAGCCAGCAAAACAAGAAAGAGAAAAGGAAGAGGAAACAACAAAGTCCACTACATTGCAAATACGAAATTAAAAAATCAAATATACCATTGTGACATTATAATATGAAAAGTGTATAATACTAAAGGTGTAAATTATAAAAGTCAAAGGAGAAACTGCTGGTATAAAAATAAAAACATCGATGAGCGTTGCTATAAGAAATACACTTATAATCAAGTATTTTTTTAAATGTTGAAGGAAGAGAGAGATAGGCAAAAATATTCAAATCAAAGAGCAAACAAAATAAAACATGAGGAACAGTAATTAAATTATCAAGAAAGCATAAAACAGTAGAAAGAAACCCAGTTTGTGAAGTCATAAAAGTCTTTGTCCAGTTGGCCTGTCAGCCAGAACTCCATACTCAAAATCTATCATCACAATTGTAGGGAGAACTGTCTAATAATTCAGCTTTATACTGGTTCATTCTAGTGAGTAAATAGTAGATAACTGGTAAGTACAGAGTGTTTTGAATGATCCAATTAAATAGAATTAATAGAATATATTATAAAACTTTGTATAGAACGTCATGTTCTTCTCCTAACTTGCTTGATGCTGTGAAACACTTAGAAAAATTAGTGAATTTCTTGGCCCAAAGAATACTTTAAACCATTCAAAAGTGTTTTTATAGACCACATTCTTTAATTATTTTGCCACAATATTAGAAGTAAATATAAAAATATAACCCCCAAATAGTTAAAAACTTGGAAATTAAGAAACATTCTTGGGCCAAAGGTAAAATAAAAATGAAATTCTGAAATATCTAGAAAATTATGGAAGAGAGAACACTTCAAAATCTGAGACACAGAGTAGCTACAAACAATACATTAATATTAAGAAACTAGAAAAAAAGTACACTAAAAGAAGAGAGACTGGAAGCAGAAATTAATAAAATCAGAAATAGCAACAACCAAAGTAGCAAGAAGAATTCAAGAATTAATTTTTGGAAAGATCAAACCCTTTATGAACCTATTTCCACAATAAAAAAAAAAGAAAAGTTAGAAATGAAAAATAAAGTTAACTAAAATGTTGAAGAAATTTTCAAAGCTGGAGAATACCATGTATAACTTTTTAGAAAATAAATTATAAATGTAGAACAGGGACCTGTGTACTTTTTCTATAAAGGGCCATACAGTGAATATGTCAGTCTCTGTCACACTTTATTCTGTTTGTCACTGTGGCACGAAGAACCCAGAGACATGATAAAAACAAATGGGTGGACCTGGCTGGGCAGCTCAGTTGGTTAGAGCGTCCTCCTGAAATAACAGGTTGCAGGTTCAATCCCTGGTTGGGGCACACACGGGAAGCAACCAGTGAATGCACAACCAAATGGAACAAATGCTTCCCTTACCCCACCCCTCTCTCACCTTTCCTCTCTCTGTCTCTCTAAAATTCAATCAATATAAAAAGAAATAATAAAATAAATTAATGCCCTCGCCAGATGCTCGGTTGGAGCGTCATCTCAGAGCATGGAGGTTGCTGGTTCAATTCCCTGGTCAGGGCACATACAGGAGCAGGTCAGTGTTCCTGTCTCTCTCCTCTCTCTCTCTCTCTCTCTCTCTCCCTGCTTCTCTACACACACAAATAAGCATGGCTATGACCCAGTAAAACTTTATTTACAAAAGTAGATGGGACCACATTTGGCCTGTAGGTTGGTTTTCTAACCCCTGAAACCAGAGAAAGTATAGCAAAATATAAACTGTCAGAATTACCCAAGGAGAATGATGAGTTCAATAGATGAGTTAATAACTGTATATAATGTAATTTCCTTTAAAGTCACAAAAAGATATTTTGAAATGTGACAAAACACGTTTAGAGCACCTAAGAGGAATAAGTATGAGACTAGACAAGGCATTATGATAAAGACAGCGGGGTGGGGCAGGCGTTGCCTTACGGACTATTAATATATACTGTACATTCACTTCATCAAAACAGCTTGGCCTTGGCACCATAGATAAGTACCATAAAATGGAGTCCAGAATAGATCTTAGAATATTCTGAAATTTAACATAGGTAATTCAATGAGAAACATGTTTAGTAACAAATGTTAATATCAGAAAAAGTAAAGTTTGATTATTATTTTGTGCCTTATAAAATTAATTTTCTATAAATTAAAACTTTTACAATAATAAATGCAAATATTAAAAGAAAAATGAGATGGCAATGTGCAATGTAATAACTGGGGACTGTTTCAGCTAAGAGGCCAGAAGGTACCAAAGAAACACAACGGACATTTTATTCTATATAAAATTTTCAAATATTTGCATGGCAAAATATGGAATTGATTTCTATAGACAAACAATAGAGGGGAGAAAATTTTATCACATATAGCAGCTAATGGCTTAAAGCAATAAAATATGAAAAAAATCTAATAATTTGGTATATCAAGAAAAATAGGCAAATATTTTGAATAGACAATTTGCAGAAGACAAATTTAGTTGTCCAACAACATATGAAAAGATGTTTAAATTAATTATCTTGGAAAAAAAACAAATTTAAGCAACAATAATATATTGTGTTCTATACCTTGGACAGACAAAAAGTTAAAAGTATGATAACTTCAAATGCTAGGAAGGAAGAAGAAAGCGGAAATTTCCACATGTTGCTGGTAGAAGTGTGAATTATTCCAGTCCTTCTGGAAAACAACTGAGCGACATTGATTAAACTTGAAATTTTTTGGAACCAAAACTACCCTGAGTAATGATATGTGCACAAAGACATTCATTGCAACATTAATTATAGTAGGTACCAGTCCTCCCAGAAGAAAAAGTGAAATAAAATAAATGTCCATCAAAATGGCAATGTTTGAATACTTGCCGTGTTTACTTACCATGAAATATTTAGCCATTATTTAAAAATAAAATGACTTAAAACTGCTGTACCATTTGGCACATATATTTAGTATGAATTCTGAAGTAAGAGTAGCAAGATACAGAGGAGTATTTAAATACGATGGCATTTTTGTCAAACAGTGGCGAAAAGGGCATGTGTTTATATAATTATATATGTACGAGCACACACACACATTGCCAAAAAATAAGCAAAGTCTTATATTATCTTAAATCCAGAAACTGCCGAATGCACTTTCATTTTTATGGTGTTGAAGAACAAAGGGTTGTAGCTGGGGGATAGAGGGAGAAGTAAGGGAAACATTTCACATTTAAGAATAAGTATTGAGGCCCTGGCCGGTTGGCTCAGTGGTAGAGCGTCGGCCTGGCGTGTAGAAGTCCCGGGTTCGATTCCCGGCCAAGGCACACAGGAGAAGCGCCCATTTGCTTCTCCACCCCTTCCCCTCTCCTTCATAGCTGTCTCTCTCTTCCCCTCTGCAGCGGAGACTCCATTGGAGCAAAGATGGTCCAGGCGCTGGGGATGGCTCCTTGGCCTCTGCCCCAGGCGCTAGAGTGGCTCTGGTTGCGGCAGAGCGACGCCCGGGAGGGGCAGAGCATCGCCCCCTGGTGGGCAGAGCATCGCCCCTGGTGGGCGTGCCGGGTGGATCCCGGTCGGGTGCATGCGGGAGTCTGTCTGACTGTCTCTCCCCGTTTCCAGCTTCAGAAAAATATAAACAAACAAACAAACAAAAAAAGAATTGAAGCTTTTGTTTTGTAGGTTTTTATTGAGGTGTCCAGGTTTATGGCATCAGCTATTGAATAAATATCCCACAATTATCCAAACATATTGCACATTTCATCAAGGCCTTCACAGCTCTTTAAGTTTCAAAACAAATTGCCAGAGTTGAGAAAACCAGTGACCCCAGTAGAAAGTTTACCCCCCCAACCCCCGTTAAAATAGTTGCATCATCAACTTGTTATCCAAGTGGAAAGGCACATTTGTATTCCTCTGTGAACCTGTCTCCTTGTGCTGCTGATTCTTCCTCCTACAGCTGTGTTCCGAGGATAGCTGAAAGGGGTTTCATCCTGCTTATATATTGATATATAAAATAATGATGATATCTGAAACAAAAATTCATGGAGCCTTGCTTGCCCTTACTATATGCATTTCTAATCATTCATTTCTACTGTATTCTAGTCTCCTTTTACTTCATTTAAAAAGTGCTGGTCATCGCCCATTAAGTTGACTTAATGACCCATTAAATGGGGTAGTGACCTGTAATTTGAAAAAGTCACTGCATCAAAGGACTCCTATCAAAACTGTACACATGCATTCCCCAGTCTGAAGACTTCCACCGGGCTGGAGAGGCAGTTCCTCGGAGGTCAAACCCAGACCTTGGCATGTTGTTTCTTTTAGTCCATGCCAGTGAGGCCAGCTTATATGGAAGACATACTGACAGCAGGTTCTGTTTTATGTCTACCTTAAGCACTGTGGTACTTTTAGAAAATTAGCTTAAACTGGGAGCAAATACATTTTGACTGCTGGGGTTGATGCCTTAAGTAATGATTTTTCTCCAGCAGTTGGGACTGTCATAAGAAGGCTGATCATGTTGGTATAAACAGAAGACCTCAGTTGATTTCACCTCTTCCCTAAGCATTCTTACATTGTCTTTTCCACTTAGACTTAAAAATGTATACTCAAGTTGGAAAAAGAAGAATTCCCATACCAAACTAAAGAATAATTAATTACTTTATCTATAATACTCTAATTACCCCAGTTGGGCAAACTGCTAAATTAATTTTCCTTAAGACCAGGAAGACCAGTTGGGCGTTTTGTTCTAAATGCAGGATTTGTGGGGGTGGTAAGCAGAGCGGCTGCTGATGTGTAGGCTTTTAAAGTGGAAGTGTTTGAAAACCTACCTTATAGTTTGACCACAAAGAAAAATAATGTGTGCTATGTCTAACTGGATTTGGGAGCAAAGAATTTCAAAGAGAAGGCAGAAAATGGACTCTGCCTATGGCATCCTTTGTAGTTTACCTAATTTAAGATGTGTATGAAAAAACATTTTATATTCTTCCTTAGGGAAGAAAGGCTATTACATCCTGCCATTAACTTTATTTTTTTAATCTAACTTCCCCCCCTGGTGATTAACACTGATGCCTTTGATGTGGGCGTTGTCAAAGATAGTTCATCACATGGGGAAGGAGCCAAGCGGGAGGACTGGCAAGCTCTCTCTTCTTGGTACTTTTCCATAAGACTCTTTGCCAACCTCATGGTTATTTCCGTTTTACTCTGAAGTAGTTCCAAATCTGATCATGTAGGAATTTGATTTTTTTTCCTTACTACATGAGTATTTGAAATAAAGGGAGACTTTTTTTTCTTCCAGGTATTTAATAAGCAGCACAGAGAAAAGAATGTAAAGTAAAAGCAACAGTAACAATAACTTAGAGTCGAAAAAACACCTAACAAGAAGGGCAGGCTGAGATGTAGAAAATCGCATTATAAGTACTCTTAAAATTCACCTTTTTGTTTTCCTTCCCAAACCAAAACTCTCTGCCATCATTCATTACAGTATTGGGAGTTAGGATGGAAAGGAAGTATAGGTAGAGCTTTCTGCTCTGAAGACTTTTGCCCCTTCTTTCTGTGGCTGAAAACAACCTCAAAGTGATCAGGAATGCCAGGGTGGAAGTAGTTCCCGTAAACCACAGTGACCATGATGTGAACTATTTCCATCCGCTGTGACTTTGTGACTGTCAAGAATTGAAATGTCTTTCTTAGTTTGTAAGACTGTCAAAAAATAAAGACAGCAAAGTTGTAACGAGTCCCACATGAAGCCAACTCCGACCTCCGGTGCTCCATTTTCAGAATAAGTCCTAGGCTGTTCTTTCTGAAAACAGTAGTTAGGTAGAAGGCCTGTTGCCGGTGACAGGAAATCAGTGAGATGAAGGACCATCAATGTTACATCATCACGCTTTAGAATTTTTAAGAAGTACTCAATGTATTTCCTTTTGCTATACCAAGGAAATAAGGTGGAATCCTCCACCCTTTTTGTCTCATCTCCACTCTTCCATTTGACTACAGGCATTTGTAGTATAGCGTATAACTCTTTCTTTTATTTTTTAAACTTATTTATTTATTTTAGTGCACATGTGCACGCACAAGACGGGTTGGGGGGGAAAAGACAGGGACAGGCAGACAGGAAGGTAGAGAGATGAGAAGAATCAGCTCATAGTTGTGGCACCTTAGTTGTTCATTGATTGCTTTCTCATATGTGCCTTGACTGGGGGGCTCCAGCCGAGCTAGTGACCCCTTTCTCAAGCCAGTGACCTTGGGCTCAAGCCAGCAACTGTGGAGTCATGTCTATGATCCCACACTCAAGTCTACTCAACGTGGTGGTCCTGCACTCAAGCTGCTGAGCCCGTGCTCAAGCTGGATGAGCTCATGCTCAAGCTGGATGAGCTATGCTCAAGCTAGATGAGCTCATGCTCAAGCCGGATGAGCCCATGCTCAAGCTGGATGAGCTCATGCTCAAGCTGGATGAGCCCATGCTCAAGCTGGATGAGCCCATGCTCAAGCTGGATGAGCCATGCTCAAGCTGGATGAGCTCATGCTCAAGCTGGATGAGCCCATGCTCAAGCTGGATGAGCCCATGCTCAAGCCGGATGAGCTCATGCTCAAGCTGGATGAGCCCATGCTCAAGCTGGATGAGCTCATGCTCAAGCCGGTGACCTCAAGGTTTTGAACCTGGGTCCTCAACATCCCAGGCTGGCACTCTATCCCCTGTGCCATTGCCTAATAGGGCTACTAACATTTTTTTAAAATTAAATAATTTTTCACTGAACTTGGGGTTTTATTTTGTTCTTGGTGTGTGTATGTATTTGGTTATTTTGTTCAAATGATATTTTCTTTTTAAATTAACTGAGAGGCAGGGAGGCAGAAACAGACTGCAGCATGTGCCCTGACTGGGAACCACCAGGCAAGCCCTCTACCAGGCAATGCTCTGCCCATCTGAGCCACTGCTCCATTGCTCAGCAAACTGAGCTATTCTAGCACCTGAAGCAAGGTCATGGAGCCATCCTCAGTGCCCGGGGCCAAATTGCTCAAACCATTTGAACCATGGCTGTGGGAGGGGAAGAAAGAGAGAAAGAGAGATGGGGGAGTGGGGTAAAGAAGCAGATAGTCACTACTCTTGTGTGCCCTGACCAGGAATCGAACCCAGGTCTTCTACACGCCAGGCCGATGCTCTACCGCTGAGCCAACCAGCCAGGGCTGATGATATTTTCTTCATTTCTTTATTTCAATAATATTTCTAGCCTTACTTCCTAGTGGACGACTTTGCAGAGGAACACATTGTCCTTGGACACTTGCTTCTCACCCATTGTCCACTTGCTTGATGTGTTTCTGTAAACACGGGCGGCAGCTTTTCCACACTTCTCTTCTAAATGAAGAAGAGAGACCAAATGTCCTTTGCTAGATTCAGTGAAAATACAGATTTAATTCTTTTTCCTTAATTTCAAAAGGAAAGGGGATAATGATGTATTCAGAATTGGGTGAATGATATTAGTTCCTATAACTGAAACAGTGTAGAGGAGCCTACCCACTGTTAGATATCACCATTGCCGCAGCATAGGTGCCTGACAGCGGCAGTGTTCTCCATTTGTTTGGCTAGTCTCACATGTTGTTTTTCAAAATAGAGAAACAGAGTGCAGCCACTCTGAATATTCAGCTATTCTGACTAAAGACCAAATGTACTCTGAGTGTGTCTCTCTCCCTGTCACCTGAGGAGAGAGAGAGCTCTGGGAAAAAGAAGAAATTAACAACACGGGACATTTCATAGTCCTTGGTGGTCTTCAGATATCTCTGATTTTACTCTTATTCTGTTCACTGGACAACAACATACCTTGTCATGATGAACTGTTATTTTTTTTAAGTAAATTCAAGAAAAATCTAAAAAAGAACCACCCTATGCACAGTGTAATAGCATGTGGACCTGCAATTCTAAGGCAGACTCAAAGTAAAATCATAAAAGATTTGAAAAAAAGTTATCAATAAAGGACCCGACATAGCTACGACATAGCTACAACTTTCCCGATGGCTTCTGTAATGTACTGACGGAGGAGAAATCTGTGTCCCGTCAACCTTGTTCCCCCAGGGCCTCCGTTGTATGAGAATATTGGGGGCAACTGAGGATGGCTTTGATCCAAGTGGAACTTTTTGTTTTTCTGATGAACCTTTCTAGCACTCAGGACACCAACCATTTAGCTCTGGGCATATGACTGTCACCCAATCATATTGACACACCCTTGCTCCCTAAAGTTCTTTGGCTTCATTTATAGAAGTCAAACTATGTTTCTGCATCCAAAAATGGACTTGGCTGGTAACTTGAATAGTAGTCTGATAAGAGGAAGAGAGATGGACATGTAGATGTGATGTGACCCCATTCAAATTTGGTCCCTTTAAGGGAAAAAAACCCTGCTGTGACATCACCCAGTCACCAGGGGACGTGCTGTTGCCAGAGAGCTCTTGTTTCGTCTGCTGGTCTGCTGGGGGGGGGGGGGCGGTGGAGTGAGGACGACAACAAAGAAAGGCCTAGGTTAGTGCGGCAGCACCTGACAGTGAGTTCTCCTGCCACCCCGCTTCATTTCTAAGGAAATAGCATTGATTTCACCCCCGCATCCACCACTGCTTTGTTAGCTTGCTGAGTCCACTTCTCTGAGCATTAATTAAGGGCCCAGAGAGAAAAGAAAATATCAGCTGTGATTGCAAACACCATCCAAGCACTTTGTCACACAGTTTGCTTCCCTGAGGGATCCTGCATCCGCACTGACCCCTGAGCCCGGCAGGGCTGGCCTCCCTCATGCTGTGTACCTGACTCCGACACACACCTGGCTGATGAAGCCAGGCCCACCTGTGGCCACTACAGTGGAACTGGGTCCTTACCAAGAGCCCCAAGGTTTCTTGAAAGACTTTATTAGCCTCTATGCCCTCCTTGGTAAGGATTTAGTTACAAGAGCTCTGACAGTACAGTTCACCTCTGCCCGGCTGGTTGTTTTGAGTAATCATCACTGCCATCTCTGCATTATCCCGATGTGTGAGACATTGTCCCCAAGAGTTTACATAATTTAATCTCAATCCTTCAAACAACTGTTGGAAATAGTTACTATTACTTTTTCTATTGACAGATGGAGAAAGGTGAAACTTAGAGGAGCTAAGTGAGATGGCCAAGATGATTTAGATAATAATTGTGTTGCTGGGACTAGACTCAGGCCGCTCTTACCCCAAAGGCCATATTCTCAGACGATTCTGTGGTTCTCAGTGGACGGGGTGGAGCGTGGCAGAGGACTTAGGGAATTTTTTTTTGACTGCTGTGTTTTTATTCCCCTTTTTCATTTTCCTCCTCCCCTCCTTTTCGCTTTCTGGCTGATTTGATTTCTTAGCTGGGCGGGGTTGGGGGGTAGCCTGTCCTCACCACTGAAGGTCATCGCTACACAGAGTCACTGTTTCTGAGGGGGTGTGCCGGAGCCCTCAGGAGTGCTTTGATAGAAAAGTAGCTGAGGAGCAGTGGGCTGAAGGAAACATAGCTGAGGAGCAGTGGGCTGCAGGAGGGCTGAAAAACCGCCAAGCGATTTTTCTGTGACTTCCTGCGTATGGAGTTTTCTCTTTGGTGGCATGGTGTCATTAGTTGGTATACACAATTGCTAACTGCTGAGGAAGGCTGCAAAATAGCTTCTATTATATATAGAAGTTATATATATTATATACATGTGCGGATATATATACATATATATACATATATATCCGTACATGTATATAAAGACAAGAAATGTACATAAAATGTATGTATATATATTTATATATGGAAAACAGGCATATGCAAAACACATGTACATGAGCAATACACACGTATGTGAGAATAGACCGTAGGCATGTTCATGGTGCAATAGCCTTCCTGAGCCTCACAGAGAACGTGGGGTTTGCTGGAGATAAAGGCTGTGCCAGGTCTTCAAGGTGCTCACAACCCAAAGGGCTTTTGTTTTTCTGGACGATAACACGGAGAGTTCAATGTGTATAGATCAGTTTTTTTTAGATTGTCATGATTTAGATAGCCAGAGAATTCTGTGACAACGTTTTCTGAAAAGTGAAACAAGAAACAAACAAACAGCTAGCACAAGGCCTCAAGCCCTTCAGTCCCTGCGAGCTGACCGGGTCCACCTTTGGATGTCAAGCTGATTTACTCAATGACATTCTAGGATTAAGTGTGACTTGTTAGTTTCCCTTGGCAACTTCTAGTTTAAAATCAATTAGAAACGGCAGTTGACTGCCTGGAAAGATCTGGCAGAAACACCAGCTCTACATTCTCAGCATTTCTGACCTTTTTGTTCAAAGCTGTTTAAAGCCCCTGCAGTCGTCCCTGAAGCACACTATAGCATCAGAGAAGGAGTGTTTGCTTCCTTAAGAACGTCTCTTAGCCTGTCAGTCCTCTGCTCCCAACCCACGCTTCCCCACTGCCTCCATTCTCCTTCCCACCTCCTTTCCAGTTCAAGGCTGGCCCCCAAAGCCTCACCCCACAGAATTGGGCAACTCTTTGTTCTTTTTGCTGTACCTGAACTTCCCTGGTTCTGATACTTTGCCAATGATCTTTCCTACAAGATCTCCACCCCTCTGTCAAACATCTCTTATTTTATAAGTCCAAAATCAAACAACATTTATCTCTATGAAGATCTTCAAGATTTGCTATTGCCATTAAACTTTTCTAATTTGTACTAATAGTACCTGGTTTAGACCTTGAATACAGCGTTTAATATGATACATTCTTTCTTGATTTGTGGTTAGGACCTCTACTCTGATCTTTGAGGGTAAGAAATATGTCCTGCATTTTTGTATCACCCTTCAACTAGAGAAAGATTTTGTATGAAATGTGTAATTTTGAAACAATTTAAGTAAACGTTAGTGTCTATGGGAAAGGCACTAGCATAGAATTCTTTGATAATACTGGGCAAACAGCATTGTCACCTGGAGTGGCTCTTGTTAACACCCAAAGCATCTTTTGATCCTTTGATGTAGGAGACAGGTTTTAGCCTAGAGCTTTTGAACTAGCTATTGTTACCTTTCCTTGGAAATCTCTTTTCTTTTGGAGCTTGACATGGCAACTCCTTCTTGAGGCTAGCACACCTGACCCATCTTAGAGAGTCTTTCTCTCAACCCTCGAACTATTGGAGCCGCGTGTCCGGTCCCTCTGTCTTGTGTCCTGCTGTGCCGGGGCATCACCACAGCCAGATAGTGTTGGCTTGTCTGCTCAGCTCGTCACTTAAGCTTCATGAGAGCAGAGGCCCTGACTGTTCTAAGAATCATTGTATTCCCAGACCTGCAACAAATCCTCCAATAGCTGGGTCCCAACAGAAAGTATTGTTGATATCTGCTGATATTGTGACAAGAATGGCTGTGACACTGGAAGCTGTCCCTCCTAGCAAGATAGTGGCACAAGTCTGCTAATGGCGAGTGCAGGCATGGGGCAGAAGAAGCAGATGCCACTATCACTATGGGGTTGCTGATCTTTCTTGGGCAGGCTGGTGACAGTGGTATGGAAGGGTCGACCTCTTTTTGTTTCTGTGAGGCAATGGGCTTAGGCCTGGTCACACTGGTATCCCTGACTCAGGCTATTATTGTCTTGGGTGTTGCCAGGAAACACTGGACGGCTTCCCACCCTGCGATGGACCCTGTGTCTGCTTCCCAATCTAATAAATGAAAGTGAAATAGATATAATTTTATATCTGTATATAAATTTTATATATGTATATAAATAGATATAAGTTTTATATATGTATATAAATATTATATATGTATATAAATAGATATAATTATATATATATGATATAAATGGCTCACAGTGGTGTCAGTTACACCATATTATATTATTTAAAATCAGTGGTTTTCAATATTAGCTGCCATTCAGTGTCACCTGGTCACCTGTGAGGATTAAAAAAACACAAACATGTGAGGTTGACCTCAAAGCCTCCAACTCAGCTAGCCTGGAACAATGCTCTTAAACTTAACTCTGTGACTCATCAAAGGGTCCGGGAAACAAGGAAAGAAGCTTCCAGAGCTCCCAGAATTGTGGTTGTTTATAAGACTTCTTATATTCTATTTTAAATCCTCATCTGATAGCCTTAATCCTTGTGACTGTCACAGAGAGGTAATAATAAGATTAGACATGAGCTTAGATTAGCCACAAAACCTCTGGGGATATTCCAGAGTTTTAATTAGCGTTTCTGTCATGTGAGAACTTAATTGCAGTTTTAATGTATAAACAAGTTCTAGTGTGTTGCCCTACATAGAAAGGAAGCATAAATAATTATGGACCCGCCTTCTGTCTCAGTGCATGACCAACAATCACCAAATTATTTTTAAGAAACCTACTACATACTAAATGGCTAGCTTATATAAAGTACATGATAGTAAATAAATTGGAATAAATACTTATTTTATCCATAATATATATATATATATATATCTTTGGTGATTATCCAATTTCACTTAAATCGTACCACAGATTTCCATGAAAATTGCACTTTCTTTTTTCCCTCATATTTGTGTATTTGATCAGCTTTTTTTCTTAAAGTCTCACCTCCCTCATCACCATGATATCTAAACAGATTTCTAAGTATGACATGCTGTCCCCCTCACTAGGTATGAGGCACAGAGGTGAGAATGAATGAGAACCCTACTCAGAGCCACTTACCCAGGTACTGGCAGACCCAGCATTAGAATTCATCCCACTGGATATCAAAGCTATAGTCCTATTTCGAAATCATTAGACAGGAAAACAAAAAACAACAACCTTTAAACTATACTGCTCACAAAAATTAGGGGATATTTTATAGCTTCATATTCATTTTGAAATATCTCCTAATATTTGTGAGCAGTATTCCTCAGAGATATCTGGTTGAGCCTGTGCTTTTCATCAGCATAATCATGTGGTGAGCCTCCCCACGGAGAGGATCTCCAGAAAGGATTTCTCAACCTTTTTCTAGACCATGAGGGGCTCATTTAAATTTAGCATATGAAAATATTTCCTAACACGAACTCCAGATCAGGCTTGCTGCAGTGTCTCATCCTTCTTACTGCTGCTGAGGGAGGGGCTGGTGCCCTTCCTAACGACACACCCTCCCGATGTGAAGTCCTTCGATATGTCCCTTTCCAGAACCAGTCTGTTTTTAACGTATTACCTCTTTGACCTTCCAAACCCTGGAATCATTTCCGTTTTTCATCTAGGTAGATCTGTAGATCTGTTCCCTTTATAATCTCTAATCAAATTGATCTAAACCATAGGTGTCCACCAATCAATCTCGTTCCGGCTGGAGCTGGTACAAATCAAGTTCACAGGCTCAGAAATGCAAGAAATGTAACTTTCCCTCTTTTCTTTTCTTTTCTTTTCTTTTCTTTTCTTTTTTTTTTTTTTGTTTTGTTTTTTTCTGAAGCTGGAAATGGGGAGAGACAGTCAGACAGACTCCCGCATGCCCCCGACCGGGATCCACCCGGCACGCCCACCAGGGGCGATGCTCTGCCCACCAGGGACGATGCTCTGCCCCTCCAGGGCGTCGCTCTGCCCCTCCAGGGCATCGCTCTGCCGCGACCAGAGCCACTCTAGCGCCTGGGGCAGAGGCCAAGGAGCCATCCCCAGCGCCCGGGCCATCTTTGCTCCAATGGAGCCTCGGCTGGGGGAGGGGAAGAGAGAGACAGAGAGGAAGGAGGGATGGGGGATGGAGAAACAAATGGGCGCCTCTCCTATGTGCCCTGGCCGGGAATCGAACCCGGGTCCTCCGCACGCCAGGCAGACGCTGTACCGCTGAGCCAACCGGCCAGGGCCACTTTCCCTCTTTTCTGACAGCTCATTTTCATGTCCATTTTGAGTTCTTTTCTACCAGGGAGGATTTTAGAGAAACACTAGTCCCTGGGAGCAGGAGACACTCCCCTCTTTCTCCCTATGAGGCCCCAAGTCAAGACTTTTTCAAGTGGAAAAGTATAAGGTTCAGAATTCTCAAGAGGCGGAGTAGTTGAAAGGATTCTTTTTAAAAAGCGAAGTAGAATATAATTAAATTACTAATCAAGTGAAATAAAGTACAAGCAAGTGAAAACTTGCTATTTTTTAAAATAACATCTAATTTCATATTTTCTTGACGTTAGGTCACACTTCAGGGACAAGAGTGCCTCTCACATAAGATGGACCCCAAAAGATCAAAGCCACTCGCCAAGTTGCTTGCTCTTCCTTTCATTTAAGTGCTTAAGATTCAGATGAGCGACAAGAACTAAGCAAGCACAAGTGTACCTATTAGAAGTGGAAGAATCCAAAGGGAGTTGAAGCTCACTAAACCTCAGAGGCGAGGGGTTGCATCATCTATTTTCAAAGGGTTTTTAAAAAGACATTGGAATGTCCAGTACCTAAAACAGCAGAGTCACTAGTGACTCCAGAGAAAGGGAAATGAAAGGAGGTAGGGACGTGGCAACAGGGTGTGGTGAACAGCAGCTCACTTTTGGAGTCCACATATGGACGGCTGGGCCAGCGCCTCTGGTCAAGGTGATTAGTTAACCTGGGGGACTCTGAGTGAGGCTGAGGCTCCAATGAAAGAGGCAGAGGCTAGAAGGTCAGCACTGTCAGAGCCCTCCCAGGAACTAGAACTATATACCCTGGGCTTCGAGTTAAGACCCTGGCTCTCGGACTACTTGAGTGTAATCTTGAACTCTGGCTCTCTGAGCGGAGGAGCCCAAGGTCTCTCTGCCTTCAGGGATAGATCTGTGGGTCATTTCCAGGGGATCCTGGTTAGAGCAGGGGCAACTCAGAAGGCTCTCAGCCACCATGAGGCTCTTCCAGTGCTTTAAAGCCTGTAGGCAATTTGAGTCTTCTGTACCTGCTGTGTTGCCAGCTGCCTTGGGGAGTATTGAACACCTATACTGGCAGGGTGAAATGATTCTTCACCTATTCATGGGAGATGGGAAAATTACCAAGTTCCCCTCCTTTACTTTCTGTCTCTATGTTCTTGCAGTGGCTGCTCCAATTGTATCCTTAACACCCGTGCTTCCATGCATGGGGAAAGGAGAATCTGTTTACAAACACATGACCAGGTTCCAAACTGGGAGGTCCAGGGACACACTGAGGTGACAGATCACCTGAATATAGAAAAGCAAGGGAACCCCGATTGCCACTTTCTCTTCGTGAACACCAACTTTCTCATCTATAAAGTAGGAAGAATGATACCTTTCTGTAGGAATTAATGCACATAAAACTCCTGGCCTAGTGCCTCACGCATTGTGAACACAGGTGTCAGCTTGTACCAGAGCCGTAATTGTGGCTGTGGCGCTGTTTCTACCAGAGCAGAGCTTTATCAATGGTTCTCAACTGGGCATCGTTTTTGTCCTATAGGTAACATTGGACAATGTTTGGAAACATTTTTAATAGTCACACTGGAAGTTAGGGTACAAATGGCATGTTGCCTTTAGAGGCCATGTGTACTACTAAACATCCTGCAATGCAAGAACATAACAGAGAATCCTCAAAATGTCAATGGGCTGCGAGACCCATGCAGCTAAAGAGTCATATCATAAAGGACAAGGCTGGTTTTCCTTCAGGCTGAGGAAGAAGAATGTGTTAAACCTTGTTAACATTCTAATATTGCTGACCTCACATGGCACCAAAGGAGACAAAGAGCCCCTAGAATCTGGACACGGCTATGAAACTAACTCCAGTTCTGGTGAAAGAGGACTTTTCCTTGATTATAAAGAGAAACTAAAGGATTTAAAAATTTTAAATAAGCAGTTCTCACTATTGCACTGTGGATTATAGGATCTAAGACTGGATTTTGCTGATTTTTAATCTTTACCAATAATGCTGCCTAAAATTTTTTAATAGATTTGTATGACTTATTAAATAATTGCTGATATTTGCGTGACACCAAGAAAAGGTCACTTGTTAAATTCTGCATATAGAGTATTATTTCAAGTCAAATGAAACTCGAAAGGAATAAAAGGATATTTAAGTTTATCTTGTCTTAAATATAGTTGAGTACTGATATTACAAAATATTGGAAGTCAGATGTTGATAACGTTTTTTAAATGACAATGCATACAAACACTTTGGAGTCACTGGGCAGTTTTTAAAGCTCAGATTCTACTACATTTCCACATTGTTCCATTGTTAAGTGAAGTCTCCCTGTAGGTGGGTCACCAGAAAGCTGGCTGGGCAGGGTTCCCTGGGACAAATGAGAGAGCCAGCAGTCACTGCTGTGTTCTACTGTTGCTAGTCTGTGTTCAACTTCTGACACTTTTTAAAAAGGAAAATACAATTTTATTTTATTTATTTATCTACTTATTTTTTTCAGTGAGAGGAGGGAATGCAGAGGCAGACTCCTGCATGCACCCCGACTGAGATCCACCCAGAAAGCCCACTAGGGGGTGATGCTCTGCCCATCTGGGGTGTTGCTCCATTGCTCAGCAAATGAGCTCTTCTTTGTGCCTGAGGTGAAGGCCATGGAGCCATCTTCAGGGCCCAAGGCCAAGTCATTCCAATTGAGCCATGACTGCAGGAGAGGAAGAAAGAGAGAGAGAAAGAGAGAGAGAGAGAGAGAGAGAGAGAGAAAAGTGAGAGGGGGAGGGGTGGAGAAGCAAATGGGCACTTCTCTTGTCTTGTGTGCCCTGACCGGGAATTGAACCTGGGACTTCCACACGCTACGCTGAGGCTCTACAACTGAACCAACTGGCCAGGTTCAGAACATACATTTTTAAAACCTATGATTACTGTCTACGACCATACCACCCTGAACGCGCCCAATCTCGTCTGATCTTGGAAGCTAAGCAGGGTCGGGCCTGGTTAGTACTTAGATGGGAAACCTATGTTTACTATTAAACCCCTTCTTTCCGTCATCTCATTTGCAGATTTGGATTTTTTTAGTTTTATTTACTAACAAGGAAGGATTTTAAAAGAGAACTTGGGCCTCTTCCTGCTTCTATGTTTAGCATGCCATAAATTTTATCAATAAATTCTCAAGGTAGTTTGATCTTTTATTTAAAAACAAATGATTCTTTATTTCAGTCATTAGTTAAAAAGGTTTTGAAAATTGACTAGCAACAGATTTAAGTATATATTTTCTTGGAAAAAAAATTTTCATCCAAAATATTATATTAGGAATATTTTTAGAATATAGAGACAAATTTGTACACAATTTCTCAATAATTTGACTTAATTTTTAAATGTGGTTCTGCAAATGTGGGATACTCCATTAGCTGCTGGTGACTTCTTATTACAGGTTCATAGACGGCCATCTTTGTGCTGTGTCTTCCAATGTTGGAAGGGGTACAAGTGCTCTCTGGGGCTTCTTTTAATAAATTTTTTCTTTATTTTTTATTTATTCATTTTAGAGAGGAGAGGGAGAGACAGAGAGAGAGGAGAGACAGAAAGAAAGAAGGGGGGAGGAGCTGGAAGCATCAACTCCCATATGTGCCTTGACCAGGCAAGCCCAGGGTTTCGAACCGGCGACCTCAGCATTTCCAGGTCGACACTTTATCCACTGCGCCACCACAGGTCAGGCTGGGGCTTCTTTTATAAGGGCACTAATCCCATTCATGACAGCTACAGCCTCATGACCTAATCACCTCCCAAAGACCCCACCTCCTAATAGCATCACATTGAAGATTATGATTGTAACATAGGAATGTGGGGGTGGAGTCACAAAGATTCAGTCCTTTGCACATGTTTATTGTAACCAGCAAGTATTACGGAAGTATGCCAAATAGAATTAACCTTCTTTTCTTTATCCGGTCTCACCCTTTTTCAGTAACCAGCGTTTACAATTGGGTATGTATCTTTCCTCACTTTTCTCAGTGCTCGTACAAACACATGGACATTCCCATTCACATATTAGATATTTTTGTTAGGCAGAGCACTGTGTATTGGTCATCAACCCCAAGAGAGCAGAACACTGTGTATCAGTCCCAGGGGAGGAATCCAAACACTGCTGTCTGTTGCATCTTGGTATTAGAGTCACAAAGGAAAACACAGTCAAATCCTGGATGGCACAGCCCTTTACTTACATAGAGAAAGAACAGAGCAAGATCGACTTCAATAGTGTGCATCAGTCTCTGGTGGCAAGTCTCCCCTACTTTACTTGCAGCTGATGGGGCAGTTGGCCAGTGTACACCCCTCTCCTTTCTACCACTATCAACAGTTAAGGGAAGGACTTCAGCCCTTCTCCAAGTCTATCTGGGGATGTGCCTGAGGGTATTGGAACCCCATACTTATGCAGAACAAAAGAGCCCATACTGAGCCTGAGACAGGGAAATTCCCTCAGAAGGTGGTAAGCTGGGCACAGGCTGTAAGGCTCTGTATCTCTGTAGGAAAGGTTACATTCCAAAGAGCCATTCTCATTTGGTGAAGTGGGGGTCCAAAGGCTGCATGCACGAGGCTTCCTTTCCCAACAATTTCTATAACTCTCCCTAAATGGATTATGTGCAAACACTAGTCAGCAACTTGTTTTTCACATTTGACATATATACAATGACCATACCCTCTGGTCATTTTTTTTTTTTTTCTGAAGCTGGAAATGGGGAGGCAGTCAGACAGACTCCCACATGCCCCTGACTGGGATCCACCCGGCACACCCACCAGGGGGCGATGCTCTGCCCATCCGGTGCGTTGCTCTGTTGCGACCAGAGCCACTTTAGCGCCTGGGGCAGAGGCCAAGGAGCCATCCCCAGCGCCCAGGCCATCTTTTGCTCCAATGGAGCCTCTGCTGTGGGAGGGGAAGAAAGAGACAGAGAGGAAGGAGAGGGGGAGGGGTGAGGAAGCAGATGGGCGCCTCTCCTGTGTGCCCTGGCCGGGAATTGAACCCGGGACTTCCGCACGCCAGGCCGACGCTCTACCACTGAGCCAACCGGTCAGGGCCTGGTCATTATTTTTAATAACTCAAATATAGTACAGTGGGTACTGAACAAGCACTGAACTTGTTTCATTTGCTCCCCTACTGATGGACATCCAGGTTTTGATAGTTTTCTACCACTGTCAAAAATCCTACAGTAATATATACAACTTATCTCCTTAGGTTGTATTCTTTTATTCTATATGATTGATTCTCAAGCGTGGGATGACCAGCTCAGTCTCTAGATTGACTCATTGTCCAGAAGCCAGCAATACTTTAAAGAACCTATTTCTCTACAATATTGCTAACACAGGCTATCATCCAACTTCTACATTTTTGTTTCTTTCTTAGATGAAAAAATGGTATATATCTTTGTGATTTTAATTTGTATTTCCTTTATTACTAGTAGGTTGTCTTTTCAAGTTTTGTTTATTGCATTTTCTTGTGTATGATTTATCTTAAACTTCTCTAATTCTCGCATATTTTATTTTTGCTGAACATATAACAATTCAGAAACACACATTTTCTCCTGGACATTGTCAATACCAGTTATGTGAAATACTAAAGATCTGATAAGCGGAACTGGAGAATACGAATGTGACTGAACTGATTCCTTAAAGTAAAGGGAAGATTGTTTATACCTCTCCTCAACGCTCTTTAAAGGATCAGGCCTCTGAGTCTGGCGGCAGTATCAAAAAGATGTTATGTAAGGACTTGAAAACTTTAAAGAGTTCAGGCCTGCCTGAAGAAGTCTTTTGTACTATCTACCCTGTTCTTTAAATATGCCTTGGAGGTATTTTGTCCTGCTTCAAGTTCATAGTGGATGGCTTCTATTGCAAAAAGAATGGCTTTATGATTTTCCTGAACTTGCCCTAAGGGATGGGCCAGCATTTTATAAAGCCCAAGAAATGACTGAGGATGGGAACATAGTCTGTCCAGTAGAGCTGACTGCAGACACAGCTGTGTCTATCTCACTCCCTCGGGGTGATGGAGGAGGTAGAAACTGGTCCGAGTTCTGGGCTGTAGCTTGGGTATCTCAGGACAGCTCACCAAATGAACGAATGCAAAATCTAGTTCTCAAATCTATTTCTGTGTTTAAGAAAGAGAAGGGGGGAGGAGAGAAACAGAAGGGATTACTTTTGGCTTAAAACAGTGTTACCTTTTGTTAATAAATTTGAATTTATTAATTTGGAGTTTTCTTAGTAATATAAATGAGACTGTCTCCCTTCTTGCTAAACACAAAAAAATCTAAGGCTAGATGTTAAATTCTGTGGTTTATCTTTTATCATATTTGGCTTCCTTTTCCAAGTTCCAGGAGAGCTAAATTTGAATATATGTGGGGGTGTGTGACATGAGGGGGGGGATGCAGGAAAAGCAATGCGTTAAGGGTTAAAATAGTCTACCTATTTTTGGTTTGTCTGTACACATTCCTGTAATAGTTTTATTTTTTCTCATGCTATGTGGGTGTTTATTCAGAAAAGGAAATTCCTAGAGTCCATCCACCAGGAACATGAACTATTTTTGGTTTTTCATAACTATTTGTTTGGGGGGGGGGGTTATTCACAAATTTGTGGCCGCCATGTTTTTATGTCTTTGTTCTTACGTTGTTTTGATCTGAGTGGCTGTTTTATCCAGTGTGCATCTATTTTGTATGTGTGTCAAACTGTACCTTTTAAGAGTTGCAGATAGTGATTTGAAATGGAAAGAATATGCCAGATACCTAAAATCTTCTATTTCAAGTTGAGGAGATTTGTGGTAAATATTTTACATCTTTCCATTCAAAATTGACCTCTGTGGTTTTGAGTGTAGTCACTGAAATGCTCATAATTAGCAGAAGCCATTGGTGAAGATCAAGTCATGTGACCTCCTGTACAGAATAAAAGCTCAGGTCTGAGCAGCTAATTGTTTGGTTGTGATTGAAGTGGGTCCCACTGCCGTGAAGCTCGGAAGCAGCCCCTGGAGGAACACGTTTATCTGTAAGGAACTTAAGCTTCTCTATTTCTGGCTTTCATTCCAAAAAACCTACGTCTTCTATACTTGTTCCCTTGCCCTACTTTTAAAACAATTAAAAAAATTTTTCTGCAGTATTAACAGTTAACTAAAGTTTTCCTTTATCGATGATACATTCTAAACAACATGATTTAACATGGAGGTTGGACAGTGTAGTACAGCTCTGTCCTGGTGACATGAAGAGACACCTTTCTATCACAGAGAGCCCCAGGTGTACATTAGTTTTCAACTTATCAGGATGTGGCATGAGATCCTGCTGTAGGTGTCTTTTATTATCAAAAGCAATTAACATTCTAGGGCCACCCTTCATGTCGTGAAGATCCTAATTCATCTTAACCTTTCTCACTTTACTTACTTGTAGCCTTTCCAAGAAAATAGAGGCTTAGTATTTGTTTTATCTGAGAATGTAAAGATTGAATGAAAGTAGCTCCTGGCTTACTATAGTCCTTGAAGGGACCAGAAGCAGCAACACTAAAGAAGTGCTGTGACCAGTATAGCTGATATACTGATGTGTGCTGATTTTCTCTTCTCTGTCACATATTACTTGCTGTTTCTTTCAATGGCCATTGCATGGGTTTAAGTCTTAGTTATTTTATCTTCAATACTTCAGAATGGAGATGCTCCATTGACTGAGTATATAATATTTATAAGCATTTAAATATTACATATGTAAGGTCATGATAACTAATTAAATTATTCCCAACTTATTTATTGAGCAACTAGTATTAAAATTGAATAAAACACCTTATAATCTAAAGCAGTGGTTCCCAACCTTTTTTGGGCCACAGACCGGTTTAATGTCAGAAAATATTTTCTCGGACCGGCCTTTAGGGTGGGACGAATAAATGTATCATGTGACCTAGACAAGCATCAAGAGTGAGTCTTAGACAGATGTAACAGAGGGAATCTGGTCATTTAAAAAAAATAAAACATTGTTCAGACTTAAATATAAATAAAACGGAAATAATGTAAGTTATTTATTCTTTTCTCTGTGGACTGGTACCAAATGGCCCATGGACTGGTACTGGTCCGTGGCTTGGGGTTTGGGGACCACTGATCTAAAGGATAAAGACAATGGATCATGCAGTTAAAATGCAATATAAGGTCTATAGTAATCTTGAAGTCATCTGACACCCTTTAGTCTTCCCAGTACTTACCAATAATCTTTTTGCTCTTCATTTGGTTGCTCAGGTAGATTTTATTCTGAGGATGCAAAAAGCATAGAATATGTTATAATATATTTGGTCTCCTTGGCAAGTCAGTCTCCCAGGAGATTTGTTAGTGGAAACTGTCATCTAAGAACAAATCACTGCAGTATGAACAGGTGAAATAACATTTCTGGACCTAACAAACCGCAGAAAATGATATGAACTGAAGTTTCATGTATGATAGTTTAGAATATAATCTCTCACCAATATGCAACCAATCTGGGGAAGCCAGCCTGAATGGCCAGCTGGTCTCACACAGTAATCAAAGCCGTATATTAATGCAATGGTAGTGTCTATAGTTAGCCCTGTAAATTGATGTCATGAAGCAAGCCACTCCCATAGCCCTGAGCAGTGCCACCCTAGCGTTCAGACAAGCAGGTCTTAGCCATCACCCTAAATTCCTACAGCTGTCAAAGCCTTCAGGAGCACCCTAGAGCCATGGGTTGGGCATGAAACCAGGTAAGTCTTGGGTACTTGGGGCCTGTTCAGGCTCTCTAGGATTATTATTTCTGGGGCTGAATAAGAGTTCTGGTCAGACCTTAGCCACAGAAATGGTAATTTAGGGTTTTGTGCATCCCTAATTGATTTGATCTTTCTAATGGCCACATGGTACAGGTTTTAACTATTGGGTACCATATATTTTCTGCTATCTATAGTATTCTAGTGAATATTGGTGACTTCAGCAATGCACAATGAACTTAAGAATTTATCAAATCTAAATTCTTATCTTGGAGTCAGAAGACAGTCACTTTGATCATATATGTGAATGAGATATATTTGTTGATCTCTATCTCATAGCATGTCACTTCCTTCATTAGCCAAAAGTTGGGTTTGAGCCACTCACAAATTTTTCAGTAGACATTAAAGTAAATTTTAATTGGCATATATTTGGATTGTCACCTAAACAGCATAACTTTTTTTAAAAAGCTGAAATGTGGATTATAAGATTTTAGTTATTTAATTATAAAAAATTAATCTAACCTACTACAACCTCAGAAGCAGCTTCTGATGAAATACTTAGTAAAAAGTGTAAAGTTTTTCTTTATTCACCTGATTAGTACACACTCAAGTTGAGTATTACAGATATGAGTTCTTTTTTTAGCTGCATATTTAAATGAAACCAAAGCTTTAGAAAACAATGCTATTAATAGTGGTGACTGGTGACTCATGTATTCATGTTTTAAGAAGGACAAGAAACTTCTACAGGAGAGTGTCTGAAATTTTTTTTAATAAAATTATTTAACTATAATTGCAATAGTTTATAGTATTTGCCTTAATGCAATATATAATGCAAGTCATCATGTAGCTCATACTATATATAGTATTTAGGAATAATATATAGTAATATGGATAGAAAGCAAAAAAGTCAACACTTTAGATCAATTTAAGGCACACAACATGTTATTTATTATTCTAGTATTGTTGGCAACCTGGTAGGATTCTTAGAAGGGAGACTGGGGAGAAAGAGGTGAGAGGCTTTGGGGCGTGATGAAAGGGTACAAAAGCATGGGATTGAATAGACCGTGACTGAGGGACACTGCATATGGCAACCTGGCTGGTTTCAAGGCTCGGTGGGAAAATCCTAGGCAGGCTAACTGGAATCATCGCTTGTATGCTTATATAATGATTTAGGCTGGGCCTGACCAGGTGGTGGCGCAGTGGAAAGAGTGTCGGACTGGGATGCAGAGGACCCAGGTTCAAGACCCTGAGGTCGCCAGCTTGAGCGTGGGTTCATCTGGTTTGAGCAAAGCTCACCAGTTTGAACCCAAGGTCGCTGGCTTGAGTAAGAGGTTACTCGGTCAGCTGTAGCCCTACAGTCAAGGCACATATGAGAAAGCAATCAATGATCAACTAAGGTGTCACAACGAAAAACTGATGATTGATGCTTCTTATCTCTCTCTCTGTTCCTACCTGTCTGTTCCTGTCTATCCCTCTCTCTGACTCTCTCTCTCTGTCTCTGAAAAAAAAAAAAAAAAAAAAAAGGCTGGAAGCAATTCCATCCATTGAATGTTTTTGAACTGAGTTTTGACATGATGAAAGTAATGTGTTCAAAATATTGATTTGAGTGTTGTGTAGGCTGGGTGGTGGGGAGATTGCAATCAACGAGACAAAATTTAGCTAAGATTTCAGTATGAGTGTGTAATGATAAAATCTATACTATTGGCACACCAATGAAAATTAAAAGGGGTATAAAGGTTAGACAAATATAACAGATAATGAAAAAATTGATAGTTTGATTTTCTATCCTAAGGGATTAACTCATCAAACATTAGTTGAGCAATTCCTATTTGAGAGGGTTTAGGGATGTGAGCCGATCCTGAACTCTTTAGGATGCTCAACAGTGGAGAGGCTACAGATCTTAAAGTTACAGATCTTGACCCTCAGTAAGCCTCAGCCTTGCTGAGGAGAGGGTTTTCTGGGGTGGGATAAAGAGACATTTTAGTTCCTGTTCAATCTCCGCAGGAGAATTGTGGTCACGTTGAAAAAACATGATCTCTGAAATGTAATAGACTTAACATTCAGCGCTTAAGTCCATCACTTACTAACCATGTGAGGTTGGGTAAGTTATTTTACATTTTGAGCTATTGTTTCTTCATTTGCAAAATGAGAAACCACCTATAGAAGATGACTCTTAAAAAAAAAAAGATGATCTCTTGCATTTTTTCCCCATTTTGCATGCAGAGACACTGACAGCCTTTTTTCTGGAAGATCCTTTCAAAGATGTTTATAGGGAACAGCCTTGGAAAATAGTGTCAATCTCTGGAGAAGAAGTTAGGTTTGCTTACTGTCCAGTACAATAATGATGATGTCTCCCCCCAGGATAAAGGTCAGGCAGGTGTGCTTCCTACCTATTAAAAGCAATCAGAGGCCCTGGCCGGTTGGCTCAGCGGTAGAGCGTCGGCCTAGCGTGCGGAGGACCCGGGTTCGATTCCTGGCCAGGGCACACAGGAGAAGCGCCCATTTGCTTCTCCACCCCTCCGCCGCGCTTTCCTCTCTGTCTCTCTCTTCCCCTCCCGCAGCCAAGGCTCCATTGGAGCAGAGATGGCCCGGGCGCTGGGCATGGCTCTGTGGCCTCTGCCTCAGGCGCTAGAGTGGCTCTGGTCGCAATATGGCGACGCCCAGGATGCGCAGAGCATCGCGTTTTGGGGGGCAGAGCACCGCCCCTGGTGGGCGTGCCGGGTGGATCCCGGTCGGGCGCATGCGGGAGTCTGTCTGACTGTCTCTCCCTGTTTCCAGCTTCAGAAAAATGAAAAAAAAAAAAAAAAAAAAAAAAAAAAAGCAATCAGATGCCCTGAGCGTGGGTTTCTTCAGCTGTGATGAATCCCACTGTGTGAGCATATCCCATCTAGATCCCTCCATATTACCCTTCCGCGGAGCTTAGTGGCAAAGGGAACCTGAATGTGATGTGATGTGATGTGATGTGATGTGCATGCTGCTAGCTGTGCCAAGAGTCTTGGGTCTTCTGGCAGCAAGCACGAAACTGTGGCAGACTAACTTGTTGCTCGCAAGCTGGGTAACATCTGAAATCCTTTATCGTGATGCCACCTGCCTAATGTGTTTCTGGGAAGAAACATTATGAAATCAGTTGGAGACCTTCGGTATCGTCTGGCTTCAGATGAGGTGAAAAAAAGATGAATGGAGAAATTTGAAAAGAAAAGATCAAGTTACAGTGTGATGTGATCTTATTTATATAGATATATCTAAATATATACATATGTTATATATATATTAATTTTTAAATATATTTATATAATAGATATTTTAAAGCTACAGTGCCAAAGATTTTAAGATAGCCATTGTTTTATACACTACTATAAGAAAGAAAAATGCTGTCAATTCATTGTAAGACACTATCGGTTGCAAGAGGCATCCCAATTTCAGAGACGTGAAGTGAAAACAAATATGTGTGCAATACACAGGAAAAGATCTGGAGAGACGTACATGAAGGTTTTATAATGGTGACCTCTGGGAGCTGGGATTACGATTCGTCTTTAATTATTTCTTATCTGAATATGCAAATGTCTTCCATTGCTCTTTCTACCTACTTCACTCTTTACCCCACTCTCAAAGGCTGGAGGTAGGTGACCCTCAGCCCTGTCAGAACCCATTTTCAAATCTTCCAGTGTGTCATGCATTAGGGTTCAAGCCTTGGCTCAAGGATACACGAGCGGTAAGCTCCTACCATTTGTTCTTAGCACTTGAAGCTTCTGCAAAAACACCAGGACAACAGGGAAAAACACATTAAAGCCCTATCAATTTGCATGTATCCAATAATAGACTAGATATAAGTTACTGATAAACAAATGAAAAGCAGTTCAATAATAGAGGTCCATGAGAAATAATATTTAAGTTTTTGTGGTAGGTTTAGTAAATGTGTAGAAAGGATTTTAATAAAGAAATTTGTTTTATATCTTTAATTTCCACCTTCCTGGAATTAACATGTATAAAATATTTGTGCACTTAAAGATAAATCCAGCGTTAATGAGATTAGCTCAATAGTTTTCCCTTTGAGGAATAAATGGAGATTGTCTGAAATTTTCTGTTTGCGTGAGGTTATTTTTACGAAGCATCATGAAGAAAATATAATTAGGTAATAAATATTACAACCTTACATTTATTATTTAAAACATGATAAATTTTCATTGAAGCTACTTTATTGCATCCTCTCTTTTATGAAGTCCTGGGATAATTTTGTACTCTTTTTAAAAATGTATGCTTTTCTTTGTTTGGTTATACAGATGGATTTATTTGTTAATTTTTAAATATAGTTCTTTTACACATACATGGAAGATTATTTTGCTATTTAAAAGAAATTCTGTAACTTTCATATATTGTCCCACCGTGAAGAATGTGGCATTCATCTGAAAGCACAGTTTGGAACCACTGTAACTCACAGGTGCCCGCCCGCACTGTTTCAACCGTGTGCATGAGGCCATGGCCTAAGCCGCTGGAGTGCTTGACAGGATGCACTAAAAGTGTGTGTGCCAATGGGTGATTTTGTTTCAAAGCGGAAGGAGGCACTTTGATCCAAAAGTCACTTTTTGATTTGTACTTCCCAACCATTTTTTGTTTGCCATTCTTCAAATAGTTATAAGACAGGGAAGGGTATAAGCTTTGAAGTCAGACTGGTCTAAGTCAGAGCCCAACAACTTTTGACTGAGCCAGACCCTGAACCCGGGTCCCACGAGAGAAGGTCCTTGGCTGCGAAGCTGGGACCAGCCCCAGTGACTTCTCAGTTGACTCTGGTTCAGTTGGTTGTGTCATCTAGCTCCGCAGAGAGGACTTAACTGAGTCGTCACTGGCCAATTGTAGGCCTAGCGAAAGCAGGAAAATGGTAGCATGACAAGTACTCTAAGACAGACCTGCCTCCAAAAACGGTGACAAAAGATGTCACCTGGTCGGTGAAGAAGCACAATTCCTGCATTAGAGTCAGACCTGCGGATATTTGTCACCTTATCAAAACAGAGCTATATGTTGCATTGCTTATATATGAAAGCAAAATGGCTGTCTTCAAGCGCGATTTGCTCCTATTGCGGGACTGCAGAGCTTGTTTACACGAACATCTTTGTGTACGCACATGCGCTCCGTTTTCTTAAAACATGTACCCGATCTGGCTATGGGCCCTTGGGCTTTGCTTAGTGGGGAAAATATAGGTTTAGTCCATTCCAATGCAATAATTTTTAAAACTCCTTCAAATAAGATCTATTTTCTCAGTAAAAGTACCCCCGAGCTCAGACGTCTCCTTTGCCAGCTTCTGCTTCCCCTCGCCCTGGCCAAGGCCAGATCTGGCAGATGGAAGCAGGAAGGGCCCCCGTAGCCTTGTATTCTCCGCTGGCTCTTGGGGCAGCTGGGACTGTGAGATCTTTGGATGCTGACATTTCTGTGGACTGGACTCCTGATCTTGTCTTCTTCTGCTGAGTTTGGGCCCAACAGCCCTTCCAAGCTGATTCAGCCTCACTTTGGCTCTCTTTGGTGGGAGAGTTTCTCCACCAGCTCTAATCAGACCTCTGGCCAGAGCCCGTAGCCCCCACGTCTGCTGCAGGGTCACCAACCTCCTGAGCACTGTGGGAAGTCCTGGGTCCCATGCAAGTGCACTGGCTACAGAGGTGTCAGGTGGGGAGCTAACATCAGGGACCGGTCTTTGCAACCACTCAGCACCTGCCCGGTTTACAGGCACGTGGCCGTGCTCCGGTTGGGTGGAGAATAGCCTGAAAAAATATTTTTTTCTAGAATTCAACAAGAAAATTGGGGCAGCCTTCCTGTAGCAGTCAGAGACCAGGGCAGAAACAGATGGATGGCATTCTCCAAAGGGGTGCCTGGCCCTGGCCGGTTGGCTCAGCGGTAGAGCGTTGGCCTGGCGTGTGGGGGAACCCGGGTTCGATTCCCGGCCAGGGCACATAGGAGAAGCGCCCATTTGCTTCTCCACCCCCCCCCCTCCTTCCTCTCTGTCTCTCTGTCTCTCTCTTCCCCTCCCGCAGCCAAGGCTCCATTGGAGCAAAGATGGCCCGGGCGCTGGGGATGGCTCTTTGGCCTCTGCCCCAGGCACTAGAGTGGCTCTGGTCGCGGCAGAGCGACACCCTGGAGGGGCAGAGCATCGCCCCCTGGTAGGCAGAGCGTCGCCCCTGGTGGGCGTGCCGGGTGGATCCCGGT
The DNA here is from genome assembly GCF_036850765.1 of Saccopteryx bilineata. NCBI lineage: Eukaryota > Metazoa > Chordata > Mammalia > Chiroptera > Emballonuridae > Saccopteryx > Saccopteryx bilineata. Next base: position 21,281,358 of record NC_089501.1, read on the forward strand.
CGGGCGCATGCGGGAGTCTGACTGTCTCTCCCCGTTTCCAGCTTCAGAAAAATACAAAATTACAAAAAAAAAAAAAAAAAGGGTGCCTGATTCAAGAGAGCTCAATGAAGGGCCTATTAGAAAGATGGGAGAGTTAAGAGAAACCAGGAGGGGATGTGGAAGCGCCTCAGAACCATAGCAGCAGGAAGTCAGTACAGACCCCGGCCAGAGGTGAGAGGGTCGCGTTCTTGAACTTGACAGGAGCTGAGCTATAGAAGAGGGCTTCCTAATAGTTGCTGTGGCCTTTGGAAGTGGAAGACTGATGTGCACAGTGCAGCCTGGCAGGGAGGGAGGCCGCATGAGGTGAACATGGCCCGCCCCTCTGTTCTGCCCCTTGTGTCCCCCTGGGGCCCATCACTGGCCAGTGCAGAAAGGCAGCAGAAGGGTCAGGGAATCGTACCATAATCCTTACATCAGTCTCCCAGGGCACAAAGCAGAGTGGAGGCAGGTAGATGGCCGGTCTGCCGAGGTGGACAGAATCTCACAGATTCCTCTTTTAGGGTCCAGGCCAAAGGGAAGGATTGGACACACATCTCCCAGCTTCTCTCTCCTGTCTCCCTTCTCTCGTCCCACTGTCCCCTGGTGATAGGACAGCAGGCACGTCCATCCTGGGTCAGTGCTGGTGCACTGTGTACCTAAGAAGAACTTCCATAACTGGGTGTGCTAGGGTTGGCTTTTGGTACACAAAGAGGGAAATCAAGTTCGGACGACATTCCCTTCTAAGAAAACTGCTTATTTTGCAAGGCTGTCTCTCTTCCTGGCAAGTCCAATTTCAAATGCCAAAAAATCTGAATATTAATTTCTTCTTTGTGTTTCTTTCGCTTCTCTGCCCTCCTCAACAGATGGATGTCTCACACCAGCTAGGAAAATACGACATTCTTGGGGAGGCAAAAGAGAGTATAGCTAATTAATATTCTTGAAAACTAATACCCTCAGTTTCGGCAATATGCTGCTATAGCTTGTATGGAAATTAAACTGTTCACGTATCTGCTTCAATGTCATTGAAGCAGGACCTCCTCATACCCACCGTAGTGGCCTTTGTTCTGTACCAGCCAAACGGGGCAGGGCTTGAGCATTTGGAAAAGAGAACCAAATTCATGAGTGTGTTGCACCTGCTTGTAATGTACGGCGCCGGCTAAAAATTGTGCTTCCTGAGCAGTTTCGCCTGTTATTTTTATTAAAAACATGTTTTTAATCTCGTCTAATATCCGCTTCCCTGGTAACTAGGTCATTTCATATTCATTTTGCTGCCATTCTCCTATTATCATCCGCCACTTGGCTTCTCTTACAACTTGCTTTTTTATTTTCCTGGTTCTCATTTACTTTTGCTGGTTAATCACGTTTTGAACCAACTCCTCTTTTCACCTGCTCTGATTCTGGAATTAGCCTTCGACCTCCTGATTTGGTTTCTGCTTCCCTAGCGCAGTGAGTGGAGCCCATTCCGGTGAGAGCAGCGGGCCTTGGTTTCACCCTGTTTGTGTGTACACGGCCCCTGTGCTGAACTACTTCACTCAGAGAACTCCCCCTGGAAGGGGGTGTCGCAGGGAAGTAGATATGTAAGCAAAAAAGGAAATGGGGAACTGTCATTTAATTTTAAGGATGGGAATGCAGAAGGTAACTGGTCTAATTAGATGTGAACTAGCTAGCAACCAGACCTCCTGACAGATATCCCGAGTGGCTGGTGTCTGGGAGTGGGACTTTGAAAGATTCATAACATCTGAAGAGCAGGACATGTGACAGATCAGAGCTGAAGGCCAGTGCAGAATATCTCACTTTATATGCAGGCTGGGCTACAAGGCCAAGCAAGGTTATATCATATATCGGATTCGTGTGCGCCGTGATGGCCGCAAACGCCCTGTTCCTAAGGGCGCCACCTATGGCAAGCCTGTCCACCATGGTGTCAGCCAGCTCAAGTTCGCTCAGAGCTTTCAGTCTGTTGCCGAGGAGCGAGCTGGACGCCACTGTGGGGCTCTGAGAGTCCTGAATTCTTACTGGGTTGGTGAAGATTCCACATACAGATTCTTTGAGGTTATCCTCATTGATCCATTCCCTAAGGCTATCAGAAGGAATCCTGACACCCAGTGGATCGCCAGACCTGTCCACAAGCACAGGGAGACGCGAGGGCTGACTTCTGCAGGCCGCAGGAGCCATGGCCTGGGGAAGGGCCACAAGTTCCACCACACTATTGGTGGCTCTTGCCGTGCAGCCTGGAGAAGGCGCAATACTCTCCAGCTCCACCGTGACCGCTAATATAAGCCATGTTTGTAAAAATCTTGCCTAATAAACAATTTAGGACAAAAAAAATAATATCTCACTTTATAAAGTTTATGTAATCTTCCCCCTGAAAAGCAGAAGCTTCCCCCTGGCTGGTTGGCTCAGTGGTAGAGCGTCGGCCTGGCGTGCAGAAGTCCTGGGTTCAATTCCCGGCCAGGGCACACAGGAGAAGCGCCCATCTGCTTCTCCACCCCTCCCCCTCCCTTCCTCTCTGTCTCTCTCTTCCCCTCCCGCAGCCAAGGCTCCATTGGAGCAAAGATGGCCCGGGCGCTGGGGATGGCTCCTTGGCCTCTGCTCCAGGCGCTAGAGTGGCTCTGGTCGCGATAGAGTGAGGCCCGGAGGGGCAGAGCATCGCCCCCTGGTGGGCGTGCCGGGTGGATCCCGGTCGGGCACATGCGGGAGTCTGTCTGACTGTCTCTCCCCGTTTCCAGCTTCAGAAAAAAAAAAAAGCAGAAGCTTCCTGCTGCATGTGGGGGGCTATCTTATCCTAAATTCACTAGAAGTTTCCCAATTCCTGTATGATCATTTAAGATGGATTTCAAATTTTCTTCCTAGAATGTATGAAGATACAAAAGACGTTCGATGTCTTGAAAAACCTAAGTACCTGGAACTATTATTGTCTTTTCTCTCCTGGCACATGTCTGCTCACACAGTCAAGAGAGGGGACGTTTGCGAATTTGAACACCAGCTAAATTTGAGCAATATCTCTTAAGTCCTGGGGGCAGGCTGAGTTGGGGAGAAGACCAGAGTGTCAAAAAGGTTCCTACCATACTGTTTCCTACCCCCAGTGCCGGGCAGCTTACCTTCTGGGCCCTTGGGTGCTTGGAATTGCTGCTGATTCCTGATTTAGATGTTTCTCCTAGAACACTGACTAAAAATACTTTGGCCACATGTAAACATAAATATTTACTAGCAGAAATAAGTGACCACCATGTTTTTCCCTCTTTAAGTAACTTATTTACATTGTTGTACTGAGAGTCTAGAGATGTTCTCCTGGGTTGCTCTTGTTTACATGAAACTGGCCCAGCCTCTCTGGTGAATAATTAGGCAGTGGATTTCAAAACCATGCCTTTTCTTAGTTAGTACAATGTACAAGAGATCATCAAGATTTTGTCTAATGACTTGGCGAAGAGATGTTCCCAATAATCAAGATAAATTACCATATGAGACCAAGTTGGGCAGCTGTGTTAGGCTTGCTCACTGGTGTACCAGCTGCGAACACTTGGCTTGATTAGTGTGTGAGCACGTAGCAGAGGCACGTGTGTGTAGCCTATATAAGGCTATGGGTGCTTGCGCTCAGGAGGGATTAGAGATAGGGGATTGCAGATGCATGGATGGCCTGCCCGCCACTGTGAGGGGCAGTTTCCCCTACCTGTGTGCTTGTCCACAGTTGTGAGACTTTATTAAACAAAATGGCCCAATGCTTTTCTGACTCTGCAATTTTTCTACCGTCTGCCCAAATCCAGTGTGGACCTGCTGGGCTTTGGCCAGCAGCATTATTACAACAACCATCAGAAATATATACATGTAAATATATAGTTTTAGACATAAAGGATTTTCATGCTACCCTATTGAATGAATAAATAAATCAAGTTCACAACAGTAAATGCATATATAAAAATATGCATATATGCATAGAAGAAGTATCAGCATGGACGGACCGAAAGGATCATTATTTCTGGGTGGTATGAATAATTGTGATTTTTAATTAAAAATAGATAATTCTTTTTTCCTGTCTTCTACAAGAAACAGGTGTTATTCATGATAAAGAACATTACTGAGCACGGACACTGGCCTCTGGAGTACACAGAGGGGACAGGGATATGATGAAGTTGGGTCAGCAAGATGCCGTGTTCACTGACGTGTGTTAGGGTTCAGCAGTAATAATACAAGTGCTGATGGTCCACTGTTGATTCAGACAAGAAGATATGGGTTCCATAGCCTCAAGAGTGAGGCTACCTTCACAAGAATTTTGCAAATTGGAGCCCTGGCTGGTTGGCTCAGCGGTAGAGCGTCGGCCTGGCGTGCGGGGGACCCGGGTTCGATTCCCGGCCAGGGCACATAGGAGAAGCGCCCATTTGCTTCTCCACCTCCCCCCCCCCTCCTTCCTCTCTGTCTCTCTCTTCCCCTCCCGCAGCCAAGGCTCCATTGGAGCAAAGATGGCCCGGGCGCTGGGGATGGCTCCTTGGCCTCTGCCCCAGGCGCTAGAGTGGCTCTGGTCGCGGCACAGCGACGCCCCGGAGGGGCAGAGCATCGCCCCTGGTGGGCGTGCCGGGTGGATCCCGGTCGGGCGCATGCGGGAGTCTGTCTGACTGTCTCTCCCCGTTTCCAGCTTCAGAAAAATACAAAAAAAAAAAAAAAAAAAAATTAAAAAAAAAAGAATTTTGCAAATTGGGCCGTCTTTAACTAGAATGCTCTGATTTTGTAGGATAATCCTGCTCTTTTGACTTTTGGAAAAAAAATATTTTTAATTATTGTATTGAATAGTAATACTGAATATACAAAAGAATATTTACAAAATATATTTAAAATGCTGAAGATACTCTTGCGCAGGAATTCAGTGTCCCAGAAATGGAGCGCTACCATTAACCCTACAGGGATATCCTGTAGGTCCCCCCTCCCCCGTTCCCATCTCCCTCATCCCCACCCCCAGCTCAGCACCAACCATTGTTTTATCATTGCTTTGCTTTGCTTTAAAATCTATTATTAAACAATATTTTATTGAGTTTTACAGGTTTCGGGACTTCATATAAGTGGAAACATACTTTGTGTGCGTCTACAACTTGTGTTTTTCCCTCAGTATCTTGTTCCGAGTTTATCCATGCAGTGTGTGTGGTTGTAGTTCACTCGTTTCACTGTTGCCCAACCTTCCTTGTGTAAATATACCACAGCATTCTCTCTTTTTTTATAAGCATTTTTTTTTATTCAGTGAGAGGAGGGGAGGCAGAGACAGACTCCCATATGTGCCCAGACCAGGATCCACCCAGCAAGCCCACTAGGGGGCAATGCTCTGCCCATCTGGGGTGATGCTTTGTTTCTCAGCAACTAAGCTCTTTTTAACACCTGAGGTGGAGGCCATGGAGCCATTCTCAGAGCCTGGGGCCACCCGCTCCAAATGAGCCATGGCTGTGGGAGGAGAAGAGAGAGAGTAAGAGAAGTGAGAGGGGGAAGGGGTGGAGAAGCAGATGGGTACTTCTCCTGTGTGCCCTCACCAGAATTTGAATCCAGGACTTTCGTATACCGGGCCGACACCCTATCACTGAGCCAACTGGCCAGGGCACCACAGTATTCTCATGGGTTGTCCTGTTTATGGACTTGTGCAAGACTTACAATTTTTTGCTACCATGAAAGTTCTTATTAATGACCTCTGATGTTCATGCATAAATGTCTCAGGTACATACATGGGTATAGGATTGCTGGATTGTAGGGTGTTTTAATGTTCAACTTTATTAGATAATGTTCATTGTTTTTCATGTTATTTGTATCTAGCTATTTCTATTCTTGCCATCAGTGTTGAGGCTTTCCAACCTCTGCACAGCGACCACCTTTCAATAATGTCAGACTATTAACTTCTTGTTAATCGAGTGCATATGAAATGATTTAATGTTTAGTTTAATGAACATCAGTGAGGTTGATCTTGTTTTTTTGTGATTTCTCCTTACAAAGAATCTGTTGGGTCTTTTAGGCTATATTTCTAACAGGTTATTGACATTTTAAAAATTGTTTTGTAGAGATCCAGTATAATCTGGGAGCTAATTTTTTTATAGTTCCCAGATTATTGGGAGTTATTTTCTACATAATGTATTTGATGAAGAGACATTTTTAATCTTATTCATCTTTTATTTTGTAGTTACCCTTTTTTTGTATTATTTAAGAAATCCCTTCCCACCTGACCCGGTGGTGGTGCAGTGGATAGAGCATCGGACTGGGACGCGGACTACTCAGGTTCAAAACCCCGAAGTTGCCGGCTTGAGTGTGGGCTCATCTGGTTTGAGCAAGGTTCACCAGCTTGAGCCCCAGGTTGCTGGCTTAAGCAAGGGGTCACTTGGTCTACTGTAGCCCCCTGGTCAAGGCACATATGAGAAAGCAATCAATGAGCAACTAAGGTGCCACAACAAAGAAATGATGCTTCTCATCTCTCTCCCTTCCTATCTGTCTGTCCCTATCTGTCCTTCTCTCTGTGTCTCTCTGTCTCTGTCACACACACACACAAAAAAATCCCTTTCTACCTAGAGGTTCATAAATATAAATTACTATATTGTCTCCTATAATGTTTATAGTTTGATTTTTTTTGAATAGGAAACGTGTTTAATTTTATTTTTCTACTTGGATAGCTATTTGGTCCAAGACCACTTATTACCAAACCTTTCTGTCCACACAGATGTATCAATGCCAGCTCTATCATAACTCATGTCACAAATGAAGCTTCCATGTATGAGTGGGCTGTTTCCTGGGCATTTGAGTTGGCCAGATGCCAAAAGACTCCACTAGGAAACTTATTTATTTATTTATTTTAATAATAAGGCATGGCTCTCAAATGTCATGTTAGGAGTTGAACTATGCCGGATTGGTCTGTGGCACAGTGATGTCGTAAAGGACTCAGGCACTACTCGTTTCCCTCTGCCAGGATTAATATGTCTGCAGTGTTTCCTCACAGCTGCAGCTGCTCCAGATTCCATAGCTGCATATCACCACATCCAAACTGCATAAAGGGATAATAGTTTGAATTCTTATCGTGGGGTTACTTTGGACCACACCAACGGGCATTCACGTTGCAAGCGCACATGCAGTCCCACTCAGGGCTATGAGTTCTCAGGGGAGGATCTTTCAGTCTGTCCATTCAGTGCTGAGTGTCTAGGCAGGGAGTCTGCCTTGCGGGTCCCTGTGGGCACCAGAGGTATTTATTTCCAGTTCACCTCACTCTCACCTTAAACTCCTCTCCTTGGGTGGCCCTGGAGTTTATGCTCTGTCCCCTGGACCCCAGGAGACAGTGCAAACTGAAGCTGGACTTCATCTTGGTTGCAGATGGAAAACTAAGGAAAGCGTGTTTTGTTTACATCTCTGCCTTCCCCCTGTCACTTAGATTTTTTTTGCCTTCTTAGTATTGTTTCCTTTCTTGGAAGCTCATGACACATTTAGAAAGATTTTTTTTCCTGAAATTTTTAGGGTTTTTGCTTTTTTAGTTTTTTTTTTTTAGTAGGAGTGTCAATGTATCTAGTCCTTCAAACCGACAATACAAGTTGGCTAAATCCATTTACAATATTTTTTAAATTTTTTAATCTTTTTCAATTACAGTTGACATATTAGTTTCAGGTGTACAGCATAGTGGTTAGACAATTACATAATTTACAAAGTGACCCCCTAATATATAATTCTAGCACCCACCTGGCACCGTACCAAGTTATTATAATATTCTTGACTATATATTTCCTATATTGTACTTTAAACTTTTTTTATTCAAGTATAGTTGGCATATAATGTTATATTATTTTTTCTTAGTTTCAGGTATGCAATATAGTGATTGGGCATTTTTATTCCTCACAATGGGATCGCACCAGCAAACTTATCACAACATTACTGAATCTATTCCCCTTTCCTTTTTCCACCCACCCCTTTTTCCCTCCCCTCAGGCAACCATCTCTTTGGTCTCCTTTCTCTGAGTTGGTTTTTGTTTTATTTGTTCATTCAGCTTAAAAACTGCATTACGCTGTCTTGCTCTTGCCTGAAGGTTTGCTGGAGACGGAGCCATTGCAAGGGAGGGATGACGACGCAGTAGCCAGTGCTGACTACGCTAGCATGCTCTCCGAGGAGGAGAAAGAAGAGTTAAAGGCAGAATTAGTTCAGGTATGTTTAGGAATCTGACTATTGTTATGTCTCTCTCTGGGTCTTGAGAGTTACTATTACTTTAATATAAATCTCAAGCTGTAATATTTGTATTTCATTCAATAAAATTTAATAAGTGATATATATATATATTGCGTGACAATTTTTTTCAGGGTATTTTGTCATGCTCATTGTCCCTTATTTGTTGCTTACAGCATGAAAATGGATGGTTATGTTGCTTAAGCAGCAGTGATAAGTAGCTTTAAACATGCATCTCTTATTCTTTTTAGTATCACAATACTTTGGGAATGGTAATCACTTACAAACCTGGTGGGATTCCTTCGAGACCTTGGTGCAAGTACAAGCTGCTTTTTAAGAGCCGTTCTTGTTTTAGGTCAGCAACTTAGATCAACAAATACTTTGAAATTATTTAGTTTCAAAATGAAAAAGTCAGTTGTGTGCTCTTTTGCAAAAGAATAAAGCTCTGGGGATAGAGAGGAAAGCTGGGATGAATGCAGGCTTCATTCGGTCTTAGGTAGTTGTTGGGGCATCTGGACTGAGAGACGAGGAGGATGCCTGGCTCATTGTGAATACAGCTCTTTGTTAAAGCCTTTTGTTTGTAGCATCTACTAACCCTAAAACGCTTTTCTAAGGAGTGGTTTTTTGGACACACGGAGCTTCTCAAGTAGAATAAGCAGCAGGGCAAACGAGGTGAAGTCAGCATCCCCTCCGCATTCTGAATCCCTGGCTCAGAGAACAGGAAGCTCCTGGTCCATCTGGAAACACCGTACTTCACAGGCCTGCCTATTAGATTTGCCTCCTCTGCAGGCTGGGGACAGAGCTGTGCGTCCCGCCTTACCCTCCCCCTCTGTCCACTCCAGACTCCTCAAGCTCTAATCTTCTGATTGTGTGTGCTCCTGACAGTTCATAATAATATTGAAGATTTTTCAAGTGCTTTCACAAGGCACACCCTAAAATAACCTCATTATAAAATAAAAGAGCAGCTTGTTCCTCTGGTACAGGAGAAATTATTTTAGCAAGCACAATACCTCAAATCAAATCGCCTGCTTCTTTAGCTGGATTTGTCTGGGGCCACTCATCCAGAACCACTCAGATCACTTCAGATTGGCCACACATTCCAGAGTGCACTGACCAAAGTCAGCCTTACCTGGGAATGTACCAGCTCTGCATTTACTTAAAGCCTGGAATTCTGGTTCATGACCTGTGCATGTCAATTGTCGTGTCCAAAAGTTACATTTGGTAGTAAGCTAACTGGTGTAAGCTAATTGAATCTATGGTAAAATTTAACTCCTTCGTATAAGGAGTACAAGTTTAAGTTCAAATACAACCTCCATAACAGACCAACTTTTATCAAATGACTTGACTTTTCTGGGTTTTGGGATTACTGCATTACACATACATACATACATACATACATATATCAATGTATTTTTTGTACATTCTATATTTTCTAAATGTTCAACAGTGAGCATGTATTACTTTTTTAAAAAATTTTATTTTGACAGTTAATTTTAACAGGGTGACATTGATCAACTAGAGTACATAGATTCAGAGAACACATCTCCAGATCATTTTGACATTTGATTATGTTGTATACCTATCACCCAAAGTCAAATTGCCCTCCGTCACCTACTATTTGGTTTTCTCTATCATGTATTACTTTTATAACCAAGAGCGAGTAAGCCTGGGTTCTAAGTGGAGACCCCATGAATATAAATATCCAGCATTGTTTTCAGAAATTCCTCTTATTTTGCCCCATTAACAGCCTTCCAGAGCGTCTCGTTCCTAACACTTTTTGAGCCTGACTTCTGAAAATAACAGCAGACTCCTGTCACTGTGGTCAGGTCACCAGGATTCATGTTTTCATCCCTCAGAAAGCGTTAGCCTCTATTCTTGCTGTCTCTTTCTCCTGGATTCCTCAGAGAGGAGGAAAGATTGCATCCTGGCCAAGTTAGCATCGTGAATAGCAAAGCAAGCGTCTCTTTGCTGCTTTTCCTCTTCACATTTCCATTCCTGCTCCTTTCACCTCAGGCCCCCTCTGCTTTGCTCACTCTTTTCTTAAATATGTTTCCCCTGCCCATCTCCAAGTACTGGTTAGCACACACGTCCATGCACGCATGCACGTGCGCTCATTCAGATGCTAGGATTTAATTATAACAAGGACACAGAGAACCCCTCAACAGTCCCACACGGGCCCTGTGAGGGAAACCGAGATCTCTTTTACACAGCTCTGCTTCTCTGCCTCAACTCTCTAGACCTGGTTTCTGGGCCTCTGATTGCAAGCGACCCCTCTCTGTGTCTGAAGGAAGACCCTGCTGGGTCTGTTAGCCACTTGGGTAGCAGAACTCCTCACCGGTCTGCCTATTAGATTGCCTTTGAGTCAGGCCATCAGCTGTGGCTGTGGTCTAAAGCTAGGCCTGTGTGTACAAGACTTCTTATCTCTGGCTGCTTTGCTTAAAAGGGGTCTTGCGATGAGCCATGAGTCCACTCTGCTCTTCCATCCACTCCTCACCCTGTCTTCCTGTCTCCTGCTGTCTCTGGCTCTGCTGCATCTCCCCCCACTGCTTCGTCCTGCACTGTTCTCTGTTTAGATTGCTAGGAGGATCCCCATAGACTTCTGGGAAACTCCTGGTTTCGTTCACCCACACCGCCAGCATATTGTTGTATGCTTACCAAGTGCAGGCAATAGGAAGACCTTGGGCTGGGAGACATTAAAGAAAGCCGATTTGTCCAAAAGGCTACAGCTTAGACAAAGTCAGCATTTTAAAAGACAAATCTGTTGTTAACACAATTTAGTCTTTAGTTTATGATTGTAGCTATGCGATATGTGTGTTTTTAAAAGTTCCTTCAGTGTGGGGCCAGCATCACCTGTGACCTGGTGCAGTGGCTTGTGCAGAGCAAGTGTGCAGGAAAGACAGATTAACCTGAATTATTTTATAGCTTCAACGAGTATTTATGTTTGGAAACACCACAGGTAGTCCATGCCTTTTTATAAGCTTATCAATATATTAAAACTATTATATTATGTCAGAGATTTGTTCTCGTTTGTCATATTACCTGTTGCTCCTGACACCTCTGAGGTCTTTGCACATCTATTCCATGAGGTTTTTCCTTTTGTCACCATTTTTAAATAAACTGCTCAGTATTTCTGTGCTTCCAACAGCCTCCTTCCACTCTCATTTCTAAGCTGCATTTTATGCCGAGTGTTCCATAATGCAACTTGGCTTTTGATAAGGATGAAGTGTTGGCATTAGTCCCATACGTTTGTGTTATATAACAATCAAAAACTGCCAATGTCCCCTCAATAAAATGACTCAAGAGAAATGGGCATTAATAGGACTGGGAAAAACACCAGACAGCATTATCAAGTAGGCAGGGCCTGCCTCAGGCTCCCTCCATCCCCTCGCGGCTCTCCTCCCTTCCTTGGGTGTGGGGTTCCCCAGGAAGAACAGGCAGTGCCCTTGATCTCCCATCTCTTAGACTTAGACTCAGTTCCTTCCTTCAAAACCTTTAGTCTTTTTGGACTGGGCTAGTGAGCAACTAAGCGTCCACAAGCAATAGTGTCTTATTGTAACATTTTCTTGTATTAGCCAGGGTTCTCCAGAGAAACAGAGCCAATAAATTGTGTCTGTATATGGAAAGAGATTTATTATAAGGAATTGGCTGATGTGATTAGGGAGGCCGACAGGTTCTAAGATCTCTAGTCAGCAAGCAACCCCGGGGGAACCTGTGGTGTGGCCCCAGCCTGAAAGCCAGCAGGCTCAAGGCCCAGGAAGAGCTGATGTTGCCATTTGAATCCAAAGGCAGAAAAAAACCCCCATGATATCCCAGCTCAAACACAGTCAGGCAGGAAGAGTTCCCTTTTACTTGAGGAAGGGTCAGTTTTTGGTTTCTATTATGTAGGCCTTCAACTGATTGAATGAGGCCCACCAGCTTTAGAAGGGTGATCTGTTCAACTCATTCTGCCAATTCAAACGTTAATCTCATGCAGAAACACCCCCACGGACATACCTGGAATAATGTTTGGCCAAATGTCTGGACAACCCACGTGCTTCAGTTAGGTTGACACATAAAATTAAGCATTGAACCTTCCCTGATAGTATCTGCATTTTAATTTTAGTTTTTCTGGACTCTTAGCTCACGGGCAGAAGTAGTCAGGAGAAGAAGCAGGCCTTGAAGCACTGTGTGTAAGAGAACAATTACTCAATTAATAGTTTACTAAAGTACTTTTTTTGGATTTAAGTTAGATATTTTATGTAATCTAGAAAACATTATAGAAAAATAAGTTTTCACTCTTCTCATAAATTTCATATTGAAGCCAATTATTAATTACGATTAGTTAATTTATGTTTTATTGAGGTAAATTGCTATAATATAAAAATAACTATTTTAAAGTGAACACTTTAATGGCATTTAGGACACTTACAATGCTGTGTAACCACCCCTCTATCTAGTTCCAAACATTTCTATTACCCTAAAAGAAAACACCATACTTGTTAAGCAGTTGCTCATTTCCCTTCTTCCCTGAAACCACCAATCTACATTGTGTCTCTATGGGTTTACCTATTCTGGATAAATTCATGTATATTGAGTCATTTTGTGTTGGCTTTTTTCTTTAATGTTTTTTGAGATTCATAGTATGTTGTAGTATGTCCCAATATTTTATTTCTCTATATGAATGAATAATATTCTACTATATATTGTATATATATTATATATACTGCCATTTGTTTATCTATTCTTCCTTTGGTGAGTATTTAGGCTGTTTTCACCTTTTGGCTAATGCAAATAATTTTGTTACGAGCATGCATATACAGGTATTTGTGAGTACCTGCTCTCAATTCTTCGGGATATGCCTACAAATGTGTACTTGCTGGGTAATATGGTAATTCTGTGTTTAACTTTTTCAGATGCTGCCAGATATTTTACAATCCCACCAACAATGTACAAGAGTTCCGATTTTTGCACATCTTCACCAATACTTATGTTCCTGTTAATTCATATTTAAATAATCAAGTTTAAATATCTAATCATGAGCATATATGTTTATCCTACAAGGAGATATTCTATGGAGTTAAAAAACCAAATAAGTTTTTTAAGGAAGACATGACTAATTTAAAATTAAAGGGAAAAGGATATATTAAATACTTTAATTTACGATTTACCTGCCCTCCACCTCAGTTCAAAAAGAATTTGATATATTTTACAGGGTACTTATAATATAGTGTTTCCATTCTACCTGCATCAGAAAGACTATCTGGGGATACCTGTTAAACAATGTATAGCATCCAGCCCTACCAAATATAACACATCAGAATCTCAGGGCATTAAAAAGGGCATACATCTGTAACCTGCTTTTAAAATGTGCTCTCTGAGTGACTTTTATGTAAACTGAAGTTGAGAACCACTGGTGTAATTAGGCCAAAAAGTCTCCTTAGTCCAATGAGGGATTAATTCTCCTCATGATCTCCATTTGAAGCAGTTGTGATGAACTGTTATGGCATGACTCTTTGCTTTCTAGAAAGAGAAGTGGTTGGCTAGTTTTAATCTTATAAATTAATATATTTTAAAGTTATATGTTTTTTCACTTCTGGGATCTGCTTAATAGATTGTTGGCATTTATTGAGATAACCGATGAATATACTAAAAGCCTTATGAAGTATGAGTCTTACATTTTATTGAAATTGAGAGAATTTTATTATAGAACCTTAGAATAGACTCAGCAGAATAACTGAGTTAAGGTCTCCATCATTAGAAGTTTCTTTCCTACAAATGCCTTTGAACTATGCTTTGATTTTTTTAAAAAAATTATTAGTTGTGGGACTTTATTTTTTTTCTTTAGGGTGATTTTTGGAAAATTTGTCACTGCAATGTTTCTCACTATTTTAGGATCAGTGAATTCATTAGAAAATCATGAATCCTTTACTCACTCCCTTCCAAATAACTAATAAATATTCTACTATCCCCCCCCCCCATTTAGAATAAATTTCTGGGATTCCATAGATATGAGATTAAGAATATCAAGATGGTTAAACCTCTTTCTTCTTCTCTACATTTATAATTTCTTTCAAGTTAAATGTTCCCATTATTTTTATTACACAGTGGAAATTTGTAGTAATCCTTGATTTATCAAAAAACAAACAAACAAACAAAAAAACTCCCAGTATTATCAGTCACTCAAAACATACTATTCATCCAAAAGAAAGCAGGAAAGTCTTTCTAATACAGAATAAATAAAAGGTTGACTGTAGCCGAAGCTTTTTTCTTTAGTAAGAGCTGGAGAATCAATGTGGAGAATTATTAGGCAGATTAAATGCAAGAAGACACACTGACAAAGATGAAATGGGGAATACAGCATGCTAGCAAAAGAATAAAAGGGTTTAAATTTTACAATAACAGTATGTTCTCATTCAGTGGAAATACTGAAAGCATTATCTCCTTTGGTGATCTCTGAGCATAACCTTTTCTCAGTAATAAGTACAGTGGTACCTTGAGATACAAACAGACCAACATGAATTTTTAAGATACTAGCTGCAACTCGGTCCATATTTTTGTTCGAGATCCAAGTGAAATTCCGAGATATAAGTCGTGATTCAAGAAGCTGCCGCTAGTTGGCGCATTGGTGCGCGGGTCCAGTATTGGCAGTTTGATAATACAAGTTTACTTAGGAGCTCAGTTATAGAACGAATTAAATTCGTATCTCAAGGTACCACTGTATACGTTTGCATACTAAAGACTCTTGTTCGTCGAGAAAAGACAGGGTTCCATTGCATAACGTATTTATGGAAAATATAATTCATTTTAGTATGTTTTGTGAGCATAAAAATCAGTGTTCTAGGTAAAAAAATGAATAATGTTAAATTATCATGACATTTTGCTGATATTAAAAACCTAAGATATTGTTCTTTTCTACTGTAGTATTTAGGATGCTTCGGATTCAATATTATTGCCTGTTTCGCTTAAGTTATTATTTGTGTGAATGAATGTTCACAACACTATTCTTGCCTGTTCAGCACCGGGGCAAACATTTTTTTGCACTAGTAAAAAGATAAAGTTTTGCAAAGTTAGATATCTTTCTTGAGGTGCTTTTCTAGCAGCTATGTCTCTGGTGACCCAAGGAACACATTTGCAAGATGACTGACAGGGTTAGTGATGCACTTTGTGGTCAGATGTAGGGTGATACTTTGAATATAAATGAGACACAGCTGCTCCAGTTTTTTAAAATAAGAAAAATAGTGAAGTGGTAGGCTTTTATTACCTCCATGCATGTCAGATACTAAGGATTTCTAATGATTCCTTTTTGGCTTTGCAAAGAAAGTCACAAGTATTTATACTTTTCAAAAAACAAATATGTAAAATATCAGCAATACTATCAAGGCAATGCATTATAACATACGACAGCCAATTAGAATTAAAGACTTTGTGAAGGTTGAAATTTATTTTCATGGGATATAGCAACACTCTCTAAAATTTGGGTGTTTTACAAAACTATCTCTTAGAAATTACATTTGCAAGAGCAATTTTATAATGCTGAAAGAGAAAATGCGTCTATACAAAACTTTGTACATGAATGTCCATAACAGCTTTATTTGCATTAGCCAAACCCAAATGTCCTTCAGAAGTGAATAGACAAAAAGCTGGAATATCCAGACAAATGAACACTGCTCTGCCATTAAAAGGGAAGAACCATTGATAACATAGCAACACGGATGAATCTCAAATAATCCCAATTAGGTTGCGTGAAAAAAGCCAGGCAGGCATGAGTCTGTCCTGTAAGATTCAATGTATATAAAATTCTAAAAAACGCAAAATAAACTCGAGTGAAAGAGAGAGCGGTGGCTGCCTGGGGGCGAAGGAAGAAGGAGGAAGAAATTACAGAGAGGACCTAGAAAGCTTTTGAAGATGATGAACTGGTATGTTCACTATAATCAATGGTGGTGATGACTTCACAGGAGTATCCATATGTCGAAACCTACATTTTCTACACTTTAAATGTGTGCAGTGTATTGTATGATAATTCCATGTTAATAAAATTGTTAAAAAGAAAAAGCGGCACAAAGCTCCCCCTTGCATACATTTTATCCTCCCTTCTTAACAAAACAGTCTGGCAAAATCGCAGTGTCTGCTAGATCCGTGCCTGCACTACCCCAGCTGCGTGTCGTGAGCCAAAACATTGGACACTTGA
This sequence comes from Saccopteryx bilineata, assembly GCF_036850765.1. Taxonomy (NCBI): domain Eukaryota; kingdom Metazoa; phylum Chordata; class Mammalia; order Chiroptera; family Emballonuridae; genus Saccopteryx; species Saccopteryx bilineata. Next base: position 21,297,700 of record NC_089501.1, read on the forward strand.
AAAAAAGGTGGTTTATAGATTAAGTTTACAGCACACAAAAAAAAAACACCAAGTTTTTTGTTATTTAAAAATTATATCGCTGTACAATTATAGAAAAATCTGAGGAAGATTAGAAACCAAAAAAAATTAAGTGATGACTGTTTCCCAGTAGATGACAAGTGAAAAGTTTTATTTTCTTGTTTATATTTTGCTATACAAATAAATTTCTCACAGAGAGCAGTGATTCCTTTTATAATCGTTAAAACTAAAAAACCTATTTTTATTTCTAAATATTAAACGATCACCTCCACAGGATGTGTCTGCTATAGCCTACTGTGGGCTGGGTAAACTAGAGGTGGGCATTGCAGCTGATCTGACATCTTTCCCCACTATTTTCCCTCCTGCCTGTAGCTGGAAGATGAAATTACAACATTAAGACAAGTTTTATCAGCGAAAGAAAGGCATCTGGTTGAGATAAAACAAAAGCTCGGCATGAACCTGATGAACGAACTGAAACAGAACTTCAGCAGAAGCTGGCATGACATGCAGACCACTACCGCGTGAGTATAGTAACAGAAGACGAGCAAGTTACTTAGCCTGCTGTCGCGCCACTCTTTTTCTTTTTTTCTACAAGGCTGATTTGGTACTGTGACTAGAAAAAAAATATTTATTTTCTCTAAAAGTAGAAAGAGAAAACCTCCACAAGTAATCATTAACTGTGTGGCATGCAAAGCAGACTCCATAAAGTAGCTTTATAAAATTTAGACTTTGCTGCCTGAGCAGGCAGTGGTACAGTGGATAGAGCGTAGGACTAGGACGCGGAGGACCCAAGTTCGAGACCCCAAGGTCATCAGCTTGAGCGCGGGCTTATCTGGTTTGAGCAAGAGCTTGAGCCCAAGGTCACTGGCTTGAGCAAGGGGTCACTCGGTCTGCTGTAGTCCTCCCCCCCACCCCCGCCCCGGTCAGGGCACATATGAGAAAGAAATCAGTGAACTACTAAGGAGCCGCAACGAAGAATTGATGTTTCTCATCTCTCTCCCTTCCTGTCTGTTTGTCCCTCTCTGCCCCTCTCTCTGTCTCTGCCACAAAAAAGAAAAAAAAGAAAGAAAGGAGACTTTGCTCTGTAAAATTCTGTTTTCACTAAGACCACTCTTATGGGGTTGTATATTTACATTTTTTTCTCTTTATTATCTATTTTTAAGCATTTGTTAAATGTGTATTTTTTTCTCTATGTTTTTTCATAAAATTGTGGATGGCATTAAGAAGCCGTGGTAGTAGGAAGAAGTGTACCCGTGATGAATGGCAGTTACTGTAGCTTTGCTGCGGGCCACCTTTGCCTGCTGTCTCCTGAGACTCAGGTCTGAGACCCTGATCCTGTGTAAAGGTGCCCTTTTTTGAGGAATTGGGTCTAAATGGCATCCGCTATTTCCCCTCTGCAGTTCCTTTAGTTTCCGTGGGAAAGAAAAATGTCTTCTGCTGCACTGTAACTGCCTAGCAACCCTATAGGTCTCTATGCTGTGCATGCCGACTGGGTCAGGGCACAGCCCAGGGTGGAGCAGGATGGGGCCAGCAGCCTGGCAGTTCATCCGCAGAGGCTAACCAACCTTCCCCAACCTGCTGAGGACAAGAATAGAAGAGATACGACACCACACATTGATGTTCACACATATAAAACACATATGAATAATATCATGAACGATCTCCTGAAAAGCCTAGCTGGATTTTAGGCATTAAATTAAATGAGCTGATCTGTCAGTAGTTTGGTCTATGTCTTTGCACTTGGGTGGCCTATCCTTATTAACGGTCTGACAGCATGAGGCAGGACAATCTCCAGTTCCTTGGGTCTGGTCACCTCTGTATCCAATCCAGGTCTGGAGGCTTCCTGTCACCCCGATCTGAACTTCCTTCTGGTGTAAGAACCAGGCTGGATCGTTCTGCTTGGCCTTTCTAACCACAGGGCAGGGAAACGCTACCCAAATGGAGGGCCCGGGGGATTCTGGCTATTCTGTTTCTGAAGGGGGGGTAGGGAGATGGGCAGAGAGCGCCTCAAGTTCGCCCGAGGTGTAATGGGGCAGGCCTCTGAGATGGGACCTGGAGCAGGCGAGCTCTAGGAAGGCTTTCAGCTTCTTCATACAGGGGGAGAGTACGAAGTTTGTATTTTTCCCATGTTTGAAAAATGAATTGGTTTTATAGTCAGGCATCCTACTTATTATCAAGTATGTGTTGAATGAATAGAATAGATTTATTTTCTGGGGAATAGAGTTTATAGCAGGGGTCCCCAAACTACGGCCCGCAGGCCACATGCGGCCCCCTGAGGCCATTTATCCAGCCCCCGCTGCACTTCCGGAAGGGGCACCTCTTTCATTGGTGGTCAATGAAAGGAGCACATTGACCATCTCATTAGCCAAAAGCAGGCCCATAGTTCCCATTGAAATACTGGTCAGTTTCTTGATTTAAATTTACTTGTTTTTTATTTTAAATATTGTATTTGTTCCCATTTTGTTTTTTACTTTAAAATAAGATATGTGCAGTGTGCATAGGGATTTGTTCATGGTTTTTTTTATAGTCCGGCCCTCCAACAGTCTGAGGGACAGTGAACTGGCCCCCTATGTATAAAGTTTGGGGACCCCTGGTTTATAGTCTGGTTAGGATTTTTGTTTATCTTATGTTATTACAAATCACCAGTTAAAAGATAAGTGTGAAATACAGGGTGTTGTCTGGTTGGAAAGCAGATCAAACCTTGCTGGGGTCTCAGGGGAGGCTTCCCAAGAGACGTTTCAGCAGCTCTCCAAAGGGTGAGTGGGAGCTTTCAGGCCACACAGGCAGCAGGAGCCGCTTGGGGCTGGCACAGCCTGGGGAGTGAGGCGCCTTCCTAGGGGAAGTGGTCCAGTTCCTTCGTGTTGGGATGCAGCAGGGAGAAGTGGCCTTGTGGCATCTGTTAGTAAAGTTATTCTTTATCCACAGGTAATAGAAAATCATTAAAGGAGTCATGACAGTACATTTATTCACTCCTTTAACGAGTGCCTACTCTTAGGCATTATTACCCAGAAACTAATCTAATCCCACAAGATTAAGGTTCAAAAAGATGGACAAAGTTTCTTCTCTCTTTGTAAATTGGAGAGGAAAAGAGCAAGAAGCAAGTGACATAGTAAACAAATAAGGAGCTATCAGGAAGTGCTGTGATGAAAATAGCAGGGGGTGCTGTTCTAGCGGGTGACTTGCAGGAGAAGGGAGAACCTGCACTGTTTGGGTCCCAGTCAGAGAGATCCTGTCCTGGGAGGTTTCTGAGCTCAGACCTGAAGGATGAGGTAGATCCTCGTGATGATCTGAGGGAGAGCTCTCAGGCAGAGGCAAAACTTTCTGCAGAGACCCTGCGGCCAGCACTAGTTTTATAGGTGTCGGGAGCCCAGAGAAAGTGCTGTGTCCGGAGAGTGGTGAAAGGAGAGGAGGTCAGTGCCCCTGGGGCCTCCCAGGCCACGGGATGAATGGGGATTTTCCTCCAAGGGCTCTGGATCCAGATGGAGAGTTTGAAGCAGGAAGTGAAACCTGTTCTGATTCAGCTCCCAGAAAGATCATTCCGGTCACTTTGTGCAATGTAGGTTGTGGAGAGACAGGAGTGAAAACTAGAAAATCATTTATGAGACGATTGCAGAAGTCCAAGTGGTGATGGTGGTGAGAGGGAGTAGTGGACTGGGAGGGGACAGGATTTGCCAGTGAGACTTGCCAGTGGTTGGGAGGTTGGGGGTAAGAGAAATAGAAGGATCAAATGTGACTCTTAGGTCTTTGCCATGGGCTGCTGGCTGAGTATGGGCACTCTTTACTGCAATGGGAGAATAGCACTGTGGTAGCCCATGGGCTGTGCACTCCAAAGGCTTGAATTCACATCTAGCCTCCCTGCATCTGTGAAATGAGATCCTATTACTACCAATTTCATAGGCAGTAAGGATTCAGTGAGTTGATATTTGTACAGCATGTAGGACTATGTCTGACGCTTTGTAGGCATATTCACTGCTCTAGGAAAGACTGAGACAGACCTGGTAGGGAGACCCAAGAATTGTGTTGACTCTGTGAAGTCTGAAATGCCCAGGAGACAAATAAGTTTTAATACCAAGAGGGCAATTTGGAGAAAATGTCAAGGACAGAGGTGGACATTCAGGAGCCACTTGCATCTGCATACTGATGTCTTGAAAGCTGTAGAACTAGATAACATTTTCTCAGAGGTTATTTAATAATCACAGATGAGTGTGGATTCACTAACCTTTAGAAGGTGATGTGAACTTTCTTTTGTAGGAAAGAATCAATCTTTTTCTTCAGAGGAAGGCATGTGCCTATCAACAACATAATTTTGGGACAGCATCTTTCTCCCACACATTTTTCTTGGCTGCTGAAGGAAGGAAAAAAGTCTTAATCACATGTTGGTGTGTGTGGGGGGGTGACAGAATCTATTTTCTATATTAATTAGTTAATTAAATCCCTGCTGTTAGTGTCCATGATACCCACTGCAAGACAAGTGCTATACCTCATACAATGAAAATTTTGATGTGAGGGAATTGGGGTGAGGTTAGGTTTGGTAGAATTAAATTTTTGAGCACTAAAAGGAATTTTAGCTGTCAGAGAATTTCTGGTGATGCCCAGAAGCAACACTTTGCATACTGATTAGGCAACCATGACCTATTTAGTTTGATTTATAATGAAAAGAAAAGCTGTGGTATGGTAATGAAAGATCTTGGCATATTGTAGTGTGTGGTAGGATTCAACTTGGAATGGAACTGGGTGAGTAGGAATAATTACACAGCAGACTGAAATGATCTTCTTTTTGGAAAGATAACCATACAATAGCAGGTCAAGAGGTTTGTGGTTGCTGTTGTTTTTGTTACAGTTTTTTACATGCCTGGATTTAAGAGAGTCTAAGCAGATATAAAATATCCCCTTCCCCCATCCTTTATTTTAATGATCTCTGCTGCTTTTTTTGTGTTGTCTTTTGGCTTCAGAGATGCACAGGGGATGTGAGTGGCTTTGGGGTCTAGCTGTGGGGAGACACTGGGGAAAATATTGAGTCTCCTCTGTAGGTAGAAGGAGTAGGGATACAGAAATGCAGCATGTGGTGGGCCACTTCACCTGATACACTTCACTGTAGTATGTATTCGGGCTTGCTACCCCGTGAGATTCTCCTGCTTATAAACCCGTCTGTGGCCCTGGCCGGTTGGCTCAGCGGTAGAGCGTCGGCCTAGCGTGCGGAGGACCCGGGCTCGATTCCCGGCCAGGGCACATAGGAGAAGCGCCCATTTGCTTCTCCACCCTCCGCCGCGCCTTCCTCTCTGTCTTTCTCTTCCCCTCCCGCAGCCAAGGCTCCATTGGAGCAAAGATGGCCCGGGCGCTGGGGATGGCTCTATGGCCTCTGCCTCAGGCGCTAGAGTGGCTCTGGTCGCAACATGGCGACGCCCAGGATGGGCAGAGCATCGCCCCCTGGTGGGCAGAGCGTCGCCCCTGGTGGGCGTGCCGGGTGGATCCTGGTCGGGAGCATGCGGGAGTCTGTCTGACTGTCTCTCCCTGTTTCCAGCTTCAGAAAAAAAAAAAAAATGCAAAAAAAAAAAAAAAAAAAAAAAAAGCAATAAAACAAACAAACAAACAAAAAATCCGTCTGTGTTGTACCACAGACCAAATGATAGGTCTACCAAAGGGAGAGGTTTTGGAAAGGAATTCCAACCATATAATCTCTTTGGAAAGCTGCCTGTATAGTTTATGCAGAAGAGCAAAACTCTAACATTCAGCATTAAAAAAAAACTGCGCAGTCTGAAAATTGCAGTATATAGCTTATGATTTATTTACTCTTTGATTTTGTACTTCTAAGACTTTCAGGCTATTATGGTCAGTAATGATTATTATCTCTTCCTACGAGGAGCCTGCGGGAGCCCTGCTGAGTTCAGGAGTGCCAGTGAAGATTAAAGGCCTAATTTTAAAAGATGCACATAGCCAGTCTCTCACAGTTCATTCTTCTTACCTTTCAGCTTTCATTTCATCACGAAAGGCAGAAAGCAGATTCTGTTTTTCTAGATTCAAGAGGTAAATCTATGTTTTGGTAACATATTTAGAGAACCTTCAGACAAAATAAAATAAGCCTAAATGCTTTTTGTATCTATTAAAGTAATGCTCTCTTTTAAATCTCATAATTAAAAATATATTTTATGCTGTAAAGTAATTTCTTGCAAAAAGATTGTTGAATTTTTCTATTTGTGTGTAAAAAAATGCTTCAAGGAAAAACATTTTAGAAGACGACATGCTTTTCCCTTTTGATTATGCTTTGAACTCTGACTTTTAAGTTAATAAGATGTGACAAGAGGAGTCTACATGAAAAGTCAATAGAACGCCTTTTTTTTGGCCTGCCAAGAACCTTACCCACATGCTAAAGATTCGCTTTAATGTGTGCAGGCCACCTTCCCTGGCCCCTAGATGCTGTTCATCCTTAAAGCGGAGGCAGTGCATGTATACAGTGGAATAGTCTTCAGCCAGGAGAAGGAAGGAAATCCTGCCATCGTGACAACGTGGTTGAACCTTGAGGGCATTATGCTCAGTGATATAAGTCAGATAGAAAGACAGAAACTGCATGGTATAATTTTTATGTGGAATCTAAAAAAAGGCAGACCCTGGAAACAGAGTGGAAGGGTGGTTGCTAGGGAGTGCAGGGGGAGAGATTGGTAAAAGAGTACAAACTCTCAGTGATAAGGAGAATATAGTCTGAGGATTTAATGTATAATATGGTGACTATAATTGATAACACTGTATTGTATAATTGAAATTTGCTGAGAGAACCTAAATTTTGTATTATATATATACATTTTGTGTGTGTGTGTGTGTGTGTGTAGAATCAGGTAATAAGATGGGAGGAATCCTTTCACAGTATATTTATGTATATAAAATCATCACATGTACACTTTAAATATCTTACAATATCATTTTCCTCAGTAAAGCAGAAAAAATGCTATCCTTTCCAACCCAACTGAATCTTTTAAGCCTGTTGACTTAACTTAAGTCTATTTTCCTGTTGACTTTTATTGATGCTTAGAAAGTTTCTTGTACTCAAAACAAAAAATATCTCCCAGTAAGCCTTTTTCTGGGAGTTAACGCATATAAAGTGCTCAGTAAATGTGAGCTGCTGTTCTGACAGTTAAATCTTCGCCCGAGAAAGGCTCAGTGCTAGGCGAGGTTCAAGCCTTGCTGGGCGCGGGGCCCTGCAAAGCTGGTGTCTGCCGGAACTGCTTCTGAGCCCGCCAGGACGAATTTCCCTTCACTCTCCCCGCGGCTCCCCTTGCCCTCCTCCAGAGGTGGACACTTCCACTGGAAAGCCCTTACTCTGCACCCCTGGCTGACATCTGGGACTCAAACTGGACTCAACTTTCTTCCTTTGGCCTCACGTGGCTCTTGCTCTGGTTTATTCCAGCACTGGGGATACAGTGATGAGAAACAAGATGTGGGCCCTGCCCTCAGGAAGTTCACACAGGGCATTAAGACAGATTTGAGCCCTGGCCGGTTGGCTCAGCGGTAGAGCGTTGGCCTAGCGTGCGGAGGACCCGGGTTCGATTCCCGGCCAGGGCATACAGGAGAAGCGCCCATTTGCTTCTCCACCCCTCCGCCGCGCTTTCCTCTCTGTCTCTCCCTTCCCCTCCCGCAGCCAAGGCTCCATTGGAGCAAAGATGGCCCGGGCGCTGGGGATGGCTCTGTGGCCTCTGCCTCAGGCGCTAGAGTGGCTCTGGTCGCAACATGGCCACGCCCAGGATGGGCAGAGCATCGCCCCCTGGTGGACAGAGCGTCGCCCCATGGTGGGCGTGCCGGGTGGATCCCGGTCGGGCGCATGCGGGAGTCTGTCTGACTGTCTCTCCCTGTTTCCAGCTTCAGAAAAATGAAAAAAAAAAAAAGACAGATTTGAAACCGTAATTGCAACACAATGGGAAGATTTGGAAAGAGCTGTGCAAAGGGGGTGATGGGAACACGGAGGAGAGGCACGTAACACAGTCTTGTTGCAACCCATACTCCCAAGTTTTCTGCCTCTCAACGCACAATTGGTAGCAGACTGTGGATATTTTAACATTTTGAGTTTTACTTAAAGAAAATCTTTTAGTCCCACCCTGGCCAGATGGCTCAGTTTGTTAGAGCATCTTTTCAAAGCACAAAGGTTGCTGGTTCGATCCCCGGTCAGGGCACATGAAAGAGCAGATCAGAGTTCCTGTCTCTTGTCTCTCTCTCTCTCCCTCTTCCTCTTCCTCTTTCTCTTTCTCTTTCTCTCTCTAAAATCAATAAAATAAACATTTAAGAAAAAAAAGATAAGAAAAATCTATGAGTCCCCTACTTTATCAGTTATGTAAGTTAACAATGGTGTAACTTATATTTAGCTTAAAATAAAAGACACTAGTAATCTAAAATGGTAAATATCTTTTTCATTTAAATTACATTATCAATCAGAAGGTTGGTATTTATTTTTCATTATTTGACTATTATTGAACATAAGTGTATATGATAGAGTTGAAAACAGTTTTAACTATTAGGGGTACAAACTATGTATCAAATTTCATGGGAATAAAATGCAAATTCACCAACATCCTTGGGAGTTATCAGTGGCTTGACAGGAGGGTCTTTAATCAAGGTCAGGCTCCTAGCCTCTAGATGGCGGTATGCATTACTTACTCAACACTAAGATCAAGCCATTTAGGATGCAACATGAGGTTATAGGTTCTGGTACACAACTCCACAAGGACTCTTCACTTAGACTGTGATGTAAGTGTGCTTTAGAGTTTTTAAGCTATCTGGGTCCAATGGCCTCTTTCTCATGGGGTCCCTGGTTATTTGGAAACGATGTCCTCATATATAATCCTCTCTCGTTACCTAGCCCCTTGAAATCGCCTTCCATTATTGGTCTCTAAGTAACGTATGTAAAATGACTACTAATCGTTATCAAGAATAGTAATGGTTAGCCTAGAGAAGAGGTGTAAACATGTGGGGGGAATGTACATCTTCGAATTCTTGAAATGCAATATTCTTTTTCTCCACAAACACTGGGGCTAAAGAAAGCTAACCTCACTCACCTTCAAAGGTCTGTTGTGTCCAAGGCAACAAGACACTCTGATGGAAGGCAAGGACACTGGACTTGGTCTTCACCCTACCTGTCATTAAAGAGTCACAGAACTCTTCTGGGCCTCAGTCTCATCATCTGTAGTCGGAAGGGATTGGGCTCTAGTGCTTTTCAAATTTAATATCATATAGTCCTCTGAAGTTAATATTTAGCAGTCTTAAAAATCTCTTTTAACACTCCACTGAATTCTATATGCTTGACATGTAGCTTTAAAATTTCACATGGATATAGAGCTGCATTTTTCATGACGAGGACATAAATGTCACTGATACTTCACAGATGCTCGTGTACACCCACCTCACGTTGTTATATAAAAGTATTTAAAACACAATTTAGCCTATACTTATTACTTACTATATGCATTTGCTTACTGCATGTACTTCTCTCTAGCTAGCTATTTTTTAATTAAGCCACAAATTCAGAATATTATACAAAAGTCACTTCTTACCTCGAAGTGCAAAACAGTCTCAAATATATAAAATTCGGCTACATGGAACAGTTTGCAAGAAAATTAAATATTTGCTCTAACCACAAGAAGTTCCTGAAGAAACAGAGGACCAATTCTCTAACTAGTATCCACGTCCGACCTCATGCAAAGACAACAGATACTGCAAAATATTCCTCTGCTCTTTAAGTCACCTTTCAGGCCTTACAGAGTCCATACTAGGTGGATGCCCAGAAGACTTTCTTCCCTTGGCGTTCCTCAATTCCCTTTTCTACTCCATGTTCCCTTTCCCTCCAGATCTCAGCTCTATGCTGTGGACACCCTGTTGGCCAAAGTTTCAGGGACCTTTGGCCCTGATTGGACAGAAAGAGGTGGCTTTCACAGTATTTCTAAAGGTACATGTTTAGGTCTTTTTAATCCTTCAAAGTGGGGCATTTGCAATACAACAAAATACTTTCCTTGCCAGATTTAATGGCATTGCATAGCAGAACAGCTAGAGCAGAGGTCTGAGGCAGGGTGGGGCCTGGGATGTTTGGGGCATGATGAGGAGGCCATGGCACCAGCAGAGTGAAGAAGTAGGAAGAGGAGATGCGAGAAGTGCTAGGGACCCACTGTTTAGGCTCCTCGTCAGGCCTGTTGTATGGACTTTGGGTTTCACTCTGAGTGAAATAAGGAGCCAGTGTGAGGTTGTGTCAGAGAAGCAAAGTGCTCTGACAGTGTTTTAATGGGTCCCTCTGGCTGTTGTGTCGAGAGGGGACTATACGGAGTGAAGGAGAGAAGTAGGGAGACTAGTTAAGAGGCTACTGTAATAGCCCAGGAGAGTGATGATGGCAGGTTGAACTAAGGGGGAGAACAGTGGAAGTGGTGAGACAGTAGGCAGATTCTAGATCTGTTTTGAAGGCCTAACAGGGTCTTTTGATAAATTGGACATAAAGCATAGAAGTAATAGAAAGGGAAAAGATGACACTGCCTCCTATATAGGGTATTAAATAGAATTACTCTATTTCCCCACCAATATATGTGAAAGACCGTTACATGGAAAAAAAGAGTTTTTCTTGCTATTTTTCAGAATGCTAATGTGAGTAGAGAGGCCTGGGTTGAGCCTAATTCTAAATCCCAGTCCCTGGTGCAAGAACAGTTTATTTCCATATAATATTGTGCTTCCAATATGTGTAGATTCCATTTTTAACTGCATCTTCCATAGCCTGGTTTCATAACCCAATTACAACTTTGTGAAAACTTTGTTGCCTCCTGAATAGAATGAGGAGGAATTCCAATTTTTTCTTTCTTTGTAAATAAATGCTTTTGTTTTAGAGGTTGAAACCACTATCTTTAAGTCTTCCGCTTAAAGACTACTTTTATGCCCACTGAATCCACTGGTTCAGAACCCCTCTTTGGGAACCTAGTCAGTAACCTGTTTCTCCTGGAGAATTCTCAGCTGTGTCATTTCAAGGTGGCACGTCACCAAAGGCTTGTAGTAGTGACTGATGTTTTTATTTCTAATCATTAACATTTGGCACTATTTTAACTGCCTTATCCCTAATAACAAGTTGAATGTTAATATTTTTTTTCAGATGTAAACTGCCTGAAATTCTATGGTTTTATATAACCAAAAAAAAAACCAAAAACACCTCATAATTAAACCCCAAAGTCATGTAGTAAAATGTAAAAATATAGTTGTAATTTGAATAAGCTGATATCTTAGTACCCTTACCGAAAACAAACTAGAGAAACATCCCCCAAAATACTTCTTTCTTCCATTGTCTCACCTCTCATTTGCATCTCATAGCACACATGAACTAATTACTAAAATTTTATTTTTGCCAATCTGACCAAAAAATAAGTATAATTTTAATTCATTCACTCTGGACGGCTTTGTTGTGTTGGCTGTTGTCATTTTTTATTTGACAGTCTCAGGGAAAAGAGGTCCGCGCCCCCAACTAAGTAGTCAGGTACTGCAGGTTTTAAACATTCTTGCAGCACACCAGTGTGCCAGGACATAGCAGTTGAAAATTGCTGATCTAGATAATATGATTTTTACACTTCCTGAAAAAAAGGCATTGTGTAAATAAATAACATATGGTGCTGTAATGTTGTAAACTCATTCCTCCTTGCTAACAAAAAGACAGTAATAGAATATCATATTAATAAAGTGATTTTAGTCCTGAGGAAGATTGAGGGGCATGTTTCAAAACATTTCCTTAAAGTCTGATGGCACATTTAGGATGCATGACTTATGGGAGACGGAAGGGGTAAAGGGGTAAGGGTAAAGTTCTACACAACTGATTTTATATAATCTAAAGTCTTCTCAGAGGTACCAAATAATGCAAGTGTTCTAGACTAAGCCGGAAGCTTTGGGGATACTTACCTGGGAGCAGCATATGTTGGAAGAAGATGTTACAGGCATTGTAAGAATTCGTTTTTTAAAAATCTACATAAAACATTTCTGTTTTGCTTTATTTTAATTTTCACTGAGATATAATTGGCATACCGCACTGTGTAAGTTTAAAGTATATGGCATAATGACCTGGCTTATCTGGTGAAGTGATGTACAACACTTTGTTGATTTCTTTTTATTCCCTCAGGTTAGGTGTCCTTTGTTTCTCAGACCTATGGCTACAGCACTGCTCTGCCTGTCGCTATGCTCAAAACCCCAGGCCTATCTCTTCATCTTGTTCTATTTATCATTTATAACCTCTTGTCACAGCTGTGCATTCTGTCTCTGGGATCCACCACACTCCTCTCTGTTCTTACTGCCACGACTCCCCGTTCAGAGCCACGGAGGAGTCTCCTCTTTCATCATCCATTCATTCATTGAGTATTTACTGAGTTTCTCCTGTAACCCTCTGCCAGATACTGGGCACACAAAGAAGAATGGCTTCCTTCACCTAAAGGAGTCCGTCTAGTGAGGATGTAGACTAAGAACAGATAGATCATTGTAATACTGTATTCCTAAAACTGTTTTTGAAAAAGTCACTGTTATCTTAAATTATGTGCCTTTCTTATTCTCAGATGTAAGTATTATAAAAGAAAGTTAAATACTAGTTATATGTTTTTCTTTTTATGGTGACAGTAAAAGCTTAAATTTCCCTTTAAAATTTTTGTGTTGCCCTGGCCGGTTGGCTCAGCGGTAGAGCATCAGGCCTGGCGTGCGGGGGACCCGGGTTCGATTCCCTGCCAGGGCACATAGGAGAAGCGCCCATTTGCTTCTCCACCCCTCCCCTCCTTCCTCTCTGTCTCTCTCTTCCCCTCCCGCAGCCAAGGCTCCATTGGAGCAAAGATGGCCCGGGCGCTGGGGATAGCTCCTTGGCCTCTGCCCCAGGCGCTAGAGTGGCTCTGGTCTCGGCAGAGCGACGCCCTGGAGGGGCAGAGCATCGCCCCCTGGTGGGCAGAGCGTTGCCCCTGGTGGGCGTGCCGGGTGGATCCCGGTCGGGCGCATGCGGGAGTCTGTCTGTCTCTCCCCGTTCGTTTCCAGCTTCAGAAAAATACAAAATTTTTGTGTTACTTTTGATGGCTAGAGCTTTCATTGACAAGTGTCCCTTCAAAGGGTTAATGACCTCTACTTTTAAGAATGACTCTACTCTCAGAACAGTTCCACTCTTGTGATTGAGATCTGCACATTCAGATCTGTACCTGGCTAGATCTATTTTTCCTGAATTCAGATTTAATGGTCTGACTTTCCCTCTGATGAGTGTCAGCAACCCATCATTTCCAAACAGTGACTAGAAACAATCACTTCTGTGGCTCCTCTTCTTCCTAAATCTGTTTAGGAAAGGGAATTTGCAAAGTAAGGAGAGAGATGGACAATGAATGTTTCATAGGCGATCATGATATATAACCTATCGCTCTATCTTACTTCTAGGTACAAGAAGACACATGAAACCCTGAGTCACGCAGGGCAGAAGGCAACTGCTGCTTTCAGCAATGTTGGGACGGCCATCAGCAAGAAGTTTGGCGACATGAGGTACTGTGGGAGAACTGTGGGAATGGTGCAAAGCCCTTGGGTTTCTGAGAGAGGGGGAGCATGGCCTATTGGCTGGTCTTCCTAACATATCCTTTTTTAATTGGATTAAAATATTATATAGCAGACAGTGATTGGTAACTGATAAGTTTTTTATGTTAGGACATTTTCTGACTGAAGGTCAGCTTAGTGGCAAGGCTGGTTCCAAAGATGCCCTTTCTACTAGTACCCAACCTAGTAAAAACAGAAGATAGAGGTTGCCTTTAATTACTAGTCATGAGGGGAGATTTCAGAAGGATGCACACACACCCAATTTTAACTATTGTAATTAAAATAAGTTAGAATATGCACACATACATCTAGTATTTTTTTCTATGCTAAATACTTAACATATGTATTATTTTATTCCAAAAAAGTAAAAGTACCATATGGTATATATTTCTGGTAGTTTTCTTTCTTCACTTTAGCAATATTGTAAATATGTCAATAAATGTCTACTACACCTTCATTTTTAATGGCTGTAGTAACTTCCGTCGCATAGCTGTAGCAAAACTTCTGAACACATCACCTTGCACATTTTGGTTACTTTCAGTATTTCACTAAAATATAAAATTAGAGTGAACATCAGGATTTTGAACTAAGAACCAAATGCCCTCACTGTAGTCATCAGAAAACATCGTAGTAGTAACCATTATTTTTATATTATGGGCTAAAAATTATCTTATCTAGAATTGTTATTTTTATGTTTTTTACTTGTTTACATACCTATCATAGTGTATTTTAAATTTAGTTGATATGCTTATAAAATTTTTCTTTATAAATAAATTTCATTTTTCTCTAGAAATCAAATTCATTCTTTAAGAACTTTAATGTATGTTTTTAATTTTTGCTTTTCAAAAGACCTGTGTATATTATTTCACTGGATTCTTAAACTATTAATTTTTTATTACCCTGCAGCTTTGTCTAATATTTATTTATTTATTTATTTTGTGTGTGTGTGTGTGTGAGAGAGACACAGAGAGGGACAGATAGGGACAGACAGATAAGAAGGGAAAGAGATGAGAAGCATCAATTCTTCGTTGCAGCACCTTAGTTGTTCACTGATTGCTTTCTCATATGTGCCTTGACCGGGAGGCTACAGCAGATCAAGTGACCCCTTGGTCACGCCAGTGACCTTGACCTCAAGCTGGTGAGTCATGCTCAAACCAGATGTGCCCATGCTCAAGCTGGCGACTTCGGGGTTTTGAACCTGGGTCTTCCGCATCCCAGTTTGATGCTCTATCAACTGCGCCACCACCTGGTCAGGCTAGAGACAAATATTTATATTTTTGTGTTTGAGTTACTTTTGGCTTCAAATATTGCTAGACTGTACCTAATATTAATATAACATCTTAACAACTTGCCATTCATGAGGTTAGAGTTAAGTATGCACATGTATATTAATCTGAGTAATTTTACTAATAATGCAGTAAGGAAAGCCATTAAAATATTTTCACAGGCAGCATGTGATTAACAGGAAGCCATTCTGGATTATTAATTAACCTTAATATTACTAGAAATAAAATTTGCAATTATTTCAATGGCTTTAAAACAGTCATCTAAACTAATTAAATAATGAATTGTTTAGGAAAGACCTTATTACCTTATATCCAAGAAAATAGATTTTTCCATGTGTATAAAATTTATTCTCCACATATTTAATTGAAACCTTCCACTTGAACACTGGGATCTCAGTGTTTCTCCATCTCCAGGGGACCTTATAAACACCTGTGACCCTTGTTTAAAATACATACTGTGTCTCAGTAGGTCTTGGCTGGAGTCGGGGAATCTGCATTAGTAACAAGTTTCCAGGTGATCTGACTTCAAGTAGTCAGGTTATGAGGAAGCCAGGTGTAACAGGGTTTTGCCTGAACCCGGGTTTTGTCGGTTATGAAATGGGAATAAGAGTAGCAACATCCCTGAGTTCTTTCAAAAGTAGTAGAAGAGAGCCTGTCATGCATTTAGCACTCAATAAATGCTAGTTTTCATCTTTACTAAGTGACCATCTCAGTTACCAGAGGGCCCTATATGATAGAAATTAGAAAGAATCCGTTAACAGGAACACACGGTATTTCATAAAGGCTCTGCTCATTTTTCTAAGTAGTAAGGAACAAACACTGTATTTTATATATGCAGTATGTTGACATATTAATGCTTGTACACTAATTGGGCACAATAGCAAGGTCGTGTTGACTGCCTTTTCTCCTCTTTCTGTGTGGCTTTGTTTTAGTGTATGGATAACCTATTTCCCAGAAGTCCTTAGCTTTTTATTAAGTATTGTCCCATATAGAAGATACATTTTCATTATGAACTGTGGCTGAACATATTGGGGAATGTAGCCTATGTTACTGGAGATGCCAATAATGGTCCTATAAATTTTGTAGACCTACATTTTCATAGCTATATTTCTCTCTAACTATAATATATAACACTTTATTTAATGAGGATAAGTCCATATGAGAGCAGCAAGTTTTGCATAGAATTTTTAGTTTTAAATTATGCTAAAAGAAGTAATATAAGTAAAAGTCACATTTGAAAATTGCTTGTTTAATAAATATTCTTACATGACAAAAAATTAGTAAGTTTTTATATTTTGTTCAAATTAATTTGTCAGTTTATAACATGATAGTGAGGAAAATTTTAACTTTAATCACAAACATATTGCTTTGCATCCCTTTTTGGTTTAAAACTATGTTATTCTATATTTCTATCACTTACATAACAAAATTCATTTGTATATTCTGAGATCAAATTCCTGAACTTGTTCAAAAAGATTGACAACAAAATTCAGAGACCTAGAAAGATAAACAGTACCTCTAGTTTTTCTTTAAAATTATTCCAAGTTAATTTGTACAGATCTTGAAAACATAGAATTTGTGCATTTTAAATACTGAATGAAAAGCCCTATGTCAGAATTTAATATATATGTTTTGTAAAAATAAATAGTATTTCCCAAGCTAAGATTCTCATTCTAACCCGATTGCCATTTAATAAGGTCTCCTAGCCCAGTCACGGAATCGCTCAGTCTCCTTCTCCATCCGTAAAATAACATTGGTAAAAGCTACCAAACCAAAATACTTCCTGTGAAATTAAAGTGAGGTCACATGTATGAAAGTACTCTGAAGAAATGCAAACTGTTGAGACAATTTGTATAATATTGGCATCTTCCTGGAACTGCTCAGTAAATTCGTTGAAACAGTGTGTGATCTAGTGCAGGCAAAATCTTTGGAAGGGACACATAATTTTCTTAGAGAGTTTGACCATCGTTATATATCCATGAGAGTAAGAGAAGTACAACTTATAACACATTGGTAAAATAGGACATTAAAAAGTCAGGAGACTCAGAAAGTGTCGTGAATGGAATTATTGTTTGCTTTGAGGCTCTTGAAAGAGGGGCCAGTGGCCAGTGTGGTGTTTCTCGGCCTCCTGTTGTGCTAACCCTGCTCCTGCTCTTCTCTCCCATGCTGCCCGGCTGCAGGTCGCACTCCATTGGGTAAGCGCTGCCGCTGGGGCCCCGCCGGCTCCCTTCCAGCCCCCTCCTTCCCAGAGCTCAGGGTTCTTTTCACTGTGGGTGTACCTTAGCCAAAAACCATGTCTCTTCAGAAAATGAAGTCTTTCTTTTCTGACCAGGAAGATACAGAGCGTAGAGCACCTAATCTATTTGGATTTATTGAAGCGCAGATTAATCTCATTTATGCCGAAGTTGAGGAGGAGAAAAGTTACTGGAGAACCACATATGACCAGGAAGTGTGCAGACGTCAGTCCAGGCCTCTGAGTTAACTTTATTTTTAAGCTCGAATCTCATATACTTTTTTTTGGAATTTATTTTTCTAAGAAAACTGTTTATAGTTAAGACTAATAGATTAATAATGCTATTGAGTTTATTTTAGTCATTCTTTTTTACTGTAATGTCTGAGGAAGTATTTTGCCTATAGTTTCCAAATGGTGCTGGGGAGGGTGATGCTTCGATGCCTTTCCTCTGAGGTTCCTGGGAGGCGGGGAGGCAGGAGAGCTGTAGGAACGTGTGGCGGGGAGCACCAGCCCAGGAAAATGGGCCTCGTTTGGCTTCCTTCCTCCCCCCAGCCTGATGTCTGTGTGGAACTCACGTAGACTTGGCAGGCAATCTACCAGAAGGAAAATGAGTTCGCTGTTGTTAGATTAATAGGGTAGGAAGGCCGAAAGTCCTAGAGTTCTCAGAAATGTTGATATTTGTACCATGTAGAATGGATGCAGAAGTCCCTGCTCCCATGTTTGACTGTTTGAATTGTGTTTGGTGTGTTTCCTTGAATGTCTCCTGTTAACTACGTATACTCCTCTGGGAAGTTCCCTTACAAGCTCTACTTCCTGGATAAGCCCTTCCTGTCCTCTTGACCAGGATAAGGGAGTGGAGGCAGAGCTGGATGGACCTTGAGAGGATGCCCAGGGGCTACTGAGCTAACCTGGAGCAAAGCAGACATTCCCCTCAGATTTCCTGGCCTGCAGGGAACCTAATGGAAGTAAAATAATATGCAACTAGGAACCGCCTACTCTTCTTTTATACTCATGCTACCCAATGAAAATAAATGTCATCTTGGTGGAGTGGGCAGAAAATAAATCAGCAGTTGAGATTGCTGCTTTAGAACTATCAATAGGGAGTTTCTCATATACTTACCTTATGCTATCTTCTTTTGTCTTTCTTTTCTTCCCTTTAACCTGCTTTTGCCCTGAAGCTACTCCATTCGCCATTCCATAAGTATGCCTGCCATGAGGTAAATGTGTGTAAATTATCTTACATATGTTAATGCAGAATATGTATGATGTGTTCCTTTATTGTTATTTACTGTGTGGGGTTTTCTTCTCCTCCTTCTTTAGATGAAAGGAAGTGCCATGACCTACTTTATTCTCTTTTCTGATTGCCCTTGGGAGAGAAGGCTGACAGTTCCGTGAAAGTATTGTAGGTGCATGAACTTGAGCTTTTGACCAGACACATCAGCTTAAAATATCCTCTCCTGATTTGTGAGACCTGAGACAAATTACTTAACTTACTTCAATCTTCACTCTCTTAACTGTACACTGGGAGAAGTAAAACCTGCTTCATATAGTTGTAGTGAGATGCAAACAAAGTAACCCGTGGAAAGCACTTAGTACCTAGAACATTCTGAGCACTTGCAAAGGTGGAACTATGTTTCTTGTTTCCCCAGGTTTCAGTGTAAGCTGGAAGAAAGTTGAAATGAAAGGATAGGACACTGAGAGTGCTACATTTTTAGAAAGGACATTATTAGGATTTCTGAAGGTATATATTGAGCTGAGGTATCTGTTGAACAATAAAGATTTGTCATAAAAATTACTGGCTTGATGGAAACTGAGAAAGATACTCTTTACTTCCAGTTTGCTTGACTTTGCAATGGAGTCAGATAAAATCAAGCATATAGTAATAGCCTATAGAGAAATGAATGTTAGCTTGGGAATCAGAGAATACAGGCCTGCAGCCCAACTCCACCAAGAGTGAACTATGTAGCCTTGGTAAACTCACCTCGGTGATATCTATTTCATCATGTCTATAGTTAGAGGCTAGAACCAGATTCACTGCTCTTCCCATGGCGATTGCCTTGAGTTGCCATGGTGATGGTAGGGGGTGAAATTAAGCCCTTGGGACACTCCTGTCCTTCAGTTAGAACTGTGCGTCTTCTCTCTGCTTTATATCATATACAGTGTTGTGGTGTGGGTACATTATAGAGGAGGGTCAATTACTTTAGTTTGAGAGCACTGAAGCCAAGTTCTTTCTGGAGTCGTGTGCAGTGCTAAAGGTTGTGGTTGTATATAATATGATTAAAACTGAGTAAAAGATTCTCTCTGTTTTCCAGCAGGTATTCTACTGTAATTTAATTAGAGGAATGTCTGTTTTATTATGTTTGATGTTGTCTCTTCTACATTGGAGTTGTTTCATTATTTTGGGAGTTTAATCACAGTGTTCAATTGTCCTAATTTGGTGGTAGAGAGCAAAGATTCAGGATTGTTTAGTTTATATATTGGAACAACTGGCTCCCCCTAACATAAAAACACCCAAACTAACCTGTGGCTCTCAGCTCCTTTACTTGTCAAATTTTAACTCTGAAGCTTGCAAAAAATTAACATGATCTTGCTCTGTGAACCAGGAATTCATCTAATGACTTATGGGTCAAATTCAATCCTCACAAAATTTGCCTGAAATTATCTTTAAAAAGATGATTTTACTCGCTTAATATATACCCATGGACCATTAGGCAAACTGTCTGCCCACTGTGGTCTGATGTAACTGACAGATGACAGCAGTCATGTGAGCAACTTTGGCCAAAGAGAATTTACAGTGGAAGTCAGATGCCAATTAGTGTCTACTTTTGAGACATTCAATATAATTTCACTAATATTTCCTCATGAAACAGAGGTATTACAGAGGATTACTCATAAGAATTTGACCATGTTTGAATCAAATGCGAAATGTGCTGTCACGATCGGGCCTTCTGATCTCACCATGGTTAATTCATGCTGCCAGACTGCAGATGCATTTCTGATCATCTGGAGCATCATTCTTGGGAGATAATCCCTAAAAAGCCAAATTCATTAAAAAACATGTCCTTTACACTATTTTCCCCTTGATAGTATTAGAGTCATGCCTCATCCCACATCATACAATGAAGCCCTCCACTTTTTTTGAAAGAGAGAAAGAGAGAGAGAGGTAGGGAGAGAGAGACAGGAACATAGAGCTGCCCCTGTATGTGCCCCGACGAAGGAGTCAAACTGGCAACCTCCACACTCTTGGACGATGCTCCAACCAACCAAGCTATCCAGCCAGGGATTTTTGTTTTCTTGTTTTAGAAGTGAGAGAGAGGGGAGGGAGAAGGGAAGCGCCCATCTATTGTCCCACTCGGTCATGTATTCCTTGGTTGTTTCCCGTATGTGCCCTGACCGGGGATCAAACCCACAACCTTGTTGTTTGGGGATGATGCTCTTAACCAACTGAGCTAACCCACCAGGGCCAAAACCCATATTTTATCGTTATTCTTTCTTCTGAAGTTTCTCCAGGCCATTCTTCTTATTTTATTTCTTCTGCACTCAAGAGAGAATCATCAGTGGCTTCTCAACTGAATTATTTGATTTGAAAATGATGGCAGTCATTGTTATTGAATGCTAACATGGATACAGGATTTAAGATACAGTTTTCGTTCAGTTCTTGTTTCTTTAGTTGGACTTGGTAATACCGGTTTTAATGGTAATATTGTCACTAAATCATGTCATGTGGCATAGGAAAGCAAAAGCACCAAATGGAGTATTTAATGTGTATAATTACAAATGGTATAGAGATTATTTAACACAATGATGAGTCACAAATAAAATGTCAACATCCTGTGAAGGTTCTCTCTTGTAAGAGAAAAAATAACTATATCTTCTTTAGAAGAAAAAATATCACATTAATAACATTTTGACCAAGCATTAGTCAAGTAATATTTCAACTTATAATAATCAAAGCACTGACTTTAGAAATACTACTTTATGGAAGCTGACCAAGTGATTACTTTTAATGGATTAAAAAAAAACCCAAAACTTATAAACCTTATTTTTCCTTGAGTTTTTTTGTCTTCTCATAATCACTGAAATAAATAACTTTAAAATTCCAAGTGGGAAACTCAAACATGTCATTCTTTAGATAGATTTTGCATGTTTACAAAAAAAAAAAAAAGAGTTGGCAAAAGAGTGCTGTGATAGAAACAATTAATAAATGACAAATTAAGCTATCACTCCTTTGACTCATTGATAATGACTCATGGTGCACCATGGAATTATTACATTTGTACCATTGCCAAATGACATATGATTTTACAGTTGAGTATCTGACTATTTTACTTAGAAAAATTCCATGTCAAGTTGTGGTTTCCAGATCTAACCTAGCAGAAGGGAAATATATCTTAAAACATGGGTGGTGTAGGTGGCAAATCGACAGCTAGCTCTGGTGCAGAAGTAATGTTTATAAGAGCGGAAGCCAGACCCCACTAAAACAGGTAGGTCTTTGGAGCTGACCTCTCTTTTTTTGTTATTTTAGGAATTCTCCTACTTTCAAATCATTTGAGGAGAGGGTTGAGACAACTGTCACAAGTCTTAAGGTACAGATGAAGTGAATTTTGTGTCCTTGGGGCCATTGAATCAGGACAGCGTAGTCACTGCTGCGGCTAGTTCCTAAGGTGGGGCTGCCAGCGTGTGGTGTGGTCAAGAAGGCAGCCTGGCACAGTCAGTCTTCATGTGTGAATCTATAAATAAAACCAGGATTGAATAGTGTTACTGTATTCTTACAAAGTTGTTCTTATAAAACCACTAGGCATGAAATATTCACTAAAGTGAATTAGGGTTTATGTTCCTCCCTTGACTGATTAGCTGAGAGAGGATGTGGATAAGAACAAAGGATCTGTGAATTCTGCATTTAGGGTGTAAGTTCAATAACAGCTCAAAGCAGCACTGGTCTGGACACGCACTAACAAATACAAACCTGGCCCCGTGTTATAGTGCCATCCACTATTTGTTTACTTAATTCACATGGTAAGCGCAGCCCAGTTTGGTTATCATGCAGGAAAATAGAGCTGAGTCATAGAATGCCTTATTTTGTCATAGTGCACGTGATCCCAGGAACAAACTAATTATATGTCTGTGGCATACATAGTAAGAGCTTAAAAAAAAAAAGGTATTGATTTTATTGTTTGAGCATAGATAAGTTACTCTACAGAGGGGAAAAGAAGGCAAAATTAAACTCAGTCTAATTTTAAAAATGTATAGAACTTTTAAAGCAGGAAAAAAATCATTGAAACTACTAAGATTATTTTTTTAAATGTCACCTAAACAATGACATAACTATATCTTGATAGCATTCTCACTGTTTTATAGACAATCCGTTTCTAAAAATTAAAATACATATGATCTTTAACTAGATCAAAAGCAGATATTTGCACATGCTAATATCCAGCTGCTTCTTAAATGCCCTCTTCTCATACTACTCTCTGAGAGGGCGTAAGTTATTCCTTACTAGAGGTCCTAGATATTATTGGGTTTTGACCTGGGCCGTGAGGGCATAAATTACTCCTTAATAGAGGTCCTAGAATGTTATTGGTTTTTGACGTGGGTCTGTGAGGGCGTAAATTACTCTTTACTAGAGGTCCTAGATGTTCTTATTGGTTTTTGACCTGGAAGGTTTTTACCCTTAGAGGAGGGTCTTTAACATAGTCTTCTTCTCCTCCTTTAATAGGCCTTTGATTAGGTGTTTAAAGCCCAAGAGTGACATTATTACTCAGCATCATATCATGCCTTTATTGGTTTCATTCATCAGCAGTTTCTAGTTTTGCAGTTTCATGCTTCTGCTTGTCAACCCCATCACTTGAGTAACTGGTAGGAGCCATTAAATTGCCCCCATTTGTAGGGAAAACTTTTGGTAGGGAAGGACATTAATATCTTGGACATTTCCTTGCTAGAATGTCTAGTTTCAAAGCAAAAGGCTCAAAAAAAAAAAAAAAAAAAAAAACCCCCAAGGAGCCAATTTCTCAACATTTGATTCTCAACCTAAGACATTCCAAAGAGGATGAATTCTGTTGCCTGTTAGACAAGTTCTGACATAGGAGAAGTTGTGCTTTTTAGGTTTTCTTTAGAAGAAGGAGCTATGAAGAAGCAAAAGAAGAATAAAGAGCAACCTATTTACATTTGCTTTTAGGAAACTCTGGTAAGCTGACAGCTCACGTGTGATTTGATGATTTAAGTGTTTGACCCACAGTCTGAGCTTCTCACTTTCTTACCTCACTGGGATGGAAGGTATTGAGCCTGCCTCTTCTTTCAAACACACACAAAACTGACTCAGCCAACTGGATACTAGCCTGTGTCAAGACTTCCTGAAAGTGGATTCTGTGTCTGCATGATTGTCCATGGGTTTAACAAGACTCACCTCCCACCCGCTTCTAATACCACGGTCAACGCCTACTTCTTTTTCTTCCCACCCGGGCAACGGAGAATGGCTAATAATCACGCTTTATGTAAAACCTCCCACTTCCTCAGTCATTACAAATTTCTCATTTCTTTTTTCCCCCAGACTAAATAATAAATGTTTAACTCTTCTTTATATAGCTTACTTTCTGCAAAATTTACATTTGTGTCCTAAATCTTTTACAAAATTGCTGTCATTTTCTTTGATTGTGAACCCTGAGGGGATATTTTTATTGTTTCGTATTCATTTTGAAATAGCCCCTAATTTTTGTGACCAGTGTATTTCTTGCTGAGGAAATGACTAGAGAATCAGTAAGGATGAGTGAAATTCTTTGCAGGTCTAGATGTGCATTTCTGTTCTAACATACTGCTCTAAGCTTGCTTTTTAAATGAAAAGGCAAGATGCTTATTGTTTCTTTGTGTCTTTTTAACCAGTTTTTTTTATTATGAGAGATTAGGAAGCCCAATTCATTAATTCAAGTAATTTTTTTTTTTTTTTTTTTTTTTTTTTTGCAGAGAACAGTTATAATTTTGGGGACAAAGTGACAAACTCTTGGATAAAAATCCACTATGAAGGGAAGGGTCCAGGAGGGGTTATTGTTCACATCTTTGCTTAAGCAGGTCCTTGCCTAAAGCATTGCAGTGTGCAGTCCTTAAATCCACATGGTTGGGAAATTCCTTTATTTCACTCCTCTTTACCAAATTGCTTTATTTCAAAGCAGTTCCCTCCTTCTTTATTTTTCTATTTTGGTGTGAGAAAATCAAGAAGTAGGAGAGAAGAATGAAACAAAGCCCAGAAGAAATCAGTAATTTGTATCAATCTGATTCAATACTGTGTGCAACTTCTATTGCAAAAAAGAATGTGAATAAAAGAAAGAAAACAATGGGAACTATTAATAGAGTAAAACTACATTGACTTAATCTTGTTCCTCTCAGGAAAGATACAAGCAAATAGTGAAAAAAATCACATAATTGAAAGCAACTCTCTTCTTCTTGGTGCTAAAATAACACCAATCAGAGTATAATCAACGCTCTGTGCCAGAGGTCTGTAAACTAAGGCTTGCGGGCCAAAGCTAGCTGGTCACACATTTTTTGAATGGCTTGTAAGCTAAGAATGATTTTTACACTTCTTTAATGGCTGTGGGAAAGAAAAAGAAAAATAATATTTGTGACGTGTGAAAATTAAATTCCAAGAAATTCACACTTCAGTGTTGACACAGGCTTTTTGGAACACAGCTGCGCTCCTGCGCTTGTGCGCTGGCCCCTGCTGCCTTCTTCACTGGCTCCTTTGGGTAGCTGTGACTCCCAAGACTCAAATATTTATCTGTCACTTTCCAGAACAAATTTCTCAACCTCCAGCAGATGGAAAAACTCAACTCCGTAATTTAATTTAAAGAGGTAGAGAGGGATTTTAGTGACAATTGGAGAAAAGTGTGTGTTTGTTTTGTGACGATTGAACTACTTTTAAACCCCAGTTAAGGTTTTAAAATGGCTGGCCAGGCAGTAGGCAGATAGATACATTTGTTCCCCAGTGTGGTTTATCTTCCTCTGTATGATCACTCTGGTGACAGGTAGGCGACAGCAGTTTGAAAATAACAACCTTTTTCTCAGAGTGCTTTTTCATATTGTTAATGGTCAAGGAAAGGCCAATGTGACTATTACTAAGATTTTCATTAAGCATTCTAGAGGATTATCCTTTTGAAGAACATTTTAATAAGGGATTTTTCAAAATACTTAACCATATTTCTTAATTTTAAATTGATTTCTTCCTGAGTCTGTTTTATTAGTCAATAACAAGTACAAAAAAAAGAGCCTTGTAAAGCATAATAACTTTGCATTTTAAGGAACATTCTTCTTATAGAGGCAACTGCCTAGAAAGATGTGACCTGACCAGTGCTTAAGACTTAATTCATCACCAACTCTCAAAGCAGAGACCGGAAATCAGGTTGGGTTGAGCAACTCTGCCTGTTCGAGGCATTTGTCAGAGATGCAGATCGCCTTAAATCTCAAGTAAAAAACCTGAAGTCAGTTAAAAATGTCCATACACTCATAAAATTGAAATATATCTAAAATCCACTTCTGTTTTTATTAATTAAATCGGTTCTTTGGGTGAGCGACTAAATAGTGCGAATCCACAGATCTGGTTATGCTCGTGAAGGGACTGAGAACCTTAAACGTAGAAGAGATAAAGAGCGTTACTAAAATTGTACAAAATGGAAGTTTCTATTCCAATCCCAGAACCCAATATGAATGACATCCTAGCGCTCTGCTAAAGGAAGCTAACCTCAACTTTACACACCCGCTCAAGGGGAAAAAAATATTTCTGAACTTGAAGGTAATCAACGTTATAAAAACAGCACTGAAAGAATGAACTAATTGCACTTTCGCTTCTCTGCCCCTTTCAGACGAAAGTAGGCGGGACGAACCCCGGGGGAGGCAGCTTTGAAGAGGTGCTCAGCTCCACGGCCCACGCCAGCGCGCAGAGCTCGGCGAGCGGCCCCCGGCGGGCGGAGGAGGAACTGCAGTGCTAGGGCTGCTGCCGCCGCCGCCTGCGGAGGCCCAGCACCCCGCGCACCCTGGATATGAAGACCAAAATCCCACCACCGGGAAAACCCAATTCTCGACCTTCAAATGGCCTCTCTAAAAAAATCTAATAAAATGATTTCCATTTATTTGTGTTGATAATGACCCACCTCACAGATCATCATCTTTTAAAATGTCCTGATTTGAGCAGGTACACAATTGGTTGTGACCCTTCCCTTTGTGTAAGGCAAACATATTTTCCAAACAAACTATTAATTATTTGCTTCCATTTTTGCTTGGATGTCGTTACAATATGCATGTCTGAAGGCTGAGTGAGCACCGCCTTCCGGTTTAGTCAATCCACTAGATGGAGCTCTTTCTGGCTTCAGCAATGGGATGATACTGCAAATTTCATCGAACTGCTTGTGGTCCCCCTCACCTACATTAATTACATGTTTATTTAAGCAATTAAAATAATTGATTTTAACGACAACTTTGAGTTCTTAATTTCTTTAAGTCTTCAGGGATATTGATGACCTTAAAAGAGTAACTACAATTCTAATCTGGTGAACATAGGAGAGGCTATGTAAGTAACCTCAGCTACCACAGGATGCTGAGAGTCTTCAATTCTAAAATTCTCTCTACATAGAATACTAGGTAAACAGCTAAATAGGTAAGGATATCTAAAAAGAGAATAGTGTAGCTAGAAAATGGGAGAAACTAAGCCTGGAAGCCCTTCAAGTTTGCAAAATTTATTCACATGAATGAAAAAAGCATCATGCTAATACAATCAGATTTCTCCAGTAATTTTTGCCTTCCACATTACAGGCTCCTCTTTTCTTCTAAATGGGGACATACATTTGTTACTAGGTAGCAGAGATACATCCTATAGATCCTTTTTTTTTTTTTCTTTTCTTTTCTGAAGCTGGAAATGGAGACAGTCAGACAGACTCCTGCATGCGCCCGACCGGGATCCACCCGGCACGCCCACCAGGAGGTGACGCTCTGCCCACCAGGGGGCGATGCTCTGCCCCTCCGGGGCGTCGCTCTGCCGAGACCAGAGCCACTCTAGCGCCTGGGGCAGAGGCCAAGGAGCCATCCCCAGCGCCCGGGCCATCTTTGCTCCAATGGAGCCTTGGCTGCGGGAGGGGAAGAGAGAGACAGAGAGGAAGGGGGGGGGGTGGAGAAGCAAATGGGTGCTTCTCCTATGTGCCCTGGCTGGGAATCGAACCAGGGTCCCCCCGCACGCCAGGCCGACGCTCTACCGCTGAGCCAACCGGCCAGGGCCTTAGATCCATTTTATTAAGTGCACACAGACTAGAGCTACTAGAGAAAATCAAAATTTATATATTTAAATATATGTAACATATATAATCGATGTAAAATATGCAGCCTATATATAGTATGTCAAACTGTTCATTTTTTACATTCATTTTTAAGGAGAAGTGGACAGAGTAAAATAAAGCCAATCTGAAAATGTCTATTCTAGTTAATGGAGCAGGACAATCTGTATACCTAACAGAATCAAGCTGGTTCAGGGCCACATAACCTCTGAAGCCTGGACTCTTTGCAGATATAGGTGTGGGTCTATAAAGAACCAGGTGGACAAACAAACCCGTCCAGTGGTAGCAGTGGTGTTCTCCCTAATTTATCCTTCTAGCCTGTTGGTTGAAGCCAAACTCTGCCCCGCTGGCCCGTCCTCACGTTGCTCGTGAGCTGCTGCATGTGGGTACTCCTCTCTGTGCCCAGTCTGCACTTCCCTGGTGTGTTCGAAATGGTCATGTTTTGTCAACTCTCTGCCACCTTCTTTTGACCACATTCTGTACCCCACATTATATTATAGAAAAAAGCAGTTGCAATGCTATAAATAAATATATTCATTCATCAAGTAATTTCCTCACACAGTAACCCCAGCCTTCCAATCTGAAAACAGTATCAAAATTGGATAGGAAAATAATCAGGAAAGTTAATGTTGATGCCTCACAACTGCAAATATAGTTAGCTGTTTAAACCATTCTTCATTTGATCAGTTTTGTAAAAGCTGTATTCATGTCACCTCTATTAATTAGAAAGTTTTTTTTTTTAATTATTCACTCGGATCTGGGAGTGATATAATGGCCATGACATGAGTAATCTTTTTTTTTTTCCATTTTTTCATAGGATGTGTGTCAACAAGCCACGTCATTGATTAGCATAATCAAAGCAGTTGCTGGTAGGTGGGTAGTCTCAGGCTTGCAGTTCCACTTCCTCACTGCCTGGTCACAGGGGCCGCCTGCTTCCCCTCGCTTTGCATGATGTGCAAGTTCACGTGCCAAAGTCGCAAGTGTTCCCCAAGTGCTAAGGCATCGGCACACAATGGATGTAATTTTTTACTAACAAATCAAAACGAATTCTTGTCAGGACCATGTATACAAAATGATACCACAACAAAAAATGTACAGTAGCTCCCCTTATCCAGTTTCCCTTTCTGCAATTTCAGTTACCTGTGGTCAACCTCGATCTGAAAGTACTAAAAGGAAAATTTCAGAAATAAGCAATTCAGAACTTTTAAATTGCGCATCATTCTAAGTAGCACCACAAAATCTCGGGCCATCCCTTTCATCCCGCCACAGACGTGAATCGTCCATTTGTCTAACATCTCCACACTGTATGCCAGACCCATCAGTCCACCCGTTAGTCACTTAAGACTGCCTTGGTATTGCAGTGCTTGTGTTCAAGTAGCCCTTATTTTACGTAATAATGGCCCCAAAAGGCAAGGATAGTGATATTGGCAATTCGGATATGCAAAGAGGAGCGGTAAACCAGATATACCTGTAGGAAAAGAAAAAGTATACATAGGGGTACTATTCACAGTATCTGGCATCCACTGTGGGTCTTTGAACATGTTTCCTATGGAGGAGGGGGACTACCATACTCAATCGTCAAAAATTCCAATGTGAATTGTGGTTACAAAATTGACTAGCTTTTATGAAAAGTAAGCTATCTGTAAATTAATTTCACTTTATAAATACTGTTGCAACTTTATCTTAAATTGGATAAATTTTATCAAATTTTTATCTGATTATATCACAGTCAGTCCTTGATTCTCATATCAAAAGGACTGACTGTTGGTAGGTCATGTCAGCAAAGCAATCTGCATTTTACTCAAAATTACACAATTTCTTAGAAGTCTGCGGTTGAACCTAGAAAACCAAACCCACGTGCTTTATTATGGAATGTCTTGATATGCCAGCCATTCAGTGGTCAACATGAAGAGGACACCAGAGTCTTAAGTTCTGCAATAGTATGTTGTTCCAAAATTACCTGTCAACTTGAAATTTGTTGAACTTGATTATAAAATGGTACCAAAGATTGCAAACTTCAACCTCAACACTCTCCTCTCACTTGTTATCAAAGTGTGGGTGGGTGTGATAAAGAAAGATGATGATAAGGTTAAAAAGTGATTTAAATATAAAAATGTAAAGCAACTTTAAACCTGGTGTTCAAATATCATTTCAAACTGTAATGTTTGGCAAAATCTTTGTTTCATCTTTAAGAATGATGCAATCCTTTATTCTACATTCTTGACTTAATTTATATTATAAATACTATGTATTAAGGCAAACCAAAAATAATCCTAAATCTCACTTTGGACATGAAGACTAAAAAATTACTTAAGTCTCAGTACAGAGGACGCTTTTTCACAAGGCACTTCATTGGTCAGTTATCCCAGAGCATGTATTACAAGACTTTCAGATAAACAGGTGGGACATGCTGTCAGAATCAATACTTCCTCAAACACAAGGGCACTGGGAATTATGTAACAGCGAATGAAACGCTAGCCCACAAAGAAAAGACAAGGGACTGGACAGAGAGAACTGGCCTGAGGTGTACCCCCTGCTCCTTTTGCGTGGGGTCGTTTCTCTTCCTCGTTACAGGGAAGTAACAAGGAATGGTTTTTGTTGAGTTCATGCTGGAGGTCAGCAAGAGGACATGACTACCAGTTGACTTGTAAGCAGGACCTGGGCAGTGAGAGGCTTCTCACACACACCCCTGTCCTTGGGATCTGTGTTCTGCCCACGGGTCCCCTCCTAGGAGCTGTTTCAAGGACACGGCCTTAAAAGAGTAATGCCTTGCTGAGACCACCTGCATGGTACACGCACCTGGATGCAGTGATGGTCTCTGTATACACTTAAGATTTTGGAGTGCAAAAAAAAAGGTCGGAGTGCAGGTGTGGAGATGAACTCATCCTGTGGCTTCCCCAGACAAGTCACATATGCAAGTTCCCTTGTTTATTAAAACTGCCGCCTATCAATCTGAAGTGGTCAGCACCTTTCTTCAATCTCTCCCTGCTCTCGATATAACCAAATGTAAGCCAGTTTGTGAACCAACAGTTCAACCAGAGAATGATTACTCTGCATCATAATTATAAGCTTTGTTACTCAGAAAACCTATTCCAGGCAAGTAGCAGGTTTCTTACAAGAAAAACACATTCTTATGTGTTAATGCTCAAATATTTGTAAACATTGGCTGAATTCAATAGCTATCTTTTTTGATCTGCATTTCAATCTTACACTATTTTATTTATAACACCATTACATTTTCACTGTTTTTAAATCTATTACCTCAGTAAGGAAGGCTTGGGCCTGTATGAACCCTCACCTGGTAGGTAAATGGAAGCTGAGATATGACTAAGTGACAGTAGTAAGTCTGACCTAGTAGAGGGTTCCGAAACCTCTCCATGAATTTATGAAAAATACAGTAGGCCTAACATTCCCAATAAAACTCCAGGGCCACAGGAAACCTTGTGGTTACAAATATTTGAATCTTATCCTGAGTTATTTTGTGTGCAGGTTTTCATGCCAGGAGAAAAAAACTACCAAATGCTGATACTGATACTGATAGATCTAGTTCTGTTTTCTTACTAACTGTATCTCCAATAACAACCACACCGCTGCTTTTCAGTCACTTATCACCTTTTCAATGCTGTTGCTATGATGCAGCAGCATTTGGATACAAAACAGATTGCTCTTTTCAAGGCAGAGCAGCTAGTTCTATGTGCACGTGTGCTGCTTCTGAAGAGATCATGCACCTTGCTTCCTGCAGACTGGGTATCCATGGAGACTGCTGTTTCCAAAGAAACGCTGCCTAGAATTCTCATCATGCCAGCCTGAAAGGCTTTCTTCAAATGGAAACTGACATTTGAATTAAAGGGACAGGCATCATGTTCCACACCAATATCTATCAGTGCAAAATACCGAGCAGGTTTCTACCAATAACCTTCCCTTCCTCGCCATTCAATGGTTGAGCATCATTTAAAGGCCAGCAGGCGGATTACTTATTGTATGAAAGAGAACTGAGGGCAAGAAACCAAGTCTGAAGTGTTTCCTACATAAGGTCCAGCGACCCACCCCAGCAATACTCTCATCACTCAGTATTTCTCCCCTGCTGCTCAACGTTCATATAATCAAGGTCTGAACATCTGTAAATCAGACAGGGAAAAGTACAGAGGAGACAAGTAACATTTGAAATTGCATGCCCCAATTTACATATCCAGATGACAAATAGAATTTGGAGAAGAGGCGAAACCTGTTAGCAGGTTTGCAAGTCCATGATCAGAGGCCTAAACCAGGTGAAATTAAAATTCTGGCTCCAGAGAGTGATCATCTGAGTAATGCATTTCATCTGAGAAGAGACTGCACTCATTATAATGAATTCTTTTTCTTGGGTCTTTATCATGAAGTCAGCTGAAAAATCTGTTCTTAAAAGAAATCATAATTAAATTATCAGTCATTCAATGACTCTGGTCCTTGGGAATGAAGGATATAAATTCAACAGATTTAAAATCTCTAACAAATATCCCAACGTTTAAGGTTTTACAAAAGTATTTATTTAGTTCATAAAACGACACCCCACCCCTAAGCCTTCATCCATGCATTTTCATGACCACATCCTGTTCTGTGGCTTCTTTTATGGCCCAAATCGTATCATGTTTCTTGCTGGAGTTGATGCAACTGAAAATAAACAAAATCACAACTGGGCAGGTCAACAGACCACCCCAATACCAAACACAATACCATCCAATGGACAAATAAAATGTTGGTTACAGAAGTGCAACAACAGAGAGAACGTCTCAGGAGCACGGCTCACTGGTGGCGGCGGCTATGTTAGCATTTCTTTCTGCCTCGAGTTCAGAAACCAGCTGGACTATCTCAGGGTGACTGAATTTTCCTGCAAGGCAAGAAGACAAAAAAAAAAAGATAAGGACGAGAGAATACATCAGTTTCTCCAGCCTGACCCCAGGCCTTGTCAGGGGTTCAGTTCTGTGATCTGACCTGTGCTTTTCCTCCAGTGCAAGACACAATTCCAGATCCTTCTTTCTGATTCGGAGAGGGGCCTCAGAAGACCACCTGCAGCTTGTTCTCATCACCCCAGATGCCACTGAGCATAGAGATGAGAATGGGGCAAAGAGCTGCCAATTAGATGGAACCAGCAGAAACCTGGCCAGGCAGCCTCTGATGAAGGAACTACAGGGAAACTCGGAACACTCAGTGCAGTGAATTTTAATCTCAACTCAGGGACAGGAAGTCACTCTCTCCTTCCAGGTCCAAGTTGCTTCAGTAAAATGTGGAGTTTCAACTAGATGACCCTTTCCAGCGCCCACAGTTTTTATTTTCCTAGTACTTTCACGGTTTTGTTTTTTTCATTGAGAATGTGTCAAAATAGAAGGTAAGCATGTTAAAATGCAGAATACCACATACATAACCTGTATTTTAGTTACATTATTGGTGGAAAATGCTGTCTTAGGACGCAACCATTGCTTATAATATGATTGGCAAACCTTTTCTGTAAGACTCAAATACTTTAGGCGTTGTGAACTTCTGTCTCTGCTGCAAATTACTAAACTCTGTTGTTGTAGCACAAAAGTAGTACAGAAAATACATAAAGAATGAGTGTGGTTGTTTCAACAGAACTTTATCTACACAGCACAGCAGCCAGTTTGGCCCATGGGCCATAGTTTGCTGAGCCCCAGTTTACAACACAATTCTATTTAACTGAAGTCAAACATTTTTCAGCATCACCTGTATCAAAGACAGATGAGACTGAGCTGGTCTTGGCCCTCAAACAGCTTATTAAAAGACGGGGTGAGCAAGTGAGGGTCTGGGAAGCGAACCGAGGAGGAGCGTCATTAAGGAGAACACGTGTCAGCCTGTGACACACTCTGGCGCGCTCCCCTCCAGGGAGCCAGGAACCCCGGCCACTGCCCCAGCCGTCACCAGCACAGGGTGCTCAGCTCCCCACCCTGGAAACTGCACCGAAACGAAGACAGCCAAGGCTTATTGCCAGGTATGATTCTAAGCACTTCACACGAATTAACCACTTTATCCTCAACCCTATAAAGTAGATTCTGCAATTATCCGCATTTTTTAAAAATAAGTAAACTAAGGCCCTGGCCAGTTGGCTCAGTGGTAGAGCTTGGGCCCGGCATATGGAAGTCCTGGGTTCGATTCCCAGTCAGGGCACAAAGGAGAAGCGCCCATCTGTTTCTCCACCCCTCCCCCTCTCCTTCCTCTCTATCTCTCTCTTCCCCTCCAGCAGCCAAGGCTTCATTGGAGCAAAGTTGGCCTGGGTGCTGAGGATGGCTCCATGGCCTCTGCCTCAGGCACTAGAATGGCTTAGATTGCAGTGGAGCAACACCACAGATGGGCAGAGCATTGCCCCCTAGTGGGCATGCCAGTGGATCCCCTTGGGGCACATAAGGGAGTCTGTGTCTTTGCCTCCCCGCTTCTCACTTCAAAAAATACAAAAGTAAGTAAGTAAATAAATAAATACAAAGGAAACTAAGCCCAGAGTCAGGGTAAGTAATTTATTGGAGGTCACCAAGATTTTATGTGACAAAACCAGATTCAAACCCATGCAGTCTGACCCCAGGTCTGTGCTATGAAGTGCTACAATGACAACGGTATGGTGACTTCAGTTATTTGGGGTTTTCAGTTATAATGGATCTTTCCACATCAAACGGATGCTTTCACATCCGTTATCTCTTGTGAATCTCAAAACCAAGCTCTCACTTAAATAGGGTATTATATTTTCCATTTCTCGGAAAGGACACAGAGAAGTCAGGAGACTGTCCAGGGCCGCAGCTCGTGGGTGCGACTGTGAACCTGGTGCTCAAACTCCAGAGCAGCAGTGCGCTCCTGCACCAGACCACTTGCCCACGAACCCCACCATTTTCTATTTAGACACTCCATGTGGAACCACCAGAGGAGGGTCAGAACAGTGGATTCACTAACATGACGCTATTTCCTATACTGGAGGAAGCCGAACTAGAACGATGCCTCCTGAAAACGCAGAGCACCTGCTGTGGAATCATAGAAGTCCTGCAGCCTCCCGGGTCTGCTCTCCAGGGCTTCGTACTCAGACGCCTGAAGAATCATCTCACATTGGTCCAGCTGCTTCACGAATTTGGCTTCTGCAGTAGACTGGGTCTCATACTCCTATGTAAAGGGACAATTGCAGCAGCATGATTAGGGCCTCATGATAGGGTAATCCAGGAAAATTCAGGTTCTGGTACCTGAAACCAGAGTCACAGCTAAAAGGACATTCTGAATTGGCCACATTTCCACACTGTGTACAAACCCTCTCCAGAGAGGCTTCACCTGCCATTTCACTCCATGTGACAGGGCTGTGCTCTCAATCCCACATCCCACTTTCAAGTGAATTTCTAGTTTTCTCGTTTAATGTTGGTTCCACTCACACGTGGGATCTCTGCCCTTACTTTCTAGCCAGGGAAGCCTTCAGTCCCTCTGGGGTGAGGCTCTGGAGGACACAGGATCTGTGACTCCCCATGCTGTGATGTGTGTGTGATTGTTGGTGGCAGGGAGGTGGTGAAGGTAGGGACAGGGAACAGAGTTATCAGTCCCTCCCGCCTCAGTGCAGACCTGAAACAAAAAGCTGCAGGAGGGTCTTTTTCTTTTTTAATTTTATTTACTGACTTCAGTGAGAGAGGAAGGAAGAGAAAGAGCAAGAGAGACAGGAACATCGAGCTGTCCCTCTATGTGCCCTGACTGGGGATCGAACCGGCAACCTCTGCACTTCAGGCCAACGCTCTAACCAACCAAGCAATCCAGCAGGGCAGGAAGTTTGTTTCTCAGAGCATGACATATGTCACACAACCACAAGTCCCAATTAATACAATACAGAATCATTCTCCTATTAAACTCATAGTGTTCCCAACTGGTTTTCCTGCAAAGTTCCCATTTGTAATTCTACCCCAGGTGTGTTCAGATAATTAACCTGTCATGCTTCCTTGTCAGGATAACATGATGTGAATTGCTAAAAATTTCTTGGTTTTTATTAAATGCCTTATTCTTATAAAAGCAGCTATTTTAGTTTTGATAGAGCTTTAAATTGTGCAGGGAAATCATTTTAATACAAAGCCAAATACATTTTGTTTTATTTCAAAGGCACTTAGGAATAAGTACATTTACATGTTAATTTATATTTATACTTATATATTTATATTTAATAAATTTAAATTCATCATTTAACAAAAATAAATAGAATACTCTAAGTACAGCAGTCAAGTATCAACTACAGTTACCTGTAGAACTAAGATTAAATGAGGTTTACAAAGCGAGGGGTTACAGTATGTCTTGGTTAAATGTTTGTAGATATGGAACAACTATAAAAAAAATAGGAGGAGAATGGAGATAGCAAAGACGAACAATTTTTTGAACTGTTCTTAACGATCAGAATTGATCGTGGTAGTACATACAATTGTTATTCTGAGATGGGTGCTGGGCAATGAGATAAAGGCTACATAACCAGGATCCCTGGTGAAGAAGAAAGGATATGCACCAGAATAATACAAGACACTAAGTACAAATTGTGCAGTACTGAATTGGAATTGGAGATATCACTATGAACTCACAGGTATTTTATAAGTACATACATATCCCAGCTCGGTCCATTAAGAAGCACAGAAATTATAATGAACTCAGTAGCAATGAGCATCCCTAGTGCCCATTATATGGTGTTGAAACAACATTTCTTCATTTTAAAACAGAGAAAAAAAACAAAACAGGTGGTCTAGCCAGACCATGTTCAAGATGGATGAGGCTGGAACACCCTGCCATTCCTGCTACCAAGAAGGCAATCAGGGTCCAGTGTTTTTACCACACCTTTACTGCATGACCTGCAACCAGAGAGTAGATGAGGGAGAAGCTACAAAATGAAAATGAAATAAAAACATTAGATTACCATTCTGCAACCCCAGAGCATTAAGGGATATAAAAGCATCAAGAAAACCCGGATATATGTGTCACGTGATAAAAGAATCCAACACCACCTATAGTTTTGCCAAAGGATCCAATCTGAATTTGATCCAACCTCTGGATGCAGCTGCCAGGCTGCAGAAAATGAGGAACACAATCTGCATCATGAGTGAGCAACTGGCAAAAGTCCAAACGATGAGAATCTCGACTATAGGCCAAATGGGAGTCTTCAACAAAAACTTGTAACAAAGAGAAAGGGGGAGTGGGAATTGTAGATTAAAGGATATTTAAACATATTTATCTTTTTTTTTTTTTTTTTTGTATTTTTCTGAAGTTTGAAACGGGGAGGCAGATAGACTCCCACATGCGCCCAACCGGGATCCACCCGACATGCCCACCAGGGGGCGATTATCTGCCCATCTGGGGCGTCGCTCTGTTGCAACCAGGACCATTCTAGCGCCTGAGGCAGAGGCCACAGAGCCATCCTCAGCGCCCGGGCCATCTTTGCTCCAATGGAGCCTCGGCTGCAGGAGGGGAAGAGAGAGACATAGAGGAAGGAGAAGGGGAGGGGTGGAGAAGCAGATGGGTGCTTCTGTGTGCCCTGGCCGGGAATCGAACCCGGGACTCCTGCATGCCAGGCCAATGCTCTACCACTGAGCCAACCAGCCAGGGCCTACTTTTTTTTTAATGAGACATATTAAACTAAAATATCTATGGATGAACATCTTTGTGAGAAAACCATAAAGAAATTCAAGTGACCACTATGAAAATTAGGGGTCATGTTGGTTCCAGGTAGAAAAAGAGGTTTCTGCGGAAAATGGTCAAGTCCCAAATCGTGACGTGGATGGCAGTTACAGGGAAGCTATCCTTCTAATAACTCCCTATGCTATACATTGGTTTTTGTGTAGTTTTCTGTATTTAATAAGAAGAGTTTTTAAATAGTAAGAATAGCCACGGACAATGAGTAGGGCCTTGCTGAGCTGAGGATTCTATGGATACTTAGGTGAGGCTGGCCAGTAGGCTGCTGGGTTTGAGTCGGGAGCTTAGGAGGAAGACTGTTGAGAATATAGGGAACAGTCAGCCGTGGTCACTGAACCCGGAAGTGTGAAGAGAAGACGCCAAGGACAGAGGCCCTGAGAGGGGACACAGAACCTGGAGTTTCTGCAGAGATGGGCCAAAGAGGAGTACTTGAAGAAACACAGACAGAACAGCCAGAAGGGTGTAGAGAAAATCAGGAGGGAGCAGTGTCACAGAGCAGAGGGGTGCGAGAACTTCAGCAACAAGTGGCAGCATCTCCTATGCAGCCAGCATGCTGCGTGGCACAGGGACAGGGAAGGTGGCCGGGAGCCACACAGAGGCAGTCTGAGTCCTCAGCGAGAGCAGCGCAGGGGGAGCTGTGAGCAGACAGCAAGGCCGTAAACAACGCCTTACCTATTTGGTCACGAAGGGAAGTAGGAAAATGTGGCATCCAAAGAGACTTATTTCAACATAGGGTTGTATGAATAGATTTACAAGGCTTATCAGAGCTCGAAAAGTTCCCATCGGACTATTTCCGTTTTCTTGATAAAAGAGGAAAGATTATTTACTATAAAGCTGAAGGAGAATGGCAAAGCAGGTGGTTAAAGAAAGTGATGGACAGCTGATGTGGGTCCAGAGACAGGGAGGTGATGACAGGGAGGTGACGGGGCCCACTGAGCAGTGCCAGCAGCGCCGAGGCTCAGCCAAGTCTGAAGACCTGGACGCGTGGTGACTCCGTTCCTCAGGCAGGGATGAGGGGTCCCCCCATCAGCACTCCGCAGCTTTCAGGGACAGGGGAAGACAACGACTGAAACGGCTCAGGCTGGGGTGTGTGGAGCAACAGAAAAACTGGGGGCCCGAGCAGGGAAGAGGCCCAGGTTCTAGGCCCAGAAGATGGAGGACTGACGGGAAGAGGAGGGAAGAAAAGGAGAGGAAGATGAAAGTTCTTCCCTCTCCACTGGGGAAGGCTGGCCCTGCGGAAGTGTGGATCTCTGTGAAGTCTGTCCCTGCATCTTCCATCTGCCACCTCCGAGTGACACGCACTCCAGGATCCAGGATTCCTGTGCTGCTCCGTATCTACTCCCCAACAACATACTGTACCCACACTTCAAAGGACAGAACAGGGAGACCTTTACAAAGAGTACTGCTAACCCACTATCTCCAGCTGACTGAACTCCAGACAAAGTGTTAAGGAAACGCAGGGTGGGAACAATCCAAGGGCAGGCGGCGGTGCTCGGGGCTGGGGGCAGTTCCCGCACTGACTGGGGTTCAAAGGGATATTTCTGCAAAGCAAATGCAGGCAGTGGGGTTGGCCTCTTTCTGTGATACTTTGAGAGAGAAAAAAGAACATGTTTTCTCTTGACTTGCTGAAATCTGATTTCCTATTTCTATGGTGAAAGATAAATTATAATCAAGGATGTTTAGTTGCTTTAAACAGATGTGGCTTTCAGGGCTAGCAGCTATTTATAGTGGGAACCAGTTGTGAATAATATTGCAGAAAGCAACTAGCTGCATTTTCTATTAGTACCATTCTAAGTTCCCTGGCTACAGAATGACCATATTTTCTTAATTCCAAATCAGAACATATGGACTGGAGATAAAAGAAAAATAGAGCTTGCTATATATCAGGCAGTATTCCAATGCTTCACATATATTAATAAACTTGATTGCATATGACCCTATAAGATAGGTAAACTATTATTATTGCCATTTTATAAATGAGGCAATTACTGCACAGAAAGTTTCAGTAAGTGTCCAAGACCACAAAGCTACTAAACATAGAAACCAGTATTTGATCCTTGAAATCTGTACTAATGCACTAATAACCATGTACTAATAACATTGGGCATGAAGTATAAAAATAATTAAGTTAATAAGAGAGTTTGGCCTGACCAGGCGATGGCACAGTGGATAGAGCGTTGGACTGGGACTCAGAGGACCCAGGTTCGAGACCCCGAGGATGCCAGCTTGAGCGCGGGCTCATCTGGTTTGAGCAAGGCTCACCAGCTTGAGCCCAAGGTCGCTGGTTCGAGCAAGGGATCACTTGGTCTGTTTAAGACCCCCTAGTCAAGGCACATATGAGAAATCAATCAATGAACAACTAAGGTATCACAACGAAAAACTGATGATTGATGCTTCTCATCTCTCTCTGTTCCTGTCTGTCCCTATCTGTTCTTCTAACTCTCTCTGTCTCTGCCATTAAAAAAAAAAGTTTGTATACCAGGTTGAGTAGTATTCCCCAAAAATACATGTTTATCTGATATTTATGTATGCAATCTCATTTGGAAACAGGGTATTTGCAGATGTAATCTAATTAAGATAAATGCATAGTGGATAAGGATGGATCCTAATCCAATGACGGGTGTCCTTATAAGAGGGAGAAATTTGGGTTCAGATACAGACACAGGGAGACACCATCTGACTACGGAGGCAGAGACCGGAGCAGTGTGTCTACATGGCAGGGAAATGCCAAAGCTAGAAGAGGCATTCACCAGAAGCTGGGAGAGCCGAGGAAGGACCGTCCACCCCCAGAGCCTTCAGAGAGCATCGTCCTGCTGATACTTTGGTTTTGGACTTCTAGCCTGCAGAACTAGGACACAATAAATTTTTGTTGTTGAAGCCATCCAAGTTTGTGGTAACTTGTTATGGCAGCCCAAGGAAACTAAGAGAGTCTCTTACTTACAATAATAACTGACATGGTCCATGAATACACTAGAACTATAAACGCTTGTTCAATTAATTAACCAACATAAGCATAATGCCATAATGAAAATGCTGAACCAGGACGTGGGCCTGTGGTCTAGTTTTGTCACCCAATACCTGAGAAGCTTTGGACAAAGTAAGGCTCTTCAGCCCTTAGTCTTCTTACCCATAAAATGAGGGAGATGGAAATGGGTTTTGGTTCAGTTTTGACTTTACAATATTCTAACAATACAGTAAAAAGCCAGAGACAGAACGTAGAGGTAATTTTAAATATAGGTAAGAATACAATAAAGTAGCCACTGCACAGTATCATGTATCAGAGAGAAAGAAAGAGAATTAGTTTCCTAGGGCTGTTGTAAAAAATACCACAAACTGGGGGCATAAGCAACAGAAATGTATTGTCTCATAGTTCTGTGGCCAGGCTGGCCCCTTGTGAGGGCTGTGAGGGAAAGATCCGCTCCTTGGCTCACCGATGGCCTTCTACACGTCACACGGCATTCTCCCAGTCTGTGCGTCTGAGTCCACATTCCCCTTTGTATAGGGACACCGGTCATTTAAAGTTGATTACCTCTATAAAGGAGCCAAATAAGGTCTTACTTGAAGGTACGTATGAATTTTAGGGGACACAGTTCAACCCATACCCGAGAGAGAGAAAAAGAGTACTGCAGTGTCTTCTTTGGTGCCTCTAACAGGGCTAGGATGGTTTTCTCAGAAGACATTACAGGCTCTGCAAAGCATGAGTCCTGTCTAGAAAGAGTGATGCCCTCTATAGCAGGCTTTAACAGACACAGGGTGAGGAGAAATGGTCAAAGGAATTAGAGATAATTCTAATGTCTGAAATGTTCTTTACAAAATACTAGAATCTATGTAAACACAATAAATTAAAATAAAAAAAATATTATCAAGTATAGGTGTGTACATTTTCCCCCTTTAGTTTAATGATTTTCAGGTAATCTTAAACATCCATGTGCCCACCAGAGTGTGCACACACACACACTCACACTCTTCACTGATAAACTAATACACACTGATTCTTAACTCGTAGGCTCAGTCTGCACCTCTGGGGTCCCTCTGACCCACCCAACTGACTAACGCAGATTTCAGTCACGGGGCATGCCACTCGGTTAAGGACAGCTTAAGAGCCTGGAATAATATTTTCTATAAATAAATTTCCATAATTCTGTCTGAAAAAATGTGTTGCTACTTATTCACAGGGTCTTCATTTTCCCCCGCTGGTCCTTGATAAACTTTCCCTTTCATAGCATGTAAAGATGAAGTTCGTGTCAGAAAGCAAAAAAGCTGACAACTTTCCCCCCCATCTCAGTCATCGACATCCCACAGTATCACCAGTGAAGAAATGTAACCTTTAGGCTGTTGGCTGGCCTGGCAGCAATGATTCTAAAGGAGGAATGTCACAGTCCAGGGGGCCACTGTAACTGTCCTGAGATCTTCTTCCATCAGCTTCACCGATTCAGCCATTGACTTTTACACGGTCATACAACTGTTACCTATTTGGGGGTCACAGAGTTAATGTTCTGTGCTTTATATTTTTTCAAATACAAAGTCTTTCTAAGTGAGTGTTGTACCGTTTTTTATTTGTAAAATACTGTTGTAATTCAGTAAATTTGGCAGTAAGCTTTACTCTGCCAGTGTTGATGGCTAAGAAAATAACAGACACTGTCATCGTATCCACAGGAATTAGGCCGCCATACTTTCCATAATTAGGAGTCACAAGAGTACAAATTTTTATAAAAGCTTTTCAGGTTATGACTGTTTTTTCCAAAGAAAGCTGGTTACACCTAGTAACAGATACCATCCGAGCCAGGCTCTGGTCAGACAGCACATACTTTCGCCAGATTTAAGTTTCACAATTCTTTGACAAGGTAAGTATCAAAGACCTACAACTTCTCATCTTAAATCCTGACACCAGGACTGTTTCAGTTTTCCGTTTTTGTTTTTTTTTTTTTTAATTTTAGAAAATAATATGGCACATACAGTATCTGTTACAGAAAACCTGTAGCAGGGTGTAGGGCAGACTTGGTTGACAAACGGATTAATATTTCTACATCAAAGCATATTACTGCCTGACCAGGCAGTGGCGCAGTGGATAGAGTATCAGACTGGGATGCGGAGGACCCAGGTTCAAGACCCAAGGTCGCCAGCTTGAGTGAGGGCTCATCTGGTTTGAGCAAAAGCTCACCAGCTTGAGCCCAAGGTCGCTGGCTCGAGCAAAGGGTTACTTGGTCTGCTGAAGGCCCGCGGTCAAGGCACGTATGAAAAAGCAATCAATGAACAACTAAGGTGTTGCAATGAAAAACTAATGATTGATGCTTCTCATCTCTCTCCATTCCTGTCTGTTTGTCCTTGTCCCTGTCTATCCCTCTCTCTGACTCTGTCTCTGTAAAAAAAAAAAGCAAGCATATTACTTTCTCACCAAGGGGCTGAGTGGGGCCTCTAAACTGCCTCTGGTTGACTCAGGTAAGGTTTTGCTGCTGACCCCCATGTTCACCGCAGCATTACTCATAGTGGCCAAGACATGGAAACAGCCAAAGTGTCCCTCGACAAAGAACTGGATAAAGAAGATGCACATAATATATATATAATGGAATACTACTTGGCCATAAGAAATGGATGATATAGTGACATTTACAACAACATGGATGGACCTTGAGAACATTATACTGAGTGAAATAAGTAAATGAGAGAAAGTTAAGAACTGTATGATTTCACAAACACGTGGGGTATAAAACTGAGGCTCATGGACATAGATACCAGGGTAAGGGGGTGTGGGGAGCGGAATGGGGGAAGAGGAGGGGGAAGGGTATAAAGAGGGACAAATATAAGGTGGCAGAAAATGATTTGACTTCGGGTGATACAACATAATCAACAGTTCAAATGCTATAGAAATGTTTACCTGAAACCTATACTCTTATTGATCAATGTCAGCCTATTAAAGTTAATTTTCTAAATTAAAAAAAAAAGGATTTTGCTGCTGAATGAGTTCAAGTTGGGTCAGGATTTTGTTTTGTTTTTAACTGGCTCTCTGAACTTTGTGGAGCTGTAATTATTCTCATTTTCTGGAGGAGAATTAGGTAGAATAAAGCCAGGTAACTCCTGGAAGCGCAGGTAGCCAGGAGGTGAGATTCATCCACATCTCCCAGGCCACAAGCTCCCCTCAACAGCACATCCTACTGCCTTCAAAGGCTTACAGGTCTTGATCGACTTATGACCTATGCAACTTACGACCATTCAACTTTACAACCATAATCGCTAGCCACGACTGCTCCGCGTCTGGCAGCGCAAGCGTTGCCCAGCTGGGCGTAAGACAGTGCTGGCCAATAAAATGTTTTGTACATGTTTATATATTTTGATATGTTTTGCAATTGGGAAAATGTTTCCTATGGTATTTTTTACACC
Source organism: Saccopteryx bilineata (assembly GCF_036850765.1). Taxonomy (NCBI): domain Eukaryota; kingdom Metazoa; phylum Chordata; class Mammalia; order Chiroptera; family Emballonuridae; genus Saccopteryx; species Saccopteryx bilineata. Next base: position 21,341,136 of record NC_089501.1, read on the forward strand.
TGTATTTTGTAATTTTGTATGTTTTGTAAATATTAAACCAGTTGTACTGGTAATGCAGTAAAATAAGAAACAAAATGGTGTAGAGATGATACAAATGGCATAAAATGAACAAAGAAAATTATGATATGTAACAATGAAAGAAAATTATCATAAAATATGACTTAAAGATTTTTATAACATCATTTCACAGTACTGTACATATAGCCTACTCAACTTATGACCAAATCATGTTACGACTGGTCTGTCGGAACCAATCGTGGTCGTAAGTCGAGCACCAACTGTATTTCATCCCATAATGCAGCTCAATCATAGAAACAACAGCACACTGCAGACCCTCAGCACTGAGGGAAACGGCGTTTTAGGAGAAATGTCTGCTCAGGGTTTCGATCTGGGTACTTCCCATTTGTTCCCTCTTGCCAAGTCAAGGAAAGACAGAACCCAGCACACAAGTGGGAGGACTCTGGGGGGGGGGGGGGGACAGCTCCAGCAGCTTTGAGGCTCAGGCAGAGCAAAGCAAGGTGGGCCTGAGGGTGTGAAAGAAAAGATGAAGATCAGGCTCTGGGGCAGGAGGAGGGAGGAGGCTCTGATGAAACGTGAGAAGCGAGAGTGGGAGGCAGAGCGTCCCGGGTCAGAGTGGGGCTGGGGCTCCAGCAGGAACGCCCACTGGGTGGGGTGGGCGGGAAGTGAGGGCTGCAGTAGACAGGGTTTGTTTCCTTTTCTCTTCACAAATGAGAAACAGCACTGGGAGGGGCAATGGGCACACTGGTGTCCTGTGCCCCCTGCCTTCAGCCAGCTGCCTGCAGTCGGGCCCTCAGCAGCGCTGGGAAGGGAACGAACGCCGAGAGCCCATTCTGTGCCGGGCATCATGGTGGTACTGCACCTTGACCTCACGTGGCCCTAACAACCCGTCACCGGTTCATAGACGCGCACGTGTCCAAGGTCACTAAGCCGGGGAGTGGTGAGGGGTAAGTCAACCCAGTTCTCAACCACCCAGAGCCCACGTTGCTTTCAAGGACCCAAGGTGGGTGGGGTGGGCATGGGGTGGGGCTGACAGCAATGTATCAGGAAACCCAGGCGGTGGGTCAGGATCAGTGCCAGGAACTATGGTGACAAGGGAAACTGGAGGGAAGAAAAAATATATTAGCCATGAGAAATGCCTGTAGTAGCTGAGAGGTAAGAAACAGGCACGAACCAGAGAGTTAGAGACAGCTTATTAAGATAATACAATTTAACGAAAATGGTGATGAAGCATATAAATTCAATCACAATAACTAAAAGCAACCCATCATATATACTTACTTCCCACAGTTCATAGAGCTCCTTGCCGAGATCCTTTGAGAGAAGCTGGGTTAGCTGCTTCATAGCTTCCTGAAATATCAAACCATTATTTTAATCACATTCACATTTAAACTCATTTACAAAAGTTAAGCACTGGGCTCAAACTCTTACAAATAACTTCCAAAGGAGCAGCAGAATATTGGACAGTACTCATGGCTTACAACTAGAGCAGCTGTATACATCAAATAAGAAAGCACATTTATTTATATAAGCACCACTAAGGACTTATTTTGTGGCCTGCAGCACACCACACTCAAAAATGGACAACGAGGAGGGTGTGAGATGCTTATAGAATATCGAACGGGAGGCCAAAGGTTTTATATCCTGTGCATGAACCTAACTCACGATGCCCATATCCATTTCACTTGTAAACATTCTAGAATCTAACACAAACCTGTGAGTGGGAAGAACAGGAAAGTAACACTGAATCAAAAATCTCAAAGAAATGTTTGTACACTATTATATCAGTTTTCTATTAAAGTTTTTATTGCAAAATATCAAACACTACACAAAAATATGCAGTTAGTGTCACTAACCGAGGAAATGACATGTTAGCATCTTGTAGGCTAATAGACTGATAGGCTGAAAGGGATCTTGGAGGGTAGTCAGCCAAACTGTCAACGACAAGTGTGTGAAGCCTTCAACATCGTCACTGAACACTTCTTGTCCTCCCTCCATAAACATGCCCGGCGGGGGGCCTCAAGAGGTGGGACCTGAGCAGCACTAACAGAAAGTACTTTGTCTGGCTGAAACTGTCCCTGCAGTTCTTCCACTGTGCCTCCGTCTCCTCCAACTCTCCTCCCTCTCCCAAGCACAACGTCACACAGGTGGCCAGTGATCCTGCTGGGTCCAGGAATGGCCATGTTAAGTCAAACCAGTCACTCGCGGTTCACCTGCATGATTTGTCCAGCAGAGGGTGGGGGAGGGAAGCCACAAACAGAAGCCCAAGAGAGTCAAAATCCAAAGAAAAGTGGAGATAAGAGATTGAGAGAACAGAAAGTGGTCAGTAGTCATTTTTAGTTTCTGAAATCCCAGGATTCACCCTCATTCCCACTGCTTCCTTCACTTCTGTGTTGCTCCAGTGTCCTTCTAAAATATCCCGTTTGGGGAGCATAAGGTCTGCAAGTTACTCTCAAATGGCTTCAAATTCCTTGACCATCTTCATCCTATACCTCTTAATCTGCTTCAGTTCTAACCAGAGGTTGGGCGCCTTGAAAAGAATATGATTCTAAGAACCACTTTTGGCAAATGGTTACATAAAAGTGGCAGAAGTCTTATATAAAATCAAAAAATGAATTAGGGAAAAGCTGTGAAAATAAATATGGACATCTGTGTGTATATTTATTTATTACTGGGAGGAAAAATGATGTTATAGAATACAGCCTCTTCTAGAGCAAAACATATCTGCCAGTGTCAACAATCTGTCCCTGTACATAGTAACATCATTATCTTTATTTTTTTTAGTTTTTATTTACTCAGCTTGAGAGAGAGAGAGAGAGAGAGAGAAGGGGAGAGGAACAAGAAGCATCAACTCCCATATGTGTCCTGACCAGGCAAGTGCAGGGTTTCGAAACGGTGACCTCAGCATTCTAGGTCGACACTTGATCCACTGTGCCACCACAGGTCAGAACGGCTATCTTGAACGGCTTGTAGCATCATACCACCCTTAAGAGACATGAAATTTAGATTATTTTACACCTGCACTATCCTTTGTTTGTTTTTCATAAATCTTGGCAAAATACTTGAGAAAATATTTTACATTTTCAAAAATTAAAGGTCTCTTTATAAACAGTTCATCTTTCCACTATTCTAGACACACAAGTTTGCCTATTGCTTTTGTTTGAAAGAATGAACTGAGTAACATATATGTACAGGTATATCAAAAGCTGAATTTTTAGAATACAAACATAAAAGTCCTGCTTTGACAGATGATTTTATTCCATTTAAGATTATGCACCCAGCATGACCGGGCGGTGGCGCAGTGGATAGAGAGTCGGACTGGGATGTGGAGGACCCAGGTTCAAGACCCCTAGGTTGTCAGCTTGAGCGTGGGCTCACCTGGTTTGAGCCACCAGCTTGAGCCCAAGGTCGCTGGCTTGAGCAAGGGGTCACTCAGTCTGCTATAGCCCCTCCCCCCCCATCAAGGCACATATGAGAAATCAATCAATGAACAACTAAGGAACCGCAACAAAGAATTGATGTTTCTCACCTCTCTCCCTTCCTGTCTGTCTGTCCCTATCTGCCCTTCTGACTCTCTGTCTCTGACACACAAAAAAAATTAATTAAAAAAAAGATTATGTACCTAGCACTCCACGTAGTTACTGGTGTGTCACCTGACCAGGTGGAACAGAATGCAGCCACTAGCCTCCGTATGCTAGACACTATACATCTATACATGCAGCTTAGGACTGAAATCCAAATACCGACTCATTAATAAACTTCCTGTTGATTGAAATCATCACGCCCATTAAAAAATGTAACAGATAAACAAGTATATTGTTACTCTCTTCCTGAAACTGAGCAACAATTTTATGGATCTAAAGTCACGGAAAGCGTTTGTTATTACGCATTCAGAACTGCATTTTGAGACCTCTTAGGTCATCAATATTCCTTGTTTGGCAGCATAAGCCACACAATCATGCCAACCTTTCTAAATCAACTCTCGGAAATCAACACCACAAAGGTCCAGGGTACGTGGCCGAAGATGCTAGATTTTCCCTTCCTGATGGTGAGCTTGGCCACCCCCACTGCCATATTTTTTTGCCTCGTTCACACATAGATTTAGTAGAGAGATAATCTCTCTAGCTTCTTCCTGTTAGCAAAGTGTGTCAAGAATCTGCCTAAAGTTCTGAGCTGAATGACGCTTTCAGCAAATATCTTGTGTCAGTTTTGCGAAAAGCACTCAGAAAGCATTATTCACCATTCACACACCATTAGTGAGGCTGAAGAGCGAACTATCAGTTCAGATGGGTTTGAAACCGACTGGCCAATTACTAGCTGTGGAACCCCGAGCAAGTTACTTAACCTCTTCGTCCTCCAGGCTTCTCACCTGTGAAATGAGGTTAATAATAAAACCTACCTGAAGGCTTGTGTGTGGATTAAACAGTCTAAATATAGAAAGTGTTTATTCGCTGGCACATATTAATTACTCTACAAACTGTCCACCATATTTCTCACTGTTTTCCATTTTGCCAAGTGCACTCCCATAATAGTTTGGTTCTTCTCCTCTTAACCTCTTAGTTCTTTAGCAACTTTCACCCATGCAGATCCACGTACTGTGACTCTGCTGTCCTAAAGGTTTTCCTTTTACAAAGGAACATAACCTGCCAGTGCTGCACTCCGGCCTCAGGTTCCATCCCACTGGCTCTGATGATCCCTACCAGGCGTCCTCCACTGACTTGGGTTATAACAGAAAGTGTATTATACCCTGCTTAGGAAGGGGTCAGACTACAAGTATTGCCTTGACCCCTAAATTTTCTCTTGTACACCCTCATCCTCCCTTTCCTCCAAACACTGCTCTCCTCCAAAACAATCAGCCTCCCAGGCTTACCAAATAATTTTCCTCCCTCCTTCTGTTTAAAGCCTTCCTGATGCAGTTGGCAAATGAGACTCCCTGCTTCTCATTATGTGCCTTCCACCTCGAGCCAAGAAACCCTCATTAATTATCTGAATGCATGGTTCAGACATCCACGTCTTATTCATAAACACCATCTGCATAAAGAGCCCAGCTCCTTCTCTGTTCCCAAATCCTACCCAGCAACGGGAAGAGGCAATGGGATATCGGCGCTCTCCAAGCCTTTGGTTTCTTGTCCAAGAACTTGTGGTTCTTTAAGATATTTCCCTGTCCCTTCTGATTATATTTACTCTCCTGTGGACCAGGAGTGGGGAGCAGTGAGGAGGCTTAATGAGGCTGGAAAGGTGTTTCATCACTGCCGGGATACAGAGACAGGAAGACAGCCACACTCTGTCTGCTGGTTCAGGTCTGCTCCAGGCCCCCCATGGAGGTCCGGACCCAGCTCCTATCAGGACAGCAGCAGGTCTTCTCTCATCTCCAGGAGCTGGGGACCCTTCCCAGGGACTGCTCTCCTTCTGCAGAAGGTTATGGAGTGAGCCTCAGAGTCACTGTACCTGCACAGGGACAGTTTGTCCTCTCTTCTTCCCATGTCGCTTTATGGTCTTTGATTATCCTCTAGTATTTCAGTACACGATTTCTTGTCCACAATGCCTGCATGCACCCTTGAAAAAACTATCATATATCCTGAAATAAGCTGTATAATTAAGGAAGTTTTCCCCATTCTTTTTTCTTTTTTTTTTTTTTTTTTTTTTTTTTTTCATTTTTCTGAAGCTGGAAACAGGGAGAGACAGTCAGACAGACTCCCGCATGCGCCCGACCGGGATCCACCCGGCACGCCCACCAGGGGGCGACGCTCTGCCCACCAGGGGGCGTTGCTCTGCCCATCCTGGGCGTCGCCATGTTGCGACCAGAGCCACTCTAGCGCCTAGGGCAGAGGCCACAGAGCCATCCCCAGCGCCCGGGCCATCTTTGCTCCAATGGAGCCTTGGCTGCCGGAGAGGAAGAGAGAGACAGAGAGGGAAAGCGTGGCGGAGGGGTGGAGAAGCAAATGGGCGCTTCTCCTGTGTGCCCTGGCCGGGAATCGAACCCGGGTCCTCCGCACGCTAGGCCGACGCTCTACCGCTGAGCCAACCGGCCAGGGCTCCCATTCTTTTTTCTATGTCTTAAGTCAATTAACATCGTCTGGTTTAGGGCTAATTCTTTTCTGTAACTCAGTATTTTCAGCTAATTTGTTTCTTTTCATTTATTTATTTATTTGTTTATTTTAGCGAGAGAGAAAGAGAAAGAGAGAGAGAATTCCTCCACGTTCTGGCTATTTTCACTGTTTTAATAAAAGCCATGCTATCCATGCCTATGCTAATTAGAATTGAAACCAACATAGTTTTCTGTCCCTATGTTAAACAAGGCCAACAACAGACATACTTTCCAGTTCTTGTGTTAAACAAGGTTGAGAACAACAAAAACCAGTTGGCTCTTACTCCAGGGAAATACTTGCATCTGGAAGCTTAGACTGTAAACCACTCGACACAGAGCAAACACTAACAGCTTACTCTTCAAGACTGTCTTTAAGATTCTACCTCAGCAGTTACACCAATGGAAGGTTACTGTGTCCTAAGCTCTGTGCTCTCTCAAATAGCTGCCTATCTTGTAAGATCTACTTAAACATCCTCTAGCCCGGGCTCTAAATGTCCTCCCCTGACATTCCCTTCCCTTCTGGAAACACGAAGACACCATCCCGGGGGTGCACTCCCTAACGCTAATAGGTCTAACAAACTTAGCTTGGCTTCAGCAGCAGGTTTTCCTGGTGGTCTCTTGTGGAGTCGATAGTCAACACTGACCTCTTCCCGCCTATGCTTTTCTTCTTTGGGGATGTTATCTGCTGGTGCTATGTCCCCAACGATGCACTCTGCCATATCGTGAACCAGGGCCAGGCGTACACATCTGACCAGGCAAGAAATAGTGAATAATTATACAGAATTATACTCACTACAAACTCCTTCTCTACACTATTTTGAAGTTACATAATTTATTTTTCTTTCACCACCCTCAGAGTATTTTAATACCGTATTTTCTAAAGTAACTATATTATGCCAACCATCAATAGTTCTGAATCATTAATATTCAACACAATACATGAGAATACAGAGGAAATTGTTAGCCTGTATTTTTACAAAATGGCTCGTTTCTCAAATATCACTTTAAAAGATTGAAACTTCAGATTACAAAGCCAGGAAAGATGATGTGGTTATAGCATTATTTACAAACACAAAATTCAGAAAGAGGCATTTCCCCATATACTAGTTGAGATGTCAAAATGAGGCCCTCTATGGAAAAATAAATAGAGTTGGATAGACCTGGGTTCAAATCCAGCAACCAACATTTATTAGCTGTGTGACCTGTGCCACGTTACTTAATTTCTTTAAATGCTAAAGTTTGATCAGCCTTTATTTTATCATCTGTAAAAAAAAGATAATACTTCATAAGGTTGGCATGAAAATTAAATTTGATAATTTATGTTCTTGGCACATGTTGATCATATAACAAATGGCTAGAATTATTAGTGATAATGAATAGTGTTTAGGATAATCAAGTCAAAACAATGAAGTTAAGTCATGAGATAAATGCCCAAAGGGCCAGTGTTTCAGATTCCTACTATTAGCAAGGCAGCACAAGGCCTGACCAACTCCTAGTAGGTGCCCTGCCCCGCCTGCAGTCTCTCCTGCATCCAGTTAAAATACCAAACTGGCCCTGGCTGGTTGGCTCAGCGGTAGAGCATCGGCCTGGCGTGCGGGGGACCCGGGTTCGATTCCTGGCCAGGGCACACAGGAGAAGCGCCCATTTGCTTCTCCACTCCCCCCCCCCTCCTTCCTCTCTGTCTCTCTCTTCTCCTCCCGCAGCCAAGGCTCCATTGGAGCAAAGATGGCCCGGGCGCTGGGGATGGCTCCTTGGCCTCTGCCCCAGGTGCTAGAGTGGCTCTGGTCACAGCAGAGCGACGCCCCGGAGGGGCAGAGCATCGCCCCTGGTGGGCATGCCGGGTGAATCCTGGTCGGGCGCATGCGGGAGTCTGTCTGACTGTCTCTGCCCGTTTCCAGCTTCAAGAAAGATAAAAAAACAAACAAACAAAAAAAAAAACCAACTGCTCTTAGGTTCATCTCTCTTCGACACCATGTTCATCCCCCAGTTTGTCAAAAAACTCAGTTCCACCCATCTACAGAACAGCAGGGCTCCTCAGACTCCCTAATGAAACTCTGCTGAAATTAAATTCATTTACTCATCATTTCCAAAGTAAACCTTCACTTTCCTGCCATCAGGGCTTGTTTCTATGCCCTTCCCTCTGCGAGTTGAGCCTTGTACTTCTCCACCTACTCAACCCTTCAGACTCATCCCAGATTCTACCCCCTCCATTAAAATCACCCAAGGGCAGGTGCTCTCTCCTGTAGGAGTATGGTGAGAATTTTCTAGCATAACTTATTTTTGAAGCCACTTTGGGTCTGTGTACTTCATTGAATATTTATTAAATGTCTTACATTGCCAGGAAAGTTTGTCCTGTTCTCAAAGAAGTAAACACTGTTGATCGCCTACAAGAAGAGGGAATATTTCCTTCTGGGTTTTATCTTGTACATACCACTCCGAAAAGACACCCCGCTAAAAGGGGCTAGATAAATGTACATAGTGCGGCCCTGGCCAGTTAGCTCAGCCAGTTAAGAGTATCATCCCAAAACAATAAGGTTGCGGGTTCGATCCCCAGTCGGGGCATACATGGCAAGCAACCAAAAAATGTACAAATAAGTGGAACAACAAATGTTTCTTTAAAACAATAAAAATTAAGTTGACCAGTTGGTTGGAGTGTTCCCCCAGAACAAAGAGGTTGCCGGGTTCAATTTCCCGGTCAGGGCACACACTGGAGCAGCTCGATGTTCCTGTCTCTCTCTCTCCCTGCCTCTCTCAAAAAAGAAAAAGAAAAAGAGATAAATAAAAAATTTTTAAAGTAACATAGTATACTAATACAATGATAGAATGGACATAACACACTCACTTCAAAGGCCCTGGAAACCCTAAAACCACACTTAGGTTTCCCTGAGACCAAGGTGGGCTCTTCCACCTTCCCAAGAGAAAGCCCAGAGTGCAATTAACAACTGAAGCAATCAACACGCACAGTTCCCCTTCCTACATCCTGAAATCTCAAATAATTTTTCTTTACGTATCAACAAACCTACAAGAATCTGACACAGGCCTCAGTCATGAAAAGTGGTGCATAGTCATGGAGCAGAGAACCTACGTACCAAGCAGCCAAGTTCACAGCTTACCGGTCTTTGTCAAGATGATCATCTTTGGTCACCAGAGCCATAATCGCCATCCTGTACATGTGATCTGATACACTCTCTGGCTTCTCGACATTTCTGTATACCCAGCCAGTTCGTGGGACTCTCTGATGCAAATGAAGAAGAGAAAGAAGTGTATAAAAAGAAATATTTTAACTATAACTCTCTGCCATGCTCTTCAAAAGTTCAAGGAATAAGGCACAGAAAAAGGGTAATGATTCCAGGCTATATTAAAAAAAAATTAACCAAAATGATGGACTTCTGGAATCAAATAAACCAGAGAGGTTAGAAAATGAGAAGGGGTCCAGGAATAATCCACAGTATACAATACAAAAGTCTGACAGTCAAATCAATCTGTGCTGTGTAAATTTCAGGCCAAGTACAAATCCCTTAGAAATAAACACAAAAGTGTAAAGTAGCTTATTTTTCCTAACTACAGGGCTTAGGAAGTTGTGCCTTCCAACAACCCTATTAGACAGACACAAGTATAAAACACTTGGTGAGAGGTCTGAACTTGAACAAGTGTCAGCCTTCCAAATTCTGAAGCGGAAGGGATAAGGGCATTTCTAATGACTTTTATTAACAACATGGTGAGATCTTGTGAGATTGCACTTCCTCCTCAGAAGTCTGTACGTCTTAAGAATCTTATGAAAAGCAGTAATAGTGGCAGGAAACAGATTATCTTGGAGATTGAATTCGGAGAAATGCAGCAAAATCACTAACGGAGCGGCGGCGGGGGAGGGGCCCTGAACGTGACGTCACTCCAGGGTGTCCTACCTAAAATCCTGTTAGAAACAGAAAGGCTCGTCATTTCCGCAAGCAACTGTGGGACAGACTTGGGGCGCTCCACTCAACACCTGCCGGACCCACGGCTGCTCGGGAGCCCACCCACTCGCCCAGTCGGGGGGCCGTTTGCCCCAAATGTGCAAGTCCTCGGCACAGGCGCGGGCCAGGCCGAGGGTCGCGCGGGTCGTCGCGCCGGCCGCTCCGCCGAAACCTCCGGCGGCCCCTGGCTGCCCTGGGCCGAGCCTCCCGACACCGGTACTCCGCGGTAGGGACGCCCCCGGCCAGCTCGGCCGAGCCTAGCAGCCCTGGCGCGCCGCACCCGCCGGCTCGCCTCCCGTCCGCCAGCGCCGCGCCAGTCGGAGGGTGTTTCCCTCCCCGAAGCCGCGAGCGGCAGGGCGGATGGAGCCGAGGGAGCCGCCCGGCGCGCAGCCCCGCCGCGCGCGCTCACCTTGAGCTGCCCCACCAGCCGCAGGAACTGCAGCAGGCTCCGGGCCCCGCGGCCGGGCAGGGCCACAGAGGAGGCCGAAGCCATGCGGGCCCAGACCGCGACCGGCCAAGCGGCGGCGTGGCAGCGCCTGGAGCTCCGCCCCTTTCTCTCGGGCCCTCCTCTTTCCCCGCCCCTCCCTGCCCTTTCTTCTCCCGTTTCCTTCTCTTCTTCTTCCTCCTTCTCCGCTTGCTCAGGCAGGTTTTCCCAGACCCTCCTGTCCTGTCTCCCACCTTACTGTGCTTGGTGACTGTCCCTTGGGCATGGCACTATCCATGCCAGACGCAGACAAGTCTTGGCACGAACCAGGCACTCATTATTTGTTTGCTAAACTCCATCAAACTTTTCAAAGGATCGCAATTCCCCAGGGGGAGGGCGGGGGTGTGTTTGGAGAAGGAGGAGAAATTCAGCGTCTGGTTGAGGTCAAGACTAGGAACTCTACTGAGTAAAGATGGGCAAACTGTAAATATTTGAATAGAGGTACAAGGAAAGTACTTTGAAGGGGAGAAATTAATTAGGAATGACAAAAGTGCCGGTAGGAATTTGGGGTAAATCATAGCTATGGACTTTGGAGACAGAGGTAAATGGGCCTGAGAGTGAAAACAGTCCCAGGATGAAACCGTGACTTCCCTTAACACCTCAAGTGCTGAGGAACCCCCTGCCCCTCAAGAGTTGGTCAGGGTGTGTCTCAACCATCTGTCCTAATTCCTTCAACAGTCATTGGACAAGCATACTGAAGGACTCAGAGAGAGAGGGTAATGTTGAGAATAGACTGTATGAGGCAGGGAGAAATTGGGGAGACCAATTATGAGACTATTGAAACAATGCTTTTGGAGAGATAGTTTTGGTTTGGTCCAGGGTGACAATAGTGGAGTGTCGGAAGCTGATCAGCAGCTGCTGGTTGACATAGTCACAGCAAAGAAGATCAACAACTGCTGGTTGACACAGTCATAGAAGGAAGAGGTGCAACGATACTTCCCCCTTTAACTTTTTGAATTAATTTGGTTTTTTATTCCCCCTTGTCTGGGTGTTTGTGCTATCATTTATGGCAGAGGGATAACAGCACCGTGCTTTCCCTGCAGATTCGTGGTAATTTCTTTGGAAATGAGACAGAGGGTGTGAGTTCCACAGAAAAGCCTATAAAGCCCCTTAACCTGGGCTCATAGACATAGGAGGCTAGCTATGATATCCCCCGAAAAGGGTTAAGTCTGTAGGAAAATTCCCTCCTATAAATCATGTTAGAAAAAATAGATTGTGACTTATGAATAGGTAGGAAACAGTAACTATACACAAAAGCACCTTTCAGCCTTCACTTAATCCATTACTTTACCTCCCTAGTCTTTTCATGTGGTAGAGTAGAGACACTTTCCTTTCTTCTTGCATACCTGACCTGCAGGTGGTGGAACACTCTGAAAAAAATAAAGTTAGAACTTAATTAGTATATGAATATAGTGGATAAATAAAATTTGACTAGACAATAGGACATTAGGTAAGGTAGAGTTATTAATCAGTACTGACCTTTTAGAAGCTTGTGCCAATATTGTTATTGCTGCTCAAGTTATTATGGAACTGTACTTAGAATGACTTACCACCTGATTTATAGCTTATAGAAATGTATTAACCATTGCCGAGAAATATGTAACCATAGTGAAACAAAAACAATTATTAATCAATGTATTCTGAATACCATGTGATTGTAACTTAGTGTGTGTATAAAAATAAAGCTAGACTAGCCATTGGCGGAGATGCCTGGCAGTGAATGCTAAAGAATTCCGCTCTCTCACTCATTTCGTGCCAACACCGTCTCTTCCTGTGGGATCCCTGGATTCCTCCCGGGTCTGGACCCCGGCAGGGGAGGTGCTGAGATGTTGTTGAATTTTGGATACAACTTAAAGGTGAAACTAAGGATTTGTAATAGATTAGATATAGGGTATGACAAAGAGAGGAGTCAAGGATGAATCCACAAATTTTGGCCTGACCCACTGGAAGGATGGAGTTGCTATTTACTGAGCTGGAGAAGAGGGCAAGAAAAGTAGGTTGTAAGGAAGGGTAAGAACTAGAGTTTAGAAGTTGTTGAGATGCCTATTAGAGGTCCTAATAAAGATGATCTGGAAGTCAGGAGAAAGGTAAAAATTTTGTGTCATCAACTTATGAGATGCTTTATAAAACCATGAACCTGGAAGATACCACCTGTTGAGAAAGTATAGATGAAGAAGAAAAGCAATCTAAGGCCTATGCCCTGGGTCAACCCAATATTTAGAGTTCAGGTGATCCAAGAATAAGCAGCCAGTGAGGTAGGAAGACTAAGACAGAGTTATTTCCTGGAAATCAAATGAAGAAAATATCTCAAAAGGAAGGAATATGGTCAACCAAGTCCTATACGACAAGGATTGAGATTTTGACTACCAGACTTAGGAAATTCAATGTTATTTATTTATTTAAGGTGAGAGGAGAGGAGGTAGTGAGGCAGACTCCTGCATGCACCCTGACTGGGATACCCCTGGCATCCCAGTCTAGGGCTGATGCTTGAGTTCTGAGCTATTTTTAGCACCTGAGGCTTAATTACTGGGACCAACTGAGCCATCCTCAGCACCTGGGGCCACTCTCAAACCAATAGATCTGATTTCAGAAGGGAGAGAGGGAGAGAAGGGAAAGGGAGCGGAGGAGAAGCAGATGGTCGCTTCTTCTGTGTACTTTGACTAGGAATCGAACCCTGGTCATTCATATGCCAGGTCAATGCTCTATCCACTGAGACACCAGCCACGGTCTCAACTTCAATGTTATTGGTGACCTTGACAAGTGAAGATTGTGCTATAGTGGGGCAATCAGAACCCCAAATGGTTCCAGAGAGAATGGGAATAAGTATTGCAACCCATTTAAAATGGATAGGACTTTTCTTCTATCTTTTTTTAAGACAGGAAATAGTATAGTATATATTTTTTACTGATAGAGCGATCTATTAGAGAGGGAAGAATTGATGATTAAGAGACAGAAGAGAAAAATGCTGAAATGATAGCTTTGCGTAGATAAAAGAGGATACAATCTAGTATACAAGATGAAAGATTGGCCTTAAGAATATGGAGAATTCAGCCATAATACAGAAGAAAGGAAAAGTATATGGTGATTAATTAATGGCATATGTGGTCAGGGGAGCTTGTAGATTTCTCTTCTGATTGCTTCAATTTTCTCACTGAAATAGGAAGCCAAGTCTAGATTAGGTTATGTTCTAGCGGCTAGCAACATCTCTATCTCAGCAGCTTAACACATCAAAGGTTAAATGTCTGTAGCTGGTTAGCTAGGGTGCTCCTCTAACCTCATCCGGAGAACTAGGTGGCTCTTTGTTCTCCTCTATTGCTGAAACTGAAAAGAGAGAGAGAGAGAGAGAGAGAGAGAGAACAGTGGCACCCTGCCCCTTTAAACCTATCTCTGGAAATGATATTTGGTCCTTGATATATTTGATATTGGCCAAAATAAGGAATACCATCACATCTAACTTCAAAATGGAGCTGAGCATGAATCTTACCACACTTCTAGGAGGAGAGGAGACCAGAATATTTGTGACTGGAAGAGCAGGCATTGGAGGGTTAGAGAGAGAGAAGAAGAGTTGTTTTGGAGAGTGGGGCAGCAACAGGATTAAAAATGATTAAGCACCAAATGAATACCAAGGACAGTGGACAAATGTGGGTTTATTTTTTATTTTATTTATTCATTTTTAGAGAGGAGAGAGAGAGGGAGAGAGAGAGAGAGAGAGAGAAGGGGGGAGGAGCTGGAAGCATCAACTCCCATATGTGCCTTGACCAGGCAAGCCCAGGGTTTTGAACCGGCGACCTCAGCATTTCCAGGTTGATGCTTTATCCACTGCGCCACCACAGGTCAGGGGACAGTGGAACATGTATTAAAAACTATTAGGATAGTGGACAGAAGCTATTTTTATGATGGTAGGTGGTACTAAATAAAAGAAGAATCAGAGACAAATAGTCAGGTCCCCTGGAGAAAGCAAACAAAAGATTCAACAGAATAAGAAAGATGAGGGCATTTGACTTTCAGAAGAATATAATGAGGAGCATTCTAGAGATGAGTGCTAGGAAGCCAGGGACTGCAAGCCAGATGGTGAATGAGCATGCAGTACCATTTGTTATGTGTCCTTCTGAGTGTCCTTGTCTCTTTCTTTTGCCAACAATCCTTGAGTTCCTTTGAACTTTTTCTCAATCATGCAGGCTCCGTTTAATCTTCATGGGTAACTCTAGTTGTTATTTTTCAACTTTTTTTGCAAAATACACGTGAATTCTCTTAACTTTGTATAATGAACTAAAAAGAATTTCTCCAGTTGCCTAAGTTATTAGGCATTAAAAGACATTAAGTTGCTGAGAAATTATGAATTGGGTATATGTAAGTTTTAAAGATAATATGGATTTTTAAGAGGATATTATTATCCAAAATTACATGGTTATAATGACAATTCAAAAAATACTGCCGACTTGTTGCTTTTCTAAACTGTAAATGTTCATCAGTGCTTGTAACAAGGCTTATTCCTTGCTTGTCATCAACAATACCAAAAAGAAGGTGGCTATAGTATATAGAATAATGGCCTCCCAAAGGTGTCCCATGTGCTATCTTCAGATCCTGTGAGAATATTATATTATATGACAAAGGGAAATGGTAGCAAGTGGAATTAAATTTGCTAATCAGCTGAATTTAAAATAGGATTATCTTGGATTACCCAGATGAGCCCAATGTAATCACAAAAGCCTTTGAAGGTAGAACAGGGAGACAGAAGAGTTAAGTATCAGAGTGATGCTATGTGTCAGAGAAACTGGCCTTTGCTGGCTTTGAAGATGGAAGGGGTCATGAGCCAAGAATGCTGACAGACTCTAGACCTGGGGTAGCCAACCTTTTTATACCTACCGCCCACCTTTGTATCTCTGTTAGTAGTAAAATTTTCTAACTGCCCACCAGTTCCACAGTAATGGTGATTTATAGAGTAAGGAAGTAACTGTACTTTATAAAATTTATAAAGCAGAGTTACAGCAAGTTAAAGCATATAATAATAATTACTTACCAAGTACTTTATGTTGGATTTTCGCTAAGTTTGGCAGAATAAATCTTTATAAAACAACTTACTAGCCCTGGCCGGTTGGCTCAGCGGTAGAGCGTCGGCCTGGCGTGCGGGGAACCCGGGTTCGATTCCCGGCCAGGGCACATAGGAGAAGCGCCCATTTGCTTCTCCACCCCCACCCCCTCCTTCCTCTCTGTCTCTCTCTTCCCCTCCCGCAGCAAAGGCTCCATTGGAGCAAAGATGGCCCGGGCGCTGGGGATGGCTCCTTGGCCGCTGCCCCAGGCGCTGGAGTGGCTCTGGTCGAGGCAGAGCGACGCCCCGGAGGGGCAGAGCATCGCCCCCTGGTGGGCAGAGCCTCGCCCCTGGTGGGCGTGCCGGGTGGATCCTGGTTGGGCGCATGCGGGAGTCTGTCGGACTGTCTCTCCTCATTTCCAGCTTCAGAAAAAATACACATACAAAAAAACCTTACTATACTTAAATCTGTCTTTTTATTTATACTTTGGTTGCTCCGCTACCGCCCACCATGGAAGCTGGAACACCCACTAGTGGGCGGTAGGGACCAGGTTGACTACCACTGCTCTAGAAGGTAAGCAAGGCAAGAGAATTAGATTCCCCCTCAGTCCTCCAGAAAGAAATGCAGCCTGGCCAACACCTCAAGATTAGCCAGTGAGACCCATTTTGGATGTCTGACCTCCAGAACTGTAAGATAATAAATTTGTGCTGTATTAAGCTACTAAGTTTGTGGTGATGTGTTTTATAATGGCCATAGGAAACTAACAGTGACTACTCTTATATTAGATCACCTTAACCCTTTTTTGCCAATTACCCTTCTTCACCCTTTTTCCTCTGAAAGATGGAAATTGATAAGAATCTTTGCATTCTACCAACCAAGGACTTATTGCAAGGACCTGTTGACCAACTACTGGCATCAAAGAAATAAGAATCAACTTTATTCTGCAGAAGGGGATGCCAGTTTAAAGCAATGGGTAAGAAAAACAATCGGGCACCACTTACTTGAGCCCATTGGAAGAAAAGATGAAATGAGAAGGTTCTCATTAGAGGGATTCTTCACTTGGGCTCAAAATACACTTCAGGTGTGCCTGTAATATTCTAAAATTGTCTACAAATTGTGTTAGTTATGAGTATTTTTCTGTTTACTAGATCTTTGAAGAGGTCTCTGGTCAGATAAGGGATAAAACTTCCTACTATTGGCTAAGTTGCTTCAATATGCACCTGTAGTCTAGTTCACAAAACTTTGGTCTTTGTACTGTAAACAAACAAAAATATAACTTCATGAGCTTCTGCTGGTATTGCTACATATTTTGCCTCATTTTAATTATCCTACCATCCCTCTAACATATTAATAATCCCACATTTCAGATGAGAAAACTGAGTTGCCCAGAAGCTGAAGAACTGGCCTATGCTTTTGCAGTTGGTGAACATTGGTGCCAGAATTGAAGCTCTGTCCTGTATTCATCCAGATCTTTCTTTCCATGATACCCTGTTGCTTCCCAGCCAATTGGCTATTAGCACCCACTTCTCATCATTGTGAAATTAAGTGAAATAGATTCTGTAAACTGTTATATGTAAAGAATTGGGTGAGAGAATATATAGCAATGCATTGATCTGAGAAAGTTGGCCCAGAAAACATTCATGAGTATGCTTAGGGAACTAATTAACCAGTAAAGTTCCAGTCTGACTAAAATCAAAGTTCTTTTTCTTCCCCTTTTAAGACATCTCAGGAAGAAGTAGTCTGCTTGCCAAATCTTCAAAGATGAAAAGGCTCATAGTTGCTCTGCATCAGGGATTCTCAAACTCAGGTGATTTTGCCTGAAAGGAACATGTAGCAATATTTGGGGACATTTATGGTTGTCACATAGAGGTGTATATGTGTGCACTTAGTGGGCAGGGCCAGTGCTGCTACTGGAAGTCCTTCCAAGCACATGACAACCTCGCATGACAAAATTATCTGGTGCAAAGAGTTACCAGTGCTGAGCTTAAGAAGTCACAGCCTGGCCCTGGCCGGTTGGCTCAGCGGTAGAGCGTCGGCCTAGCGTGCGGAGGACCCGGGTTCGATTCCCGGCCAGGGCACATAGGAGAAGCGCCCATTTGCTTCTCCACCCCTCCGCTGCGCCTTCCTCTCTGTCTCTCTCTTCCCCTCCCGCAGCCAAGGCTCCATTGGAGCAAAGATGGCCCGGGCGCTGGGGATGGCTCTGTGGCCTCTGCCCCAGGTGCTAGAGTGGCTCTGGTCGCAACATGGCGACACCCAGGAGGGTCGCAACATGGCGACGCCCAGGATGGGCAGAGCGTCGCCCCCTGGTGGGCGTGCCGGGTGGATCCCGGTCGGGCGCATGCGGGAGTCTGTCTGACTGTCTCTCCCTGTTTCCAGCTTCAGAAAAATGCAAAAAAAAAAAAAAAAAAAAAAAAAAAAAAAAAAAAAAGAAGTCACAGCCTATTTGTACAAACAACAACAACAACAAAAAGCTTACAATTAAATTTCTTACATTGTTGATGAATTGTAACCAACAGAATATTGATGCTATGTTTATATTAAAATGAGAGGGGTAGAAATTTGTAAACAAATTTTTACATGGTTATCTTTTTGCTCTAATGGAGATTCTGCAAAGATGAAGGGAATTCAAGAGGGCTCTGAGCATTTGTGTAACTAGGTTAAAACAGAGCGATTCAGCTCAGAGAAGAGAATCATATTTTAGAGCTTGAAAGGGAATAATTGAGCAGAAATCTTATATATGAAATGCTTCTCTTGCAGCCTAACTTGTTCATAGAGCCGGGATCATTCTATAACAAAACCTAACATGGCAGTCGAGGTTAAAACACAAATATCACAAAAACATGTTAGGTAAATATAGCATCATCTATAAAAGAAGGAGCTGGACCATCTATATAAAGTACATCTCACTTTATGTGGAATATATATTATAAAATACTATGTGAAGTATCTCTAGGGATACTTCAGGTTCTGTGTGTGTCTTTGGTTCATACTAAGTGAAATGGCACTGGAGTTAGGTTGTTTCCTTCCTGACGGCTGCTCCTTTCTTTTCACAGGAGTTTTGTTGTTGGTGGTGGTGGTTATTTTTGTTTTTTTCTTTTTTACCTTGGAAGGTAAAAGAAAACAAATGGTCAACTCTGAAGCTATAGAAGCATTCTTTTTTGGAAGTACATTTCGGAGCTCATGGGATATTGAGTTTTATCATGATGGTGGCACTCAATAGAAAGATGCTTTGGAGTAGACACTGTGTCTAGTCCATCTTTTTTCCTCAGAACCAAGAAATTTGCAAGATATTCGTCCGAACATGGTGATGAGAAAATGTTGATGGGGGTGTGGGTTGGACATTTAGAAAAAGACTCATTTTAAGAAGAGAATTACCTTTCCCAAAGCAAAGGGGTGTGAACCATTAGGATGTTTGAAGAGTGGCACAAATCAGGAGCTCAAAAATTTTAATTTAATGAACAAAACCAGTCTATTTGGAAGATATTTCCCAACTTGTACTGAAGACATGCTATTGGCCCATGGGCCATGGCATTTCTGTAAAGCAAAGGTGCTCAGGATTGGGACATACATGTTCCCCTCTTCTCCTGAGCCCAGGTGAGGCTGGGGTAGGTGGAGGTGGGGAGGGTGCCAGGATGGTCCTTCTTGTCTCTGGGGCTGGGACCCATCCCACCTCCTGAGCCACAGTGGCAGCAATATCGGTTCTGTTCTTTCTGTTTTTCCCTTTTTCTTCATCTGAGCTTTTAAACTGCCTTTAAAACAGGAGCAGCAATGGGCCTGAATGTACCTTCAGCTTCTAATTCCCTGCCAGGCCATTCTTTCCCAGTAAATGACACATGGTAGAAGGTTTACAGGCTAACTTGTAAATAGAGCCAGATCATTCTGTAACAGAACCTAACATGGCAATCGAGGTTAAAACCCAAACATCACAAAAATATGAGTTAGGTAAATATAGGGTCATCTATAAAGAAGGAGGTGGGCCATCTAATTTTTAAAGTCCCTTCTAATTCTAAAATTCTAATCTTTAAAGCAAGATTTCCTCAGAGTTGGAGACTATGCTACTTTATACTTGGCTATTGCATTTTTCTACTATTGGCAACATTAATTTTTTTCACAGATTCTACTATAAATGAATGAATGAATAATATATGAATAATCAAATCTGCTAAATTTAAGAAATGTTTATTTTGTTGACTAGAGAGAAAGAGAGAGAGAGAGAGAGAAAACAACTTTTACCTGTTCCAGTATGTGCTCTCATGTGGAATCAAACCAGCTACCTCTGCACTGTGGGATTGTGCTCTACCAACTGAGCTACCTGGCCAGGGCAAATCTGCTATGTTCTCTTCCTGGAGATTAGGACTGAAGGTCTGTAGAGCTCTGTAGGCCCCCTCACTTAACATCATTGTGTTGAAAAGCTAATTGTCAGTAAGTAATGGCAAGATACACTATCATAAAACATTCTTTTTTACTTTCATAATTAAATTTTCTCCTGTCTTCTCAGGTGGGGAAAAGATTCTGAATGGAGATTAAGGCCAACGTTTAACTTGCAAATGTCAAAGAGGATCTCATCAACTTTTGTTACTTTTGACTGATTAATATGTTAGTTAATTGCTGACTCTTTGCAGCTGAGCTAAGTTATAAGCACAGAGAAGCTCTAACTATTCATATAGAAGTAACAACCAAACCAATAAAGTGATGCTGGGTAAGACAGGAGTGTGCTGTCCACACCCCTGCTCAGGATGGAGACAGAGAGCAAGCAGTGCATTCCCCCACCTTCCTGATAAAGACCAGAATTGAAGGTTCCTTTGGCAGTTATTTTCCCACCATTTACGGAGAAGCTGCCTGTAATACTAAGAGACTACCACTAAGTGGCACCATCTCATCAGTGTTTTCTTTCATCAGCTAGGTGAAGCCTGTTGGGCCTTCACGTCTGGACCACAGAATTTATTCTGCGTTTGCCGATTTGAGCTTAGCAACAGCATTCTGCTCTCATCATGCTTCCTTGGATATTTCTATCTTTATTCTTGCCAGTGGTTTCTTTAGTTCTTGGGAAGCTAGGCCAATACCTAGGGATAAGCATAGAGACAGTGTCCATCATGGTGGTAATAATCACAAGAGACAACTTAAGGAGAGAAATACTGATAGTTTTATTGTATACCTGTTATGGGCTACGGACTTTCCAGGTATAGCTTTCAAGACCTCTTGGAACTCTGAAAGGTTGCCTTCATTTTCTTGTTTTATTTTATTGATTGATTTTAGAGAGAAAGAGAGCAAGGGAGACAGCGAGAGAGAAGCACTCATTTGTTGTTTCACTTATTAATAGTTGTGCATGTGTTGGCCACCTCCTGTATGTACTCTATTTAGGAAAAACTATGTGATCATCATGTAATACACACAGGTATGTATTTTAAGTCACTTAAAACTCCCTACAAGGGAAGAATATAAAAAAATAAACTACTTTTTAAAAAAAATTACATAAATGATTGTAGAAACATATGTGGTGAGAGACAAAAATATACGGTGACAGAGAATGATCTGACTTTGGGTGGTGGGCACACAACACAATCAACAGTTCAAATACTATAGAGATGTTTACCTGAAACCTATGTATGCTTAATGATCAATGTCACCCCAGTAAATTTAATTTCTAAATTTAAAAAAAAGAAAAAAAAATCATATGCAGTGAATTACATAACTCTATTTAGAATAAACGTTTTTGTATTATGAATAGAGAGACTTGGATTTTATTATGCACAGCAGAACATAATAAACATTCTTGTTTTATGAATAGAGAGACATATTTTATTATGCACAAGCAGAACATAATAAAAATAAAAAGGTAAAAGCTCTACTCAGATACAGCCTAAGATATCACAATGAGTTTTCATACAGTCCCAATCTTTCCAGTACCCTCTATACTGCACAAGTCAGGGAGGAGTAGGCCACAGGCTAGGTCGGGCCGGAGAGGACTAGTCAGAGGTGTAGTCAGTGAGGGAGGCGTAGGACATCGCTGTGCCACTCTGGACACCAAGGTTTCTCACCTGTAACAGGAAGAGCCTAGAAGACTTTGGAGATCCTTAACATGCTAGAGAATAATTCTTAACCTGAATAAAGTTCAGAAACATGTTTTATGCAGTAGAAGATCCAACATTTTTAAGAATGGTCCAGACTGAGAAGAAGATGAAGCATTTACCATTACTCTCTTCTAAAATTAAGTTCACAGTGAAAGAAATATTGACATGGAAAAGTAAAATGTTATTTTCAGGGCTCAGAGCCGCCCACCTCTGTGTGCTTGCACTGGAACAGGCATAATGTACAAGCGCACTCGGCCACTGTGGAGGAAAAGGTGGCTGCTGTGCAAAGAAAAAATACCAGTGACGGGAGATTCGCCCCTCCTCTGGCTGTCTCGGGCCCAGAGAAGCCACGTTGGCTAACTGGTGAGAGGTGGCGCTCTTTGCCAAAAGATCATCCCAGTAACCCGGTGGTTGGGCCTGGGTCTTACTACTTTATTTCTTCCTTAAATGGGCCACAGATGTTCAGGATAAATTAATGTGGAATGCATGGATATCAAAGAAGTGATTATCAAGTACCATATACCTGGGATGAGAAACTTCTTTTAGAATTAAAAGAAGAAGGAGGAGCAGAAAGAGGAGAAGGAAAAAAGGGAACAGGAGGAGGAGGAGATGGAGAAAATTCTAAAAGACTTCCAAAGTTTCCGAAAATGTTGGAATTCTCCTATGGACTGTCCTTAAACTAATGTGGAAATTTGGGCTACAAAGAGGTAGGCATAGCCTTTGGTTCTGCAAATAAAACAAATGGGGTTTTCAGGATCTAGAAGCCACAGCTCTGGGCTAATATGTACCAGCATTTATATAGAGAAGAAGAACATGTTCTTGGAGACTTTCAAAGATATTAAAATATATACCAAAGTATTATACATAGGAATTAAAATTTTAAGATTTAATTGTGGTTCAGATTTAACACATACATTCCAGAAAAGCAGGGTTTTAAAGTGATGCTCTTGCAGGTTGCATCATTTTACACCCTTCAAGAGACTCGAGTAATGAACCTCTCTGTGGTCATGAAGTAGAAAGTGTTGGAACCTTTCCTTGGGCCTAGAGCCAAATTGGCTGCCACTCTGTTAGCCTCATAGATCTGGTCAAGTCTCCAGCATGTACAACAGGGTCCTCAGATTATGCTGGAACTCCTCCAAGGATGAAGAGCTCACTGTCTCTCATGGCAGCCCACCTGGGACAGTGCTTCTGACTAGGTCATCCTACTTATATAAAAATAAAATGTACTTCCCTGAAGTTTGTTTTTCTTTAAGACATCAACAAAACAGTACTTCAAGGAGTATTTTTGAGCCTCTGCCACATGTCAGGCCCTGTTAGGCCTTAGGAATAAAAAGATGAGGAAGTTATATATGCTCTGTTGATCTTGTGGAATTTATAGTCCAATTTGATAGCTCTC
This sequence comes from Saccopteryx bilineata, assembly GCF_036850765.1. Classification (NCBI taxonomy): domain Eukaryota; kingdom Metazoa; phylum Chordata; class Mammalia; order Chiroptera; family Emballonuridae; genus Saccopteryx; species Saccopteryx bilineata. The sequence goes on from NC_089501.1 coordinate 21,364,176, forward strand.
TCAATATTTTCTATTCTAACACGTCTGAGAAATAGGTCACACTCCATAGATAGCAGTGGTACTCTACTGTAGCTCTATTAGCATCTCAGCAGAGAAAGGGGTTGTTCCCTAAAGTTCTCAACCAAAACTACTTACCACCACACCCCCTTTTAGAAATCACTGCTAACATGGGTCTATAGTTTTATAGCTGTCTAATCCTACTTTAATAGGATAATAGTTCAAATATCTGAAGACGACTGTTCTATATCCTTCAGCCCACCTTAAACATTTGTTCTTTAGGCTAAACATGACTAAATTCAGAATTCAAACTATCATTACTGTATTCTTGAAGGAAAAAGTGGCTCAGGAAAACTGTTGACAGCAGCTATAAATGCGTGTCCATCTGTAGTGAGGGGAACTGATTCCATCAGGCCAAAGCAATAGCTGAGGACGAGCAAGGAGAAGGCTGAGCTACACACAGTGTCCTGTGTCCAGAAAGAAGTCTGTGAAGATCAACCCAAAGTGTGAGGACCGTGGAGAAGGAGGGGAAGAGGGGTACTATACTTACTGCCCCATTTTCTTGTCTTTCTTCTAAGGCACAACAGATTGTTCCTTGATCAGAGTTAGAAAGGAGGTATAAGAAAGCATATTTTGGGCCCTGGCTGGCTGGCTCAGTGGTAAAGTGTCGGCCTGGTGTGTGGAAGTCCTGGGTTTGATTCCCAACCAGGGCACACAGGCGAAGCACCCATCTGCTTCTCCACCCCTCCCGCTCTCCTTCCTTTCTATCTCTCTTTTTCCCTCCTGCAGCCAGGGCTCCACTGGAGCAAAGTTGGCCCTGACACTGAGAATGGCTCCATGGCCTCCACCTCAGGTGCTAGAATGGCTCCCATTGCAGCAGAGCAGCACCCTAGATGGGCAGAGCATTGCCCCCTGGTGGGCATGTTGGGTGGATCCTGGTCAGGCACATGCAAGAGTTTGTCTCTCTGCCTCCCAGAAAAAAAAGCATATTCTGTACCGATTGGCAAAAGTTAAAATTTAAAGGGCATGGGTTGGGAGAAAAGAAACAGAGAGACAGGAAGACAGAGACAGAGAGGAAGAAGAAAGACAAGCTGAGATAAAAATCATTCTAGTTTATATAGCTGGAATGTTTATGATGTAAAGAGACAGCTGCATTAAAGGATTAGACCCCGCTGCCTGATTAACATCACTTGATCTTTTGCTATTGAAAAGACCCTGTGTATTTTCAAAGGCAATGAACTTCTTAAATAAAACCAGGAGTCTGGGTTATAATAAAGCTGTTAGAAAACAACTCATTTTTTGTTGAGTAATCGTTTGTCTTACCTGCTTCATAACCTTCGGTTTCCTTCTCTCTATTACTGGGACTGCATCTAAATCTGACAGTTGGAGTTCTGGTAAATTTTATGTGACAAAAACAAACATCAAAACAATTGTGACCTAAATTGCTTTGATCAGATTTTCCCCATAAATATCATCATAGAGGAGCTTCTTTTTCTGTTTGGTTATTTTTTAATCCTTTACTTTTACCCCCAACAACCACCATGCAATTTCAGTAGAGAGATTAGCACAACATTACACCATAGCATTTTCACGATTTATTTTCTATCTTGTTTATCCGCTTTCTTTGTGCAAGTTTCAAGTGAGATTGGTACTCCTACTGAATTAGATTGATCGTCAGGAAGTCAAAATTTTCCATTAGCCAACTGGGTGCAGCAGATTGAGTGGAGGAATCTGAGCATCTCCACATCCACGCTGTCATCTGAGGGTGGCCGGGCAATGAGGTGGGGAGGGCTCTTGTGGCTCAAGAGGACCCAGCGGTCGTCATAACTAGTTCAGTCTCTGTGGCCCATTCAGCTCTTGGCATTGCTGCCAAGCCAACCAACAAAGGGGCATTGTAATCCTGACAGTTTCCCAGCATTGACTGTACGGGCGCAGACCACCAACCAGCTCCTTTTGCTTCAACTGTTCACAAGTGAAACCATGAATGGAAAAAAGTCAGTGGCAAAAATCCCACATCCTGCTGAATTTGGTGGGAGGATGCTGTTCTAGCAAGTGAGTCTCTCTTTAAGCTGGTAATCCTCACACCTGTTTTTCTTTTTTGTTTGTTTGTTTTTAAATACAACGAGCTTGAGTGATAATGCATAATCCTCATTGAGGCCTGCCAAAATATTAGATTTGAGTTTTGAAAAAACAAACATATGGCATGCAGTACTTAGAGAATGAAAAGTGTAATGAAAATGAAACATCATAAACGTAAAAAGATAAATTGAGATAAGCTTCCAAGATGAGAAGCAATAATTTCAGCCAGTAGAGGAGGCCACTCTGGTTCTTAAGAAGTTGAATTGGGAGGTAGGAGGATAGGGTTTCTAGGTATAAAATGGAATCATTTTAAGTCAGTTTCAAATTTTAGATATGCAACCAAAAGTCTGCCCTTTCTGTGGATCAAATGAAGGACATTTCCAACTCTGATTTTAAAAATAGCAATAAGTGAAAGAAAATGTTTAAGAACAAAGTAAACTCAGAGTTAGTTCTCATGCTTTTTCATTGATTGAAAGTTAGGAAATATTTTAACAATCAGATAAAATGATCTTTTAATGTATTTCAATGGGAAATATGGCATAATTTGGTTTATTTAAATTGCTTTCTTTATAAGTATAAATTACAATAATAAGATGCCATATTAACTTATCAGTTATCAAATAAACAAATGGCAGTGCTCTGTGATGGTGGGAAGTGGAATGAGAATGTGGTATTTAAACAGGATTCAGCTTTGGAAAGAAACTTAGAACCTTAGTAACAGTCTGCCCCTTTGACCTAGTTATCCTCTTGCACAGATATTTAATGTATGCATATATTCTAATATTTTAATACTATATTAAAGGCAAAATAAGAAAATAAATACAATATTATGCATCAAGACAAATGTGAAAGCAAAAAAACAAACAATGGGAGAAAACAAAGCTGTCCCCCAAACCCCAAATAAGAATAATTGAATTAATTGGTAAGTACATAGTTAACCCAAAGTAAATGTATATGATGGGATACCACGTAGCTATTAAAGTTGATGGATGTACCCAGAGATTCTTAATAATATGAGAGAATGTCTATTTAAATCTTAGGTATAAAGAGGAGCTATAATTGAATAACGGGTAATGATTTTAGTATGCCTAAGTACAATAAAATGCTAATGGTTGTTGTCTTGGCAGGTGGGATTTATGGTTTATTTTCAGTGTGCATTTCTACGTTTTCAAAATTATTCCCCAAGAGCCCGTGTGATTTTTTTGTAATCAGAAAAGAAAAAAATTATTTAGAAAACTTTTTACTTCTGTTGTAAAAAGACTCTAAATTTCCACCTCCGTTGAGGTAACTTGACCTAAGGACAATACACAGATGGATGAACACCTTACCCTGTTACCGGGAGGTGTTGCTGGAACAACTTTTTATGCCTATTGGATTGACTTTCAGTTCCTTTAACTTTCTTCTTGATCTGCCCCTAAAAGTATACAACAGGCTGTGCAATGTAACCGGGGACTCTTCTCCTGTACTCTTCTCCTGTTAACGAGCACCAGCTCTGGGCTTGTTTGAGATGGATTGTCATGGATAGAGTGCTGCGCCCTGGGAAACAGGGCCTTCCTGATAGCTAAGGCACACGGTGCTCCTCACAGAAAGTCAAACCAAATGTCACAGCTAGGAAAACTTGCGGCAATCAGAGCTCTTATGCTTCTTTAGCCCAGCATTTTTTCAAGTTTTCCCCATAGATAATATACAAATCTTCTTCTGTAAAATTCCAAGAGGTCAGATACGAAATCTCCATTTAATCACTCATCAGCCAGCAGTTTTTGCAGGCCTGTGGTGTTCTAATGAAGCTATTTTGTTTAGTGGTTAAGAGAATAGCTTTGGAGATAACCCAGGTTGATAGCACCAGCTTCAGACTAAGGCAGGAGGTGGATAGATCCATGGGGACCTGCCTGGGCTCCGCATTTTAGAAATCTTTGCCCTGGCCTCTGCGCCCAGCATTGAGGAGAATGCAGCAGGGTCAAGGGGCACACTTCCATGGAGCCTGTGCCCCCTGCACCCACCATCCAGCTATCAGGGAGCCTGGCATTTTCTGCGCAACAGTCCAAGCCTATTTTCAGTCTGCTCAGGGCTCTTCCAAGGTCTGCTCTTCTGAAAATGCCATTACTGGGGATCACTTATAGGCCCAAGAGGAAGTCGGGGAAGGCATTCTGAAGGACATGGAGGGTGTTTGGCTGTACAGGTTGGCACAGAAGCATTGTAAAGACTGAGAATGTTTAACACGGTGCATAGCATGCAGTGGGTGCTTGGCAAATGTTATTTCTGATATATTTTCTTAGCATCTTATCACATATTTTCTGCTTTGAGAGAGAGAGAGAGAGAGAGAGAGAGAAAGAAAGAAAGAAAGAAAGAAAGAAAGAAAGAAAGAAAGAAAGAAAGAAAGAAAAAAAAGTACCATGAGAATACAAGTTTTTACTGGGGGACACTATTTTAATTTTTGGTATCCAAATGGAATTTTTTTTTCAGTAACTTGGCTATTGTCTTGGCCCAATTTCAATCCTCTGTATTCAAGCTAATTATATTCCTCCCCCACTGGATAAATTATTCTTCGCTTCCCCCATAAAAACCATCATGTTGTACTTGGGAAACAAAATGCTTCTATGTTCTACCACATGTGCAAACAAATGGTCATATTTCAATATTTTGCGTATTTCTCTGTGTGAATGATTTCACGGCTGCATTGGAGGTTATTACAGTAAGATGTGAGTTTAATTAAATGATGTGTCTGAATAATGACAAGTTTTCTATCGAGGGAGCACAATCACAAGATACATTCTCCCGGTGATGTAATGTGCAACAGTCTTTTAAAGCACTATTTGGGTAGAGAGTAAGCAGAAGTGAACTATTGAGCTTAGTTCTAAGTCACTGAGACCCTAAGCGAGTTATTCACCCCATCACTCTGACTTTTTTAATGTTAGAGGCCTGGGCATTCATGGTATTCTACAGCCATCCTGAATAATTAAGAGATGTGATTTTAAGATAAAGCTGATAAATCTGGAGAGAAAAATATTGAAGATTTTAAGAAGTCTCTCCCTTTATTCTCTCCCTTTTGTTGAGCTTAGCAGCACCTAGGTCTAAAATTTCTTTTTGGTGATTGATTTAAGAATGTGCGTTTCCTTTCTTGAGATCACAAAGCTTGGAATAATAGTGGCTAAATAATAGTGACAAATTTTTCTTGAGGGAATAGCAGCTGAAGGCCACGTCATGGCAAAGAACACAAGGAACTCTCATTTGAGAGATACTCCAAGAAATGTCATCTCTAAATTCGAACTATCCTAAATCCTTGGGTTTTAAAGACTTCATACAAGAGACAACCTTCGGGAAGAGTTACTCTTTCCTGCACTGCATGTTTAGAAAGGACCTTGTTACCAAGAGTCAGGAGTTCAGGAGTTCAGTCCCCCAGCCTGGTGTGTGCAGCCGCAATGTGGCATGGCCCAGCTGTTTCCCACGCTGGGCTCTGTGTAGTGCAGAACAGTGGTCCCCACTTCTGCTCTGTGTGAGGACTTATTGCATTATAGTAAGTCCTCACTTAATGATGTGGATAGGTCCTTGGAAACTGTGACTTTATGTAAAATGACATAAAACAAAAAACCAATTTTCCTTAGGCTAAGTGACATAAACAAGAGTGAAGTTTCCCTGACCAGGCTGTGGTGCAGTGGATAGAGCATCGGACTGGGATGCAGAACACCCAGGTTCAAAACCTTGAGGTCTCTGGCTTGAGCATGGCTCACCAGCTTGAGTGTAGGGTCACCGGCTTGAGCGTGGGATCATAAACATGACCCCATGGTCGCTGGTTTGAGCCCAAAGGTTGCTGGCTTGAGCAAGGGGTCACTCGCTCTGCTATAGCCCCCCAGTCAAGGCACATATGAGAAAGCAATCAATGGGCCCTGGCCGGTTGGCTCAGTGGTAGAGCGTCGGCCTGGCATGTAGAAGTCCCGGGTTCGATTCCCGGCCAAGGCACACAGGAGAAGTGCCCATTTGCTTCTCCACCCCCCCCCTTCCTCTCTGTCTCTCTCTTCCCCTCCCGCAGCCAAGGCTCCATTGGAGAAAAGATGGCCCAGGCGCTGGGGATGGCTCCTTGGCCTCTGCCCCAGGTGCTAGAGTGGCTCTGGTTGCAGCAGAGCGACGCCCCGGAGGGGCAGAACATCGCCCCCTGGTGGGCAGAGCATCACCCCCTGGTGGGCGTGCCGGGTGGATCCCGGTCGGGTGCATGCGGGAGTCTGTCTGACTGTCTCTCCTGGTTTCTAGCTTCAGAAAAATACAAAAAAAAAAAAAAAGAAAAAGAAAAAGAAAGCAATCAATGAAAACTAAGGAGATGCAACAAAGAATTGATGCTTCTCATCTCTCTCCCTTCCTATCTGTCCTTATCTGTCTCTGTCACACACACACACACACACACACACACACACACACGATTTAAGTTCTCATACCATATTTCCAGTCACAAAAAGCATCATCAAATTTTATAATCAAAACTCAAAACACATCTAATATTAAACATTGTAATACATGTGAACTATACATACATACATCTAAGTAAGATCATTATTTTCAACCCACTTATTCCAGTTCAGGGCCATAAGTGACTGGAACCTCTCCCAGAAGCTCAGGGTGCGAGGTGGGAACCAAACCAGGACAGGACACCCTTTCATCGCAAGGCACACTCACACACACTCACTCAGATTGGGACAATGCAGACACATTCACGTGCACATCTTTGGGATGTGGGAGAAACTGAACGTCTAGGAGAAAGCTAACGCAGGCATGGAGAGAACGTGCCAACCCCACACAGATAGTGGCCCGAACCAGGAACCTAAGGGTGGAATCACTCTGAGCATAAGCAAATTTGACTAAGATCATTGGATCTATAATTTTCATACAACATCAGGATGGTTACTCTTTCACAAACCTGTGTGCGATTTCTGGCCGACTGGTCTGTGGCCCACAGTTGAAAAACAAGACTCTAACCTGAGCCACTATCCCAGATGGCTGTGGAGCCTCCTGTGAGAGCTTGTTGGGGTTATCCTATTTTTTAGGGCTGCCAGATGCCCTGCTGACTCTCCTGTGCTTCCTCCTGTGCTCCAGATGATTGCATACAAGTCTCGTAACTACGGGTTCTCTGGCTCCTTATATTTTGGGCTTTATGGGGGGATACTTTGTGCCCTCGTTTGCTGCACATGCTGCCTGTGGGTGTTTGGGTTTGCTCCCTTAGTTACTCTGCCTGGTCTCTATGAGATAATTCAATAGCATGCCTCTCCCACTGCCGTCTTCCCAGAAACGTTATAAGCCATTTAAAGTCCTTTCTGATGTAAGGCAGATTATAAAACAAGTGAATACATAAAGCTTAAAGTTCTCCTTTATAAGCCTCTATGTTATATGTAAATAATTCGTATACACTGATATACTCTAGTCAAAAGGGAAATATAGTACGCTTTTGCATATTCTGAGAAGCTGCCTGCTTATTAGATCTTTATAAAGTCAGCACTTTGGTTTCTGTTCCCTCCTATTTCTAGGAAAGACTAGTGCCAACGTTTTAGAAAGATGAAAATCTGATACAATCTCAAACCAGAGAGGCCGCTTTCATTGCTTATCTGTTTCCTTTATCCATGTGCTTTTCCCTACCTGTGCGTCCCTTGGTTTGGGTTCATGCTGTAAATATAACCGGAGGCCATTGGACACTTTTTTTCCAAGAGATTTAATAATCTTAAAATCACAAATGCACATATATCTGTGACATTTCTCTAAGTGTCAATGTTTCCTTCAATGAGTATATCCCAACTGAATAGTGTATAGATAATACCGTGATGATAAGCATGTAATTATTCTTGGTCATTTCTGTTTAAGGAAGAAAGAGAAGGAAGGTAGGAAGGTAGGAAGGGAAAGAGGGAGGAAGGGAAGAAGGAAAGGAAGGAGGGAGAGAGGGAAGGAGGGAGGGAAGGAGGGAGGGAGGGAGGGAGGGATAAAGGGAGGAAGGAAGGAAGAAAGGAAGGAAGGAAAGAGAAGAAGGGAAGGAAAGAGGAAAGAAAGGAAGGGAAGGAAGGAAGAAAGAAGAGAAGAAACTGTTATTTACCGGTATGTAGATAGTTCTTGCAAAGTGGCCTTAAGAAAAATAAATAAGACTTTATTTATTTTAGTCGTTTGCAGTAGAGTGCTAAGTGAAGGTACACAATATTTCACTACACAAACTACTTCAGAGCGATTCATGTTATAAAAACAAATGCAAACTCAGCAAATATTCCTCTATTGTAGGGGGTAAATATGGAGAAAACCAGATTTTTTAAAAAAAGAAAGCTCAAGGGTTAAAATTTTGCTTTTGTAGACTATTATGTTTTTAGATTAAAAGTAAACATTGATGGTAATATTTTATGAAGTGCTTCTTTACACCACATCATTTATTATTTCCTTTTAAGTGGATTATACAGATGTTCCTAAAGCTAACACATCATCAATTTTTATAAAGTTCTCTAGAGTTTTTTTTATTTTATGAATTCCCTGGTATTCTTTTACTTTATAGCTCATCTTTGATGCTAAATTAAACTGTAATTGCTGTGGCACATGAAAATTTATCCTTGTCAAAAAAAAAAAAACTAAATCAAAGATAACGTTGTTGTTTTTAATGACTTTAGTTTATTAAGATTAGAGCAACACAGTCAAATCTTATGATAATGGCTTATTTTTACAAGAATGTGGATACACTAAAAATCAAAGAATTTTATTTGATAAATTGATTTCATAAATTAGAAATTTTTTTTTTAATTAGAAAATTTGTGTAGGTTTTTATCCCCAACATGAGCATTATCATAAGGTACCAGTATCAATATATGTGCATGTATTTAAGTTTTTCAAAATGAAGAGTTTAAATATAACCTACCTTGTGCATTTTTTTTTTTTTTTTTTTTTGTATTTTTCTGAAGCTGGAAACGGGGAGAGACAGTCAGACAGACTCCCGCATGCGCCCCACCGGGATCCACCCGGCATGCCCACCAGGGGTAACGCTCTGTCCACCAGGGGGCGATGCTCTGCCCCTCCAGGGCGTCGCTCTGCCGCGACCAGAGCCACTCTAGCGCCTGGGGCAGAGGCCAAGGAGCCATCCCCAGCGCCCAGGCCATCTTTGCTCCAATGGAGCCTTGGCTGCGGGAGGGGAAGAGAGAGACAGAGAGGAAGGGGGGGGGTGGAGAAGCAAATGGGCGCTTCTCCTGTGTGCCTTGGCCAGGAATCGAACCTGGGACTTCTACATGCCAGGCCGACACTCTACCACTGAGCCAACCGGCCAGGGCTAACCTTGTGCATTTTTAACTTGCTGTTATATCACTTATTCCTAATTTTCTTGTCACATGGCTTAATCATTGACTTTCAGTACTACACAGCACACTGAATATTCAGCTCTGTGTGCTTCCTTGCCACATGTGGTGATTTTACAAGTATTTTAGACAATCCTAAGTACTGCAGGTGACACATATATGGGTTTCTAGTGCACTTGTATAGATCTCCATCATAGCTTCTTTTTTATTGGGCTTTAAATGTGGTGACTGGTTTGTCTCTTGCCTCTTTGGGGCCAGTGACCAGTTTGTCTGTTTCTGTTTCTCTTAGCCGAGAAGTCTTCCTGGCCAAGGGAAGGCACTCAATAAATGTTTATCAAATAAAATAAAATTTACACTTTATGGGACACTCTAGAAGTTTTCTTCAGTACTGACCTTGGTTCTCATTATTTTATAAATTATGAATAGTGTTCCCTTTCTTCTGAATGATTGAAGACACTAAATTTAGTGGTGGCATTCAGCCAGTTTGCACCAGTTCGGAAGAACCGCTATACCTAATTTTTTGTTGAGTTCAGCGAACTGATTTGTTAAAAATATACTCGTAATCAGAATTCTCTCTAGGGTGGGTGCCAGGGCAGCCACCCAATGTCGAAATCACAAATTTACATTCCTTACTCTTTTTCAACATTCATCTGTGCAACAGCATATTCTAAATGCCTGTAGTATTGTTCATTCCGTCCACAGATGCAAAACGTTGTAAGAACACCAATCAAGAAGCAATATGGAAATATCTTAAATAACAGTTTTATTGTTTTTTGTAAGATATTATTTAGTATTTTATTAATATTTTAAAACTCTTATAATCTAGTTGTGTGCACCTCTTTTATTGTTCTTATTTAAGTATTAAATGCATGAAATAATAGACTACCTTTCAATATGTCATTTTATTATACTTAAAAGAGTCATTAGGGAAGAGAACCAGTTGTGAAATTACTTGAATCCCACCACTGACTAATTTATAATAAAAATATTCGGGTGAAAGAAAACATTAATGACTATTGGTGGAGACATTATTTGATAGTCTTTGTCCAGTGTACTCTTTGCAAATTGGCATGCAGCATTTTTCATCAGTGTGCATCTTATGCACTGACAAGTTACTGTGATGACATTAAGAATGTGATAGGGCTAGAAAATGACTCAACAATGAAACACAGACATTGCTATGATGGGTATTTATCAAGTGACTCTAGAGCAGCAATTTTCAACCAGTGTTCCTCAAGAATTTTTAAAACATGCAATACCTGACTCTTTAGTCAGTGGCACTGACCTCTTTTCCCTCGGGTTGTTAAATTAAAAAATCACAACAGCCAACACAACAATAGTCATCTGGTGTGAATGAATCAAAATGATACCTATTTATTTTTTGTCAGATTGACAAAAGATATATTTTTTTAGTGTGCCACAGAAGTTTAATAATTAGCTTATGTGTGCCATGAAATGAAAAATGTTGAAAATAACAGCTGTATAGAAAATCACAAATAGATGAAATTATTGCTTTTATCAGGTAGAGTTTACAATGGTTTAATAATGTGTTAGACTTGAATTATTATATACTTTGTGATCATAAACAGGGTGATCAAATTCACATCTGATCCTCTGGATATTTTTGTTTGGTTATATACCTAATGGTAAAACTACAGTATTTATTTCAGTCATTTTCATTTTGAAATTTGGTTTTAGACACTTGAAGAGTGAGAAGTAATTTAACAATCTTAAGAGGTATAGCTGTCCATATTGTAATGGATTTGTTGTGCAATATGAACGTATTCTCATCAAACATTAAACAATAATGTGTCCAGTTTTCTCTGGTCAGGGGCACAAAGAAACACATATTGGGCTTTTAATTTTTCTATAAATTAAGTTTTAGTAATGAAATTCTATGCAATTTTCTTCATCCCAGAAGTAATAAAAAATGTGCTATATACAGTTTAACCTAGAAATTCCACCATTGGGAATCTCTTCTACAGATAGAAACATGCCTGTGTATAAAGGCTCATGATTAAGGAAGCCTCCTGGAGCATTGCTTATACTAACAACAAACTGCAAATATCTTGACTTAGAGCAGTGTTTGAATAAGGTATGGCATACCACTGCTATAGATCTCTACATTTATAGACAAAATTAAAAATAACAATAAACTCATACTGTTCTTTTTAATTTAAAATGTATCATGGGCATCCCTCCAGGTTAATACATATAGCTGTTTATTATTATTTAACATGATGTACCATATTTTATTAGTTCATGAGGATAAGATTAGAAGAAAAAAAGAGGGTAGAGATTATTTTTTCCTTATCCACTTCTTTAACTTGTTATAATAAGCATGTATCACTTTTCCCCTGTTTTTAAAATTTTTTATTTTTCAGTTACAATGGATATTTAACATTATTTTGCATTAGTTTCAGGTGTACAGCATAGTGGTTAGGATGTCATATACTTTAAATGTAATGCCCCCATAATTTCAAATACCAGGCATGTATTACTTTCACCATTAAGAATATCTAAAAAGTTAAAATTGTGATAATAATTGTTCATTCAAAGAGGGTAGCTTAAAGCCAAAGATATTTAAAATTAACCCTCTGAATATAATGAGTATTCAAGATGATTAAACAGTTTGGTGACAAATTTAAGTTGTAAACACAAAATGAGTATGCTTTTTGTTTTCACAAATTAATTTCAAAGGTGTTTCTAAAAGGGCAGTTCTATAGGCTTTTTAGTAAATACAGTAGCATTAGAATAACCACATACTTCCAGAACTAAGAAAAATAATAATTTGGCTATTTAAGTTCTGGCATTTAAAAAAGGTCAGTCTCAGCCCTGGCCAGTTTGCTCAGTGGTTGGCATAGGCCCAGCTTGTGGATGTCCCAGGTTCAGTTTTGGTCATGGCACAGAGGAGAAGCAACCATCTGCTTTCCCACCCCTCCTCTTTCCCTCTTCTCTCTCTCTGCCTCTCTCTCCTTCTTCCCCTCCCTCAGCCATGGCTAGATGGGTTCGAGAGCATTGGCCCTGGGCGCTTAGAGCATGACTCTGTGCAGCTCCCACCTGAGGTGCTAAAAATAGCTCAGTTGTGATCAATGTCCCAGACGGGCAGAGCATTTGCCCCAGAAGGGGGTCACTCAGTGGATCCAAGTCAGGACACATTCAGGAGTCTATCTCCCCTCCTATCACTTCGAAAAAGAAAAAAAATATCAGTCTCAAAAATTTATGGTCACATTTACGATGTATTTGTATAGTATGCATATATATGTAGACAGTTGAGCAGTTGAGCAGTAGAAAAAGTAGAACGGAATCCAAGCACGGCATCCTGACCAATAACACCCACCACTGAGCAAAATTCATTCTAACTTATACTGTTCTCTTCCACCCCTTATTCCATTATATTAATACATCCAGTCAGCTCATTGTTATTTATTACTTGGGTTAGTCTTGTGATTTTTCACTATTCAGATGTCATTTAAAAAAATCATATTGATATACTGTCTCTTGTCATGCTGCCCTTGTGAGATAAGCATTTTAAGTGTTACAAGGAGGTGCTGTTACTAGTACAAAGGTTATTATAAGAAGGATGAAAGGACTTTGCTGAGAACAGTAGCCCCATACATGACAAAAAAATGTTACACAGTTCCAGAGGCATTGTAACAAGAGTGTAGGGAACATAGATGGTCTTAGGTCACCAGATAATAAAAGGAAGCATGTGAACCCAAGTTCCCTGTATGGATATAAACTGGGAAATGCAGAGGAATCTGCAGCATGGTGTACTAGGAGTAGAACAGTGTGCAAATGTATCCTGTGACCCGGTTATCTACAGAACATTGGGACTGGGTCCAACTACTTTGATCCTCTAGAGAAGCAAGACGGCTTCCTCGTGTAAAGCTAATTTGGTAGAGTTCATTGGGAGTACAGATTTGAGTCCTAAAGCAGGCTGTCCAAGTGACCTCATTGCAGGGCACACAAGAGCTTGGGTGCCTGCCATTCTCCTGCCTAATCAGAAATCCTTGCTATTGCTTGTATGGCGTTGTTTCATCCTGAGATGCAATTTCTTCACTCCCAGAACAATTCTAAGGCTAATAATACTAATAATACATGGAGTTCTGATAATTTAGGGAGTTCTGTTGCTGTTTATGATTTCAGGATATAAGTAACAGTCCTTATTCAAACAGTAGTCCTCTGTCCCACCCAGCAGATGGTACTGTGGTTAGAAATCTTTACAGCATTCCAGTGGAACCATTGTGCCTTTGATGCGTCATCATGCCGAGACCCAGGAGCTATGGAACATATTACCTTACCAAGAAAAACCTGCCTTACACTGGTTTGGCACTTGCAAAAATGATCTTCACACTGAGGGTCCCAGAGTGTAACTTACAGAGTAATAAATTTCTTTACCAACAGTCGTTATGACCTCAGTGAGAGATGCATGCCGCCAAGAGCAGCTACATGTTACTGACAGTTAATTAGTGTTGGTATTCATTAAAGGTGGGAGTAAGAACCTGGAAATGATCCATTACTCGTTGTGAGTGGAGTCAAGGGGCTGAAAAAAAGCTACCCAAGCTGTCTAAAAGCAAGAACCAGGAAGCAGGATAGCGATCAATGAACAAATCGGTTACTTGGTTATAGTTCTTTACTAGGTGAGTACACACTCACACAAGCACACGCACTCACATGCTGAGGCCTCACTTGCACATTTCAAACATGCATTTTCATTAGCTCCTGTAGTTCATGCTAATAAATTGAACTGTGTCCCTTCCAAAAAAGACATGTAGAAGTCTTAACTACCAATACCTGTGTAAGTGAACTTATTTGAAAATAGGATCTTTGCAGGTATAAGTTAAGGTGAGATGATACTCGATTTGAGTGGGCCCTCATCCAGTGTGACTGGTGTCATTAGAAAGAAAAAACAGAGACACAGGCAGGGAAATTTCATGTAAAGACGCATGGACAAACAGACACAGAAGGAGATGGTCCTCTAATGGGGAAGCAGACATTAGAGTCACCTGCCACAAACCAAGGAATGCCTGGGGCTACAAGAGATAAGAAAGGGTCCTTCCCTAGTGGATGTGAAGACCTTGGCTTGGCTCAGCAGACTCCTTGATTTCAGACTTCTAGCCTCATGAACCGTGAGACAATAAATGTCTGTTGTTTGTGATGACAACCCTAGGAAGTTGATAAGTTCACTTTTTTTGAAATGGACACTGTACGACATCACAGACACCTGGCCCATGCAGGCTCACATTTGATTTGGACAGACAGTAATGAAACAATGAAGCCAAGAACTGGTGGGCCATTAGCTTTAATCCTAGCTTGCACCTGGCAGGCAAGAAATACACATAGTGGGAAAACACTTCCCTTTCCATTCAGGGCTCCCAAAGCCACTGACTCATCTGAGTTTCCTAGAATCAAAGGTTTGTACCTCACCAGCCTTATTCACCTCTGCTCCCCATCTCCTTCTCTCTGCACAAACTCTGCCTAAACTGGCTTCTCCTTCAGCACTCAGCCGTTTTGGCTGCTTCTCCTCTTCTCCACGGGGCCTTTCTCTGCTCTCCTCCTGCATGGGCTTCTCTGCCCCATTTTATAGTATAGAAATAAAAACCTTTAATCCAGTATAAAACAAGGAAGTCTCTGATACACAGTCACTTATTTGAGGCATAAATGGAATTCCTCATGAGAGTGCACCACCCCCTGTCATACAACAGTCAAGGGTGTGGAGAAAAGCTTAGTTTTAAAACTAAGTCTCAGGCTAAAAGGACCCTGCCTGCTTACAGCCTGTCCCCCACACCCGACGCAAACTATAAGCGAGCAAACATATATATCATATTTACAAACTTATTTGACCAACAGACACTCTCACACTTACGGCACTTCTTGTGTGTATCTGATACACTATCATATTCTTGTTCATGTTTCATTTAAAATAATTCAAATTTGAACCCAATAAGCTTATGCACTCCTACTCCAATCAATTAATGTCAGGCTGTTTTGTTTTGAATAAAAGGATTCAAAACCGATTTGCAAGGTGGGAAACTCCTACTTTGTATACAGCTTCGGAAGTAAGGAAAAATGTACCCCTTTCATGATCCTTCAACCCAGAAAACTGTTGTGATAGAATTACAGTACAAATATTGACTTAGCCCATACATGTCTATTACTAACCTAGTTCTGGAACTACAGGGAACTTGCCCATAAAGAAAATAGTCTTTTGGGGAGTTTTAAATGTGGTCATTTTTAACCCACTTGAAATTTTGGTGAAAAAAAAAGTTGCGATTGTTCATAGCAAACTTAAAATATATTATTTTTTTTGTCATTAAATTTTTTAAACTATGTGTTTAAAAACTTTCCAAATGAGTATTTATTTTACTTCTTTAAAAATCTGTAAAATTTGCCTTCATATCATATTTACTCCTTGTAATGGTCATAGTAGTACATATGTGTGTGTTAGACTTGATGGCAAGTATAAAGGATATAAAGTGATTCTTGTCCTCAAAAGTGCTCATAGGCTGTAACCAGTGTTCCCCAACTTATAACCCCTGCCTACTATTTTTCTCTGAGCTCCCTACTTTTGAATCCAACTGTCTACTTTCACATCTCCACTTTAAGATTAAAGGCATTCAGACTTAATGTACAGAAAGCCAAGCTTTTGACTTTTTCTCTCTAATTCTCTTTCATGTTCCCTTTGATGCCCCCATCTTTCCACATAGGCATGCAAGTCAAAAAACTGAACTTCAGGCACGATATCTCCATCTCTTCCCACCCTTCATCAATCCACCTTTATCTAATTTAACACCACTATTTATTTTACCTCCTAGATATCTTTGGAATCTGTTCCAATTTCTCCATCTTTCCCAGTAGGAGTTTAGTCCAGACTACCATGATATTTCCTCTGGAGGACTGCAGTCTCCTAACGGCAGGAAGGATAGTAGGCACACTGCCCACACCCAACCTCTTCTTTACACTGAAGCCAAAAGGAAGTTCTTAGAAGGCAAATCTTAAGATGCTATCTGTCCACTTAACTGTGCCATGGTTTCCAAAAAACCCTCAAAGTACAGCCTGGAATCCTTAACGTGGTCCAGAAGTTCTGAACATGAGAAGTCTCACTTTATACCACCTTCCTCTTGCCTTCTTCTACAAACACGGTCCCTTCTTATGGTGAAACAAATGTGCTGTGTTCCTCCCAATTCCGCATTTCCATATCTATTATCTCCTTTATCTAGAATGCTTTTCTCTCTTTTTCCCCTCCCTGATTCTTCCAGTTAATTACTACTCATTTAAAATTCTGCTCACACAATATGTCTTCAGAAAAATCTTTCCTGATATCCTAGAACAGATCACTCATTCAACAATTATCAACATCACTACATGCCAGGCTTACTTCCAGGCACTTAGGTTCCATCACTAGACATGAAGACAAGGTCTCTGCTCATATATGTTCATGATATGGTTCAGCGGTTCTCAACCTGCGGGTCGCGACCCCGGCAGGGGTCGCCTAAAGCCATCGGAAAATACATATTTATTATATGTTGGGCAGATAAAATGTATTATGCTCACTTTGTTAAAGAGGCCGTTGCCCAGGTGATATTAATGTGTGTTGGGGTGGGCTAAAACCAGGCAGAATCCTTATAGCCTGGGGCTTGGTTTTCGGATTAAGCCTTTCCTACCCTTTTTGGTGTAAGGTGGTACAATCCTATCATGCCTCAGAGAAGTGACTTTGTATTAGAGACTTCCCTATTATGTATATTGGATTAAGGGTTTGGATTTCTACACTATAAAATGGGAACGGAGCGGGAGTTTGCTCTTGGTTCCTGAGGTTAGCATGAGAGAGCAGAGAGAGTAGAGCCAGCAGCAGAAGGAGGCTATGTGGAGGAGGCCAGGAAAAGCAGCCAAGATGGCGGAGAGCTGAGTGAGATGCCAGTTTGTACAGAGTTTGTATCTGGGATAAGGAAGGAGATGGGGAACTGAGGAGAATAAGGCTGGTGAGCTAGAAACCTTTGATTCTAGGAAACTCGGATAAGTCAGTGGCTTTGTGAGCACTGAATGTGACTGGGTTTTTGGAGCCCAGTGTGTATTTTTTACTTGCCCGCCGGGTGTGAGCTAGGATTAAAGGCTATGGCCCACCAGTTTTTGGCTCCATGGTTTCTTTACCAACTGTCCGAATCCAATGCGAACCTGCATGGGCCAGGCTGCTGTGATAGTGGCCGTGGCCGTGGCTTCTGGCTTTACATTATACAATACATTTTTAAATAAAATGTATTGAGAACAGGTTGAGAACCGCTGATATAGTTGGAAGGAGAAATAACTCACAAATACATGCACAAGACACCACCACACAGTGGTAAATTCAATGATAGAAATAAGACAGAGTAAGATACTAGGTCTCTCTGAGAAGGTGACATCTAAGCTTAGACCAGAGTGTCAAGAAGGAGCCAAGGGTATGAAATTCCATGGGAAGAACATTTTCAGCAGAGGTTCTAGTGGGGAGGGAAGGGCCTAGAGCAGGAGTCCCTAAACTTTTCACACAGGAGGCCAGTTCACTGTCCCTCAGACTGTTGGAGGGCCAGACTATAAAAAGAACTATGAACAAATCCCTATGCATACTGCACATATCTTATTTTAAAGTAAAAAAAAACAAAATGAGAACAAATACAATATTTAAAATAAAGAACAAGTAAATTTAAATCAACATACTGACCAGTATTTCAATGGGAACTATGGGCCTGCTTTTGGCTAATGAGATAGTCAATGTCCAGTTCCATATTTGTCACTGCTAGCCATAGCAAGTGATATGACGTGCTTCCATAGCCGTGACACGTGCATCCCAAGTCACTGGAAGTAGTACTGTATGTGAGCAACACCATGCTTTGTGGCACCGCCACATACAGTACTCACTGACCACCAATGAAAGAGGTGCCCCTTCCAGAAGTGTGGTGGGGGTGGATACATGGCCTCAGGGGGCTGCATGCAGCCCACGGGCTGTAGTTTGTGGACCCCTGCTCTAGAGAAGAGAAAGATATCTACAGTGTAGGAGTGAAGGGGATTAGATTATGTAGAAGAGATTATTGCAAGCAAGATTATGCAAATCAAGGTAAGATGTTTGGTTTTATTCTGAGTGGGATATACTCAGAAATGGAAAGACACTGGCCCTGGCCAGTGGCTCAGTGGATAGAGCATCAGCTTGGTGTATGGACATCCCTGGTTCAACTCAGGGCACACAGGAGAAGTGACCATTTGCTTCTTTCCTCCTCTTCTTCTTCTCTTTCTCTTCTCCTCCTGCAGCCAGTGGCTTGATTAGTTCAAGAATTGGGCCAGGCAATGAAGATAGCTAGGTTGGTCCAAGTGCAGGGCAGCCTCAGGTGCTGAAAATAGCTCAGTACTTGAGCATCAGCCCTACAGGGTTGCTGGGTGGATCTCAGTTGGGGCGCATGCTGAAGTCTGTCTCACGATCTCCCCTCCTTTCACTTAAAAAAGAGAGAGAGAGAGAGAGAAAGAAATGGGGAGATACTGAATGGCTTTAAGCAAGGAAATGATATGCTTCCTGTTGGTCAAATAAGTTTGTAAATATGATATATATGTTTGCTTGCTTATAGTTTGCATTGGGTGTGGGGGACAGGCTGTAAGCAGGCAGGGTCATTATAGTCTAAGTTATAAGACTAAGCCTTTCCCACCCTCAGTGACTTTGTATCAGAGACTTCCTTGTTTGTATTGATATATTGGATTAAAGGTTTTGATTTCTACACTATAAAATGGGGCAGAGGAGCCCATGCTGGGGAAGAGCAAAAAAAGGTCACATGGAGGAGAGGAGAAACAGTCAAGATGGCAGAGTGCTGAAGGAGAAGCCAGTTTGTGCAGAGAGAAGGAGATGGGGAGCAGAGGTGAATAAGGCTGGTGAGGTACAAACCTTTGATTCTAGGAAACTCGGATAAGTCAGTGGCTTTGGGAGCCCTGAATGGAAAGGGAAGTGTTTTCCCACTGTGTGTATTTCTTGCCCACCAGGTGCAAGCTAGGATTAAAGCTAATGGCCTACCAGTTCTTGGCTCTGTTGTTTCATTACCGTCTGTCTGAATCAAATGCGAACCTGCACGGGCCAGGCGGCTGCGATGGTGGCTGCGGCTACTGGCTTTACACTTCCATTTCCATTTTTAAAAAATCACTGTATGCAGAAGGATTTTAGGTGTAAACATCTAAGAGTTATCAGATGGGGCTACTACCCTCATCCAGACAAAAGACAATGGTGGTTTGGACCAGTATTGTAACCATGAGTGTAAAGCCAGTAGCCACGGCCACCATCACAGCCACTGGGACCATGTAGGTTCTCATTTGATTCGGACAGACGGTAATGAAACAACGGAGCCAAGAACTGGTGGGCCATTACCTTTAATCCTAGCTTGCACACAGCGGGCAGGAAACACACACAGTGCCGTTAGCTTTAATCCTAGCTTGCACCCGGCGGGCAAGAAATACACATAGTGGAAAAACACTTCCCTTTCCATTCAGGGCTCCCAAAGCCACTGACTCATCCGAGTTTCTTAGAATCAAAGGTTTGTACCTCACCGGCCTTATTCACCTCTGTTCCCCATCTCCTTCTCTCTACACAAACTCTGCACAAACTGGCTTCTTCTTCAGCACTCTGCCATCTTGGCTGCTTCTCCTCTCCTCTACATGGCCTTTCTTTGCTCTCGCTGCAATGCTAATTTCAGGAACTGAAGAAAAGAGCAAGCCCATTTTATAGTGTAGAAATTAAAACCTTTAATCCAATATACAGACAAGGAAGTTTCTGATACAAAGTCACTTATCTGAGGCATAATGGGATTCCTCATGAGAGTGCACCACCCCACATCATGCAACAGTCAAGGGTGTGGGGAAAAGCTTAGTGTTCAGAAGATCTTAGTAAAAGGCGAAAGATTTATGCGATCTGAAGAGAAACCAGAGTATGAGAAAATCTTAGTATTAAAAGGGTGGGAAAGGCTTAGTCTTAAAACTAAGCCTTAGGCTATAACAACATTGCCTACTTACAGCCTGTCCCCCACACCCAATGCAAACTATAAGTGAGCAAACGTATATATCATTATTACAAACTTATTTAACCAACAAGGTACAAATTGGGAAACTATCAGCATTAGATATTATTAAAGCCATGGGCCCTGATGAAATATGAAGATGCACCAGGATTGAGCTTTGGGACATATTATCATTTGGAGGCAGAGCTGAGGACAAAGAAGACTAAAAGGAAAAGCCAGTGAAAGAGGACAATCAAAGAGTATGCTGTCAAGACAGACAACAGTAAAAATAATCCTATTAGTTTAATTCTGCTTAGGGCACTCTATTATTGTTATAAGTTCAGCAAAGAAATACAAACAACTCCTTCTTAATATATTTGACATAAATATAGGTCCAATTTCACCTATCAAATTCAAGTTCATTCCTCCTACCAATCAGAGATAATCACTCCTCTTTGAGTAACACATCTCATCCTCATTAAAAGTGGACATAGTAGTACAGGGGTCCCCAAACTACGGCCCGCGGGCTGCATGCGGCCCCCTGAGGCCATTTATCCGGCCCCCGCCGCACTTCCGGAAGGGGCACCTCTTTCATTGGTGGTCAGTGAGAGGAGCATAGTTCCCATTGAAATACTGGTCAGTTTGTTGATTTAAATTTACTTGTTCTTTATTTTAAATATTGTATTTGTTCCCTTTTTGTTTTTTTACTTTAAAATAAGATATGTGCAGTGTGCATAGGAATTTGTTCATAGATTTTTTTATAGTTCAGCCCTCCAATGGTCTGAGGGACAGTGAACTGGCCCCCTGTGTAAAAAGTTTGGGGACCCCTGTAGTAGTAGATATTCCTCAGGCTCCTAACCCAACAGTCCTAGTTAGTTCCTTCCTCTTTTCTTTTTAGATTTCAAACACCAATCAGGCTTTAAAATATGTAAAAACAACCAATTTATGTCTAAGGATCGTGATCAAATAGATTCCCCCAAAACAGGTGGACACATCACCAGTTGCTGAAAGTAATAGAAGGCAGGCTACCCAGTATATAGTTGGTAATTTTATAGCTTTGCACTGAATGTGTATCTTTATAGAGTTTTAAAAGCAAAAGAATCTTTGAAAGAAATGAAGTTGGGGAAAGCGGGTATCAAGGGGAGATAGTTTAAAAAGTAAATTAAAATAATTTGAGTTATCAAGGTGTTTTTAAACTTGGGGCATATGTTTGCATATAAACTGGTATGTGTGCCCGTGCACTTAAGGTCAAGCTCCAGCATGCTCATCGGAGGCAGCAGAAGCTTGCAACAAAACACTCATCAAAACACAGGCTGCATTCCATCTGCACAGCCCGATATCAAGATTGCCCAGAATTACATCTTTATGCCATTAGACATCTAATGCAAAGCCATCAAGTCTTTCAGCTTTCGCAGGGGGGACCCCTTGGGAGGAATTTCTGCAACCCAGGCCTGATGCCTGTCAGGAATGAACCGTGTTACAAGTTTCAGGGAAGGCTTCCGTTGTCAAAACAATCATAGCTGTAATTTTCTCTCCCTCTATTTACAGGAAACAAACTCTTCCTTCCTGTCCTCTGCCTGTAGCAGAAAATAGACAAGCCAAGCAGATGTCCAAGGATGGCGGAGGAGTACCTCGGGCTGCAGCTTCCTTGGAGCGAAAACAAGTGCTAAGAGAGCCTTGGGGGATGGATGGGGAGGGGTGGGGATGAGGGCTGGGAGGCTGGAGGGAGGAGGGCGGAGCAGTACTGCATCCTGATTCCTAATACAAGCGCTCTGCCTTTTTTCACTCCTTCCAACTCCTTTTGTCTCTTTCCAGCTTTTTCCTACCACCGTGAGTTACGTGAACTAAATATGGCCCGGGAAATCTCCAGCAGCCACAGTATTTTTAAACTCCAGGGGCCTCCTGTTTGCAGACTCATGTGACGTACATGAACTGGATCCAGGGAGTTTCTCATGGGAATCCAGGCTGCTTCACCATAACCGCGGGCTTGGGTTGCACCATAACTGCTGGCCCTTGTAATGCAGCCTTTGGGGTTTCATTTTACATCTTCAAGACTTGGGAGGCAGCAGACGCTGTGAATGCCCCAGGAATGTTCCAGGGAGGATCGCAAAGATGGCCTCCGTGAGCCCAGGAAAACTTGCAGGCTTTGTAGCTTGGAGCCCAGCTTGGGGCTGGAGGGTAAATCTTAATGCAGATATGGATACTGGCAAGAGAGAATTAGTTCTCAGTAACCTTCTGACAGTCTTTCCTGTCAAAGCCCTTGTTGTTGTCGGGTTTCGTTTTGTTTTGCTCCCCTTGGGGATTGTCCAGCTTGAGTCAAAGTATTCTAAAAATACATGTCCCTATCTCTTCCCTTCAGCATTACTGTTTCCAGGGACTCTACTTCTCTTACTGATGCTCTTGCTGAGGTCCTTTTCTCCACTAAGAAGATGTTTTGTAATGTCCTAGAATGGTGCTCGTGCGCGCGCGCGCGCGCACACACACACACACACACACACACACACACACATGCAATGCAAGAAATATCTTTATTGCAGTGGATAAAGTGACGGCCTGGGATGCTGAGTACCCAGGTTCGAAACCTCAAGGTTGCAAGCTTGAGCGTGGGCTCACCGGGTTGAGCACGGGGTCACTGGCTTGAATGTGGGATCATAGATAAAACCCCATGGTCAGTAGAATGAGCCCAAAGGTCCCTGGTTTGAAGCCCAAGGTCACTGGCTTGAGCCCAAGGTTGCTGCCTTGAGCAAGGGATCACTCAGTCTGCTGTACCCCCCCCCCCATCAAGACACATATGAGAAAGCAATCAATGAACAACTGAAGTGCAGCAACTACAGGTTGATGCTTCTTATCTTTCTCCCTGCCTGACTGTCCCTCTTTCTCCCACTGTCCAAAAGAAATAAAAAGAAATGTTTTTATTTTCAAGCAGTTTCCTCATAGGAATGAAAGTATATTTCAGGATAAAATGAAATAGGGAAACCAGTCAAATACTTAGAAAAATCACCTTTAGAACAATGATGGAAAAATAAAATATTCTTGCATTGTGGATTTAATTAAATCTGATGATTTCCTGGCAGATGTCACTGAAGTGTCTTGAAAGAGGGGTGCCTTTTCCTTTTCTTTTTTAGCGCACGCAAGAGAGGGAGGGACAGACAGGGACAGACAGACAGGAAGGGAGATGAGAAGCATCAGTTCTTTGCTGCAGCACCTTAGTTGATCATTGATTGCTTTTTCAAATGTGCCTTGACAAGGGGGGGGGGTGTCCAGCCAAGCTAGTGACCCCTTGCTCAAGGCAGCAACCTTGGGCTTAAGCCAGTAACTTTAGCTTCAAGCCAGGGACTTTTGGGCTCAATCCACTGACCATGGGGTTATATCTATGATCCCACATTCAAGCCAGTGACCCCATACTCAAGCTGGTGACCTCAGGGTTTTGAACCTGGGTCCTCAGCATCCCAGGTTGATACTCTATCCATTGTGCCATTGCCTGATCAGGCAGGGGGTGCCCTTTTCTGTTTTGTGCAAAGGGACTGTATGGACTAACAGTATCCACTTATTTTTCCTATTGTACTTTACCTTTTTATAATTACTACTGTTGCCAAGGGTTAATTTGTATCAGACACTAGCATAAGCAGTGTAATGCTGGTAATCTAGCTTTGAAAAAAAAGCCCTGAGTTGCAGTGTTTGCCGATTCCTGTGGTGTAAATATCCACATCACAGACAGATTCAAGTTACCACCGTTCTTGAAAGTGAATATGGAATTGAGAACAGTTGATCACAATTGACTTTTATGAAGCAGTACAAATTGGCTACAGCATACCAGTGATAATAACCATTAGTTGGTATTAAATACTTTAAGTATTAAGTGTTAGTTATTCTATGAAATGATACTATTATTATTATAATCACTCTTACACAGATAAAGAAACTGGAGCATTGGGAAAACATGTTACTTTGTGAAAGGTGACAGAAGAGTTGCAAGTGTAACCTGACTTTGAGTCCAGGCAGCCTAACTCCAGAGCCCGCACACTAATCCCCAACTTCGTAGAGAAAATGGTAGTACAGGTGCTCAGCAAATGATTTCTGAATGAGGAAATGTTGATTTCAAGAAGTATATACTCCCTTAAGTTTTAAGCAGTTGGGATTCCACCAGAGAAAGAACCAGTAAAGCCTGACCTGTGGTGGCGCAGTGGATAAAGCGTCAACCTGGAAATGCTGAGGTTGCCGGTTCGAAACCCTGGGCTTGCCTGGTTAAGGCACATATGGGAGTTGATGCTTCCAGCTCCTCCCCCCTGTCTCTCTCTCTCTCTCTCTCTCCCTCTCTCTCTCCTCTCTAAAATGAATAAAATAAAAATTAAAAAAAAAAAGAAAGAACCAGTAAAATATACATATACATATACAGGTACATATACATATACATACACATATACATTAAGAGAGTTATTGTAAGGAATTGGTTTATGAGCTTATGGGGACTGGCCAGGCAAGTCAGAATTCTGGAAGGCAGGCCATCAGGAAGGGCAGGCTGCAAACTCTTGAGCAGAAGTTGACACCAAAGATTTCAGGTAATTTTTTTTTTTTTTTTTTTTTTTTTTTTTTTTTTTTTTTTTACAGAGACAGAGAGTCAGAGAGAGGGATAGATAGGAACAGACAGACAGGAACGGAGAGATGAGAAGCATCAATCACTAGTTTTTCGCCTGACCTGGTGGTGGCGCAGTAGATAGAGCGTCGGACTGGAATGCGGAAGGACCCAGGTTCGAGACCCCGAGGTCGCCAGCTTGAGTGCGGGCTCATCTGGTTTGAGCGAGGCTCACCAGCTTGGACTCAAGGTCGCTGGCTCCAGCAAGAGGTTGCTCGGTCTGCTGAAGGCCCGCAGTCAAGGCACATGTGAGAAAGCAATCAGTGAACAACTAAGGTGTTGCAATGCGCAATGAAAAACTAATGATTGATGCTTCTCATCTCTCTCCGTTCCTGTCTGTCTGTCCCTGTCTATCCCTCTCTCTGACTCATTCTCTGTCTCTGTAAAAAATAAATAAATAAAATTTTTTAAAAAATCACTAATTTTTTGTTGCACATTGCGACACTTTAGTTCATTGATTGCTCTCTCATATGTGCCTTGACCGTGGGCCTTCAGCAGACCGAGTAACCCCTTGCTCGAGCCAGTGACCTTGGGTCCAAGCTGGTGAGCTTTTGCTCAAACCAGATGAGCCTACGCTCAAGCTGGCAACCTCAGGGTCTCAAACCTGGGTCCTCCGCATCCCAGTCCGACACTCCATCTACTGCGCCACTGCCTGGTCAGACAGGTAAAATTTTTTCCTTAGGGAAAAAATTTTAGTTCTGCACCTAAAGCCTTTTAACTGATTGAATCAGGACCACTCAAATTATCTGGAAAAACCTTCCTTATATATAAAAAAACAAATTACTGTATAAACTTTAATCACACGTACAAAATACCTTCACAGCAACCTCTGTACAGGCATACCTTGTTTTATTGCTCATTTTACTGTGCTTCACAGATATTGTATTTTGTATAAACTGAAGACAAGACACTCCATCAGCAAGAACATTCTGACTCACTTTATTGCAGTGGTCTGGAACCAAACCTGCCTTATCGAGGCATGTCTGTTTGAGTGTTTGACTGAGTAACTGGGGAAGGTAGCCTAGCTAAGTTGACCCAGACAGTGTTAAGAGGTGAGTTTTGTTTTTCCAAAATAATGCTGATCTCCTGTTCCTTAGTAAGTGGAATGTGACCTTATTTGGAAACAAGGTCTTTGCAGATGCGATCAAGTTAAGATAATGTCATATTAAAGGAGGGTGGTTGAGTATGACTGGTGGCCTTACAGAAACTTGGACAAAGATATACAGAGAGAATGCCATGTGACATTAGAATAATGTATCTACAAGCCAATGAATGCTAAAGATTGTTGGAAACCACTAGAAAATAGGCAAAGGCAAAGGCAAAGAAGGATCCTTTCTTAGAACTTTCAGAGAGAGTGTGGCTCTGCCAACACCTTCATTTTGGACTTCTAGCCTCTGAAACTGTGAGGCTATACATCTCTATTGTTCTAAACCAGTTTGTGCTATATTTTTATGGCAACCCTAGGAAACTAATCCAACAAAGATTTAAAGAGAATACTAAATGACAATAAATTTAAATAACATCTACTTTCTTAACATCTAAAACTTCACTTCTGTTAAAAACTAGTGTGCTTGTCATGATTTTCTTGTGTCGTTCTTAGCAGTGGCATCTTTGTGCTTCCTTTCAGGTTTGTCTATAAACTAATTTAAATAGCTTTTATTTAATTAAATACATGCTGGGATTTATACACATTCTTATCAAAACAATTATTGAGGAAATATTTTTACTTAAGCCAGTGGGATTGATACTGTAAAAGTATCTTTAGTAGTGCAATGAAATAAATATTTATGGATGAATAAGGAATGCATTTATTCATTCCTTTCCAGGCCAGTTATTTGTTCTATTTGTTCTTTGGACTTATTTTGGTTTTAATTCTTTTTTTTTTTTATTAGAGAGAGAGAGGGATAGACAGGGACAGACAGACAGGAATGGAGAGAGATGAGAAGCATCAATCATTAGTTTTTCATTGCGTGTTGCAACACCTTAGTTGTTTATTGATTGCTTTCTCATACGTGCCTTGACCACGGGCCTTCAGAAGACCGAATAACCCCTTGCTGGAGCCAGCGACCTTGGGTTCAAGCTGGTGGGCTTTTTTGCTCAAACCAGATGAGCCTGCGCTCAAGCTGGCGACCTCGGGGTCTCGAACCTGGGTCCTCAGCCTCCCAGTCTGATGCTCTATCCACTGCGCCACCGCCTGACCAGGTGGTGTTAATTCTTTTTAAGGCTAAATATGGTTTTGGTGAATAGTCACAATATGTCAGATGTGATGGGAAACTAAAATGGGATTTGATTAATTTTTGTCTGTAACCTAT
Source organism: Saccopteryx bilineata (assembly GCF_036850765.1). Classification (NCBI taxonomy): domain Eukaryota; kingdom Metazoa; phylum Chordata; class Mammalia; order Chiroptera; family Emballonuridae; genus Saccopteryx; species Saccopteryx bilineata. Next base: position 21,391,498 of record NC_089501.1, read on the forward strand.
ATACTATTTCTGAGGATCAAGAACCAAGAACATTTTTTAGCAATTATGATAGCATTAGAATAAATGCATAGAAACATCTTACAAGGAAACAGCTTTGAAGGTCCAACAGTCCTTTGGATGTGTAAATATTAGCACAGCAGTTTATATTTTTTAGTCTACCCTGCAATTTTATAGTCACATCTGTAATGTCATTGCAACAGGCCAATGAATCACCAGACTATTGCACGCAATCCACTTAAAGACATTTTACCTAGAGAGTCGTATGGTTGTCCAAGATGGAATTAGACTGACTTCAAAGCCCAAAGCTCATTCACACACAAACCTTAATTGTAATGTTGGAATTCTTTCCATCATATAGCAATTCCACCATTCTGTATATCTGATGCTTTCCATTATATATAATCAAGTTTGAGTAGTTGCTATTGGTTGATAGGTACTATTATATTCATCCCCGTTTACTACATATAAGAAAGTAAGTGCAGCTAGGTGAAGTAACATTCCCTGATTATACAACTAGTAGATGGCAGATTTAGGATTTGGTCCTTGGCAGTCTCACTACAGAGCTAGTTTTTAAAATACTTTTCATATGTGAATAACATGAAAATCATGTTTGGCAAAATTTAAACACTTCATGTGTTTATTTAGAAATGGTTTTCAGTTATTAACATTAAATCAATGATGGTTATAAAGACCCTTAGTGGGTGAGCATCTGAGTTGATTATCCAAATGCAAAATGAAAACTAAAAAGGATTTTATCGAGTTGATTTACTAATGAAGGGTTAATTAAAAACAAATTAAAAGTAAAATCTTCACACACCCTTCAATGTTTTATCTTAGCTGAGTGCCTACTGTGTGCTTTCCCCAACTATAGTAACACAATGGGTCAAGCCAAAAGCAGTAATTGCTAGGCCATTCTAAGAACTCACCTCCAACTGAGTCTTCTGGATAGGAGGATTTCAGGACCCTGAGCGCCCTGACTTGGCAGAATCCGGTGCAGGGACCTGAAGGCTTAGTCTGTGTGGCTGGAGAACTGGGTTCCTTTTCTCTAGCTAAGACTTTTTGGATTCATGACTCATTCACTGTGCCTGTAAGGAAGTTAAACCCTAAACTACTAAAGACATGGCTTCTCTATATGTTGAGAAATATTGAGGTTGCAGCCATGCTTGGTAACCATTTCTGTTTGTATGTTTCTTTGATGCAGGGGACCAGGTTATCAGACGATGTATTTCAGGAAAGGAAAGATAAAAGAAACCATGGTGAGCTTTATAATGGCATGCTTTATAAATGGTCTTTTTTTTTTTAGGACATTAGCCATTCAGCTGAGTTTCTCTTATTTGATTCCTTACCATCTTATTCGCTTCAGAAATATGCCACAGCAATGGGATGATACTAGAAACACTTGGACATATTTCAAATTGAATCATCTTCATTCCTTTTTTGTTTAAAGACACCATGAGAAAATAGAGCTCCAAAACACTCCTCCTGGGTATGCCTTGACAAAGAGCATTCTTGTTTCCCTGCAGCCGAGAGGACTGTGAGAAAGGGCAAGGAGCGCCTGCTCTATTTTCAGGAGGCGCACTCCAGTGCAAGAGTGGGTTTTCTCATGGCTGTCAGTTGACAAGGGAATTCCATGGGTCAAGCCTATAGTTAAATCAATTGCATGCCTATATGGGAAAAAATGTCGCTTATTAAACTTTCCAGTGTAAATACATGAGTCTGGACTCTTTCACATACATTCAGGTATTCAAATTATTTCAAAACATACTTTAAGACTATGACCACTAAATATTGTGAACACTGCTAAGGATAAATCAATTACATGCTTTTCTAGATACTAAAAAAATAGTTACCACCCAGACTGCTTCTCTACTGGTGGTGGTCTATGCCTTTTAGATCACAATGCTTCATCCAAACATTACTCTTAGCTCCCATTCTTAGATCTAATACATTCCCCGAACCCTAGTGACATGGTCTTGTCATGCTGAAATGTCTTATTGGTGACCAAATTTTTATTTGGTCTTAGAGATATTAAATTGCAAAAAGTCTAATTTAAAATTTACTTTAAAAGCTATAACTGCTTAGACTGAAATAACTGGCTTATTTAATCCAATAACTCTTTTGAATAATTTAGCATGGATTTAATCCAATCACTCGCCCCCTCAAAAATGGACTGATCTGGTTGTGTACTTTACCTAGACTCAGACTCCGGTCCCTCATTTCCCCTTGAAGTAAGTGAGTTAAAGAACCAAAGGCTCAAACTCTCCAGCATTCAGATATATCAACATGTGTTAAGCATATTTATTTTAGGATATCTGTAAGTTAGGATTAAGGCCTATTGCTAGTAACAGAGATCCAACCTAGATGGATTTAAACAGTTTAAGTTTCTATTATCTAACATTAAAAAGTCCAGAGATGCCTGACCAGGTAGTGGCACAGTGGATAGAGCGTCGGACTGGGATATGGAGGACCCAGGTTCGAGACCCCGGGTTGCCAGCTTAAGCGCGGGCTCATCTGGTTTGAGCAAAGCTCACCAACTTGAACCCAAGGTTGCTGGCTCAAGCAAAGGGTCACTAGGTCTGCTGTAGCCTTTCGGTCAAGGCACATATGAGAAATCAATCAATAAACAAGTAAGGAACTGCAACAAAAAATTGATATTTCTCATCTTCCTTCCTGTCTGTCTGTCCCCTTCTGTGACTCTCTCTGCAACAGGAAAAAAAAAAAAGTCTAGAGGTGTTTGGCATGAGGCTAGTGTGGTAACCCAATCAAGACATCAGGGACCCAGGCTCCTTTTTTCCTGCTGCTCTGCCATCCATTCTCAAGGCCACAATAGGGCTGATAGAGCTATAGCCATTCACTTCACATTAGAGAAAATAATGAGAGAAGGTGGTGCATCCCACTAAAAAGAGCCTTCTGTAACTACTACACAATATTTTGATATCCATCTCATTGCCATACACCAAGTATGAGTATGGCCATACACCAAGAAGACTGGGAAGTACAGTTTTATAACTGAACAAATGAAAAGGGGGCCCTGGCCGGTTGGTTCAGTGGTAGAGTGTCAGCACGGTCTGTGGAAGTCCCAGGTTTGATTTCCAGTCAGGGCACACAGGAGAAGCAACCATCTGCTTTTCTACCCCTTCTCTCTCTCTCTCTTTCTCTCTCTCTCTTCCTTTCCCAAAGCCATGACTCGAAGGTTTGAACGAGGTGGTCCTGGTCACTGAGGATGGCTGCATGGCCTGACTTAGGCACTAAAATAGCTAGGTTGCCGAGCAATGGAGCAGCAGCCCCAAATGGGCAGGGCATCAGCCCCAGATGGCATTGCCCCAGGTGGATCCCTGTTAGGGCACATGCGGGAGTCTATCTGTCTGCCTTCCTGCCTCTAACTTCATTAAAAAAAATTAAGAGGAAAAACATATTAGAGGCAATGAACAGTTTCTGCTACAATTAGTGGTAAAACTGTAAAGTCTTAGAACAATTTCTCAGTTATTTAAGAGTCAATAAATCAATATTTATTGATTAAGTCACTAACTTAGGCAGTACAGATTCAAAAACCAAATGACACAGTTCTTGCCTTTCAAGATACTATAGTTTAATAGAGAAGATATTCCTGTTCATGTCCACAGATGATCACATGGTAGTCATATGCATAGAACTTTGTAAGAACTACTAGGATAAATTCCCTATTCAGGCAAAGATATGGAAAAGAATAAGGCCGTGAAAGCCATGAAAAAAAAATGTTTGAAAAAGAAGAAGCAATCTTTAGTAACAATATATTGGGCAAAGTTCAAATAAAATAAAGACAGAAAATATGTTCATCAGGCTTATTAACAAAAGAGGTCTTTGGTGATCTTAGAAAATACTTTCAGAGGTTGAGGGAAGAAAATCCATGGGGTGGATGTGAATGGTTAATGATGAAATAGAGAGAGAAGGTACAAAAAACTCTTTCAAAAACAGCTATAAAGGAGAAAAGGGGAAATTTCAGTAAAGAGGTCTAAAGTAAAAGACTTTTTTAAGGATAGGAAAAAATATGAAAGTATTTAAACTCTACCAAGAAAGTGCAAAAAGACAGAGGGAGGGAACGATAAGGAAGAGAAAACGAGAGAATGAGAGGAAAAATAGATCTTATTATCTGATATTGTAGAAATGAAAGTAAAGTCTAATGCCAGGGCAGGTGCTATCTGAGTAATGGTCATAAAACCAAGGAACACCTCTTAAATTGATCTCTATAGTTTCGTGAAGTAGAATTCACAGTGCTGAGATACAGGATGAAAATCATGAAGAAGAGACATGACTTTTAAAATAGCTGTTGCTGGCAATAAGAATGACAGGAATGAAGGACAGAGGAAAAGAAGGAAAAGTGGGAAGTACAGAAGGGCATAGTGTGGAAGTCCCTTCTTCCACCCTGCCCCCAGTCATCCAGATCCCCACTATTGAAGCAATTACTACTATTAGTTCTTTGTGTATTTTCTCCAGAGTATTTTATACCAATACAAGCAAATATCAATACTTATATTTATCTCTTGTCCTTTATTTTTTTACACAACAGTGTATATTGCGCATAATACTCACCTTGCTTTGGATAACCTAAATATGCATAGATGTCCTCCTACACCCAAAAATCTCTTGAGTATCATCATTAAATCCTCTTTGTTTACAAACTAGGTGACCACATTTCAGAGATGTTAGTTGTTTCTATCAAGATCCATAGCTGAGCCTGACCAGGCAGTGGCGAAGTGGATAGAGCAATGGACTGGGATGCAGAGGACCCAGGTTCGAAACCCCGAGGTTGCCAGCTTGAGCATGGGCTCATCGGTTTGAGCAAGGCTCACCAGCTTGAGCCCAAGATCTCTGGGTAGAGCAAAGGGTCACTCGGTCAACTGTAGCTCCCCAGTCAAGGAACATATGAGAAAGCAATCAATGAACAACTAAGGTGCTGCAACGAAGAATTGGTGCTTCACATCTCTTTCTTCCTGTCTGTCTGTCCCAATCTATCCCTCTCTATGTCTCTCTCTGTCACTGTCATACACAAAAAAGAGCAAGAGCAAGATCCATAGCTAATATGTAGCAAAATAAAAAAAATAGATTTCAGAATCTAATACAGTTTATATTTCAAACTATTCTCACAACTGTTAATTAAATCCAAGAGAAAAATGCACTTTGACATTTAACATCAAAATTAGTGAGATAACTACCCAGCTATGCTATAATTATTAAATGTCCTAGTGCTATGTCCATTTGAAATTGTATCAAAGACCAATTATAGATAGCACAATTGAGATTCCAACTCTCTGTGGTTCCTTCTCTTTTTTTTTAATAATTTTATTTTTTTTAATGGGGTGACATCAATAAATCAGGATACATATATTAAAAGATAACATGTCCTGGTTATCTTGTCGTTCAATTATGTTGCATACCCATCACCCAAAGTTAGATTGTCCTCTGTCACCTTCTATCTAGTTTTCTTTGTGCCCCTCCCCCTCCTCCTTTCCCTCACCCTCTCCCACCTCCCCCCGTAACCACCACACTCTTATCAATGTCTCTTAGTCTCACTTTTATGTCCCACTTACGCATGGAATAATGCAGTTCCTGGTTTTTTCTGATTTACTTATTTCACTTCGTATAATGTTATCAAGATCCCACCATTTTGCTGTAAATGATCTGATGTCATCATTTCTTATGGCTGAGTAGTATTCCATAGTGTATATGTGCCACATCTTCTTTATCCAGTCATCTATTGACGGGCTTTTTGGTTGTTTCCATGTCCTGGCCACTGTGAACAATGCTGCAATGAACATGGGGCTGCATGTGTCTTTATGTATCAAGGTTTCTGAGTTTTGGGGGTATATACCAAGTAGAGGGATTGCTGGGTCATAAGGTAGTTCTATTTTCAGTTTTTTGAGGAACCACCATACTTTCTTCCATAATGGTTGTACTACTTTACATTCCCACCAACAGTGTATGAGGGTTCCTTTTTCTCCACAGCCTCTCCAACATTTGCTATTACCTGTCTTGCTAATAATAGCTAATCTAACAGGTGTGAGGTGGTATCTCATTGCAGTTTTGATTTGCATTTCTCTAATAGCTAAAGAAGATAAGCATCTTTTCATTTATCTGTTGGCCATTTGTATTTCTTCCTGGGAGAAGTGTCTGTTCATATCCTCTTCCCATTTTTTTATTGGATTGTTTGTTTGTTTGTTGTTGAGTTTTATGAGTTCTTTGTATATTTTGGATATTAGGCCCTTATCTGAGCTGTTGTTTGAAAATATCATTTCCCATTTTGTTGACTGTCTGTTTATTTTGTTATCAGTTTCTCTTGCTGAGCAAAAACTTCTTAGTCTGATGTAGTCCCATTCATTAATTTTTCCCTTCACTTCTCTTGCCTTTGGAGTCAAATTCATAAAATGCTCTTTAAAACCCAGGTCCATGAGTTGAGTACCTATGTCTTCTTCTATGCACTTAATTGTTTCAGGTCTTATGTTTAGATCTTTGATCCATTTTGAGTTAATTTTAGTACAGAGGGACAAACTGTAGTCCAGTTTCATTCTTTTGCATGTGGCTTTCCAATTTTCCCAGCACCATTTATTGAAGAGGCTTTCTTTTCTCCATTGTGTGTTGTTGGCCCCTTAATCAAAAATTATTTGACTATATATATGTGGTTTTATTTCTGGGTTTTCTATTCTGTTCGATTGGTCCGAGTGTCTATTTTTCTGCCAATACCATGCTGTTTTGATTGTCGTGGCCCTATAATATAGTTTGAAGTCAGGTATTGTAATGCCCCCAGCTTCATTCTTTTTCTTTAGGATTGCTTTGGCTATTCGGGGTTTTTTATAGTTCCCTATAAATCTGATGATTTTTTGCTCCATTTCTTTAAAAAATGTCATTGGAATTTTGATGGGAATTGCATTAAGTTTGTATATTGCTTTGGGTAATATGGCCATCTTGATTATATTTATTCTTCCTAACCAAGAATAAGGAATATTCTTCCATCTCATTATATCTTTTTCAAGTTCCCTTAACAATGGTTTATAGTTTTCATTATGTAAGTCCTTTACATTTTTTGTTATGTTTATTCCTAGGTATTTTATTTTTTTTTTGTTGCAATCGTGAAGAGGATTATTTTTTTGAGTTGTTTCTCAAATGTTTCATTGTTGGCATTGAAAGGCTATTGACTTCTGTATGTTAATTTTGTATGCTGCGACCTTACTGTATTGGCTTATTGTTTCTAGTAGTCTTTTTGTGGATTCTTTGGGGTTTTTGATGTATATTATCATAACATCTGCAAAAAGTGATACCTTTACTTCTTCTTTTCCGATATGGATGCCTTTTATTTCTTTGTCTTGTCTGATTGCTCTGGCTAGAACCTCTAGTACCACATTAAATAAGAGTGGAGAGAGTGGACAATCCTGTCTTGTTCCTGATTTAAAGGGGGAAGCCTTCAGTTTTGTGCAATTTAATATGATGCTAGCTGATGGTTTATCATATATGGCCTTTATCATGTTGAGATATTTTCCTTCTATACCCATTTTGTTGAGAGTCTTAAACATAAAATTGTGTTGTATTTTATCGAAAGCCTTTTCTGTGTCTATTGATAAGATCATGTGGTTTTTGTTCTTTGTTTTGTTGATATGGTGTATTACGTTAACCGTTTTACATATGTTGAACCATCCTTGAGATTCTGGGATGAATCCCACTTGATCATGATGTATTATTTTTTAATATGTTATTGTATTCGATTTGCTAGTATTTTGTTTAGTATTTTAGCATCTGTATTCATTAGAGATATTGGCTGTAGTTTTCTTTTTTTGTGCCATCCTTGCCTGTTTTTGGTATGAGGGTTATGTTGGCCTCATAAAATGTGTTTGGAAGTATTGCTTCTTCTTCAATTTTTTTGGAAGACTTTCAGTAGAATAGGAACCAATTCTTCTTTGAATGTTTGATAAAATTCGCTGGTATAGCTGTCTGGGCCTGGACTTTTATTTTTGGGGAGGTTTTTAATGTTTTTTTTCTATTTCTTCTCTACTAATAGGTCTGTTTAGGCTTTCTGCTTCTTCTTGACTCAGTCTAGGAAGGTTGCATTGTTCTAAGAATTTATCCATTTCTTCTAGGTTGTTGAATTTAGTGGCATAAAGTTTTTCATAGTATTCTAGAATAATTCTTTGTATATCTACGGTGTCCATGGTGATTTCTCCTCTTTCATTTTGGATTTTGTTTATATGAGTTCTTTCTCTTTTTTCCTTGGTAAGTCTTGCCAAGGGTTTGTCAATTTTGTTGATCTTTTCAAAGAACCAGCTCCTTGTTCTATTAATTTTTTCTATAGTTTTTCTGTTCTCTATTTCATTTATTTCTGCTCTGATTTTTATTATCTCCTTTCTACGGCTGGTTTTGGGTTGTCTTTGTTCTTCTTTTTCTAGTTCCTTAAGGTGTGAAGTTAAGTGGTTCACTTGGGCTCTCTCTTGTTTGTTCATATATGCCTGAAGTGATATGAACTTCCCTCTTATCACTGTTTTTGCTGCATCCCATAGATTCTGATATGTCGTATTGTCATTTTCATTTGTCTGTATATATATTTTGATCTCTGCGCTTATTTTTTCTTCGACCCATTCATTTTTTAAAAGTATGTTGTTTAGTTTCCACATTTTTGTGGGATTTTTTTCTCTTTTTTGCAGTTAAATTCTAGTTTCAAGGCTTTATAATCAGAAAATATGCTTGGTACAACTTCGATTTTTCTGAATTTGCTGATGTTGTTTTTGTGGCCCAACATATGGTCAATTCTTGAGAATGATCCATGTACACTGGAGAAAAAAGTATACTTAGTCACTTTGGGATGAAATGTCCTGTAGATGTCTATCATATCCAGGTGCTCTAGTGTTTTGTTTAAGGCCACTATATCTTTGTTGATTCTCTGTTTGGATGACCGATCTAGAACCGTCAGCGGTGTATTGAGGTCTCCAAGTATGATTGTATTTTTGTCAGTTTTTGTTTTAAGGTCAATAAGTAGCTGTCTTATATATTTTGGTGCTCCTTGGTTTGGTGCATATATATTAAGAATTGTTATGTCTTCTTGATTCAGTGTCCCCTTAGCCATTATGAAATGGCCATTTTTGTCTCTGAGTACTTTTGCTGTCTTGTAGTCAGCATTATCAGATATGAGTATTGCTACGCCTGCTTTTTTTTGGATGTTATTTGCTTGGAGTATTGTTTTCCAGCCTTTCACTTTGAATTTGTTTTTATCCTTGTTACTTAGATGAGTTTCTTGTAGGTAACATACAGTTAGATTTTCTTTTTTAATCCATTCTGCTACTCTGTGCCTTTTTATTGGTGAGTTTAATCCGTTTATATTTAGTGTAATTATTGACACTTGTGAGTTCCCTATTGCCATTTTATAGATTGCTTTCTGTTAGTTTTGTGTCTTGTTTGATCCTTCTCTTTCATTTTTCTATCTTTTGTTTTTATTTGGTTGTATTCCATACATCTTTCCTCTATTCCTATCTTTTTTAAATCATGTGCTTCTGTGGTGGTGTTTTCAATGGTGGTTACCTTTAAGTAATGAAAAGGGTTCCTACCCTGTTCAGTGTAGTGTACTATTTTGTGAGTACTTTTGCACTCCATCGTCCTTTGCTACTGTTAATCTCCATCCTCTCCTCCCCCTTTCTTTTTGTTGTCACAGTTTAAATTTGGTTTTATTGTGTTCTTTTTGGAGCTTTTACTTGTGGCTTTGTTTTTTTATTTTTATTTTTTGTTCTTTGTATCTGATTGGAGAACCCCCTTTAGTACTTCCTGGAGTGGGGGTTTTCTGATGATAAATTTCCTCATCTTTTCTGTAGCTGTGAATGTTTTTATTTCTTCTTCATATTTGAAGGATAGCTTTGATGGGTATAGTATTCATGGATGAAAGTTCATTTCTTTCAGGACTTTAAATATTGGGGTCTATTCTCTTCTAGCTTGTAGAGTTTCTGTTGAGAAATCTGATGATAATCTAATGGGCCTTCCTTTATATGTTGTATTCTTCTTTTTCCTGGCTGCCTTGAGAATTTTTTCTTTGCCGTTGGTTTGTGCCAATTTCATTATGATGTGCCTTGGAGTAGGTTTGTTGGGGTTAAGAAAACTCGGAGTTCTGTTTGCTTCTTGAATTTGAGGCTTTAGTTCTTTTCACAGGCTTGGGAAGTTCTCATCTATTATTTGTTTGATTATGTTCTCTATTCCATTTTTTCTCTCTTCTCCCTCTGATATACCTATTATTCTTATGTTATTTTTTTTATGGAGTCAGATAATTCCTGTAGGGCTATCTCATTTTTTTGAATTTTTGAATCTCTTTCTTCTTCTCTCTGTTGTGCCTCAAGTTCCTTGTCTTCTATTTCAGTAATCCTACCTTCTATCTGGCCTGTTCTATTAGCTAAGCTTGTTACCTCGTTTTTCAGTTCGTGAATTGAGTTTTTCATCTCTAATTTGTTTTTATAGTTTCAATTTCCTTGGACATATATTCTTTGTGTTCATTGAGTTGTTTTCTCAGCTCCCTAAATTGCCTTTCTGTGTTTTCTTGTATATCTCTGAGTATTTTTAGGATTTCTATTTTAAAGTCTCTGTCGTTTAACTCCAAGGTTTCCAATATTTATTGGAATTATTTAAATTTTTTCTCCATAGATTTTTCCTCATCTATCTGTGTTACTTCTCTTTCTTTTGTATCCATGATATTTGATTTTCTCTTCCTTAATGGCATCTGAGGGTGGTTTTTTTTATAGTATTAATGAGATTTAATAAAGAATAAAAAGTTTAAAAAATCAAAAAGAGTTGTTTTTTTAAAAAGTTAATAATTAAATAAATAAAAGTAAAATAAAATAAAAATTTTAAAGAAAGGAAATTATTCCCTCCCCCTCTTTTTTTCCTCTCTTCTCCTCTCCCCTCTTTCTGGAGAAAATCTTGTGGTGAACTGTGAATTATATTGTACTAAATAGAACAAACAATGCCTGTACTGGAGGGCCTGAATTGGGGAGAAGTAATAAAGAGGCAAAAAAAAAAATCCAGAAAAAAAGGGAGTATGGACCCACAAAAAGCAAATAAAGAAAAAATTTGGGTCAAGAATAAAATGATTTGCTTTTAGGTGTTGATTGACTAAGAGTTATGATGAGAGGAATAAGAGGGAAACAGGAAAATGGGGGGACAAATTAAAAAATTACTATTGTATTTAGTGGAACAATAACAAATAAAATGGGGAGCCAGGGATGGGAGCACTGCTAATGAGTCAAAAAGGTGAAGTAACAACCCCCTAAAATGCCACAAACATAAGTTTGAGTCCCAGATAAGATAATTTGTTTGTTATTGAGGTTTGAATGAGAGGAGATGTAAAGGAGAAAGGAAACTAATATAGAGGGAGAAAAGAAAGAGAGAGAGAAAAAAAAGAGGCAACCACTAAAAGAAGAAAAAAGAAAAAAGGAGAGAGAGAGTGAGTTAAGGGTTTTGGAGTGCAACCCTCATAGAGAGAAAGGAAGAGGAAAGAAAAGATAATGGGAGATGTAACACTTATGGGTAGTGTAGTTCAAGGAGAGGAGAGAGTAAGACCGGCAGAGAGTTAATCGACCAAATTGGAGGAGGAAAAAAAAAATCAAGAATGAAGATAAGAGAAACAAACGAACAAATATAATAAAATGGGATAGGTTATAAAGTCTGCGGATTATTCTTGATTTTGAGAGGTTATCTTCTTGCTTTTTCTTTTCTCTCCCTCTTCCTGGTCGGTGACTCTGTACCCCGGGGTCTGCCCCTTTGGCACGCTCAGGTAGAGGTTTGCAGTAGATAAGTCTCTATGGCGATGTAATATATTGTGCTTCAGTCTCATTGGCAGTCGAGGCTCATTAGCATTTATAGGCTCCGACAGTGAGAGAGTCCATGTTCTTGGAGCCTCTCTCCTAGTCTTTCCTTCCTCAATTAGTAGTCTGATAATCTAGCTATGGGGTTGCTGCTGCCTCTGCCTGGATAGTAAGAGGCTCAAAGAGCTGGCAACTCCCCATTCTATTTCCACTCAGCACAGGGCTCTGGGTAAGGCTCAGTCAGTCAGAGCTGCTAGCATAATCAGGCGGGGCTTCTGCCCACTCAAAGACCTCTGGCTCTGCCACTCTGTCTGGTAACATGGGTGGGCGCCCACTCCTGGGGCACTTGGAGGAAACTCTCGCTCAGTATCTGTGCGCAGATCAGGATATCAGGCCGGAAGTCTCACACTCTGACTGAACCCCCCGCCCGCATGGAAAAGTTCCAGCGTTGGAATAGGCTCTCGCTCCCTCCCCACGTGCGGCTTTTTCAGGGCGCTGGGTGGCCTGGAGATTCCACTTTTGGCTCACACAAAGGCCCCTGACTCTGCCCCTCTGTGGGATAACACGAGCTCCCACTCCTGAGTTGCTGGGAGGAATCTCTTGCTCACTCTCCGTGTGCGCTGACCAGGATATCAGGCTGGCCGCCTCACCCTCTGAGTGAAACCCCCGCCCGCATGGAAAAGTTCAGCGTTGGAATTGGCTTTCGCTCCCTCCCTGTGCACGGCTTTTTCAGGGCTCTGGGGCAGCCCAGAGATTCTGCACACAAAGGCCCCTGACTCTGCCTCTCTGTGGGGTAACACAAGTGCCCACTGCTGAGGCACTCGGAGGAATCTCTCGCCCAATATCTGCGCGTGCTGACCAGGAGATCGGGGAAAATGGCTGCCCCACTTGTCTTTCTTTGTCTGGGTTTGGCACGAGTGTTAGCTTGTATTGACTGGGTTGCCACAGGCACAGTTTTTCCTCGGCTTGGATCTCTGTGCCACAGCCTGGTTCAGCCGTTTGTGCCGTGGCCTGGAACTATTCACCCCCTTTGCCCGCCTTAGTTTCTATATTCTCAGTTCCCAGTGAAAGCAGCCCTATTTAGGTTAGTGAGGAAGGTGGAGCATTTCTTTTTTATTTATTTATTTATTTTTTATTATTATTAAATTTAATGCAGTGACATTGATAAATCAGGGTACATATGTTGAGAGAAAATATCTCTAGATTATTTTGACATTTGATTGTGCTGTATACCCCTCCCCCAAAGTTAAATTGTCCTCTGTCATCTTCTATCTGGTTTTCTTTGTGCCCCTCCCCTCCCCTAACCCCTCTCTCCTTCTTCACCCCCTACCCCTCCCCCAACCTCCCGCCCCCTGTTGCCATCACATTCTTGTTCATGTCTCTGAGTCTCATTTTTATGTCCCTTCTATGTATGGATTCATCTTAGTTTTTTTTTTTCTGATTTACTTATTTCACTTCGTATAATGTTGTCAAGGTCCATCCATGTTATTGTAAATGATCCGATGTCATCATTTCTTATGGCTGAGTAGTATTCCATAGTATATATGTACCAAAGCTTTTTAATCCACTCGTCCTCTGACAGATACTTGGGCTGTTTCCAGATCTTCGCTATTGTGAACAATGCTGCCACAAACATGCGGGTGCATTTCTCCTTTTCGAGCCGTTCTATGGTGTCCTTGGGGTATATTCCTAAAAGTGGGATAGCTGGGTCAAAAGGCAGTTTGATTTTCAGATTTTTGAGGAATCTCCATACTGTTTTCCACGGTGGAGCATTTCTTACTCCCTATTTCCTTCGGGGCTTGATTATATATTTAGCCAATTTTTTGCTCGACTGTATACCTTCGGGTGTATTGTAAAACATCTGGAGGCTCCAAGGATAGGTTTTTATATTTCTGGTTGAAGATCTTGTTAAGTTTTGGGGGAGATTTATCGGTATCACTTCCTACCGCACCATTACTCTGATGTCATCTCCTCTGGGTCCTTCTTTAAGAAGGTAGCTCTCTTATGCTTCTTTCAGAATTTCTCTCTCCAATTTAACAATGATCCTGCTTGCCCATTTTAGGTTAGTTTTTCTCTCCAATTTACATTTTTAAATTTTATTTAGAAATGAAATTTAATGGGTGACATTGATCAATAAGAATACATACGTTTCAGGTAATTTTACATTTTAATTTTCTAATTTTCTTCATGTGGTTTTTTTCTCTTGGAATTTTCATTAACACTGTCTTGATTATATAACTTTTTTATCTTTCAAAACTCTGATCTAAAGCTCAGGTTTATTAGTTAATTTACTCAACAAATACATATCAAATGTTTGTTATGAACCAGCAACAGCCCAAGATATGACGAGCATAATAAGACGGACAAGGGATATACCTTTGGGAACTTACAGTCTAGTGTGGAAAATAGATAATAAACACATAAATATATGAACTAGAGATTGCTTTGGGTTTTGTGAAATAAAGTTTTTAATGAAGCATTACAGGAGTAACCCATTTTAGGTTGTTTTAGAGAGATGATATTTGTGTTGAAGCCTCAAGGTGAGAAGGACCTGGCCCTTTAAAGAGCAGGGGAAAGATATTCCAGATAGAGGAAAAGCGAGTATTATGGCCATGAAGCAGGTAAAAGGCTTAACCTTTCTGGGAACTAATGAAAGGTCGTTGCTGCTGGTCCATGATATGCAAGGAGGAAAGGGAGGAGCATAACAGGAAAAGGTTGGAGAGGTGAAGAGGCCGTGAAAGGCTGTGTAGGTGGAGTTTTAATTGAAGCTTAATTTAAGCAATAATGGGAAATAATTAAGGTTTTATGCAGGACAAAACAGAGATGTTTTTATACATATGATTTTATTTTTAAACAATATATTTGGCTACTTTGCAAAGAATGAATCAGAAGACACAAGTATGAAAGTTGAGAATATGATGGGGTATATGTGGTAACGTGCACGGTAATTATTGGTGGCATGAACTAAGGTGTTGGCCGTGGACATGAGCTGGGACCAATAGGGCTTCCTGGTGAATTTGGTAGGTGCCAAGGATGACCTTGGTTTCTATCCTTGGCAACTGGGTCAATTGCAGGACTGTAGTTCCCTTACACAGATCCCTTGTGGGGTTAAAAATGATGCTTCTTTTGGGTAAACACATTCCCTTGGATGCCTTGCTTGTTTGAAAGATGTCACCTTCCACAGAGAAAGAAGCCTTTCATTATCCAGACAGATGCAACCCTGCTCCAGGCTATATCCTCCATTCAAGGCTGTGCAGACTAGATTTCATCCATCGGCAGGGCACATTTCTGTAACCTTTCTTGGTGGGTCTTGGGTCATGATACTGCTATAGCCACTGCAATGAGGAAAACTGGAGGTGGTCTAGATTTGGGAGTGAGGTGAGAATGGTGAGGAGAAACTAAGAGTTCTATTTTGGCCATATAAAGTTTGAGTTGCCCAATAGATAATAAATAAGTGATGTCAAATAAGAATTTGGGTATACCTATTGAGATTAGAGGAGCGTGGCACACTACATACAGTGAATCAAGTTTGGAGTTGTTCGTAATCAGATGACATTAAGTTATAGGATAGATGAGATCACCTAAAGAGGGAAAGAAAAAACCCAAGGTAGTGATCTCAGACAGTCTTAAAAATAGGGTTCAGGTGCCACAAAACCCCAAACAGGAAGACAGGGACAGTTAGTTAGGTAAAAGAAAAACTACGGAAGTAAAATGACCCTAGTGAGGAGTGTTTCTAGAAGACAGTAGTGGTCAACTGTTTTTTGTCAAATGCTGTTGAGAAGTTGAGGTGGATGAGGCCAAAACAGCATCCATTGGCCACTACTAACTTTCGCCAGGGTGGATTAGGAGATTGCTTAGAACAAAAGGCAGATAGAAGGAATGAAAAAGTAAACAGGTAAGGAAAAGAAGTCCCATAGATTGAACACTAGAAATTTTGCCCTGCAGAAGATCATAGATATGAGGCAGTAGCTGAAGAAATGTACAGAGCAAATCAGGGTGCTGCTTGTAAAGGCTGGGGTAACCTGACTATGTCTCAATGAGATGGCACTTATCCCACTGTCCTTCGTTCAGGAAGGCTGATATGACCCTCTGTGTCCAGGGCAGGCACCCCTCCTATGTGCGCCCAGTCCAACTTGAGCATACCACCCTAGGAGGTGCCACACTAGGCTGTGATGGTTTTGAACGTTCCAGCGCTCGTGGGCATCTGACTCACTCGGGAGCGTCTTCCCTTGGGAGTGGGCAGCAGGTTAAGTTCCCACTCACCACAGTCACAGAGTATCGTTGTGCACATCTTGAAAGAAATTTCTATATTTGGTTCAAAAGATAAGAAAGCAAACAGCTATTTATTTATAAATAGACTGACAACCTCCCCTCTTCTCCCTCTCCCACCCCCAACACAAACACACTCAGTCTAATATTTGACTTGCTGCAAAAAAGGGAAAAACATCCTCTTGGAAATGATTCTTCAAAATAGAAAACATTGCTCTGACTGGGAGGTGACATTGTTGGCACATACAGTGCATTGCATTCTCCTGGAGGTTTTCAATATGCACAGGATGTGGTTATGAAGAGTGACTCGTCATTACATAGACCTGAACAAGTGTGTGTGTTTTTAACTCCGAGGACACCCAGACATGTTGTTTCTTTACTGGTTTTGTTGGCTGAGAAAGGGTGCAAGCCCTGACCTCTAACGTGCTTGGTGTGTTCTTCTTCTCCCTCTGAGTAGCAGCAGAAGCAACATTTTGGCTGGGCTCTGGGACCTCCCCCACCCCTCCGTCAGGAAGGGAAGCGCCCACATGACCCTTGGTATGTTTCTAGGACAATGCATAGTAAGTATGCAGGTCAGGTCTGGCCTCCTCCCAACTGTGCACACTCGATGGCAGAGTGTGCTGGTGGCCCGAGAGTGGTTTCAGAAGGAAGGGCTGCCTGTCAGTTCTGAGGAAATGGTATCAAATAAATAAGCTGCTCCCAGACCCCTGGGTCAGTCCATTGTGTCGGGTCACCACTCCAACAGCTAATTCTTCTGTCCTCTCTTGCCATTTACTGGCAAGATTAACGCCAGAAGCAGGTGAGAGAAGATGTGGCAACAGAAAGGGCTGTGTGCTGACAAGGAGAGTGTGGGAGAGCTACAAGGACCTCTCCATTCTCATGGCTCAAATTAAATGACTTCCTTCTCCGGGGCTAAAGACAGGTCACGAGGGATAAAATTATCAACCCAGGAAAGAAGAGATAGTTTCTGCTACTTTTACAAAAATAGATGAAAAGAAAGATTATTTATTTCCACCCTTTGCAGACTATGAACTTCCTCAGCACTGTGTGTAACTTGTGCCTTCTTCCAGAAATCAGAGTCTAGTGAGACACTGTGTGTTGTTGTTGGGCGTATTATACATGATGCTTACAAAGCAGAGCTCTCTACCTTAGAGAGTTGTTTTACTGTAGTGTCTCCCTCCCTCCCTTCTTCCCTCCTCCCCTCCCTCCCTCCCTCTCTCCTTCCCTCCTTCCCTTCTTCCTTCCTTCCCTCCCTCCCTCCCTCCCTTCTTCCCTCCTCCCCTCCCTCCCTCCCTCTCTCCTTCCCTCCTTCCCTTCTTCCTTCCTTCCCTCCCTCCCTCCCTCCCTTCTTCCCTCCTTCCCTCCCTTCCACCCTCCCTTCCTTCCTTCCTCTCTCTCCCTCCCTCTCTCCCTCCCTCCCTTCTTCCCTCCTTCCCTCCCTCCCACCCTCCCTTCCTTCCTTCCTCTCTCTCCCTCCCTCTCTCCCTCCCTCCCTTCCTAATTTCCTTCCCTCCCTCCTTCCCTTCCTCCCTTCCTTCCTTCCTTCCTTCCTTCCTTCCTTCCTTCCTTCCTTCCTTCCTTCCTTCCTTCCTTCCTTCCTTCCTTCCTTCTTTTCTTCCTCCCTCCCTCCCTTCCTTCCCTCCCTCCTTTTTCTCTTTCAGCTTTATGAATTATGATTTGCATATCATCAATTCACTTGTTTTTAAGTATAATTTACAGTTTTGCAGTCATCACCAAAATCCCAACCTTAGATCATTTCCATACCCCCCCCCCCCAGTAAGCCCCCTGTCTGTTAGCAACCATTCCCTATTCCCAACTCCTGGCAACCACTGATCTACTTTCTGTCACCATGATTTTGCCTTTACTGAACATTCATGCAAATGAAATCATACATACATTTTGCTGTTGTTCTTTGTGTCTGGTTTCTTTTAGTTAAGATAATGTTTTTAAGTTTTATTTATGTCACAGCCTATGTGAGTGATTTGTCTCTTTTTATTGCTGAGTAGTATTCCATTGTATGAATATACACTTTTGTTTACCCATTCATCGATTAATTGACAGTAGATGATTCTACTTTTTGACTCATATGAATAGTGCTGCTATGAATATTTGTGTACAGCTGCTATGATATGGACATATGTTTTCATTTTTCTTAGGGTAGGATGTAACAGTAGAATTGCTGGGTCATATGGTAAATTTGTATTTAACATTCTGAAAACTGCCCAGCTGTTTTCCAAAGTGTCTAAGCAAATTTACATTTTCATCAGCAATGGATGAGAGATACAGTTTCTCCACATACCCACTGCCCTTTGTTATTGTTGTTCCATATATTATAGTCATTCTGCTGGATGTGAGGTGGTACTGCAGCCTTTCTTATAAGAGGTAGATTTAGGACACGGAGTTTTTCTGGTTGTCACGGTATTATCTAGTTCTGCTAGGCCAGTGGGAGACATTCTGAGATAAAGAGAACAAACAGAATGAGGAGAAAGTGATAATTAAGAATGACACTGTGGCTTTAGTTTTAAAAGAGAAATGTTTTTAAAGGAATTATTCCTTTTACAGATCAATAGTATTGAACAATTCTTAAGAAAAAGAAGAAAGAAAAAGAGAAGACATAGAATTAGTTCATTGTATGTTCATTCTTACTTCCATACAATAAACTTTTCTCATCTCCCTTTCAAGCAGTACATTCTGTACAGTTATGTCTTTCGGGACATCTGTAAGTAGAGCTGAGACACAAACTATACTCAGTATCTAGTTTGTTATTCCAGCACTTTGGTAAGTGGAGTGTGTGTCAGGGTTTTTCTCTACCAGTTTTCAGAGCAAATGGCAAACACACCAAGATGTTATGATGCAAGCAGGCACCTCAGAGACCCTCCCAATCCCCTCCCAACTAGGTGAAAGACCAGGTTCTGAAAAATTCATCAAGAGCAAACTAGTGTTTTTTTTAAAGTATTCTTTTTTTTTTACTTTTTTTTTTTTTTCATTTTTCTGAAGCTGGAAACAGGGAGAGACAGTCAGACAGACTCCCGCATGCGCCCGACCGGGATCCACCCAGCACGCCCACCAGGGGCGACGCTCTGCCCACCAGGGGGCGATGCTCTGCCCATCCTGGGCGTCGCCATGTTGCGACCAGAGCCACTCTAGCGCCTGAGGCAGAGGCCACAGAGCCATCCCCAGCGCCCGGGCCATCTTTGCTCCAATGGAGCCTTGGCTGTGGGAGGGGAAGAGAGAGACAGAGGGGAAAGTGCGGCGGAGGGGTGGAGAAACAAATGGGCGCTTCTCCTATGTGACCTGGCCGGGAATCGAACCTGGGTCCTCCGCACGCTAGGCCGACGCTCTACCGCTGAGCCAACCGGCCAGGGCTAAAGTATTCTTTTTAACTGATAAGCTAGTCAAGGAGAGAGATGAGAAACATCAATTCATTGTTGTGTCACTTTAGTTGTTCATTGATTGCTTCTCATATGTCCCTGGACTAAAGGGCTCAGGATGGAGTCAGTGAACCCTTGCTCAAGCCAGCGACCTTGGGCTTCAAGCCAATGACCTTTGGGCTCAATCCAGTGACCTTGGGATCATGTTCACGATCCTGTCAAGCTAGAGATCTCCCACTCACTCAAGCAGATGTGCTTGCACTCAAGCCAGTTGAGTCCACGCTTAAGTTGGCAACCTCAGGGTTTCTGGCATATATATTTATGCAGAGGAACGATTTGAAAGTATACCTGCCTGTTAACACCAACAACCCTGGGACACAGAATGAAGTATTTTATATAACAATTGCTACTACTTGATTTTACTAAAATGAGAATTTTCTTTTATAGTCAAAGCTTCAAACAAAATCTCATGCCTTCTTCTTTAGCAATGCAAATCTGCTTACGTACCCTCTCAGCATATTTCTCTATTTTATTTGGTCAGAGCTAGTCACTCCTTTCCTTCCATTCCTTGCTCATAGCTCACCCTCTCCATGAAGAAGTCGACAGCAGTTGACTCTGAGACCATGGTCATGCCTATGGTGCATTGTGCTGCTTTGGTTCTTTCTCTCTCACACATCGCTCACCTTTGACCTTCCATTCCACATGGCTTACACTGACAACTTAAACTCAGAAATAATACTATTTAAGGCCAGTGCTATTGTGACTTAAAATACATATTTCTAATATTTACTTGGTCTTCATCCCATAGTTCCTGGCTCACAGCTCGCAAAACTCTTAGACTTTTTTTTTTTTAATTTTTTTTTTATTCATTTTAGAGAGCAGAGAGAAAGGGAGAGAGACAGAGAGGGAGAGAGAGAGGAGAGAGAGACAGAGAGAGAAGTGGGGAGGAGCTGGAAGCATCAACTCCCATATGTGCCTTGACCAGGCAAGCCCAGGGTTTTGAACCAGCGACCTCAGCATTTCCAGGTCGACGCTTTATCCACTGCGCCACCACAGGTCAGGCTCTTAGACTTTCTTAAATGATGAGAACTTAAAAGTGTTTCTTATGTTATATTAATAGGGTAACTTTTGTAATCCACCTAAGGATGCAGGTTTATTGCCAGAAGAACCGACCATGTCATTAGAAGGATGAAACTTTCAGTCTCAACCCCAGGTTTCCTAGGAGAACAGAGGGGCTGGAAGTTGGATCACTCACCAATGGCCAATGATTTAATGACTCATGCCTATGTAATGAAGCCTTCATAAAAGCCCAAAAGGATGGGATTTAGAGAGCTTCTATGTTGGAGAACCAGAATGCTTTCACGTGACACCCAGCTGAACCCAAATCCACATGAGGACAGAAGCTTCTTCTTTGTTCAGGACGTCACCTTGTGTAGCTCTTCTTCTGGCTATTGATACATATCCTTTAATATCTTTTGTAGAAAGTTGTAATATAGTCAGTAAATGGATTTCCTAAATTGTATAAGCCACTCTTGCAAATTAATCAAATTCAAAAAGGGTACTATAAGAAGCTCTGATTTATAGTCAGTTAGTCAGAAGTACGGGTAACAATCTGGACTTGCATCTGAAGTGTAGGGAGGTCTTGTGAAACTGAGCCCTTAACTTGTGGAGTCTGATACTATCTCTGGGTATACAGTGTCAGAATTGAGTCAAATTGTAGGACAGCCAGCTCATGTCAGAGGCATTGCTTGGTTGTGTGGGGGAAATCTGTATTTCATTGGAATTGGTTCTAGAACCATTTTTAGGATCAGTCAAGTTTGCAGCATCTTCTGGTTATAATACATTTTGAAGAAAGATATCTAGATTTTGCCTTAATCAGACTTCAGGTAAGCAAATTAAACCATAAAGAGGTTTTCTAAGAGAACTTCACACTTTGAAAATGTTGCTTGACTAATTCACATGGAGGCATGTGTGTTTTTATTTTGCTTGTACTAAGTAAAATTTAATAGCTAAAGAGAGTTAATTTTTTTAATTTATTGATTGATTTGAAAGAAAGAAGGGAGAGAGAGAAATATAGATTTCTTATTCCATTTATTTATGCATTCATTGATTGATTCTTGTATATGCCCTAACCAGGGATCAAACCCACAACTTTGGCACATTGGGACAACACTCTAACTAACTGAGCTACCCGGCCAGGGTATGTGAAGAGACTTTTAAATATCCCTAAATGGTTGTGTTTTGGGATTTAAGTAGATAGTTTTGCTTATAGACCATATTACAAACCTTTGCTACTTGGGCTTGGCTCATTCATTTGGCTTTTGCATAGCATTACTAAGCCCAACATTTACATTAGCTGATCCTGGGCCTCCCATGGCTACAGATACACAAAGGCATGCCCTTGGCCAGAAGAAGGGATGAAAGGATGTGTGCCAGGGTTGGGACTGAAAGGAGCTTGGAAAACAGATGTGACTGGTCCTTTGTCACTTTAAAATATCCTTTATTTTACTCTAAGTAGATCATTAATAAATGGTGTCAAAACACTATTGGACGATCCATGGGTACCAATGGGTATCTTCAAGGCTGCACATCTAATCATTTTCCCACCTTTCCCCAGTTATGTTGAAGAGATACAGAGAGACAGATACACAGAGGAATTGCTAGCAATGTGTAATAATTGCCCACGACCGAGACAAACAAGTGTTTGGTGTCTTGAGAAGGGAAACAATTTTATCTCTAAAATGCTGGGGAAGTATTCATAGCAAAAGTATACTTCACCTGGATTTTGGTTGAACGGACCATGATACAAGTGAACGTATCTTAGACATGACACAAAATCAGAAAGAGCAGGAAGCATTTTCAGCGAATTTTTGATGGACTATTTTTACTGAAACAAGGAGTCTGAATGGAGGGGAAGCAAATAATGTTGGCAAATAAAGGTCTTGCGGAGTCTTGACTGTCCCATGTCAGAGCTGCACATTTTTTCTATAGAGAACATGGAGAGTCGTTTAATGTCTTTGAAATGATCAGCATATGACAATATGGCAGCACCGTGTCCCTTGGACTAGGGGGCCCGCAGTCTGGACAGTGAGAGACTGCAGATCATGGCTGTGGTGCAGGAGGAGAAGAGGTGCAGGAGGGTCCCGCAGGCTCCCTCACTGAGTGAGGACAGCAGTGGCCACGAAAACACCAAGGAAAGACCTCTGTAGAAGATGGTGCAATAGCAGAAGGGGCAGAATTTCTTAGCTGATGGAATATGCCAGGTGAAGTAGAGGACAAAGTCAAGAGCATCGCAGACCTGCCCTTCAGACGGACTAGGGCAATACTTTCTTTAAAACAGTAAGTTGAGCAGGGAAACCAAGCGCGGTTTCTGACATCTTATTTTAAGTGGCTGGAAGAGGAAATTTCAGTAGACGTTTGGAAATACATTTGCATAGTACAAATTAAACATTCATTTTTTTTTTAAGTTAATTAAATTCCATTCACTCTGGGGCCTTTTCCCTTTCCGCCCAGGAAAAGTGAGTCACGCTCAGAAAAGCTCCTACCCGGGGGGAAACTGCAGATTCCACTACAGCGGGGCCAATTGTTTCCTTGCTGTATGACAAACGAGGTGATTTGAAAGTTCCAAACACAGCCCTGTCATCTGTGTCTCTCAGCGTCAGGTGGGAGGCAGAAGGCAAGTCCCTCAGCCTTGTGCAGCGTCGCAGGTGCCCTGACGTTCTCACCCCCGCCGACATTCCTGCTCTTCCCGGTCCCAAGGGACAGCTCAAGCCCCCCCCCCCCCCCCCATGGCAATACATACAAAAGACCCCTGCACGGACAGCCAGCTCCATTCGCGCCACCAGCAGACTCGCTTCTAGCAGGTGTCGGTAAAAGTGCAGGGAGCGCGGCCTCCAGCAGGGCCCCTGGCTGAGCCTGGCGGTCGCTGCGCTGCCCCCGCGCGGCCTGGAAAAGGGGGCGTGAGGGGCCGTCCAGCTGCCGCCTTTCCTGAGAACAATGCATCTGTCACCCAGTGAATGATGGGGCAGCGAGGGATGAAAAGGAGGCGCATGTCTGTCCGGTCTTCCCACCAGGCTGGCTGGTGCGCCTCCCACGGCTTTTGGGCAAAGAGCCAGCAATAGGGGCGCCGGAAGGTTCTTGACAAGGACAAGCCCAGCCCAGGACAAACAGAAGAAAGAGTAACAAGTCAGGGCTGACTTCTGCCCTGATGAGAGTGCAGCCACTGCCTCCACCCCTGCAGGCCCGGGGTCACCAGCCTCCATCGGGCACCCACAGCGCCTCCTCAGGAGCGAGGAAGGGCAGGAGGGCTGATAAGACTCCCGCCAGTTTCGGAAGCCTGCAGGGGTCACGCAGGCAGATTATCGTTCAGGAATCCTGCTGAGGGCTATTCCTGGCTTGGCCCTCTGGCTCTCTAACCTCAGGCAGTCTTCTCTGATGGCCCTGTCGCTCAGTGTCCACTTTTCATCAATACTCAGATGCCCTCCAGGACATAAACCAGAGGGGAGGCAACCAAGTATCAGTGACTCCCACCACCTGGGAGAAAGCTAGTGCTCTGGGTGATCAATTTTAAAGAACAAAATCCTGTTAATTACTTTCAAATATGAAAATAGGCATACATACAATGCACACAGTCGTATATATTTTTCTTTTTTTTCCATATGTATTTTCTAATACGATTATTTCACATATACACGGTGAGGCAAAAGTAGGTTTACAGTTGTTGGTATAGAAAACAATATAATTGATAATAATGCAAAAATAAACTATGTGTTTCACATACTCACAACTCTAAACCTACTTTTGCCCTACCTTGTGTATTTACTAATAAACTATAGATGGCCCTTCAGGATCTTGATAAAATGAGTAAACAATACACATAATTAAATTAAGCGGGAATAATTCATATAGTGATAGTCTGAAGGTGATTTATACTTTAAACAATAGGTTCCTCTAATCTTGTTTCCACTCTTAATTTGTTTAACATTCTCCAGGTAGTCCAGTTCTCTTGAACCCAGGTCAGCCTCATAAATCCTTTGTCACTGGGGTGGTGATTTGGGTACACAGAAGTCAACCCTCATCCAGGCCTCGGCACTTAGTTGGGGACAGAAGAATGAAAATGGACTCCAGAGGTCTGGATTCGAGTTCAGTCCTCTACTTAGTGCATCACGTGATTTACTCAGGACCTGATTTCACAACTGGATTATGATTCTCCAGAAGGCAGGACGATGTCTTACACTTCTACTTCTTCTCAACAGTGAGGGCTTGGCCTTGCATACAGTAGGGGATGATGAAATGCTGCTGCTGAACCAGTTGATTGCTCTAAAATCCCAGAAAGAAAATGAGAGGAACAAAGAGAAATAAGGACTCAGTTAATGTTACAAAGGGGAAAGAAAGTCCATTACTCTATAAATTCAAGGAAGGCTGGAAAAAGAGGGAGGCAACACTTACACACAGACAATGATGTGGGAACTCTGGTTGGCCTGGCACCTGATGTGATTTCAAGAAACCTTTGCATGGCCAGAAAAAGGTTGTGAGTGAGCACATATGAGGTAAGTTTTAAGAGAAGGGTAACAGATGATGATTTTGGACAAAATTTCTGGAAAAGAAAGAGAATTTCTGACTTGATTTTGCAGTACTGTTATTATAACTAGGTCACAGATAAAAATGTCCTGTGTCCAAAGTATTCAGAAATCAAATGGTTGCCAGAAGGGGCTAAAAGAAATGCAGCAACACCGTAAATCACGAGTGAGACTCTTGTTCGTTTTCGTCAGGAATCTGTAACTGTGAAGAAGACGTGCATTAGAAGAGGCCAGAAAAGCCGTCTTGCCAAAGAAAGTTTTGGAGTGAGGAGGGTAAACACATCCAATTTCTGTGGACACGAAGGAAGCAAATATCTTGGTATGAGCTGAACAGGCACCAAAAAACACATCCCTTCTGGCAAGGAATGGCAGAATCAGTACAGAGAAGCAGAGAGTCAAGAAGGGATAAAAGGACAAGTAGATTAAAGTTCTCCAAGAACAACCACTGTAGATGCAAGAGGGTAGGTCTCCAAGATAAAAGGCAGTGACAGTGACGAGGGAGAGGGGTAGATACCACAGGATAGAAATTCAAAGAAGCCTGGTGCAGCCTCCGCCTTCCACTCAGATGTTTCTCCTGAAGTTTCTCTTGAACCGGGACTCCGCATGTACAACCTCATCATCAAAGGAGATACTGAACTTGGGATAAATGACTCCCTCCCTCTCGCTTTCCTTTCTTTTTACTAGAGAAGAGATGGAATTGAGTGGGGATATTGGACAAGGAAATTCTGTTCTGTAATAAGCACCAGTTAAGACGATCTGTGAGCTCCCAGCCAGGTACCTGTCCCAGCTGGGAAAAGTTGAAACTCGGAGCCTTTTGATGGATCTGGATCTCTTAATTTAGACAGTGAGTCTAAGGCAGGGATAGCAGTGGCCGTGGACTGTGGGTGGGTCCTGTGTAAAACTACAGAATATGCAGAATTAGTCTTTATTCCCCTTCCACTTTGTTTTTTATTTATTTTATTTACTTTTAGTTTTTTTAAAATTTATTGTGTTGACACAGTTTCAAGTGTCCCACTAAATACAACACCCTCACCCTCCCACACTGTGTCCTCCATGCCCCATGCAAAGTCTCTTTTCATCCTCATTTCACCCCCTTTGCCCCACCTCCCCCTACCGTCATCCCTCCTTTCCCCCTGGGACTTACTACCCTGTTGTCTGTATATATATATATATGTTATGTTTATATAATTTGGCTAATCCCTTCACCTTCTTTGATCCCGTCCCCTCTTCCCCCTTCCCTCTTACAGCTGTCCGTCTGTTCCCTGTCACCCTGCCTCTCCTTCTACGTTGTTCCTCAGTCCATTCACCTTGTCCTTTAATCTCTCTCCCATTGCTTGCTCCTCCCCTCCTCTTCCCATGCAACCCTCAGAAACTCCTATCTTTAGCCCATCTCAGGAAGTCTTACAAAGCCCAGTCATATAAACTAGCTCATTTGAGCCATACCATTTAAAAGGAATTTAAAATGTCTGCACTGTTAGCATTCCTAGGTTATGAAAAAGTTATTTGCAGCAAGGTCATCCAGGAAGAGAGTTTCAGAACTGACACTTGAACTCAAGTTCTCAGAAGTTCATGTCCCTTGGGTACACTTTCCATGGGGAATTCTCCTTCTTACTTTAAACTGCTCCACACTGTCCAGGTGGACAATAACAAAGGTAGATCAAGCATTGCTGTGATATCTACTTTCCCCCATTGCTCTGTTTGCAGCTGCTCTCCACCTCCCCAGGGCTCACTACCAACACTCACTGCTCAGGCAAAGAAGGTACTGGCAAGATGGGAGTGTTGGGAACTGTGAGTCACAAAATCACATGGAGGACGTACTGAAGTGGGAATGGGAAGAGAGTCTGAGAGGGGGCGTGTGTGGGAGAAAGATAATAAAAGCAGCTATGTTCATTTCTTGGGGAGAAGACGAATTTAAAAGGGCCAATCTAGCCTGACCTGTGGTGGTGCAGTGGATAAAGCATCGACCTGGAAATGCTGAGGTCACCGGTTCAAAACCCTGGGCTTGCTTGGTCAAGGCACATATGGGAGTTGATGCTTCCAGCTCCTCCCCACCTTCTCTCTCTCTGTCTCTCCTCTCTGTCTCTCCTTCTCCTCTCTAAAAAATGAATGAAAAAGTATATAAAAGGGCCAATCTAGCTTTGGAAAGGGGAGGATGGCCAGATGAAATGCAAACTCCCTGAGCCCAGGACTTGGGGGAGGGCGGGCAAACAGGAGGGGAAGGCAGTGCTAATGTGATGCATACCTGAATAGTGGTCTCGTGGCTTGAAGGGAGGAATGTTTCCTTGCTCATATAGGCAACCTTGGGTACCTCACACATCATCAGATGGAGCAGATACTCAGTGAATGTCTATGGGTAGAAATCTTAACACCTTTCCCAAGCAAAAACTAAAGCCAGGAAAGAAATGAGGTAAAGTAAAATAAAGTCTATGATAATCATTCATCTAGGGATGAATAATTAATGAAGAAAATATAATAGATGCTGGTGGTAAAAATGATTGGTAGTAAGAGGCAGGCTACTGATGATGTTGCATTTGTGATTGTGAAAGCCCCCCCCCCCTCAAAAAGAGAGAGAGAGAGAGAGAGACTATTGAGAAACACCTGCTAATTTTATGAGGGAAGTGAAACCAAGACAGATTTAGTGTTCTTTCCAAAGCATAAATAGCTAGTTAGTGGGCCCCCCCAAAAAAATTTCTGTTGAGCAGAAAAAATATATTATGCTCACTTTGTTAAAGATGGTGCTGCTCACATGGAAGCCCGTTGCCCAGATGATGGTATTGGTTGCCCTTCTTGCTTGGAATGGACGTGATTATATTAATGTGTGTTGGGGGCAGGCTGTGGGGAGGCAGGATCCTTGTAGCCTGGGGCTTGGTTTTGGGACTAAGCCTTTCCTACCCTTTTGGATGTGGGGTGGTGCACTCTCATGAGGAATCCCATTATGCCTCAGATGAGTGACTTTGTATCAAAGACTTCCTTGTTTGTATGTTGGATTAAAGGTTTTGGTTTCTACACTAGAAAGTGGCGCAGACCGGGAGCTTGCTCTCTCTCAGTTCTTAAGATTAGTATTAGAGAGGAGAGCAGAGAAAGGCCACATGGAGGAGGTCAGGAGAAGCACCCAAGATGGTGGAGTGCTGAGGGAGAAGTCAGTTTGTGCAAAGTTTGTGCAGGGAGAAGGAGATGGGGAATAGATGTGAATAAGTCTGGTGAGCGAAAAACTTTTGATTCTAGGAAACTCAGATAAGTCAGTGGCTTTGTGAGCACTGAATGAGTGGGTTTTGGAGCCCAGTGTGTGTTTTTACTTGCCCGCCAGTTGCAAGCTAGGATTAAAGTTAATGGCCTACCAATTCTTGGCTCCGTTGTTTCATTACCGTCTGTCCAAATCCAATGCAAACCTGCATGGGCCAGCCTGCTGTGATGGTGGCCATGACTACCAGCTTTACAGTTTCCACCTAGGAATTCTGACTTAAAACCTGAAGATGAACACAATCCTTCACTACTCCCAGAGTGGAGAGCGCTGTGGCTTTGTTTGTAGCAAACACATTCAAGCTCTGGCTCCGCAACCTCCTTTATGACACTGAACATGTCACATAGGGTTTGAGCTTCTTGTATTATCTCAAACATGAGGAGGATAATAACAACTACCTCTAGTCTATCACAAAATTGTGAAAACCTGTGAGATAAAACATCAAAAGTTTGTATAAAAGAAAACATTAGTAAAGGTAAATTATTTTTAACGTCTTTTAGCATTTGGGCAAAGAAACCTCATTCTATGGTGTAACGTTTTTTAATTGTCATACAGAATCTGTGTCAGTACATGGAGACTTATTTTTTTAGGATATATAATATTAAATCTCAAGTGATAAAGAAAACACATGTGGTCTACATACATTCATGCTTTTTAAAAAGCACATGGAAGAAATATTCTGCCTGCCAACCACATGGCAAATCTTATTTAGATAGAATTAAAATTTTTTTCTTTTTCTACTTAAGTTATTTCATACACACACACACACACACACACATAATTATGCATATAAATTTATCTTTAGCTTCAAACGACTAGGTGTGTAGCATCTTAAGAAGTTATACTGTCTTCTGGAAGTGAATATGGTATGGTAAATAGCTTTTAAAGGCTCCTAGTCAGTAGATGTTAAAGGCCCTCTCAGGGAAGCAAAGACTGGGGATAATGAATTTAGAGTTTCCCTTTTCAGTGACTGTTATTTATTGTTGTTGCTGCCATTTGAATAAGGAAAGGGAAAGAGATTGGTGAAAAGAGGTATTTCAACTTTCGCTCTCAAAATTACAATGGGAGAGTTGATTCTTCTCCAAGACAAAGAAGTGGGAGAAGGGCAAGACAGTAAAATAATACTGGTGGGTAAGAGATAAATAGCAATTGCATCCTAAAGTGAAGAGTCACCTATGCAGTTACTTTGAAGGAATCAGGCAAATAAGCTTGAATTTGAAAGACAGTAATGCACATACTTGTTAAGAAATTCTAAGAAAATAGAAATATAAGGAGAAATGGCTGTACATATAGTTGAAAACGACTCAGAAGGGAAAACAGGTATTGACTATTGATTTATTCTATTTTTCAAAGGGAAAGAATGCCAAATCGTTATTAAAAAAAGAATAAAGTGGAGAGCCCCTGAGAATAGCAGGGCAATGGTAGGGGTTTCGGGGATCCAAATACAAGAAATACAGAAGTGTCTGAATGGAAAGAACATGGGTTACGTGAAATGTAATGAAAAGCCACCAGTATTAAAGTGCCAGGGAATGGTGACTTATCCACAGTGGGCAATGGTTTAAGAAGACAACTGACACTGTAAACATTCTCAGAACAAAATACGACAGAATAGAACCAAATATTATTAAAAGAATACAGCTAAAGCCTGACCAGGCGGTGGCGCAGTGGATAGAGCGTCAGACTGGGATGTGGAAGACCCAGGTTCGAGACCCTGAGGTCGCCAGCTTGAGTGCAGGCTCATCTGGTTTGAGCAAGGCTCACCAGCTTGAGCCCAAGGTCACTGGCTTGAGCAAGGGGTCACCTGGTCTGCTGTAGCCTCCCAGTCAAGGCACATATGAGAAATCAATCAATGAACAACTAAGGAGCCACACGAAGAATTGATGTTTCTCATCTCTCTCCCTTTCTGTCTGTCCCTACCTGTCCCTCTCTCTGACTCTCTCTGTCTCTGCCACAAAGAAAAAAAAAATAGTACAGCTAATGAGTACAAGAAGTCATACAAACTGCAGAATGGAGAAATGATAGAAAAAGATTTTATATAAGGAAAACCACCCATCAGGCATTATTTTTTGGTTTGGTTCAGTTTGGTGGTATGTTTTCCGATTTGTCATTTCATATATTAAAGAAAAGTAGGTAGTTAATTATACTACAATGGAGTGGAGAAGAAAAGACAACAATAAAACACAATATAATTTAACAATTTAAAAGAATTTTTTAAAATGGATTCAAATAATATCAAAGAAGTTTCTCTAAGACTTAAAGGGAGACTGCTTGTGACTCCATACTGAACACATCTGTGAAGAAAAGGGGTGGGGCCACTTTGCAAAAAGTGTGGGCATTTTTCTAGTTTAAACCTAAAAGGAGATTCCGATGAGCACAAACTCTAAGTTTTACAAATGGCCTGGATATGAAAGGAGGATCACCAAAGCAGCCCGTGAGTGATGGTTTCAATCTCTAATACTTACCACATGTTTAGTGCATCTCCGCTCCAAGGAGTTTTAAAAGTATTCAAATATTTCATATCATATAAAATTCTTGTTTTATGGTCTGTGTTTCTATTTAAATAGTTTTGTTTCTGTCAATATCGATAGTTAAGCTATCGAATATTGACTTTTTATGGCATAGGGAAAATGTCACAAGAAATTCAGAAAGTACATAGTTTTATGAAACTTTCTAGAAGTTTGTCAAGCTATGAAGGGAAATAATGACACATTAAAAATATTTTTTTGTGCCTGGTTTTCATTTGTGCCTAAATTCCCAGGCCAAAGTATCAATTGATGCATTCCTGTCAGATTGTTTGCTTCACAGACCAATAATTAAATTTATTTGAGTCCCATTTTTTAAAATAAATTAAAAATATCAATAAGTACTATGTCTCTTTCCTGTCACTCTGAAAACTTGACCAATCT
Source organism: Saccopteryx bilineata (assembly GCF_036850765.1). NCBI lineage: Eukaryota > Metazoa > Chordata > Mammalia > Chiroptera > Emballonuridae > Saccopteryx > Saccopteryx bilineata. Next base: position 21,422,665 of record NC_089501.1, read on the forward strand.
CTCCATGTGACAGGATCACATCACAGTTCGTAGCCACTCTGTGAAATAATCTGCAAGTGATAAAGACTTTACAGGGCAGACTCACATGTGTACTTGCAGAAAAGTATCTGTCAGACACAGCAGGTGCCTGTGACATCTAAGAGTGGATCAGCAAAAGGGACATGTTCAGCAGCTCAGGAAACCGATTTATAGATGCAGAAGCAGGGCGCTCTGTGTGTGACTCTGGTGGAGCAGTGGCCCTTGCCACTTCCCCAAAGCTAACGGCATTATGTGAAAGAGAAAACCACTGACCTATGAGACTATTAAGAGGCTTTAAGAAGAAAAGTATCACATGTGGACTGTAACCCCAAAATGACAACAATTCCTGGGCAAAAAGCAAATCATTTCAAAAAGAACCATGCAAAGAACTTTAAGACCACTAGCAAATGGTTCAACTTGTGATAGAACAAAAGAGGGAATTGAGCACGTAAGTATGGTGTGCGGAACGTTCGCTTCTCTCCTTGAGCTGCGGTTCTACAGCCTTGTCTACGGGCCATCTCCTCCCAGCACCGAGCAAGTGCGAGGGACTCTCTCAGCTGGAATAAACAGCACTCGTCTTTACAAAGTGAAGTTTTAAAGCCTGAGATCTTTTTTAAACAAATTATTAAATAAATACTTACATAAAGCTGGCTCTGAGCCATTTGTACAATAAATAATCTTTCTCATTGTAAACCCTTAAGTTTAAAGTAGGATGCAGAGAAAGCTTAAGGAGCAAACCTCAGAAAGGCTTAATAACACAAACAAGATACAGAGCTTGAATTTAAATGCTGTGATTCCCAGGAAACATGGGAGTTCAGAGATTGTTAAATTACAAAAGAGAGCTACTATGTATTATAACATTATATGTTTGATTTAAATGAAAGAAATACAATAAATATATATATGAACATTTTGGACCTAAGAAGTTTTTAAAAAATAAAAAGTATGAACTATTCAAGAAAACTAGCACCATGAATTGGGAAAGTTGTTTTATTTTAATCAAATACAAAACTGGAAGGGGTTTTTGTTACAGGTTTTATTATAATTTTCCGGTTATTTTTATAATCCTTGTATCTAAGTTAATTGTAACATGTTATTGTTTTGTTTCTGAGTAATTTGGGACCTATGTAAAAATCACAGTGACATCTAAAATTTATTTGTCATCATTAAGGACATTAATGAAATAGGTGGCATTAGGAAATAAGTGAGAAGATAAGAAAAAAAAAAAGGTGGGCTGCGATAGTAACAATGTTGGTAGAAATTCAACATAGGGCCTGACCAGGCAGTGGCGCAGTGGATAGAGCATCGGACTGGGATGCCGAGGACCCAGGTTCAAGACCCCAGGGTCGCCAGCTTGAGTGCCGGCTCATCTGGTTTTAGCAAAGCTCATCAGCTTGGATCCAAGGTCGCTGGCTCGAGCAAGGGGTTACTGGGTCTGCTGAAGGCCCGTGGTCAAGGCACATATGAGAAAGCAATCAATGAACAACTAAGGTGTCGCAATGAAAAACTGATGATTGATGCTTCTCATCTCTCTCCATTCCTGTCTGTCTGTTCCTATCTATCCCTCTCTTTGACTCTCTCTCTGTCTCTGAAAAAAAAGAAAAAGGAAATTCAACATAGGAATTGCTGTATAGTTAAACCTTGTGACCTTTCCTATAATCATATATGAATGGATACATTTATGGCTGCAAATGACCTTAGAATGAAGAGATCTGAATCAGTCCCCATTCAACATGGCCTACATTTCAATCTCCATAACCTAGCCTGCTTCTTGCCAGGTGTCAGACCGCTTCCAGTCCAGCAGGGCTCCATCCCAAAGGTTAAGTCATTGCTCAAGTTCAGGGCAATATGAATAATAGTTAATATTTTGGTGCACTTTTTTAGTTGTATATAAATTAATGGTGCATCATATTACAATCGAGGATGTCTTAAAATTGAAGACACATAGTACTTTTCTCATTTAACAGAGTTTCAAATTAAGGTTAAAGGGGTTGTGAAACTTGTCCAGGATCACATAACCAAAGGAGTCCAGGTAGCCTATCTCAGAGCGCACATTGGAAGCCATGCTTATCTCCCCAGCCCTCAGTCTCCATCAGTCTTCCGGCCCCCTCTGGGGAGTTTCTCACTGAATCATAGCTCTCCCTAGGGAATGTGGAATTTCACACATTCTGCATTTAAACTCACCTGTGAGTTCTTGATAACCACCAACACTAAAAAGGTAAAATTAACAACAACAAAAGACCAATTAAACCATTTTTGTTTAAATGAAGAAGAAAAGTTCAACATGAGATTAGGGAGCAGCTGAGTGGGCCTTTTCCTTCCGTACTCCTCCCCACCCCCAGCTCTGCTCTGGCTGCACCTTCCTCACTCCTCACTCCGTTCTCCTACTAAACCAGTGCCACTAAGCCTTTTTCCAGAGGCCATCCTGATCATCTACCAAAACCTCATCAGCCATGATGAGATGTTCTCTGATATCTACAAATCCAAGAGATCTCAGAGGGTTATGCCTGGGGGTGGGGCAGTAAGACAGACGGTAACACCGATGACTGGCTTATTGGTGGAAATGCCTTGTTGAAGGCCCTGAGGGTAAAGATACCAAAAACAAAATAATCCCCGATTCTGGTATCCTCATGAACCATCATTTGCAGGAAACCAGTTTGTTGGGCAGATAAAATGTATTATGCTCACTTTGTTAAAGATGGCGCTGCCCACGTGAAGGCCATCACCCAGGTGATATTAATATGTGTTGGGGGCAGGCTGTGGGCAGGCAGAATCCTTGTAGCCTGGGGCTTGGTTTTGGGATTAAGCCTTTCCCACCCTTTTTGATGTGGGGTGGTACAATCCCATCATGTCTCTGATAAGTGACTTTGTATTAGAGACTTTCCTATTTTGTATATTGAATTAAAGGTTTGGATTTCTACACTATAAAATGGAGGCAGAACGGGAGTTTACTCTCTTGGTTCCTGAGATTATCATTAGAGGAGAGAGCAGAGAGGAGAGCAGAAAGAGGCCATGTAGCCAGGAGAAGCAGCCAAGATGGCGGAGTGCTGAGTGAGAAGCCAGTTTGTGCAGAGTTTGTGAAGAGAGAAGGAAGGAGATAGGGAACATAAGTGAATAAGTCTGGTGAGCTAGAAACCTTTGATTCTAGGAAACTCGGATAAGTCAGTAGCTTTGTGAGCACTGAAGGTGAGTGGGTTTTGGAGCCCAGTGTGTGTTTTACTTGCCCGCTGGGTGCAAGCTAGGATTAAAGATAATGGCCCATCAGTTTTTGGCTCCATTGTTTCTTTACCGACTGTCCAAATCGAATGCGAACCTGCATGGGCCAGGCTGCTGTGATAGTGGCCATGGCTTCTGGCTTTACAGTTTCACAAAAGAAGCCAACAAGAAGTACATGAAAGATGACATGAAATCAATCAAAGAGAAACTTAAAGAACAGATCAGAAAGAGCAAAGCCTTTCATGATGGGGGTTGTAAAGCCAGTATCTAAGGCCAGGGCAACCATCACAGCAGCCCGGCCCATGCAGGTTCACATTGGATTCAGACAGTCGGTAAACAAACAATGGAGCCAAAAACTGGTGGGCCATAGTCTTTAATTCTAGCTTGCACCTGGCGGGCAAGTAAAAACATACACTGGGCTCCAAAACCCACTCACATTCAGTGCTCACAAAGCTACTGACTTATCAGAGTTTTCCTAAAATCAAAGGTTTCTAGCTCACCAGCCTTATTCTCCTCAGTTCCCCATCTCCTTCCTTATCCCAGATACAAACTGCACAAACTGGCATCTCACTCAACACTCCGCCATCTTGGCTGCTTCTCCTGGCCACATGGCCTCTTTCTGCTCTCTGCTCTGCTCCCTCTGCTCTCTCATGTTAATCATCCCAGGAACCAAGAGAGCAAGCTCCCGCTCCGTCCCCATTTTATAGTATAGAAATCCAAACCTTTAATCCAATATACAAAATAGGGAAGTCTCTAATACAAAGTCACTTCTCTGAGGCATGATTGGATTGTACCACCCCACATCAAAAAGGGTGGGAAAGGCTTAATCCCAAAACCAAGCCCCAGGCTACAAGGATTCTCAACACACATTAATATCACCTGGGCGACGGCCTCACGTGGGCAGCGCCATTTTTAACAAAGTGAGCATAATACATTTTATCTGCCCAACAGGGGTGCAGAACAAATCAAGAACATCTTTGCTAATTTCAAATCCTACCAGTTCTGTATCACATCCTACCAGGTGAAAACATGGGTCCAGATGGCATGGTCACTCTGCTGGTATATGTGAAGATGGTGTAACACTATATGTGATTTTTTGTAAGGATTGTTTAGAAATGGAAAAATGTTAACAAATTTGGTAATTTGGGTCTATTGCCTGTCATCACAACTGGTTGCTGCCTTTCACCCACACACTAGGACCAGGACAATGAGACTGAGGTTATCTTGAGCTCTTTCATTTATTTTGACCTTAATTTATTTGAAACAGAGGCATTGTTTTAAAGAAAAAAACATGCCGCTGCCTGACCAGGTGGTGGTGCAGTGGATAGAGCATCGGCTTAGGATGCTGAGGACCCAGGTTCAAAATCCAAGGTCACCAGCTTGAGCACAGGTCACCGGCTTAAGTGTGAGATCTTAGACATGACACCATGGTTGCTGGCTTGAGCCCAAAGGTCTCTGGCTTGAACCCTGTTGGGCAGATAAAATGTATTATGCTCACTTTGTTAAAGAGGCCGTTGCCCAGGTGATATTAATGTGTGTTGGGGTGGGCTAAAGGCAGGCAGAATCCTTATAGCCTGGGGCTTGGTTTTGGGATTAAGCCTTTCCTACCCTTTTTGGTGTAAGGTGGTACAATCCTATCATGCCTCAGAGAAGTGACTTTGTATTAGAGACTTCCCTATTTTGTATATTGGATTAGAGGTTGTGAAGCTACAGTATAAAATGGGGGCAGAACGAAGTTTGGACCCTTGGTTCCTGGGATGATTAGAGGAGAGAGTAGAGCCAGCAGCAGAAGGAGGTCACGTGGAGTAGGCCAGGAGAAGCAGCCAAGATGGTGGAATGCTGAGTGAGATGCGATGGGGAACTGAGGAGAATAAGGCTGGTGAGCTAGAAACCTTTGATTCTGGGAAACTCGGATAAGTCAGTGGCTTCGTGAGCACTGAGTGTGACTGGGTTTTTGGAGCCCAGTGTGTATTTTTACTTGCCCGCCGGGTGCAAGCTAGGATTAAAGGCTATGGCCCACCAGTTTTTGGCTCCATGGTTTCTTTACCGACTGTCCGAATCCAATGCGAACCTGCATGGGCCAGAAGGCTGCTGTGATAGTGGCCCTGGCCATAGCTCCTGGCTTTACAAACCCCAAGGTCATTGTCTTTAGCAAGGGATCACTGGCTCAGCTGGAGTCCCTATCCCCACCCCTGTCAAGGCACATATGAGAAAGCAAAGAACAACTAAGGTACCACAACTATGAGTTGATGCTTCTTGTCTCTCTCTCTTCCTGTCTGTCTATACCTGTGTCTCTATTGCATGCGCACTGGGGGGAGGGGGATGTCATATAGATTGTCAAAAAATAAAATACATTTGTAAGTCCAGGAGCCACGGCTGGGGCCACTATCAAAGCAGCCTTCTGGCCTATGCAGGTTTGCATTGGATTCGGACAGTTGGTAAAGAAACAGCGGAGCCAAAAACTGATGGGCCATAGTCTTTAATTCTAGCTTGTACCCGGCGGGCAAGTAAAAATACACACTGGGTTCCAAAACCCAGTCACATTCAGTGTTCACAAAGCCACTGACTTATACGAGTTTCCTAGAATCAAAGGTTTCTAGCTCACCAGACTTATTCACCTCTGTTCCCCATCTCCTTCCTTATCCCAAATACAAACTCTACACAAACTGGCATCTCACTCAGCACTCCACCATCTTGGCTGCTTCTCCTGGACTCCTCCACGTGGCCTTTCTCTGCTCTCCTCTGCTCTCTCTTCTAATGATAATCTCAGGAACCAAGAGCGCCAGGTCCCGCTCTGTCCCTATTTTATAGTGTAGAAATCCAAACCCTTAATCCAATACACAAAATAGGGAAGTCCCCAATACAGTCACTTCTCTGAGGCATGATTGGATTGTACCACCCCACATCAAAATGGGTGCGAAAGGCTTAATCCCAAAACCAAGCCCCAGGCTACAAGGATTCTCAACACACATTAATATCACCTGGGTGACAGCCTCCTCGTGGGCAGCGTAATCTTTAACAAAGTGAGCATAATACATTTTATCTTCCCAACAACATTTAAACACATTTGAGAGAATGCCTCTTAGTTTAATGTGTGTAAAGCCAGAAGGCATGGCCAGGGCCACTATCAAAGCAGCCTTCTGGCCTATGCAGGTTTGCATTGGATTCGGACAGTCGGTAAAGAAACAAAGGAGCCAAAAACTGATGGGCCATAGTCTTTAATCCTAGCTTGCACCCGGCGGGCAAGTAAAAACATACACTGGGCTCCAAAAGCCACTCACATTCAGTGCTCACAAAGCCACTTACTTATCCGAGTTTCCTAGAATCAAAGGTTTCTAGCTCACCAGCCTTATTCTCCTCAGTTCCCCATCTCCTTCCTTATCCCAGATACAAACTCTGTACAAACTGTCATCTCACTCAGCACTCCGCCATCTTGGCTGCTTTTCCTGGCCTCCTCCACGTGGCCTCCTTCCACTGCTGGCTCTATTCTCTCTGCTCTCTCATGCTAACCTCAGGAACCAAGAGCCCAAGCTCCCATTTTGTCCCCATTTTATAGTGTAGAAATCCAAACCTCTAATCCAATATACGAAATAGGGAAGTCTCTAATACAAAGTCACTTCTCTGAGGCATGATTGGATTGTACCACCCCACATCAAAAAGGTTGGGAAAGGCTTAATCCCAAAACCAAGCCCCAGGCTACAAGGATTCTCAACACACATTAATATCACCTGGGCGACGGCCTCCATCTTTAACAAAGTGAGCATAATACATTTTATCTGCCCAACAATGTGTATTTAAATCCATACAGTATAGTTTTCCTGGAGAAGCTACATAGAGCCTGGTTATAAACCACTACAGTATTGTAAAGCGTAAGACTGTCTTCAGATCATTTCTCCAGTGAAATCTTCTTCTGGGATTGGAATATAAAAACAAAGATCAGCCTGACCTGTGGTGGCACAGTGGATAAAGCGTCGACCTGGAAATGCTGAGGTTGCCGGTTTGAAACCCTGGGCTTGCTTGGTCAAGGCACGTATGGGAGTTGATGCTTCCAGCTCCTCCCCCTTCTCTCTCTCTCCTCTCTCTCTTCCTTTCTCTCTCCTCTCTAAAATGAATTAAAAAATTAAAAAAAAAATCTTTAAAAAGCATGTCAAGTCAGATAGGGAAAAAACAAATAAATAAAAAAACCCAAAAACCCCCACAAAGATCAGAAGTCTTAATTCTGAGTTGAAGTAAAGGGAAAGACCATGATCAGATCACTCACAGCAGAGTCAACATTTGAAGTGGATTCCTTAGGCATTTCATCACCTACAAAGGAAAGTAGTTAACTAGAAGAGATTACCAAAAGAATTAAAGAGACTAATATAGTTGGAAGCTCCTCCCCCCAACCCACCCAATGAAGATAAAAGGATGGGAGAGAAAAAAAGCATAGTCAAATAATCACTCTTGATTTTATATTATTTCATTCTACTTCAAAACTTTCAAGCTGAAGAACTCAACTCTAAGACTAGCAAAGCTAGTCTAACCAGTAAAATGGAATTCATTTATTTAATCAAACTCCAAATGTTAATTTGTGTTTGAGATCGTACCCAATAACCAAAACCAGCAGGGAGTGTGGCTTGGGTTTTGTTTTGTTTTTTACATTCCTTCCTCCTTTTAAGTATAAATTTAAGTTGATCAGAAAGAATTTTATGTGGTTTTAAGTTAAATTTAGGATACTGAACACTGAGAACATCGTCACTATATTGTGGAAAGAATATGACTACTAGCATTATCTCGAGGCTTTCTCTATTTTTATTATTGTTAATTTACTTCATTAAATGTCTCAAATATTTTGTCAAGTGCCATCACTAACAAATAAATGCCAACATGTTCATATTTAATATTCATGAAACTTAAAACCAGGAACTGATTGAGCTTACTATTTTTTTAACTGGTTCTTGTTAAAATGGTTTATAGACTTTTATTTGTATATTTGTATTCAATAATAAGTTTGTTACAAAGTACATAAATAAACCTTGCTACAGCTTTGGACAATATTTTTACTTCTAAGAAATTATGCCTTAGCAAAGGAATTAGGAAGGAAATACTGTAGACACACTTATTCTGGCTTCTAATGTTGGAAGACATCCCCTTATTGATAACAAACTTATCATATTGTTTTGGAGTTCACAGTTATACAGGAAATACTCCTTTATTAATCCCCTGCAGTGCATGAGGACCTGAGCTGGACACTGATATCCACAAGTGACTAGAACAGGGACCATATCCTCTCTGGGCTCACAGTGCAGGAAACATGTAAACACAGTCATGAACCACTCAACAACGGGAATGCCTTCTGAGAAATGTACTGTTAAAGGAGTTCATTACTGGATGAACATCATAGGGTGTACTTACACAAACCTGGATGGTAGAGCTCACTACACACCCAAGCTATATGGTATATATAGCCTATTGCTCTCAGATTATAAGACTGTATAGCATGTCACTGTACTGAATATTGTAGGCTCTTGTAGCACATGGTTTTTGTGTATCTAAACAATGTACACCTAGAAAAGATAGACTAAAATTATGGTAGAAAACATAAAAAATGCTACACATGTATAAGGCACTTGCCATGAATGGAGCTTGCAAGATTGGAAGTTGTTCTGGATAATTCAGTCTGATAGAAGTGAGTAAATGTGCAGGCCTAGGACATTGCTACACACTACTGTAGACTTTATAAATATTGTACACTTAGTATATAACAAATTTATATATAATATTTTTTCTTCCTTCTATAATAAATTAATCTCAGCTTAGTATAATATTTTTACTTCTTAAACTTCTTAATTTTTTTTTAACTTTTTGACTCTGAACAGCTTAAAATGCAAATATGTTGTATAGCTATACAAAAAATTTCTTTCTTTATATTCTTACGTTAATAACTGTAAGGAATGCACTGCACTGACGTTGAAAGACTACAAAGTCACTAGGTAATAGGAATTTTTCAGCTCCATTATAGGATCACCATCATATTGGAGGTTCCTCATTGACTAAAGCATCATTATGCAACACATGACTGTATTCACTTAGTTTTTTTTTTTTTTCTTGTTTTTTTTTGCATTTTTCTGAAGCTGGAAACGGGGAGAGACAGTCAGACAGACTCCTGCATGCGCCCGACCGGGATCCACCCGGCACGCCCACCAGGGGCCACGCTCTGCCCACCAGGGGGCGATGCTCTGCCCCTCCGGGCATCGCTCTGCCGCGACCAGAGCCACTCTAGCGCCTGGGGCAGAGGCCAAGGAGCCATCCCCAGCGCCCGGGCCATCTTTGCTCCAATGGAGCCTTGGCTGCGGGAGGGGAAGAGAGAGACAGAGAGGAAGGAGGGGGGGGTGGAGAAGCAAATGGGCGCTTCTCCTATGTGCCCTGGCTGGGAATCGAACCCGGGTCCCCCGCACGCCAGGCCGACGCTCTACCGCTGAGCCAACCGGCCAGGGCCTATTCACTTAGTTTTAAAAACTCAAAAAGCATAAAGCATTTCAGAATATTCAAAAGTACAAAAGCACCTGCCCCCAGCTGCCAGTTGCTATCCTCAGGAGATGAGGCTCTCAGGGATATTTTTTATACATTCAAATGAATGTTCTTTCTCCCTTTGTTCTCCACTCCTTCCTTCCTTTCTTCCTTACTTTTTCTTCCTTCTTTCCTTCACTTTTCCTTTCTTTCCTTCGTCCTTCCTTTCCCCTCTTCCTCCCTTCCCTGTTCCCTCCCTTATTTTAAATACATTTGGCAAAATAAAACTATACTCATTGTTCTTTCCCTTGATTATTTTTCATTTAGCAATATAACTTGGAGATATTTCCATATCAATATATGAATTTGCCCCCCTCTTTCTACAGATGTATGCTATTCCTTTGAATATATTTAATAATCTTAATTTATGAGTAATCGTAAATATACATCATTTTACTAAGGAACAAATACACTTATAAAAAATTCTTTTTAAATATTTTTATTTGTTAAGTTTTAGAAAGAGCAAGGGAGAGAGACAGAGACAGGAAGAGAAAGAGAAAAAGAGAGAAAGAAACATCCTATTGCTCCATGTGCCCATGCTGTCATCGGTTGATTCTAGTATGTGCCCTGACTGAGGATTGAACCAGCAACCTTAGCACGTCTGAATAACACTCTAACCAACTGAGCTACCCAGCCTGGGTTGGAGAAATTCTTAAAGGTAGAAATTCTGAGTTGAAGGATATATCCAATTGCAAGTACAATAGAGATTGCTAAATAACCACAAATTGTGTACTTGGTTTGATTATTAAAGAGAGCCTTAAAACTCCAGTTAAAATATCCAAGAATGAAAATATTTAAATGATTTCTATAGTAACAGAAGTATTCATATTTTGGTCTTTTTCATTTGTAGACATGATCAATGCTTATCTGCTGAGTACAAAAGCAGAATGAAATCCAAGGAGTATAGAAAGATCTCACAATAATGGTTTAATCTTAAAGAGGTACAATTTGTAGGTGGAAATTTCAATTGTATTCAACATCTTCTAGATCATTTTGGTCACTGATTTTCAATGCAAATCTGTCTTCAATATAGCTACTAAACTCTGTAAGATTTGGATAATCTTTTTGCATGTTTTTTATAAGCTGGAATTAGAGACAGCGACACAATTCAGCCTCTTGCTGTGTAAACCACAGACTTCTAAAGGGCATCCTGCTTGGACATCACTTCATAGGGAATAAGCTCTGTCCCTTGGGCGCCTTGAAGACTGCCTGCAGGACTTGTTGCATCATGTGACCTTTGGGAGTCAACTTAAATTTAAACCAGAGACAACACAGGGTATTTCGCCTTTTAACAATTCAAATCCCTCCAATTTTTGTGACAGTGCTCTTTCCAGTTATATGTACTCTCCCCCAGTGTACCATCTAAGCATTCCTGGTTTGAAATTCACGTGAAAAGGGATAAGTACCTCCAAAGAACATTCAATATGGGCCAAGTGGCCCAAAAAGTAACAGTTTCTACCTTAAGGAGGTAGGTGGAGAGAAAGAATATTGGTTGGCTCTTTGTCTTCAAAAGTCTATTGAAAATGCTAGGAGCATGGGACTCTGCCCGTTCACCTTGTGGTGACCAATTAGCCAAGAGAATCCCCAAGTTAAGATGGTTTATTGGTGTTATGTGTTGTGGTGAAACATTGTGTTTTGTGGTGAAAATGTTGCCCAGTATTTTCACGAATTGTCTTGAGAGAGTTGGAGAACAAGTGAGTTTCTGAAGTAAACAACTGAATGTTGTTTTATCTTTGGTTACTTTGGCATGAAAGATCAAGTGAAACCAACCCCTGAAAGCTTCTTCAGTAACATCCTTGTATCTCTAACACGTTGGTGCACTCAATGACTCATTGAGAAGTAAAATTAGCACGTGAATCTTTATCCTCCTTCTCCCAGCACATGGCTTTTTTTCCTGACCAGTCAGGATAGACCTCCTTTGGGGAGACAGCTAATCTGGAAATAATAAGACAGTAAAATAGTTTAAAAAGTCAAGTTGTTTTAGATAAAAGATGATACACCGTGATGGCATATTGCTTAGCCAATGTTTTATTAGCCAAATCTTGCAGCAACTTTGGCTTCTGGAGAATGAGAGCAAGGGCCAGCCCAGGCCTCAAGTCCCATGTGTGATACAGGAGCCAGGGCTCCTTGAATGCTCATAGGCTAAGAAGGCCATCAAAAAAGTTGAAGACCATCATCTCTAATTAGTGCTGACCTATGCAGAGAAAGAGGAGACGTGAGTAATGGTTATGAGCATGGGAACCATTAAAATGAAGCTAAAACCACTCCAAAAAACAGTCAAGACAGTGGGAAAACACAAAAAGGGGTGATGAATCTAAACCCTTTTAATGAGAAAGAATAGATGGAAGTGGCTATGATTTGACCAAGTAAAGAGACCAATGATAGGTGGCCCCTTGTGAATAGCTAAAGCTACTCAGGCTAATGAGCCTGAGACAGGAGATTTTATTTTTTCATTTAAGTTTTCAAAAAACAAGCAGTGAGTGAAGTGCTTTGGTATAAATAAGGCTTTTAAAGATTAATAAAATAAATGGAAGTATATTGGGCTGTATTGTAACCCGGGTCTCAATATCTCATGGATGAGTGGATGTTCACTGTACTGAAAACTCTACAGCTTCCCTGGAAGTTCTTACTGTCAACAGAACTGCATAACTGATCAGGTTAAATGACAACAACAACAACAGCAAACAAATGAGGTTGCTGTCCTAGAGGAAGTAGCTTTCCCTGAAGGAGCCACCCCACACAGTGTGGCTCTACTTCCTTCCTTTGGGGGGGGGGTAATGCAGAAGAGTTACTGAGTTTTATCTCATTCTTTTTCTCATAAGGAATACCTGGGCCCATGATGTTCATACTAACTTCTCATGTAAAAGGGGTTGACTCTGAGTCATTAGAAAATCACATATGGTTTCACTTCCAATGACATCTGGAAAGCAAAGGGCAAATATCGTCTCGTGGAGATGTCCTGGGGAACACAGGAAGAAGCTGACTCTTTTCTTGTTGGGAGATGAGTAGGGAGTGAAATAGTCAGAGCCTGATGTGGATGGAATTTTAGTGAGGAATTAGAATAATGTTTCTTTTCCTTTACTCCCCCTCTCAAATTACCTTTAAGAGGAGCAGTAAGGACAGAGGGAAAACAGAAAAAGAGTATAGAGGAGCTACTGGAGCGATCACAAGAATTCAAATAAAGTCACCACCCTCCAAAGAGAATTGCAAGTTTCTTCAACTTTATTTAACTTACCTGATGTCTTGGCACTGAGAAGATTCTAATTAATATTTTATATTTAGAAAATTTATAAATCACTTCTATACATCCATGGCATTTTGTCCCTCAAGACATAATAACATCCATTTATTTACACGGTCTAATAACATAAACCTTGTCACAGTTACACAAATAAAAACCAAATTGGTAGTAAAGAAAGCATATTCTTGTTATAATAGTAGCAATTTATGACCCAGTCCTGCCGTCCCCAGGATTGGCAGTGAGAAATGTGATAGCATAATAGAAAGATGAAGCAGAACGCACACCCTCCCCCAACCAAACACATAACAAGTTCTCTTGAGTCAAGTTTCCCTAGTGAGGGAGCCCATATTTTTCATTAATATAATACAAAAACATATGGTTAAGAAAAGAAAAAGAACATAAAGAAACAAATAGAAGAGCTACAGAATTCAAAGAAAACACATTCCCTAGTTGATACCCACATCTAACTGCCTAAGAAATTTCAATGAAAGTCAGATGTGATTTTCAGTGTGTATTCTGCTTTTAAAAAGTGAATGAAATACAGGGACTTCTCTACATGGTGATAACAAAATTTTCTTCCCTTTTCTTCCCTTGTATTGAGTTATTGTGAGGATGAAAATTAGATAGCATTTATAAACTGCTAGAGAGCGAGGTGAGTTTATAGTCCCAAACTTTGCAAATGAATTTTTACAGTCTAGGAATGTAGGTATGGTAAGAAAAGAGAAAAAAAAAAAAGATAAACTTTTGGCTTAAATGTGTGTCAACCGCAAGATATAAATTAGAAGTTATTTTTAAGAGAAAAAATTCCTATTAGCCTTTAAAAAAATAATTTACTTTTTTCCTAAAAGTAAATGACTGAGAAAAGTAGCCTAGTCCTCATTTCATGAGTGTCACTGTGGATGGATTACAAGGGGAAACACACTCAGTAGGAAGAAAGGCTCTGAACATCAGCCTCCAGGTTTCTTAACCTTGCGATCAGGAAAGAGAGAGAGAGAGAGAGAGAGAGAGAGAGAGAGAGAGAAAGGGAAGAAAGAAAAGAAAAAGAAAGGAAGAAAATGAAGAGGAAAGGAACAAAGAAGGAAAGAAAGCCAAGGTAAGACCCAACAAGTGAATGAATCTTAGCTTATTAGGAACAATTCCTTCTCCGCTTGTACACACTTCAGCCCATTGTCACTATTTGGGAATTAGCTCATTTTAAAATCTGAGGCTTTGACTTCCTTTTATCTTTCTGAATCTGATCTAATTCATCTTTAGAAGGTGCTTAAGGGCTGAGGACTGCAAAGACTCACTCTAAAGAAGATTAAGATAAATAACAGGTTGAGGAAGGTTTTTTTTTCCTGTATTTTGACTTCAAGCCTTTGTTTCAGAATATTTTCACATTTTATTTCTATTAAAAGCAAAATGTAACTCCTTTCCTAGAGGTAAAAGCCAGAATCATAATCTCCGCAAGAATGAATATCTATTTCACATTCATCTACACGCGATGGCAGGATGCATTAGAGTAAGAATGTCAACAAAACCCCAGCCCTGTTCTTCCAAAGTGGACAGTCATTCCTTTGACCAATACGTATTCATTGAGCACCTACTATCTGCTGTGCATTCACTCTCCCATGCACTGGGATTAAACAAAACAGATAAACACCTGCTCTCAAGAAATTAACATGGGATAGAAGATCAGGTAGCAAATTAGAGATGTCCTGAAAACATCTTTAAGTTATTTGCTTTAAATACTCTTATATACACTTATGTGGAGTAAGTCTAAAAGTAAAATACAAGATTTTAAAAAATTCTAGAAGTATAAGATAAATATTTTTAAGCGCTTTGAACATTTGAAAAAATTGGAATTACAGGCAGTCCCTGGGTTACAAATGAGATAGGCTCTATAGGTTTGTTTTAAAGCTGAATTTGTTTGTAAGTGGGAAGGCACATTTACCTATTAAATGCAACTTAGACGGATGTTTGTCTTAATATTTTATTTTTACCTTTCTGTGCATAGAAATACTTAAACATTTTCAAACTACGGAACATATCTCTTTTTGTAAGCTGGGGACTGCCTGTATATACCAAGCATGTTTTAGTAGTTTTAAAACAAATCTCAAATAATTTTGTTAGTTTGAAGAAGAAAATATATTATATAACTATATATAATCTCTTTTTTCAAACATTTTTAATTTTTTATATTCAGTGATCGAAATCTCAAGGGGAACATGAGTAAAAAGGAAAAATAGTTTTCCAGACTATTTTGCAAGAGAGTGGGGGAATTAGAAAGACAAGTTCTTAAAAATATTTCCCCTAAAGTTTTCTAGTTTCATTTTTGTTATGTTCCCATAAAACCTAGCCCAGCATCTTGCTTTCCATTGAATATATGTTGCACAATTATTTTGTAAGTAAAAGACAAAATCTTGATTTAGAGATTTCTTCACTTGAAAGAAAACATTTGACTTGTTTGAAGTTGAAAATAACCATATTATTATTGATTTTTTAATGAATTTTAATCTTTTTATTCTCAATAACCCAAGCCTTCCTTTAGGAAATTGGCAGTGCTCTTAGTCTATTATTAAAAATTTATTGGAAATGATGACATTGTTTTATTTTATACCCATTAAAAAGACAGTTATTAATAAAATTGCCTCATTATTTTACAACTCCAGAAATTCTACATTATTAAATTACTTACAATATAACTTGGTCTTACTTAGCATATTTTGAGAAACAAATGGCTTACTTCATCCATAGGTATAGGGAGATAACGCTCTTGAAAGCAATAAAAACTCTGGGCAGAGCCAAAAGCAGGGGGGTAAACAGGATAAACAGTCTCGAAAGAAGCTATGATCAGAGGATTGGGTTGATTTTGTGGTCCAGGAGGTGGAGTGCTGGAGGTCAGCCAGGGTTGATTACTAGGAGTCAAATGGAAGAAGTGCCAGAGACGTGGCTGGAAGATGGAGTGGGAAATCTGTAACCTGTAAATCCAACGCAGACACTGAAGGCAGAAACATGGAAAGCCAAAACAGTCAGGGGGTTCTTTTTGAGTCTAGCAACACTTTCTAGTACCTTGCCATGTCTTTCTATGCATCATCTTAAAGACACTGCCCAGTTCCTGACTACTAGAATCAATGGATTTTTAGTTTGCAGAGGAACTAGACATTTCTTGAAAGAATTACCAATGGATTCAATGATATCAATGACCATACTGGTATTATTTGCTCTTGTGTACAAGTAACCCAAAATTTAGCTACTTAAACAACACACATTGATTATCTCACAGTTTCCATGGTGAGGCATCCAAAAGTGGCAAAGCTGAGAGACTCTGGCTTGCGGTCTTTCGCAAGGCTGCGGAGTGTCAGCTGGGGCTATGGTCATTTCAAGTAGGAGAGAAAGAGACAATCCACTTCCAAGCTCATGCCCCTGGTTGTGGGAAGGCTTCATGTCTTCTTTGTCTGTTGACTGAGTTGATCAGTCCTTTGCCCCATGGACCTTTCAACAGGGCCACCAAGCTTTCTCCATAGCAAATGAGCTTGAGAGTGGACAGGAGCAAGAGAGAAGGAGTAGAATGGAAGTCTCATTCTTTCTGAGTCTCAGAAGTGACACCATGTCACTTGTGCACTATTCTATGTGTCAGACGTGAGTTATTATGTCCAGCCCACACAGGAGCAGAAAGGATTATTCAAGGGCATGATTGTTAGGAGGCATAAACCACTAGGGCCTAGGGGCCTCTTGGATGCTACCTACCACAGTACTCCACAAAGAAACCCATGTCATTGGGTAATTTTAGAACAGAATAAACAACAATTGATCATGTAAGGAACAGCTATTCATCTGCCTGAAGGTAGAAACCAATTTTATCTCAAAAGTTCCTTTTACTCCTGTGATTACATTCTCTATAATTTTTAAAAAATTGAATTCTAGCTATTTTATGGAGATTGAAAAAATTAATAACTTAGACATAATACATGAAATATATTATAAAAGGTGAAGGCTTGAAATAGCCTTAGAATATGACAACAGAAATCCCCATCTCCTTGGCTGGCTCTGTACTCACAGGCATTATTTTACCCCTATGCTAAGGTGTTTGAGTCATACCATTAGAGATATGACTTATCTGATGAAGACTCATTTTAGGAAATAAGAGAGAAAGAGAGACTTATCTAGCTGACATATAAGAAATCATATGGAAAAACATTAACCTCCTTTTCCTCCAAAAGTTGTAAATATTTAAAGGACAGATCAAATTTCTGTAGGTAGTGCACATTTGTTTATCACACTACATGTGCCTGAGCTTGTATCAAGTAGTAACTCATTTAATTCTTATAAAAACCCTAAAAGTAAGTAAAAATATTATAATTATTTTTTCAGATAAGAAAACTGAGGCAAAACATTGAGCACCTAGTAAGTCAAGAGCTAAGACTCAAAGCCCATTAGTCTGTCTTTTAACCACTATGTCATACTATTTAGAGAAAGTTTCAACAGACTTTGTCCCATATATTACAATGTAGTAGATAATGGTTGAATTACAACAGTGTCACAAGAAACTGATGAGAAAACAGTATCAGGGATAACCACTTGGTAAATAGCAGGGCCAGAATTCAATTCAAAGGCTGCCTGACTCCATAGCCTGCACTCTTATTCAATACCCAAAAGTCTTTTTTACTCCATTTGTACTGTGCTTTTATTCCCACTTCCATTAGTAAAAATGAAAGCCTGAACCAAAAGTCTCATTGAAACTTGACTAAAGCTCTGGCCGGTTGGCTCAGCGGTAGAGTGTCTGCCTGCGTGTGGATGCCCTGGGTCCTATTCCCAGTAGGGACACTCAGGAGAAGCGCCCATCTGCTTCTCCACCCCTCCCCGTCTTGCCTCTTTTCTCCTCCTCTCCTGCAGCGATGGCTTGATTGGAACGAGTTTGCCCTGGGCACTGAGGACAGCTCCATGGCCTCTGCCTCAGGGGCTAAAAATGGCTCCAGCTGCAATGGAGCAACACCTCAGATGGTCAAAGTATCGCCCCCTAGTGGTCTTGCTGGTGGATCCCCATTGGGGTGCATGCAGGAATCTGCCTCTGCCTCCCCTCCTCTCACTAAAAAATAATAATAATAATAATAAAAATTTGACTATTAAATTTCCAGAAAAAGAAATAGACTGGACCAGCTATTTTCAACCGGTGTGCCACAAGAATTTTTAAAACATGCAATATCTGACTATTTAGTCAGGAGCACTGACCTCTTTTTCCTTAGATTGTCAAATCTAGAAAATGACAACTAACATGATAATAGTTGTCCAGTGTGAATGAATCAAAATTATACCTTTTTTTTGGTCCAAATTGGCCAAAAATTTAATATATTTTCTGGTTTGTTGCAGAATTTTAGTAGTCAGTTTATGTGTGCCATGAGATGAAAAAGTTGAAAATTGCTGGCCTAGACCGTTACAATAGCACATACCATTCATTGCACATTAGCCTCTGACCTTAGAGACGCAACCTGATGAAAACAATAGGTTTTTCTCCTTGGTGATCCTACAGCCAATCCCATACTTCCTCTCTCTCGGGCCACTCGGCCTTAAAAATGTACCCATCTGGGGTACTCAGGGTCAGTGCAACAGATTTAAATGTTTTCTCACTCATAAGTGGGTTCCCACAAGGCCAGTGTTTTCCAACTGAGGATTCACCATGAAATCAGTTCATTGGGTCATAGCTACATTATTTTTTAATGAAATAAAAGAATGCATTTTCTCCTTTACCATTTGACCCCCCACTAATACTTTAGGTTTGAAAGGGATTTTCTTTGATTTGTATTGGGTAGTCTGAGGTAGAGGTAGTTTTTTTTTTTTTTCATTTTGATTTTGCTTTAGTTAACAATCATTCCTCATTTAGTTTACTGGAATCAGCATAAATCCTGACCAACAAAAGTCCCTTGTAGAGGGTCCTTAGAAGAAGAATCTCTGTTCCCCTATGAGATGTTTATATAATAATTAATGCAAGGTGCTGTTGTAGTCTTTCCAACTTTCTCCTTGCCAGGGGGCCTAGAAGCTATGGCCGTCTCAGGTTAATTGCATCCAATCTAATCCCTGCCTCCTCTGTACAATTCCAGTCTTAGTATCTCTATAGAGCCTTGAGGGCCTTTTTGAAGCTTCAGCTGCTGCATAACATGGGGCTGGGAGGATGAGTATGAGCTAGAGTTCAAGTGGCAGACCCATTCCCTCCCAGATGGCAAACCACATTGAAATATCTGTCCTCTGTGCTTTGTTCCTAAAGCAAACAATATTTAGCTAAGTGTGGTATAAACGGTTACCATTGGCCACAACTGATAAATAAACTGGTAACCATAATGATGAGAAAGAAGTGGGGGTATTTTGTGGACTTAGGGAGAATTGAAAGCCTTCTTTTAGTGGAGACAGGCTACAGATGACAAAAATTATCAAAACAAATAAATATTTTTCTTAGAACAGAAGCTTTGTTGGCTATAGTGGGGAGTATGTTTTTTTATTTTTTGGTGATAGCTCATTAATAAGTAGAGGAATATGTCAAATTATTTTTCTGATAAAGAGATTAAGGGAAGAAGTACAGCTCATATTTTATTTTTTCTATTTTTTATTTAAAAAATAATATTTGGGGGCCATAACAAAAACAGAAAAATTAGATAACGAGAGTCTTCTGGTCAAAACAAATTTAATAGGGACAAAATTTAAAAACAAGATAGTAAATAAATGATGCTATTAGTTCAGAGAACAATAAAGGTTCAGCTGTGTATAATTGTTCAAGTGAATCCAAAATAATACATTTTTATAACCTCATATTGCAGTCTTTCTTATTTATATAGGCTTTTGGTTTTATGGATATTTTATGGAATTTGCTTTATTTAGTTCTAGCAACATACAGATTAGGGCTAAAGAATTACACCAAATAATTTTTCACAGTATTTACTAATCAGGGACATATCTAAATTTACATTTAGTTGTCTAAAAAACAAAAATACAATTTTGACAATATTGTTATATTTTATCTATGTGTGCCAGATATGTTTGAAAAGAAAAATGAACTGGGGAAAAATACTCTTAAAGTTTCATTTATATTAGAAGCTTTTGGAGTCATCTGCAATTAACATGACTGTAAACTACTTTGTGATTGTGGGTACGTACAGTAACATGCTTATCCAAAATGACCAGAGGCCATCTACAATACCTATAATTTAAAACAGTTTTGAGTTTTTTCTAGATATAAAATGCTCAAAGTTCAAAGAGAAAAAGACAGTGTTGACTTTATCGGATTTATCCATATAAATGTCCTCAGTAATTTTATAGATTTATATGTTTGCTCATTTCAGCCCTTCTTGATTGATAGATTTAAATATCTCATAATTTTATCCATTTATAAAAATGTATACATAACATTTTGCAGATAGCCTTTCAGTCTTTTATATGTATAATACTTATATATATGCATATGAATTATATGTATTTATGGTCATACTAGACATACAATTTCTTGAAACTATATCATAATTATTTATCTAAATCAGTGAAAATTGTCAAAAATGTAACTTTAAGGGTTATATAATATTTCATCAACATAGTTCCGCCATTGTTTATTTAACCATTCTGCTGTGTTACAGGGTAATGAGTTGTTTCCAACCTTTTGTTATTTTAAATAATGTGTGATGAATGTGTTTTTCAGGAATTCTTGGCTTCCTCTCATTAATTCCTTGGAATGATTTCAAACACTGAAAATATTTTTTGCATTCCACTGATCAGTCATGAATGTAAGTAGGGATGCTTTTCCTGCTTCTAACAGGTAAACTAAATATTATTCTGTTTCCAATGACTATGAAGGTTTTTTTTTTCCATGAGGTAAGCAACTCTTTTTTCTTTTTAAGATAGTCTTTTCTGATCTGGCCAGTTGGCTCAGCAGTCGGGCTCATGTGGGAGTCTGTCTGACTGCCTCCCTGCTTCTAACTGTGGAAAAATACAAAAAAAAAAGATAGTCTTTTCTCCAAGTACAAGCTATCCAATTCAACACTTATGATCAGTTTCCATTTTTCTTTATATTATTCTCTAAAATATGAGAAAAATCTAGAGAAGAATGAGAAAACTAAAGCTCTTCCCTATACTTCATTCTCAGAATGAAATATTTTTATAAACAATGAAAGTACATTTTTCACCTTGAGTATAATAAGCAAAAATTTTACCTTTCATTTTTCAGTCTTTATGGTACAGGCTGTGGTGTGTCCTCGACTAGAGGTCTTCAGCTGTCAACTTGTCCACAGGGAGATTCAGGCACTCTTTGCTCCCATTCCAGTCTGGTATTTCACCAACTGCGTATCCTTAATGGAGAGCTAGCCTGCATTAAGTATCAGCCCAAAACATCAGTCTTAAACCCAATCCTGTGAAACAGATGTAGAACAGGTGGCTAGGTTTGACACTCATTACAGTTTTCTCTCACCCAGCTCAAGACATCCAGACAGTAAATCTCACTTCAACATGTGCACACTACACATAGTCAACACACACATAAATTCTCAGGTATATGTGATATTTCACATTCTCTAACTTGATAAAATACTTATAAAATAAGTGTAAAAACTTGTAAAAAACATAATAATTAGACGTCAGTCTTGCTAAAGCTGCTGGAACTTCAGGGAAATAAACCGCTCTTTTATCACTATTCTCAAAAAGAATTGGTATGTTTTAAAAAGAACTAACTTACACTATAGTTTTGTTATTTCAGTCACACTAGTGGGAAGGTCCTATGGAAAAGAAATTAAGTGAGGAGGAACACATTGCACTTACCCCTTTAATTCAAATCTAATCTATCCTTTGAGAATTACATCATTATTATTATTTTTCTGGACACATTACTCTCTATATAAATCATCTCCCTACTATCATTTGTGTCTTTAACCTGCTTCTTTAATTGTATTACTTCTCATGTGTACATCCTGTCTGGTGCATAATGCTATATAGCACATATCTAAGCCTGGAACCATATCTAATACTTGTTTTGTTTGTTTGTTTTTTGACTCTGTACAAATTCAGGACATAAATAACTCACCATATGTGCTTAGTAATAATTTTGGAATTGAAGATTTTAATTTTGGGGTATTACAAAAGAGAGACTGATAAAGTTGGAAGGAGTATTGGATGCTGAGACCTAGAAAAGATTGAATTATTTGCCTAGGATCACACAATTCTCTTTACAGCATCTATGGATTCATTGTAAAAGTGTTTCCCTCCAGTCCCATTTCTAGCATTGTCTTTCTTGGCTCTCCAGTATTGGTCTATAATCCTTGTATGGGCTGCTTAAAAAACAGCAAAGCCTATTATGATTGTTTGGCTTGCTGGAAGTACAGTGTGTCCATAAAGTCATGGTGCACTTTTGACCGGTCGCAGGAAAGCAACAAAAGATGACAGAAATGTAAAATTTCACCAAATAAAAGGAAAACCCTCCCAGTTTCTGTAGGATGATGTGGCAGCATGTGCGCATGCGCAGATGATGATGTAACACCGTGTATACAGCGGAGCAGCCCAAGGCCATGCCAGTTGAGATGTGGACGGTACAGAGGAAAGTTCAGTGTGTTCTGTGGCTCGCTAAATTTGAATCCATGACCAAAGTGCAATGTGAATATTAGTGCATTTATAACAAAATGCCACCACATAGGAATAACATTACTCGGTGGGACAAGCAGTTGAAAGAAACCGGCAGTTTGGTGGAGAAACCCGTTCTGGTAGGCCATCAGTCAGTGACAAGTCTGTAGAGGCTATATAGGATAGCTACCTAAGGAGCCCTAAAAAATCTGTGCGTGCGCATGCTTGACAATTACAGCTAAGCAAGACTACAGTTCATAAGGTGTTAAAGAAATGTCTCTGTTTTACGGGGTACAAATTGCGGCTGTTGCACGCTATCAAACCAGCGGATAGACTCACATGATGTGCATTTGCTACAGATATGCTTCATGAGATTGACAATGATGCAAGCTTTTTGCAGAATATTGTGTTTAGCGATGAGGCGACCTTCATATCTGTGGACATGTTCATCGCCATAATGTCTGAATATGGACTGCTGAACATCCTCATGCCTACGTTGATTATGAACGTAACACCCCTAAAGTGAACGTGTGGTGTAGCCTGATGCATGATAAGGTGATAGGCCCACCATTTTTCGTGGAGCAGTCTGTAACGGCAAAGTCCTATCTTGACATGTTGGAATTGTATGCGGTGCTACAATTTCCAGAAAGTGTCATCTTTCAAGAGGACAGCACTCCTCCACACTACGCCACCATTGTTTGTGCGTTTCTGGATAGAACATTCCCCTGGCGGTGAATAGGCAGGGATTCTGTCAAGCCATGGCCACCACAATCCCCGGATCTGACGCCCTTAGACTTTTACTTTTGGGGTTATGTAAAGCAACATGTGTACATTGAATGTATCAATGACATTAATCACTTAAAACAGAGAATCACAGACGTTATTCACTCTGTTACACCAGACGTCCTTACCCGTGTGTGGCAAGAACTTCACTATCATTTGGATGTGTGTAGGGCAACAAATGGAACCCACATCAAACTGCACTGAATGGGTATGAAACTGGGAGAGTTTTCCTTTTATTTCGTGCAGACTGCACATTTCTATTGTCTTTTGTTGCTTTCCTGTGACTGGTCAAAAGTGTACCATGACTTTGTGGATACACGGTAGTTTACATATAAGAAAGATACACTTTGATTCCAGAGTCTAGGTAATTCCTTCTAAGACCATGTGTTGGCTTTTACATAGATATAGACATAAACAAATTCATCCCAGAGAGTCAATGGGACATTTTCTCAAATACTGCTGAATATTTAGGAGCTGATGGTATATATTTAGAAAGTCTCTTAATTCTTTATATTAGCAATTGGGATAAGTCCAAGAATCATGAATTAAAGGCAGAATTTCATTAAAATAACCTAGAAAGCAAGTCAAAATTTTCTGTAGTCCCAGGAAAGCCTAGCTGTGATATATTTATAAGCAGAGTTAACCAGAAGGGACAGTGTCTTTGATGATTGCACTGGTCTAAGCTCTCTAATATGACTCATGAAACACTCAGCAGTTATGATCATGGCTTTACCAACTGGGCTTAAAAATCCAAAGGACCTTATATGTCAAGCAGACTGCAATTCTTCCCTTTAATGATCATCAAGACCCAGTCTTGACGCATATTTCAACTTGTTTTTATTTTAAGTCTTTATAAATCATTGGGGTGTTTTTATTAGTTTGTATATTTTTAGAAATTTGGGGGCTGGGTGAAGGAACACTATAACCTTCATCCTGTGCCCACATCCTGTTAGAAATTCTAGAAGTACACTATTAAGAATCTTATAATACCTCATTTTTTTTTCATGTTTACTACTCCAACTTTTAATACATAAGAGCTATTCTGGGTGATTTGTAGGTACAAGAACAAAGAGACTATACTTTCACAGGAATTTTGTAAGGGGATATATTATCCAAATATACTGTTCACAAGAATTAGGGGATCAGGTGCAGATACTCCAGTACTTTCAGCCTTTTGTATACTGCATTTTCACCAATGAAATAAAAGTTGGTTTTGCATCTCATTTGCATAATTGAACAACTTTTTTTGACTTGTCAAATTTGCTTTTCTAATGTTCTTGTTTAATAAAAAAAATAAAATGGTTCTTTTTATTATTGCTTCATTTTGAAATATTCCCTAATTTTTGTGAGCAATTGGGCTAAGTCTGTAACTTTTCTCTCATGAAAATCTCTGGATAGTCCTTTCTGGAGTTTTTGCTACTTGCAAAGTTAATATTTACCATATATCTTTTCAAGAGCTATACAAAGAAAAATTTTAAAATATATATATCTGAACAAATACAGGGGGTCCTCAAGTTACGACACAGTTCCATTTCTACGACAGTGACATAATCCGAATTTTGGGGTAAGTGAAAACATATCCTAGCCTAAGTCACTCACCTATCCTTACACAGTTGTAAAATCTAATCTAGAACATAAAAACACAACTAAGCAAACAATGGCACAGATAGGCGTACTGGGGGACGCCAACTCCCTCACTCATATGTCATGTTACTGCGTATTCTTCCACCACGTGCAGCCAAAGTCACGCACCCACATAGTCTGGAAGTATGCTGCTAGTGGCGTAAGCCGAAACACTCACATCTCAATTTTTTTAAAGCTTTTATGGGAGTGAACATTGTAAACTCAAAACGTGGTATGTCAAGACTGTCGTAACCTGACTACCCCTGTATGTTGTTTTGGACCTGACTTTTTGTCCTCTCAGGAGGAAGGGAAGAGCTGAGAAGTTTATAGTTCTAGGGAAAAAAAACAAACAAACAAAAAACAAGTGGGGCAAAAAGAAAGGTTGAAATAGAAAAAGAGAGAGAAAAAACCAGGGTCTTTATTTCATGAATAAAAGTCTCCCTTCTTTGAGGCCACATCAACCCTAGAATAACTGGGCTTAAGGCAGGTTGGAAAGTGGAGAGAGTGTCATTGAGCGAGAGCTGTTCACGGTCTTACACAGCTGAGGCCAGCATCTCCACGCAGGTGTCCAAAAGGCCGCTCTGGGAAGATGCATCTGGGAGTCCAGCCACTGCAGCCATCAAACCATTCTCTAGGGCAGCCCAGAGAGAAAGAAAAAAATCGAACTCAATTTTATTTTTACGATCAAGTTTTGAGAAGGAGCCAGCTCAATCTTATTTAAACTATAAGAAAACATCCAGTATTATGAGATGAGCTTTTATATTTTAAGATAGAAACCTGAAACCCATCTTTTAAACCACGTTACAAGACCTAGAAATTCTAAGTTTATAACGACAAGACTGTGGGGCGCCTGAAAACTAACACAACAGTACATGTTTATATGTATATTTGATGGGATAAAATCAGAAAACACTTATCAACTGAACTGGATTAATTTATTTTTAAATCTTGGAAAGTTCTCTTTTATTTACCTTTATGAGTTTTCTCAACTTTTATTTATAGAATTTATTGATCTTTGAAGTATTGCATTGGAATTAAAGCCATTTAGCTTTCAACGATTATTTCCATAACTTAGAGGTCACTTGGGTTATCTGCTCATTGTTGACCTGAAATATTGTATGTACTTCAGAGGCCTGACGTAGGACAAAACAACTATGTTCTTCAACTTATCATTCTGAAGCTAAGCAGGCTCTATACTTCCTATGGAGAGTCAGTAACAACAGCAATGTGAAGAGGCATTCTTCACTAGCTAATAAATCCTATGAAAACTCCTATACCAAGACTGTCCCTACCCTGCTAACTGTCCTGGGTAACTTTTAATCTAATAACTAAAGTATACATATCACTAATTCTAATAATCAGTAAATATTACTCATAGTTAGCTATTATATTATTTTTTTTATAAACTTATTTCATTTTCAGGTCTAAATTGCACCCCATAAAATCCCTTGGAAATAAATTATTTTGATTCATATGTATTAGTCTGCTTGAGCTAACCTAACAAAATACTACAGACTGCATGAAACCACAGAAATTCATAATCTCAATGTCCTGGAGACTTAAAAGTCCAAGATCAAGGTGCCAGCAGGGTTGGATCCTGATGAGACATATTCTCTGGCTTGCAGGTGGCTGGCTGCCTTCTCCCTGTGTTCTCACGTGGACTTTGCTTGGTGTGCATGTGGAGGGAGAGATTTCTCTAGGGTCTTTTTCTCCTCCTATAAGGGCACCAGACCTATCAGACTATGGCTCCTGCCTAATTACCTAATTACCTATTTAACCTTGATTACCTCTTTAAACACTGTTAGGGCTTCAACATATGAATATGGGGTGGACATAATTTGGTCCATGATAATAAATTAAAGACTAGCGGTAGAAAAAAAAGCTAGTACTATACTTATTTCCAAATTTTTTACTTCCTATTACTTGTTTTTGTTACAATTCACTTAAAATGAGAAACAATAATTTAATTGTATATATTTGTAAAGAGCCCATAGCTTTTCAAATACTTCAGGGATTTAACTATAAATAAATAAATAAATAAATAAATAAATATTGAGTTAAAAACAAAAGTACAAAGAAGTCAATGGCTGTCTTAATATTTTGAATCTCCATTTTTATTTTTGAATTTTACTAAGTTTAATATTTAGGCACTTGCTAAATATTTGTTTTAAAAATGAATGAGAACACAATCAATGAATAACTAAGGAGCTGCAAGGAAGAATTGATACTTCTTATCTCTCTCCCTTCCTGTCTGTCTGTTCCTATCCCTCTCTCTGACTCTCTCTCTGTCTCTGTCAAAAAAACAACAACAAAAGAAAACCCCCAAAAATGAATAAATAAAATGAAAATGGGTAGCTTTATCCTCAAAATATGTATCGCCTGGCATGTGATAAGACATCACAACTATATGAGTCAGACTCTTTTCACAGTCATATTGATAGCTGTGTATACCCACAGCATTTTCATAAGGAATTCTGCAAGATTGAAAAATGTATGATTTGATTAGTAACATTTATTAAAAACCACAAATTATAGAGTAATCTAGTGAAAAAGAAGACAAAATACTTTAGATATAAAGGTTGACCTCAAGATATTTAAGAGCCAGAAGAAATATGTAAACAAACTCTGAAACATATATATGAATAGATGGATACAAAAGAATATATATAAGTATGTATAACAAAATTAAAGTTTATGGAGTTATGTGTAGGAGGTTTATGGTGGGGAAAAGACTGCATAATCATACTTTCTAACCCAAGTGATATTCTAACTGGACCCCATAGATGTGCCCACTTCTACTGATATATTCTCTACCTCTTCACCTACCTTGCCGTCATATCCACCCACACTTTCTGAGTCCCAGATTTCTTGATTGAAACAATGAAAATATTTTCATGTAGCACAGACATAGAGAATTCTCCCACAGGCAAAAAACTACTGAGGTATACTTCGTGTCCTTTCAGGCTATTGTTTGTACTTTATTGAGCCCTCTGCCTGATTGCCCTGCTCCACTTCTGAGAGGTAGAGATGAGGCCTGAGTGCATGTTCTTGGCTGCAAAAAAAAAAACAACAAAAAACGAATCATTCTCCCTTGTGTCTTCTTTATGAACCGTCACATTTTTCCATGATGTTGGGAATTCTGGCCAAATATAGCATTCTGGAGAGATTATCATTGATTACAAGCACTGCATTGTGACCTTGTCCTACAGAAAAGAAATGGCAAGAAGATCATGATAATTAGGACTTGGCTGTATCTTAAGGTTGTATACTGAAAGCTTAAAGGATGTCCTTCTAAAAATTGGTCGCTTTCTAAAAAAATATATGTGTGTGTGAGACCTGGCAGGTGATTTTATTCAGCATCAATCTAGTCAGAGGACTGAGTTTGCTGTCCCTGGGATCTCAGCCCTGATTTGGAGTGGTGTGGGGATAGTATGCCAGCTGAGAAGGGATCTTATAGGCAGAATGTGAGAAATGTGTGGGAGATGAGTACACAGGGCTAGTTGACGTTATAATGTTTTGAATCTATACCAGGAGTGTGTGAGTTTGCCCTGAGAGAGAGTTAGATATCTGAAAAATCTCACTTTCTTTCTCTTACTTTACTTTACCCATTTCCCACATATTTATAATGAATGGGAAAATAAAATAGACATCTCAAAAAGTCAATCTGAACATCTTACAATGTTGCCATTAAAGCAATCACTCTGAAATTTCTTCTAAACAGAAAAATATGATGCTGTCTTCTAGAATACACTTTAGAGAATGCTAATCAAACTAGAGTTCCCCCCATACCAGGATATATTTTTTATTCTTCTCTCAAAACTCTGTTTACATTGAATCATCTTTTCCATTTTTTGTTTTTGACATGAAATTGTTTGTTGTTTGCCAATAAGGTCCATCCAGCTATTTCCACCCTAGTCAACTTTACAAACTCATTTTCTTAATAACTGTTCTTTCTTTCTAGAAGTGGGTTATCAGAAAACACACTCAATATACTTCCTTTTTAAGTACAATGTGGGGAATTTTAGGTGGATGCCCTGAGCCCATGGTTGCAGAGAGAGGTTTTATGGGGGATATTTGAAACATGGGATCATCTAGTCCAAACTTACTGGCTGACAGCTTGGGAAAAATGGTAGCTGGATACTTTAAGTGGCTTTTCCAAAGTCACAGGTCAGATACTAAATATCTAAGGTGAAAACCCAGGTTCCTGAATTTTTTGTTCAGGAACACTGGACTCTAATCCAGTAATTGACTGAGATTGATAAGTATTCATTTATTCATTCATTCATTCATTCATTCAATTAGTCTTTCCTGAGTGCCTGCTATCAGTGAGATACTATCCCGAGTATAAGAGATACTATGGTGTGAAAATAAACAAAGATATTCTACATGAGCATAATCAGAGGCTATTTATTAAGAGCAAATGAGTCAGCCACCATCACTTGTATTTAGTAGAGATGTCAAAGCAGGTGTGGGAGTGGGAAAGCATGATAGTGAGAAAAAGAGAAGGCTTCTGATGGGCTCTAATGCTGGTGTCATGAGTCAGCTGGAAGTGAACTAACTGGGAGTGGACAGACACTAGGTCTGGGGAGTGTATTTTGCTCTCTCTGACTGGTTCTAAGTTGGAAGTGGAGACAACAGTAGAAAAACTGGCAGTCATCAAACAAGCACTGACATTCTGCTGCCCATCTGGGCTAAGAGGCTACAGTTTTACTTTCTGAACTAGTTGCTGCAGAGGTTGAGGGACAGAATTCTGTTGTCATATGTAGTACGGCCATTGTTCATTTATATCATTAGTCCCTATGGTGGGGACCCGGAGAACCCGTCTCTCCTGTCACGGAGCTTGCAATCTAGTAGAGAAGGTAAATGAAAGTAATGGTTGAATAAGGCCTTAGAAAATGCTGGAAAAGAAACAGCCCTGGATGAAGAAAGAGACCCCTACTACTAGACCTGACATGTCTGGGGAGCAAAGGAATTTTCCTGAGCAACTACTTCCAATTGGGCCCCACGTCATCAGCACAGGTTACTCAGAAGCCAAGTCAAAGTGTTCTCACTGACAGTACTGGTGAGCTTTCTCAGCTACAGCTGTCAACAGTAACCCATGTTCTCACCTAAAAGGTATTAGTTCCCTTCTCATTCACTGACCAGAATCAAACATCTAAACAGTTCACGCTGGCTTTTGTCCCCCACACCATAGCAACAAAATCAGAGGGGCTCTCTCATTGTGAGTGCTCCTATTGTGTCTTAAGACAAAACAAAAGGGTACCAGAAAGAGCAGCATTTAACATGAAAATAGTATCCTGACCTCCTTGGACTAAATGTTGTTAATCAAGTTTAAATTTAGCTCCCACACAGTCTCAGAAGAAAAGGAGACAGCCAGACCCAGAGAGGAAAAACTTCGGAGCGCCTCCCAGGCAAGGAAAACAAGCGTCAAGTCTACAAGGGCAGCCTGTACAAACAAAGGGTGCTGATGAGAAGGCTGGCCACCAGAAAGCTCATTAGCAATCAGAGGCAGCCACAGGGGCTGTCTCCCACGGGTCGGGGCCAGCGCCACCACAGACGGAGCCTGCGACTCAGGGGCCGGCCTGCTGCCACATTCCCGAGACATGCTCTCCCGCTCAGGGGACAGCCGTGAGGGTCTTGGACAGGGAACAGGAGAGGGCAGGAAGCCAGGAAACACCATGGGCCAAGGGAAGAAAAGCAAAGCTATTGTCCTTATCTACCCACTGATAACCAATAATGAGGGATGAGGAGAGGCATCCCAGCAAAGGGACTCAAAAGTCAACAGGATTTAAAGTGAGGGCCACAGCATGGAGACTGCATGCTATAAAACCCCAAAGCTGTTCCCAGGGTTTGGAAGTTGAAGGACCCCTTAACATCAACCTATTTTGTGGCCTGTTACATAAATTAGGATGAATTTCATATGTAAATATAAATATAAGTATAAACATATATAGAGGCTACCTTGCATTTGGCAATCACTTGAAATGAATTTGTATTTTCTTTGCTCAACAGCAGCTCCATACATGGGAGAACAGTGAGTATATATATATACAGTTAATAATTATTGGCACTGCCCTCCCCCATCTCTGCCCTCATTCCAGAAGGCTCCCAGATAAGAAACACTGTGCTCAACTCAGTCGAAACAAGTGAAAAGGGGGAAATTAGCATTTATTGAATATAAATACATACCATTCTTGGTTAAGACAGGTATTATTTAAATCCCTCTTTTATAGAATAGAGAACAGCTAACTTGGAGAAATTAAGATAGCTGCTTTAGGTCACACTCTGGGTCAGTGAGAGCCAGAAATTTTTTTAATTAAATTGCAACTCTCTGCACCTCCCCATGTTCCCACTTATTAAATTGATTACACAAGAAGGTCTTCAGACTGAGGTGGTTCTAATGTCTCAGCAGCCTGAGTCAGCAAACCGAAACCTAAGCTTGCAAATGCCTCAAGGTTAAGAAATTTACCTAAGGACAACCAATCACAAAAAGCCAACTAGGCTTTTCCAATTAAAGTAAACTCTTGAGAAATAGCCAATCAGATCATTTCTTTGCTTTGTTTCCACCTCTTTTCCATAAAAGTTTTCTCCCTCGCTCCTGTCGGTGTGGCACTCCTAACAACTCCTGGTTTCACACTGTCCGGTTCAAATACATTTTTGTTCAAATAAAATGTTAGAATCTTAATGTCTCAGTTTATTTTTTATTATTCTTAAATCAGTCCAACTTCACTGGGGGGTATATTAGGAGCTGGTTTGACTACCTATCCTGCACTTTTTGAAGGCGTCTTGTATCTTGCTCCTGGTGGGAGTTTTGGTCCTTTACGTCCACATGCTATTGATGGGATGCAGTGGTGATGAGTGATTGAAGAGGAACTGGGGTCTCAGGACAGCTATGTGACAATATTTTGTGGGAACTTTGACAAAAGAGTTAAATGATAAAACTATAAAAGATTTGAAATGAAGAATGAACATTTGGGCCACTGTCCCCAAATATCTTTTATTTATGTTCTATCAGTATCTGAGGACTATTGAATCTTTTCACCCAGGGTACAATTTTTCAAATTGGCTCCACTCCCTCCAAGCCCTTCAGGAATCCCCCTGGGGAGGAAGGGTTAACATGAGAGGCTCTTCTCAGGCCTGAACCCTATGCCTGCTTTCACCAAAGCTGCTTCTTGGTGTGTTTTTTTTTTAATATAAATAAATTTTTATTTTAATGGGGTGACATCAATAAATCAGGGTACATACAGTCAAAGAAAACATGTCCAGGTTACCTTGTCATTCAATTCTGTTGCATACTTGTCACCCAAAGAGAGATTGTCCTCTGTCACCTTCTATCTAGTTTTCTTTGTGCCCCTCCCCCTCTCCCTCCTTCCCTCCCCCCGCCCCCCCCCAAACACCACACTCTTGTCCATGTCTCTTAGTCTCGTTTTTATGTCCCACCAATGTATGGAATCCTGTAGTTCTTGTTTTTTTCTGATTTACTTATTTCACTCGGTATAATGTTATCAAGATGCCACCATTTTGTTGTAAGTGATCTGATATCATCATTTCTTTTTTTTTTTTTTTTTTTTGTATTTTTCTGAAGCTGGAAATGGGGAGAGACAGTCAGACAGACTCTCGCATGCGCCTGACCAGGATCCATCCGGCACGCCTACCAGGGGTGATGCTCTGCCCACCAGGGGGCGATGCTCTGCCCCTCCGGGGCATCGCTCTGTTGCGACCAGAGCCACTCTAGTGCCTGGGGCAGAGGCCAAGGAGCCATCCCCAGCGCCCGGGCCATCTTTGCTCCAATGGAGCCTCGGCTGCAGGAGGGGAAGAGAGAGACAGAGAGGAAGGAGAGGGGGAGGGGTGGAGAAGCAAATGGGCGCTTCTCCTGTGTGCCCTGGCCGGGAATCGAACCCAGGACCTCTGCACGCCAGGCCGACGCTCTACCACTGAGCCAGCCGGCCAGGGCCTCATCATTTCTTATGGCTGAATAGTATACCATGGTGTATATCAGGGGTCCCCAAACTTTTTACACAGGGGGCCAGTTCACTGTCCCTCAGACCATTGGAGGACCGGACTATAAAAAAAACTATGAACAAATTCCTATGCACACTGCACATATCTTATTTTAAAGTAAAAAACAAAACGGGAACAAATACAATATTTAAAATAAAAAACAAGTAAATTTAAATCAACAAACTGACCAATATTTCAATGGGAACTATGCTCCTCTCACTGATCACCAATGAAAGAGGTACCCTTCCAGAAGTGCGGCGGGGGCCGGATAAATGGCCTCAAGGGGCCGCATGTGGCCCGCGGGCCGTAGTTTGGGGACCCCTGGTGTATATGTACCACATATTCTTTATCTAGTCTTCTATTTTTTTTTACAGTGATTAAAGCCTTTAAGCAAACTCTTGGCCAATACAGCAAGAATCCGTAAAAGATTAGTGTCCTTTTTGTTTTTGTTTTTAAAGAAAGTTGTCTCTGCTCTAATTTTTTTTTTTTTCAAACCACTACACACATTTAGAGCCTGGTTGGTATGGACCCTCAAACAATATTTGTTGGCCGAGTTAGACTACTTGAACCAAAAATGACTTTTCTGGACCATCCATACTTAATTCTTAATTAAAATAACAAAGATGAGATAGTATTAGAAACATTCATGTGTTTTCATAGATGATGAAACCATGACATTATTAGTATGCTTCTGCTTGGAAGATTAGGGAGACCAGGCTGCTGTTGCCTGACCCATGAGTGGTGTTAAGAAGATCTCTTTGGGATAAGTTAGGGGGGCATATGAGTTATCATCCTACACAAGATACTCAGCTCTCATTCTCAACTTTGGACGTTTAGATCCTTTGATGGTTTTTTCAATTGGTAACCGCTGATCCTTGTAAGTCCCTTCCACTCTCAGAGAACAGGGACATCATATGGCCTCTAGGAAGTCACACACACATTCTCTAGGAGCTTCCCATACCACACATAGCTGCAGGAGCAGCTTTCTCAGACTTGTTCATTGACTGTGACATGATGAGATACAGGCCAGGTAAGACATTCTGTCAAAGTCATATTGTGCTGATGGGCAAAGAATGATGAAGTGAGCAGCATTTTTCTCATCCAGGAAAGAATAGCAATAGCTGTCATGTATTGAACCCTTCCTAAGGACCAGGCACTCCACGACTCACCCCTATGAAGCAGTTACCCTAACCATGTTACAATGAGAGATTGCAGCTTGCTTAAAATGCTCACATGGCTCTCCATTCTAAGTGGAAAAGAATCTAAACACTTTATCATGGTTCCAAGGCCCCGAGTAACCTGGCCCATCCTTTTCTCTGACATGATTTTCTCTTCCCACTCTCCCGTTTGCCAGCCCTGTTCCAGCCTCAAGTCTTCTTCCTGCCCTGTGGCAGGAAAAGCTTATTCGGGGACATGCAGGCCTGATGCCCTTCCACCACAGCTGGGCATGACTGGATCCTTCATATTGTTTGAGTCTCTGCTCAACTGCCTACCCTCTCCGAAGAAGCCTCACCTGTCCACCCAATAAAGTGGCCTGTCCCTCCCTGACCCCTGAGTTATCCTCCATCTCATTATGCTTGTTTCATTTTTAAAGTCTTGCTCACCAATCTCTGAAATTTACTTACTTGTTTCATTGATTATCCATTTGTTTGCCTTCTCCACTTAAAGTAAACTGTGTGAGGATTTGTTCAAGATCTGATAGCCAGAACTTTATACATATTTGCTGAGTGAATAAATGAAAGATCGAATGTTGAGCAGTTTATGCTAGATTATAAACCAGTGCAGACTGAGCCAGTCCATAAACCCAGGTTTGTTTGTCTCTATTCTTAGAAAGCTACACTCATAGAAAGGGAGTGCCCAGGAGTGCTGGAATCCCAGGTAGGATGATGCCAAGTGGCACGGCATCTTCTATGCCATAACATAGCTGGGTAGAGTGGCCCACACTCTAAAGCAGTGTTTCTCAGAGACAGAGGCCCACCTCATTGGTATCAGAGTCACTGCAGAAGCTATTAAAAGTGTGGAGTATGCGACCCACCCTAGACCTACTGAGTGAGACTCTAGAAGTCCTATCACAACGGCTGGCATTTTTAACAAGGTCTTCACAGGTTCATTGTGGACTATAAACCATAGGCTTAAAAGGAATTTGCTCATGGCGGCATTGCTTTATTTTGGACAGCTGGTGTATGTGGAGAGACACATCACTGATATATATTAGCTATTTGACCTGGGCAGGCACCTATTTCTCAGGACAATTCTTTTTTGGAGCAGAAATGGGACACTGTCTCCTGGGTTAGGACTTAGAGCCCTTCATCTCTGAAACAGCTTCTTCCTCTATATCAGGGGTTGGGAACCTTTTGGGCTGAGAGAGCCATGAACGCCACATATTCTAAAATGTAATTCCGTGAGAGCCATATAACGACCCGTGTATGTTACGCATTATCCAATAAAAATTTGGTGTTGTCCCGGAGGACAGCTGTGATTGGCTCCAGCCACCCGCAACCATAAACATGAGCCGTAGAAAATGAATGGATTGTAATACATGAGAATGTTTTATATTTTTAACATTATTATTATTTTTATTAAAGATTTGTCTGCAAGCCAGATGCAGCCATTAAAAGAGCCACATCTGGTTCGCGAGCCATAGGTTCCCAACCCCTGCTCTATAACCTCTGCCACTTAGCTTTTCGCAATCAGAGATAAAGGTGTTTATCTCTCTCCTCTGCAGATCATCATGGAACTCAGTTCTATTAAAACTATGAATCTATTTTAGAAAAGAGTGATTTCAATCAGACACCTTTTTTTAATTCAAAGACTTTTAAAGCCTAGAACTTTTTGAAAAAAAATTGTTATTTGAGATTCCTTTACTATACTTGAGAGCACATAGAAACCTAATAAGTCAAGTAAGACGCTTGGACCATTTTATTCCTTAACAGACCAAATGAGATGTAGACAAACTATAAATAATAACTATGTTAAACCACTATAAATGAGCACTCTAAAAGCTTGCTTTGGTAATTTGACATTGAGATCCTTTTTTTTAAAATTTTCTTAGCTTTGGATGAGTTACCTGCTCTAATTTTTACTTTAAAGTTTAGTTTACAGGCAAAAACCTAAGCAAAGGCCTTTTGTCTGTGGAAAAGCCTGGCTAGCAAAAGGAATGATCTGAATAACAGAGCTTTTTCTGCGCAGGTTTCAAAAACATCTTTACAGTTATGACAAACACCTATGTGTTACAGATATCCAAATGCGCTTCTGAGCATTTTGAATGAACAGAAATATTTTAGGGCAGAAAATCAGAAAGAAATCTTAGATAGCTCATCTGAATATATTCAATTCATTTCAGGGGTTATGCTAGTGACCTTTTAAAGTTTATACAAATGCAATGCTCAAAAGTGTGATTTGCTACCAACTATACAGTTTTAATATTTCTCCTTGACACCACTTTTTGGAAGAGGGGTTTTATATTTTTGCCAATGTCCCAGTCCCAAAGCCTTCCTGTGATCTCCTCGTGACATAAGACCAACTTTTTAAATGATACATCCGAAAGTATCATCCCGGTGTGCTGAGGTGGGGGTCCTATTCCCAGTAAGGGTATGTACGTGAAACAATTAATGAGTGCACCCCTAAATGGAGCAATTAAGTGAAATGGTGAGGTGATGTTTCTGTCTCTCTCAAATCAAAGGAATAAAAAGATTTAAGAAAGTAAATGATGCATCCATCCATTAGACTACTTTAGGTTGCAATGATAGAAAATGCAAACCAAATTGACTTAAAAAAATAAAATAGCTCCATTTCTTTGACATTCTCTCAGTTGTGCCCTTGTATCAACTTAGTTCTCACGCCAGCTTTCCTCATGCTAATATGTCTTCCAATGGTTCTGGGAGTATGTGCTCCCGATTTACGTCCGGATTTAATGTTATATAGACATACAAATTTTCCCCTTGCTTTTTTCAGCTAACATTGTGCTTAGAGGTTATGGCTCATTTTATATCTAATGCTGCCTTTTTAAAAATGACTTCATGGTAGTCTAATGTAATTATGTAAGCAGCCCTTTAATGATGAATATTAGGACACTTCCTAGTCTTTTGATACTGTAACACATGCTCTGGCTTCTCTTCAGATCGTATAAATCTTTCGCCTTTTGATACTGTAACACTGCTACCATGAATATTCTCACACATGTATGCAAGCACATCTCTAGGATACCTTTCTGAAAATACAATCGCTAAATGAAAGAGTACAGGTATTTAAAATTGTCTTAATATTTCATTGTGGAAATTTTCAAGCACACGGAAAAATAAGGAGATTACAAAATTTAAAGAGCAACACCCCACGAATCCACCTTTCACCATCAACAATAGTCAGCGTATGTTCAACCTTGTTTCAGGTCTGCCCCTTCACTTTTTGAAACATAAACAAATGCCATGATCAAATGAACAATTCTTTAATATCATCAAAAATATTTAAATTTTCCCAATTGTCTCATAATATTTTGTACAGCTGTTTCATTCAATCAAGAATCAAACAAGGTCTGCACTTGCATTTGGTTGATGTGTCTTACAAGTGTTTCTCTTAGTTTAAATCCCCGTTTCCTCCTTTTTAAGTTCCTTGAAGATTTTATTTAAGAAACCAGATTGTATAATTGTGCCGTTGTTGCCAAAGTAAAATGAAGATGAAATTAAACAGAGTTTAAGGCTTTTTCAACAGCTTAGGTGAAATATATATACATATATTTCAAAATCTAGACTTCTCATTCTATAATATGAATTCAGAAAGTGACAAATAAGAGTTTTATTGCAACAAATGGATTAATACATATATGCAATTGGTAGTTGGTCATATGCTATCATATAAGAATAATAATAAATAAATAATACATAAATAAATTCCTGTGATTTGTTTAAATTCTGTTGCATTAGTAATATATATTTAAATGATTTTTAGGTTGAATGGGAGTTATGATTATCTTTGGAATTGTCTAACAGTGGAAAGGAATTACCCACGAAGTGTTAAGCTAATTGAAAATATTTAAGCAGCTTAAATTTCTCTAAAGATCAACATAAAAAGAACTAAAACTTGGTGGGGAAATGGTCTACAATCTTTAAATTCCTTCCAAACATTAAATCTGTAATTCTTTAAGAACGAATATAATGAAAATAAGAATATCTATGTTTCTACCAATAGTTAAAACTCTTAATGATGGATTACGTAGAAACAAGAAGTACAACACATTTAGAAAAGAGCCTTCCTCTTCTTTCTCCTAAATAAATCATTGATTTTAGAAGTGTTCTAATCTTCCAATAGAAAGAGAGGCTTCATATTCATTTTACGCATAGAAATTACAGAGAAATGTAACATGTTTAATCACAGGAAAGAATGGAGGGTAAAAGTTGAAGATGGGTGAAAGGAGAAGCAGGCTTCTTCTATCAATATATTCACAGAAGTCTGCAAAAGGTGTGCTGACAGATCGAGTTACCTTCCAGTGAAGTGAAGGGGGGCTCAAAGTAGCCAGGGAAAAACATTATCCTGCACATGTATTTTCATAAAAATTGTGGAGGAAAACTATAGAAGGCTTTTAAATGAGATTTATAAAGATTACTAGATATCATTTTCACGAAGTGCTATAGCCTATGGGAATTATGTGCCTTTGTCTCTGACTAGGCTTCTGCAACTTTGTGGAGAAGTTAACAAAACTGCAAATAATAGTTCTGCAGATGTTTCTGTCCACAGCTGTACAAATGATTCCTATTTAAGGCGATGCAAACGGATTTGCTCAGTGTCTGGATGGCTTAAACAACAAATATTCATTTCCTCACAGTTCTTGAGGCTAGAGATCTGAGATCAGAGTGCCAGCAAGCATGGTCAGATTTGGTGAGAGATCTCTTCCTGGCTTGAGAACAGCTGCCTTTCTACTGTGTCCTCACATGGAAGAGAGACAGAGAGTGTCTGGTGTCTTGTTTTTATAATAAGAACATCAGTTCTTTGGGATCAGCGCTCCACCCTTATGTGGTTATTGAACCTTAATCACCTCCTTAATGACTTTATCTCCAAATACAGTTGTTTGAAGTGTTAGGGCTTTAACATATAAATTTGGGTGGGGGTGGGAGGTGGACACAATTCAGTCCATAGCATTCAGGTAAATAATCTTATGTCTGTAAGTCAAATCATTATTTAAACCATTTGTAACATCTTTGTAGTGAACCCTCATTAATTCATGAGTTAAATAAAGTCTTTGGCATGTGTTTTATTTATTTAAATCGTATAACTGGAAGTTTGCACCTTCCTCTGCCTCTGGATTTATTTCAGTTAGCATAATGCCTTCAAAGTCCATTCTTGTGATGGCATATGGTAAGATTTCCTTCTTTTTAAAGGCTCAATAATATTCCATAGTATATATTTACCACATCTTCTTCAGCCATTCATCCTTGATGGGCATTTAGGTTGTTTCCACGTCTTGGCTATTGCAAATAATGCTGCAATAAACATGAAGGTGCAGATATATTTTTGAGTTGGTGTTTTTGTTTCTTTGACTATACAACCTGAAGTGGAATTGCTGGATTATATGGTAGCTTTATTTTTAATTTTTGAGGAATCCCCATACTGTTTTTCATACTGGCTGCACCAATTTCTATCCCTAGAAATGTGTTTGTTTTATATTTCTGTGTATCATAATTAAATCTTTTATAATGTATCCTTTAACAAAAAGATCAGACTCCATTCTTAGATGGCAGCTCCTAAACTTACTAAAAAGAATGGGGACATTTTAAGACTTTTATATTCCCTAATTCACTGGGAGTCACTTTCCTTGGCTGAGAAAACTCACCATGGGTTTCTTCTATAGTTTACAGATCAACTGTTAATTAAAAAGCAGCTGTATAAAAACATTGAGATGTAGAAGTCCTTAGGTTTAGACCCAGCTGGAGTCCTATAAATTATTATATATAACCTGGTTATCACTCAACTTCTTGGCCTCAGTTCCTCCATCAGTATAAAGAAGATATTGGGGTGAATGTTCTCTAATGTCCCTTCCGAATTTTAGAATATGTTGCCGCCATGATTTGTGCTTCTAAAGGGTGGGGTGGTAGATAGAAAGCTTTTTCACTTGTCTAGAAGAAAGGTATTTTGGTAAAATATCCACATTTCATTGATGTCTGCCTTCTCCCCACTCTGACAGGTAATCCTGGCAGGTATCCGGAAGATTTTCTTTCTCTTCTCTTCCCCCATTCCTTCACACAGCTGCTCCCTGCCCCCCTAAGGAGTCACTAACTCCCTTTGTGTTCAGGTTTCTCCATCTGTGAAACGTGAGGCTGAGTGCCCATCCGCCTCCCAGGGGTATTCTGTGTCTGACTCCCTTACAGAGCGCTCACTATGCTGAGCATTATCTACAAGCTAAGTTTGGCATTTCCTTCCTTTCCTTTCTTGATCATAATTTGATCCTAACTTCCTTGGGAGCCTCTTGTCTTTACAATTTGTCAGTAGCTCTAATCCTGTTTTAACATAATTTAGAGCTATGGTGATGCTAATGATGTCATTGATAACGAAATGAGGATTGGCGAGAGCCTTCTAAAAGCTGTGTTCTAATAGTGAAGAAAAGATTCTAAAAACAAACAAAGAACCAAAACAAAACTAAAGAAAACCCCATAGCAGTCACATGGGAAAAAGAACTTTTTAAAATAAAATAATTTACACAAGACAGGGTTGCCAGATAAAATACAGGACACTCCGTTAAATCTGAATTTCAGATAAACAGAATAAATTGTTAGTGTAAGTATGCCCCGTGCAAGAAACAAGTCCCATGTCCATACTAAAAAATATTTTTGTTGTTTATCTGAAATTCAAATTTAACTGGGTGTCCTGTGTTTATATTTGTTAAATCTGGTAACCCTGACAAGATATTTAAAAGCAAGCTTTCTGTCCAGTAACTTCGGCCTGAGATAAACGGAGGTTCCAGCATGTGGCTGGGCTTTTTTTCAGTTTTTCAAATGTTAAACAGAGAAATACTCCGAAGTTGACAAGGGGAAGAGGTTGAAACTTCTTCATAGTTTTAATGTTAAAAAGCATGTGGGAAAATAGCAGATACTGTTGCACTGAACCATGGATATTTGGTCTTAGAAAAAACAAACAAACAGTTGGCAATTCCTGAGAAGTTGCAGTTCTCCTATGTTTAACAGAGACAGTGCAAGAATTTCCTAAAGGCTGTATAAATTGTAGTAGTTAAGGAGTTCTGTTGACAGTATGGATAAACAATGAAAGGATGCTGGTATTCTGAGAAAGTCTTTGGTTTGAAAGCACTCGGTGCCAAAGATAAGGTTGCACCACAGTGGGCACGGACTCTGCGGTCATTCTCGCCAGCACCCTGTCATAGTCACCCAGCAAAAGGCTTAAAGCATGTATGTTGGCAAATGAATTTGTAAAATTTGCATTTTTTTGAGTTGCTCACTTTTAGTGTTAAAACATGGCACTGGGCAGCGCCAGGTATGTGATTGTGAAATTGCAAATTACCTTCCTGCTTGGGAAGGGCCACTGTCTTGCTAATGTGTGCTAGAGGAGAAGTTTTCGGGCCAGAAAGTTTGTGAAGAGAGAGAGAAGCCATGTTTTTGCAGGGAGGACAGAAAGAAAGAAGGTGTGCAGACGGGAAACACAGAGGTGAGGGGCTTTAGAGAGCTCCGCTGAGACTGGTGAGGCCTTTGATTCTAGGAGGAACCCAAGAAGATCTCCTTATTATGGAACAGAATAATGTGTCAGTGGCTTTGAGAGCCCTGAATAAAGAGGGAAATAAGTGTTTTCCCTCTGTGTTTGCTTATCGGGAGGTGCGAGGCTTTAATAAAAGAATAGCCTATCATTTTTTGGCTTCACTGTTTCTTTACCATCTGCCCAAATCTAATGAGAACCTGCATGTGAATGACCGTGACGGCCATGACTACTGGCCATACGTCTGACATAGTTCGTGGCAGGATTTGGATCAGATCGGTATGGAGCTGCCACCACCCTTGAGGGATGGGGTAGACGTCTGGTTGTTGTTATGTTTTCCCCATGGTATTTATTCCTTTTGGGGACTGTAGGCTGGCTGATTTTTACAGCCCTGGGAGAGGAAACCAAGAGCTCTGTGCAAGAGGCTGCCCGAGGCCTGCAAACAGAGCAGTGAAAGGAGTTGAAATGGCCACGGGAGAAAGAGTGCAGATCCTGAAACTGGAGCTCTCTCTGGAAAAGGAGGTTGCACAGGTTTGTGCATTGCAGTTTGCCCTGGAAGTTGAACATTGGCAGAAGCATATGTTGGAGGAACAATTGTGAGTTCAGCTTCAGGCAGAGAGCTGGCAGCCACAGGGGTCTCAGATGGAGCTGTGCTGGCATAGTGGCTCTTAGTCAGCAGTAGCAAGTGATTCCAGCTCTTCTTCTGAGGATGAGAAGGCTGAAACTGCCGTCCACAGACTCCAGAACGTAAGAACCCAGCAGGAAAGAGTAGCTACTAAGCCCCTGGTAAGTTTGCTGCGATTATGGGACATAGGGGTGGATGGCAGCTTGCCCTCTGGAGCAGAGGTAGAAATATTGGCCACCACTGCCACGTGCTTCCCCCTAGGTAGCATCTTAAGAGCTGCCAGGATGGCAGGGATGAGGAGGGAGGCCTGATGCCCATGTGCATGAACTGACTCTTGGACTGCAACCAGAGCGGGTACCAGCTCCCTTGTGGGATGGACATGTGGCTTTTGGATAATGTGAGAGACTCTGAAGCGGGGGAGAAGCAGCTCTGGTGAAGGGCACCTTTGTAATTGTTGAAATTGTATGACTTGTACTGTTGCTGCAATTTATTTGTGTGATGTACCTCATTCCTTGCACAGGAATGCCTGAAGCATGGATTGCAAAGTAAGCAAAAGGGGTGGAATGTTGGGCAAATGAGTTTGTAAAATTTGTATTTTTTTAGTTCGCTCACTTTTAGTATTACAAAATGGCACCGGGCAGTGTCAGGTATGTGATCTGTGAAATTGCCAATTACCTTCCTGCTTGGGAAGGGCCACTGTCTTGCTAATGTGTGCTAGAGGAGAGGTTTCGCACCAGAAAGTTTGTAAAGAGAGAGAAGCCATGTTTTTGTAGGGAGAACAGAAAGAAAGAAGGTGTGCAGATGGGGAACAGAGCTGAGGGGCTTTTGCGAGCTCCGCTGAGGCTTTTGATTCTAAAAAGAACCTGAGAAGATTCTCCTGGTTGTGGAACCGGATGTGACAGGGCTTTGTGAGCTCTGAATGAATGAAGAGGGAAGTGTTTTCCCTCTGTGTTTGCTTGTTGGCTGTTGCAAGACTTTATTTATTTTTTTTTTTCATTTTTTTCTGAAGCTGGAAACAGGGAGAGACAGACAGACTCCCGCATGCGCCCGACCGGGATCCACCCGGCACGCCCACCATGGGGCGACGCTCTGCCCACCAGGGGGCGATGCTCTGCCCAT
The DNA here is from genome assembly GCF_036850765.1 of Saccopteryx bilineata. Lineage (NCBI taxonomy): Eukaryota > Metazoa > Chordata > Mammalia > Chiroptera > Emballonuridae > Saccopteryx > Saccopteryx bilineata. The sequence continues at coordinate 21,466,098 of NC_089501.1, forward strand.
CCTGGGCGTCGCCATATTGCGACCAGAGCCACTCTATCTAGCGCCTGAGGCAGAGGCCACAGAGCCATCCCCAGCGCCCGGGCCATCTTTGCTCCAATGGAGCCTTGGCTGCGGAAGGGGAAGAGAGAGACAGAGAGGAAAGTGCGGCGGAGGGGTGGAGAAGCAAATGGGCACTTCTCCTGTGTGCCCTGGCCGGGAATCGAACCCGGGTCCTCCGCACGCTAGGCCGACGCTCTACCGCTGAGCCAACCGGCCAGGGCGTTGCAAGACTTTAATAAAGGAATGGCCCACCATTTTTTGGCTCCACTGTTTCTTTACCATCTGCCCGAATCTAATAAGAACCTGCATGTGAATGGCCATGATGGCAGTGGCTACTGGCCATACAATGTACAAGCAGAAGGTTGTACAGATAAACACTAATGCTCCCCTCACTACCTCCGAGCACCGTTCATGACAGATGCATTCTCTACAATCACTTCAGGGTTAAACTATGAGAGATGTTCAATTCATTGACCAGTGTGACAGTTAGACAATCAGCTCCTGGCTTGTTTTGCAAAAGCAAAAGAGACTTTTATCGAATGTTTTGCGGCAAACTAAATGATCAGATAAAATGCAAAAAATAAATAAATAAATCAGTAAAGAGGCACGACTAGCTCTGTTGTCCCATCCAGTGCTACTCCTAGTATGGTATGCTGTCCAGGGCTGGTTTGTGAACTATTTGGACCATTTAGTGCCAGGAAAATTATAAAACTTCACGGTATTCATTCAGTAGCCTTTATAATTGTCCCACAGAGTAATACAGTCTGTTGACTCTAGTAATGAAAAATCAGGGCTTGTATTTTTGTATGTCTCTTTTGCTCCTGCTGGCTCTATTTTCCCATTAATTCATTTTTATTGTATTTCACAAAAGTAGCAGTCCTTAAAGGACTAACATACTGTAAAAGGTGACATGCACACTAGTTTGAATGTCCCTCACAACAAATAAGATAACTTACAATGGCTTAAATTAAAATCAGTAACTTTATCAATTCATATTAAATATCAATAATAAACCAGGCCCTTTGCTTGGTACCAGGGATAAAGTGATGAATACGACACGCCTAGTTCTGGGGATCCTACCCTCACAGGTACATTCCAGGGGAAAACACAGATAACAAAATCACAACAAAGCAGGTAGAGAGATACAAGGTGATATACAGCACACTGTAAGGGGCCTGAGCTGGTTGAGGGTTCTGTGAAACATCCCCAGAAGAAACCACACAGGGTATACTAGTCTGTGGGTCAGAGAAGAAATCTGAGCTGGAAACAGAAATGTGGAGCCATCATTTGGAGGTGTTAATTGAGGACTTAGAAATAGATCGATTTGCCTAGCTGAACTATATCATGTGAAAAGAGGGCAGGATTGAACCTTACAGGTCTACTGGCTGGAGATGAACCTGCAAAAGAGATGGAAACAGAGTAGCAAAAACAGCCAGAGGAATGAAGGAGAATGTGAGTGTCTGAAACCAAACAAAGAGCGTTTGGACAAACAGGGGATGATAAGGAATGTTAAATGCTGCCAAGAGGTCAAACAAGAACCGGAAAATGTGAACTGGGCTCACCAATGCGAAAGACTTTGTTTTTGGTGAGAGAGCTTCCTGGGATCTGGTGGTAAAGGTGGGGAAGAGCTTCCAAAGTCAAGTTACAGGGGGAAGTCAGAAAATTAATACAGTGATTATAAGCAACTCTTTCTACAATAGAAGATTAGCTGTCGAATTGTTATACTTTTAACCTTGCCAACTGAGCTTTTAAATATTAAAATCCCACATTTTTAATGTTACCTTAATGTAAAACAATGAACATAACTGATAATCCAAGATAAAAATTGTCCCATATCACATTACCTAATGAATGCTTTAATTTCTTCTTGATATTGTCTACTTTTTGTCCATATGTTTATTATTTTTAACATATTTGCAATGTTATTAATAGAGGTCTTCATATTGCACTTTGTTATTTAGTATTATATCAGAAGATTAAAATTTTTTCCTTAGTCTACTTTTTCCTCTTATAATCTCTTTCTTTCTAATATACCTCCTTAGTAGGAGTCAGTGTTAACAGTTTACTATTTATCTTTCCACTTCCTTTCTCATACCTATATGAACATATAAACAAATATATAAAAGTTTGGGAGATTTATTATTTTTATAAAATCAGGGTTATACTATAATTAACAATAATTTATAGACATCTCTCCAGATCAATAAATATAAATTTAAATAATTCTTTTAAGTAGCCATATAATATGCCATAGAGTGGATATATCACAATTGATTTGACATTCTTCTACTGAAGTATATCCAAGTTTTGTTTTATTTTGTTTGATCAAAAATCACAACAAATACCCATAGTTATACATATTTTTGCACTGGCAATTTTATTTCTATAAAATATATTCCAAGAGTAAGATTTCCAGGTTAAAATATTTACACATTTTAACTTTTAGTAAGTATTTCCAAATTACATATTTAAAAGATTAGTGTTTTTTACATTGTGACTGCCATCATATTAGAATGCCTTTTTCCCCACAACTTCATTGGTCAATGAATATTATATATATTCTTTAAAATTTTTGCTCATCAGGTAGATAAATGATATTTCCAACAATGAGATACATTCACCTCCATTTAACAGACAATCCAACTACAAAGAGCTAAAGCGCTAAGGGATCTATTACCACACATAACACAAGTTCGGAGAAAGTATGGTTCCAGGGTGTATTTAGCACTAACAGATGGCATCAAGGACCCGGGCCATCCTCAGAGTTTGGGAATGTCTCTTCTCATGGCTTCACAGTGGCTGCAACCATTTTAAGGATCTTATGAGTAAAAATGTGCACTGGACAAGAGGATCTTTTTTCTCCCAGAGGGCTCTGTACATTAGTCTATGAAGCTGCACAGGAGACTTCCCCTTAGTTATCTTGGCCAGGGTTAAGTCGCAGGCCCATTCCTAAACCAACAAGAGGAATGAGACCACCATGGTTGGCTTAGACAATTCTCAAAGTATCACTCCCAGACTAGCTACATTAGCATCCCGTGGAAACTTGTTGGGAGTGCAAATTCTCAAGCCTTATCTAAAATCTAGTGAATGAGAGATTCTAGAAATGGAGTCTAGTAATCCCTGTTTTAATAAACCCTCCAGATGATTCTGGTACACACTGAGGTTTGTGAACCATTGGATTAGATGATTGTGATTTGAGCCCTAGGGCTGAAAAGGGATTCAACCTTGCCTACTACTTGAACAACAACAAGAAAGCACTTGAAGAAAACTGAGTCTCTGTTAAAGGAAACAATCAAGAACCAGAGAAGAAGTAAGAAGTATATGGTTGTTGAGCAAGCCCCAGAAATGTCTACCACAATATCTCAATACTCTGCTTTTTTTTTCTGCATAATATCACAACTTTTTGTATATCCACATATTTCACTCTTATACTGCTGGCATACCAGCTGTTTACTTACTTTTTTGGAACCTCAGTTCCCATGACCATTCTTTTCCTTATTTTTCTGTTAATCAATTTCTAACTAGGCTACTTCCATTTTAATCACTTCAACTACTTTCACCAGAATCCCCAATCTCTGAACTATTCACCATCCTCCATATGCATACCTTAAATCTTACTTCAATTTGATTTTCTGCAACTATTGAGAACTGCTAAAGAAAACTGCTCAACGGTAAAAGATCAGAGTATTATAATTTGTTTCAAACTCATCTGTTATCTCAAATGTTGTTTGGGAATCTTCCCACCTTAACTCCCTAATTTCCAATAGTGAGTGGTCCAATTCCTCATTACTTACATTTTAAGTCCTGCCATACTACTGTTTCTTTCTCTCAGAATATAATTTTACTTACTATTTGAGAATATAGGCCATATTACATCTCTCCACTTCCTCTAAAAACCTCATTTTTCCTTCTTCCATCCTTGTCCTGTTCTGCATAAAACACACTTATGTACACTACACAGTGGTCCTCAACCTTTTTTGGGCCATGGACCGGTTTAATGTCAGAAAATATCTTCACGAACTGGCCTTTAGGGTGGGATGGATAAATGTATCATGTGACCGAGACAAGCATCAAGAGTGAGTCTTAGACGGATGTAACAGAGGGAATCTGATCATTTTTTAAAAATAAAACATCGTTCAGACTTAAATATAAATAAAATGAAAATAATGTAAGTTTTATTCTTTCTCTGTGACAGGTACCAAATGGCCCATGGACCAGTATTGGTCTGCGGCCCGGGGGTTGGAGACCACTGCACTACACCATATACCTATGAACATAGCTACACCCCAGTCAATCTTCACTTTGGTTTTTGTTACTTAGATCTAAGACCGTTAGTCCTTTCTGTACTCAAGTTACTGACATTGGAATGATAGCTGGAGCCAATATTGAATTCCATTTCATTTCATATTATGATGCTTAATCATGGCTTAATAAATTAACAACAGCGAATTAATGCTTTCTTGAAGATTTGAAAAATCCCAGACACCACAGTCTTTAAGAAAATCCTTTTAACCTAGTGCATCATTTCTCATCCAGTCAGTAGTATTGAATGTCTGGACCTAACTCAATCTCTTCTCCACAACAGTCTACAGAGGAGACAGCATTGCTGGTAAGTTTTGAAGCCAAATGCTTCTGGGTGTATTTGAAAAAAAAACCCCAAAGAACTTAGTTACATATTCTGCTCTCCTGTTTGCCAGTGTGATCACACAAAACCCAGTGAGTTTCTAAAGCTGAAGGACCCGCTACAACTAACTGCTCTGTGAGGGCTGAGTCCCACTGCCTGCCACCATCACTCTCAGAGGCATGTCCTGAGGCAAAGCCTGCGTCCTCTCCAGCTGAAAGCTTTATTTGTCTTCAGTTCCCTGGAGACCCCAGAGACAAGAGCTGCTTTGACAACTGCCCACTCTCCTAGGGGGTCACCTGTTGCTTTGCCCAGGTCAAGGGAGGTCAGCTTCTCAACAGGAATTTTTTAAAAGAAGCAGGCACGGGTCTGTCCATAAAAGGATCTCTTTGAGGTTGGTGAAAAAAAACAACAACAGAAAAACCCAGCCTAGCATTTTGTGTTCCCTGCTAGGCCCTCTGGAATGAGCCGGCCTGAGAACAGGCTTGTGAGCAGTGCCGTTGGAGGCCGGCCAGCAGCGCAGCCCAGATGATTTTCACAGGACCTCTCGCTGCCACCGCCACCCGGAGACAGCCTCCCCTGGAGCCGGGGCGGCCACCTCCTGGCCCCGCACTCCCACCCTTACCCCGGGCATCTGCTGAGCAGCACAGGGCTTTACCAGAGCAGCTGCCTCCTGACTGGACCAAGTTAATTTAGGGTCAAGGACAGGAAACGAGATTTACCCAGAAAAGCAAGAAGAAAAACGGACATTTGCTGAAGATCACACAGAGCCTTCACTCTTCTTTGCCTCCTTTCCTTGTTCTGAAAATGTCAAGAACCCTCCCCCCCCCTCCCCGCAGCTGCCTTCCCCACACTACACCTGTTAACTCAGTGCACCTGCTGAAATGAGTAGCTGGCCCGTGTGCTGAGCCTGGGGCCACTATTTCTTTCCCTTTGCCCATTCTCTTCCCTCTGGAGACCTCAGGCACGTTCAAGTGAACAGCCCAGTGTGCTGGGCTTGCCCGGCGTGGGAAACTCGGGGCAAGGGGCAGCCGTGGGCAGCGCCCAGCTCCACTGTGGGAAGGAGCTGTGTCGGTTACTGCAGGCTCATTCCTAAAGAAGAGAGGAGAAGCCGCCCATCCTCCCGCTTCCTCCCGTTTCCTCCCCAACCCTCCCCTCCCCCAGTGAAAGGGCCGCCCCACACAGAGACCTGCCTTTCAGCCTCCCTGAACTTGAGTGCTTTCTCTCTCTTCTACCTCCCCTCCGCTAGGACAGCTGTGCCAAATAGAATGTGACAGAATCTGAGAGTTCAGAATCCAAAAACATAAGAAAATGTGACATCAAGCTTCAAGCCAGACAGTCTTATCCCAAACAGCTGAACTTTCCCTCCCCTCCCAATGGTATCCTGAAAAGGAACAGTTTTCTATTTTGCGCTTTCTGAAATTTGTCACATTTACACTTTTATTTAACAACAACAACAACAACAACAACAAAAAAGGTGAATATCTCTAGAAAACCTGAATGTGCCACAAAATGTCATGCCCCCATGTTTGGGCTTATGCTCTGTTTCAGAGCCCCCAACCCCACCCCCACCTTGGGACAATAATGCTATCTTGCTTTTTTCTGACTCAGTTCAAAGATCTCTGACCCTGTGAAGCCTTCCAGATGCCCAGATATTCCTTCCTCTCTAGTCTCTGTCAGTACAATTACTACTTAGTCTTTTTTTTTTTTTTTTTTTTTTTTACAGAGACAGAGAGAGAGTCAGAGAGAGGGATAGATAGGAACAGACAGACAGGAACGAAGAGAGATGAGAGCATCAATCATCAATTTTTCATTGCGACACCTTAGTTGTTCATTGATTGCTTTCTCATATGTGCCTTGACCGCGGGCCTTCAGCAGACCAAGTAACCCCTTGCTCAAGCCAGCGACCTTGGGTCCAAGCTGGTGAGCTTTGCTCAAACTAGATGAGCCTGCGCTCAAGCTGGCTACCTCGGAGTCTTGAACTTGGGTCTTCCGCATCCCGTCCAACGCTCTATCCACTGTGCCACTGCCTGGTCAGGCACTACTTAGTTTTAATGAAGTTCTTTAGCTACTATCAGTGAAGCATGAATTTTAAGGTTCTTGTCCAGGCACTGCAACCTGGGAACTTCACCAATGCCCTTAACCCAATGCCCCTGTGACCTGCCCCTGCATTTAGGAGAAGGATGTGTCAGGGGGGAGGAGGATGGGGCTGGGAGACATTGAACCTAACATTTCCACGGGCTGGAGCTCACACCTTTGGTGCTATTCCAGCAGTACTCTGACAAGCCCCTGACTTGCCCATTCTCAGCTCTAAACTACCAAGAGGTGGTAACAATCAAAGGCAAATTAACCTCCTATCACAGAAAGTGGTGTAGACTTGGGACCACAATTTCCAGAGGAAAACCGATACAAGACAATCCAGGAGGAAAACAAAAGAACTCTAGCATCTTCCACTAACACAGCCTTTTGTGGCACCAAGTCTTTATTAGATTTGGTGTGTGTTCTTTTGGAATCTGCACATGTTCTTATTGTTGTTTGTTTAAGCCTAAAGCGGTCTGGCCTCTCAGAGCTCGCTCGCTCCTCAGAGGCTGATGGATGCCAGTTCCTGTTTAGTTGCTGGTAGGATGCTATTTGAGGGAACCACATCTGAGGACACTGGTGCTGGTAAAGCATCTTCTTAGTTGAATAATGCAAGACAGCACATTTGGGGAGGTGGAAGGTATGCAGTGGTAGTTCAGAAGGAGGACAAAGAGGAAACAGACCGCTGACGCTGGTGGGAACCAGGGTGGCATGTGGTGTCCCTCACATGGAGACAAAGATCCCAGCAAATTACCACAATGCCAAACAGAAGGGGCTGTGACAGACATAATGGAACCGCATCCCTCCTTTGTCCAATAACTAAGAGAAAAATCACAGTATATGCCTTTGTTGTTTTCAACCAGGAGAATTAAAAAACATGTTTAGTTTCCCCTTTGAAATGCATTTTAAAAATTCCTCAGGTGAAGAGACGGAGGATGCATACTTCCCTAGTGCTGCCGCCGCAGTCTCAGGATGTCGAGATATATTTCCTTTCTGGGCTTAATTATTTCCATCTCACTGTTGCTAGCTCATTCCTTCAACTCCTGAAATGCCACCTGAGAGGAAGTCACCAAGTTGCTCATTCACCTCTTCCCCTCCACATTACTTTCTTCCCAGCAAACCTGTCTTGGGCACAAGGGGCCTCTGGGCAGCATTTCGGAGCTTGCCAATGCTGCTTCGGGGTGGTTGCCACAGGCATGGGTTATGGCCCTCTTTCGTTGCTGATTCATGTGGTTGTACATAGTGGCATGGCATGACACTATCAAAGGAACTGAGCACTTTATATATATGGTATTGTGAAAACTTCCTCATTAGTCTCTTCTAATGGAGAAACAGGGAAGGAAAGGTTAGGTACACCTTGACTATTTTATGCTGAAAAGCTCCAAATATTTTACAAAAGCACATTGCGGATGCCAAGTATGTTTTCAGGCTACTGAGTAAGTTGTAAGAATCTCCTGTGCTTATTCTAAGCCCCCTTTCCCTCTTCTCCCTGAGATACCTCAGTTCCGAGCTCGCGATTCGGTTGAAGAGAGATCAGGACGGTGCAAAGGTCACTTAAATAAAATACAACGAGGTACTTAAGCTCTGCTGTAGGAAACTGTGTTCTTTCAAACTTATAAATAAAAAGCTTGTGAAAACGGTTTTTTTGACAGAAAGATGTTAATGTCTTATACTAAGGAGATGTAGATAATAATGTAGACACGTTAGAAAGCATTGTGCAGGGGGAGCTTGGAGTTTTATGAGACTCAGCTAGAAGGGTGAAATCACCAATGGCTGAGGTGGCTTGAGAGGGAGGTGGGATTTGACTTACGCCTTGAAGGATAGGTAACACTTTATAATTATATGATTATCTCAACTCAAACCTGAATTAAATGGACCACTTGTGATTATCTTGCTCTTCCTTATTCTCCGTTATGGAGTCGTTTTTCAGCTCATCACTACCCTTCACCAAACATTTAGCCAAAATGTTTTAAAAACACTTTTGAATTCATCTTCTCTTCTGTTCCTGTAACTGCCAAACTGACTCAAGGCCTGGTTAACGCTTCCCTGGAATGCGTCTGCATCAGAATGCCGTCTGTCCCCAATTAGAGCTTCCCATGCTAGGGCAGGGGGACATAGACTCAGGCCTGCCTTCCTACTCACTGCTGACCTCTAAGAACTTGAAGAGTACCTGCCAAGGTCAGTAAACATCAAGTTCACGTGATGTGTCAGGCACATAGGTTATGGGAGTACACTAGGACCTGTCACAGGGTTTTACCTGGATAAGTGATGGAAATAATAGCAACAGGCTGTGTTGCTGACCCTTAAGCTAGAGTTTTGGGCCTCAGAAGTATGCAGAGCATAAAAATACAGTTTCATCTTCATATGGTTACATTATGGTTGTAAGCCAAAGCATAGACACATGATAAAACAATGACACAAGGATTATAGAAGCTGAATAATTGACACACATTATATCTGAAATAGTTATTCTGGAGAGTAAGGTGCGATGCACAACCCGGGTGGCCCATTCTCAGGAACTGGAGTTTAAGCAAGAACTTGAACACGATCAAAATTTAAACAGATGAAAAGAAGTATGAAGGTATTTCAAGGGAAAGAATAACAAATTTATTTCATTATCTCTTAAAACGATGTCAATAGTTAAAAAAAAGAGATCGAAGAAATGTAAGTGTTTAGGAGATTAAACACACAAAAAAATGAATCAATATTTCCTGCAGAGAGCCTCTTTAAAATACTAAATGATAATGAGTCCAGTGAATGAGAAATATACTATGTAGTTATTCTGCATCTTGGAAACTAGTGCTAATTTTTTAAAAATATTGTATATATTTTACATGTAACATAAAATCCAGAGGGAGATCAGGCTTTGGGATTGGTTGACTCAGTGACTCAACAATATCCCCTAAGCCCAGGCCCCTTTGACATCCCCACTCTGGGACCCACAGCACTGAGGCTGACTTTCCTCGAGGTCAGGAGTTGGCCGTCAGTAGCCAACAGCTTCCCTGTTCACAATCAGCAGGACAGAAACTCAGTTCCCTTTCCGAGGGGGTTCAAGTATGTCTCAACTTGTATCTCACTGGTCTAGACTGGCCTCCCTTCAAGCTGATCCTTGGAAAAGAGATAGGTAACTAGAATTGTCTAGACCAGTGGTTCTCAACCTTTCTAATGCCGTGACCCCGCAATACAGTTCCTCATGTTGCGGTGACCCCAAACCAAAAAAATAATTTTGGTGGCTACTTCATAACTGTAATTTTGCTACAGTTATGATTCGGAATGTAAATACCTGATATGCATTATGTATTTTCCGATGGCTTTAGGCGACCCCGCCGGGGTCACGACCCACAGGTTGAGAACCGCTAGTCTAGATGATGTCCACTAAACACATTTTGGAAACAAGAACCTTCATTTTTTCAATCTTTCATCTTTCTCACTCCAAAATACATTAACTGAGCACCAACTGTACTCTCAAGTTACCAGTTCCTTCCCTTAGGAAACCCACGTTCTGGTGAGAGAGGACGATGATCCTGCACTGCGTTAGTGTGCAGAGAACATTGTGGAGTCCAGGTGAGGCGCTCTAATGAGGACTTTACAGATGTCTCTTCACCTCGCTCCGCTTGGAAGAGCAGGGAAGATAGGAAAGTCTTCCAAGTAGAGGTTGTGTTTTAGCAGTCTTGGGGAAAACACACAATTAACTGAAAGAAGATAAAATTTAAAAATAAAAAGACATTATGAAGGACCACTTCAGGAGAAGGAACAAAAAGAAGATAATGCAGTGCTGAGATCAAAAGCAAGATTGTTTCACGAAGGAAGTATGGTGTCCAATTCCACAGAAAGGTACAAGAGAAGATAGCAGTGGCAATTTATGAAATGTGTAACACAGTAAATTTTAAGGCTCTCAACAGATGAGGAATCTGAGCCTCAGGACAGGGTATCTAGTAAAGAACTGTGATAAACTGTACACTTGTGTTCTCCCAAAATTCATATGTTGAAATGACCTAAAAATTCTTATGTTGAAATGACCTTGAGATGGGATGGCATTTGGAGATGCAGTCTTAGGAGGTAATTAGTTTAGGAGGATGGAGCCCTCATGAAGAAATTGATGCCTTTATAATTCATCTGTACTTTCTCTCTTTGTGCCACATGAGGATGCAAAGCAGCAAGAGGGCTTTCAACAGAACTGAACCCTGTTGGCATTCTAATCTTGGACTTTCCAGCCTCCAGACTGTGAGAAATGAATTCTCTTGTCTAACCCATGCAGTCTATGACATCTTGTTATAGCAGCTCAAACTGACCAACAAGGGAACTGAACCAGGATTGGAACCCAGGAAAGGATAGCTCCAGAGCACACAGTGTTTTAACACATTACTCTCTCTTCCAGTGAAAATGCTAAGTGAATTTTGAAAACAGGAGATGCAATGCTAGTAAAAGAAGGAGGTGACAAGCGGGGTGAGTGGTGGGGTAGGAGGACATAACTAGACATTGGGCTAGAAAGAGAAGCGTGGTGAAGCACAAGGTAGATGACTCAATTGCCTAAGTTCTAGAGCCATTCTATCTTTCACTGATGTCTTTAAGTTTTTGTTAGCAGCTGTTTCTGAGGGTCTTTTTTTCCTTCTGATGCACATTCCACATTCTCCCTGCAACTCATCAACTATTCTAGGCTTGCTTATTGCTGCTTATTTTTTCTTTAACCGTATCCTCTTTAGACAGTCCCTCTTGCTCCAACTATCAGCATCCGTAAGTTCACACACCCACATGTTATGCCTTTTGCTCTGTATTGTTTCATTCTGTGGACATTTTGAGACAGAGTCAACAATCTAGCAGGAGACATTAGTCACTGAGCTCAGAATGTGTGGCTTCTAGCCCAGTGGGTGCTAATTCTGGCTGCACATTTGAATCAACCAGGAGGTTTTTGAAAAATGCAGATTCCTTGTTCTCACCCCAGACCGCCCAAATGGGAATCTCTGAATATGGAGTCCAGATAGTCCTATTTTTTAAACTTTCCCAGATAATTCCCTGCAATAAGCCTAGCACATGTCCAGGGCCAGCTATTGGGAGCTATAGCTCTTGTTGCTAAGTCACTCCATTATTTAGACTCTGCTGTTTCCTGAGCTTTGAAAGCAAAGCAGAATAACCCTTGACCACGGATGTTTTATTACTGTATCTCTTGCTTACAGAGTTACCTCTCATGGCTTGAGAACATTGTGGGAAATTATCCTACATTGACCCTGCAATTTAAAAATCATAACATAATTATATCCTATGTGTCTCCTACACTTCCCTTGTCTGGAGCCCAAATCTCTTCTCACTAAACTGTTCAAGTCTTGTCTTAATCCAGCAAGAAGCACTATTCTGTACTGATCTATTCTTTTAGTCATTAAAACCAAAGTCAGCTATCTTTACCTTTCTTCATTTAGTCTTTACTATCCTTCTTGTATTCCAAATTCACATTCTTGACCCAAATGGTTGTCATGACCCACTCTTTTTTTTTTTTTTTGTATTTTTCTGAAGCTGGAAACGGGGAGAGACAGTCAGACAGACTCCCGCATGCGCCCGACCAGGATCCACCCGGCATGCCCACCAGGGGCGACGCTCTGCCCACCAGGGGGGGATGCTCTGCCCCTCTGAGGCGTCGCTTTGCCGTGACCAGAGCCACTCTAGCACCTGGGGCAGAGGCCAAGGAGCCATCCCCAACGCCCAGGCCATCTCTGCTCCAATGGAGCCTTGGCTGCGGGAGGGGAAGAGAGAGACAGAGAGGAAGGAGGGGGGGGTGGAGAAGCAAATGGGAGCTTCTCCTATGTGCCCTGGCCGGGAATCGAATTCGAGTCCCCCGCACGCCAGGCCGACGCTCTACTGCTGAGCCAACCGGCCAGGGCCATGACCCACTCTTTGTCTCAAAATTCATATCTTTTTTCATTTTGAGTTGCATATGGCTTATACCATTTTTACCAGGGATACAGGCTGGGGGGACGACTCATAGAATATGGGTACAATAGTGATCACTGTGATGGTGGAAATCTGGAAGGTGCAGATGGAAATCAGAATCACTACAGACTACAGGGAGCCCAGAACTTTTCATTTCTTTTTAGTGAGAGTTCTTAGTTCATACAGTGATGCTTTGAAGATGAGGGCTTGGGTCCTTCCTTGCAGAGCTCCAGTTTGGGGGTTGGAGGGTTGAAGTCTGAGGTAGTTTCCTAAAGATGTAGGGGGCTGAATTGGAGCCTTGGAAGCCTCACTGTGATTGGTGTTCCTTGGGAGTGAAGGGTGGACTGAATTCTGTAACTTCTGGGTCTCTAGGAGGGCTTTGTGGAACAATTAGAACAGGGAGTGCTGAGAAATGGGGAACCAGCCTTGTGAGGGAATGCCTGTGCTGATAGAAATTGGGGATTGAGGTAAAAGTTTGGAGACCATTGGCACTTCTAAAAAACCCCAATTCAAATTTCCTATGAATGCGGTACTGGATGAGTTTAGCATATGTGTAGCTACTGTGCATTGAGAGGGTGTGATTGCAGGAAGGAGCAAGGCCAGAGAGAAGCAAGGGACCAAAATGACCAAAAGGAAGGTGGAAGACATATTAAGAAGGAGCCTGCAGGATGTGGGAGGAGGAGCCAGGAAGACTCCAGCACTCTGAAGGTCTTCAGTTCTTGAAGTACTTGCTAGTTTGTGCTTAGTGCTCATGAAAACGATGGTCAATTAGACCTTGCTCAGTTACCCTATTACTAATTCCCAATTGAGAATTTCTCTTCTAACAATTGTGGTCTCTGTCTGCCTTTTTCTAAGTTACTGGAGAATCTTACATGAGTCCCTGTGGGTATTAAAACCACAGGACACTTGCCTTTTCCATGTTTGCATTTTATGCATTATCCCTGTAAGGTATTTTTTCCCGCTGAGGAAGAAGGAAGGGGGTCAGAGCCACGAAGTGTGGAATAATAAAAGGCTTTATTGAGTACAGAGTGCACATCCCACCCGACGAGGTTTCCTGGCCCCAAGGAAAGATGGAGGCCAAGGAAGTCGCAAGGAGTGACCCATGTGAGGAATATTTAAAGGGTCCCTAGGGTGGTCAAGTTAATATGATGTGGTGAAATCTCACTGGCTAACAAACAGTCGCTGTTTTCCAAAGTTTCTTTTGGTGCGTTTGGTTGTGGGCGGTCCTAGCCAAAGTTCGTGGGTCTGACCTTTCCCCATTATCCACCGACCTTACATTCTGACTTTTTTGTTAAATAGAATAAGGGCACCATTTATTCATCTGGCTACTTCCTGCTGACTAGGGGTGTCGTGGGGAGGGGGAGATCAGCAGGTGGTGGTTTTGAGGGGTGTCAGGAGGAACATCTGTTTGGCCGTGACTGGAGAAACTTTGCCAATGTGGTCCTGTAAGGATTTTAAAAAAGAGGAGTAATAGGAGGATTTGCAGGATCCAGCCTTTTGATGAGCTGGAGATGGATGGAGTCCAGTGGTTCCAACTGACAGTGGTCCTGTATGGAGGCAAGCTTGAGGCAAAACTGCATGTCAGGAGTGGCATAAAAAGGGGAAGGAAAGGGGTCCCATTCATTCCCATAACTGAGACCTGTGAGAGAGAACTAGAGGTCCAGAGTGTGATGGCAAAAAGAGAAAGCAGCCCCAGTGTCCACAAGAAATGAGATGGACTTACCCACTCATTGCAGCATACCTTGGGTTCTCCGAGTCCAGGCCGTGTCCTAGGAGTTTGAGCGATGTGCCCACCTGGCTGGATTGGCCTCCCATTCGGGTGGTTTGTCCTCCATGTAGAGGCGCTGAGGAAAAGCCTGTTGCCCAAAGGGGCAATTGCTCCACCAGTGACCAAGCTGCTTGCAGTCAGGGCAGGGTTCAGTGGGCAGCCATGGGCAGGGGCCCTGCCGGGACCAGTGACCCTGCTTGCTGCACTTAAAGCAAGGGATTTCTCTTTGTGGCTTGGATTTGGGTCGGGCACTTCCTGTGCCTTGCCTCTGTTGCTCTACTGGCCTCAGGGCTGCCACAAGAGACTGGGTTTGGAGCGTTACCTTCTGCTGCATGTGGGCCTGGTGAACAGCCTTGGCCTGTTTCTACTAGTTGGGACTATTAAAAACTTTAAATGCCGTGTTCACAGGTCCTGGATAGGGGTTTGGGGGGGGGTTGAGAATAAGAGGAGGGGGGCTCGTGGGGAGTCCGGCACCCAGATCCAGCCAGAAATGCTAGAGCCAGAGGCAGGACAGGGCCAGAACATCCTGCAAGAAAATTGGGGTTGGGCCTTGGGGTCCTGCAAACCGGTGTAAGAGCCAATAGTAGGTGGAGAAAGGCCTGATGGAGGAGGGGCTTAAGAACACAGTGGAGAAGGGAGGGGCCCCTGGCCAGCAGGGGAAGAGAAAGAGAATGGTAGTTGCGAATTAGAAACAGGATTTTGAGAAGGGAGGGAGGGAGCTCTCAGAGGGAAGAGACCCGAGTGAAAGAGAGACCAGAGCGAAGTCCCGAGAAAGGGGTGCCCCCAGGGGTCAGGCAGGAGGGGAAGAGAGTTGGGAGTCCACGGAGAAGGGAAGATTAGGATTGGAGGTTTTAGGTGAGGTTTTTCTGGCCAGAAAAAGGCCTGCACGGTGGAATAGGCAGCACAGAGATTAAGGACGGGTGCAAGAATAATTAGAAGTCATGAATGTAATAGATCTCCAATCAGTTCCCAGCTTTTTTGGCGATAGTTAAATTGGTGAGGGTGTTAAAACCGAAAGTCCCTTCAGGAGGCTAATTCAGTGGGTTCTGTGGCCTGGCCACAGCAGAGAAAAAGAACAGTTTCTTCTTCTTTAGGGAGGGAGATTCCTGTGCCCCCACAGCTGCCCTCAGAACTTGGAGTGCTCAGATTTGAGCATCAGCGTCCCAAAACTCAAGCTCTGGCCACAGACGGATAAGGTAAAGTGGATGTGCTTGGGACGTCTCAACAACCACATGCACTTGGAATGGAAAGACTTCCCTGACGTAGCTATGGTTTCCGGACAGGGAGTCCCGGCAGAAAGAACTCAAAGGTGGTTGGAGGCAGGGGACTTACCACATTGTGCACCAAAGTGGGTGGAAGGTCGGAGATCCTGGTTCTTTCTTGGAGGGAAAGAAGTGGAAAGGTCCTTGCAGACTTCAACTCCTCCCGGGTTTTCGACACCAAAATGTAAGGTATTTTCCCCCCACCGAGAAAAAAGGAAGGGGGCCAGAGCCACAAAGTGTAGAATAATAAAAGGCTTTATTGACTACAGAGCACGCATCCTGCCCGACGAGGTTCCCTGGCTCCAAGGAAAGATGGAGGCCAAGGAAGTCACAAGGAGTGACCCATGTGAGGGATATTTAAAGGGTCCCTAGGGTGGTTGAGTTAATATGACATGGTGAAATCTCACTGGCTGATAGAGGTCGCTGTTTTCCAAAGGGTTCCTGGGAAGTTTCTTTTGGTGTGCTTGGTTGTTGGTGGGCCCAGCCAAAGTTCACGGGTCTGACCTTTCCCCATTATCCACTGACCTTACAATCATGAAGGTCATGATTCATGAAAACTCCTTGGTGACCAATCCACAACAGCTATCACTCTAGCTTCATTTTCACTTTTTCTAGAATAATTTTTCCACTCTCTTTTATGCAATAGCATACTAATTTCAATATACAAGATATGTAACATCATCCAACAAAAAATATTAATAAGAAGTTATGGTATTTACCTAATAATGCAAAAATGATTATCATGTGCTAGATCAGAATTTATGCATATATAAAATATTTTTTAAAATGTATTCACAAACTCCCACCTCCAAACTCATGAAACCAGACTGTGGAAATGATGCTTGGCTTCAGTACATCAGTGGTCCTAAGATCAAATAAAATGTGGCTGAGAAGTTGAAAAATTAAACATCTAAAATGAAAATGTTTCTTTTTTCTCTTTTAAGAAAATGCTTTATTTAATTTATCAAATGAGACAGGGAATTTCAATACTTAACCACCACAAGGCTCTTAATTTGTTAAAGATGTTTCTTCTTATGATGGGGAATCATCATCAGACCCAAGAAAGTTAAAGCTAACCGAGGATCTATTACAAAAATAAGAATTGCCCAATGACCTCCCACTTCCTCTTCTTTTGGTTTCTTTATGAATGAATTCTTTGGGGGTTGGGGGATGTTGAAGTGATGCTCTCAGATCTCTTGATAATATGGAACCAAACCACAGAAATAAATTGTTTTCCAGTCCATAATCATTTTCCTCTTGGTATCTTAAAACTTTAGATCAAACCAATGGATCTTTTGCATTTAATAAAGGATGAAAGAGTCCTAAGAATTTGCAATTTACTAGCAGAATTTAATTTTTATAAAAGATCTTTTAAAAAAAACTATAACAAAAGTTAGTCATTTTCAATTAAGGAAAGAAGTAGATTCAACACAGCTTTACATGCGTTCAGCAATTTGGGCAGCTCTTGTTCAAAGACCATGTAAATCCATGCAGCTGAAGATGAACTATTTTTGGGATTCAGAGATAAAGCCAAGGTTATTATCACAGATACAATTTCTAAAGAGAAATATCTGTAGGCATAAAATAAATTTTATGGCATTCAACAACCTCCATCCACCAAGTCAACTCCCAGCAGGCTGACAAGTAGACGTTAGTAACCTTATATCAACAGCGAGATATTCACAGAAGTGAATAATCACAGTAAATGTTCTGCTTAATCATGTATGCAGTAACTTGAACACAGGTGTTTAAATCAAATAATTAAATCATATAACTAATTGCTATAATCAGCAGGTGGTTCTAGTATAATCAGAGTACAGTTCAATTTTTGTAGGTTCAATTACACATAGTGTCTAAGAGTATCAGATAAAATAATTCTGTTTTAGGCTCTGTGTAACAACTAGGACATGAGGATCCACATCATTAAAACTATTCATCAACAGGGGAAACTTTCATTTGTGGATCCTTCTGTGACAACAGGAAGCTTTAGGTTGAAAGAAGTGGCTCTTGCTAATTATCATTTGCTTCAGTGTCTTGCAGAAATTCTTCACTGTTGCCATAGAATCATGCCCATTTGTTTCTGGGACTACAGTTAGTTGATATTTGGAGGACATATTTAACAGCTATAACTATTCCAGACTTTACATGGGCATGGTGATTTCCCCTTCTTCAACGCACTTACTGACTTCTCATTACATTTCCATTAGATAACCCTCTATATACATGACAGGATACTCTCCATTAACATGCTGGTAGTTAAGAGCAACAGATGATGTTATGAAAAAAATTAATTTTTACAAATGAGCTAAATTCAGTTCCACTAGGTTATTAAGAGCACACTATGTGTCCAGCACTAATAATAATTCTGAGAAAACAAGAATGGTCAGACAGAGCTTGCTGTCCTTATGTAGTTTTTACCAAGTGAAAGTACAGATTCTTCTAAAAATGTGAGAAACACTAAAATAGTTACAAGGTCCTAGTTTTACGAGATGACAATGGGAAGTACTATTTATTCCATCTGGCAAGGGCAATAAAAGTATTTGAATACACAAAGGAGGGGACATCTCCTAGCATGTCAAGATAAAAAGGAAGGTCATCTAGTCCAGGGGTTCCCATGAACCCAATCTCATAAAACAAGAACTTTTTTTTTTTAAAGCATGGGACATATATCAGGTTATTCATTTTTATTTTGCCAAAAGTGGACATTAAGACAAATAATCAGGCAACGTGCTCAGATCTACTGTTACCATCTGGTTTCATTATTTATTGCTGCATAACAAACTACACCAAAATTTAATATCTCACAAAAGCAGTTGATTATTTCTCACAAATTTCTAGATTGGCAGAGAACGCGTATCTCACACGGTGTCAGCTAGGATGGTTGAAAGATCAAAAGGAGCCTCACTCACATGTCAATGTGGCAGTTAGCTGGGGCCGTCACCAGGGTCATTGCCTTTCCCTCACATGGATCTTTCCACGTGGCTACTTGGGTTTCCTCGCCAGATGGTAGCTGGGTTCTGAGAGGAAATGTTCTATGAAGTGAGAGTGGAAGCTACAGATCTCAAATCCTAGCCTCGAATGGGGACTGCATCCCTTTGGCTCTGCTTTGTTACTGAATACAGGTCACAGGGCCAGGCCACATTCAAGGGGAAGGAAAAGTAGATTCCATCTTCTGATGATAGAGTGACAGACACAGTCCGATTGCAAATAGCCATGTGGGATGGGTGATATTGTGGTGGACATGTTTGGAATCACTATCTACCACCCCTCATTTTAAAAAAAGATGGGACATTTTAACCCTGATATTCTAGAGGGACATAATCTCAGACTAAAGGATTATCATTTAAATTGAATAAATTTAGCCTAATGAAAAACACGATGTTGTTTATATTTTTCTCTATCCACTAACTACCTGAGACAGCTTTATCAAGAACTAGCAGTGGTTCAAAAACCAGAAAAGGTTTGGAAGCCAATTATTTAAGCCAGTAGCTTTCATGTCTACTTAATGACTCCAAAAAATACATTTTAGCAACCCAATGAGAACACATCAAAAGTTTCACAAAATGTTGCACTTTAAATTATTTCTCTTCTCTTCTTTTTATTTCTTTAAACAATAGTGTTAATAACCCAGTAAATTAATTTCACAGTCTAATACTTGTTAAATACCCATGGTTTAGAAAACCCAAACAATTGTAAATCATTTTCTCCATATTCTCCCTCTACTGAACACCTTAAAATGGGGTTAAAACTATGTACCAAGATGGTCCTTAGTAGCTTAAGCAGTTCTTTTTGTTAGAAAATCATCCTTTTAATTTGGGTGAAGTCTGCCTCCTTATGTCTTTTACATATTCATCTTTGAGCCAAAGTTTAATTTTTCTTCCACCAGAGAGACCTTCCAGTATTTGGTGACAGTTATTGTCCTTTCAAGTCAGCTTGTCCTTGAGCTAATCACTCCCTGTTCCTTCATCTGACCTTCAGAGTCCAGCATCCTAAGTTCCATAGGGAAGGGGATAAGAGAGCAAACCCTTAAGTCAATCTGCCTGTATTTAAACCTCAGCTCCATCTTTTATTAGTTGTGTGGCTTTGTGTGAGGTACTCAACTTTCCTGAACTTCGGTCTCCTCATGTATAAACTGAAAGATAATTATAATGCCTACATCATAAGTGATTAGGAAAGTTAAATGAGAGAATGTAAGTAAAGTGCTTATGCATGATACTTGGCAAGTATTAAGTAATCAAAAATTATTAGATATTAATTGTATATGTGTCAGAAAAATAGCTGCCCAGCCAGAGCCTACCTTTCATTATCCCCTTTGTACCTCAGTATAGCTAGCTGTGTAGCCAACCCCCCCAACACAGTAGAAATGAGGTGCTATCTCTTATTGGCCAAGGCTTTTAATGAATAGATGCGCCTCCCCCATGCTCTCTTTCCATTGCCGCAGCTGGATGCAAAGCATATTGACGCCCCAGGAATGTGGCAGCCACAAGCAGCAATGATCTTGGTTTCCTGAATCACCACGTAGAAGAAAGCTACACAAAAACCCAGAAACTCAGGTATTAAACAGTTACATAAACCAGCCATAAAATTCTATTGCAGGCCCTGGCTGATTGGCTCAGTGGTAGAGCCATCATCTGCTTCTCCACCCCTCCCCCTCTCCTTCCTTTCTGTCTCTCTCTTCCCCTCCTACAGCCAAGGCTCCATTGGAGCAAAGTTGGCCCGGGCAATGATGATGGCTCTGTGGCCTCTGCCTCAGGCGCTAGAATGGCCCTGGTTACAACAGAGTGAAGCCCCAGATGGGCAGAGCATCGCCCTCTGGTGGGCATACCAGGTGGATCCTGGTCAGGCACATGCAGGAGTCTGTCTGACTGCCTCCCCGTTTCCAGCTTTGGAAAAATGCAAAAAAAAAAAAAAAATTCTATTGCATTAAGGCGACTGATGTTTTGGGCTTCTTCTTCTCTTCTTTTGCCTCCTTCTAGAATTAACCCAATGAATACAGAGCAAAAATTAAACTAATACAGAGATATAAACATCGAGATGTCTATTAAACACAATAGTGGACATGTCAAGTCAACATTTAGATACATGTTAGGTGATCAATGAATAGTCACTGAACCATGGAAGTGGATTTTATACAAAGATTTAAGCCAGGAAATGACAGGATCATGTCTTCTAACTACACTATGGATGCTTCTATTTCTTTTTTTTGATAGGGTTATTACCAGACTTATTTCAGGGAAATATAGAAGATGTAGTATAACTGAGCTCTAAAAAATCCATATAACAAGCTCTTTCATTAAAGCCTATCAAATGAGAGAGAAAAGGATATGTGGTTTGGTCACCAGGCCATTTAGATGGCATCATGTGGTCAATATAATGGATATAAAGAATCCTGACTGACCATTTGGTGTCTTGGTGGTTGTTTCTGGTGCAATGTTGTGGTGGCTCTGGCTGGATCCTCTTTCTCTTAATATATTTATGTCTTAGATGGAGATACTGAGGATATCCTCATAATTTCTATAAATAACAGGGAGGCAAAAATTTTTCTAATTTCCTGGATAGGAAGGTTAAAATTGAACATTAAGAGATTTTAGCAACATTACAAATCTAACAAAGATAAAAAATCAACAGAAACCAAGATTTGGGTGGGGGTTTTGCTCATTGATACTGGAATATAACTGCTTCTGGCTCCTCCTCTCAGACATAGCTGGGAAATATACATATGTACACTAACTGTGTATACATACATCTCTATAATTATTTCCATATGGACCCACAGTATCTATATTAAGCGAACCTTGAGTTCATAATCATGTCTCTAACTACAACTTGGTGCCATGGAATTTATTCTAGCCTTGAATGTGGTATTTTTAAAGGTTAAATCATTACATTTGTGTGAGACTGACTCATAAGAGAAATATTGGGAACTAGTTAGGGGCTTCACGACCCCAGGTGAGAGACTTTGCAGTATTATTTTGAGTAATCTCTGGAGAGGCAATGAAGTTAGCTGATGACAAACATGAATTGACAGACATTACACTAATGCCTACTGTATGCACTGGTATTAAGCAAAGAACTAGGGTAGATATAAAATTATAGACCTTACCTATTCTCCAATTTACTTATTGAATAAATATCTGTTGACAGCTCACTATGGAGTAGGCACAGAACTGACCTCTAGGTATACAATGGTAAACAAAACAGTCATGCTCTTTGCACTTGGGGCAGTAGACCATAAATGAGGGAAGAGAGAGAGAGAGAGAGAGAGAGAGAGAGAGAGAGAGAGACAGTAAACAAATAAGCATACATGTAAGGATATGGTTGTAAACCATGGTGTCAGCTGTAAAGAAAGAGTATGGCTAAGATTAAAGGAGGAATCTGGTTTGGACTTGCAATCTTGTTTCATGTTTTTTACATCCTCCAAGAACACAGGAGAGACTTTGTTTTAAGAGGAAGACTTAGATTGGCAATTTCTAACAATAGAGAATGCTAAATGATTGAGTTCTTAACCAAAGAGAAGTTGGGTACTTTCTACTCTGCCTTCCTGAGGAGGGCTCCCGGCAGAGATGCATTCCTTTATTACTGCTTTTACTGCAAGTCGTTTTCAGTTCTGCATTTGCAGGATGGGAGAGGGGCCCGGATGCCAAGCTGGTGCCTGGGTTCTTCCTGTGGTTTGTCTCAAGAAAACTGAAAAACAAGCTCTTTATCCCTAGCGTTTACAGGAATCTCAAACTGTGTTACATAAAAGGAGAGATTTATTTACATGCAGCAACACAGGAATAGAAATGGCAATCCTATTTGCTGACAGGAAAACTTTGCCGAATGTCACTTATTACAAACAAAATGCCTTTTGTGAACTCCCCAGCACACTTATTAAATATATATCTCTGTGTTTTGAGAAAGCCTGGGAAGTGGTTTGGTAATTGCAGCTCACACAGTTAACACAGTTTACCCCCACTATTCAGTTCCAGTTTTCAGATTCCCACTGATTCGCTTGGACCCCTGTGGACCATCCTGACCACAGCTTTGCCTTCTTGATACTTATCTTCCAAACCTAACAATTATCAGCCAGTTCCTCACTACCACCACGGTGGTCAGAACCTCCTGACCTTAAGGACTTGCAAGGGTTCGGCATTAAGAAGCCTCTGGTTCATTTCACCGTGCTGTTGACAGCTGTGTCTGCATATTAGGCCTATGCAAACCACATTTCAAAGAGCGCTCTCTCCCAAGCTGTATATCACATATACTTATTCATAGTGCATTTAATGCATGTGTCCTCCATATTTTTCTTTTCTATTCCTTGTCTTATATCAAACTCATAATTTTGTAGTCACTCTGCCCTTCCAAAGCACCCTTCTCTCTGCACTCTACTTTTTCAGTGATCAGATTTGGGATGTCATTCTCTCTCTTGCCTGTGCTATTTCTCAATTCCAAGTTGTTTCTGCCAAGATTTTGTTGGGAGGCAGTTTGAAGTAGTAGTTAAGGGCTTGGGCCTTGGGGACAGAATTCTTTAGATGAAATCCTGACTCATACTTGGCAGCTATGAAACTTGAGGCAAGTTCCACCTTCTTTGAGCCTCAGGGTTTTCATCTGTATAATGGCAATAATAACAGTACCTACTTCAAGGATATTCTGAGGATTTGATGAGTTAGTCTATGTAAACTGCCCCAAACTTTTTACACAGGGGGCCAGTTCACTGTCCCTCAGACAGTTGGAGGGCTGCCACATACAGTACTCCAGTACACTGACCACCAATGAAAGAGGTGCCCCTTCCGGAAGTGCGGCAGAGGCTGGATAGATGGCCTCAGGGGGTCGCATGCGGCCCACCGGCCATAGTTTGGGGACGCCTGGTTAGACCAATATCAGGCATATAGTAAACACTGTAGAGCTGTTGGCTACTATTATTATCATAACCATGAACTTCCTTAGGAGCAAAGTGACTTAGTAACTATGAAAGTTCATTCCAAGCCAGACTTCCTGGATTTGAATTCCAGGAGCATCAGCACCTTACTGTGTGACACTGGGCATTTTTATCTCTTTCTGAGACTCTGTTTGCCTCTTCTGAAAGTATAGATACTATAGTACCTTCTTCATAAGGTATTTGTGAAGATTTGAATGAGATAATATAAAGCACATAGCATGGAGCTTGATACATGGTAAAAAATATTTAACAACTGAACAATAAAATTTCAAAACCTAAGAACTGGCTAGATGGGTGTCACAGAAGATTCCATATAGCAGAAGAGAGAATTTTTGAGCAGGAGAGAAGGATGGAATAGACAGAAAAGAGCATTAAAAGAAGACTGGGTCATGGAGAGAAGGTCAAACATATGTATATTTGGACATTCCATATTGAAGAGAAAAAAAGATAAGGCAAACATACATATAAATAATCATCAAATACTGCATGTTTATATATTTATTACTTAAATATTATATATTTATCCAAAACTGATAGAAGGCATCACACCACTTCAAGGAGCTTCAAGAATTTCAAGAAAGGTAAATACTAACTAATTCATACCTGGACAACAGAGTAAAGCTGTGAATATCAAAGACCAAGAGAAACTGCAGTAGACAGAGAGAAAAGAGACACATTTCCTCTGAAAAAGCAACAAAAAATTCTATTTGACTTTATGAAAGAAATTACAGACACCAAGATAAAGTAATTATATCTTTAAAATGAAGTACAAAGCTGCAATTCTATATTTAGAAAAAATAGTCATAAAAAATGAAGGGAAAATCAAGTTGTTTTCTGACAAACAAATGCAGATATTTGTTACCAGCATATTCACACCAAAGAGATAGTGACGGAGTTCTTCAGGTAGAGAAAAATTATTCCACACAGGAAATTCCAGCTAGAATGAAGATGAAGTAATTATAGTAAAGTTGGGGATCTTATACTACTAGAATATGAAGATTTATTTTAAAGTTACAGAATTCAAACAGTATACTTATGACACACAATAGACAAATAGTCCAATAAAAGTAATAGAAAGCCCAAGAATAGAATAGAAAGTCCAAAAATAGGCCTATACCTGATTTATGACAAAAATGCCTATTACGAGTTGAATTTTGTTCTCATAAAATATATATTGAAGTCCCAATTCCTGGTCCCTCAGAATATGATCTGATTTGGGATGGGAGAGGTAATTAGTTAAGACAAAGTCTTAGAGGAATAGGGCGAACCCTCTATCCAGTATTATTGGTGTCATAAAAAGAAGGCCATTTGAGCACACAGACACACGGTGGGAGAAGACCAAGTGATGAAGGAAGCAGAGATTGAAGTGCTGCAGCCGCAAGCTGAGGAATGCCAAATATGGCCAGCCGACCACCAGCACTAAAAAGAAGCGAGGAAGGAGGCTCTGCGTCAGGTTTCAGAGGGAGCACAGCTCAGCTAACAGTTTGGTTGTGGACTTCTAGCCTCCAGAATTGCGAGATAATTAATGTCTGTTGTAAGCCCCACAGTTATGGTACTTTGTTAGTGTAGCATTAAGAAACTCATAACAGCCCTTGTTGGTCCCTGGCTGGTTGGCTCAGTGGTAGATCATAGGCCCTGCATGTGGAAGTCCCGGGTTCGATTCCTGGTCAGGGCACACAGGAGAAACGCCCATCTGCTTCTGCACCCCTCCCTCTCTCTCTCTTCTCTCTCTCTCTCTCTCTCTCTCTCTCTCTCTCTCTCTCCTTCTTCTCTTCCTCCTCCTCTCCTCCTCCTCCTTCTCCTCCTTCTCCTCCTCTCCTCCTAAAGCCATGGCTCAAGTGGAGCATGTTGGCTCCCAGCACTGAGAATGGCCACATGGCCTCCGCTTCAGGTGCTAAAAAATGGCTCTGGTTGCAAATGGAGCAAGGGCCCCAGATGAGCAGAACATCACCCCCTAGGGGCTTGCCAGGTGGATCATGGTAAGGCACATGCAGGAGTTTGTCTCTGCCTCCCCACCTCTCACTAAACTGCCCCCCCCCCACACACACACAAGTAAAACTCATACAATGTCACTTCAATGAAATAGAAATAATGTAATGATACAAATGTTACTCAATAAATTGAATATTCATACTTTTAAATGTGTTTTAATATTACACTGAGTAAGGTAAAAATTTTATTGAAAAGGATAAAAGTGTATCTTGATATTTTATTAATGAAATTATTAAAAATATTGAAATTAGTGAAAATATTCAAATATCGATCAACATACTAAAAAGTGCTTAATTTCATTAATTTTTAGAAAAATATACATGAAGCTGCAATGAGATTCCCCTGTATATCCTCCAAATTGGCTAAAATTCAAGATAAGCCTGACAATACCATGCGTGGATGAAGATGGGCGTGAATGGAACTCTCACACTATGCCGATAGTGTAATCAACATGTCATTGATATATCCACCTTGGAAAACAACCAAATAGTGTCTACTAAAGCAGAAAAAATACATATCCATTGAGCCACAAATTTTATTTCCAACATAAGTAAAAAACATGTGTATAAAAGATATGTATAAAATGTTCATAACAGTATTACTTGTAGTAAATAGTGAAAAAACAAAATAAAAAATAAACACAAACATTCACCAACAGTAAAATAGATGAAAACATTGTGGTATATGGCAATAAGTATAAATGAAATAGTGCTACCTGAAGCACCAAGGATGGTGATCAAAAACAGAATAATGAGAAAAAAAGGCAGATACAAAAGAGTATGCTTGAGTCCAACTACATAAAGCCCAAGGACAGGCAAATTAACCTATAATGATAGATATTAAATTAATGATTATCTAAGAAGAGGGTTAATGATCTGAGGGTTACAGAGAGACTTCTAGGATCCGGTAATTTCTATTTTTAATCTGGATAGTAATTATGTGTGTGTGTTCCTCTTATAAAAATTATTAACCTGTGCTCTTAGGATTTGGATATTTTTCTGTATATGTACGTTCAAAGACAATATTTCTAAAAAACAATACATTGGATATTATCCATTGCTCTATAACAAATAATCTCAAAACAAGAGTTTAGGACAGTTTCTATTATCTCACAGTTTTTATAGGTCAAGAAGGCAGGCATGGCTTACCTGGGTCCCTGCTCTCTCAGAGTCCTCACAGGCTACAGTCACCTCCTGCTTCACTAGGAAGGATCTGCATCCTGGTTCACCCCTGCGGTTGGTGGCAGGATTCAGTTCCTTACAGGCCATTGGCTGGGCGCCTCCATTGCTCCTGAGCTGCTGGCCAGAGGCTTCCGTCCATTCTTGGCCCACTAGCCCTCCCCATGGAGGAGCATCTCACAACATGACAACAGATAGAAGTCACTGTCCTTGTAACTTAATTAAGGAAATGACATCCCATCACTTCTGCCACATTCTATTTATTAGGAGGAAGTCAATCAGTCCGGCTCACACTCTAGGAGACCAGGATTTCACAGGATGAACGCTAGGAGGCAGGGACCATTGGCAGCCATTTTAGAAGTCCGCTTACCACAGCATGTTACCAGTCACAGCGAAGAAAAACAAAAAAATATTTATATACAAATATGTACATGTTCCTATACTTCCCTTTGCATTTCCTACTACAAGGACAAGGTCACTCAAACAGAATTCTGTGTGAAGTGGGAAAGTTTTATTCCTGTTTACTTTGGTTGTGTCGATGGAGTGACTTGACTTGTAACTGACCAACGGTCTTCTCGCAAAACAAATTAAATTAAACTTTACTCAGAGAAATAGTTGTCCCCACAGAAAGAAAGCACAGAACAGTTGGTTTTCATGGATTTTGAAGAGATTGAGCCCAAGTACAAATATCCTTAGTTATCCCACCACCCACTTGAAAAGCAGCTGGAATTAGGGGGAAGAATAGTGCTGTCTGGCCTCACGCATGAAGCCTCATTTTATCAGAATGCAAGCGTTACTGGGAACTAAGAAACAAGAGAAAGAAAAGGGGGAGCAGCCTTCAACAACTGCTTTAAATGGAAATGGATGATGGCCCCTCACCCTCTTCTTCATGGTTTTAAGTCAGTGATCCCCAGAGAGCACATCTAAGGTTCTAATGAAAGGACTTTATTTGAGAAAGCCTGTATGCACGTTCCTTCTTTGATGCCCCAGTGAGAGGGAAGGTTTCCACTGTGTGTGGGTTTTTGATATGCAGCTTTGAAAAGAATACTAAATCCTTCCATGAAAAGGTTGAATATTATGCTCTTTGCTGAGTAAAGAGAGTTGTTGTTTTTGAGTAAGACTGAAATCCCACTCAAAGTTTCCCCTTGTTTATGATCTGCTTTTTCCTCAGGAGGCACATAAATGTACCCTTTCATTTATTTATTTATTCTTTTCCATGGAGGACCTGACCATCCTATTCTTTAATGAGGACGAAAATATCAGGCTAAAAGAAGGGAAAAAACACGGACATGTGGGTAACATTTTTTAAGGTTGATGGGGAAAAAAATGAGGCAGTGATGTGTCCTCTCACTAGATGAGAAGCATGTTATACTCAAGTTGTAGACGCTCAGAGGCTGGAGTCTGCAAAGACCACTCCATGCCAAATTCTCCCCCATCGAGGGCCAAACAATCCAGGGGCAAGTTATACAGACAGAAATCCAGGTAACTGGCTGGACCTTGCAAATACTTGGAATTTTTTGGTGCTCAACACTGCTAGGAAAATAGTAGGAAAGCAAATGAAAGCTGGGATTTGTTTAAACCGCATGCTGCATGCCACACACTAGGAAGACAGTGTGGTTTTGTACTTCCCAGAGTTAGCTGGAAATCAAAATTAACCCTGAAAACTATTTCAAACTTGTCCACAATCCCATCCAAGCCTACTAAATCAGAATCTCCAGGAGTAAGGTGGGAGCATCTTTATTTTGAAAAAATTCATTCAGATGTAGAGTTTGACCAAAAGTTCTTTTACAGGGAGTACACACGCAGTATGGCTGTATTTACAAAGCAAACAGAGACTTTGAGTTACAGTGATAAACTAGGTTCAAAGACCTTCCATCTGAGAACACCCATAATTGAGGTAAAGTAGGATATTTCAATTGTGCAGATAATTGCCTAAACCCCTCCATTCAGTTTAGGTACATGAGGTCCAAAGGAAATAGGCGCTCCTTATTCTGAACTTCTGCCTGATAATTCCTCTCACACATATTTCTATGCCACTGAATAACACATATTTTGTTATGTCAAAAGCTCCCTGCTTTCTACTTTTTGTAGACTAAACATTAGTATTTGGACCGTACATTGACAGGAAAAATTAAACCCTCCCTAATTACGCTTCCCATACCATTGTCATCTCTTGGTCTCCCATTTTCCAAATGAAAACAATCTGTCCCTCTCAGTTGTCTTCATGTGCCAGGCAATTGGAAACAGAGTCAATCTTAACTTTTCCAGAACCACTGACTTTTCAGCCTTTAAACTCCAATCTCTAATTCGTGGAGCAATAATAATAGTTTGCTGTACCCAGGCTCGTGTCTGCAGTGCTAGGCTGGAGGAGACCCACTCTTCCCTTTCCTCTCTCTTGGGGGCTGGAGAGCCACACATGCTCTGGGAAACCTGTTCAGGAGGTCCTCCTTCACACTTATCAGAAGGGCCTTTCTTCTGCTTAACCTGCAATACCATCTGCCAAATGATGCTTGCTCAAAGAATGCATGCAAGTTATTGAAATACCCATTGATAAAGAAACTCCCTCAAAGTCCTTCCTTATCCATGCTCATTCACTGCCAGATTCCTTCCCACCAGCAGAACCTATCCTTCAATCCAGTCTGAACAAAGTTGTGTCCCAAATGACTGTTGATCCAAATACTGAGCAATTTTATACATCAGGCACTGACCCAGAAAGTGCTTCTATACCAAGCACATACTACGAATCCCAGATCAGTTTCTCCTGAATTCAGCAGCTGCACCAACCCAGAAGTTACTGACTACTTTTGCGCAGTTCCTCAACTAAGAAAAACGGAGAGAGGGTATGGCAACAGGCTCCATTTTTTTTGCAAAGTGTTTTAACTAAGGTCCATATGCCTTGTGGGAAAAAGCCAAGAATGTAAGTGTTTCTCCAAAGCATTTGGAGCCCTCACTTGCCACCTTCTTGCTGTGTGACCAAGTGAAGTAACTTTAGCTTTCTAAACCTCATTTTCCTCAGTTTAAAAATGGGGATAGAGAGAGAGGAAAATGGTGATGGAGTAAGTAGACATTACAACTCCCACTTCCCAGAACCAAAGTTGACTACAACTTAATTTAGGAACAAACATCTTGAAAAATTAACTTTGGACTAAACTAAGAGGAATCTATAACCAAGCATCACCGAAGGAACCACACTCAACTCATAGGAAAGGTGGAGACGTGGAAAGGGCTGCCCCGCACCCAGGAGTGAGCAGTAGCCTGGAGAATCTCTCATGGTCGGGGCATGGGGGGTGGTTTCCAGAGAGTTGTGGATCCTCAGCCCTAGAACTGAAGCCCCAGCCTGGAGCCCCAAAGACTAGAGGAGGCGTATGAACAGTAGTTAGCTGAAAGAAGAGCTGGGTTACTGTTTGTCAGAGGGAGACAGAACTCTCAGACCTAGGCTCTGTCTTAAAGGGATCATGCAGAAAACCTCATTCACAGCCATTTACCCAGGGTTCTGGGAGCGGGGAGCACCAAGAGAACTGAAGTTGTGAGAGGAGAGTGTATCTCAAGGGCACAGGGAGAGACTGTGGGGGATAGCCACCCTGACCTCTGTACTGGGTCACTCCCCAAACTTAAAATGCCCATATTTCCTGAGAGAACCAAGACAGAAAAGGAAAGCAATTACCCCACTCAGCAGAGGCTCTCCTGATCCAGTCAGTGCAGAGAGACACTTAGAAGTGGGGGACAAATCAGGGACACAGTATTTGAGTTGCTGAGCTCTGGGCTACACAGCCCCCCCAACCTGCTGAGTACCTCCGAAGGGCAGGAGGGCCCAGCTGCGGCTGCGGGCATGGCACATGGCCCACGCGGTGGTCAGAGGTGGAGCCTGGAGGGGTCTGCTTCACCAGCGAGGGTGGGATCCTGTGGGGCGAGGAGTCCACTACGCTGGCCCGAGGCGGACCTCGGCAGAGTGAGGCATCCCACACCTGCTGGCCCTGAGAGAGGTGCCACACACCCACTGGGGCAAAGCCTGGAGAGGCAGCCCACACTGCCCATGAGGGGTGGAGCCCAACCATGCAAGGAGTCCCTTGCACCCATAGAGAAGACTGAGCTGCAGCCCACAAGCCGATACTGGTACCCAAGTGCCTGAGGAGGCGAAGGCAGAGGGGGGCCAGCAGAAAGGCCTCACTTCAGGAATAGAGAGGCCACACATACTGGCCAAGAATAGATAAAAGCCAACCTAGGAGTGCAGCTTATAGTTACAATGGCATCAGGGCCCAGAAGAGGCAGCTACAAATTATGGATCACCTGTAGCTCCAAGAAGGTTCCTAAGGGCCAGTCAAAAGCAGTGACCCCCACTGGTCTGCACCAGGTTCTGGCCAGGGAGGTCCAGGACTGGTACATCCAGTGGTCAGGCACAAAGAGCATCAGCTCAGGATCTAACAACCAGAGTTAGAATGGTATTTAGACTATACAGGGACAAAATGGGAAGACAGAGAAGGGCAATTCAAATAAATCAAAAAGAGAAATCCCCAGAAAAAGAACTGAATGAAATGGAAATAAACAAGATACTGGATGTAGAGTTTAGAATAATGATTGTTAGGATGCTCAAGGATCTTAGAGCAATAATAGATGGACAAAGTGAACAACTAAACAAAGAGATAGCTGGCATCAAAAAGGACATTGAAATCATAAAAAAGAATCAGACAGAAATGACAAACATAATATCAGAAATGAAGGCTACATTAGAAGGAATTAAAAGCAGGCTGGATGAAGCAGAGGATCAAATCAGCGATTTAGAGGACAAGATAAGTGAAAGCACGGAAGCAGAACAGCAAAAAGAAAAGAGGATCAAAAAGTCTGAGGAAACTCTAAGAGAGCTCTGTGACAACATGAAGAGAAACAACATCTGCATCATAGGGGTTCCTGAAGGAGAAGAGAAAGAACAAGGGATAGAGAATCTGATTGAAGAAATCATAGCTGAAAACTTCCCTAAATTGATGCAGGAAAAAGTCACACAACTTTAAGAAGCAGAGAGAATTCCATTAAAGTGGAACCCAAAGAGACCTATACCAAGACACATCATAATTAAAATATCAAAGCTAAGAGATAAAGAAAGAATACTAAAAGCTGCAAGAGAAAAGCAGTCACTCACGTATAAAGGAGAGGACTGGAGTTGCAAGAGGAGAGTGTAGTCTCAGGGGCACAGGGAGAGACTGTGGGGGACAGCCACCCTGACCCCTCTACTGGGTCACTCCCCAATCTTAAAGTTCCCATTCTTTCTACAAAGGAGCCCCCATAATAATGGCATCTGACTTCTCAACAGAAACACATAAGGCCAGAAGGGAATGGCAAGAAATATTCAAAGTAATGCATAACAAGAACCTACAACCAAGACTTCTTTATCCAGCAAGGCTATTGTTTAAAATTGAGGGAGAAATAAAAAAGTCTCCCCCACACACAAAAAAACAACAACAAACAAAAAAACAAAACCAACTCAAGGAATTTATTACAACCAAACCAACGCTGCAAAAACTGTTAAGAGGCCTGTTGTAAACAGAACACGGGGTGGGGGGGAATCTAGTAAAAGAGGAATGCAGATTTAAAGAATAAAATGGAAATAAACAACTACATATCAATAATAACCTTAAATGTAAATAGATTAAATGCTCCAATCAAAAGACATATGGTTTCTCTTATCTTCATTCTTGATTTTTTTTTTCTCCTCCAATTTGGTCGTTTAACTCTCTGCCGGTCCTACTCTCTCCTCTCCTTGAACCCATAAGTGTTACATCTCCCATTATCTTTTCTTTCCTCTTCCTTTCTCTCTATGAGGGTTGCAGTCCAAAACCCTTAACTATCTCTCTCTCTCCTCTTTTTTCTTCTTTTAGTGGTACCCTCTTTTTTTTCTCTCTCTCTCTCTTTCTTTTCTCCCTCTATATTAGTTTCTTCCTTTCTCCTTTACGTCTCCTCTCATTCAAACTTCAATAATGAACAAATTATCTTATCTGGGACTCAAACTTATGTTTGTGGCATTCTAGGGGGGTTTTACTTTAACTTTTTAACTCACTAGCAGTGCTCCCATCCCTGGCTCTCCATTTTATCTAGTTCTTGTTCCACTAAATACAACAGTAATTTTTTAATTTGTCCCCCCATTTTCCTGTTTCCCTCTTATTCCTCTCATCATAACTCTTAGTCAACCAACACCTAAAAACAAATCATTTTATTCTTGACCCAAAATTTTTCCTTATTTGCTTTTTGTGGGTCCATACCCCCCCCTTTTTCTTTTCTTTTTGCCCCTTTATTACTTCTCCCCAATTAAGGCCCTCCATTACAGGCATTGTTTGTTCTATTTAGTACAATATAATTCACAGTTCACCACAAGATTTTCTCAAGAAAGAGGGGAGAGGAGAGGAGAGGAAAAAAGGAGGGGGGAAATAATTTCCTTTTTAAAAAATTTTTATTTTATTTTATTTTTCTTTATTTAATTATTAATTTAAAAAAATTTTTTTTGATTTTTTATTTTTTTAACTTTTTATTCTTTATTAAATCTCATTAATACTATCAACAAAACCACCCTCAGATGCCATTAAGGAAGAGAAAATCGAATATTATGGATACAAAAGAAAGAGAGGTAACACAGATAGATGAGGAAAAATCTATGGGGAAAAAATTTAATATTTAATATATTGGAAACCTTGGAGTTAAATGACAGAGAATTTAAAATAGAAATAATAAAAATACTCAGAGATATACAAGAAAACACAGAAAGGCAATTTAGGAAACTCAGAAAACAACTCAATGAACACAAAGAATATATTTCCAAGGAAATTGAAACTATAAAAACAAATCAAACAGAGATGAAAAGCTCAATTCACGAGCTGAAAAACGAGGTAACAAACTTAGCTAATAGAACAAGACAGATAGAAGGTAGGATTAGTAAAATAGAAGACAAGCAACTTGAGGCACAACAGAGAGAAGAAGAAAGAGACTCAAAAATTTAAAAAAATGAGATAGCCCTACAGGAATTATCTGACTCCATCAAAAAGAATAACATAAGAATAATAGGTATATCAGAGGGAGAAAAGAGAGAAAATGGAATGGAGAACATACAAACAAATAATAGATGAGAACTTCCCAAGCCTGTGGAAAGAACTAAAGCCTCAAATTCTAGAAGGAAACAGAACTCCGAGTTTTCTTAACTCCAACAAACCTACTCCAAGGCACATCATAATGAAACTGGCACAAACCAATGGCAAAGAAAAAATTCTCAAGGCAGCCAGGGAAAAGAAGAATACAACATATAAAGGAAGGCCCATTGGATTATCATCCGATTTCTCAACAGAAACTCTACAAGCTAGAAGAGAGTGGACCCCAATATTTAAAGTCCTGAAAGAGAGGAACTTCCAGTCACGAATACTATACCCATCAAAGCTATCCTTCAAATATGAAGGAGAAATAAAAACATTCACAGATACAGAAAAAATGAGGAAATTCATCATCAGAAAACTCCCACTCCAGGAATTACTAAAGAGGGTTCTCCAATCAGATACAAAGAACAAAAAAAAAAAAAAACCCAAAAACAAAGCCACAAGTAAAAGCTCCAAGAAGAACACAATAAAACCAAATTTAAACTGTGACAACAACAAAAAGAAAGGGGGGGAGAGGATGGAGATTAACAGTAGCAAAGGACGATGGAGTGCAAAAGTACTCACAAAATAGTGCACTACAATGAACAGGGTAGGAACCCTTTTCATTACTTAAAGGTAATCACCATTGAAAAAACCACCACAGAAACACATGATTTAAAAAAGATAGCAACAGAGGAAAGATGTATGGAATACAACCAAATAAAAACAAAAGATAGAAAAATGAAAGAGAAGGATCAAACAAGACACAAAACTAACAGAAAGCAATACATAAAATGGCAATAGGGAATTCACAAGTGTCAATAATTACACTAAATGTAAACGGATTAAACTCACCAATAAAAAGGCACAGAGTAGAGGAATGGATTAAAAAAAAAAATCCGACTGTATGCTGCCTACAAGAAACTCATCTAAGTAACCAGGATAAAAACAAATTCAAAGTGAAAGGCTGGAAAACAATACTCCAAGCAAATAACATCCAAAAAAAAGCAGGCGTAGCAATACTCATATCTGATAATGCTGACTACAAGACAGCAAAAGTACTCAGAGACAAAAATGGCCATTTCATAATGGCTAAGGGGACACTGAATCAAGAAGACATAACAATTCTTAATATATATGCACCAAACCAAGGAGCACCAAAATATGTAAGACAGCTACTTATTGACCTTAAAACAAAAACTGACAAAAATACAATCATACTTGGAGACCTCAATACACTGCTGACGGCTCTAGATCGGTCACCCAGAGAATCAACAAAAATATAGTGGCCTTAAACAAAACACTAGAGCTCCTGGATATGATAGACATCTATAGGACATTTCATCCCAAAGTGACTGAGTATACATTTTTCTCCAGTGTACATGGATCATTCTCAAGAATTGACCATATGTTGGGCCACAAAAACAACATCAGCAAATTCAGAAAAATCGAAGTTGTACCAAGCATATTTTCTGATCATAAAGCCTTGAAACTAGAATTCAACTGCAAAAAAGAGGAAAAAAATCCCACAAAAATGTGGAAACTAAACAACATACTTTTAAAAAATGAATGGGTCAAAGAAGAAATAAGTGCAGAGATCAAAAGATATATACAGACAATTGAAAATGACAATATGACATATCAGAATCTATGGGATGCAGCAAAAGCAGTGATAAGAGGGAAGTTCATATCACTTCAGGCATATATGAACAAACAAGAGAGAGCCCAAGTGAACCACTTAACTTCACACCTTAAGGAACTAGAAAAAGAAGAACAAAGACAACCCAAAACCAGCCGTAGAAAGGAGATAATAAAAATCAGAGCAGAAATAAATGAAATAGAGAACAGAAAAACTATAGAAAAAATTAATAGAACAAGGAGCTGGTTCTTTGAAAAGATCAACAAAATTGACAAACCCTTGGCAAGACTTACCAAGGAAAAAAGAGAAAGAACTCATATAAACAAAATCCAAAATGAAAGAGGAGAAATCACCACGGACACCATAGATATACAAAGAATTATTGTAGAATACTATGAAAAACTTTATGCCACTAAATTCAACAATTTAGAAGAAATGGATAAATTCCTAGAACAATACAACCTTCCTAGACTGAGTCAAGAAGAAGCAGAAAGCCTAAACAGACCTATTAGTAGAGAAGAAATAGAAAATCCATTAAAAACCTCCCCAAAATTAAAAGTCCAGGCCCAGATGGCTATATCAGTGAATTTTATCAAACACTCAAAGAAGAATTGGTTGCTATTCTACTGAAAGTCTTCCAAAAAATTGAAGAAGAAGCAATACTTCCAAACACATTTTATGAGGCCAACATAACCCTCATACCAAAACCAAGCAAGGATGGCACAAAAAAAGAAAACTACAGCCAATATCTCTAATGAATACAGATGCTAAAATACTAAACAAAATACTAGTAAATCGAATACAACAACATATTAAAAACATAATACATCATGATCAAGTGGGATTCATCCCAGAATCTCAAGGATGGTTCAACATATGTAAAACGGTTAACGTAATACACCATATCAACAAAATAAAGAACCAAAACCACATGATCTTATCAATAGATGCAGAAAAGGCTTTCGATAAAATACAACACAATTTTATGTTTAAGACTCTCAACAAAATGGGTATAGAAGGAAAATATCTCAACATGATACAGGCCATATATAATAAACCATCAGCTAACATTATATTAAATGGCACAAAACTGAAGGCTTTCCCCCTTAAATCAGGAACAAGACAGAGTTGTCCACTCTCTCCACTCTTATTTAATGTGGTACTAGAGGTTCTAGCCAGAGCAATCAGACAAGACAAAGAAATAAAAGGCATCCATATCGGAAAAGAAGAAGTAAAGGTATCACTTTTTGCAGATGATATGATCCTATACATCAAAATCCCCAAAGAATCCACAAAAAGACTACTAGAAACAATAAGCCAATACAGTAAGGTCGCAGAATACAAAATTAACATACAGAAGTCAATAGTCTTTCAATGCCAACAATGAAACATTTGAGAACGAACTCAAAAGAATAATCCCCTTCACAATTGCAACAAAAAAAAAATAAAATACTTAGGAATAAACATAACAAAGAATGTAAAGGACTTATATAATGAAAACTAAAACCATTGTTAACGGAAATCGAAAAAGATATAATGAGATGGAAGAATATTCTTTGTTCTTGGTTAGGAAGAATAAATATAATCAAGATGGCCATATTGCCCAAAGCAATATACAAATTTAATGCAATTCCCATCAAAATTCCAATGACATTTTTTAAAGAAATGGAGCAAAAAATCATTAGATATATATGGAACTATAAAAAACCCCGAATAGCCAAAGCAATCCTAAAGAAAAAGAATGAAGCTGGGGGAATTACAATACCTGACTTCAAACTATATTATAGGGCCACGACAATCAAAACAGCATGGTATTGGCAGAAAAATAGACACTCAGACCAATGGAACAGAATAGAAAACCCAAAAATAAAACCACATATATATAGTCAAATAATTTTTGATTAAGGGGCCAACAACACACAATGGAGAAAAGAAAGCCTCTTCAATAAATGGTGCTGGGAAAACTGGAAAGCCACATGCAAAAGAATGAAACTGGACTACAGTTTGTCCCCCTGTACTAAAATTAACTCAAAATGGATCAAAGATCTAAACATAAGACCTGAAACAATTAAGTACACAGAAGAAGACATAGGTACTCAACTCATGGACCTGGGTTTTAAAGAGCATTTTATGAATTTGACTCCAAAGGCAAGAGAAGTGAAGGCAAAAATTAATGAATGGGACTACATCAGACTAAGAAGTTTTTGCTCAGCAAGAGAAACTGATAACAAAATAAACAGAAAGCCAACTAAATGGGAAATGATATTTTCAAATAACAGCTCAGATAAGGGCCTAATATCCAAAATATACAAAGAACTCATAAAACTCAACAACAAACAAACAAACAATCCAATAAGAAAATGGGAAGAGGACATGAACAGACACTTCTCCCAGGAAGAAATACAATTGGCCAACAGATATATGAAAAGATGACTATCTTCTTTAGTTATTAGAGAAATGCAAATCAAACCTGCAATGAGATACCACCTCACACCTGTTAGATTAGCTATTATTAACAAGACAGGTAATAGCAAATGTTGGAGAGGCTGTGGAGAAAAAGGAACCCTCATACACTGTTGGTGGGAATGTAAAGTAGTACAACCATTATGTTTCTTAAGTATGGTGGTTCCTCAAAAAACTGAAAATAGAACTACCTTATGACCCAGCAATCCCTCTACTGGGTATATACCCCCCAAACTCAGAAACATTGATACATAAAGACACATGCAGCCCCATGTTTATTGCAGCATTGTTCACAGTGGCCAGGACATGGAAACAACCAAAAAGCCCGTCAATAGATGACTGGATAAAGAAGATGTGGCACATACATACTATGGAATACTACTCAGCCATAAGAAATGATGACATCGGATCATTTACAGAAAAATGGTGGGATCTTGATAATGTTATATGAAGTGAAATAAGTAAATCAGAAAAAACCAGGAACTGCATTATTCCATACGTAGGTGGGACATAAAAGTGAGACTAAGAGACATTGATAAGAGTGTGGTGGTTACAGGGGGAAGGAAGAGAGGGAGAGGGAAATGGGGAGGGGGAGGGGCACAAAGAAAACTAGATAGAAGGTGACAGAGGACAATCTGACTTTGGGTGATGGGTATGCAACATAATTGAACGACAAGATAACCTGGACATGTTATCTTTGAATATATGTATCTTGATTTATTGATGTCGCCCCATTAAAAAAATAAAATTATTATAAAAAAAAGACATATGGTACCTGTGTGAATAAGAAAACAAGACCTGTATATCTGCTGTCTACAAAAGACCCATCTCAAAACAAAAGATACACATAGACTGAAAATACAGAGATGGAAAAAAATATTTCATGCTAATGAAAATTAAAAAAAAGTTGGGGTAGCAATACTTATATTTGACAAAATAGACTTTAAAACAAAGGCTATAGTAAAGGATAAAGAAGATCACTACATAATGATAAAAAAAGCAATCCAACAGGAAGATATAACCATTGTAAATAACTATGCACCTAATATAGGAGCACCTAAATATATTTAGCAGATTTTGATGGACATGAAGGGTGAGATCAACAGCAATATTATATATAATATTAGGGGATTTCAATACCCCACTAATATTACTGGATAGATCCTCAAGAGAGAAAATTAACAAAGAAACAGCAAACTTAAAGGACACACTAGATCAACTGGATTTAATAGATATCTCCAAAACCTTTCACCCTAAAGCATCAGAATATACATTCTTTTCAAGTGCTCATGGTACATTCTCTAGGAAAGACCACATGTTAAGACACAAAATGAGTCTCAATAAATTTAAGAAGACTAAAATCATATCAAACATCTTCTCGGATCACAATGGCATAAAACTAGAAATCAACTACAACAGAAAAACTGAAAAACGCTCAAACACTTGGAAACTAAATAGCATGTTATTAAATAACAAATGTATTACCAATGAGATCAAGGGAGAAATAAAAAATTTTCATGAAACAAATGAAGATTAACATACAACAACTCAAAATTTATGGGACATAGCAAAAGCAGTCCTGAGAGGGAAGTTTATAGCATTATAGGTATACCTTAAGAAACTAGAAAAAGCTCAAATAAACAATTTAAAACCGTGTATCTAAAAGAACTAGAAGAAGAATAGCAAGTAAAGCCTAAAGAAAGTAGAAGAAGAAAATAATAAAGAGCAGAGCAGAAATAAATGATGTAGAGGCTAAAAAAACAATACAGAAGATCAATAAAACCAAGAGCTGGTTTTTTGAAAAGGTAAACAGACTCACCAAGAAAGGTTCTTTGATGAACCTTTAAACAGAGAAAAAAAGAGAGAGAACTCAAATAAATAAATTAGAAATGAGAGTGGAGAAGTAACAACTGACACAGAAGAAATACAAAAGATTGTAAGAAAATACTATAAAGAACTCTATGCCAAAAAATTAGACAACCTAGGTAAAATGGACAAATTCCTTGAAACATATAATCTTTCAAAAATCATTTTGGAAGAATCAGAAAACCTAAACAGACTGATTACACAAATCAGATCAAAAACAGTTATCAAAAAACTCCCAACAAAGGAAAGCCCTGGGCCAGATGGCTTCACAGGTGAATTCTACCAAATATCCAAAGAAGAACTAACTCTATCTTTCTCAAGCTATTTCAAAAAATTCAAAAGAAGGGAAAATTCCAAGCTTCTTTTATGAGGCAAGCATAATTATGATTCCAAAACCAGGCAAAGACAATACAAAGAAAGAAAACTATAGGTCAATATACCTAATAAACTTAGACGCTAAAATTCTCAACAAAATATTAGCAAACCGGACCCAACAATACATGAAAAAAAATCATACATCATGATCAAGTGGGATTTATTCTTGGGAGGCAAGGCTGGTACAATATTTGTAAATCAATCAATGTGATTAATCACATAAACAAAGGGAAGGAACAAAATCACAATATAATATCGATAGATGCAGAAAAAGCATTTGATAAAATCCAGCACCCATTCATGATCAAAACTCTCAGCAAAGTGGGAATACGGGGAACATACTTCAACATGATAATGGCCATCTATGACAAACCCAAAGCCAACATCCTACTCAATGGGTAAAAATTAAAAGTAATCCCCTTAAGATCAGGAACAAGGCAGGGATGCCCCTTTCACCACTATTATTCAACATAGCTTTGGAAGTGCTGGCCACAGCAATCAGACAAGAATAAGAAATAAAAGGCATCCAAATTAGAAAAGAAGAAGTAAAACTATCATTATTTGCTGATGATATAATAGTGGTCATAGAAAACCCTGAAGTCTCAGTCAAAAAACTACTGGATCTGATAAATGAGTTCAGCAAGGTGGCAGGATATAAAATTAATATTCAGAAATCAGTGGCATTTTTATACACCAATAATGAACTGTCTGAAAGAGAAATTAAGAAAACAATCCCCTTCACTATTGCAACAACAACAAAATAAAAAAATACCAAGGAGTAAATTTAACCAAGAAGGTTAAAAACTTGTACTTGGAAAATTATAAAACGTTGATAAAAGAAATCAAGGAAGATACAAACAAGTGGAAGCATATATCGTGTTCATGGATAGGATGAATAGAAATCATTAAAATGTCTATATTACCCAAAGCAATTTATAAATTTAATGCAATTCCTATTAAAATACCAGTGATATACTTCAAAGATATAGAACAAATATTCCAAAAATTTATATGGAACCAAAAAAGAACACGAATAGCCTCAGCAATCTTGAAAAAGAACAGTTGGAGGTATCACACTTCCTGATATCAAGTTATATTACAAGGCCATTGTACTCAAAACAGCATAAGAACAGGCATATAGATCAATGGAACAGAACAGAGAACCCAGAAATAAACCCACACCTTTATAAACAATTGATATTTGACAAAGGAGGTAAGAGCATACAATGGAGCAGACATCCCCAAACTACGGCCTGCGGGCTGCATGTGGCCCCCTGAGGCCATTTATTCAGCCCCCCGCCGCACTTCCAGAAGGGGCACTTCTTTCATTGGTGGTCAGTGAGAGGAGCACTGTATGTGGTGGCCCTCCAACTGTCTGAGGGACAGTGAACTGGCCCCCTGTGTAAAAAGTTTGGGGACCTCTGCAATGGAGTAAAGACAGTCTCTTTAACAAATGGTGTTGGGAAAACTGGACAGCTACCTGCAAAAAAATAAAACTAGACTACCAGCTTACACCATTCACAAAAGTAAACTCAAAATGGATAAAAGACTTAAATGTAAGTTGCGAAACCATAAGCATCTTAGAAGAAAACATAGGCAGTAAGTTCTCTGATATCTCTTGCAGCAATATATTTGCTGATTTATCTCCACGGGCAAGTGAAATAAAGGACAGGATGAACAAATGAGACTATATCAAACTAAAAAGCTTTTTTTTTGCACAGCTAAAGACAATATGAACAAAATAAAAATACAAACCACACAATGGGAGACCATATTCGACAACACATCTGGTAAGGGGTTAATAACCAAAATTTATAAAGAACTTGTAAAATCAACACCAGGAAGATAAACAATCCAATCAAAAAATGGCAAAAGATATGAATAGACACTTCTCCAAAGAGGACACACAGATGGCCAATGGGCAGATGAAAAAATGTTCAACATCACTAATCATTAGAGAAATGCAAATTAAAACCACAGTGAGATATCATCTCACACCAGTCAGAATGGTGCTCATTAACAAAACAACACATAGTAAGTGCTGACAAAGATGTGGAGAAAAGGGAACCTTCCTGCACTGCTGGTGAGAATGCAGACTGGTGCATCCACTGTGGAAAACAGTATGGAGATTCCTCAAAAAATTAAAAATGGAACTGCCTTTTGACCCAGCCATTGTACTCTTAGGTATATATCCTAAGAACACCACATCACTGATTCAAAAGAAGAAATGCACCTCCATGTTTATGGCAGCATTGTTTACAATAGCCAAGATTTGGAAACAGCCCAGTGTTTGTCAGTGAATAAGTGGATTAAAAAGCAATGGAATACTATGGGGCCATGAAAAGAAAGGAAATCTTACCTTTTGCGACAACATGGATGGACCTGGAAACTATTATGTTAAGTGAAATAAGCCAGGCAGAAAAAGAAAAATATTATATGACCTCACTCATTTGAGGAATCCAATGAACAATGTGAACTGAGGAATGAAATAGAGGCATAGGTGGGATCAAAGGGACCAGATGGAAAGTGGACAGAGGGAAAGGGGATGAGAGGGTGGGATCAGAGAGGGGAAAGAGATTGGTGAAATTATATATACATAATACAGTTTTATAGAGGGCAGAAAAGCATCCTAGAAGGAAGGGGGGAGGGCATTGGGGAGAGTGGGGCAAGGGGGATGTTGAGGGTAACACGGGGGTGGGGGGAAGTATTTGGTGGGACACCTGAATCTATGTAAACACAATCAATTTAAATCAATAAAAACAATGGGGATAATATACCCAACTGATTCTCAGCAATGTTATAAGGGTATGGGTAGAAGATGAATTGAAAGAGCCATATAAATTGTCAGGGGTTATCAGTGTATGGAGGTGTAAGTGATCACATCCTTGGTCTTTAATCCATGCTATTCTATATCTAATGCTGGTAAATACATTGTTTCATATGTTGTACATACTTATCATGGTTTCCTTAGCAAATTTTTTATGGATTGAGTGATACGATGGGGGACCCAGAGATATGGAAGTGAAAAATCATCTACCACTTTACTGGATAGTTCTTTATTTTATGGTATGTCCTCATTTTGAGTTTGAATATATTCATTTGACAAATATTTATTGAGTATTTACTATATGCTGGCACTGTCTTTGTTTATGACAAGAGTTAACAATTATACATACACACATATTTATATAGGTATATATTCTGCAGTATATGGTGATAAATACAAATAAGAAAAATAGAGTGTCCAGTGTTTTTTTACGCAGAGCAATTATGAAGTTCTCTCTAATAATGTGGTAGTTAAGCAAATTATTTAGAAAAGTGAATGAAAGAGCCATGAAACTATGACTGGAAGAGTATTTAAAGCAAAAAGAACAGCAAGTACAAATGTGTGAAGCAGGGGTGCACTTGGGATGTTTGAGGAGCAGTGAGGATGCTGAGGAAGGAGCCAATGAGCAAGAGGAAGAGGAATAGAAGGAGAGGTCCGAGAAGTGGCCGAGGCCAAACCGTGTAGGGCCAAAGAGAACCTTGGAATGACTCTGGTTTTTACTCTGATGAGAATCCACTAGAGGATTTTGTACAGAGGAGTGACATAATCTGACTCAACTTGTAAAAACACTGGTCACTGTGTAGAAAATGTTTGAAAGCTATAAGAGTAATTAGGAGCTACTGTAGTATCTAGGCAAGAAGTGACAGTGGCTTAGAATGGGTGGCAGTGGAGGAGTTGATGAGACAGGCTCTAGAAGTCTTGTGAAGAATTCACAGGATTTGCTGACAGTCAATATGCAGAGTGAGAGAAAGAGAGGAGTCAGGGATAAGACCACGATTATTAGCTTGAGAGTAGGAAGTTTAAATCTGCACTGTATTAAGATGAGAAGACTGTGAGTAGATCTATAAAGTAGAGGAAAACCAAGAGTTCCATTTGGGCATTTGTAGTGTGAGATGCCTATCTATATCCATCTCATGTAAAGTAGACAGTCGGATATCAAAGTCCAGAGCTCAGAAGAGGGGTCTGAGTTGCAAACGGAATGTGGGGTCTTTAGCACTTGAACAGCTTTAAAGTCGTAGAAATTAGAAGAGATCCCCTGGG
This sequence comes from Saccopteryx bilineata, assembly GCF_036850765.1. Classification (NCBI taxonomy): domain Eukaryota; kingdom Metazoa; phylum Chordata; class Mammalia; order Chiroptera; family Emballonuridae; genus Saccopteryx; species Saccopteryx bilineata. Next base: position 21,510,416 of record NC_089501.1, read on the forward strand.
GAGAAAGCATAAACAGAAAAGAGAAGATGCCCAAGCATTTTTCCATTTCCATATCTAAAATTCTATTAAGTTTTGAACCAACACCTTCAGGGAACTTTTACCATGTACTTAGAGACTCTTCTATCCAGTATGAGCTTTACCACATTGGCATTACCTAAGTTCCTAACCATATGAATCCTTCTTCCTTACATATTCGAGTATTCTCCAAATGACCATCTCAACTTAACATACACATTCCTGCCTCTGCACCTTCACTTGTCTTATTTATTCCACTGTGACTAGCCACCACATTTCTACCTATTAGATTCCACCGTTCTCCCAAGGCCCAGTTCAAACGCTGTGTCCATGAGGGATAGAGTGGTTTTTATTGCCCAACAGCCAAACCTGATCTCTTACTCTTTCTAAGCAACCATGGCATTCATTTGGACCCACAGCAGAGGGGGTAGATTCGATCATGTGGCACTCACCCCAGTCCTTTTTTGGACTTCTTTTTTGTACTGAGAGGCTGAAAACAAAACAAAACAAAACAAAACAAAAACACTAATGTCAGACTTCTTCTCAGCTAGGGTTTTTACCTATGATCTATGTTTCCCAAATATCTGGACCCCTATGAGACTTGGAAGGCAGGGGTGGCCCGTGTGAAGCCATTGTCCGGGGAGTATGTCATCCTTCTGAGGCAGCTGTGTCAAGTGCCCATGTGCTGAGTGAGTGGGAAACAACCTAAGCTACAACTGAGAGCTTCACTACACAGTTTTGCAGGATGCTCGGACAATTCTCTTGTCTGTGTAGCAGCACTTGGACTTGCCAGAAATTCTGTAAGCAACCCAATATGCTTTCATAAACCCTTTTGGCTCAAAGTAGGTTGAATGGATTCCATTTTCTGCAATTAAACATCCTGACCAAAAGAAATACCTTTCTTATTACAGCATCCCGTCTTTGGGACACTTTGCTGTATAACATGTTTTACTGTACTTTTTTTTTTTTCTCTATTAGATTGTTTAGCTCCTTAAAGAAGGAAGTAACTCTGTCAAACTCCCCCTTGTGTTTATAGTACAGCACCCCAGTGTGGTACAGGGGACCCCAGGGTGCCACAGCATATTCACAGGATATGCAAGGTATTTTTTTTTTCATTTTTCCGAAGCTGGAAACGGGGAGGCAGTCAGACAGACTCCCGCATGCACCCGACAGGGATCCACCCGGCATGCCCACCAGGGGGCAATGTTCTGCCCCTCTGGGGCGTCACTCTGTTGCATCCAGAGCCATTCTAGTGCCTGAGGCAGAGGCCACAGAGCCATCCCCAGCGCCCGGGCCATCTTTTGCTCCAATGGAGCCTCGGCTGTGGGAGGGGAAGAGAGAGAAAGACAGAGAGGAAGGAGAGGAGGAGGGGTGGAGAAGCAGATGGGTGCTTCTCCTGTGTGCCCTGGCCGGGAATCGAACCCAGGACTCCTGCACACCAGGCCGACGCTCTACCACTGAGCCAACCGGCCAGGGCCTATGCAAGGTATTTAGTGCCCATCTTGGACACTGAACAACCTATGATTATTAAGTTGTTCACACCTTTGTATTTAATAAATGATTTTTTTTCATATCATAAAAAATGACTCAGATAAAAGGGCATCAGGAACTGAGAAAGTTTGATGATTTCTGCATAGAGTGCTCAATAGAAATACATGTATGTCTCATCTATGCTTAGATGAGACTTCAGGAGTCTAGTCCTTCCCAGTTCAAGAATGGAAGAAAATCTGGCCCACGTGGGAACCAGTCAAAGCAGGGAGGACTGAAAAATAGGCCTTACTTTGGACTTAATGGCACCACCTCAAACACAGTTCTTTAACTTTGGTTTAAAAAGATTATAGAAGGTGCTCCAGTGCCTGGGCAGACAGAGGGGCGGGCGCTCACCTTTGCATCACTGAAACTGTTACCGTCACTCTCCGGGAGTCCTCTGGTCAGCTCCCTCTTTATCTCTAATGCCGCTGAATTGCAACATTGAATTGGTTAAAATGAAGCAAATGAGCCCAGAAAAAAGGTCAAATTTAGGCAGACAGCCTAGCTGAGGCTGTGATGGAGATGAAAGGCTGTGTTCTGATTGTTGGCACGCCAGCTCCTATCTTTTGCCAAATGATATTTATACAGCTGAGAGGAGTATGTTAGTTTCATGTTCCTTCTGCACAGGAGTCAGAGCCATTCCGGAGAACAGGGTCCTAAATGGAATGCATGTGTTTTACAATATCCAAATGAGCTTCTCATCCTCAGATCCTTGAGCCCCTAAATACCACGACTTTGACTAAGCTGGCAGGCTCCTTTCTGGCCAGAGCTCTGATTAGACTCTACACATATACTCCAGAATCAGACTTGAACTGTGTTTTGTTTTTTTAGAGTGTGAATTCAATTCACCACGGTTACTGAGGTTTAGGATTCATCTGAAGGAGCTAGAATTAGTGTGAGGAGACATTTTATCAGATAGTTTTCAGCTCAGCCAAATGTTCCTGAGAGCTCAGAAACTGTGGTCCAAACACTGGGACCTCATCTACCCAAAGCAGCAATTAGGTGGCTGAAAGGCAACCCACCAAGTCAACATGGATTTGCCTAATGGAAATGTGAGTCAGCGCTCTTTGGGAAGCAGTAGCCAGGCCTGCAGGCCAACGAGTACGTAGACTGAAAATGTAAGCCACTGACAAGTGTAATGCCGGTGGCCGAGGCCAGGCAGGTTCACGCTGGATTCAGGCAGATGGTAGAGAAACTGTGTAGCTGGAAGGTGCCGGGTCATACCCATTTATTGAAGGCTCGCAAAGAAGAGTGAGCAAATAAACAACAAAAGTGAGAGAGCTAATAAACAAAGGAAAATCTGCTATTCGCAGCAAGGGTAAAGGAGCAAGGAAAACCACACCTCATGGTGGCAGGAAAGCGATCAGGGAGAATCCCTGCGGAGGGGGAGCACCCATATAGCCTTATACAGGCTGTGCACACGTCCCTCTGCCACGTGATCACACACTATAATCAAGCAAAGTGCTTGCAGCTGGTAAACCCGCGAGCAAGCCTAACACAGCTGCCCCACAACAAGCAACTTCCATTTTATGGAAAAGACCTAAAGGTCCAAGCAAGTTGTCCTACATGTTTGTCCCCAAAGATAAGAATCTGGCAAGTCTTAAAGAAGTCATTCCAGAGCTCCCTCTCTCTTTGTGTTTTTAAACACTTCGTATAACATCTAGTTAAAGCTGAGAGTACTGCCAGGGACTAGAGCTGCAGAGAGGAGAGGAGGTGGGGGACACTGGAACAGGTGTTTAGTTGGTTGGAAAGATCCTATCGTCACTCCCTGCCTTCAGCTTTTATAAGGCAGCGGAAGGGGAACGACGGTTGAGAACATCCTAGAACATAAAGCAAGCTCTAGCCCTTGAGAACCTCATCAGGGGCACTCTTTGGGAGTGACATGTTCTGCTGAGGAGCATGCTTGTCTGTGTGAGAGGCGAAGCATTGGTGTCTCCTGATCATCATTTATCAGCTAAGAACGTGACTAGGACAGAATTCCCAACAAAAGCAGAACCAAAACATGCAAATATTCACTTGGCAATCTTTCCGCCAAGACAGATATTATATTGTGTTGGTGATGTTTGCTGTTTCACAAATGAGAGAATTTTTTCTTTACCTGGAAACACTGAAAGAAGCCTGTCCCTAAACAAATTAAATTAAAATTTGGACATATCCCCAAGATTGTTGAAGGGTCAGAGACGTCACTAATTTAAACAACTCTGCACTTAGTTTCATGTGGGGTCTTTCTGCCAGGGCTTCATTTCCTCCCCTTGGGGAATCATCTTCGTTCGAGCAGGTTGTTGAAGGGTAGAGAATTCTAGTCATCAGACGGGTGGCCCGTTTGGCAACGCTGTTCATTGGGGTTTGCCCGTAGAAGCTCAGCTCAACTCTCTAGGACACAAGTCACTCATCGGTAATGGGACAGGGACAAATAAAAATGTATTCTCAGATCTTTTATAATGAGCAATTTCTGGTTTTGAGAACTGAAGAAGGCTCTCCGTCTGCGTGGTGCTGCCGGCTTAGCCTCCTTACACCCACCCACCCTCCTGTCAGCATTGCTCCCTCAACCCACAGCCCCATGTTAGGTCCTGGATATTCTTATTTAAAAGCCAAGTCAAACTCTCTGATACAGTATCCATAAATAATTCATCTCATTGCCAACTGAACATAAAAGATGTCTCTGGATTTTTCTATAAGACCCCAAAAACAACTGTCCAATTTTGCAAAGTAAACCAAAGATGTTGACTGAATGAATAAATCAGTTCAATCACTGAAGGAGCTTGTTATTTGACTGATTTGCTGAATCAATTCAATGGCTCCTTGTGCAGTTATCTCACATCACAGTGGAAGGGTTGGGAGAGGCGGCCGTTCGGAGTGGGCTCAGGCATGACTCTCTGTTGCACTATCTAGTAGATGTACGACCTTGTGGAAGTTTCACAGCATCACCTAGCTGCAGTTCCCTCACATGTAAAACTAAGATGATGTTACATAACTTACAGGGTTGTTTAAATGAAATGATGTGTATCAAGTACCTGGCACAGCACTAACTCATTGCCTTTCTCCCTCTTACCTTCCACTGGCTAAGGATTCCTTTTAGGGCAACCCTGGCAAGGGCGTGTGGGTGGGACCTCCGGGGAAACTTCTCTAGGGTAGGGGAACTCATTCCCAGAAGGTCATTCCGACAGCCAGATGAAGCATAACACAGAAAAAAAGGCAAATGCCTTCATTTGGGTTCAAAATAGTAATTATAAAAATTTCAAGTTAAAGTGATGAGCATAATCATAAAAAAAAACACCTCATCTTATTTCAACCATGCCATCATAGAATTGGATATATGCACCTGAAAAGAATTTTTCTCTTTAGTATTTATAAAGTCTAGCAACCGATATGCTTCCAGAAGCAGAGAACGCACTGCTTTCTGATAAAGCTGTTCCATATTTGAACAGCTTGATTCAATATTAGTGCTAAAATCTTGCTTATTCTTGATTTCTGCTTGATAGCCCTTAGTTCTCTTTGGAGCAATATTAAATGTTTATTTCTTAGCTACATGCAGCTCATCACATACTTGAGGAAGAATCTCATACCTTCCAAAATCTACTCATTTCCACATAAAAATTATCTAACTTTTCCCTAGTATGGTATTTCTCATTTACCTTGAAAGACATTAAGGTTTTAAAAAAATAAATATAAAATTTCAATCCTCCTTAATTCATTTATCCAAATCTGACAGTGGATTTTCATACCTATTTTTAATTTCATGGCCCACACATGTGCAAACATATTCATATATTAAGTATTAAAAATGGATGGATCTTTCTGCAGGGAACAAAATTCTAGAACTGTTTCAGATGAAAATATTAACTCACAGCCAGATGTCCACTGTAATAATTTCTCTTGCAGATGATTCTAAGTGGCACTCAAAGATCAGTTACAAAGAAGAGAGAAAAGCATCTCTTAGCAAAGCATTGTAAGTTTGAGTGACCAATTCCACAAACCTGTGAGCGCTACAGGGTTGCAGAAAGCTTTCAGAAGACACATGGGCTAAGCCCTAAACTCCAGATATATCGTCTTAACATATGATAAAGTGACAGTGGCATGATCAATGAGAAGAGGGAACAGTGGTTCTGAATACCCCTCAGAGGATACCTGGAGTGTGGGTGGGCACACAGTCTCCCTGTCAAGTCAGGATGCCCCTGGGTCTTGTGTGCCGCTTGGCGATTTGTCCAGAGACAAGGCAGCAAATTTCCTTAGGCTTCAGATTCCCCAGACACCCTTGGTACACACGTCTGAAGGCTGAAGGCGCGAGGAGCAGCGATGCCACTGCTCTAAGCGGAGAGCCCAGTCCCCCTCAGCGATGCCACTGCTCTAAGTGGGGAGCCCAGTCCCCCTCAGCGAGCCCAGCACTTCAACCCCAGGGCTCCGTTCACCCCTCCCAGGCACGTCCTCTTTGCCTGTGCACAAATGCACTGCTTAGAGTTTTTATTCTGTGTCTCTATAATTTTGTGGCTCTATTAACTAATGCTCATATATATTTTGCTTTAAAAAAATACTGATTTAAATATAGGGCAGACATTTCACTTCAAGGAAATCTAAAAAAGCAATATTCAATGTAACCTACATCTTGGAATCCACAGCCCTAGGTGTTGACACGATTGCATTAAGTTTTCTTCCTTTTGCCTTATGATCTATCAAAGGATCTGACTGAAGGGCTTTCTAGGAGAGCAAAAGCAAGTATATATCAGCTAAGAAAAACCACCTAAGATTACAAATTGTAATCAAGAAATATAATCTTTCTCCTCTCCCTTTTTTCTCCCACCCACAGACCATAACAAACTTTCAAAGTCTTCCACTGAACACAAGGCTCTGAATTTCAGCCAAAAGAAAAAAATATACTTCTTTTAGTCATGAAAATAATGATATAATGTAGCCAACAGTAATTCAACAAATATTTATTGAGCATCTCTTACGTATGTATCAGGCATTGTTCTAAGTGCTGGGGAAACAGCAGTAAACAGTACAGAGAAAAGTCTGTATACTGGATAGTAATTGAGGAAGAAAGGGAGGAGGGATATCCGTGCCAACGGAGAGTAAAATCTAAACAGAGAAACGCCATGCCGAGAAGATGGTTTTGGAGGAATGAGCTGAAGGAAGCGAAGGTCTCTCTATGCAAGGAAGAAAACGGAAGCAGTGGGAATAGCACATGAGAAAGTTTCAGGTAACTGGAGGTCCATGGAAAGGGGAGGGAAAGGTGGTGTGGCTGGACCAGAGGGAGGAGGAAGATGGGGAGAGGTGAGGTCCCAGGATCTCAACAATGCGAGGCTTGTGGCTCATAAGAAGGAGTTTAGCTTAAAAACCATTGGAGGGTTCTAAGTAGAGGAGAGACAGGAACTGGCATATTTTAACAGGATTGCTGTGACTACGATGTTGAAAATACACTGAAGCTGGGCAATTATGGGAGCTCCAGGTGGAAACAGCTGGAATGGTCCAGGTGAGACTTGGTGACACTGTGACAATGGTGGGGAGGGGCTGACGCCTGAAGAGTAGACTCAGAGGCATCATCATAAACTTGGTCTGAGTAATGGAAAGAATGGAGTCATTATTGGTGGAGATAGGGGAGCAGCAGGAGTTCTGAAGCTAAAAGACACCAAGAGTTCAGTTTTGGACATAGTAAGGGTCAAAATTCATAATTTTTTTCTTGTTCTCTGCCATATAAGATTATTCCCTTTCTTAATACACACACACACACACACACACACACACACACACACACCTCTGCTGCTTTCCACCGCCCAGACTTAAACCTTGGGAGTCCTTTGATTCCTGAAGGAATGACTCCCCTGTTGAATGAATCAATTCCAGGAGGTCCAGTGGTAGTGGTTCCATTGTCTTTGAACATGGAGATTTTTAACTCCTAAGGCCAAGTAAGCTAGAGCTTAACACTCAGCAGCAACATTTCCTAGTTGCTTTTTTTTTTTTTTTCATTATTATGACTAGTGGACCAGCAAGTAGACTGGCAACCCACAGAAAGCCAGATGAGCTCTAAGGAAAATGAGAAAATTTTGACCATTGAATCTGGACTGTTTGTGATTCCTTGAAACCTACAGCAGTATTACAAATGGAAGGGATGGAGCATATTTATTGGCAGGGACTCATCAGCTATTATTGCAAGAGAATATCATTTAAAGTCCAATTCTTTCTTTATTCATCTAATCAATCACTCAGTCAACACACTCTTTTGGAGAACTTACTAAGTGGCAGGCACTGGGAAGCAAAAATGAACGTCACAGTCAGATCTTTCAAAGAGCTTAGCCAGTAGGAGAGAAAGATACAGCTGAACATTATTATACTGTATGTCAGAGGGACATGGAATTGTGATGGTGGCAGAAGGACAAGAAGGACAGTTCTGTCTGGGCTGAGAGAGGAAGTGATGTTTGAACCGAGTGTTAAAGACAGAGGAACCATACCCCCAGCAGGCTGAGGGAAAGGGAAGCTAGGGAGAGCGCATCTCTCACAGATGGGATGCCTTGAATAGGTAGTGAAGGTGTGAGCCATTCATAAGCCCAACAGCTAGTCCACAGAAATATGTGGCATAAGGGGCAATAGGGAAAAGGGTGAGAGATGAGGCTGGCTCTCAGAGGGCCTGGTTGGAAAGCAGTTTGGGCTCATGTATGTGCAAAGGGGGACCATTTAGAAGGGAATGGCATGATAAGATTTGCTTTTTAGAGAAATTGCTCTAGGGAGGAAACAAGGGTGCCTAGGTACTGCAGGATACCTAAATATGTACAAGACCTTTAGGCTTTCAGGAATGATTACACAGATCCTAAAGTGAAACAATAACAGTGTGGGGTTTTTCTTTCTATACACCGTAGGCTAATTCAGACAGTTCTCCCTACCAAATTGACCCACATGGACAGTTACAGAGTTGCATTGCCTAATAGTATTTGTCTGTTTTCACTGTCACTAAGCCAAAGTTGAATAAAGATTTTTTTTACGTTTTGTGGATACCCTAAGTAAAGTAAATATGAAAGACAAAAATATTTTAAAAGCCCAGTCTATCAGAACGCTTTTTAGATTCTGGAAGCTACTCGATACAACTTATCTACTTCATTGCCTAAATTTATTTCAAGGAATTTATATTTAGAAAACGTTTATATTATTAATGAAAACGGAAATAAAGGGAAATTCAAGTTGTCAGTATCATGTGTATATTTGCGGTGTAGAAAAGTCATTAAGAGGTCTTTGTGTTAGAATAACTGTTTTGGAAAATAACAGGTAAATGCATATATCATGGCATTTAAAAAATAAACTTCATTTAAAGTCCAATGAAGATTTTAAATGTCAGAAACTTTGCTAAAAATAGTAATAAAATGTCAATAATTGTTACAAAGTAGGTGCGAACAAAGAAGCAAAGCTGTTGAAACTCATGAGACCTTCCTGAGTCCCTGAATGTTCTCACAAACAAAGCGCCCCCCCCCCACAAAGGCACAGGCTGTGGACTTTGCCCTCAGTGGGCCCCCACCCACCAGCGGTGGGATTCAGATAATTATGTGAAAAGTTGTTACTCTGGAGAAGTGAGAAACTAACTTAGTCATTGAGTATCTTTTTTTTATTATTATTAGCACTGAAACTAACTTGTTCTTCCAACTATTATATCCTAAACCTTTTGAAACAAGATCCCTAACCCCTTACCAAGGTACAAATGTTTGTAAAATCCTCAGGCATCTTACAGCCCGTTTTTACAGCCTTCTATTAAAAAATCAAAAATGAAAACAAACAAACAGACAAACAAACAAAAAACCCACTTATGACAAAAGACCCAGCGGCCTTGCACCATTGTTTGATCTCTGATAAGCTGGTGTTTCCATCGCTACACTGTTTGCCTGAGAATGAATTCCAAGCCAATGAGGTCCTTCCATAGTGGCCTCATTCTGCTTTGACAAGAATTCTGAGAAGGTTTACAGATTGGAAGAGGAAGGAGGGACTCCGGGCCGGCAGGCCTTGATGCTGCCTGTCACCGCAGACCATGACAGGCTATCCGATCTAACACTTCCTGCCTCCGCCCTTCTCTGCTCACACAAGGCAGAGTTTAGGAGACATTGGAGTTGAGGAAGCAGCTGAGAAAAAATTCTCTTATTCACCTACCTCACGTGAAGTTAAATCTTTTCAAAAGAACGTATCCATCATTCAGACACAGAGCTGAAGAACGATGAAGTTTTCAGAGTACATTATAAACGCCATCAAGATTATCAAAACAAATTAAGTGCTTTTGAAGCATTTTTCAAAAATCAAGAAAAAATATTAATATTAACAAAAACATTTTGAATGTTAATCCTTTGCTCAACAAACACACGTTGGGTTCTTTATTTAGTTTCTCAATGACTATTCAGTACTCATTTGGAAGAAGGCATGCACGGTCTGAGAGGTGGAGGACTTGTCCAGGGACCTGAAGGGTTCACATGGGGAAATTATGATTCAAATGGAGGTCTTTCTGTGCTCAATATAATATATGGCCTCCTGGCTCTTATGCTAATATTATAGATCTCCTTGGACAAATATTGTTAATACTTTGTAAATGGTTCATGTCACTATATATTCTTGAAAGTGATACAACTGTTTTCATTTTACAATGAATGCAATCTGGAATTTTCACCACTTTAGACTCTTCTATTTAATTATTTAAAATGTGTATGACTCGACCATAAAATTCACAAGGACTAGCCAAAACCCAGAAAGAAAAATAAATGAATTCCATAAAAGCAGTCCAAAATTAGTATTATCTTGTTTTCCTTTAAATTGTATTCCATTGGTTCTAATGGCCAAATAGGATTCAGTTGCCCAAACACACAGAGTGCAGCTCAAAACATTTGAACAGGAAGTAAAGGAGACAGGGTTCCTGCTCCCTAGAAGTTTAAAATCTAAAATATGGGCACATAACCATGCAAGGAGCATAACCATAGATCCCACCCTCACAAGCAGAAAGTGCAGGGAATAATAAATATACCAGCAAGCACATGAAATAAATGACCACTAAGTTTAAAGTTTAACGTCTTCTCTGAGCTTTTCATTTTTGGGGTCATTGTATCAAAAAAGGAGCACTTATCACTGGAAATGGGGAGCATCTAAGAAGAAATGATAGCGAGGGAAGGACTTCTCCCAGTGGAGGGACTGCTGGGGCGAGGGGGGGGGGCCTGGGAACGGCAGAGATGAAAGAGCAAGGCCTGTTTGGTAGAACAAGATGCAGCGAATGCTGAGGAGATAGGTTTGGGCAGAGTGAAGGGAGAGTGGAGGAAGGGAAGGGATCCATTACAGGCCCCAGGGATCAGATAAAGAGCCCATGAAAGGGCCTGAGCAGCCTGGCCTACATAGAGGGAGCACAAATGAAAGCACAACAGATTCAAAAGGCTGAGATAACCTGGGGCAGGTGGCGCAAGCGGTGGCCTCACTCCATCGCCAGCATCGCAGGGTCTAAGGTGGGGGAAAGTGGGCCACTGAGAAGGAAGTGGCCCTGGTCAGGTCTGAGAAAAAGTTCTCTTAAGAACTTTTTAAGCTTGTTATTTATGAAGTAAATCCTTCTATCCACATAATGACACCTTCTTCAGATAGAAAGGACAGAATTCAAAGCTATACTATGTCCTTTCCCATTGGTTGCAGGTTTTTAGGCAGTAACTTAGCAGAGCGTAGGACAAAGGTAGGAAATGGAGGGCAGTGTGATTAGGGAGGAAGGGAGGCTAGATTGTAAGGGGATGAGGTTTACTGGTAGAAACTGGAATAAAATAGACTTCCTACTATAGTTTAGTCATCTTACGATGTTCTTGGTAATCTGTGTCCATTCTGATTAATGAAAAAATATTCAAACTTCATCTTCAACACGTCAACATTAACAAACTGTATTTCTTCATAAAACCTTATTGACTCAGTCTGCACAACATCTGTATCTGTTTCCTTATTACTTGGTAGACAATTGCAATACCATCTGCAGTGGTTAGGAGGCAGTAAAGATAAGGGGCCAGACCACCTCAGCTCAAATTTCAGCTCTGCACCTTACTAGCTAGGACATTGGAAAAGTGCTTAATGTCTGTAAGTCTCAATTTCCTCAATTGCTAAAGGGGATAATGACAACATAGATAGCTATAAGATTGTTTTAAGAATTAAATAAAACAACGCACATAGAGCCTTTGATATAGTACTGGCAATCAGCAAATGCTCAAAGAATATTGAAGATGGTAGTTATTTTTCTGTCTTCTTTCTCTCCAGATATATTTCAAAAGTTTCTTAAAAGTAAGTTCAAAGTTTATGCTATATCACACACCCCAGTAAAATTCTAAGCCCTGTCTTCCACAAATGGTGGGCAGTTGAGAAATAAAAAATATTGTGACTGTAACTATAACTAAGTTCATATGTCCCAACCAGATCCAGGCAGAAAATAAATAATTCTGTCCATCATTCATATGGCAGCAGAGTCTCAGTTACATTTTAGACTGAATGGATTATTGGTTTCCGAAAGAAGAGATTTCAAAACCACCATAGATTAGTAAATTTACGAGAACTGGGTCTCTAGTGAGGCTTGCTGAGGTGTGGTGATGTTTGATATTTAGTTATTTATCTCTGATGATTTTTCCTTTCTCTTGTACTTCATTTTAGCAATGGTGCATTTTAGATATTTTTTTATCTGACCACATGACCTGCTAATTAATGCAAGTTTTTTTATCTCAATCAACTCAATTTTTAATGACAGTGTCATAGTTTGAATATACACCATTGGAATCTCACTCTTGGCGCCTAATGAATCCTTCTCTGTGGCCTGCCTGAGACTGTATTAAATCTTTGTGAGCCTGACCACAATGGTTTGGTTCAGTATCCCTCCACCATCGAATACATTAAAACCAAGACAAAGTGCTGTCATACATGGAACAGTTCATAAAATCCAGCCTGTGAAAGACAGTCAGCAATCTGTCCAAGTCACGTCCTAGACTTTTTGTTTTACAGCCCTTCCCAGAATATTGGCTCAATGTTAATAGAGAAACTACATAAAATGCAAAAAGAAAGGGGTCAGTTAGTCTATGGGAGACCAGACCCTAGAATGCTGCCCACACCTCTATGAAACATCAAGTTTGCAAAATCTGCTATTGTCAGCTAGGATCACATGGCTGATAAAAATCAAAGAGCTCCAAAGTATGCAGACTCAGCCCTTCAGGGTTATTGCCAAATAGGCCTATAAAAGGTACTTGCTTTTTGTAGGAACTGCAAATGCAAAGGCACCAAAACCAGTCAGTTGCAAACACATATATTTTTCTTCTAGTCCATGCATTGTTTTGTTACTTTTAATTAAAATGAAATAATTTAAAATGTTATATATAAATAGTTAACCTCATTTGCTTGCTTTTATTTTCAGAATTATCATTTCATATTTTTATTCAGTGTTATGGATATATTTTTGAGGCAAAATCATATAACTTTAGAACTAAAAAAAGTTTTTTTAAACAGATTTCATTTATTCATTTTAGTTAGAGGAGGCAGAAAGAGATAGATAGAGAGAGAGAGAGAGAGAGAGAGAGAGAGAAAGGGGAAGGAGGAGCAGGAAACATCAACTCTAGTTGTTTCCTATATGTGCCTTAACCGGGCAAGCCCAGGGTTTATCCACTGCGCCACCACAGGTCAGGCAAAAAGTTCTTAAATAAAGGAAACTGATGTTCAGAGAATTTAGAATGATCTGCTCAAAGTTTCACAGCCAATGATCGGCAGACCTGGGATTGGGATCCTGTTCTCTCACTTTGAAATGCAGTGTTTCCACGCTGCCAAGCAGCCCAACTTTAAATAGCAGCAGAAGTATTGTGTCCCCATATGTTCCAGACTCTCAAACACCCTAGACATGTATAAACCCCCTTGCCCTTCTTTCAGCCACTTCCTACCTTTATTCTAAATACCTCATGTTCTCTGGTAATCACATGCAATTCAAGCAGTTTGAACACATTTCATCAATACAGCTACGTCATGACTTTGTACACAATTGCTGCATAAAAATGCAGATGTACCAAAGGCAAAAAAAATATTGATAATATGTCATGAACCTCACCCCTTCTTTTCATAAGTACCATTCTCAAAACAAGCCTAACCCCGAAGCAGGATCTGAGTAAGACGTGGAAAGGAAAATCCCGCACAGCAGCGGGGTAGAGAATGCTATGGGTGAACAGAAGGGTTCTAGATTAGAGTCAGGAAGCTTCCTGCAGCAGATGACCCTGAACTAAAGGGCGAGAAAAGGTCAGCCAGAGCAAGGGCTGGGCGGGAAAGAGCACAGTCACAATTACTCATATTCTAACCATGGCTATCAGCCCTTGGGCAAGTTAGACAATCCTCTGAGTTTCAGCATTTATGGAATTATAATGGAGATATCAATAGTAATTGCCCAAAACATTCTGTGAGGTCTCAGTGAACACATAGATGTAATATTCCTGTGAAAACGTCAGGCACAGAGTAGATATTCCATAAATTTTAGGTCTAATGTTGTTGTTGATAGAGCAGTATGTTCAAAGAATCAAAGGTAAAAAGAATGTAGCCTGTTCCTAAATGTTCCAGGAAAAGCAAATAATTCTGACTGGTGGGAGCAAAGTAGATGAGTGTTTTAATTAAACTGAACTGAACTCACATCTCCTAGCTGTGGCGTCGGCAAGAAATTGCACATCGCTGAAACTAATAGAGAAAAATATTCATTGAAACTTGTTTCCCCTTCAAAGGGTTGATGGTGGGTTCATGGCATTCTCCATTAGAAGGCATCCACTAGGGTTGGCAGCCTTAGAAAAGAAGAACTATTTAAGTGCTCAGAGGAAGGTAAGGTAGAACACGGAGCAAGCAGGTGGCACTGGAGAGAGGCTGATGGATTTGGATTGCCCAGAGAGTCCCAGGGCCACTGGCACACAGAAATTTCTCAAGGGCCATCATTTAAGTGATCTGAAGTTGTAGGGCTCAGAAAACTAACTGCAGCATGTAGCCTGCAAATGACCCCACTAGCTGGGATGACCTCCACCTCAGTCCACTCGGTAAGTGAAACTTCCAATCCTGCCTGTGTCACAAGCCAGGGGGGAGCATTTGATGAGAGGGAGCTTTGGTCTATTTGGGGCTTCAAGTCCTGAAATGCCAATAAAGCAGTTTTTTTAAAAAAATGGAACTGATAATTACCTGTGGCTCAGGTGTATCAGTTTATTAACAAGAATTGGTTTCATTTCTAATACAGAGAGAAGTGGGTAGTTTATAAATAAGAGTGAAATGACATTTTCTAGGTGTCACAGAGAACCTCAGGCAAAATTTGACCTAGAAGGCAAACATTTTACCCTCAAAGATCTCAGAGATATGCGGATTGTCCTTTGGCAGAGGGAACAACCAGTCTAAATTGCTTAAATAAGCACCTGCATATATATACATATTATTGCATGCACTGAATGTTGTCTCTTCCTCAAACCAATATGATGAAACCTAATCCTCAAGGTGACAGAATTTAAAGATGGGGACTTTAGGAAGTGATTAGGTCATTGTAGCGCTGGTGGCAAGGCCAGGCTGGTTCCCATTGAATTTGGGCAGATGGCAGAAGAACTGTGGAGCCGGAAAGCATCGGGCCATACCCATTTATTGGAGGCTCGCAAAGACAGGCAAGGGAGCAGGGAAAACTGCACTTCACCGTGGCAAGAGAATGATCTGGGAGAATCACCGCCGAGGGAAAGCACCCACAACTTTACATAGACCACACACATGTGGCACTCCCACACGCCCACTCACCGATCAGGCAAAGTGCTTGCAGCAGGTAAGCCAGCGAGCAATCCTAACACAGCTGTTTTCCCCACAAGCGCTTTAGCCCTCCTTCTGCCGTGTAAAGTCATGGTGAGATGAGGAGCATCTATGATGAAGAAAGAAGGTTCTCACCAAACACCTGCTGGTGCCTTCATCTTGGACTTCCCAGCCTCCAGAAATGTAAGAAATAAATGTTTGCTGTTTAAGCCACCAGTCTATGGTGTTTTTGTTATAGTAGTCCAAACAGATTGAGTCACTACCTGTGTTAGAAGCAGTCAAGCAGAATGTGACTTGCACCTTTGTGAAACTTGCACATGGAAGTCACTTGGATCACTCAGGCATCTGTGGCCAGCAGGCAAAGCTCATCTCCTGAGAGTTTACCTCTGCTCTCAGGCATGTGGGGAATTGAGAAGTAACTTATCCCTCATCTGCTTCCTTGTAGAGTCCTCGTCCTTCCCACATCTCTTACAATATTGTCTGGACTTCCCAACCTGCTTTGTATAAACTTAAATGGACTCCTCTGTTATGCTTATCCTGAGAAAAAAATCTGTCATTGCCGGCCTGCAGGTAGTATACTGAGCCACTTTCATTTAATGTGCAGGATATGTTCACACAGTGATCCAGTGCATTATAGAAAAGACTTTACTAATGACTCCATGGTGCCACAAAATGACAGGCATTCGGTTCCCAAAAACAAATACTGTAAACCAAGAACTTTAATATAGAGGTAGATAGAAAATTAGAAGAGCCAAGTGGCAAGTCCTTGGCACATTTAATCACAAGAGAATGAAAAGGAGCTTTTGGTGCTGTCCTAATTGGTTTTAAATTTTTATTTATGGTCATATTAAGCAGTACGCTGAGAGCTCGAGACATTTATATTATGCTGATATTTCCCTGAAGGCTTTTAGCTGTAAGGAAGTTGGGAATTAGTCCCCTTTCTGAGGAGACGTAGGTGTCTGAGAGCTTCTTAACAGACAGCGTTCTTTCAAACTTGCTGAGCAGAGGAGTTATCAGCAGTTCACAGCTTAACGGCCTCAGGAAGTGTGCTTCAGAATCTCCTCAAGGATTTAATGCATTCAGTCTGCTGGGCCCCACATCCAACATTTCTAATTCAGAGCCTGAGAATCTGCGTTTCTGACACGTTCCCAAGTGCTGCGGATGCTGCTGGCTGGGCACCATACCTTGACAACTACTGGCATAGAAGACACTTGGATCTAAATGTACCAGGTCTTCTGTCATTGGGTAAGGATTAAAAAAATATGGGTCCTCAGGAAGCACCCAAGTCCTTTTATCCCAGTAAGAAGGGAGCACTCCTATGCTCATATTATGCTTTTCCAGTTGTCTATAGATCAGATGATACTTAAGATGAAAAAATATTGAGTGTCTGTTTCTAGTTGCTACCAAGGACTAAGATCGAAAACATACAAAAGGCTGGCCATGTAATTCCATGCTGATGCAAATCCATAATTTTCCCTGCACCACTCAGGAAAATTAGAAAATAATTACATGAATTTCAAGTAAGCCCAGGAATGTTTTTCTCCAATAAGTCCACATCTCAGTATATTTCATTTAAGAATAAGGAAGGAATAAACATCTATAATTTCAGCAAAGAGGCTGTAAAAAAGGAGGTTTTGTTTATGCCTATATTCTTACATCTCTTGATTTTATTTCAGCCTATTGTTTATATCCATAGATTATGATTCTTTTTAAAAGAATTTTTATTATATACAATTATTTCCAGTATACCACACTTTAAGTTGTTCTGTCAGGATAACCTCATTTACAGTTGTTAATCCTCATTACTTGATTTGAGTTAATTTCCTATACTGTTTGTACTGAAATTCATTAATTTTTTTAACCTTTTTTGAGAAATAATTTCAAACATACAAAAACATTGCAAGAATGGTAGAATTGAAGAACTTCCGTATAACCTACACGCATGTTAGCCAATTGTTCACATTTACCACATTCTCTCTCACACACGTGTGTATGTAAAAGATGTACATATATCTAATATTACATTAATTACTCCATATAATATACATATTTTTTCTAAACAATGCAGGAGGAAGTAGCAGAGGTAATGCTTCATTAATCCTCAAAATGTTAGTATGTTTCCTAAAAATGAGGACGCTCTCCTTTATAGGCACAGAGCCTATAACAACCATCAAACTCACAATTTCACTGACTGTTCCAATAATATCCTTTACAAGTTGAGGAGCCAATCAAGGATTATTTGTGCTTAGTTGCCTTGTCCCTTTAGTTCCTTCCAGGTGGACCACATCTTCCGTCTTTCCTTGTGTTTTATGTCATTTGTTCCAGTATGGGTGTTGTTAACTTTTACCACTTGGTTATGATGATGTCTGCCACTTTTTACTTTTTTATTAATAAGTTAGTTGCAAATATTTTGATAGGATATATATGACAATATAAATATTATGATCTTCACCAAACCATCACAAGCTAACCTCCATCAATGATTATTTTTGTCTGAATTGATGATTGTAATTGTACTTGCAAACTAGTAATTTCCTAATTCTATTTTTCTTTCTACTTTGAGGTAGAACTTACCCCTCTGCTCCTTTTATTGATCTATCATCTATCTATTATAAAGATGTTAATAGATAAGCAGTTTCATATTTTATTTAATGAATTACAACCCACTATTTTATTTTGATGCTTAAATTGTCCAGACTTGGCAAGTGAGAAATAGCTGGAGGTGGTTTATGCATCATCATTTTAACACTTTCTTACTATCTGGCTCAATAAGATATTCTAGACGCATCTTGAATTTTCTTTGCTCAAACCCTGGATTCGGCCATTTCTCTAAGTCCTGGTTCTTTTTAGCAAACCAAAATCTGGACACAGGTATGTTCATTGATATATATTGGTGTCATCGACTGAATGTCAGTGCCCCCCCATTCATATGTTAAAGCTCTAACTCCCTGAATGGCTGTATTTGGAGATAGGTAACTAAGATTAAACAAGTTTATAAGAGTGGGGCCGATACAACTTGATTAGTGCACTCTTTAATGTTCTTTCTCTTTCTCCATATACATGTACCAGGGAAGGTCATGTAAGGACATATTGAGAAAATAGCTGTCTGCAAGCGAGGAAGAGATCACCAGATCCAACCCTACCAGTATCCTGATCTCAGATTTGCAACCTTCAGAACTCTTGAGAAAATAAACTTCTGTTGTTTAAGACACTCAGTCTCTGGTATTTTCTTATGGCAGCCCAAACAAACCAATACAATTGGAATCTTACCTATGTCTATCTACTTTTATCTATATCAAAGAAAACAAGTCATGCATTTCCATCAATACCACAAATTCCAAACCAGTATTTCTCCTGACCGTCTCCATTTTTATATCTATAGCATTAATTTCAAACAGTGAGAAGTCTGGCTCCCATCATCCTCCATATATTTAGTAATTTTCTCAATCCTCTGTCTGTTACCAATTCCCCAACCATGTGGGGTAAGTCCTCATTGCTGGTTATGGTCTAGTGCAGGGGTCGGGAAACTTTTTGGCTGAGAGAGCCATGAACACCACATATTTTAAAATGTAATTCCATAAAAGCTATACAACAACCCGTGTACCTTACGCATTATCCAATAAAAATTTGGTGTCCTGGAGGACAGCTGTGATTGGCTCCAGCCACCTGCAACCATGAACATGAGCGGTAGGAAATAAATGGATTGTAATACATGAGAATGTTTTATATTTTTAACGTTATTATTTTTTTTATTAAAAATTTTTCTGTGAGCCAGATGCAGCCATCAAAAGAGCCACATCTGGCTCGCGAGCCATAGGTTCCCGACCCCTGGTCTAGTGGATTACCTTCTTATCCCTAGTCTAGCCAACCATGTCAGCTGACTCCTCAGCTCCAGAAGGAGCCTTATTTAAGATTTACCATTTTAAATTTAAAAAATTAAAAGAATTTGACTAGATTTACACTTTAAGTTTATTTTAATTTTTAAATCCTCCCTACTTAGTATATACACAAATTTTAGTAGTCATGACTTTTGTCCAATAGTAAAAGAATTCATTATTATATATTTTTTATTTTGAGAAATTGTGCTAATAAGATCAGACTGAGGAAATGGCAGTGATGATGGGAAATATATTGGAAAGATGCTTAATGTCTTGTAAAATATTTATGTTTAATAGTTATTGAACACTGATTTTTAAAAATTAGGCAAAAACTAAAAACAAGCTTAAATATATAAAAATAGAAAAGTATCCATCATTGAAATAGTAGCAAACAGTGAAAGAAATGGTGGATCAAGTGATGAAAAAGTAACAATGCCTTCTTTCAAGGCAGTTACCAAAACTCTCTTCCCATGCACAGAAAAATTACGCCTTCTTGTTAACAGTGGAGCAATTGTGAATTCTGATAAAATCTTACTTTGAACAAGTGGTATATTAGGTCAACAGGGCTACAGAAAACCCATTTCACACAAAACAATGATATATTTAGTCTATTCTATGTACCTGAGAGTATTTGGTAATAAGATATTGTGAATTTAAACCCCATGTGCTTAGACAAGTTGGACTTGTCCTAATGATCATTTTGTCCATCTCCAAGATTTTCTATGCCGTATATGAAAGTGAACATGTAAATGCAGACTGCCATGTCTGGGTATGGTCCCATGATCGAAAATGCGTAATGTAAGTATATATACTATTATTTAGTTTGGCGTTCTAACCAAACTTCAGTTTCTCTTTAAATATTTGGCCCCATGTGAATCAAATCACTTAACCTACTTTTGAGAAACACTGTATATATTTTTTTAAAATCCTTCTCAGAGAGATAAGATATTCTCAAAAGCATATAATTTGAAAATGTATGTGTATGACAATAAAATTGTGTAATTAAAATGTGTGGGTTACATGAAGAATAAGGTCTAACAAATGAATCCAGACAATGGTAAGCCCTTGAGTTCACAGTCTAGTTGGGAAATTAAGAAATAGACACAAACTAGGAAATGAGCTATAGGATGAAGCATCAGTTGGTGGTGAACTGAAGTGCTATAGGCATTGAGAGAATTATGATGTGGAGGGGTAATTTCTGGGGGACAGGGACTAAAGTTTCAAACTGGCTGGGATATGAGGATTTAGGCTTAGGAGGAGAGAGGGCTGCAGGGGCCAAAGCAAAGCTCTAGAAACGAGTATGAGACGCTGTCAGCACAGAGATTTTTGTTGGGGAATCTGGAGAAAAAAAAGAGCAAAAAGTTCATGAAACTGAAAACCCACTTCACTGATTTTTAGAAACGTGTTTTACATATAATTCATCAAATGATCAAATAGGAAAGTGTATTTTAAAATATAAAGTCCTGCAGTAGTTCCCAACCATTTAATAACCAGGAATCTATTTTATTATCTCTTTTGTGAATTTCTGTAATGTCAAGGTTTATCATAATTCTCATCTACATAAAAGTAATGTTATCATTTGAAAGTGAATTTTTAAAAATTCTGTAAAAGCAATGAATTTTGACAGTTTAATGTAGGCAGCTTTATCGTGGTACAAACTCCAATTTTACTGAGCTTTGAAATTTTAAAATGTTTGAGGGATCTTATTTCTCTTGTGCTCTAAGAAATTAGGAACATTTGATCTACTTTAATACCTGCATATTATAGAAAAAGAAAGAAAGAGCCCCAGAGAGGTTCAGTCACTCATCCAAGGTCATAGTCATTGATGACAGGCCCAGAACTCGACTGGACATTAATCCAGAACCCTTGTCTTCCTCTTCCTTATTAGCTGAGAGCTTCATTATATTCAAACTTGTAATTATTTTGCATGAATTCTTCCCACCAAAAGATCTTAAGCTCTTTGAGAAAAGGGAATGTGATCTACTTTTTTTTATATATAATAATAGTAATATGTATGCATTATCCCTAAACAAGAGTCGGTACTAACAGCTTTATAGACATTGCTCATTTAATCCTAATAATTCTACAAGATGGATATTATCAGTCTTACTTCGCAGAACCTGAGCTTTATGAAGGTTAAATAATCTGCCTAAAATCACATAGCTAGCAAAGAATAGTACATAGGTTCAACCCTGGGTCTGGAGTTTTCCAAAACCTTTGTTCTGTCCTCTCAGCTAAGATGCCTCTGAAGATTGTCACTGAAAAATATGTACATTCCCTAACTTTGCCAGAGGGCTGAGTCTGATGATTTTCTTTGAGGTCCCTTACAATGCCTGGTGGTTAGAAAGACATAATAAAAAAGGAGGAGGAGGAAGAGAAGAAGAAGAAGAGGGCATTTGTTTTCTGAAATCAATAAAGTAGCACAAATATAATAACTTTACCAAAGGAACCAGTGGAAGTCTTCTCTTTTAATTACAATAGAGTTGCAAACATTAGAGAACCTTCCCATTGCATTCTTTTATTGTTCATATTTTATTGATCTTGTCTTTTTACCGGCAATTTTTCTAGTAGCAACAATCTACCTAATTACCTGGAATGCTTCTGTTCATCTGCAAAGTCTAAGGGGAAATACTGGGCAACTTTAATGTAAATATGTTGCTTCTTTTGAGGTTTTGAATGGTCACCAGTGAGAAACAAGGGGGCCCAAGCTGTAGCCCGAAGAGCTACAAGGAGAGTAAATTATCTTGCAGGGAAGCCTGCCTCTTACTCTTAAGCAGCTGTGTAACCTTAGTTGTCACTGAAATGTTAGCAGAAGTCAGGCTTGAGAGAGGGGATGACACCAAAACTGTGTGGGAAGGAAAGTAAACCATTTGCAAATGCAGTATTTTTTGGCCAGAGGAACGCCAACTGAGAAATAAATGGTGCCCCCGTGTATTTAATTGAATGCAGGGAATTTAATCCTGAGACATCTTGAGCTGGAGCTCACTCTCCTGTTTCCTGTCGGATTTGGCAGTGGCCCATTCTATTATTGAGAGGTGGCCTGAGAGGGGCAGTGCTGCGGGGAGAGGGACCCTTGGCCCTCACTTTCTGAAGTTGCCATCGGCACGAGAGAGGCCAGACCCGCAGTTCCACAAGCCAGTCACTGGCGCATCCTCTACGGCAGGCTTTGCACTTTCCCCTTTTGTTTTAAACATTTGCTTTAGATATGCTATACTGTGCAGTGGTTTTAACCCCAACTATGCATTAAAATCACTCTTCTCTGTATTGTTGGACATTTTTAACCACATGAGTTTGTTATTTTAAAAAAGTTACTCCATGGCTCAGAAATTTTAATTTAATTGGTCTGGCATGAAGCCTGAGCACCACGGATTTGAAGTTCCCTAGTTGATCCCAGTGTGCGCCCTAATATGATTCTCAACTTGGGACCCCGGGGCTCCTCTAACACGGCTGTGACTCTCTCAAAGAGCCTAAGGGCAGTCCCATAACTCACCCATGGTAAACTTCCGGATTACTGCTGGTTCTCTTTGCTCTTGGCTGAGCTAAATCAACACCCTGTGGTAACAAGCTTACCATTTTCTGATGAGAAACTGATAAACAGTTTCTAATAATAAAATGGAAAATTATTAGTTCATAAATCCAGTTTTTAAATAAATGAAATCTAAACAGTGGATCATGGAGAAAATACTGAAAGTAAAATGACTTTTCCCACTGAAAAGGTTAGGATGCAATCTGATCAGATTATCTTTTAAATTGGTATAAAATTAGTCTTCAAACACACAACAAAAATAAATGAAAGGCATACTAGAAAGACACAGGTGGCAGGGGCAGCCATTTAGGGAGTTTTCTATTTGTCCTCCATAATTAATTTACACTGGAGACATGCAGAGGATGAAGTGGGAGATCTTTGTCTCTGGAACTCACTTGCATTCTCTTGCTGTAGGCAGGAGCACAGTATCTCCCCATCAGCCCATCTTGCTTCTGTCAATACCATTAGGACCAGACCCTTCAAGACCCGTCTGAGAAAAATCGCAGAGGGAAGTACTAGAGATTATTTCTATTGTCTACCAAGTTGGTCTCTTGCTATCATCCGGAAATGTTTAACATAAGTGAATCTTTAATTAACTTCAAAAAGTGCCTGTGCTTGGTCTATGGTATGTAAACATGGCAGGACAAAAGTCACTAATGTTTGGCAAAGGGAATTTTCAAAACATCAATTAGAAAGAGTTGGTATGCCCGATGAACACCCACCTTGACAGTAGGAAAGAAATTAGTGCTAATTATGAGTATCCCTCTTACTTCACCAAGCATTTGTTCATGATTATACACTTGGGAGGTGAAATCAAGCACACTCTTTTTTTTTTGCTATATTTTATTTATTCATAAATTCAGTAAATGTTTAAAGAAAATATACCATATGTCAGACACTGCTCCAGGCACAAGAAATAGAGAAGTGAGCAAAAGAAATAAAACTTCTTATTCTTGTGAAGCTTAGGTCCTAAAGGGACTGCAGAGTTCAAAAGTCACTAGTCCAGAAGAAAGCATGACAAAAGCAGCTGTCACTTGAAACTCTGTATTAAAATATTTTCAATTCAGACTTCTAAAAGTAAGGTATTCCTCTTATCCCCTTACAAGAATATTTTTAATTCACAGCTTCCCCTTATGTGAATTAAATCAAAACCTAATTAAAAGAGAAAAACATAATTTTATGTGCTATGTTCCCTATCCCTGACAGCTTACAATTCAGCATTTACTAGACAGGAGCTTGGGTCAGTCAAGTAGAGCTTGCTCCTTTAGAGATGATAAGGGAGACAAAGCCCTGTGTTTATGAACTTGGAGGTGAGAAGAGAAAGAAAAGCAATCTTAGGAAATCTGAAAAGGAGTTTGGAGACCAGTAAAGTAATTTAGAGAACATTGACATTCAAATCAGATACTTCCATGTAATAAATATTTGTTGAATATTTCGTGGGCAGCTAGATTCCACAGATAAGGTGACATTGTGTTTCTTTAGACGTTAGCACTTTGTATGTACAATCATACTGTATAGGATACATTTCAGCTCTCATTTCCAACTGGTAATCCCTTGAAAAAAAATCGTATAATGTGTCTATGGTTGAGTGTAAAATTATCTTGGGTAGCGTTTCGGTGACAGTATTGAGGCAAATGCTAATTGTGCCACCTTCTTGGCTTGAGTGTTTTTCAAGGAACAGTTATAAAGCCTTTAAGGCAGAGAGAGTGGTTGAGAGTCACAAAGTATTCTAGCAGCTGAAACCCTACTCTTCCGATAAGAGTTACCTTGCCTAAAATACAGTGAATGGCAGCCTTAGGACAAAGAATTAATGTGAAGAGGTGCAACCAACATGTCATCTAAAAGCCCTACACCATTGCCACATTGTTCTGAGTATTTATAAAAAGTATTTTTCTAGGAAGTACAGATTTTTCAAGAAAAGTTAAATGCTTACTCTATAATAAAGTTTTCATCAAGAGTTGTTAAGAGATTGAGAATGCTTTTCTTTTCAAACAAGCCTTCCTACATTTAAATTTTTAGTTTAAAGTGAAGAAAAAAATATATATGTTTTGATGTTATAGGAACTGATGTTGTACAAATAATAAAATTTTTTAGTCAAATAATAACAGAGGCTTACAAATTTGGCATAAAAACAGAGAAATCACATTTTTAAGAGTCTACCCCCAGAAATGTTAAGACAAAGGTTGCAATACAGTATACCTGGATACTTGAAAGTACTTAATCTCACTGTTCACATGTTAATTTAGCAAACAAATATCTATGCTAGCTGTCCTGCAGAACAGAAAATTTACAGGAAATAATCACCAACATAGATTTATTTAAAAGTAGTGTTGATGATGGTAAAGCATGAACAGAATGATTGCCAGAGAAATAACAGGACACCAAATATTGCATGGGACATACTTTTACTGAAAATATTTTGGCTGTTTATCTGAAATTGAAACGTAATTGGACATTCTGTATCTTTATTTGCTAAATCCAGCAACCTCTAAAAAAGTACATTCAGATTAAAAAATAATAAAACCCTAAAAATATTAAACATTTGAAGGAAATGTTCAACTAGAATCTCTCCTTAAATTTCTCTCAAGGCAGTATGGACTAAATCCCTCCATATACCCCACCCCCCACACGCACACTCATACGTTGAAACTCTAATCTCCAATGTGACTATATTTAAAGATGAGGCTTTTAGGAGATAAGTAATGTTAAATTAAGTCATAGGAGCAGGGGTCCTGCCTGAACCAGCAGTGGGTCAGTGGATAGAGCGTTGGACTGGGATATGGAGGACCCAGGTTTGAAACCCCAAGGTCACCAACTTGAGCGTGGGATCATCTGGTTTGAGCAAGGCTCACCAGCTTGAGTCCAAGGTCACTGGCTCAAGCAAGGGGTCACTTGGTCTGCTGTAGCCCCCGGTCAAGGCACATATGAGAAAGCAATCAATGAACAACTAAGGTGCCACAACGAAGAATTGATGCTTCTCATCTCTCTCCCTTCCTGTCTGTCAGCCCCTCTCTCTGTCTCTGTCACACACAAAAAAGAGTGGGGGTCCTAATAAGGTAGAACCGGAGAAAGAGAGAGGTCTCTTTCCAAGCACAAATACTGAGGAAAGGTTATGTGAGCATTTAATAAGAAGATGTTCATCTGCAAGCCAGATAGAGAGCCCACACCAGAACCCAACCATGCTGGAACCCTGATCTCAGACTTCCAGCCTCCAGACTGTGCAAATAAATTTCTGTTGTCCAAGCCACCCAGTCTATGGTATTTTGTTATGACAGGCTAAAATGACTAAGACACAAGGCCCACTGCACTCCCTCTTCGTAATAGTCATTACAATCATAATTACAGTAATTTCAGGATATTCTTTCCTGGCAGATCATAATCGCCACGATGGCGGGGAGGACAGTGAGAGGCCTGGTTTGCCTCTTGCTGTATGCTTAGCTGATTGCACAGCGCCTCTGGCTTATAACAGAGGCTAAGTAAATGTCTGTTAACTAAATGAACACTGAATGAGATAAGTGATTAGAAGGGTGGACAAAAAGAGTCTGTTCACTGCAGTGTTATTTATAGTAGTAATAAAACATTAAGAAAACTTTAAATGTCCAAAAATTCAGGAACATTTAAATAAAGAAATAATAGTGCAATCATATGACAATATATGATTGTAGTCACTAAAAGCATCTTACAAATAATTATTTTTAATGTAATGATAAAATTCACACAAAATCATGTAAAGTAAAAAATAAGATACATACGTATCTATATATATACACACACACAAAGAGAGAATCATTTAGGAGTAAATGCAATTGTTAATAGTGGTTTTCTTTAGATAGCAGGATTGGAGTAATTTTTCCTTAATGTTTTTCTTCCCAAATTTGCTACAAGAATCATAGGTGGGTTTTAATTGAAAAAAAAAAAGTAGCAATAATTTGGTATGAATTATATGGATTGGAAAGATGAACTCTGCAAAAGTTTTATAGCAAAGAAAACAAAACTAAGTTGGTCTAAGTCATTATTACTGCAGGACTCAGAAAAAACATGTAGACTCCATTGGAGAAATACCTCAGTATGGAGATTAAACTAAGTAACACCATGAAGAAAGCCTTGAACACATGCAGTAACTTCCATTCCTGAAGTCTAACTCTCCCAAAGTCCTTCTCTCAGCATCACATGTACACATTAGAACCTACTTTGTTCTTGAGTTTACTCACAACCCCTTTACCCTTCCACTAAACAATTCTCTCCTACTTCATCTGTGCTTCAAAAGAATAATTCATAGATTCTGTGGTCTGAGAGGGACTTGTCCAAGGATTAAATCCTGATACTACCCTAAAACTTAGGGAGATTCTGATTTTACTGCAAAAAATTTGGAGAGAATCAAGAGATATGAGAGCTATTGATGAACTTACATTGTATCATAAATTAATATTATTTAAAATACATTGATTAATAAAAGACCTAGAAATATATTTATATTTAATGGAACATAAAGATTTATTAATATAGGGAAAAATGTATTCTGCAATAGAAATAATTTGCACCTTAGTTTTGTGTGTACTTTGTTCTGTTTTGTTTTGGGAGTTACTGTTTTGTAGGCACTTTACTCTTTCAGTCCCCAAAAGATAAAGTGCTATTCACATGCAGTATATTTTTACTTCATTAATTATTTTCTTGATTTATTAGTACTGGTGAGAGCTGAACTCAACAAGTATTTATTGAACACCTATTGTGTGAAAGGCACTGTCCTAGGTTTGGAGGAGACAAAGATAAATGGAGACGACTCTCTCTAGCTACTTAGGAAAAGTCTTTGCCCTAGCAGGACATGTAAACAGAAAATGTCACCATAGGTAAAGACTGAGACAAAGCCATGTAGAAGGGGCTGGGGCAGAAAGGAAAGAACCTGTAGTGGATGCTTTTGCTGCCCTGTCAAGATTTCCTTCTCAGCTTGGTATACCCAATGCAACACTGCTATGAATGTTAGCTGCTAAAGGCACATAGTGGCTCCCTTCTCTAAAGAATTTCCTTTGACAAAATGCATCTTTCTCTCCTGGGTGAGAGTGTACCAGCATTGTTGGGAAGCTCAGTGGTGGTTGTCTTCTGTAAATTAAGATTAACAGTAAGAGATTCTGTTATCGAACTATGCTTCCTAAGAGCAATGAGGATGAGAGCATCTCAGAATAGCACAGGCCTGATGGCGGCATTTGGACTTCAAAAGCAAGGTGGGCATGATTATCAAAAAGTACAGTAGATTGATTAGCAGGCTCTGCTAACTAGGAATTTATGGAGCTAGCTAATAAAACATAGTGTTTCTAGGATTAGATTTATGGTAAACAATGAGTCTTGCTTAATATCTATAACTAATGAAAATATATGAACAGATGAGCTGAAGACTAAGGGTAGTCACCTCAATAGAAAAATCATGATCCTTTTTTCAGTTTATAGACTTGAGCCAGTTCTCAGACTATAATCTACTGCTTGAAGTAGTGGCCAAGTTTCTATGAGGAAGGATCTCACAAACCATGGAAAGTTTAAATAATAATGATTTCTCTGGTCTTTCTACAAAGGGTTCAATGACCATTTACTCAGATAAACATACACTGAGGAAAGTGGGCTGTTGAATCAGAGATCTTAGTTGACTGTGATACCTAAGGACCCAAAGTACCATTATGGATACTCCATTAGAGATGAACTGTACGTGGGCCAGCAGTTCTAGCCCACGTTCATCTCAAAGTGGGTCAGTCCACTAGATCCATGAACCCACCCTGTGGCTATTTCCTTACTAGCTAAATTTATAATCAGAATAGGTGTACTTAACATTTGGAAGAAACATCACACTGACTAATAAAGAAATAGCTGTTATAGGTAAGAAAAATCAAGTAAATATCCCTGACATTTCCAAGATAATACATAAAAAATTATAATATCCCATATGGAAAGGCAGGTATTGGTACCACCTTCAAGGACTTAAGGGTTGAATAGATCATGCTCTCCATCAGCACCATTTAATTCACCAGGCATGAAGCGACTGTGGACAGAATGACTCAGCCATTGATATCGGTTGGCCTCTAAACACCACCTCCTCAGCTAACCAGATCTTGAAAAATCTGTTCTTAGATGGAGTGAATTTCATGAGAAACAACTGGATATGAGTGGTACAAGGGATAGAGTGTCATAGATATTGTTGGTACCCTGCCAAAATCCCTTTTTTCCAAACCAGTGCACTCAACCCACAACTACTGTGATTTTGTCTGCTAATGGCTCACAGCTGCTCCCTTACCTGGAAAGTTGCCCTTGACCAAAGGAGAATTACCTCTCCTGAGAGGTAATGCAACCCCTCCCACTAACAGGAGCAACCTACAGTCAGTGATATTGATGCAGAATATACTTCATGCTCAAGAGCTCTCCATGGATGCAGGTTGAAGACAGCTCCAACTGTGATTATGTTTTGTTTACCTTTTTCCCTGTCCTATCCTGCTTCCTTCATTCACTTACCCTTGAGAGAATACCCTCAGAAAATCATGTACAATAAAATTCTTGTCTCAGGCTTTGTTGCTAGGGAACATGACCCAAGATAGAACCTTAACTAGTTTTGGTTGCCAAGAACATTTCAGAAGAGACAGTGCCTGATACAAGATTTGAAATATTAAAGAGTGAAATAAAAGTTAAAGATGCATATTAGTTAATGTCTTGGTTTTAATAATCTGTGGTTAAGTTTCTTCTTTTGAGAAAGAGACTTTTTAAAGATAATCAAGTTCCAACTAGTACTTGTAATGGTAAATCTGAAATTTATTTTTCAGTTAATTGCAATGAAATCCATTTTGTGGCATCATCACTCATGGGGGCATCAAAAGAAACAGGGTCACTTCTTCTCCTACCCTTTTATTTTAATTTTTTTTTTTATTTTAATTTTTTTTTTTTTTCCTTCTGAAGCTGGAAACGGGGAGAGACAGTCAGACAGACTCCCGCATGCGCCCGACCGGGATCCACCCGGCACGCCCACCGGGGCGACGCTCTGCCCACCAGGGGGCGATGCTCTGCCCCTCCGGGGTGTCGCTCTGCGGCGACCAGAGCCACTCTAGCGCCTGGGGCAGAGGCCAAGGAGCCACCCCAGCGCCCGGGCCATCTTTGCTCCAACGGAGCCTTGGCTGCGCGAGGGGAAGAGAGAGACAGAGAGGAAGGAGGGGGTGGGGGGTGGAGAAGCAAATGGGCGCTTCTCCTGTGTGCCCTGGCCGGGAATTGAACCCAGGTCCCCCGCACACCAGGCCGACGCTCTACCGCTGAGCCAACCGGCCAGGGCCTGTCTCCTACCCTTTTAGCACTTACACTCTAAGGTTGTATCTAAGTCCTCCTCAGTTTGTCTGAGAAGAAGAGTGCAGGATGTGTTTCTGGGCAAAGAAGAGAGAAAAACAGTGGCTTTCGGCGGGAAGGGCAATGGTAGTTTTCCCAAGAATAGGCAACAAGTGAATGTACTGTTTATAGAGAATTTAAAACAATGACAAAACCCAGCTAAAAGTCAGTGTACTTTTTGTTATCACCATGCACTCATAAACCTAACCAATGGTAATGTTAATACCTACTTTAACCACCAAAGGGAATCCAATGTGATCCCACTTTGGGAATCTCTGGACAATCAGGCTTAGTCCTTCTCCAAGGCTGGCGGGTGGCAGGGGGTGGGTCACATCAGCTTCCATAAAACTTTAGGAGTGGTTGGAAGGGGAAGTTAAGAACAACTTGTCCTAGTCCTGGCCGATTGGCTCAGTTGTAGAATGTCAGCACAGCATGTGGAAGTCCCAGGTTTGATTCCTGATCAGGACACACAAAAGAAGTACGCATCTACTTCTCTACCCTATCCCTCTTGCTTCTCTCTCTCTCTCTCTCTCTCTCTCTCCCTCTCTCTCTCTCTTCTCCTCTCCTGCAGCTATGGCTCAATTGGAAGAAGCTGGCCCTGGGCACTGAGGATGGCTCCATGGCCTCTGCCTCAGGCACTAAAAAATGGCTCTGGTTACAACAGAGCAGTGGAGCAGCAGCCCCAGATGGGCAGAGCGTCACCACCTATTAGGCTTGTTGGATGGATCCCGGTCAGGGCATATGCAGGAGTCAGTCTGTCTGCCTCCCCTCCTCTTACTGAAAATAAAATAAAAATTTTTTTAAAAAAGAATAATTTGTCCTAAAGAGTCTCCATTTCTGAGTCTCCCGAGGAAAGCTTGGTCATTTAGTTATGATCAGATTCTTGCTTTTGTGTGGGGCTAAGGAAGAGGAAGGGGCAGGTGGATTGAGCCAGCTTAAAATAAATTTGTCTCATTATAAGCTTATATATTTTATCTAGAGTCAGGATACTTTGGGGAAAGTAGAAGAGACTAAATGAAAAGGGAGGGCAAAATCAAACACTTTCTCCAAGTCAAAGGAGTTTGACTTCTGTGGGCTCTGAGAGAAGTGTTGATCTCTTAACCTGTGCTGGCAAAGATTTAAAGTCACTTATTCTGGCAGGGGAAGTCAAAAGACCAACTGTTCATTCCTAGGGATTTGAAAGTAGTAACTTGCTTGGATTTTGTCAGTAAAAAGAGATAATTAAGGTTCTAAAGAACTGTAGACTTCTTCCTATTCGGCAAGCTTACAAAACAAAGCTATGAGTTTTCAAACCTTTACAAGTTATCTGAGAAATTAACATTCTCCCATCTACATTAGTCAACAGATTGAAAGAAGAATGAAGAATTACCAAATGAAGAATGACCTAATGAAGAATGATCAAATGCATTACCTTTCCAACCTTGAATTTTATCATGCTCTAACTTGGTACAGTATTGTACTGAAATGAAGGGTTATCTTTTATGTGTTGGGTAAATTTTTCATATATGGATCTCTGACCTCTAGAAAATTCCTTCCTAGTGACTTTGGGAGGCAGACATTGAGGAATAGAAATAGTTGAAACAAAAGTTGTCTCTTTGGTGCAGTCAAGACATTAATTTGTCCTCATAGATTTCCCCAGAACTAGAATTTTCCTTTCCTAATATACTATTAAGAACAAATTTTCTGAAATAATGTTTAAAAAGATATTCTCTCTTCTCATACCTTACACCAAAAATTCTCTAAAAGTATCAAATTTTTATCTCAATGCCTGTCCACCCTTATTCTTAGACCATAAGGGATTCTTAGGACATCAAGCATTATACCTTATATGAGTATATACAGTGTGTCCGTAAAGTCATGGTGCACTTTTGACCGGTCACAGGAAAGCAACAAAAGACAATAGAAATGTGAAATCTGCACCAAATAAAAGGAAAACTCCCAGTTTTATACCTATTCAGTGCAGTTTGATGTGGGCTCATGCACAGATTTTTTAGGGCTCCTTAGGTAGCTATCCCATATAGCTTCTACAGACTCGTCACTGACTGATGGCCTACCAGAACCGGGTTTCTCCACCAAACTGCCAGTTTCCTTCAGCTGCTTATCCCACCGAGTAATGTTACTCCTATGTGGTGGTGCTTCGTTATAAACGTGCCGATATTCACGTTGCACTTTGGTCATGGATTGGAATTTAGCGAGCCACAGAACACACTGAACTTTCCTCTGTACCATCCACATCTCAACTGGCATGGCTGTGGGCTGCTCCGCTGTATACACGATGTTACGTCATCATCTGTGCATGTGCACATGCTGCCACATCATCCTACAGAAACTGGCAGGGTTTTCCTTTCATTTGGTGCAGATTTCACATTTCTGTCATCTTTTGTTGCTTTCCTGTGACCGGTCAAAAGTGCACCATGACTTTATGGACACACTGTATTTCACTAATAACATATTTAAAACAGAATTCAATCTAATTACTCAAAGAGCAAGTTGTCAGTCTACATGTGATTTAGGAAAACAGAATATAGCCACACAAAAGTGAAAGAGACACACGAGGCCAAAATGAAAACCAAGCATTATTTTGGTGTACTTATAACAGGTCATAATAGGAAACTTAACAATAGTTTTCAGTATCAACAGAGTTGTTTTCCAAAAGGATACCAGGGTGTGGTATAAGAGGTTAGACTGGACGTCATCTGAAACCAGGTAGAAATTCTTGTTCTATCACTTTGTAATTCTCTTACTTTGGAAAAATGACAAAAGTTCTCAGCTTCAATAAAATAGAAGTAATCATAATGTTTCTCTTGCAATATTATTATTGATTAAATAATAAAGGGCATGTAAGGTACTCAGCATAGTGTCTGGCACCAACTCAGCTTCCAGGGGTCTCAAACTCAACTCAGCATGTGGGCCGCAGAGCAAGATCACAGCCGTTCAGCGGGCCGTACTAGGTCTACAAAAGGCAACTGTTACGCAACACTTTTCAGTGTCACAAAACGACCAGAAACTGTAGTTCGTGGATTAGTCTACAGGCCGCAAAAAATTGTTTGGCGGGCCGCATGCGGCCCTCGGGCCTCGAGTTTGAGACCTCTGGCTTACACTAAAAGTCGCCTTCCTTCCTTTCCCTCTCTAATCTGTGACGTAGTCAGGTCTGCAGGCCTTCCTTCTCCACTCTCCCTGCTGTCCTTCCTCCAAGCTGCCGGCCAGGTACCCTCTTCTCTTCTCTAGGCTCGCTAGCCTCGTGAATAAAATTTCAGTTACAATCATTATAATGTATTTTGTAATTGAACATAGTTTCTATTAATTAAAATAACGTATTTAAACAAAGCGCCTACTGAAATAACGGATAAGGTTCACAGCTCGTTTTTTGTTTTTTTTCAAATTGTTGTAGTTCCCTCACTTGCCCACTAGGTTCACCGGTGAACGGGTAATTCAAATTTACTTAATTGGACTAACTCAGTGTTCATGTTTATTTTACAGTATTTATCTTTATTTCCAATTATTCTAACCCACAGAAAGCATGCAAGAACCTTAATAAAATGGAGCGTGAAGCTTCAATTTTGACATGAGTTAGTCTGGTGAATAGTGTGTTCTTTTGTCTTGGGCTCAGGGCTTGCTGCAAAGCAGAAGGGGATGGAAAGATCTTGTGCGTGTAAAAGCTGGAGCACAGTGTTAAGTTGATCATTTGGAAGAATCCGAGGTTTCTTTCTTTCTTTTTAAGTCTGTGTTGAGAATAAAACTAGGAAGAATCACTTTACATCCATGGGAAGGATTTACTGGCTTATAAAAATAATAAACCTTTCTTAATACTGGTGCTTTGAACGTGCTGAGCTCCTTTCAGCAGTGGATTCAAAAGCACTTCACTGACAGTCAGCCCAGGACCCTGGGGAGGGAGGCATTATTTCATTTCATAGTTAGGGAAATAGATACAAGGAGTGACTTGCTCAAGAACACAGAGTAAGTCCCAATCAAGCTTATATCTCAAGAACTCAGACCAAATCTAACCTCTAGGCTACTCTTGCCCCCACTCATTTATTTTGCAAAAGGAAAACAATGATTTTGAATGTATACTCAGTGAAGCATAATGAACACATCCCTTTCCACCTGTTTTAACACGTATTTGAAGTTTTGCTTGTTTTTACATTGGCAGGATTTTCAGATGATTAGCTGTGAGTGTCTTTTGTTTAAAGTATCTTATGTAGGGGATGAGAGAAATCGGTGATCAAGGATCTTTCCTTTGCTCAGTCACTAGTTCATGTTCAGTCTAGTTGGGTGGTGACCCATAGGGGCTATTCCAATTGCAAGAGAGATAAATACATTGGGCATCTTAACCTGGTTAGGGGGTGGAGGAGAGTAGCTTCAAAATGAAAAATGACCTGAGTTTAGATCAGGTCATTTGGGCCTATGCAAGAAAGTTCCATTAATACCTATAAACATGGGCAGGAAAGTACAGAAGGGGTTAATCTTAGAAACAGAAAATGATGTCCCTTTCAGAAAAAACAAACAAAAATGTGAGACAAGTCAACTTGAAAAGGGGGCAACTGAGGAAGGTAGAAATTGAGAAAAGTAAATTTGCAAGCAGATTATAGAAGAGGTGTGTAACCTCAGTGGACCAGGAGGATCAAAAGGAATAAGCAACCAGATGATGGTGAGTTGCTGACAAAAACAATTTTGTCCTAGAGAATAAGATGAAATAAAATACATCCTTAGTTTATAAATGGGAATTTGCATGTATTTAATTTATGAGCATAACAGATCAAAAAGTAACTGTAAGTCACTGTTAATGTGAATGTCAGTGTTTAAACTATGAGGACTGCCAGTGGAGCAATAATTAAAGATTATTACTTAAGCAGGGCACTGCGCCAATAAAAGCTTTACCAACACTCCCACCTCACCCCATCCCCAAGTGCATAGAAACTTTTCAAGACAACATGCAGCCTCCATCCCATCTCCACCATCTAAGTGAAGCATCAGCCTCAGCCACTGGCAGGTCGCTGCCTACTTCTCCTCTTCTTCCTTTCGTTTTATAAGATCTGGGAACAGCAAGTGATATTTACTCCTTGGTGTTAATAGAACAATAAAGGACACTAAGGATGTACTCCACTCTGAATGTCGATCACAGCAAGGAAACATTCCCACAGGAATATTTATAATGCTGGTGCTTTTGCTTTTGAACACCCAAGCGATTTTTCTTGTGCATTTTAAGGAATTAAGGGTGGATTGACATTTTGGTTAAAGGAAAAATAAGGCCTACAGAACCAGAAAAGCGCACACGACCCTTGTGAGATATACACATGGTTTTGAGTCTGGGGGAAGAATGGAGAATGCAATTTGATAATGCCTTTACAAAAGCGACTTTGTGACTAAAATGAGTAAAACATGATCTTCTCAAGAAGATCTCACTCACAATTCTATTCAACATTCAGTCTTGTCGTAGGACACCTGTGTCTGTGTTATTAGACAAACTATATGCTTTGGGTTTAAGTTTCCATTTTTTCCAGAAACAAGGAAAACAGCATTGTCTTAAACAGGGTTCCTGTAGCACTTGGGCTTCTCTCTTTCCCATGACCTTCCTTTTGGAGAAAGTTATACATAGAGCCATGGTTCCCATACCTGTTAAATAGTACTTTATGCCTCAGGCATATAAACTTAAAACATTATTCTCCTAGTATTCTTCTTTTATGTAATTAATTTATAGTATTGACTTAATATAAAATAAATCATTGAGCACAACCAGTATTTGAATTTAAAAATAATTTGAAATTAGCCCTCAGCATTTCATTTTTTATTGTACTTTGGGTTGTTTTTTTGTTTGTTTGTTTGTGTTTTTGCACAGTACTTCATTCAAAGTCTTAAGCCCACAAATGGTAAAAGTTTTGTATAGCTATCCTTGTCATTTCAATATACTTTTCAAAACAGTGACTAGAAATAGGAACATTTTATTTCAAAAACTGAATCACCAACAATATGTAAGAGCTGTTCATTTGTTCTTAAAAATACAAAAGCCAGGAAAGGAGCACCCAAGATTTACAGTAAGTATCCCAAACTGCACTGAACAAGGGTGCTTGTCCCTTATTTTTGTACAACTCTGCAGTTATTATGGGAACAAAGCATTTTCTGAGCAGATCCCCAGGCCTGACCTGGCATTTAATCAGGCCCAACATTCATGTAACACTGTCATGTACTTGTACAGTTTTACATGAGTACACTTGAGTAGGCCTGAGTTTTTAAAAGAAACTTTAAGCACTATTACACCCCTAATTGCTCACATATTTAGGGGAAGCAAAAAAAAATTTTCAGGGAAAGTGCAAAAATCTATATTCTGAGGCTATACAAAAATGAGTTAACCTGAGAACACAAGTTAAGGCACCAGTAGTATCGAAAGAGTTAAAATTTAGTATTGAATGTGCATGTCATTTCTATTCTTTTATCAAAGAGTTAAAGTGTATGTCTAAAATAAAATTCCAATCAAATGTTTGTGGCTCCCTGAAGTCCTTTGCAGAATTCTTCTAGTGTTTGGCATGGCGCCTGGCACAGAATCAGTAATAAATACTTGTTGACTGAATAATAAATTTTAGTTTGAAAAGTCATTGGCATAAAATATCAAAGGCTTCAAAACTCCCTCAGCCTCTTAAAGGAAGGTAGCATAGAAAACAAAGTCATTCTGAAGTTATCTACCCTTGGTACCTAACCACTTAAAGTTTAAGTTTCATGACTACTTTACTGCAGAGGTTTTTATACATATAACTGTAAGTCTGTAAGGGAGATGTTCTTATCCTAATATGATAGCTTAACTATCAAAACAAGATAATACCTGTCAGGGTCTATTAGTGGTCAAGATATGAAACTGACATCCAGAACCTGGGCCATTAGACCCCAAACCCCCTGTTTCTGTCCTCCTCTGCGTCTCTGTCTTGGGCACGCTCTACCACCCCTTCACTTCCTATCTCTTCCAAAGCTGAAAGCTACACATAACTTAAAACTTACTTGGGTTTTGAAGTTTGTCAGAAAAAGCCATCACAGCTAGTAGTTGCACTTATTCAAATATAAGAAAATTAAAATAATAATGTATGTTATATATGCTATATAATAAAAATATAAATATAGTATATATTTTATATATTTACACATTACATGTATATAAGTGCCTTAAGGTTTGGCCTAAAGTACAATTCTTAGGAAATGAGAGCATTTCACATTGAGAGGGCTTTTCTATGCAGAAAAGAATATTATATTCTTCCCTCTGTAACTTTTGTTTAAAGGAAGTTGCTTGAATGTTTTTCCCCTTAGAAAATGGATAGGGTACTAACCAAATAAACATACAGTATTAAAACTGCCCTGCTGATAATTTTGCTAAACCTCTGAAAAATCATCTCTGTTGCATAAATAAGACTGGAGACAATAGTCAAGGATCAGGATTTCCCAGCACATAAAGTAGGCTTTGTCCAGGGGATGTTTTCCTTGGGTTTTTTCTCCTTGATAGAGCGGTAACAAAAGTATAGCTTTCCCACTTTGTTCCAGACATGGGGGTTTGGAGTCTATTGAGGGCAACTCTGTGCCTTATCTAAGCCTCTCACGATGGGTCACTTAGAGGGAAAGCCCTGCTTCATTGGTCCCTGGACAGGAAAAGGGGCCGCAGTGGGGACAAGGAGCAGTTCTCTGCTTAAAGGGATCTGGCAGCTTTGCATAAAGGAAGATGTTTATCCCTGTTTATGGCATATCCCTTCTCCCTTTATAATTCCCATGGCTGATGTTACTTTTTATAGCACGTCTGACTGTCTGGGAAGGAGCCACATTGTTCCACGCTTTAGAAAGCAAAAGGGAAGGGTGAGAAACCCTCAGCAATGCTATCTGCAAAAGAGGTTTCTGGCTTTCAGAATCCACAAATCAGATTAAGTGTGTGTGTGTGTGTGTGTGTGTGTGTGTGTGTGTGTGTGTTCAGTCAAGCACATATGTACAGTTTATGATGTGGAAGCTTTTCGAAAGAGTAATTTAATTGAAAGAATTAAAAACTTTATAGACTCCTGCAACTTTTTTGGTATGTTCAACACATTGTCAAATGGATATTGATTATTAACAATCAGTTTATTCAAAATTCAAAATTTTAGTGTTATTTTATTTTGTGCGTGGTGTAGTAAATTGGGAGAATCCCAAACATACCAAAACTACCTATAGAAAACACCAAAATTCCTGTGATCTACTTTTTACTTTTATTATTGACACTATGTTTTTAGTAAAAAATGAAAGGAAACTTCCAAGCAGAGTTTAATTTTAGAGAGGATGCAGGGTATCTTTTAGAAGATTTTCTTAATCATCTGGATTAATCCTGACTTTCAACTCCAGATAAGAAATAGGATATCCCATAGGGAGGATTTGCAGCATGTAGGGAATTTTTTGCCAACCAGGAAAGGCTCCCAGGGTCTAAGTTATTAAAGTTCAATTTATTGGTGATTATGTCTATTTCCTGCATAAAATAAAACTTCAAAACAAACACTTGAAAAAGTCAAGAGAAGTCAACTAAATGGCATGGTTTTATTAAATGTAAAAGAAGTGGCCATTTTCAAAAGGCCTCATGACTTGGCAGATTGAATAAAATGAATGTGAGAGCTTAATGTTAACCCCTGACAAATACTGACACAGATGTAGCCATACAAACGCGCGCGTACACACACACACACACACACACACACACACACACACACACACACACAGAGTTCACAAGAAATAATAGACAAACTGCCCAGAGATACAGAGCTTTAATCCTATCAAGGGGCTCTTGTGACATTGTAAACCAAGTAACTATAGTTTGAGTAGTTGAAGCTGTCCCTAGACCTTCTGGCTGGGATTAATTCCATGTAATTCTCTACAGCCCTTTCTAATTGGTTAAGATGTGTGAGACGCCATGCATAACGGAATCACTTAGCCATCCGCATTTCACACAGGCCATTTCAGATGGAAAAAAAAAATCTCTAAAGAAGAGAAGCTAGCAATTGGCTCTAACTTACAGGAATATAGTATTTACCCTTTTCCCGGACACTATGACAGATCAAAACAGTGAACACCAACCCTGCTACCTCAGCATTCCACCTCTGGCAGAAGGGGCAATTACACTGTACTGTGAATAAGCCTGGCCAATACAGAACCGCCTGCCTGAATTTGTACAAGGACTGTTAAGTCTTGGGAAAAGTAAATACTGAGCCTTGTGCAAGTACACAAAGTGGTTTATTCTTATAAAGTAGATCTTTATGAATTTAGGTCATAGCAAAAATAATATATACCAGATGGGAGGAACACTTATTCAAATCTGTATTTGTCACCCACCGAAATACTCATTCTGGTAAAGTTAAAAAATAATAAAATCATCACAACTTGAAGGTAACATAATCAGTTTGTTAGTTGAACTTTTTCACTTTTCAGTTAGGTATAGTGCTATATAAACACAACTACAACCTGTAAGTCATTATTATAGCAAAACTAAAATATTTATATATATATATATGTATTCAATTATTATGGGATGACCATGATACATATTTAATGCTTATTTTTTAATTTATTTAGAAAATTAACTTTAAAACAGTGACATTGATCTATAAAAGTACATAGGTTTCAGGTAAACATTTCTATAGTATTTGAACTGTTGATTATGTTGTATACCTAGCTCCCAAAATCAAATCATTTCCTGTCACCTTATCTTTGTCCCTCTTTACACCCATCCCCCAACCCCTTCCCTGTCTTCCCACATTCTCCTCCCCCTCCCCCTGGTAACCACTTCTCTTTTATCTATGTCCATGAGTCTCAGTTTCATATCCCACCTATGTGTGAAATCATACAGTTCTTAGCTTTTTCTTATTATTTCAATCAGTATAATGTTCTCAAGGTCCATCCATGTTGTCATAAATGACACTATGTCATCATTATTTATGGCTGACTAATATTGCATTGTAAATATGTACCACATCTTCTTTATTCAATCCTCTATTAAGGGACATTTCGGTTGTTCAATGTCTTGTCCACTGTGAATACTGATATGAACATGGGGGTGCATGTGTCTTTATGTACCAATGTTTTTGAGTTTTGGGGGTAGATACCCAGTAGAGGGATTGCTGGGTCATAGGGCAATTCTATTCGTAATTTTTTGAGAAACTGCCATACTTTGTTCCATAATGTTTATACTAATTTGCATTCCCACCAGCAGTTCCTTTCTCTCCACAGCTTCTCCAAAACTTGTTATTACCTGTCTTGTTGATAATAGCCAATCTAACAGGTGTGAGGTGATATCTCATTGTGGTAATATCTCATTGTAGTTTTCATTTGCATTTCTCAAATACTTAGTGAAGATGAGCTTCTTTTCATATATCTGTTGGCCATTTTTATGTCTTCTGGGGAGAACTGTCTTGTCTGTTCAGGTCTTCTCCCCATTTTTAATTGGATTATTTGCTTGTTTGTTGCTGAGCTTTGTCAGTTCTTTATATATTTTGGATATTAATCCCTTATCAGAGCTGTTGTTTGCAAACATCTTCTCCCACTTAGTTGGCTGCCTATTTGTTTTGTTGTTAGCTTCTTTTGTTGTGTAGAAGCTTTTTAGTTTGATATAGTTTCATTCATTTATTTTTACCCTTACTTCCCTTGTCTTTGGGGTCAAATTCATAAATTGTTCTCTACGTCCAAGGTCCATGAGTGTAGTACCTATGTTTTCTTCTATGTAACTTACTGTTTCAGATCATATATTTAGGTCTTTGATCTAATTTGAATTAATTTTTTGTACAGGGGACAAAATGTAGTCAAATTTCATTCTTTTCCATGTAGCTTTCTAATTTTTCCAGCACCATTTATTGAAGAGGCTTACATTTTTTCCATTGTATGTTTTTGGCTCTTTTTTCGAAGATGATTCATCCATATATATGTGGTTTTATTTCTGGGCTTTCAATTCTGTTCATTGCTCTGTATGTCTGTTTTTCTGCCAATACCATGCTGTTTTGATTATTGTGGCTCTATAGTATAATTTGAAGTCAGGTAGTGTGATACCTCTGGCTTTATTCTTTTTTGTCAGAAATACTTCGGCTATTTGGGGTTTTTTATGGTTTCATACAAACCTGGTAATGTTTTGTTCTATTTTGTTTAAAAATGACATTGGGATTTTGATAGGGATTGCATTAAATTTGTATATTGCTTTGGGCAATATGGTCATTTTTACTATGTTGATTCTTCCACTCTATGAACATGGAATATTTTTCCATTTCATTGTGTCTTTTTCTTTTTCTTTTTCTTTTTTTTTTTTTTGTATTTTTCTGAAGCTGGAAACGGGGAGAGACAGACAGACTCCCGCATGCGCCCGACCGGGATCCACCTACCACGCCCACCAGGGGCGACGCTCTGCCCACCAGGGGGCGATGCTCTGCCCCTCTGGGGCGTCGCTCTGCCGCGACCAGAGCCACTCCAGTGCCTGGGGCAGAGGCCAAGGAGCCATCCCCAGCGCCCGGGCCATCCGGCTCCAATGGAGCCTTGGCTGCGGGAGGGGAAGAGAGAGACAGAGAGGAAGGAGGGGGGATGGAGAAGCAAATGGGAGCCTCTCCTATGTGCCCTGGCCGGGAATCAAACCCGGGTTCCCGCACGCCAGGCTGACGCTCCACCGCTGAGCCAACCGGCCAGGGCCTCATTGTGTCTTTTTCAATTTCTTTCAATAATGTTTTGTAGTTTTCATTTTATAGGTCCTTCACATCCTTTGTTAAGTTTATTCCTAGGTATTTTATTTTATTTTTTGTTGCAACTGTAAAAGAAATTGTTTTTTTGAGCTCATTTTCTGATGCTTCATTGTTGGCATATAGGAAAGCAGTGAATTTTTGTATATTGATTTTGTATCCTGTGACTTT
Organism: Saccopteryx bilineata; assembly: GCF_036850765.1. Taxonomy (NCBI): domain Eukaryota; kingdom Metazoa; phylum Chordata; class Mammalia; order Chiroptera; family Emballonuridae; genus Saccopteryx; species Saccopteryx bilineata. The sequence continues at coordinate 21,552,343 of NC_089501.1, forward strand.
ACTGTATTGGTTTATTCTTTCTAGTAGTTTTTTTGGTGGAGTCTTTGGGGTTTTTTATATACAGGATCATGTCATCTGCAAAAAGTGATAACTTTACTTCTTCTTTTCTGATATGGATGCCCTTTACTTCTTTCTCTTGCCTGATTGCTCTGGCTAAAACTTCCAGAACTATGTTGAATAAGAGTGGAGAGAATGGGCAGCCTTGTCTTATTTCTGGTTTTAGCGGAAAAGGCTTCATTTCTTTTTTCACCATTTAGTATGATATTAGCTGATGGTTTGTCATATATGGGCTTTATTATGTTGACGTACTTTCCTTCTATTTTATTTTATTGAGTGTTTTAAGCATAGAAGGGTGTTGTATCTTATTGAATGCCTTTTCTGCATCTATTGATAGGATCATATGATTTTTGTTCTGTTTTGCTGATGTGTATTTCGTTCATCGATTTCCATATGTTGCATTATCCTTGTGCTTCTGGAATGAATCCCACTTGATTATGGTGTATTATTTTTTTAATGTGTTATATTCAATTTGCTAGTATTTTAGTTAGGATTTTTGCATCTGTATTCATTAGAGTATTGGTCTGTAGTTCTCTTTTTTGTGTTGTCCTTGTCATGTTTTGGTATGAGAGTTATGTTGACCTCATAAAATGTGTTTGGGAGTATTGTTTCTTTTTCTAACTTTTGGAAGACTTTGAGAAGGATAGGTACAAAATCTTCTTTGAATGTTAGGTAGAGTTCACCAGTGTAGCCATCTGGTCCTGGACTTTGGTTTCTGGAGAGGTTTTTGATAGTTGTTTCTATTTCCTCCCTGATATGTGTCTATTTAGGTTTTTCACTTCTTTGTGACTCAGTCTAGGAAGATTGTATAGTTCTAGAAATTTATCTATTTCCTCTAGATTGTTAAATTTGGTAGCATATAATCTTTCATAATATTCTACTATGATATTTTGTATATCTATGATATCTGTGATAATTTCTCCTCTTTCATTTTGAATTTTGTTTATATGAGTCCTTCCTCTTTTTTCCTTAGTGAGTCTAGCCAGTGGTCTGTTAATTTTATTGATCTTTTCAAAGAATCAGCTCTTCGTTGTATTAATTTTTTTTCTATAGTATTTTTGTTCCCTATTTCATTTCGTTCTACACTAATTTTTTTTTTCTGAAGTTGGAAATGGGGAGGCAGTCAGACAGACTCCTGCATGCGCCCGACTGGGATCCACCTGGCATGCCCACCAGGGGGCAATGCTCTGCCCATCTTGGGGCATCGCTCTGCCACAATCAGAGCCATTCTAGCACCCGAGGCAGAGGCCACAGAGCCATCCTCAGCACCCAGGCAAACTTTGCTCCAATGGAGCCTTGGCTGCAGGAGGGGAAGAGAGAGACAGAGAGGAAGGAGAGGGGGAGGGGTGAAGAAGCAGAAGGGCGCCTCTCCTGTGTGCCCTGGCTGTGAATTGAACCTGGGACTCCCGCACACCAGGCCAACACTCTACCACTGAGCCAACCAGCTAGGGCCAGTTCTACTCTAATTTTTACTATTTCCTTTCTTCTGCTGACTATGGGTTGCCTTTGTTCTTCTTTTTCTAGTTCCTTGAGGTGTGATGTTAGGTTGTTTACTTGGGATCTGTCTTGTTTCTTAATATAAGCATATAATAATATAAACTTCCCTCTTATTATTGCTTTTGCTACATCCCAGAAATTTTGATAATGTCGTGTTTTCATTTTCATTTGTCTATATAGATCTTTTGATTTCTGCTTTTATTTCTCCTTTGACCCAGTCATTTTTCAGAAGTATGTTGTTTAATTTCCATATTTTTGTGAGCTTCTTTACTTCCTTTTTACAGTTAAATTCTAATTTCAAAGCCTTATGATCAGAAAATATGCTTGGTATAATTTCAATCTTCCTGAATTTATTGATGTTAGTTTTGTGCCCCAACATATAGTCTATCCTTGAGAATGTTCCATGCACACTGGAGAAGAATGTATAATCTGATGTTTTGGTATGAAATGTCCTATAAATGTCTATTGTGTTCATTTGGTTCAGAGTGTCATTTAAGGCCAATATTTCTTTATTAATTTTCTGTTTGGATGATCTATCTAAAGCTGTCAATAGTGTGTTGAACTCTCCAAGTATAATCATATTTCTTTGTCTGCTCCTATTTTTAGATCAGTTAGTAGATGTCTTATATATTTTGATGCTGCCTGGCTCAGTGCATATATATTAAGAAGTGTTATGTCTTCTTGATACAATGTCCCCTTTATCATTATGAAATGTCCATCTTTGTCTCTGGTTACTTTTGTTGTGTTGAAGTCAGCATTGTCAGATATGAGTATGGCTACATCTGCTTTTCTTTAGATATTATCTGCTTGGAGAATTGTTTTCCAACCTTTCACTTTGAATCTATTTTTGTCTTTGCAGCTTAGATGTGTCTCTTGAAGGCAGCATATGGTTAGGTTTTGTTTTTTTATCCAATATGCTATTCTGTGCCTCTTTATTGGTGAGTTCAGTCCATTTACATTTGGGGTAATTATTGATACTTGAGGATTTCCTATAGCCATTTTATGTTTTGTTTTCTGGTTGCTGTGTGTCTTGTTTGGTTCTTTTCTTTTTTGTTTCTGTCGGTTGTTTTTGTTTGGTAGTATTCCATACTTCCTCCCACTGTTTCTTCTTTTTTAAACCGTTTGTTTTAGTAGTGGCTTTTTTGTGGGTGGTTATTAAGAGAAAAATGTTCATATGGGCAAGAGTCCTTTGTCTTATGAGTGCTTCTGCACTCCATTTTCCTTTGCTACTGCAGATCTTTATACTCTCCCCTTTTATGTTACTATTGTCATAGATTATTCTTGTTTTTATTGTGACCTTGTTGGAGCTTTTTCTTGTAGTTTTGATTTGTTTTGTTCTTGTATTTGGTCAAATAATCCCTTTGAGTATTTCCTGTAGTGGGGTTTTCTGGTGATAAATTCCCTCAGCTTCTGTATGTCTGCAAAAGTTTTTATTTCTCCTTCATATTTAAAGGATAATTTTGATGGATATAGTATTCTTGGCTGGTAATTCTTCTCTTTCAGTGTTTTAAATGTTTGGGTCCACTCTCTTCTGGCTTGTAGATTTTCTGACAAGAAATCTGATAATAACTTAGTGGACTTTTCCTTATATGCTATGTTATTCTTTTCCTTAGCTGACTTGAGGATTCTTTCTTTGTCATTGACTTTGGTACAATGTGCCTTGAAGTAGGTCTGTTTGAGTTGTGGTAACTCAGCATTCTCTTTGCTTTTTGGATTCAAGGCTCTAACTATTTCCATAGGCTTGGGAAATTCTCATCAATTATTTGTTTGAATAGGCTCTTCATTTCCTTCTCCCTTTCTTCTTCTTTTGATATACCAATTATTCTTATATTGCTCTTTCTGATGGAGTCAGACAATTCTTGTAGAGCTCTCTCAGGGTTTTTTATTTGTAAATCTCTCTTCTTCTCTCTGTGGCATCTCTATTGCCTGTCGTTGATGTCACTGATTCTTTCCTCTATCAGGCTTGTTCTATTAGCTAAACTTGCTACCTCAGTCTTCAATTCAGGTATTAAATTCTTCATCTCTGTTTTTAAAGTTTCAGTCTCCTTGGTGAGAAAATTTTGTTCATTAACTTGTTTCTGAGTTCATTAAGCCTACTGGTGTCTTTTCACATCTGGTTGAGTATTTTCAGAACTTCAATTTTGAATTCTCTATCATTTAACACCAAGATTTCCATGTGATTGAGGCATTTTTTTGGAGATTTTTTTATTTTCTTTCTGAACTACATCTCTGTCTTATGTAGCCATGGTATTTTATTTCTTCTTCCTTGATGGCATTTGAGAGTGGTATTGTTAAGAACCCTTTAGTTCATTTGGTGCATGGATATTTCAGGTGCACCTGCAAGCCCAGATGATATTCTTTTGCTGCATTATAGTTGTTCAATTTGTTGAAATTTCAAGAGGAGAGGTCAGAAGTATCTCTCACTCCACCACTACCCTTAATGCTTATTCCTTATTCACACTGAATCATCTGAATAAGCACTGGACACCGACACCCAGCTGAAACTAGGCATGCCTCTGTGTGCCTCTCATCAGTGAGCCTGCACACACCTACTTGCAGTGCTGAGATCTCAGCACAAACCTGACAGCTTAGAAGACACACCCAGAGAGGTCTATGTTTATTGAGAGAGCTAAGTGAATTTAATTATCTGAGTTCTTGTTTTCTTTGGATGTGATGATGGAAAAGGTGTGGGAGAAAAGGTGGTTTTCTTGGTAAATAAGATCGAAGTTACCAAAAAAATGTAGGAACACACAATAAGGGCAATAAAACCACCTTGTATTTTATAGTTAACTGCTAATGTTACTCATAAAAATTAGACTTCTACAATGAATGTATTTAAGAGCAGTGCTTCCTTTCAAGTAGGTTTCTTGACCACCTCCATCTGGATCATCTTGTGTCCTTATTAAAAATGCCCTTGCCCAATAGATTCCTTTTCCCTCCTCCATCCTGCACCCTCCTTGCCTTATTAACTACAGGCAGTCCTTGCAAATTATGGTCTTCCCCTGAACTCAGAACTGCTTTTAGAGGGGAACTGGACTTCACTGAGGCCTCCAGAATTTAGCAGAGTCTAGTAGACATTCATGTTGAATGAATTAATGCTTATTTTAAGAAGGTGGAATTTTATGATTTCACAACTGGTCTGAGAATAGCATATTACCACATGGCCTGAGCACCTGAGCCATTGCATATGCTCTGTTTATAGATAAGGGAAAGGGAACTTGTGTGCATCAGGCACTAACCATGTGCTCAGAGTGATGATGGGTGCCTCACAAGTGTCTCATTAAAGCCTCACAATACCACTAGGAAGAAGAAACTGCTACTCATTACAGAGCCATAATAGAAACTCAAGGAAGTTAGGTTGCATACTCAGTTTCTCAGACCTATAAAGTAGCTGAAGAAAGATGAACTACACTCAAAAGGACCTCTGCCAATTGTTGCAAGTTTGAAACAGATGGATTTTATTCATGCCCAAAGTATCTGTTTTAACCTGGACCCTACTCTAGAAAAAAATTTTTTTAATCCCCCCAAAAGGAAATCAGCTCAATGCTTCATCTTTTGGGTTTACCAATGAGGTCAGGCAGGCTACTCAAAGCGGCCATTTCCAAAGCACCCCTCTTAGAGCAGATGAGAAGAGATGAGAGAGCTCTCAGTAGTCCCACCCACCTGCAGCTGGGCAGAGGCCAAAGGGCCACAGGGTCACTCCAGAGCTACAAGCTTCAGGCAGATGATTCAAGTCTGGGACAGAACCTATATCCCACACACAGGCTGGAATTTCATGGTCAAGGGTGTGTTGCTCTGTAAAGGAACAAAGAGAGCATTAAAGCAGCCCCAGGCCACTTCCCAGGAGATTTGAAAAAAAAGGGAAAAGATTAGTGGACAGGAGTAAAGGAAAAGTAAGAGCTATGTTTTCTAGAAATTTATGTATGTGTGAAAATATATATGTTTGTCCATATATGTGCATGTTTAAATCTAGAGACCCAGTACAGAACAAAATAAAGTCTCTTAGGAATAGGTTTCCTCCTCTTGTTTAAAATGCCCTGTTTGATGAACATGTCACTGTATAGTTCATTTATACTTAAGACATTTGTTATTTCAGAGGTACCAACATATCCGTGGCTAAGATCCCAGAGCGGCCAGAAGAGAAGAGCCCCATATCAACCCAAGAAAGTACATTTAAACAGGTCTCATCTTCTTAAATAGAATGTTCCAGGTAAGATCACACTTAACAAAATAACATTACAAAAAAAAAAGAAGAAGAAGAAGAAGGAAAGAATAGAGGACAGTTTTAATATCCCTTTAAATTACATTTCCCTTATTATTTTATTAAAATGAAATAAAAATATTTTAGAAGGTTGATACTAGTTTTAAGAGGAATCACTCTCAACTTTAATTAATATTAACAGTAGCTCTTGAATTATGTCTAAGTTTTTCTTTAAAAATTAGAATATTTTTCTCTTTTTAGCCCTCTAGGAATGAGTATTCTTATGGTTCAATTTTCTTGATGAACTTACTCTGCTTACCAAATTTTTTATGAACACTTTTTTTTTATCACACATGTTTTTTTTGAACCTTTCCAACTATATTTACATGAGTTTGGGGAAGCAGCAGGCAATTGCAGGGACTTGAGAAATACACCAAATTTTGTGGAGTTTTAACAAGGATTTCACTCGCCAAAGAAAACTGACATTAGCAATTGTTTACTGGTGAGTTGTTAGCATGCAAGCAGGCAAGAGAGATGTTATTCTTTCTTTTGTCTTAAAGGAGAAAACTCTTTTGGATTAACAAGGATAAACTTAGAGGGAGGCCTTCCCCATCCCTAACAATTCAACACCTTTTTAAAATTTTATAGTCTCCTTCCAAAACAACCTTCAGTGTCATAGAAGAATTTTAAACCACAACATTTTCCCAATTCAGGATTGCTCACCAAAATCAAAGCCTTTTGGAGATATTTTTGGTAAATTCTGCCTCAATCCTAAGAAGTCAGAAGCCAGAATTGGCCACCAAGGGGCACAGCTCCCAAGGGCGGCATGGGATTATTTTCAGGTCAGCAGTGCCGGCATTCCTTTACCTGTCTCTTCACCTCCAAAGAGAAGGTGTATGTATCCATTGTGAGTGGACTTGGCAATGTCCCTCTCTTTGCATTGACTATAGAATTGGTCAAATTCTCTCTGCCTGTAATGTTTTTTCCTCACTCCAGTCACATTGCTGCTCAAATATCACTTAGCTATCAGGAAAGCCTTCCCTGACTATCCTCCACAGACTAACCCACCAACACCGGCTCTCTTTCTCTCTAATAATCTCACCCTGCGTTATTCTTACTTGTAACCCTGAGTTGCTACATGAGGTTGTTGGATGATTCTCCCCTATTACAATGTCACCGGGGACAAGAATTTGTTTTTTGTTTTGTTTTGTTTTTTGTTCAATGCTGTATCCCCCAATGCCTGGAAAATAGGACACCTTTATAAGATATTTTTATTAATTCAGTAACAGGCCTTACCTAAATTTCAGAAAGGGTTTAGATCAGTGGTCCCCAACCCCCGGGCCGCAGACTGGTACCGGTCCGTGGGCCATTTGGTACCAGTCTGCAGAGAAAGAATAAATAAGTTACATTATTTTCATTTTATTTATATTTAAGTCTGAACGATGTTTTATTTTTCAAAAATGACCAGATTCCCTCTGTTACATTTGTCTAAGACTCACTCTTGACTCTTGTCTCAGTCACGTGATACATTTATCTGTCCCACCTTAAAGGCCGGTCCGTGAAAATATTTTCTGACATTAAACCGGTCCGTGGCCCAAAAAAGGTTGGGGACCACTGGTTTAGATCATTTATTTTATGGTGTCTTGCCCTCAACTTTTTGTATGGCCCAGAGGCGGGGCATTACACTGCAGGATCTGGGGGAATTCCTTCACGCCCTAGGGAAGCTGAGGATGGTGAGTGATGAACAAAAGGATAGCACTCCCATTAACTCTGGCCTAATCACAGGTTTAAAGTCCTTAGTCTAAACTAAAAGCCCTAGAGATGTCTCCACTTTACTTTCCAGCTTTCTGTCTCTTGGGGGTAAACATATATTCTCAGGCAAAGTGAGCTATTTTACACTAGGTGTGCTCACACCATCACTCTGCTCTATTTACAATATTTTATTTCCCCCAAAATGTTCTTTCTACCCTTCCCAGCTTTCCTGGCATCCTTTTCCCATCACCACACATCCCAATTTCACCTCACCCCCCTTTTAAGACCTCCTCTAGGAATCATGCCTTCTGTAACATCCACCATCACAATCATGGAAAGAACCATCCTGTCTGGAAAGAACCTGTCCTGTCTACTCTCCCTGTTTAAGGTCTCCAGCTCTCTGATTGCAATAACACTCTCTACTGTGTACTTGGGGGTTTTGGTTGTTTTTGTTGTTGTTGTTGATGTTTGTTTATTTGTTTGTTTTTGTATGAACCTCAGCTTTGCAATTAAACCAAACAGCAGTTTCCCTTGTTTTTATTAATCTGCCTTCACCCAGTTCATATGCCCACAGCATTCTTAGTTCACAGTGATTCTTAACTGCAGAACACACATCCCAAGGTGAGGAAGGCAGAAGTGGGGGGCATTTATCTGAGCCTAAAAAGCAGGGAGAAGGTATGTAGGCTAAAAGAGTACCCTACCTCTTGTTATCACACTCCATAATTTCTGATATTCCTAATAACCTGTCCATGCTTGTGATTCATCATATTAGACTAGAAACAGCTTGCATATTACTCACCATTGTGTTCCCTACCTTGTCTAGCATAGGGCCTTGAGTTTACTGCATGCGGAAAAAATGTTTGATGAGTGAATTAATGCATCCATAGGAAACCTTCCTGTTCCCTGGTACCTAGCACCTCCCTGATCCCAACTGTGAAACATACATCCTTAAGGCAGGCTATAAAACACCTTCATCTTTAATCCTTCTCCCCCTCCACCGCCACACACACTCTCTGACCAGGCATTTATCTCAGGGCACAAAATGCCATTTGCCTGCTGATCAAAGGCTGTGGGAATGGGCGGCATGAGCAGAATGGCAGCTGCACGCAGATCCTGCCCACACCCTTCCTGTTTGCAGCAGCCCACCCTAGGGGCTGTTATGTTTGTAGAAGGCTGAACAGAGCCCCTCCTTCATCCCTTTCTTCCCTGGTCCTTGCAGACACTCTGTGGGTCTGAAGTGACAGCCCCTTGCCTATGGAGCCTGCTCTCAGCGTTTCATTGTCCGAGCAAGACGTAGATAGCAGGCCAGACGCTCCTTTCCCCTTTCCTGGGACGCTGATAAGGCAATGAAAACAGTCCTCTCTTTTCCTGCACAAAAGCTGACTTAGAAGAATGGGGTGGAGCATAAGTGATAACCAGCCAGAATTTGTTGCTCTGTGAAAAGAAATGTGGTGGGGAGGGGATGAGAAAGACTAAAAGCTTTGAGTTTTTTGCTCTGGGTTGTAAAAGTCGGACACCCTCCAATGACAATGTCCCCCTTTCCAGCCTTATAGCCTCCTTTCCCTTCTGTAATGAAAAACGCTGCCCTCAGGTCAGAGGGCCACAAGTGTCTCCTCCTGAGGTTGGCTGGGCCACCTGGGAGCCTCTTATGTGTGACCTAGTTAACCACAGTGTAGCTTCAGGTTAAAATTAATGGAGAGGGTAGAAGACAAGAATGCTTTCCTGTGCATTTAACTCATTCCAATCACATTTCTTACCCTTTTGAACCCACCCAATTGGTCAATTTCATCTCAAGTTAGTGTGCTGTTAATGTGGGAGCTTCATCAATGCCACATGATCTTGGTTTTGTTCCAACCATTCCTTGTCAGGGTATCTTTAACTAAACAAAACAGCCTAGAGTTTCCAAGTTATTATGCCAGAGGAATCCTTCAAAGATGCAGCTAGTGTTTGGTGAATGCAGAGGTAAAGAAATAGGGTGAAGAAGTGGAGGATTACCATTACTATCTGGAGATGAAAAAAATGAGATGACAAAGAAAAAATGAGACTTAAAAAATGTTTCCAGCCCTGGCCGGTTGGCTCAGCGGTAGAGCGTCGGCCTGGCGTGCGGGGGACCCGGGTTCGATTCCCGGCCAGGGCACATAGGAGAAGTGCCCATTTGCTTCTCCACCCCCTCCCTTCCTTCCTCTCTGTCTCTCTCTTCCCCTCCCGCAGCCAAGGCTCCATTGGAGCAAAGATGGCCCGGGCGCTGGGGATGGCTCCTTGGCCTCTGCCCCAGGCGCTAGAGTGGCTCTGGTCGCGGCAGAGCGACGCCCCGGAGGGGCAGAGCATCGCCCCCTGGTGGGCAGAGCGTCGCCCCTGGTGGGCGTGCCGGGTGGATCCCGGTTGGTCGGGCGCATGCGGGAGTCTGTCTGACTGTCTCTCCCTGTTTCCAGCTTCAGAAAAATACAAAAAAAAAAAAAAAAATGTTTCCTAGTGGGAGCACACTGCTCTGAGGCTGGTGCTGGCCTCTCTCCACAGCCACTTGCTCTGGAACCTGGTGAGGCAAATGAAACCCACAGGTCTTATTTTCTTAAAATAATAATAATAGTAATGATGATGATGATAATAACAATATTAGTAATAATGAGAAGAATAAAAGTAGTTTTCATGAGACAAATTCAAAGAAATTAATTGGTCTAGGGTCAAGTCCCAATATTGGCACTGCTTTTAAAAGCAACCAAAATAATTCTGATGCATAGTCAGAGTAAAGAATCAGTAAACAAGATATTCTCTAAGGTATCTGCTAGTTCTAAAACATTATAGGTCCATAGTTTACAGTTCAAGTTTTTCCATTTTTTCAAATTTAGATATTATTGACATCTATCATGTTAGTTTCAGGTATACGACATAATAATTTGATATTTGGATATATTACCAAATGATAATACATCACCACAAGTAAGTCTAGTTGATATTCATCACCACCAAGTTTCTTTATTAACCCTTCTCTCATTTATCTCAAGACCTGACTATCAGCTCCCTCCCGGGTCCTCATATTTTTCTGAAATTGGTAGCCAAAGAAATTCAGCAACTGGATGCTGCTATCTCTTCTCCCACTCTGAGACCTAAGAGTAGGTGGTTGAACAATTGCTCAACACCCAGGAATCCAATTTTACAAGGTATGTAAGTTTGGAGGGCTCTGGGAGAATTCAAGCAGGGCCTTATTCATGAGCTGAATTTACCCAAGGACAAGATAGAACCCCCATGAAATAGCAGCAGCGAGAAGAGGACACAGCAGGAGTAAGTACAACCTGATCAGGCAATTTGGATTCTAATCCTTTTTTCGTCATGAACAAGACTACACTAAACCAAGGCCATCTTCTTAGTCACTGACTGGGATATGCCTCCTCTACTTTCCTTGAGAAAGCATTTGATTATCTTTACAAACCTCACTATCTTAGTTTTTTTTTTTTTTTTGCTTCTGATTGCAGCTAAATTATTCTAATGATTTTTCTGTTCCCTTTCTGCCTCCTAGCATCAAGCTCCCTGGACTGGGTTTCTAGAGTCCATAGTCCTGTCATCACTCCAGACTTACTCATCTCCCCTAGGGAGGTTCTTCCACAGGTGAAGAGTCTTGGGAGGAGTTCTTGGTGACAGCTGCCTAAGGCATTACCAACAATTCTCAAGTGGTTTTAAAAATCAAGTATGCAGCCTGACCAGGCAGTGGCGCAGTGGATAGAGCATTGGACTGGGATGCAGAGGACCCAGGTTCGAGACCCCAAGGTCGTCAGATTGAGCGCGGGCTCATCTGGCTTGAGCAAAAAGCCCACCAGCTTGAACCCAAGGTTGCTGGCTCCAGCAGGGGGTTACTCGGTCTGCTGAAGGCCCGCGGTCAAGGCACATATGAGAAAGCAATCAATGAACAACTAAGGTGTTGCAACACGCAATGAAAAACTAATGATTGATGCTTCTCATCTCTCTCCATTCCTGTCTGTCTGTCTCTGTCTATCCCTCTCTCTTTCTGAAGAAAAAAAAAAAAATCAAGTATGCAGCTGCATAACTTGAAAAGAAAAAAATAATATTAAATTAAGTAAAATGCCAAATATCTCATGAAAATGAAAAGGCAATAAAAACAAAAGATAAATGTGATTATGTTAACTTAGATCTTTAGAATAAGATCTCAGGAATTGGAAAGGATTCTGTTCGCCATCTAGGCCAACTCCCAAAGGATGTTCTCCTCAGCGTCGTCAGCATACAACCATCCAGAATCTGAGTAGCCACCCACTGACAGAGTAAACTCTCTCCCAAGGCACTCCATTCCAGTGTGGATCTATTTTAAGTAAAACTTAACTGAAGTCATGTTTCCCATTGGAAGTGCTGTGAGTAACTGTACAGCCCTGAGGAAAACATCACTCTGTATCACAAGAAGAGGAAGATCATAAATTCGGGAGGAAGGTTGTAGAATGAGCAATAGTGGTCTGAGATATTTATTTATAATTTTCCCTTAGAATCAATTTAAAAATACACCATTTGTGTGGCTTTTTATGTTCTCGCCTGGAGAATGACTAGTCCCATTCTGTTAGATTAATAAAATTGATTGGGATGCTATATCTCAGAGTTAAAAAACCAAATTGATACAAACCTCTTTCTAAAGTGAGGTGTTAGGTTTTTTATTGTTTTTTTAATAAAAATTTGTTCTTTGAAGCTCTATTTGGTAAAAATCACCTCATTTTTGTGTTATAGTTATTAAAATGCTATGGATAAGTAGGGTGTATCATTATTATATCTGCTCCCATCAAATTCTGGACTTGTAGGAAAATTGATCTAAATATGTGTAGCAATTACACACAAAAAAACCCACTGGATTCATAGAGTTATCATTTAGATCTGACTCTTAAAAACAAAGTTCTAACCCAAGATGCTTTAGGTAAATAATGTAGATGAAGAAAATAACTTACTGAGGGATAAAATTTGTTCTCTGAGATTAATTCCAGATCTTAATGTATAGATTTTACTTCTTCAACTTGAAAAAAGTGCTTTTGGACTTATTGTATTACTCAAGAAAAATGGTCCATACACATCTCTATTATGTTTTCAACATAAACCCAGATAGGTTTATTTTTTAGTGCAATTGGTCAATGTATTGCTCTGAAGGTATTATATTTTCCAGGATAGAAAAGAAAAATAATACTAGCAAATGTTATTGAGCATTGACTCTGGGCCTGCTATATTGAGAGCTTTACAAGATTATCTCATTTAAAGGAATAGTCATGACTTGTTTTATCTAAAACCACTTCCCAACTACTAGAAAACTGAATCAGAATCCACCTACCTTTCAAGGGGCATGTGGCACTTTAAGTTACTCAGAGCACTTTTACATCTTTAATCTCTTTAAAGTCTTACTTGACACATAGGGTAGATGACAGAAAACTAAGAAGATGTTGGGTGGAATTGCCTAAGACGGCCAAAAATGGCATAACAGAGCTAAGAATAGAAGCTAAGTTCTCTGTCTTCTATCCTTAATTATAAAATGAGAATAAGGTAAAGGTTGTTTTTGAGTTTCTTTCTATTTTCAAAATTCCCATTCTCTATGTCATTGCCCAAGACTAAAACTAATCAGCTTTATTAGCTTCCAAAATATTTAGAAAATATTCTCTGTTCATCAGCTTATTGTCAAATCTAGACTCATCACCACCTTCACAGATCTGGAGATGAGTCCCAACTTTAGAAATTCACTTAAATTCCACCAAACTATCACTGTTCCTGTGCTCTAGAGTTTGAAAGATAAATGAACTAAAGCTGCTAAGAAGCCTAAGTATCTTTTGGAATGATGAAGGGAAGAGATAATTCTCACTGGGAGAAATAAAGAAGTCATCCATAACTCCAGGAAGAATAAACAGCGTATGCAGGGACTGGTTTTCATCATAATGAATGAAAATAACTTCTTGCAAAGATGAATTCCATAGGTAAGCACTAATAAGTTTTGGGAAGTATGTCAGAGAGCGTATTGTAACGAGGAAGCTTCATTATTTGTTTGCTCTTCGTTTTCCTTAGTGTCTGTCTGGTGCTCAGCTCAGAGATGAGGGTCAATGTGGTTTTGTGTTTTTTATTGGTTGAATGAATATATCAGAAACTACTTTTTAAAATTGATAGTGTAATAAATGTATCTATTTACTTGCTAAACAAATAGTTATTAAATATACCTCTGTACACAGTCACTGCCCACATGGAGTTTGTAATTTAATGAGAGGAACATACATTAAACAATTAATCACACGATTACTGTATGATTCTAATAGTGTTTTTTTTTTTTTTCCCTCCACTTTAGGATAACTTTTCTTTGTCTCATACCTGCTTTCCAGTCATCCAATTGACCACTGCTCCTCGAGATGAAGGCTCCTCCCTATGAGCCATAGACCATGACTTGCCTGGCTGCTGTTTACTGAGGACCCCTATAAAATTCTGCTCCCTCCTCCAGGGTCCATGAGGGGAATGGGAAGTACAAGGCAGGCTTCACCTCGTTTGCTGCCCACCTCTTCCTTTCCCACAACCTCACCACACATGTATAGGTTTGTAGATGTAACTAAATACTTGGGCAAAATGAAAAGGGATCACAAAATATGAAAGAAGGAATGCCAAATTATACACTAAATATGACTTCATAGCTCAAGGGGAGATTATCCAAAAAGTGAAATCTTCTCTAAGGGAAAAAACTTATTCTAAGCTACCTCCTTTTGGGTTTAGTTAGTGCAGGGGTCCCCAAACTTTTTACACAGGAGGCCAGTTCACTGTCCCTCAGACTGTTGGAGGGCCGGACTATAAAAAAACTATGGGCCCTAGCCAGTTGGCTCAGTGGTGGAGCGTCAGCCTGGTGTGCGGAAGTCCCGGGTTCAATTCCTGGCCAGGGCACACAGGAGAGGCGCCCATCTGCTTCTCCACCCCTCTCCCTCTCCTTCTTCTCTGTCTCTCTCTTCCCCTCCCACAGCCGGGGCTCCATTGGAGCAAAAGATGGCCTGGGCGCTGGGGATGGCTCCTTGGCCTCTGCCCCAGTCGCTAGAGTGGCTCTGGTCATGACAGAGCGACGCCCTGGATGGGCAGAGCGTTGCCCCCTGGTGGGCATGCCGGGTGGATCCTGGTTGGGCGCATGCGGGAGTCCGTCTGACTGCCTCCCCGTTTCCAGCTTCGGAAAAATACAAAAACAAAACAAAACTATGAACAAATCCCTATGCATAATGCACATATCTTATTTTAAAGTAAAAAAAAACCAAAACGGGAACAAATACAATATTTAAAATAAAGAACAAGTAAATTTAAATCAACAAACTGACCAGTATTTCAATGGGAACTATGGGCCTGCTTTTGGCTAATGAGATGGTCAATGTCCGGTTTCATATTTGTCACTGCTAGCCGTAACAAGTGATATGACGTGCTTCAGGAGCCATGATGCCTGCATCCCGCGTCACCGGAAGTAGTACTGTACGTGAGCGAAGCTACACTTTGCGCTGCACTCACTGACCACCAATGAAAGAGGTGCCCCTTCCAGAAGTGCGGCAGGGGTGGATAAATGGCCTCAGAGGGCCGCATGCGGCCTGCAGGCTATAGTTTGGGGACCCCTGAGTTAGTGCGTGCTTTTGCTCTAAGAAAACCTTCTTCAAGTCTCCATCTACCTTTTAGAAAACTCTAACTTAAATTGAAGTGCTGTAGGTGTTTCTATTGATTACCACATTTAGAAAACAGCAATCTTCACACAAAATACAGTCCATATAAAAAAATTGTGTTGACTCTCTTCCTGGTGGCTGAGAGGAAAGGGCAGTGGGGCTTACCCGGCAGCTTTAGCCATCACCACCCAAGCCACCCTTGGAACTGCCCCTAACTGAATCATGTCCACTGGGGGGATGGGTGGGGATGGGGAATGCCTTCCAAGACTAATTCCACAAAGGAATATTAGAAATGTCATAATTCTTCATTCTCCATGCTCGGTCATATTCCTAACAAGTTACCTCCCTACACCCCCCCCCCCAAAAAAAAATGTCTCTTATTGTTTTATCAGAACACTCAGCACCTAGCTGGTGACTCAGTGTTGGCCCGCTGTAGACATGACCAGGTTCAAGTCCTGGTCAGGGTACACAAGACAAGCGACCATCTGCTTCTCCCTGTCTCCCCTGTCTCCCTCTTCCCCTCCCACAGCCAGTGGCTCAGTTGGTTTAAGCGTGGCCCCCAGGAGCTGAGGATAGCTCAGAGCATTAGCCTCAATTAAAAATAGCTCCGTACTCAAGCATCTGTCTTATTATCTCCCCTCCTCTCACTTAAAACAGAAAACAAAACAAAACAAAAAACAGTTCCCGGCTCCTTTCTGGAAGAAAGGTCTTAAATAAAGAGCAACTAAATGCTTCAAGTGGCCAAGAGGGATCACCAGGGAATGGCCAACATCAGAAGGACAAGGAAGTGCTTACCTAGGAGCAAGAGAGCAGGCAGGAAGTTGAATTAACTTTATGTCTCATGCTTTTCCTGAGCAACTACTAAGTGCAGGCACGGTGCTAAGGTCATGTAGCAACAACTAATGGTAAGAGAGAGTGCAGGCTTGGCAATGAGGCTGTCTACCAGGAATTGGAGGAATGCAGACACAGGAGCAATGAGGTAGGGCTCCATCCCAGAGCAACTGACTCCTGAACCAGGAAGGATTGAGCAAAGGTGCAGAACCTGTTAAAAGGCGAAGAATTCCAGCTTTGGGAAAGAAGAGACCTACTGGGAAGGCAAGTGCAGAGGTCAGCCCTGACCCTGGGGCAGGAGCTGTGCCTGGGATCGGGATCATGGCTATTCCCTGAGGTGCTGTATGGGGAGGCAGGAAGGGGCAAGGCAGCTGCTCCTGTCTCCCGCGGGGACAGGGATGGGCTAACACCTCCTGGAGACTCTAACCCCAGAGGTTAGCATGTTCTCAGGTTTCCTTCTTAACCTCTCTGCTGCCTCAGACTTCAGGAGCCCCCAAAGTCTTGGTCACCAAAGTGCCACCAGGCGCCAAGGTCCCTGGCTCTGCTGCTCTCAGAGGTCCTTGCCCTGACCACATTCTCCCAGGGGAACAGTGGCTGCTTTCCCCAGCTTTACCTTTGTTTTCCTAGTCTGTTCCTCCCTGGGCTTGTTTGTATAAGAAAACCTCTCTCCCTGTTTCCTGTGTCTCTGTCATTTCCTCCCATTGCCATTCTATACTGCGGCACTGAGAGCCATTGTTTTTCTTTCTAACCACACGCTAGTCTCCGGGAATGGCCAGTAGGTGCACGACATCGTGGAGGCAGGCAGGTCTGCCAGCGCTGTCCCAGAGCTGCTCTCAGCACCAGAAGAGCACAGAAAACCGGCGGGAGTGGTGTTTACTTGTCAGCTAGGGAAGGAAGAAACTCAATATCAGGAGACAGCTTCTTGCCAATTAATCCTCAGACACTATCTAAACGAAAGCCTGTTCCCGGGAGTGAGGACTGGAGATGTCTGATAGTGCTGATAACCATCTTCGTGAAAGGAAGCTATGACTGTCCCATTTGCTTTCTGGTTTTTTGACATGTTCGTACAGCTTGCAAATGAACTGCAAATCAACTGAGCTTCATTTGAAAGGGAACTTAAACAGAGATCTGAAACCAGGCACAGGACACAGGGATGCTGAGTGAAACCTATTTAGGAATGGATTTCCTTGCGGTTCTATTCAGTGCTCTGACCTGTTATCCCTTTGGATCAGCCCACTATTCAACCCAGCTTGCACTGTAGTGTAAGGTAAACTACTTCATGCTTTCCTGGCAAAGCTTAAATCAGACAGGTTCTCACAGGAGTTCAGATCCCGGGCTGTTTTCTGAGCACAGGGAGAAGGAACTGAAAAAGTAGCTGGCCTGGGGAAAGAGGAATGTGATGCCTTTTCATTTACCACTGAGATGACGCCGCCTGGCTTTTGCATCAATTTCCACATTTATAAATGAGAGGAACACCACGCTCCATATTTCACTGAAGGACTAAGTGACGCTTTGGCTTAGTTTTGTGACCTAGGATTTTTTTTCTTTTCTTTTTCTTTCTTTTTTTTTTTTTTTTAGTGCAATTTCAACAAAGTGAACTGAGCAAGATTTGACATAGAATTTCAGCTTGGTTTTCACACTGAAAAACACATGTATTTTGTTGACTGTCACCCAGCAGAAGTTTGTGCTTCTATTTTGGTAGCACTTGTTCCATAAAACTTTCATGGTTTTTGCCAACTCCTGGCATTCCTTTTTGCCCACCTGTTATGACACTAAGGGTCACTTATCAAAAAGATTATGTTTACTCAAGTTTTAAAGGACAACGTGTTTGCCAGAAACATGTAAACTTCCCGATTTCTGTTACAGCAGTAGAGAACTATAAAGCACAGACATAATAAAACATATCCAATTCCCTTATTTCAAATAAATTTGTGTTTTTCATTAAAAGATTTAAGGGTATCCTGTGTCACCCCCATGCTGTAAGGCTGATAGTCTTGGGACTCGATTTAAATATTGACCTGTCTCTATTTCTAACTTAAGAAAACAATAGATTATATACTACTTAGGACCGGCAACAAATTTAAATTTGTAAAATCCATTTCAGGGACCCCTTCCCACCAAAAATAAAAAAATAAGATAATTAGAAAAAGTCATTTTTGAGGAGACATTCTATTAAAAATCGAGGGGCATTTTAAAAAAATGGAGAGAAATTTCTTTCTTAAAGGAAGATCTTATTCAAAGATTCTTTTATTTCTGGAATTAAATTGTTACTTTATCCTTGGGCCTAAAATAAACTCTAGGACATACTGAAATATTTAAGAATGAAACAAAATGATTTTCTAGTTGTGTTTCAAAATGTAAAAAGAGGTAAGTTGGTGGCGATTTATAGAAAACAAGACTAATGAAGACTGAAAAATGTCTGGAGTTATGGGTTAATAATGATGGTTCATTATAACAATCTTACTATTTTTTCATGTTTCAACTAAGCTATAAAAAATATTTACAAAGTAAAAAAGAACAGAGGAAGGCAAAAAAATTGCACTTTTCTGAATAGAATCCTAACTGGTATTTCTTAGTTTTTCTAATCAAATACAGGTGACTAGGATGCTACTATGATGCTGTGTTTTCGCAGAGGTAAGAAGTGTCAGAAATGTTGACAATCCAAAACTGAGCAGGTACATCACTTTCTAGATGACCAGTAAAAGAAATGCAAAAGACCTGGCATTATTAACACAGTTAATGGTCTAGTCTAAACAATTGTTCATTCAGACCCTTCACTTGCTCTTTCTCAGGTTCTTTGAAAGGTATTCCATAGACATCTGTGGTGACAATACTTGGGAGGTCAGTTATTTTCATCAGTTTCCATATTTTAACATGGAATAAGATTTATAAGGGAAATCTGAGAAAAAAAACAATATTGATGAATAACTCTGAGATGAGTTTTTCTATCTCTGGCTCTAGAATGAACAAGCTTAGCTGAGATGTTCCAGCATTTGACTCCGAGGGAGAGAGTTATTTTATGACAAGGCAAAGCTCACTGGCACCTGAAAGAGGAAGGGCCGTTTCACTGGCAGGGACCACAGTTCTTGGTTTGTACAAATCCGGCTATTCCAGGGCTATGTCTCAGACTCTTGTCAGCATTCCTTCTCTGGACTAGCAAAGACAGAGTCTTGTCAGTCTAGATTTTTTTCATTGCCAGTTATCACTGCATCTCCCACCCAGGATATTTTGTTTTTCCTCTGTTTATTTATTGTACTCAAATAAGCAAAGAAATCAGTAAACGATCAATCATCGCTGAAATAATTTTCTCATTTTCAAACAATCTGGTGACAAGAGCCTCAAAACTTTCATGGCCAGCAAGTGGGCTACATAGGAAAGTAAGTTAGAGTCCTGGCCCAGAGGCAGTTGGTCAATTAGTTTCATTCTGTGGTCCAGAAGATAAGAAGATAATGAAGCCCAACATTTTCTAAACGAACCTTTATGGTATTTAGAGTTTGCCCTCCCAGAGGAGACTCAAGAACCAGCCTTTGACATTGCATGAGGAAATACCTCCTTCACTGGGCTGAGCGCGGTATTTATATTTCAGGCTGTTAGAGAGACGGCTGTCCGCTGCCCTGAGCTGAAATAGAAAAGAATCCCTGCCTCCGTGTGGGTTAAATAAAGATCACAAGTTGCAGCAGCCGGCCTCAAAGGGCTGAATGGGCCTCTCCCCAGACACTCATTCCGCTTATCTGGAATCTTAATCCCAGTCTGCACCTTTTGATCAGGCAAGCCCCCCTCCACAGAGGACTGATCCCTGGGGCTGGAATTTGTGCTGTGCCCTATGCACTCCATCTCACTGGCCACTTGTAGGCTGGATTATGGGACTAACACTTCAACACTCACAAGTGGAGGACTGGGAGTGGCTCATGGCGTCCATCACAGGCGAGGTGCCACGAGTCAAGTGGGAGGTCAAGCAGAACACGCCAGAAGGCCTCCCACGGCCTCCGTGGCTCTTCCCAGCTCTCCGTGTTAACAGAAACATCCCTCCTCACCACACAGCAGCAGGAGTGATTTTTCTTCTGAATATAGGCATGAAACCTCATTCCTGAGTCTTCCTTCCCTTCCGCACGGGCTTTCCTTTTCAGGCTGGGCTCGTCCTATGTCTCACTGGCTTCCCGTTTCACCCCAGGGGGCGGGTCCCACCTGTGCCACAAGCCGGGAACAGCCTTCTTATCTTCCCTCTGCCAGGTTTCTGTTATCAACCTCCAGGCCTGCGTCTTCCAGGTCCCACTTTTAGGGACAGTCAGAGCCCCCAGGCCTTCACTCCCTTCCCAAATTAACCTGGACTGTTACTAAGATTAATTTGTACTTTGCTCCCAATCTGATTTTTCCATCACATGTGTCCCAAAACCGAATTTAGAACCACCCTTAGCTAAAATGTATAACACGAAAGACACATAGACCTTTGATGGCTCCTCTCCTCAGCCTTACCCTCCAGTTCCCCGTGTCCCCACACTAACTCCTGGAATAGCAGAGGCTTCTCACTGGAAACCCCCGTCTTGTCTGGCTCGTGTAATTTCTTCTCCAAAACTTTCCGAGTATCAAAACTTACTTTCCATACATTGCGTTCTTTCTGTCCCACCCCATTGAATTCTCCTATGAAGAACAAATTTCATGACGACTAATTAATGTAAAGATATTAATAAAGAAAGCGGAGATAATTGATAACTTTGGAAAGTATTTTAACAGTGATTTAAACAAAAGAAATGTGGCCCTGGCCGGTTGGCTCAGTGGTAGAGCATCGGCCTGGCATGCAGAAGTCCCCAGTTCGATTCCCGGCCAGGGCACACAGGAGAAGCACCCATCTGCTTCTCCACCCCTCCCCCTCTCCTTCCTCTCTGTCTCTCTCTTCCCCTCCCGCAGCCAAGGCTCCATTGGAGCAAAGATGGCCCGGGCGCTGGGGATGGCTCCTTGGCCTCTGCCCCAGGCGCTAGAGTGGCTTTGGTCGCGCGACAGAGCGACGCTGGGATGGGCAGAGCGTCGCCCCCTGGTGGGCGTGCCAGGTGGATCCCAGTAGGGCGCATGCGGGAGTCTGTCTGACTGCCTCCCCGTTTCCAGCTTCAGAAAAAATACAAAAAAAAAAAAAAAAGGAAATGTATTTTTTATTGTTTGTTTTATTTTATTTTATTTTCCTTTTTATTTACCATAATTTGTCCCTCTTTACTCCCCTCCCCGCCACCGCCTCTCCCCAGGTAACCATTTCACTTTTATCTATGTCCATGAGTCTCCACCTATGTGGGATATATATTTATATTTGTCCCTCTTTAAATGTTTTTATACCAGAATTTACAAGTACCCAGGATGATGACTGGTCCAAGAAAAGTTTATTTAGGGGCAAAGGGTCCTTTCCTGTCCTCTCTTTCCATATAACCCAGTCAGTCTTTATAAGTAATGTAAAGATTTTTTCGTATCAACTTTTCCCAAAGCCACACATTGTCCACCCTTCCTTCAGCGGGAACTCTCACGTCCAGATCCGGCTGGCTGTCAGCGATGGTGCTGCTCACTCAGGTGGGGGTGTGATACAACGGAAGGAGCCCTGGCTTTGGGATCAGACAGATGTGGGTCCCAGGCCTAAGGCTGTTACCTGCTAACCTGGTGACCGTAGCAAGTTATTAACTGCTTGGAGACCTCCATTTCCTCATCTGTAAAATGGGAATTTTTCACTTACTGCCAAGTTGCTAAGCAGATGCAATGAACAACATATAGTTGATGGATGCAGTGCTTGCCTTTCAAGCTCATTATCAGTAGTTTTTTGAATCATGGTTTTTGAACATAAATGTCATCTGACAACTGCAGTAAACACAGATGAACTTGTCACTTAATCTCTTATTTTTGACCAGTAATTGCTTTATTCAGTACTGCAGGACTAGCAAATAACAGCCTACCTATTAAAGTCAATAGTCTAACACCTATTAGTTTTAGATGCTAGAAAACACCTAAAGTAAGACACTGAGATCCCTTGAAATTCAATTTTTGGCTTATTTTGGAGTACTTTGTATCTTATCATGGAAGCTTAAAAACAAATGAAAAGATGTGGAAAGTGAAAACATTAAATTGGCAATATCATTCTTCTTACTGAAAAAAAATATTGTCCTCACATTCAAATTTTTAGTATAAAAGCCAGTCTAGCCTGACTGGTGGTAGCGCAGTGAATAGAGCGTTGACTTGGGACACTGGGGTCCCAAGTTCAAAACCCCAAGATCGACGGCTTGAGAACAGACTCACCAGTTTGAGTGTGGGGTTGCCGGGTTGAGTGCAGGGTCATCAACATGATCCCAATGTTACTGGCTTGAGCACAAGGGTTGCCGGGTTGAGTGCAGGGTCATCAACATGATCCCAATGTTACTGGCTTGAGCACAAGGGTTGCTGGGTTGAGTGCAGGGTCATCAACATGATCCCAATGTTACTGGCTTGAGCACAAGGGTTGCCGGGTTGAGTGCAGGGTCATCAACATGATCCCAATGTTACTGGCTTGAGCACAAGGGTTGCCGGGTTGAGTGCAGGGTCATCAACATGATCCCAATGTTACTGGCTTGAGCACAAGGGTTGCTGGGTTGAAGCTCAAGGTCACTGGCTTGAACAAGGGGTGACTGGCTCAGCTTGAGTCCCCCGGTGAAGGCATGTATGAGAATCAATCAATAAACAACTAAAGTGAAGCAACTATGAGTTGATGCTTCTCATCTCTTTCCCTTCCTATTTCTGTCTCTGTCTCTGTCTCACGCACACAAAAAGAAAGCTAGTCTTGCTTTTATTTAAAAAAGCACAGAGTTTCCAACCTGTCCCTTGAGAATATTCCCTATAAAATGATAAACCTTGCTATGAAGAAGTCTTCTCAAGTAACAAATCTGAAATTTACCTGCTTTTTGACAATTCTAAAAGATCCTAAAGTAATTATAAATGTTTGATCTGGTAAAAATATTCCATTTCTCTATAAAGATATTCATCTAAGCACACTATGGCTTTAAGCATATCAGGCAGGGAGGTATACTGGCCGAAGCTGTCACCTACACTTGATCACTGACTGCTGTGTCCTCGCAAAGCCAGCCTCTGCGTAACTTAACAGATTTCCTTTTAGTTGGTTTGTGCTTTTCACACAAAAGTTTAAACCTTTCTGCTTCCTGAGCTGGGAAAGAAAATGCCAAGATTTTCCTTACTTCATTGAGTCACTGTTACCAATCAGTAGCGAGTTAATTTACTTGATAAAAAGTTTAAAGTAATAATGAAATGGCAGCTCTCATTTATTGCCCCCAGTTCAGAGCTGAAGCTTCAAAGGTCTGATGGGATTCTGGGAATGCCAAGGTCTCCTAGCCACTGGCGGCAGAACTGAGGCTTGAGAGCAGGGGGTCTGACACCACCGGAGCGCTGAGGTCGGCAGCGCAGAAGCACAGACTGGCCTGCGGGAGCCGGTCACCTTTGTGCTGTTTCCTTCACTTGACCCTGACCAGGAATCCTTCCAGAATGTGCTGTTGTCACAAGTGGTGCCAAGTGACGGAGCGTGACCCAAAGCAGCACACACAGCCATGGCCAGAAGCAGCTGGCCAGCGGGGGCACCCTCAGCAATGAGGCAGGAGGCTGGGCTGACTTTGGTCTCTCTGTCCCTTTAAAACCCTGGTTTTCCCCTTTGCACTTCAGTTAGAAAAGCTAATGCATCGTTCTTCTTTCCCCATATGCCTAAGTAAGCTCCCCCTTTGGGCTTTATTCACCTTTGGTAACTTCTTACCTCTTTCCCCTCATTCAAGAAATCACAGCAATTCCTTTCAAAGATCTCCACGATCCATTCATTTCTACTCCTGCGGCTTCTACCTTGGTCCTGTGTTTTATAGTTGCATTTCAAGGTTAACAAGCTCTGGATTGTTTCCCCAGTTTCAAGAATCCCCTTAACATACCCCACCTCCCCCCCACACACCCCCCCACAGAAACTCACAAATACCCCCCCCCCCCCCAGTCTATAACTTATGGTGTGACCAGATTTATTGGGCTCAAGACCTGCTGGTGGGCTAGTATTGGTTCTACTATTGACTGGCTCTTTGACTTCGGTTGAGTTATAGAAAAGGGTGAATTTAAAGGTTGAATTCCCAGCAGGATCCTGGGAAACATAGGTGGAAATAGATTGGATTAAAAAACAGTTGGATGGGATTGAATGTATTGATATGGAGACTCCCACTTATGCCTCACACAGTAGTTCTCAACCTGGGCAGCACATTGAAATGACCTTTAAAAATACTGATAGTGCTGGGGCCCACCCCCAGGGATTATGATTTAATTTTTCTGGGGTGTAGCCTGGGCTTGAGAGATTTTTAAATTGCCTCCAATGTTTCTAGTAGGCACCTAGGCTGAGAACCTCTGCAGAACAGTTTCCTTGGGTGGTAATCAAACCAATAAAGGAAGGTGACCTATCACAACTGCCCTTGGAGGAACAAGAGTTTAAAAGCTCAGAGTGATGGGAATGTAGAAGTGATCACTATGTGAAACCTGACAATCACTCCACCCCTTTCCTGCCTCCGGCCCCATTGCAGAAGACCCTTATGATGCTCCCCCAATTAATAAATGCCTCGATGAGAATAACCTCTTCATTAGAACGCTCTAAGAGAGGTAGGCTTATCTATGCCAGAGGTAGGGGGCAGGACAAGGAAGCCGCTAGGAATTCTGTCCTGATTTCAATGGTAATAATGCAACATTGGTGAGAAGGCTTGGAGGAAGTAATTACAATAATAGGCCACAGAGACAGGGAGAGTTAATCAGATTGTCAGACCTAAAGGAATCCGGTGGTGACTCTCTGATCCGAACACCCTTAGGATTGTGAAAGACGGGCAGTTTTCCAGAGTAGTTGTTGATTGACATGTCTGAAAAAACAAAACAACAAATAAACTGTTGGTTTAATCAGCACAAACCAGCTTGACCAGGCAGTTGCACAGTGGATAGAGCATTGGACTGGGATGCAGAGGACCACAGTTCAAAACCCCGAGGTTGTCGACTTGAGAGCAGGCTCCTCTGGTTTGGCTCATCAAGGCTCACCAGCTTGAGCCCAAGGTCGCTGGCTCGAGCAAGGGGTCACCTGGTCTGCTGTAGCCTCCCAGTCAAGGCACATACGAGAAAGCAATCAATGAACAAGTAAGGTGCTGCAACGAAGAATTGATATTTCTCATCTCTCTCCCTTCCTGTCTGTCTGTCCCTATCTGTCTCTCTCTCTCTGTCTCCCTCTGTCACACACACACACACACACACACACACAAATCAGCACAAACCAGACTAGTTTAACTGGAGAAAACTCCAGACAGACAAGTGCTGTCCTTTCCTACTCCCTTTAAGACTGAGAATGGGTGGGTTAAATTATTATTATGTGGGACCTTATAACATGCCATTCAATCTCCTGTGTGGTAGAAGGAAGTAGGGCTTAGTGCTACATTTCCTGTCTCATCTTCCACTAGTCTCCTAGCAGTGTTTCCTTTGTCATTTGTGTCATTCATGCACGTCTTGAAAATGATAATATTGCCTGGCATTCTAGGGTATATGGTCAAAGTTGGTCAGAGCTGGAGGTGGCTGCTGTCTTGGCCCCAGACCCCTCCAGGTCATCCCAGAGGCTGAGGGGATCACTATCTCACACGCCCATTCCCACCTGAACCACGTCTTTGTACTTGACTCAGGTGAGCTCCAGTTGTGAAGCTCTGTGTGTCCACTGAAATCTTCCCTTCCATTTAAGGGTTGTCTATTTCTAGTGCTAGTAAAAAGCCATACTCATTATCACCTCAACATCTTTGCTTCCCATTTCCTACACCCTCAACTATTCCTCTCCGTCTATCTGAGTCTAACATATCCTCTAATAAGTAACGGGAAGTCCCAAATCTTCCAAAAAGCCTCCCCACAGTGGAATTCCCAATGTTTATTTTTTGGAGCACTCACTTGACATTGAATGACAATCGACCTTGAATCACTACTACATTTCACATGAATTTACATGTTGCAGGGCCATGGCCCCAGGAGCTGAACAGCTTTGAGAGGCCCTGCCTGAACAGCTGCCATTGGGGGCCACTGGCAGGGAAAGAACTCACCCTGGAGGAGTTGGAGCAGGAGAGGAGACGGTCCAAGGAGTGGCCAGGAAGACTCTTCTGCAAACTAGCTGTGAGTCGCTCCTGGGACCTTCCCCACAACCTGCAAGTGTCATGTGCCTCCACAGAGAACTGACGAGTGGCAGTAGTAATTGAGACACTGTTTCCAGCCCCAATTAGGATGGCTTGGGAAACATGAGGCAGAGAGGAGACTGAACTTCTCAAAGTCAGAAAGCATATCTCATATCTTAGAAATATTATTGTACACAGTGAATATACGAAGAGTCAATAGATACTGCTTAACATTATTTAAAGTCTATTTGTGGGAGAGAGTCTTCATCAACTAATACTTACAGCAGTGGGAAACAAAAGCTGTGACTAACTCAAGCAAAAGAAAAGAGTTTGCTGAGAAACTACTGAACAGTTCATGGACCGGAAGGGCAGGCTAACCGTCCAGGTCTGAGGAAGGGTCAGAAACCAGGCAGCAGAAACCTCCTGCACAAAGCTAGCAGGCACCCTTGGACTCTGCAGAGGTTCAGATGGCCTTCAGTACCCGCATGTCTGCACAGGGTCCAGTGCTCAGGAGACAGAATCTGTCTGACCTAGCATCAGCCATGTGTTTCCAGCTGGGGGTGGGGGAGGGATAACAAAGTCGCATGGAATTGGGAAAGAGCAGATAATGAACAGAAAGAAAAGTAATAATTGCTCACCACATGCCCAATAGCTTTTTTTTTTCTTTTTCTTTTTAAGATTTTATTTATTAATCTTTTTTTAGAGAGAATAGAGAGAGTGAGAGAAAGGGGCAGGTGTGGGAGGAGCAAGAAACATTAACTGTGCCTTGACAGGGCAAGCCCGGGGTTTTGAACTGGTGACCTCAGTGTTCCAGGTCAACGCATTATCCACTGCGCCATCACAGGTCAGACCTCAGTAGCTTTTTCTATTTGATTGACTCCTTGATTCACCATTAATATTTCACCTCACTTTATAATTGCCAAAATGGCTCTCCCATACGTTATCAAATCTAATTTCATTTAAAAACTCTTTAGTTACTTTTTGTTTATATTTCCTTTTAAAGAGGAAGAAACTAGGTGTTAAATAAGATGTCACTTACACAGAACTGAACTCCCTTTTTTTTTAAGTACAAACTCCAAACTTTTCCCATTATATAACTTTATTCCCTTTAAAATTTGACATTTTAGAATCATATCTGGATCAGTTTGGACTTAGTGTATGTAATATTTTCCCAAAATATAAAAGTTCTATAATAATATTAGCAAAAAATAAGTACTGGATACAAGTTCTAGATTCATCATATGCTATATTTAACTCAACTAAATTAAATTCAATCAATTTGCTTAAATACATAGGATGTGTTCTAGATGCTAGGGAATCAAATACATATGAGATTCAGTCTCTGTGCTTATGTAGTTTACATTAGGTCCTCTAAATAAATAGAAGCAGGCATCTAAATAAATAATCATGATTGAAATGCTTTAGAAACATTGGATTTTAATTGTCTATTTACTTACATTCCAAGACACAAGGCTTCTTGGAATCCGGGATTCTGTCTCTTCTTGCATTCCCAGCACAGATCACAGTGTCTGGGACAGAGCAGATTCTCAATCAATATTTATAGAGTAAATAAATGAGTAAACTCAGGGAAAAAAAAACTAATGAAAACTTAGTTGAGAGAGGGATTATTTTGGTTTCTGGGTTAAGAAAAGCCAAATTTTGACAACTGGTAAAATGAGTTTTTAAAGAATCCATGAAAACACCTTGTCTGCAGGCAGGAATTTTGCTCTGTAAGCACACGTTCTTTGTCATGCTCCTGACTGTTGTTGCAACAAATGGATATTCCAAAACAGCAGACTCAGTTTAGTCCCTTTCTGACCTGCTTCCAATCTCCTCAAGACTGCGGCATTCAAATCTAGTCCCACTCCAGACACTTATTTCTATAGTCTCAATTTCCTTCACTTGTCAATTTCTACCATGTGACTTGTGGTACTGTTTACACTAGGCACTGTTGTTGTTTTTTCTCTCACATAATGTGCACTTATTCATTATTGATTCAACAATCTACTAAGCATAAGGCCATTTACGGGGTTCACTCAGGTTCTGGGACCTACATCTCTCCAACTCAAATGTAAAAGGCCTTGATCATTTCTAAGCTCGTTCCTTCCCTCTAAAACTAATTCATTATTCATCAAACAATCAGCAAAATGGTTGCATTCTGACAAACTAAATGGGAAGGTTCTCCTCTCCCAGAAGTTAGTTACGAGGACAACTATCCTATCGCATTTAAGTATCAAGGGGACAAAATCTACGGAAGCTACAGAATGATTAAGAGCCACTTGAAAGCCTCTGACGTTTCATGTTAGGTCACCAGTTGGAAAAAGGGATACTTGAGGTAGCTAGATCTGGAAAGCTTGGGAATCTTATGTGTGGGAGCTCAACAGGTGCCACGCAAAATTCAGCTGCTGTCTCAGACACACTTTGAAGGAGAGCAATTTTGGTGGCTGAATTAAACACTTGTCATCAATTTAGAACTCATATTTGACCCTACACCAGGGCTCAGAAATCTTTTTTGGCTGAGAGAGACATGAACGCCACATATTTTAAAATGTAATTCCGTGAGAGCCATACAATGACCCGGGTACATTACGCATTATCCAAAAAAAATTTGGTGTTGTTCCGGAGGACAGCTGTGATTGGCTCTAGCCACCCGCAACCATGAACACGAGTGGTAGGAAATGAATGGATGGTAATACATAGGAATGTTTTATATTTTTAACATTTTTTTTAATTAAAGATTTGTCTGCGAGCCAGATGCAGCCATCAAAAGAGCCACATCTGGCTTGCGAGCCATAGGTTCCCAACCCCTGCCCTAGACCAAAATATATATCTCATATTGCAAACAAAGCTGTTAAAATATCCAGAATGGCCATTGAGGGGGTGGAGGATAGTCTTCAGAAAAAGGTCCAAAGGCACATGTACAAGCAAAACCCTGTGGCCACTTCATGAAACCTTTAAAGTATCAGCGTCAACTCAAACCATATGGCAACTCAGGGAATGAAAAGCAGGTTTTCACTTCCTGGGGAGATGCCAGTCTTCTACTGGTGGCACCGGGAAGCTCGACCAGAGGAGAGGCTCCCGGGGAAGGTGCGGTGGCCCGTGTGAAACACGTTGGTGGTCTGTCTCCTTCCTCACTGCCTCATGAATTTACAGTGGAAATTGCCCTTTCAGTTGGCATGAGTTGGTATTTGACATTGCCTAAAGAAACTTGGAAACTAATTTATTCTCATTATTTCTTGAAACTAATTTAGTCTCATTATTCATAAGTAGACCTTCTTATGCCGGAGACTGGAACTAAGTAAGATCCTAATTAAGTAATTATTAATAAAAGTGTATTTTTAAGTGAATCAAACTTGCAGCCACGAGATTGTAAGCCCCAGATGACCCATAAAGATGGGAGAACGTAGTGTTCTGTTACTTGGATCTTCTACTTACACAGAGTCATGTATATCCCCTATATAGACTATCAGTAGTAAAAAAATTAGAAGACAATATGCTCACCTAGTATTAAAATCATACTGAGCAAAACCATTCCTGATTCAGAAGTGCCTGAAAATGTAATGTGCCTCAGGATCACCATTAAACATGTCCTTTTAAAGAATTTGCAGAAGAAGGGATTCACCCCTTAAGGACCTATCCTGGGATGCACAGTTTTAAATAAATTCTTTATATTAATTTAGTTATGTGATTTATTTATTTATCATAAAATTAAGCTCAGTATTTTTTTTAATCTTATTGGTCTGAATGTGGGAATTTGGATGTAGTAACTCAGATTTCCACGTCCAGATATAACCAGCCCTTTTTCTGCACATATTTTATTTATATGGTTGAGATGACACTGCACAGAAAAATCATATTCCTCTTTTTTCATTTTATAGTCTATCATGAACATTTTAACATGTCATTGAAACTCCTTATTAACAAGTTATAGTTGTTATATAACATTACCTCAAGTAGATTAGTTGTAATATACCCCTTCTCATTCCTGGACATTTACTTAAATTGCTTCTATCACTTAGCTATTATAAATATTGTTGCGACAATTTTAATATGTTAATCTCAGTCTGATTGTTTCTTTAAAATAATGCCTAGAAATGAACTTATGATCAAAGTATCTGGTTCTCAGATGTTAACTAAACTTATCATGGTAATGATTTTACAGTGTATACCATATATCAAATCATTATACTGTACACCTTAAACTTACACAATATGATGTGCTCATTATATCTCCATAAAACTGGGGAGAAAAAGCAGTGTTTGTTCTTGATATATCTACGTTAATATAGAAATATAGACGTTTAATATATATAATCTCACCATACATTAACCAATTCATTCTCCATAGATAATATATAATAAATATGAGATTTCAATAATTATAGATGATATTCATATGTAAATATAAATAATTAAATGTGTTTATGAAAAATTTCCCCACAGGTTTATCAATCTATTCACCATTAGCAGTATTTTTATTTATTATTATTATTTTTTTTTTTTTTAGAGAAAAAGGCAAGGGCGGGGGGAGCACGGAGTGGGAAGCATCAATGCATAGTTGCTTCTCATATGTGCCTTGACTGGGCAAGCCCAGGGTTTCAGAGTGGTGACCTCAGCGCCCAGGTGGACTCAGGCAGCTAAGGTGCTACTGCTGCCCATTTCACAGAGAAGGAAACAGAGAGTCAGCGAGTCTCGCAAGGCTTGCAGTCAGCTGCAGCGCTCTGAACCTGTACACAGTACTGCTTTTCTAGACTGATCTAGAATTTTACCTTGTGCCCCAGATGGCCAAAAACTGAAAAAGGAAAGATGTGGCTGAATCTGGGCTGTAAATAAGAGTCTGCCGGCTTTTGCAAGCCCTATGAGCACCTCTTTGAAGAACGACCATAATTCATATCTGAAGAAAACTGGAAAGAGAACTAGCTCAACTTGTCCTGACCCTCAAGTTTGGGCAATACTTAATTAAACTATTGCTATGTCTCCAGATTTTCCTCACAATTCAAATTGTTTCCTAGAAGTGTCAGTTAGGACCTGACTGAGGGTAGTGAAGGGAAGCATACTTGACCACAGCTTGGTCCGGGAGGGCACTTGACCACGGCTTGGTCTGGAGGGCATCGTTCCTGGCATCCTCAAATTCTGGATGCGGTTTCTTTCCATCACAACAGTTTGTGGCTGGGGTGACAGCGGAGAAGGAGTGCTGTACAAAATGACACTTGTCTTCTTCCAAACATGCTCACCAGAGAGGCCTGAGCCCTATGCAGTTCCTATTTCCTCACTCTTAAAAGTCTCTGTTCTTCCCCACTGCCCACCCTTGACCCCCACCACCAGCCCCAGGATTCCTACCCCTGGGATAGGCCTAGAGAAGGATCAGTGAGTTATTTAAACTTCTACTTACTGAATTTAACAAAAGCAAGCCCAAGATTCTTTTTGGGGGACAGGGGAGAGAATAACTTCCACCTGGACCATCTGTAAATGTTTGGAGGTTCAAATTATATCTGACTTGGTGGAGGGGTATTTAATAACTTACCAGTGCTCTTGTCTCTTCAATTTAACTGATGAGCACCCTCTGGGAAAGTGGCCTGCATTCACTCAGCTCACCTGGGATGGAAAGACACTGACTAGTATATCCTTCCCAAGCTGGCGGCCCGAAGGTTGCCATTAATAACCAACTTATTTACTTATTTCCTGAGTTTCCCTCTTTAGGACTACTTCCACAACCATAAAACAAATAATATTTATACTATATTTATTTCCAAGAAAGGGTTGCAATGCCAGTAAGGAAATTGTGGCCCCAGCCCTGGCCGGATACCACAATAGGTTCTGGTTAGATCCCCAGTCAAAAGCACATACAGGAATAGATTGATATTTCTGTCTCTCTCTTTCTCTCTCTTCCTCTCTAAAATTAATAAATTTAAAAAATTTAATTATTAAAAAAGAAATTATGACTCCAGCAGTGGACAGAGTGTGGCCAACTACTGTGGATTTGGGTTCTTTCTACGTCAGGAAAGAATGCCAGAGAATTCCAGGTCTCTCTTTTATTGAGTGACCAGAAGGAAGTCACTGCACAACCAGAGCTGCAAGTTCTTATCTAGAAAATGGCAACAGACTCCTAGGCCTGTTTTTATCCCATGGGTGGTATGAAAATCTAAAGAAGTAATGTAAATAACAATGTAATTGAAATTGCCAAGTAAATAATCCACAGGGACTTTATGAATAATAAGTTATTATCGAGGTGATAAAGGAGGTGTTCTGTCTGTAATGACTTCTTAAGGTTAGGTCTGGCCTGACCAGGCAGTGGCACAGTGGATAGAGTGTCAGACTGAGATGCGGAGGACCCAGGTTCGAGACCCCGAGGTCACCAGCTTGAGCGCGGGCTTATCTGGTTTGAGCAAAAGCTCACCAGCTTGGATGCAAGGTCACTGGCTCGAGCAAGGGGTTACTCGTTCTGCTGTAGCCCCACGGTCAAGGCACATATGAGAAAGCAATCAATGAACAACTAAGGTATCGCAACAAAAAATTGATGATTGATGTTTCTCATCTCTCTTCATTCCTGTCTGTCTGTCCCTGTCTATCCCTCTCTCTGACTCTCTATCACTGTAAAAAAAAAAAAAGTTCTAGATCTCACATTCTATAGTTTAGCACATAGAGATAAACTTTACCATTGAATGCAGTAAGAGAGTCATATTCAATGAGTCCACAGTAGCTCATGGCAGCGACAGAGTTCACACCCTCCTCCATCCAATTTGCACATGTTGTTTATGTGCTTCACTTAGAAAGTGGTTGCATGCTGCGTGATGGGGCCATGTCTTGATATTTGTCTATTGTTTTAATGTTATTTTGTACATGCAAATAAATGTCTCATCTCTCCAACTAGACTATAAATCCTTTCAGGACTATTTTATGTTGTACATGGTCAATGAGATGATATATATCAAGGACCTGGCATAATATCTAGCACATGATAAAAGCCCAACAAATAGTCATTATTACTTTCTTTCAGAGGACTTAAAGTACATTTAGGTCTAGAATATGTACAAGTTATCAATTAACCATTGCAAGTAAGAAACACCACATTGTGGATATTGTTTGAAGATCCTTTGAACAATAATCACATACAATTTAAAAAGACTATGTCTGGGCCCATATGAAATGACATTCTCAACTGAGTAACAACATTTAAGTCAGTAGGGGGCAGTGATGAGGAACACAGGCTTTGGAGTCAGGCAGACCCTGGATGAATGTCTATTCTAAAGCTTACTAGGAGAGAGACAAGATGGCGCTGGAGTAGGCGGACGTACCAGCATAAACCTCCCAGAACCAATGTGGATTACAAACTAATTTTATGAACTATCAGCTGGAAAAACCAACTTTGGACTAAACTAAAAGGACTCTTCAACCCAGGAACGCTGAAGAAGCCACACAGAGACTGGTAGGAAAAGCGGAAACACGGAAACGCGGAGAGGGCTGCCCAGCTCCTCGGAGGGAACGGCACCAGGGAGAGACTTGCGTGGTGGGAAGTGAGTTTAGCAGAGGGGAAAGGGTCCTGAGCCCCAGGAACAAAGCCCCAGCCTGCAGCCCCAGAGCCCAGAAGAAGTGTAAGGACAGTATTTAGCTGGAAACAAGTCAGGATACTGTTTGTGAGAGAGTCTGATTTCTCAGACCCAGGATCCTTCTTAAAGGGACCACGCAGAACATCTCTCTCACAAACACTCACCCGGGGCTCCTGGGGACGGAGGGAGAGGGGAGAGAACCATAGTAACAGGAAGAGAGTGCAATCTAGGAGGCATAGGGAGAAACATTTTGAGAGATAGCCACCCTAACCCCTGGGACGAGTCACTCCCCAAAGCTGAAGTGAATATTTCCCCTGGAAACAGCAATACCAGCAAAGGGAAGCAGGAGAGCAGCCAAACAAGCTCCCCGCAGCATTCAGAGCAGAGTCGCATAGAAGGAGGGAGCTTTTGGGTCTACGGTAGTGAGTCTTAGGGTCCGAGCTGCAACGCCCCCACCCACGCGGCTGAGGGCACGCTGGAGAGCGGGCGGCAGTGGGAGACAAAAGCGCGGTTCTGCTGGCAGGGGTGGAAGCCGGCTGGCCACCACTGGGCTCAGGTGTGAGCTCAATCTTGCCCGGCTAGGGAGAAGGGGGCGTGCAAAAGCGGCCAAGCTCAGCTGCCGGCAGCCTGTAATCCAGCCTCCGGGAGAAGGGCAGGAAACCCAGAAAGGGTAGAAACCAGCCCCGGAGCAAGGGCAGAGGAGCACATCCCTGCCCTGCCCGTGCAACCCAGGCTTGCGGTCTGACTTGGTAGCCGGCTCCTCCTGCGAGGGTGGAGCCAAAAGCCCAGAAGAGGCAGAGTTCTGCTACTAAGCTGAGCTTGGGCACACAGCCCTGCCTGGTGGTAGAGCCAAAGCTAGCAGCTGTTCCTTGAGTGGGATCATCCTGCAAAGGCAGGGCGAAAGCTCGGAAACAGGCGGAGACCCGCAACTGAGCAAAGGTGCTCGCCAGTGCCCTCAGGACCGAGCATAACGTCACACACGGGGGCGGGGCAAAGGCCAAGGCCACCAACCCTTGTGCACCTGAGCACGTGATTACAGCCACTCTCGTAAAGAGAAAATGCGGAGGCAGAGAAATACAACACAAATAAACCAAGAGAAATCCCCAGAAAAGGACCTAAGTGAATCAGATATAACCAAATTACCAGATGCAGAGTTTAAAATAACGATTGTTAGGATGCTCAAAGATATTAGAACCACCATAGATGGCCATTACGAAAACCTAAATAAAGAGATAACAAATATAAAAAAGGACATTGAAATAATAAAAAAGAATCAGACAGAAATGACAAATACAATATCTGAAATAAAGAATACAATGGAAGGAATTAAAAGCAGGATGGATGAAGCAGAGAATCGAATCAGTGAGTTAGAGGACACAATAAATAAAGGCACGGAAGCAGAGCAGAAAAAAGAAAAGAGACTCAAAAAGTCTGAGGAAACTCTAAGAGAGCTCTGTGACAACATGAAGAGAAATAACATCCACATCATAGGGGTTCCTGAAGAAGAAGAGAAAGAACAAGGGATAGAGACTTTGTTAAAACATATTATAGCAGAAAACTTCCCCCAATTAAGGCAGGAAAACATTTCACATGTTCAGGAAGCACAGAGAACTCCATTAAGGAGAAATCCAAAGAAACCAACACCAAGACACATCATAATTAAATTACCAAAGCTAAATGATAAAGAGAAAATATTAAAAGCTGCTAGAGAAAAAAAGACTATCACCTACAAAGGAGCCCCCATAAGGATGACTTCTGACTTCTCAACAGAAACACTTGACGCCAGAAGGGAATGGCAAGAAATATTCAAAGTAATGCAGAACAAGAACCTACAACCAAGACTACTTTATCCAGCAAGGCTATCATTTAAAATTGAAGGAGAAATAAAAAGTTTTACAGACAAAAAAAAAAACTCAAGGATTTCACTTCAACCAAACCAAGGCTGCAAGAAATGCTAAGAGACCTGTTGTAAACAGATCAAAGAAAAAAAAGAATATAGCAAAAGAGAATAACAGTTTTAAAGAAAAAAAATGGCAATAAACAATTACATATCAGTAATAACCTTAAATGTTAATGGATTAAATGATCCGATCAAGAGACATAGGGTAGCTGCGTGGATAAGAAAACAGGACCCATACATATGCTGTCTACAAGAGACACACCTTAAATCAAAAGATGCACACAGACTGAAGATAAAAGGATGGAAAAAAATATTTCACGCAAATGGAAATGAAAAAAAAGCTGGGGTAGCAATACTTATATCAGACAAAATGGACTTTAGAACAAAGACCATAGTTAGAGATAAAGAAGGTCACTACATAATGATAAAGGGAGCAATTCAAAAGGAAGATATAACCATTATAAATATCTACGCACCTAATATAGGAGCACCTAAATATATAAAGCAGACTTTGATGGACTTAAAGGGCGAGATCAACAGCAATACTATAATAGTAGGGGATTTTAATACCCCATTAACATCATTAGATAGATCCTCAAGAAAGAAAATTAACAAAGAAACAGCAGACTTAAAGGACATATTAGATGAACTCGATTTAATAGATATCTTCAGAACTTTTCACCCTAAAACAGCAGAATATACATTCTTTTCAAGCGCTCATGGGACATTCTCTAGAATAGACCACATGTTAGGGCACAAAAGCAGGCTCAACAAATTTAAGAAGATTGAAATCATATCGAGCACTTTCTCTGATCACAATGGCATTAAACTAGAAATCAACCACAATAGAAAAATTGAAAAACATTCAAACACTTGGAAACTAAATAGCATGTTATTAAACAATGAATGGGTTAACATTGAGGTCAAAGAAGAAATTTAAAAATTCCTAGAAACAAACGATAATGAGCATACATCAACTCAAAATTTATGGGACACAGCAAAAGCAGTCCTGAGAGGGAAGTTTATAGCATTACAGGCATACCTCAAGAAGCTAGAAAAAGCTCAAATTAACAACTTAACCCTGCATCTAAAAGAACTAGAAAAAGAACAGCAAGTAAAGCCCAGAGCTAGTAGAAGGAAGGAAATAATAAAGATCAGAGCAGAAATAAATGACATAGAGGCTAAAGAAACAATACAGAGGATCAATGAAACCAGGAGCTGGTTCTTTGAAAAGGTAAACAAGATCGATGAACCTTTAACAAGACTCACCAAGAAAAAAAGAGAGAGGACTCAAATAAATAAAATTAAAAACGAGAGTGGAGAAATAACAACTGACACGACAGAAATACAAAATATTGTAAGAAAATACTATGAAGAACTGTACGCCAAAAAACTAGACAACCTAGATGTAATGGACAAATTCCTTGAATCATATAATCTTCCAAAAATCAATCTGGAAGAATCAGAAAACCTAAACAGACCAATTACAACAAATGAGATTGAAACAGCTATCAAAAAACTCCCAAAAAAGAAAAGTCCTGGACCTGATGGCTTCACAAGTGAATTCTACCAAATATTCAAAGAAGAACTAACTCCTATCCTTCTCAAGCTATTTCAAAAAATTCAAGAGGAAGGAAGACTTCCAAACTCCTTTTATGAGGCGAGCATAATTCTGATTCCAAAACCAGGCAAAGACAACACAAAAAAAGAAAATTATAGGCCAATATCCCTGATGAACTTAGATGCAAAAATCCTCAATAAAATATTAGCAAACCGGATCCAGCAATATATGGAAAAAATCATACACCATGATCAAGTAGGATTTATTCTGGGGAGGCAAGGCTGGTACAATATTCGCAAATCAATCAATGTGATTCATCACATAAACAAAAGAAAGGAGAAAAACCACATGATAATTTCAATAGATGCAGAAAAAGCATTTGATAAAGTCCAGCACCCATTCATGATCAAAACTCTCAGCAAAGTGGGAATACAGGGAACATACCTAAACATGATAAAGGCCATCTATGACAAACCCACAGCCAACATCATACTCAATGGGCAAAAATTAAAAGCAATTCCCTTAAGATCAGGAACAAGGCAGGGGTGCCCCCTTTCACCACTCTTATTCAACATAGTTCTGGAAGTCCTCGCCACAGCAATCAGACAAGAAAAAGAAATAAAAGGCATCCAAATTGGAAAAGAAGAAGTAAAACTATCATTATTTGCAGATGACATGATATTGTATATAGAAAACCCTAAAGTTTCAGTCAAAAAACTACTAGACCTGATAAAAGAATTTGGCAAGGTGGCAGGATATAAAATCAATACTCAGAAATCAGAGGCATTTTTATACACTAATAATGAACTGTCAGAAAGAGAAATCAGGGAATCAATCCCCTTTACCATTGCAACCAAAAAAATAAAGTACCTAGGAATAAATCTAACCAAGGAGATTAAAGACTTGTACTCGGAAAATTATAAAACATTGATAAAAGAAATCAGGGAAGATACGAATAAGTGGAGGCATATACCGTGCTCATGGTTAGGAAGAATAAACATCATTAAAATATCTATATTACCCAAAGCAATTTATAAATTCAATGCAGTACCAATGAAAATACCAATGACTTACTTCAAAGACATAGAACACATATTCCAAAAATTTATATGGAACCAAAAAAGAACACAAATAGCCTCAGCAATCCTGAAAAGGAAGAAAAAAGAGGGAGGTATCACACTTCCAGATATCAAGTTATATTATAAGGCCATTGTACTCAAAACAGCATGGTACTGGCATAAGAACAGGCACATAGATCAATGGAACAGAACAGAGAACTCAGAAATAAACCCACAGCTCTATGGACAACTGATATTTGACAAAGGAGGTAAGACAATACAATGGAGTAAAGACACCCTCTTCAACAAATGGTGTTGGGAAAACTGGACAGCTACCTGCAAAAAAATGAAACTAGACCACCAACTTACACCACTCACAAAAATAAACTCAAAATGGATAAAAGACTTGAATGTAAGCCATGAAACCATAAGCATCTTAGAAGAAAACATAGGCAGTAAGCTCTCTGACATCTCTCACAGCAATATATTTGCTGATTTGTCTCCACAGGCAAGTGAAATAAAAGACAGGATAAACAAATGGGACTTTATCAAACTAAAAAGCTTCTGCACAGCTAAAGACAATAAGAACAGAATAAAAAGACAAACTACACAATGGGAGAATATATTTGACATAGCGTCTGATAAGGGGTTAATAACTAAAATTTATAAAGAACTTGTAAAACTTAATACCAGGAAGACAAACAATCCAATCCAAAAATGGGCGAAAGAAATGAATAGACACTTCTCCAAAGAGGACACACAGATGGCCAATAGGCATATGAAAAAATGTTCAACATCACTAATGATTAGAGAAATGCAAATTAAAACCACAATGAGATATCACCTCACACCAGTCAGATTGGCGCTCATCAATAAAACAACACAGAATAAGTGCTGGCGAGGATGTGGAGAAAAGGGATCCCTCCTGCACTGCTGGTGGGAATGCAGAGTGGTGCAGCCACTGTGGAAAACAGTATGGAGATTCCTCAAGAAATTAAAAATCGAACTGCCTTTTGACCCAGCTATACCACTGTTAGGAATATACCCCAAGAACACCATAGCACTGTTTGAAAAGAAGAAATGCACCCCCATGTTTATGGCAGCATTGTTCACAATAGCAAAGATTTGGAAACAGCCTAAGTGTCCATCAGAGGATGAGTGGATCAAAAAGCTTTGGTATATATATACTATGGAATACTACTCAGCCATAAGAAATGATGACATAGAATCTTTTACAACAACATGGATGGGCCTTGATAACATTATACTGAGTGAAAGAAGTAAATCAGAAAAAAACTAAGAACTATATGTTTCCATACATAGGTGGGACATAAAGATGAGACTCAGAGACATGAACAACAGTGTTGGGGTTACAGGGTGGGGGGAGGAGAGGGAGGGGGTTGGGGGAGGGGAGGGGCACAAAGATCATGGCTTTTCAGCATTGGCCATATTCCCCCCTTAATCTATAGACAGACAGCAAATATTTACGTAAGGTGTTCCCACTATAAAGACTGCTGTCTTAGGGACAAATGCTGATAAACTATTTCAGCAGTTCCTCCTTCTTCAAAGACTTATATGTAAACATAGAGCTCCATGTTTCATAGGACATACTCAAGCTCACTCCATGCTCCCTGGAGCTTTAGCACAAGGGAATGCCCTCCCTCCTTTTTTAGGTTTTTGGTTTTTTTTTAGTATTTTTTCTTTTCTTTATTTATTTTTTGTATATTTCTGAGGATGGGGATGGGGAGGCAGTCAGACAGACTCCTGCATGCACCTGACTGGGATCCACCTGGCATGCCTACCGGGGGGAATGCTCTGCCCATCTGGGATGTTGCTCTGTTACAACCTGAGCCATTCTAGCGACTGGGGCGGAGTCCATGGGGCCATCCTTAGTGCCCAGAGTGGATTTGCTCCGGTGGAGCCTTGGCTGCGGGCGGGAGGAGAGAGATCAAGAGGAAGGAGAGGGGGAGGAGTGGAGAGGTAGAAGGGCGCTTTACCTGTGTGCTCTGGCCGGGAATCGAACCCGGGAATCCTGTACACCAGGCCAATGACTCCGACGGGTCTACCATATCATGCTTTTTACTTAAAAAAAAAAAAATTACATTTCTTTTGAATGCTGATGAACAGGAGGCACCAAATCTTTTTCGCCTGCAAACTACTACCTTCTTTATTAGATCTAGCTAATAACACTGTTCTGTCTTTTTTCCAAATAGCTCCAGATATATGGAAAAGATTTATATAGGCGGATGGGGATCCTCAAACCCCTCAGCGAGATCTTTTGAGAATGGCTTTTAAGATACCTAGAGGCAGAAAAAGCCCAATAGAGATCAGGGGGAACTACCAGCTTTTAGGATACACCCTTAAAGGCTCCAACACCCCAAAGGGGTCTCATAGGATGCCATCTGGGTCCTGCTTCAATAGTGGAAAGGAAGGTCATTGAGCTAAAGCCTGCCAGGCTTACATGCCTCTGCTGTGAGGGAACAGGGACACTGGAAGGTGGGCTTCCCCCTCGCTCCTCTAAGGGAGGGTTCAGTCTCTTCCAGCCCTGCTCCAGCCACCTATGACCTAACCTTGCCCAGGAAGCTGGGGTTTGCCACTGAAGGCTGAAGGTGCCCAGGGCCGTCGGCCCCATCTACAACACTGTGGACGAGCCTAGGGTATTTCTTCCAAGAAGCAGGTAAACTGATCTCATTTGCACAAGGGCCACTTAACTATGTTTTGCCTGAATAGTCAGGTTTTTTATTCTTCCCTCAAAGATCTCTGTTGTGGGTGTTGATAGTCCTATTTTCTGCTGCCTTGCTTAATATATAGTGTTTCCTTTTCCCTCCTACCTCAATGCCCCACTCATATTTCAGGCTGGGACCTACTCTTAATTTAGAGCTCTCTTTCCTCCTTTTGCCAACTTGTATTATGAATTTACCTTTGCCACCTAGCTTAGTGTATCCCAAGGTTCTCTTTACCAGGTCACAGTCACAGAGCTCCAGGGAAAAGCAACCTGGTCTCAACTCTCCAGGCAGAGGAGAACAGAAGCTCCATATCCACGCATGCTGCAAATGGCTCTTTCCAGTCTACCTGAATCATTACCAGCTAGAAGCAGCAGTCACTGGGACTTGGACATGAGCTGCAAAGTATAGAATGGTGACAACAATTCCAGTGCCATGCAGACTTTTCCTGTGGGGAACTTTCCTGGACTCCTGCTCCCTGTGACAGCTCCTAACAGACTGAACTGTGGTTGGGTTGCATTTTTCAGGGATTTGGCATGGTGATGGGGACAACTTGGACTTGGGGAACATGTTAAGGACACTACTTATTTATGGATTCTTGCTGTATTGGCCAAGAGTTTGCTTAAAGGCTCTTAATCACTGTAAAAAAAAATAGAGGACTGGATGAAGAAGATGGGGCACATATACACCATGGTATATTATTCAGCTAGGAGAAATGGTGACATCGGATCACTTATAGCAGAATGGTGGAGTCTTGGTAGCATTGTGCGGGGTGAAATAAGCGAATCAGAAAAAAAACAGGAACTGTAGGATTCCATATATTGGTGGGACATAAAAGCGAGAATAAGAGGCATGAACAGGAGTGTGGTGGCTATGGGGGGTGGGGAGAGGGAAGGAGGGAGAGGGGGAGGGGGAGGGGTACAGAGAGAACTGGATGGAGGGTGGCGGAGGATGATCTCTCTTCGGGTGATGGGTATGCAACATAACTAAATGACAAGATAACCTGGAAATGTTTTCTTTGAATGTATGTACCCTGATTTATTGATGTCACCCCATTAAAATAAAAATTTATTTATAAAAAAATAAATAAATAAATAAAGCTTACTAGATGCATGACCTTAGCCAAATTAGATCACTCTATCAACTCCAAATGAGAATGATAATACACGTTCCAGTGTTGTGGTAAGAATAACAGGAATCACTTTTAAAGAATTCTCTGAGAATGGCTTTGCATGATGGTGTTTTATTTTCTCATCT
Organism: Saccopteryx bilineata; assembly: GCF_036850765.1. Classification (NCBI taxonomy): domain Eukaryota; kingdom Metazoa; phylum Chordata; class Mammalia; order Chiroptera; family Emballonuridae; genus Saccopteryx; species Saccopteryx bilineata. The sequence continues at coordinate 21,594,524 of NC_089501.1, forward strand.
AATTTAGAAAGCTGGGTTGGTGCAGAAAAGATTCACATGTATGTGTGAGGAATTTTCCTAACACTTGCTTCTGATTAAGGCCCATGGATCACAGTGAGTCCACTAACATGGGTTTACATGAAGCTTTAGAAAATAGCTTGACTTTCTTTTCTTTTTTTTTAAGGTAGACTCTTTTTTTTATTGACTTTATTGGGGTGATATTGGTTAATAAAATTATATAGGTTTCAGGCATACAATTCTATACTACATAATTTTTTATATGGTATTGTGTGTACACCACTAAAAATAGTTTGACTTTCAAGGTGATATTTTTTTCAAGTGAATCATAAAAAAATCTTCAAAGGTCAACAAAATGGTAGAAATTTCAGATTTTTCTCCCACCACAATAATTTAAAAATATACTTTTTTAGTCAGAGTACTATAGAAATCTGAAAGTAACTCTGATTTTTAAAGTCAACATTTTCAGCAACTTAAAATTTTTTTTTAGTGTCAATTAAAAGACATGGCTAACTGAATCTGTTACCCTGAATACTAATTAAAGTAATGATAATAAGAACTACAAAAATACATACTAGATATAACTTAATTGGATATTACTGAATATGCATTGAATATAGTGAAAATGTATTGAATTTTTGCAACATATTAAAATTTACTATAATGCTATCCACATATTATTTGCAAGGCAAAAACCAACTTTTAAAAATCTGATTTTTTTATACACATGCTACATGTGTAAACCAAATTGGTGTCCTCAAATTATTTGAATAAACTGACTTATAATTACCAAATGGAATAATAGAATTTAGCTGAATTAATTTTAAATGTGTTTAAAAAGCTCACATAGTATGTGTATATGTATATATTTCAATTTCTCACAATAAATTTAGGGCCAAGCAATGCGATTGGAATGAATTCCTTTAACAGATGTAAAGGCCTTGATGACAGTTATTTTCCAGGTCTAGGGTTCCACAATCACATCTCTGAAAGGTTTTCTACATGAAGTGTTTGAAGAAGTGGTGGACGTGTCACTGATCTCTGAGTTCCATTCCGGGTCTCCTTCAAGGCAGAGGTGGGGCACATAGGAGAGAGAAAAGGTAATGTCGATAAGGGAATCTGAATCAAATGTTGTCGCATGCTAGAAATGATTAGATGCCCTTGTCATGGAGCTGTTACAGAGGTCCAGGGTGAAAGAGGAAAACAAGAGGTCAAGTGTGGGCACATGAGTAAAAAAGTTTGTGCTGTAGAGTGGAGAGAAATGGAATCCTTAATCTACTCCCAAATCCTCTCTCCTTTTCATATTTAAAATACCCTTTGGTCCTGTGATAGGAACAATAGAGGTGAGTCTTGTTGCTATTTATTAACACATATCAGGGTTATCTACACAATGTTTGTAATTAAAATAGGAGCTTTAGCAAGAATATTCTGTTCCCTTCCTTTGAGGTGTTTACAGAGCACAAGCTTGGGGCACTGCTACTGACCTGAACTTCACTAAGCAATGCCTATTTTTAAATGTCTATGCCTTATCGCCATAGTTACTTTTGGTGTGAGACGTGTCCTACATATTCATTCAGTAACTATGCATTGAGGACCTGCTAGGAGCCAGAACCTGTTCTAGACAGTTGAATAAACACTCCAAAATCTTTGCTCTCATGGAATTTACATCATAGTAACAAAAACAGGCAATAAAGAAAATTAAATTACTAAATTGGGTATCATATTTCACTGATTTTAATACATAATTTTTCACACTTTAACATATGTAAACTAAGATGCATTTAAAAATTGATGATGAGTCATATTTTACTTAGTAATTTTTTTTCTTTATGGTGGGCCATAAAATAATTATGCAAACCATCAGTGATAGCATTTAAGGGTCAACAAAATACAGTAGAGAATAAGAAAGTAATGAACACTTTCAAGAAGACAAACAAAGAGTGAAATATTGTAATAGTTAATGGAGTGGTCTGGGAGAGCCTCACGGAGGAGATACCATAGGAGCTCAGACTTAAAAGACGAGGGAACAGCTATGCAAAGTATTCCAGGCAGAGGAAAATGCAGATGCAAATGCCCTGAGATGGGCCAGTGCCTGGTCATGCTTTCGGAAATACAAGTCCATGCCTTTTAGTACTAAACCAAGGGCATGTGGGGAAGTGGCCCAGTATGGGGGTTTGCTCTCTGCTATGTCTGTGCTGACCCCTAGAGTAAGTAGTAGTTATCATCTCTTTCTGCTGAAGCTCTTAGTTAATAAGATGTCCTACTGGTACTTCAGTCTCAATTTGTCTAAAACAAACATCCCTCTCACCTCAACCTGCTCTTGCTCCAGTGTTCCCAGCCTTGAGGAGAGATATTTCATATACCGGGGAACAAAATTTTTGTTGCATCCACAAAAACACTTGTTCTTACCTAATTCAAGTGTGCTGATCTCAAATCTGACATTAGTTTTTCTCTGTGAGCTACAGTTTTTTTTGCAATTCAAGATTTTAGGTTTTCATCTTATTGTAAAATTTTCAACATTTAGTTTAACATAATGAAGTAGAATGTCTTCTTGGGCATCATCTTTGTGAAAATATAATAATTTATATAATGCAGTCAATACATGAATACACTAAAAGATATGATTGCATCAGAATTTGTCTACAATTTTGAAATAGAACATATTAAAACACTTATTTTAATCATAAAATTTGCCCAAAACTTATTTAAATTCTATTCAGGCAAAAATTTGCGTTTGTAGCTCTTGCATTTGTGTACTTATTGAGGACAATCTTGTTTGATGCTCCAGCAGTAGTCTGCTCATCACTAACAGCTCCAAGATTTTTGGAAAACTTATCAAGGTGACTATTCAGGAAGTGAATCTTAATGCTCATGTTACATCCAATGTCATGGAAAACCAACAGCATCCTTTGAACCAGAAGTTTATCGTTTTCTGCTTTTTTGTTGCCAAGGAAGTTCTTTGTAACTGCCACAAGAGACTGCCATGCCGCTTTCTCCTTCTTATTCATCTTCCTGGCAAATTCTTCGTCATGTATGAGGGTTCGAATCTGAGGTCCATCGAATACACCTGCTTTTATATCCTTTAAAGACAAGGCAGGAAAAGCAGAAATAATATGTTGAAAGCATTCACTTTCTCTATTCAAAGCCTGAACAAGCTGCTTCATTAAGCCAAGTTTGATGTGAAGTGGGGGGAAAAATGATTCTGTCTCAATTAACTACAGGTTCATTCACAAAATTTTGCATCCCTACTTTCAAAGCTTCATGTTTTGGCCACTCCTTCTGTGTCCAGTGTTTCTCCTGAGCTCGGCTGTCCCACAAACACAGAAAGCAAGGATACTTCGTGAAACCTCTCTGTTGTCCTCGCAGGAAATTTATCATTTTAAGATTCACACAAATGATCTAGTTATGCTCCTCATACTTCAGAAAATCGAGGACAATTTTTATGTCATTCTTACTAAGTCATTCAATTCAAGTTGGCTAAAGTGCTGCTGAGGGGTTAATGACTGCTTGGCATCAGAAGAAGACCCTTCAGATTCTACAACCATTTCCTCATGCATCTTACCAAAATACACTTGATCATCATGTTCACTTTCTTCATCCTTAGAAGAAATAAAACCATTGAAAACTGGAACCAGAGTGTCTCAGAATGTGGGATAGGTCATATCACTGAAGAAATATTAGGATATGCGATCTTTTGCCATTTTTTCTTGTCGATGCCCTTTGTATGGATCAGACAGAAATAACAGTCACTGCTGTGGTCCTTAGGTTCACACCAAACCATGGGAATACCAAAAGGCATTCCTTTGCGTTTTCCTTTTGTCCAGTCATGAAGCATTTCCTCACAATTATGATACATAATATGAGGAGCTCAATTCTTGTCTTGATCACCAAGGGGAACTTGAAAATAGGTAATATATGCACGTGTCACAAATGATGAAATATTGCGCCTTTGATGTTGATGTGTGTAACAGCCACATTTATAACAGAAAGTGTCAGGACTATTCTTACATTTACGCCTACTCGAAGAAGCCATGATTCAATCTTAAAACAAAATAAGAGGGTGTTTTTTATCAGATAATATTTTTTTACATTTAAAAACAACTATAATTATGTAAAAGTGATGTTTGCTTTCACATTCATTGCTTTGTGGTTATGTTCAATTCAAGAGTTGTTGCCCTTTAACTCCAATTTAAAAACCAATGCATGCCATTAACTGTAACAAAAAGAAATTAAAGTTGCATAAAAACTAGAGCATGCACCAAAAAATGGATTTCAGATTTGGAATCAGCAAAGCAGAAGTATATAGAAACAGTTCTAAAACCTCATGCAATAGAAAATGAAAAAAAAAATTGTTCCCCAGTGATATTGGAATCCTAAGCCATTGCCACAACAAATCAGGCAATTGTGTCCTTGAAATATACCTCCAAGCTACTCTCTGATCTTCATCCTCACTGCCTAATTATCTTATATCTGCCATATTTCAGTTGTCTAGTCTATGTCCAGTGTCTCCCATGTCAAGCCACCTCAGTGACACAGAGTTATGATTCTAGCTCTGATTTAAGGCTGAACTTTCAAAATGCATCACTGAATTAAGACCTAACATACTCTAGAGCTGTGTTGTCCAATACAGTAGCCACTAGCTACATGTGGCCATTTGTGGCCATTGAGCTCTCGAAACATGGCTAGCCCAAACTGAGATGTAAGTGTAAAAGACACATCAGATTTCAAAGACTTGGTATGTAAACAAGAATAGAAAATATTCTATTTTTTATGCTTATTGCACAATAAAATGATAGTATTTGGCAACATTTGAGGTTAAAATGTGTCATTAAAATTAAATTTATTTGTTTCCTTTCACTTTTTTTATTGTTACTACTAGAAAATTTTAAATTATATATGTTCACTAGATTCCACATATAAGTGAAATCATATGGTATTTGTCTTTCTTAGACTGACTTATTTCACTTAGCATAATACTTTCTGGGTCCAAAGAAATTTTCTTTCTTTTTTACGGCTGAGTAGTATTCCACTGCATAAATGTATCACAGCATTTTTAGCCACTGAAGGCTCTTGGGCTGTTTCCAGACCTTGGCTATTATAAATAATGCTACAATGAACATAGGGGTGCATATTCTTCTGAATCAGTGTTTCAAGTTTCTTCAGATATATTCCCAGAAGTGAAAATACTGGAGCATAAGGCAATTCCATTTTTAATCTTTTGAGGCAACTTCATACTGCTTTTAATTGTGGCTGTATCTATCTGCATTCCCACCAACATGCATGAGGGTTTCTATTTTTCCACATCCTCACCAACACTTGTTTGTTGATTTATTGATGATAGTCATCTGACAGGTGTGAGGTAATATCTCATTGTGGTTTAAATTGCGTTTTTATGATTAGTGACATGATCACTTTATTATATGTCTAATGGTCATCTCTATGTCCTCTTTGGAGAAGTGTCTGTTCAGATCCTTTACCCATTTCTTAATTGTATTTTGGGGGGGGGGTTGATGTTGAGTTTTATAACAAACAAAATAGAAACAGACTCATAAATACAGGAACAGACTGACAGCTGTCAGAGAGGAGGGGAATTGGTGGCTGGGTGAAAGAGGCGAAGGAATTAAACAAATAAAAAACCTCATAGTCAGAAAAATATGGTGATCACAAGAGGGAAAGGAGGGTGGAGGGAGGTACAAGAGGGTAAAGGAGAGATAGATGGTGATGAAAGGAGACTTGACTTTGTGTAGTGAACACACAAAATAATATACAAATGACATATTATAGAATTGTACACTTGAAACCTATATAATTTTATTAACAAATGTCACCCCAATAAATCCAATTGAAAATAATACCAAAAGTAAAAATAAAATAAAATAATGTTACTTGTATCACAGTTCTATCTGACGATGCTGCCCTGGTGCCAAGCCCTTCCTAGTAAGTTGATGATTTTTGCATCAGCTGTTTTTTTCCTTCTTTTTAGAATGCCTTTCATCAAGCCAACTCCTACATCCTGAGGAAATCCTTTTGTGCTCTGTGAAGATATTTCTGCCCTTCTTCCCTTTGTAAGTCCTCTTAACACTTAATCAGATTTCAATATTTATTTAGAAATTTATTTATTTTATTTTTGTCTCATTCATTAGGCTGCAAGTTCCATGAAGGAAGGGATCCAAATTGTCTTGATTCTTTACTGATCTCATACATCTTTTTTAATGCTGGGAGACATAATGGGTGTTCCATAGCTTCTACTTAAATACCTGAATAAATGGCACATGCTGATTCCCTTTCCAGGTAGTGTAAGTGAATGAGTAGTAAACTAATCTTCCATTCCCCACCTGCTGTCAATGGGTCAGAATGAGACAGGACAAACAGAGCTAGTGTACACACTGACTTTCTACTTCCGCCTTCATCAGTGGGGTTCAATGAGTAGCTGAGCCCCTACTCCCAACCATCACCAGTGAGGTAGTAAGAGGTGTCAGGAGGCAGGACTACTTAGAATTCTGCTTCCTCCTCCCCCCACCTCTGCATCCACCTCTCTAGTGTCAACAGGGCCCAAAGGAGCTGAACTTACACCTTGACTCAGAAACAAAAAGGCTGTGCCCCACATTCTCCTTGAAACTGTTGATGAGACAGTGAAGTATCACCTCACCTGTCTGAAGCAAGGCAGTATAAATGAGTGCTCCATTTTGCTGGTGTGATGTCAGTAAAGCCCAGCCTAAAGCTCAACATACACACTCACCTAGCCCTCAAGCTACACCTCAACAGTGACTACCTGCTAAAGAAAGAAAATTAAACAGGATCCAGAGAATTATAATATAATATCCAAAATTCCATGATTTTAAAAAAACAATAAACCCTGGTTATACCAAGAACCAGAAAAATCACAACTTGATTGATGCAAAAACAATCAACAGAGGCCAATATTAAGGTAAATCTGATGTTAAAATTTTCTGTCAAGAATTTTAAAGAAGCTGTCATTAAAATGTTTCAATAAGCAACTACAAATTTTCTTGAAACAAATAAAAATATAGAAAATCTCAAAAAAGAAATAGGAATTACCAAAAAAGAAAATAACAGGAATGACAGAAATAAAAAATTCACTGGATAGGTTCTATAGTAGAATAGAGATGACAGAATATGAATTCAGTGAATTTGAGAATAGATCAATTCTTAATAATGGAAAGGAAAATGGAGCGGAGGGAAATGAACAGTCTTGGGTAGGATAATGAAAAAAGCTAATAATTACAACCCTGGAGTCCCAGAATGAGAGGAGAGTACGGGGCTAAAAAAAAGTATTCAAATAAGCAATGACTAAAAACTTCTCAGATTAGGAGAAAGACATAATTTTACAGATTCAAGAGACTGAACCCAAAATACTACAGAATAAGCCCAAAGAATTCCACATCAAGATGTATCAAAACTAAACCTCTGAAAACTAACGACAAAAAAAAAAAAAAAAAAAAAAAAAATCTTGAAAGTATCCCGAGAAAACGATTGGGGATTTATCATTTGAAATAATAGAGGACAGAAGATGTTCTGTGGCTGAAAGAAAAGAACTGTCAACCACAAATTCTATGTCCAGTGGGAATATTCTTCAATGTCAGAAGAGAAATAAAGATTTTTTTTCAGATAAAGAAAAGCGAAGAAAATTTATTGCTAGCAACCTACCCTTTAAAAATGGCTAAAGGGAATTTACTTTACAGAAAGAAAATGATAAAGGAAGGCTTGGAAGTTCAGAAAGGAAACCTAGAACATGGGAATGGGTAAAACTAGGTCAAAGGCAAAGTGGGCAAATATAACAGAGTATTCTTCTTCCCATGAATTTCTTATATTACCTTTGATGTTTGAAGCAAAAATCATAAAACCAACTGATAGGATGGTCCATGTGAAGACTATAAAGACAATTTTATTTAAAAACTAGGGAGGAAAAGGAACCCAAATGGGAGTAAGCTTCCTATAATTCACTTGAATTAATAAAACATAAGTTGGTATCAATAACCCATAATAAATTACATAGATATATTGTAATACAGAAAGTGACCACAGAGAAAAGCACACAAAGCTACACACTCCAAAACACTAAATAAATGAAGAGAGAATAAATGAATAAATGAAAATTGGTTTTCAGGAATATCTAATTTTTTAAAAGTTTGCTTTCAACCAAACTTACTTGCATGTAAATTTTAAACCATCACAATTACAGGTGACAATGATCAAAAGATTTTGTTTTTGTAAGTCATTAAATTAGATGATTAATATGTTTAGTCATGAAAAAGTGTGAAATCAGTGTAAATGAAAAATGAAATCAATCTGTGACTAAAGCAGAAAGTATAATTATTTCATGATCAAGATCCTATCCTGCTCCCACCATTTCATTCATGTTACTTTTGTATTTTAATTTATTGCCTCTAACTTGATCCAAAGCAGCTGTTTTCCCACAAGCAGTCTTATCTTGTTCAGCCCGGAGAATAAAATGGGGTTAAAAATGCAACCAGATACGGCCTCCATCTCCATGAAGCTTCAGGTCAGAAGAGGATATGTGCAGTGCCCGAAGCTCAAAGCTCGTAAAGCTGGTTTGAAGGCAGGATTATCTTGTTCTCTCAAGACAGGAGTCATTAGAACAAGGTGGAGGGCTACAGCACACAGACAACTCTATAGTGAGTGAGTGAATGCCAGGCCTCTTTCATTGTCCTTGGCTCTGATGAACTCTTCAAAGAGGGAGGCATGTGGGCCGTGGCCGAGGTCAGCTCTGCCACTCCTCACCCAGTGACCTCTGGTCCAAGCAGACTGAGAAAGGGACCCTGCCTGAGAAGATCAAAGCCACAGCTTTAACTCACTGCTTCCCTTGACTCTCCTGCTGAGGAGCCTGAAAGGGTGGTTTTGAGGGAGGGGGTAGAAAGAAAGGAGGAAAGGCATTTTAGCACAATGTAAATCATTGCTAAGTCCACTGGAAATATGTGGCTGAGGTATCACTATCACTGGCCAGGTAGCTAGAATGTAACCGGCCAGCTGCTTCTGCCTTAGCAGCTTTTAGAAACACCATCAGCTGAGGAGAAACCGTGGGGTTGCCACAGGTAATGAGATGAGCAGGAATTAAGTCTGGAGCGTGACTGTGACAGGCAGAACTGCTCTCTTAGGTCTCTCCTTCCAGCAGAAGCCTCTGACTCGCTCATCACAACTCTCAAAGAAGAGGTCAAAAGGAGAAGGGGCATGTCTGGGCCAATGCACCTTTTCTCAGCGGTATTTGCTTTCTCCTGTATTGACATCATTCAACAATGACTTCCGAGCCTCCAGAATGGCGACGTTGGTTACACAGGCTACCTGTTTTGTTACAGTCACCAACCATCCCAGTTTACTCAGGACGCTCCTGCCTCTGTTTTAGCCCCAAAAATCCTACTCCTAGGAAGTCTCTGCAAAGAAAACTGGGATAGTTGGTCATCCCAGCTGTGGAAGAGCAAGATTGCACTGTTGACTCTGCTTTTTGTGGAAAGGTAATGGTAGTGGGTTGAATGATGTTCCTTCCCCCAAAAGATATGTCTGCACTCTAATTCCTAGATCCTGTGAATAGGACCTTATTTGGGGGGGGGGGGAGGTCTTTGCAAATGTAATTAAAGATCTTGAGATCATCCTAGATGGGGGAAGAGACTCAATACAATTCCCACTGTCTTTATAAGATATGGAAGAGGAGAGGACAAGGAAACACAGAAGAGAAGGTGATGTAGAGAGACAGAGACTGGAGTGAGGCTAACACTCACCAGAAATTGAGAGGGAGAAAGAACAGAATCTATCCAAGAGCCTTTGGAAAGAGAGAGCATAGCTCTGCCAACACCTGGATTTTAGGACTTCTGGTTTCCAGAACTGTAAGAGAAGAAAGCGTTGCTGTCTTAATCCACTCAGTTTGCGGTAACTTTTTTATGGCGACCAGGGCAACTAAGAGAGAGCTCAGTGTTTGAGAGTCTCCCCTGAGGCTACAACAAATTCATACTTTCCTGTGAAGACACGGATGGCTAGCAGGTAAAATGGATGAAAGTATGCAGTCAATTAAGCTGAGAAAGAGCTTTAAGGTAAGTCCTTAGGAATCACAAGCAAGTTTAACAGTGGTCACCTACAAATTTGCATTTGAGAAAAAAAATGCTGACCTCCTTCAAATATACATATGCCTCCTCACAACAATATACTGACAGTCTTATGTTTTTGCCCAAAGTAGATATAGGATGATTTTTCATTTTTTAAATTTTTACTCATGATTTAAACTTCCAAAGATAAGTTCCCGAAATTGGAAATTTGTTTTGTGCCTGTTGCTAGAAGATTACAGCCTTCTAAGAATGGGGCATATTTGAAGGCTAGAAAAGGTGGGAAGCACAAAACTCAGAAACATTGATACGTAAAGACACATGCAGCCCCATGTTTATTGCAGCATTGTTCACAGTGGCCAGGACATGGAAACAACCAAAAAGCCCATCAATAGATGACTGGATAAAGAAGATGTGGCACATATACACTATGGAATACTACTCAGCCATAAGAAATGATGACATCGGAACATTTACAGCAAAATGGTGGGATCTTGATAACATGATACGAAGCAAAATAAGTAAATCAGAAAAAACCAGGAACTGTATTATTCCATACGTAGGTGGGACATAATACTGAAACTAAGAGACATTGACAAGAGTGTGGTGGTTACGGGGGGGAGGGGGGAATGGGAGAGGGATAGGGGGTGGGGAGGGGCACAAAGAAAACAAGATAGAAGGTGACAGAGGACAATCTGACTTTGGGTGGTGGGTATGCAACATAATTGAACGACAAGATAACCTGGACTTGTTATCTTTGAATATATATATCCTGATTTATTGATGTCACCCCATTAAAAAAATAAAATTATAAAAAAAAAAAAAAAGAAAAGAAAAGGTGGGAAGCAAATGCATGAAATAAGTATAAAAGCTATAATAAAAGAGATGCTACTATTAAAATCTTAACCCATTAAAAATAAATGAAACCACTATAAAGCACATACTATGACAATTGTTCTAATTTCCACAGACCATGCCAAATAAAATTGTGATTGACCTCAGTGACTATTTGCTACAATTTACAAAGAGAAGCTATTTACTATTTGTCTAGCCATCTTTTCCTTTCTTCATGATGACTTTCCTAGCCCCTGATGTGTAGAACAGATGTCCCCCCTATATGTGGCCAAGCACCCTCACCTCGCTCTGTTATCATTTCATATGTAGCTATCTTTCTCCCATAGACTGCAGGGTCCTTGGTGTCAGTGGCTATACCCATCACACTGCTCTGCCCACTATACACCAACTGAGTTAAAACAAGCCACATCAAGAGCTTTATCTTCTCTGTTGGACTCTCCTGGGTGCATATGGATGAATGTCATCACCACGTATGCTGGCTTCAGAAGACATGGCTAACATATTGTCCATGAGGTTCCTCAAGGACCCCTACTTTTCTGATCTGAGCTATATACATATTTGCTGTTTTCTCATGACCACACTGAAAGATGAATAGATGAGTGTCTCCAGAAAAGCACTGTTTAACAAGTCTTAAATTTCACCATCCACTTCAGAACAATGGGCAAACACATGTGACTGTTTTTCCATTGGTCATTGTTCTTTCCACATGCCTTATTCTGTTGCAGTTCATCTGGAAAATGGAAAAATACAAAAACAGAAAGAAAAACTAAAAAGAAGATAAGAGGTGAGGCAAAAGAGAAATTAAGTGATTAGATAATTGGCCTCATATCCCTGAATAATCAAGATCTAAAGCTATAGGAAGCACAAGTAATATTGAAGGAGGAAAAAATGAACTAGTCACAATGGGATTGCAAAGGCCAACAGGTCCTTTTCAGGGGATGGTCTCGGTGCCACAGAATGATGTTTCTGGTTGGGCACCTACTGTACATTAAGTTGTCTGAGAAACAAAATTTACATCAGGAAAGCAAATGAAGAACTAAGAAATAACCCTTTCCTCAGGTAATTGGCTGTCCACAATTACAGACATCACTGAAGAGAGGAAACAAAACTGAAAATTACCACAGAAGTTGCCAAAACCCTAGCCAGAATAAAACAAAGTCAGATGGCATGGAAGCCTACAAGCTTGAATGAAAAATTACTAAATAAAACCAAACTTGGTCTCACAAGAAGAATGGGTAAAACTTTTAACCAATTAGAGAAACTCCATCATGATCAAATATGAGCCACATAATTATTACATGGAACAGTAAACATTTTAATGATATAATTAGATACAAATGTAAGGTTTTTGTTTTCTTCTTTTTGTGGGCTTGTATTTTTCTGCTTTCATGGTCAGCAGCCTAATGTAGTGATTTAATTACCTCAGAGTCAGTTAAGCTTGCTGTCTGAAAACTGCCTTTTCAGAATGCCCTGAACTGACCTGAAGTGAAACTCAAACTCACCCTTTGTGCCCAGGGCTTTCCTGACAACAAAGAGGTATTGGTTCTCCTTTCCCCAGATACCAGCGCTGGGCTTACTTCCCAGTCCCTTCTCCTCCCTCCGTCTCCTTCCTCTCCCCGGTCCTTGCCCTCACTCCACCCTGCAGCTCATTCCCACCCCCCACGCACAATGGAAAGGAATGCCCAATCTGCCCTCTTGTTTCTCTCAGTTATCACAGAAACCAGAGTGTGGGGAATGTCCTATATTTCTAGGCACATAAAATCCCGCAGTCTTTCCCAGTTCTGCCCTCAGCTGCTACATCCGTGCAAGTGCTTCAGGAGACCTCACAGTCACATTGTGGAGTCCTGTGTGAGAAGGGTCAGAAACACTGACCGCTGGAACAAGCGAGGCCACCACGTGGCCTGAGAAAAGAGTGAGTTTGGACCGCGAAGCCCTCTCCTTTGATTCATGTTCCACTTAACTAAGAAGAAATACATCCCACTAAAAAAGGAGAGAGAGCTTTGGCTTCATTGGCTTTTCCTCTGTGAATACACTGCGTACGGCACACACGGAGGTTAGGGCAGATCTGAGAGATACCGCATGCTCTGAGGGTCAGAACAACACAGCCTCCATTTTTCACACGGGTCCCGTCCTTTTGCCTTCTCGCCCCACTCTCCTTCGCTATGCTGATGCATCCAACATCTCTATTAGGAGCTCTGGGTACAAATCTTGGGCATTGCTTTTTAAAACTAGCAGTATATTATAATACTGAAAAGCTGATGAGATGAGTACCATGGGGACATTGATAGAGGAGGTGAGAAGAGCAGCATCAAAACTTTCTCTTGAGTTATTGAAGTATGCTATGGGATATGTGTTCGTCCTTAAAATGTTTGTTTTTTTAGTTCAATATACTTTCTGTTTCTAGAGTCTCAAAAAATATCTAACATAATGGGACATTTAACAAATTGATTTTCAAATCTTCATCGTTAAGATCCTTCCATTTAAAAAAATGAGTACACTGGTCTGACCTGTGGTAGCGCAGTGGATAAAGTGTCGACCTGGAAATGCTGAGGTCGCTGGTTCGAAACCCTGGGCTTTCCTGGTCAAGGCACATATGGGAGTTGATGCTTCCAGCTCCCTCCCCCCTTCTCTCTCTGTCTCTCCTCTCTCTCTCTCTCTCTCTCCCTCTGTCTCTCCCTCTCCTCTCTAAAATGAATAAATAAAAAAATAAAAAATGAGTACACTGCATAATGGCTCAAAGGTGCCCTTGATAACCAAGAAACATGGCCCTACAAATAGAAGCCTTTCCTCAAATAACATCCTGGGAATAGAGTCTATAGCAATTTGGCCCTGGAATAGTTTTAAAACACGTTACCACTAACAGAATTTTGAAGTCTGCTTCTACCGTTGCTCCTTCTGTAACTTACTTCACAGAGAAAGTAGTCAGCAGGTGCATTTTTCCATGATTTCAGTCTGTGATATCCAGAAGCTGCTACTGTAGGTTCCACATGCTTACGGACTGAAGACATAAACTTTTGTTCTTCAGAGACTCGGCCGGATTGGCTTATGTAAGTTGACTTGCTGCCGTGACATATGTTCTTCACTCATGAAAAGGCTGCTGGTGTATGTATCACGCTCAGAGAAAGATGATTAGAAGTATCATTCGTATACAAGCAATTGGCTAGTATGAATTTTTCTTTAGCAGCAGACATATATGGTACTCTTGTTACAGAAGATGCAAACTGATATACTGAGCCTCTACGAAGATCTGATAGAAAGAAGTAAGGGATTTATTTAAGCTATAGCACAGCTTGGTTGGGAGAGTGAAAGAAAAGCCTGTATTTCTGTGGAGATTAGTTAAGTGACTTATGAAAGTTGTAAAAATGTATTCTGCTATATTTTTAAATGGATTCTCACTCCATTAATGTGGATGTAACCAAATAATAGCAGGATGGATTCTTAGGGACACTTCCAAGACATTATTTTATTTCAGTAAAATGACTTAAAAAGTTTAAAATAGTTCAAACTGTATTTATAATCAAATAATTTAAAATAAATACGGCTATTTTCAATTGCATTAGAATTGTTATTGCAGTACTAGATAACATTTATTTTGTACTTGGTTATAAACTCGTTGTTTAACTGTTTTGATGAGCTATTTAAGGAGGTACAATATGGCTCTTTGATAAAAATTATTTATATAAACTTAGCTTCAGAAATCTAGACAGATTTCTTATCCAAAGTGCTGCTCAGCACTCATCTGTTTTCTTCTACTATTTCAGTTAGAGAAAGTGTTGCAATGATGTCTAAGGCAGGTACAAAATGTACATATTTCTGGGTTAAACAAGCTGAAATCAGGTGCTACATGGACCTCAGAACACAAGACATTGAATTTTAACCTTCAGATCTTTGGCCACCTTTACCTTACAAAAGAATTAAGCATAAAAAAAAAATGAAGATTTTTTACAATTAGCATGCGTTATTTTTGTTTTAAAAAATCAAGGAATAAATACATGTTCAAAAAACAAATTAAAATAATATTGAAATGATCAGCATTCGGACTCTACTGGCTTGTCTACCTTTTCAACCTCACTCCCTCCCCGCCCACCTCCACACACCCGTGGCCAGAGTGGTGTTGCTGGCTTTCCCTGAGTACACCAGGCATTTCACGCCTGCTCCACTTTGCTCACGCCAGCTTCTCTGCCTAGAAGGTTATCCGATACTTTTCCTGATGAAATCACTTCATAATCACTTCATTCACCAATACCCAACTTAGCAACATGTCTTCCATAAAGTTGCCCTTGACCTGTCCAAGCTGAGACTCATAGAATGTGTCACCCCTGCCCTGTGCTCCCAAATTCAACAATCCTGTTTCTCTTATAGTTCTTTTCCCAGGCCAGACTCCTTAAAGCTCAATTTATTTCTCATTTGCATCTGTTTCCCAGGAAATCCCCTAAAGGCTAGAACATGGGAGAGCTCAAAAATATGGTTGAAATATGATAAAAAAAATCTAGCTTACCTCTTTTAGTCACTACTCAGGAAAGTATCACAGCACTTCATTACCATAAATATCAAAGCATTATTTCTGTTACTAAAATGTTAACACTCTCTAATAATTAGAAATGCTATGAATATATAATTAAGAGTGGTAAAAATAACTATCTGATAGCATTAAAAATAAAAACAAGTATAACCTTGAAAAAAAAAAGGTACAAGAATGAGTAGTTAATCTGGCCTGTAACAAGTGATTAAAAATTTTGCCCCATAAATTTGCATATGATAAAATTAGGAATTGCCTGTCTTTGGAAGGGGATTGTTATGGAAGATCAGGGAAGTAGGCAAGATTATTTATAGTTTTTTACAAGACACAGGAACACAGCAAACTTGGAAGGGGACTTAGGCTTTCACCTATAATTCAACCCTCCTTACACCAAGAGATTTTGCAATTAATCCCCATTCAAATAATGAGTTAGTGGCTGATCAGTCTAGTCTAGTGTCTAAGGACATGACGAAGAGACAATGTCTATATTAACAGGTTAACGGTGTGGGGAGTGTGGGAGCTGGGAGGTGGTAGAATATCAGTACAATTACTCAGTTTCTAATTATTAGCTGAATGAGATAATTTTTAAAACTTGCGTATGTGGAACTGGCTTCATTCCAGTGATGTTTATCTGCTTCTTAATTTGATTTGCTAAGTGGGCCACTTAGTATTAGTTGTGCAAGCCTCATTTTCTCAGATATATATCTTCGTTCATGCCATTCTTATAATGCTTTCCCTCCCTAAAGATCCAATCCTTATATACTTCATTGTATCTGAAAATTTTCTTATTTTCCCCCTAAAACATAGTTTTCCCTATTGTGATGGTTAATTTTATGTGTCAACTTGGCTAGGCCATGGTACCCTAATGTTTGCTCAAACACTAGTTAAGATGTCCCTGAGAAGGTAGTTTTTGAATGAGATTAACACTTAAATTACTGGACTTTGAGTAATGCCCATACCCTCCGTGATGTGGTTAGGCCTCATCCCATCAGTTGAAGACCTTTAGAGAAAAAAGAAAACCTCCAAGGAAAAGGAAACTCTGCCTTCAGATGTCCTTCAGACTGGAGCAGCAACATCAGCGCTTGCCTGGGTCTCCAGCCTGCTGTCTCCTCTGCAGACTAGCCGGCCCCTACAGTCGCGTGAGCCAATTTCTTAAAATCAATCTTGCTCTCTCAAGAGTCCTGACTCATATAGCCACCTAAAATCTCTACATTTTAAAAAATTTGTTTACTACTGTTGGGCAGATAAAATATATTATGCTCACTTTATTAAAGATGGTGCTGCCCATGTGGAGGCCGTCACCCAGTTGAAATTAATGTGTGTTGGGGGCAGGCTGTGGGCAGGCAGAATCCCTGTAGCCTGGGGCTTGGTTTTGGGATTAAGCCTTTCCCACCCTTTTTGATGTGGGGTGGTACAATCCAATCATGACTCAGATATATGACTTTGTATTAGAGACTTCCCTATTTTGTATATTGGATTAAAGGTTTTGATTTTTACAGTATAAAGTGGGGGCAGAACGGGAGCTTGCTCTCTTGGTTCCTGAGATTAGCATGAGAGAGCAGAGAGAGCACAGCAGAGAGCAGAGAAAGGCCACGTGGAGGAGGCCAGAAGAAGCAGCCAAGATGGCGGAGTGTTGAATGAGAAGCCAGTTTGTGCAGAGTTTGTGCAGGGAGAAGGAAGGAGATGGGGAACAGAGGTGCATAAGTCTGGTGAGCTAGAAACCTTTGATTCTAGGAAACTCGGATAAGTCAGTAGCTTTGTGAGCACTGAATGTGAGTGGGTTTTGGAGCCCAGTGTGTGTTTTTACTTGCCCGCCGGGTGCAAGCTAGGATTAAAAATGATGGCTCATCAGTTTTTGGCTCCATTGTTTCTTTACCGACTGTCCGAATCCAATGCGAACCTGCATGGGCCAGGCTGCTGTGATGGTGGCCCTGGCTACTGGCTTTACAACTACAGTCAACTTAACACCTGGTTTTAGAGTTAGAAATGCGCTTAGCAGCACTTGAGCTTCAGCACCTGTATCTTGGTCGCACTTCCTCTCCCACAGCACTAGTACACTTGGTGCGTACTCCAAAATGCAGGTGGAGTTAAATTGAATAACAGGGAAAGAATTAAGTCATATAGATCTGGTTACTTGACAACCTGATTTTTCTGCTTTTCTGTATCATAAGAGGAAAAAACACAGTAAAATTTGCTCAGCATTCAGTCTCTAGGATCTGTGGTTCTCAAATAACGGTACTTGTCTGTAAAGCCAGTGGCCAGGGCTACCATCACAGCAGCCCGGCCCATGCAGGTTTGCATTGGATTCGGACAGTCGGTAAAATAACAACGGAGCCAAAAACTGGTGGGCCATAGTCTTTAATCCTAGCTTGCACCCGGTGGGCAAGTAAAAACACACACTGGGCTCCAAAACCCACTCACATTCAGTGCTAACAAAGCTACTGACTTATCTGAGTTTCCTAGAATCAAAGGTTTCTAGCTCACCAGACTTATTCACCTCTGTTCCCCATCTCCTTCCTTCTCCCTGCACAAATTCTGCCCAAACTGGCCTCTCAGTCAACACTCCGCCATCTTGGCTGCTTCTCCTGGCCTACTCCACGTGGCCTCCTTCTGCTTTCTGCTCTAATGATAATCTCAGGAACCAAGAGGGCAAGCTCCCGTTCTGCCCCTATTTTATAGTGTAGAAATCCAAACCTTTAATCCAGGGGTCCCCAAACTTTTTACACAGGGGTCCGGTTCACTGTCCCTCAGACCGTTGGAGGGCCGGACAATAAAAAAAACTATGAACAAATCCCTATGCACACTGCACATATCTTATTTTAAAGTAAAAAAACAAAATGGGAACAAATATAATATTTAAAATAAAGAACAAGTAAATTTAAATCAACAAACTGACCAGTATTTCAATGCGAACTATGGGTCTGCTTTTGGCTAATGAGATGGTCAATGTCCGGTTCCATATTTGTCACTGCTAGCCATAACAAGTGATATGATGCAATGAAAGAGGTGCCCCTTCCGGAAGTGCAGCCGAAGTGCGGCGGGGGCCGGATAAATGGCCTCAGGGGGCCACATGCGGCCCATGGGCCGTAGTTTGGGGACCCCTGCTTTAATCCAATATACAAAATAGGGAAGTCTCTAATACAAAGTCACTTTCTGAGGCATGATGGGATTGCACCACCCCACATCAAAAAGGGTGGGAAAGGCTTAGTCCTAAAACCAAGCCCCAGGCTACAAGGATACTGCCTGCCCACAGCCCGCAGAGACACACATTAATATCACCTGGGCAACGGCCTCCACATGGGCAGCGCCATCTTTAACAAAGCGAGCATAATATATTTTATCTGCCCAACATTGTCTTTAAAATAAAGGCGTTGGTATAAATCAGTAATTATCAAACTACACTACGCGGGTTCCCCAGTGCTTCCTCAAAGAAGGAAGTTTGAGGAGATCCCAAATGGCCTATATGTTTAGATTCTAATTCCTACGCCTCCCTGCTCCAAGCAAATTCATATTTTATTAATTTCATGTGAATTTCCATGTAATATTTTATTTAGAAAAAAGAAGTGAAAAATAAAGACTTTAAGAACCACCAGGCTAGATGATCTCTAAGGAGCCTTCCAGTTCTAAAATTCTAATTGTGTTTGAAGTTAGTTTGTCTCCTTAATTTAGCTTTCCTTCCAAGTGATTATTTCCTTCCTGAATTATTTTAATCCAGGCTTGCTCAAACATGAGGCATGCCAGAGCCTTATTGATAAGAGTGAGTGGTAAGTGGGAGGGACCTAGAATTTGGCTGGTTAAGGTCAAAAGGGCAGCCCCATGAGGGCAGCGTGATGTTTGCAGCACAGGCCCAGAGGGACTGATCTGGTCAATGTGGGCTTTCAAGGAGCACTGCCCCAGGGGACTTGGGAAAGGACAGTCCCCTGTCATGTAAGCAGTAGAGTCACAACTTAGGAGAAAAGTTTATTCTCATCAGGATTCCAAACTATGGGTGGGGCTAGCCGATGGGGCTGAAAAATTGTCATGAGGCACTAAGACCCAGCCATGTCAACTGGGCTTAAGGAAGAACTGCAGTGATAACCTGTTGTGGCGCAGTGGATAGATGTTGGGCAGATAAAATATATTATGCTCACTTTGTTAAAGATGGCACTGCCCACGTGGAGGCCCATTGCCCAGGTGATATTAATGTGTGTTGGGGGTGGGCTGTGGGCAGGCAGGATCCCTGTAGCCTGGGACTTGGTTTTAGGACTAAGCCTTTCCCACCCTTTTTGATGTGGGGTGGTGCAATCCCATCATGCCTCAGATAAGTGACTTTTGTATTGGAGACTTCCTATTTTGTATATTGGATTAAAAGTTTTGATTTCTGCACTATAAAGTAGGCAGACCAGGAGCTTGCTCTCTCAGTTCCTGAGATTAGCATTAGAGAGGAGAGCAGAGAAAGGCCACATGGAGGAGGCCAGGAGAAGCAGCCAAGATGGTGGAGTGCTGAGTGAGAAGCCAGTTTGAGCAGGGAGAAGGAAGGAGATTGGGAACAGAGGTGAATAAGTCTGGTGAACTAGAAACCTTTGATTCTAGGAAACTCGGATAAGCCAGTAGCTTTGTGAGCACTGAATGAGTGGGTCTTAAAGCCCAGTGTGTGTTTTTACTTGCCCACCAGTTGCAAGCCAGGATTAAAGATGATGGCCCACCAGTATTTGGCTCTGTTGTTTCATTACCATCTATCCGAATCCAATACGAACCTGCATGGGCAAGGCTGCTGTGATGATGGCCATGGATACTGGCCACTCAATAGAGCATCAACTTGGAGTGTTGACATCGCTGGTTCAAGGCCCTGGGCTTGCCCTGTCAGGCACATATGACAAACAATCAATGAAAAACTAAAGTGAAGCAGCTAGGAGTTGATGCTTCTCATTTCCCTTCTCTCTGTAAAAATCAATAAATAAAATCTTTTTTTAAAAAGGAAAGACTGAATTAGAAAAGGAATAGAAGGCAAGGTCAAGATAGAACCAGAAACAAGGCAAAAACAGGCAGAAATGAGGATTCCTGGAAATCACCTGTAAAGCCAGTTGCCACGGCCACCATCACAGCCACCTGGCCCATGCAGGTTCACATTAGATTCAGATAGACAGTACTGAAACAACAGAGCCAAGAACTAGTGGGCCATTACCTTTAATCCAAGCTTGTACCCGGCGGGCAAGTAAAAACACACACTGGGCTCCAAAACCCACTCACATTCAGTGCTCACAAAGCTACTGACTTATCTGAGTTTCCTAGAATCAAAGGTTTCTAGCTCACTAGCCTTATTCACCTCTGTTTCCCATCTTCTTCTCTCTGTACAAACTGACTTCTCCTTTAGCATTCTGCCATCTTGGCTGCTTCTCTTCTCCTCCACGTGGCCTTTCTCTGCTCTCCTCTCTAATGCTAATCTCAGGAACTGAGAGAGGGAGCAAGCTCCCAGTCTGCCCCACTTTATAGTGTAGAAACCAAAACCTTTAATCCAATATACAAACAAGGAAGTCTCTGATACAAAGTCACTTATCTGAGGCATAATGGGATTCCTCATGAGAGTGCACCACCCCACATCAAAAAGGGTGGAAAAGGCTTAGTCCTAAAACCAAGCCCCAGGCTACAAGGATCCTGCCTGCCCACAGCCCACCCCCAACACACATTAATATAATCACGTCCATCCCAAGCAAGAAGGGCAACCAATACCATCACCTGGGTGACAGGCTTCCATGTGGGCAGTGCCATCTTTAACAAAGTGAGCATAATATATTTTATCTGCCCAAAAATCCACCCCTATGCTCACTTTACTACCCAAATCTACACCATCGGCATCCCTGTGCAAGGAAATTAGGCACATTACACAAATTACAAATACATGACACATCATACAGTTTCAACAATTACAAAGGTATATTTTACCAGTCTCTGAGCATTTTGCCAAAAGCACAAATGTCCTCAGCCTTCTTTCTAGCCTTTTGAAAGGCTTACCGGGGCAGGGGAAGGGCCTCCAGCAAACCTGTCCCCAACCTCAATCAGAGTATTTCACATTGTCCAACATTTGTAAGTCCATCCAACAAAGGAGCCTACTCTGGTCATAGTCCAGGAATCAGTCCACGCACATGGGGCCTCGCCACCCCTCTCATCCCTGCTGTCCTGCCCAGTCCTACACTGTCCCAAAGAGGAGCATGTGGCAATGGCAGTCAGCATTTTCATCTCTGCTCCAGAGAGCATGATGACATTCACTCCTATGTCTCAAAATTGCAGACCTACCAGGGACATAGCAAGTACTCCTTGCTGCTGGGATCTCACCTTCTGGAGACTGTGGGTTGCAACTCCAGCCCAATTCTCCTCATCCTCCAAAGAAGAACTGAAAACATCAGCTCCTGCTGCCAGGCTCAAGCCCCGGGCTGCCGCCGCCTTCTGCTCAGCAGGCCTTGCAGCCCCAGCTCCGGCCTCAGCCCTGGCCTCCCACTGCTGCTGGCTCTCCACAACGTCCAGGGCAATCTGCAACTCACAAACCTGTGATTCCTTCTCCAGTGTCTGCTCCATTTCCAGGCGAATCTCACAAACCTGGTCAACCTCCTCCTCCAGCACTTCCTCCAGCTCCAGGGTCAACATCTGTTTCTCCCACGTTTCCTCCAGCTCCTTCCACTGCTCAGTTTGTGGGTCCTGGGCAGTCACTTCCACAGAGCTCTTGGTTTCCTCACGCATGGCTGTAAAAGTCAGCCAGCCTGCAACCCCCAAAAGGACAGCCATGGGGAACCATAACAGCAGCCAGTCCTCTACTCCACCGCTCAAAGGTGGTGGCAGCTCCATACTCATCTGTATTGAATCCTGCCACAGACTACACCAAATGTAAAGCCAGTAGCCAAGGCCACCATCACAGCCTCCTGGTCCATGCAGGTTCGCATTGGATTCGGACAGATGGTAATGAAACAATGGAGCCAAGAACTGGTGGGCCATTATCTTTAATCCTAGCTTGCACCCAGCGGGCAAGTAAAAACACACACTGGGCTCCAAAACCCACTCATTCAGTGCTCACAAAGCTACTGACTTATCCGAGTTTCCTAGAATCAAAAGTAGCTACCTCACCAGACTTATTCACCTCTGTTCCCCATCTCCTTCCTTCTCCCTGTACAAACTCTGCACAAACTGGCTTCTTCTTCAGCACTCCACCATCTTGGCTGCTTCTCCTCTCCTCCACGTGGCCTTTCTCTGCTCTCCTCCCTGCTCTCTGCCCTTGTCCTAGAACGCAATCACTCTTCTCCCAGAACAACATTATCTCTCTTCCTTTTGGCGCGAAAGTTCTCCCCCAACACATATTAACATAGTCACGCTCATTCCAAGCAGGAAGGGGAACTAATATTATCACCTTGGCGACAGCCTTCCACGTGGGCAGTGCCATCTTTAACAAAGTGAGTATAATATATTTTATCTACCCAACATCACCCCAATCTCTATGAATTACTAGGTGAGACCAGTATCAGACCTTACCATAAAACTTCGATTAGACTTCCTCCTCAACAAATTGGCTCATTCTCAGTCTGAACCTATAGAAGGAGGTACTGTTTCTGCAGAGAGACAAAATCATGGAGACTGTAAAACCAGAGGTGGAAGACAGTGTCCTGTGGGTCGTGACCCTGGCAGGAAATACATAATAAAATATGTATTTCCGATGGCTTTAGGCGACCCCTGTGTTTTGGTCATTCGACCCCCGCCGGGGTCGCAACCCACAGGTTGGGAACCGCTGGTCCAGAATATGAGAGACATTATCCCACCATGTACTGAGTCAGGCAGATCTCTTTTGGAGTGAGTGATCAGTCCTGGTAAGCTGTGAGGGCTCACTCCAGCAGGCCCTGGGTGAGCTTAAGTTGTTTTGCTGAAGTAAAAGATGTATCTACATAGCACTGGCCTCTGGTCAAGAAGTAAAAGGTGCTGAATAATAGAGTTGTTTTGTGACCATGTGTCCAAGGCAAGTTTCAAAGTGGTTTTACCCACTTATTAGCATTATTTATTGATAACAATGAGACCAATGATTTGTACCCGGTCTTGGTGATATCCTAGTGGGCTTTGACCCTGGGTCTAGTCACACAGCAAGAAATATGCTTACGTGACCAGCAAGGTATAAGAAGCCCCCTGGTCAGGAATCCATTCCTGTTTCTGAGGTGTTTTATACACACTTGGGTTCCAAAAAAAAAAACCATGTCTAAAATGGCCCTTACACAGAACACTTAGAGCCTGGCCCAGAACTCCCAGACCCCTTGCTGTGAGGCCACCTTCGGTCATGATGGCTGTCTTTATATTAATGTTGTTCCTTCATTACATCTTTTTGCCTGCAATGAATAGATTTATAAGCATTGTTATTTTGGGTCCTGTGCATCTTCTTTGGCAATAAAACTCCATTATCACACCTGGGAACTAATTTATTTTTATTTCAGAATTTTTATTTCAAAATTCCTAAAATTCTGCACACAAAAAACTGCTATTAATAGGAATTTGGGATAAACATGTTTATAGACAAATGTGTATCTAAAGCTAGAGACCAAAATATAGAACAGTCTGCAACCAGGTCCCATAATGAAGAATTGAAAGAAGTAGAGACGCTTCGTTTGGGAAATAAAAAGATTTGAAGAGTTGTAATATGTAATAGGGTTTTGTTTACATTTTTTCAACTCAGATTGCATTATTATTTTTTCACATATCTTTTAAAGGCAAAACAAAGCAATTTAATGATAGAATGGAAGCATTTAAATATGAGAACGAATTATCTAACAATGTTGAGACTGCTTTTACTGAAACAGGCTTTTTTTATATGTTGAAAGTTCCTTGCATTTAGAAGACTTAAGAGACTGGATGACAATATTTCAGATACGTATAGAGGGTACTACTGTCTTTGTTTAGAGATTAGGCATGATGATTTCTACCTTCTCTTTCAATGTCAGTATCTTAGAATTCTAAGATTTTCTTGTGTATAGACAAGAAGAGTCTCTAGTACAATGGCATCAAAATTCATTAACTTTATTCATGGTAACTTTTAAAAGTCTTCTTATTCTATGTCTGAATTCACTGTGTACTGGGTACACAACACATTCCTTGCCACTTCTCAGCAAAAGTGAGCATTTAAGTTTCCACTTCAAGTCTTAAAAAAAAAACCAAAGCCTTATTTTCTCACAGATTGCCTTGTGATTAAAACAAGAAGACAAAAGGGAAAGTGTTGCTAAGAATGAGCACTACTTCTGGGCTGACAGAGAGCTGGAACGATGCATCCAGGAAACAACCACAATGGGAGAGCGTTGGGCTCATGCCTGGGCAATGGGGACAGAAAGTGAGGTGGCTGCCGGATGAACCCACCCTTGCATCTGAAGCATAGGGCCTCAGGGTACCAGCTTGATTCCACGAACAACAAACCAAGGGTAGCCCATCCGGTCCAAGCACAGACAGCCGGACAAGAGGTTCAAAAACAGACAACTGTGCTGCTTTGTGAGGCTTCCTGATGGGAGAGATGCTCTAGTCTAACCTCACTCCCAGTGCAGCAGTCCCAGTTGTCGAGGGGGCGGTAGGGGCCGGACACTAGTGTGGGATCAGCCAGCAGTTCACGATCAGAGCTTTACAAGGCCGTAAGTGGAGAAGCAAACAGCCACCAGAGTCTGAGTCACTAGGAAATGAGGACATTTTGTAAAGTCGACTCCAAAAGAGAGGCCAGAGCAGACTATGGGATCTAGGGTAAGGTCAGGTCTGAAAAGGGCAAGCAGCCTTCTTCTGCATGCAGTCCGATGGCTGAGCCGCTGTGGGAGGGACTGCGCAGGTGCCAAGTGAGTTCCTGGCAGCGAACGCCCACATTCCCACTCCCGCAGTAATGCAGGAAAAAAGCTTAGGCTGTTCTCCTCAAAACGACTCCTGAGTAAAATACATTCTGCCCAATAGATTTCCATTTCATGCAAAAAGGTAGCATCTTGTCCAGGCGAGTATTTAAAAAGCCTCAAGGTAGGTAATCTGTCTTTAAAGGAAGGCTGGGAAGCAGTGGGCAGCCCGCCCTGACTCAGGCATCACAATCCGCCGTGGTCTAACACTTCATAAATAACCGGAGGAAAACTTTCCTCGTCTCATTTAAACTAGTGAGGTGTATATAGCTTTAACAGATCCTTATCTCAAGCTGAGAGTGTAATTTCATGGTAATAATTTGTTTAAAGTGTTGCTGATTGCTTCCTATTTCTTCCCTGTTAATGACTTTTGCACCTTTCCACTGTTCCTTTTATATGGGCTGCCACCGCGATCACCCCGCAGGAGGCTGTTTGGACAACAGAGGTTTTTCAGCAAGCTGCTGGGACCTATACTGGACACACTCTTTCATATAAGTCTTTTTGGAAAAGAAAGATGTATTTTTTTCTCCTGTCAGTACATTGCTCCCTGACAATTACTGCTACTATTGTAGTGTATATATATATGCAGGGGCAACAGAGCAAAGCCAATTTTGCTGCCCAGAAATTTCCTGGTGACTGAAACCAGCTTGAGAAAGGTGGTGTGGAGTACCTTGATTTGGACATTTCAAAGAAGACATCTCGTTTAGGCTAGAAATTCAATGTGGAATGTCTTGGAAAGTGTGTTAGTGGTCAAAAGATTATTTGAGAGTCTTTTAATCTTTACCTTTTTAAGTTACTTTTACTTGCAAATTTTGACAAAATATTTTCTTCCCCTATTGGCAAATGTTTCAAGTTTGAATAATAAAGTAGCTTTCTCCATTTTTTTATGGAGAAAAATAAACAGTGTGCTCCTTGTGTCACCTGGGACCATAATGCATGACAATGCCAGAGAGTAAGGGGCACATGAAGCAAATGAATGGCGTTCTGTTCTCCCCTGCCTCTCAGCCTGTCTTCTTCTCTTTCAGTTTTAACCCATCTGTTCTTTTCATTTATTCTTCGTCTTCCAGCCACTACCAGCCTTCTTCTTTCCTTAGGGTTTCCTAATCGGAGTTTACCCTGATCTCTTTCCTGTGTTCCCTGCCCTTCTTTTCACTTTAATTCTACCAGAGGCGAGGCAGTCCTGGAATCTGCCCAGAGAAGTGGACAGACAGCAAACACCCCAGGCTACTCAGGTTCAGGCATTTGGTTCCACTGACCAAGTTCACCATTTCAGCCTGAAGGTGAGTGTGAATGAGGAAAGGAATAGAGATCCAAGATACCGCACGTGCGTCAGCACCACTGTGACAGCTAAGGCTCTGAATCACAAGGCACTCTAATCCCTCAATGGCAAACCCACCTAAGGGGAGGGATACCTGAAACCAGACCAGGAAATGTTTGTGCAGGAGGCAGGGAACTCGATCCATGTCGCTTTTCTCAGTCACTCAGAGTCTAATTAGAAACAAAGACAAGTCCTTACTCAAAAAAAACCAGAGTGTTCTCAACCCCAAGTCAATCCTCTTGAAATATAACACAAGAAGAGTGTGCCGGGGTTGTCATCTCAAAGTTCTTTTCCATACTTTTTGGTTCACTTTCAGGAAAGTCTTCTCCTTGGGGTCAATGCTTTACTGCACTTCTACAGCCTCAGTCTCTGCAAAAGTCTATCATCCCAGCTCATTGCATTTTTATAATAGAATCAACCTCATCATGTACAGGGTTCATTCATTCATTCTTCCAGCAAACATATAAGGTACCTACCATATGTCACACGATGTTCTAGATGCTTGAGGTACATCAATGATTCCTGCCTCTATGGAGCTAATGTGCTAGTGGTAAGAGGGAGGGATGGTAAGCACAGTCAGTAAATGACCTCATGTCAGAAGGCAGTAAGTGCTATTAAACAACTGGGTAGCGTAAGAGGATGGGGAAGCAAGTGGCCGAACAAACAAGGTCATCAGAGTGGAGCTTTTCCAGGAGAAGACGTTTGAGCTAAGTCTTTAAGACGCAAAGGAGTTGTCCAAGCAGTCATCCAAGACAGAATATTAAGAGCGAGATAAAGCAAATGTCGTGTGACAAGAGCATGTCTAGTGTGACCCAGGAGCAACAAGGAAACCACAGGGGCAGGATCTGAGTAAGAGGGGATAGCAGTAAGCATGAGATCAGAAAGGTAGCCAGGGATTTACAGGTCCTTGAATGGACTTGAGACTTTACTCAGAGCAAAGTGAAAAGTCATCTGAAAGTTTTCAAATGGAGGAGTCGAATGACCTGACTTCCATTTTAAAAGGATTACTCTGGCTGCCCTGTTAAGGAGAGAGAGAGAGAGAGAGGGACAGAGAGAGAGAAAGTTGGAGGGTGGGTGGAAGGAAGCAGAGAGAAAAGAGATAGGAGACCATTTAATCCAAACAGAAAATGTTGACAGCCTTTACCTGAATGGTAGCAGCAGAGGTGGGACTAAAGCTAGCAAAATTTTCTGGTGGGGTGTGGGATGACAGTGAGAGGAGTGACAAGGATGACAGTGTTTTGATCTAAGCAACTGTAAGGATGGAATTGCCACTACCTGAGATAGTGAAAACAGCAGACAGAGGAAGTCAGATTGTGGGATCAGATGTTAAGCTTAAAATACATTGAGTTGTATAGATTGCTATCATTTACTAATGATTACAATACATTAAAATATATTACAGCATCAGAGACAAGATGGCGCTGGAGTAGGCGAACGTACCAGCATCTACCTCCCAGAACCAATGTGGATTACAAACTAATTTTATGAACTATCAACTGGAAAAACCAACTTTGGACTAAACTAAAAGGACTCTTCAACCCAGGAACGCTGAAGAAGCCACCCAGAGACTGGTAGGAAAAGCGGAAACGCAGAGAGGGCTGCCCAGCTTCTCGGAGCGAACGGCAGCAGGGAGAGACTCGCGTGGCGGGAAGTGAGTTTAGCAGAGGGGAAAGGGCCCTGAGCCCCAGGAACAAAGCCCCAGCCTGCAGCCCCAGAGCCCAGAAGAAGCATAAGGACAGTATTTAGCTGGAAACAAGTCAGGATACTGTCTGTGAGAGAGTCTGATTTCTCAGACCCAGGATCCTTCTTAAAGGGACCACGCAGAATATCTCTCTCACAAACACTCACCCGGGGCTCCTGGAGACGGAGGGAGAGGGGAGAGAACCACAGTAACAGGAAGAGAGTGCAATCTAGGAGGCATAGGGAGAAACATTTTCGGGAGATAGCCACTCTAACCCCTGGGACGAGTCACTCCCCAAAGCTGAAGTGAATATTTCCCCTGGAAACAGCAATACCAGCAAAGGGAAGCAGGAGAGCAGCCAAACAAGCTCCCCCACAGCATTCAGAGCAGAGTCGCATAGAAGGAGGGAGCTTTCGGGTCTACGGTAGTGAGTCTTAGGGTCCGAGCTGCAACGCCCCCACCCACATGGCTGAGGGCGCACCGGAGAGCGGGCGGCAGCGGGAGAAAAAAGCGCGGTTCTGCTGGCAGGGGCGGAAGCCGGCTGGCCACCACTGGGCTCAGGTGTGAGCTCAATCTTGCCCGGCTAGGGAGAAGGGGGCGTGCAAAAGCGGCTAAGCTCAGCTGCCGGCAGCCTGTAATCCAGCCTCCGGGAGAAGGGCAGGAAACCCAGAAAGGGTAGAAACCAGCCCCGGAGCAAGGGCAGAGGAGCACATCCCTGCCCCGCCTGTGCAAACCAGGCTTGCGGTCCTGACTTGGTAGGAGGCTCCTCCCGCCGGGGTGGAGCCAAAAGCCCAGAAGAGGCGGAGTTCCGCTACGAAGCTGAGCTTGGGCACGCAGACCTGCCTGGTGGTAGAGCCAAGGCTAGCAGCTGTTCCTTGAGTGGGATCTTCCTGCAAAGGCAGGGCGAAAGCTCGAAAACAGGCGGAGACCCGCAGCTGAGCAAAGGTGCTTGCCAGTGCCCTCAGGACCGAGCATAACATCACACACGGGGGCGGGGCAAAGGCCAAGGCCACCAACCCTTGTGCACCCGAGCACGTGATCACAGCCACTCTCGTGAAGAGAAAATGCGGAGGCAGAGAAATACAACACAAATAAACCAAGAGAAATCCCCAGAAAAGGACCTAAGTGAATCAGATATAACCAAATTACGAGATGCAGAGTTTAAAATAACGATTGTTAGGATGCTCAAAGATATTAGAACCACCATAGATGGCCATTACGAAAACCTAAATAAAGAGATAACAAATATAAAAAAGGACATTGAAATAATAAAAAAGAATCAGACAGAAATGACAAATACAATATCTGAAATAAAGAATACAATGGAAGGAATTAAAAGCAGGATGGATGAAGCAGAGAATCGAATCAGTGAGTTAGAGGACACAATAAATAAAGGCATAGAAGCAGAGCAGAAAAAAGAAAAGAGACTCAAAAAGTCTGAGGAAACTCTAAGAGAGCTCTGTGACAACATGAAGAGAAATAACATCCGCGTCATAGGGGTTCCTGAAGAAGAAGAGAAAGAACAAGGGATAGAGACTTTGTTCAAACATATTATAGCAGAAAACTTCCCCCAATTAAGGCAGGAAAATATTTCACATGTTCAGGAAGTACAGAGAACTCCATTAAGGAGAAATCCAAAGAAACCAACACCAAGACACATCATAATTAAATTACCAAAGCTAAATGATAAAGAGAAAATATTAAAAGCTGCTCGAGAAAAAAAGACAATCACCTACAAAGGAGCCCCCATAAGGATGACTTCTGACTTCTCAACAGAAACACTTGAGGCCAGAAGGGAATGGCAAGAAATATTCAAAGTAATGCAGAACAAGAACCTACAACCAAGACTACTTTATCCAGCAAGGCTATCATTTAAAATTGAAGGAGAAATAAAAAGCTTTACAGACAAAAAAAAAAACTAAAGGATTTCACTACAACCAAACCAAGGCTGCAAGAAATGCTAAGGGACCTGTTGTAAACAGATCAAAGGAAAAAAAGAATATAGCAAAAGAGAAAAACAGTTTTAAAGAAAAAAAATGGCAATAAACAATTACATATCAGTAATAACCTTAAATGTTAATGGATTAAATGATCCGATCAAGAGACATAGGGTAGCTGCATGGATAAGAAAACAGGACCCATACATATGCTGTCTACAAGAGACACACCTTAAATCAAAAGATGCACACAGACTGAAGATAAAAGGATGGAAAAAAATATTTCACGCAAATGGAAATGAAAAAAAAGCTGGGGTAGCAATACTTATATCAGACAAAATTTTTAGAACAAAGACCATAGTTAGAGATAAAGAAGGTCACTACATAATGATAAAGGGAGCAATACAAAAGGAAGATATAACCATTATAAATATCTACGCACCTAATATAGGAGCACCTAAATATATAAAGCAGACTTTGATGGACTTAAAGGGCGAGATCAACAGCAATACTATAATAGTAGGGGATTTTAATACCCCATTAACATCATTAGATAGGTCCTCAAGAAAGAAAATTAACAAAGAAACAGCAGACTTAAAGGACATATTAGATGAACTCGATTTAATAGATATCTTCAGAACCTTTCACCCTAAAAGAGTAGAATATACATTCTTTTCAAGCGCTCATGGGACATTCTCTAGAATAGACCACATGTTAGGGCACAAAAGCAGGCTCAACAAATTTAAGAAGATTGAAATCATATCGAGCACTTTCTCTGATCACAATGGCATTAAACTAGAAATCAACCACAATAGAAAAATTGAAAAACATTCAAACACTTGGAAACTAAATAGCACATTATTAAACAATGAATGGGTTAACATTGAGATCAAAGAAGAAATTAAAAAATTCCTAGAAACAAACGATAATGAGCATACATCAACTCAAAATTTATGGGACACAGCAAAAGCAGTCCTGAGAGGGAAGTTTATAGCATTACAGGCATACCTCAAGAAGCTAGAAAAAGCTCAAATTAACAACTTAACCCTGCATCTAAAAGAACTAGAAAAAGAACAGCAAGTAAAGCCCAGAGCTAGTAGAAGGAAGGAAATAATAAAGATCAGAGGAGAAATAAGTGACATAGAGGCTAAAGAAACAATACAGAGGATCAATGAAACCAGGAGCTGGTTCTTTGAAAAGGTAAACAAGATCGATGAACCTTTAACAAGACTCACCAAGAAAAAAAGAGAGAGGACTCAAATAAATAAAATTAAAAACGAGAGTGGAGAAATAACAACTGACACGACAGAAATACAAAATATTGTAAGAAAATACTATGAAGAACTGTACGCCAAAAAACTAGACAACCTAGATGAAATGGACAAATTCCTTGAATCATATAATCTTCCAAAAATCAATCTGGAAGAATCAGAAAACCTAAACAGACCAATTACAACAAATGAGATTGAAACAGCTATCAAAAAACTCCCAAAAAAGAAAAGTCCTGGGCCTGATGGCTTCACAAGTGAATTCTTCCAAATATTCAAAGAAGAACTAACTCCTATCCTTCTCAAGCTATTTCAAAAAATTCAAGAGGAAGGAAGACTTCCAAACTCCTTTTATGAGGCGAGCATAATTCTGATTCCAAAACCAGGCAAAGACAACACAAAAAAAGAAAATTATAGGCCAATATCCCTGATGAACTTAGATGCAAAAATCCTCAATAAAATATTAGCAAACCGGATCCAGCAATATATGGAAAAAATCATACACCATGATCAAGTAGGATTTATTCTTGGGAGGCAAGGCTGGTACAATATTCGCAAATCAATCAATGTGATTCATCACATAAACAAAAGAAAGGAGAAAAACCACATGATAATTTCAATAGATGCAGAAAAAGCATTTGATAAAGTCCAGCACCCATTCATGATCAAAACTCTCAGCAAAGTGGGAATACAGGGAACATACCTCAACATGATAAAGGCCATCTATGACAAACCCACAGCCAACATAATACTCAATGGGAAAAAATTAAAAGCTATCCCCTTAAGATCAGGAACAAGGCAGGGTTGCCCCCTTTCACCACTCTTATTCAACATAGTTCTGGAAGTCCTCGCCACAGCAATCAGACAAACAAAAAGAAATAAAAGGCATCCAAATTGGAAAAGAAGAAGGAAAACTATCATTATTTGCAGATGACATGATACTGTATATAGAAAACCCTAAAGTTTCAGTCAAAAAACTACTAGACCTGATAAAAGAATTTGGCAAGGTGGCAGGATATAAAATCAATACTCAGAAATCAGAGGCATTTTTATACACTAATAATGAACTGTCAGAAAGAGAAATCAGGGAATCAATCCCCTTTACCATTGCAACCAAAAAAATAAAGTACCTAGGAATAAATCTAACCAAGGAGATTAAAGACTTGTACTCGGAAAATTATAAAACATTGATAAAAGAAATCAGGGAAGATACGAATAAGTGGAGGCATATACCGTGCTCATGGTTAGGAAGAATAAACATCATTAAAATATCTATATTACCCAAAGCAATTTATAAATTCAATGCAATACCAATGAAAATACCAATGACTTACTTCAAAGACATAGAACACATATTCCAAAAATTTATATGGAACCAAAAAAGAACACAAATAGCCTCAGCAATCCTGAAAAGGAAGAAAAAAGAGGGAGGTATCACACTTCCAGATATCAAGTTATATTATAAGGCCATTGTACTCAAAACAGCATGGTACTGGCAGAAGAACAGGCACATAGATCAATGGAACAGAACAGAGAACTCAGAAATAAACCCACAGCTCTATGGACAACTGATATTTGACAAAGGAGGTAAGACAATACAATGGAGTAAAGACAGCCTCTTCAACAAATGGTGTTGGGAAAACTGGACAGCTACCTGCAAAAAAATGAAACTAGACCACCAACTTACACCACTCACAAAAATAAACTCAAAATGGATAAAAGACTTGAATGTAAGCCATGAAACCATAAGCATTTTAGAAGAAAACATAGGCAGTAAGCTCTCTGACATCTCTCGCAGCAATATATTTGCTGATTTGTCTCCACAGGCAAGTGAAATAAAAGACAGGATAAACAAATGGGACTTTATCAAACTAAAAAGCTTCTGCACAGCTAAAGACAATAAGAACAGAATAAAGAGACAAACTACACAATGGGAGAATATATTTGACATAGCGTCTGATAAGAGGTTAATAACCAAAATTTATAAAGAACTTGTAAAACTTAATACCAGGAAGACAAACAATCCAACCAAAAATGGGCAAAAGAAATGAATAGACATTTCTCCAAAGAGGACACACAGATGGCCAATAGGCATATGAAAAAATGTTCAACATCACTAATGATTAGAGAAATGCAAATTAAAACCACAATGAGATATCACCTCACACCAGTCAGAATGGTGCTCATCAATAAAACAACACAGAATAAGTGCTGGCGAGGATGTGGAGAAAAGGGAACCCTCCTGCACTGCTGGTGGGAATGCAGACTGGTGCAGCCACTGTGGAAAACAGTATGGAGATTCCTCAAGAAATTAAAAATCGAACTGCCTTTTGACCCAGCTATACCACTGTTAGGAATATACCCCAAGAACACCATAGCACTGTTTGAAAAGAAGAAATGCACCCCCATGTTTATGGCAGCATTGTTCACAATAGCAAAGATTTGGAAACAGCCCAAGTGTCCATCAGAGGATGAGTGGATTAAAAAGCTTTGGTATATATATAGTATGGAATACTACTCAGCCATAAGAAATGATGACATAGAATCTTTTACAACAACATGGATGGGCCTTGATAACATTATACTGAGTGAAAGAAGTAAATCAGAAAAAACTAAGAACTATATGTTTCCACACATAGGTGGGACATAAAGATGAGACTCAGAGACATGAACAACAGTGTTGGGGTTACAGGGTGGGGGGAGGAGAGGGAGGGGGTTGGGGGAGGGGAGGGGCACAAAGATCATGGCTTTTCAGCATTGGCCATATTCCCCCCTTAATCTATAGACAGACAGCAAATATTTACGTATGGTGTTCCCACTATAAAGACTGCTGTCTTAGGGACAAATGCTGACAAACTATTTCAGCAGTTCCTCCTTCTTCAAAGTCTTATATGTAAACATAGAGCTCCATGTTTCATAGGACATACTCAAGCTCACTCCATGCTTCCTGGTGCTTTAGCACAAGGGAATGCCCCTCCACCCTTTTTTTTTTTTTTGTATTTTTTTTTTGTATTTTTTCTTTTATTTATTTATTTTTTGTATATTTCTGAGGATGGGGATGGGGATGGGGAGGCAAGCAGATAGAATCCTGCATGTGCCTGACTGGGATCCACCTGGCATGCCTACTGGGGGGAATGCTCTGCCCATCTGGGATGTTGCTCTGTTACAACCGGAGTCATTCTAGCAACTAGGGTGGAGGCCATGGGACCATCCTTAGTGCCCAGGGTGGATTTGCTCTGGTGGAGCCTTGGCTGTGGGCGGGAGGAGAGGGACCAGGAGGGGGGAGAGGGGGAGGGGTGGAGAGGTAGATGGGCGCTTCTCCTGTGTGCTCTGGCCGGGAATCGAACCCGGGAATCCTGCACACCAGGCCAATGACTCCGACGGGTCTACCATATCATGCTTTTTACTTAAAAAAAAAAAAAATTTACATTTCTTTTGAAAGCTGATGAACAGGAGACACCAAATCTACCTTCTTTATTAGATCTAGCTAATAACACTGTTCTGTCTTTTTTCCAAATAGCTCCAGATATATGGAAAAGATTTATATAGGCGGATGGGGATCCTCAAACCCCTCAGCGAGATCTTCTGAGAATGGCTTTTAAGATACCTAGAGGCAGAAAAAGCCCAATAGAGATCAGGGGGAACTACCAGCTTTTAGGATACACCCTTAAAGGCTCCAGCACCCCAAAGGGGTCTCATAGGATGCCATCTGGGTCCTGCTTCAATAGTGGAAAGGAAGGTCATTGAGCTAAAGCCTGCCAGGCTTACACACCTCTGCTGTGAGGAAGCAGGGACACTGGAAGGTGGGCTTCCCCCTCGCTCCTCTAAGGGAGGGTTCAGTCTCTTCCAGCCCTGCTCCAGCCACCTATGACCTAACCTTGCCCAGAATGCTGGGGTTTGCCACTGAAGGCTGAAGGTGCCCAGGGCCGTCGACCCCATCTACGACACTGTGGACGAGCCTAGGGTATTTCTTCCAAGAAGCAGGTAAACTGATCTCA
This sequence comes from Saccopteryx bilineata, assembly GCF_036850765.1. Lineage (NCBI taxonomy): Eukaryota > Metazoa > Chordata > Mammalia > Chiroptera > Emballonuridae > Saccopteryx > Saccopteryx bilineata. The sequence goes on from NC_089501.1 coordinate 21,630,033, forward strand.
TTTGCACAAGGGCCACTTAACTATGTTTTGCCTGAATAGTCAGGTTCTTTATTCTTCCCTCAAAGATCTCTGTTGTGGGTGTTGATAGTCCTATTTTCTGCTGCTTTGCTTAATATATAGTGATTCCTTTATTCCTCCTACCTCAATGCCCCACTCATATTTCAGGCTGGGACCTACTCTTAATTTAGAGCTCTCTTTCCTCCTTTTGCCAACTTGTATTATGAATTTACCTTTGCCACCCTGCTTAGTGTATCCCAAGATTCTCTTTACCAGGCCACAGTCACAGAGCTCCAGGGAAAAGCAACCTGGTCTCAACTCTCCAGGCAGAGGAGAACAGAAGCTCCATATCCACACATGCTGCAAATGGCTTTTTCCAGTCTACCTGAATCATTACCAGCTAGAAGCAGTGGTCATTGGGACTTGGACATGAGCTGCAAAGTATAGAATGGTGACAACAATTCCAGTGCCATACGGACTTTTCCTGTGGGGAACTTTCCTGGACTCCTGCTCCCTGTGACAGCTCCTAACAGACTGATCTGTGGTTGGGTTGCATTTTTCAGGGATTTGGCATGGTGAGGGGGCCAACTTGGACTTGGGGAACATGTTAAGGACACTACTCATTTATGGATTCTTGCTGTATTGGCCAAGAGTTTGCTTAAAGGCTTTTAATCACTGTAAAAAAAATAGAGGACTAGATGAAGAAGATGGGGCACATATACACCATGGTATATTATTCAGCTAGGAGAAATGGTGACATTGGATCACCTATAGCGGAATGGTGGAGTCTTGGTAGCATTGTGCGGAGTGAAATAAGCGAATCAGAAAAAAACAGGAACTGCAGGATTCCATACATTAGTGGGACATAAAAGCGAGACTGAGAGGCATGAACAGGAGTGTGGTGGCTAAGGGGGGTGGGGGGAGGGAAAGAGAGAGAGGGGGAGGGGAGGGGGAGGGATACAGAGAGAACTGGATGGAGGGTGGCAGAGGACGATCTCTCTTTGGGTGATGGGTATGCAACATAACTAAATGACAAGATAACCTGGAAATGTTTTCTTTGAATGTATGTACCCTGATTTATTGATGTCACCCCATTAAAATAAAAATTTATTTATATATAAAAAAATATATATATATTACAGCATATTTATAACAATGATAGTATATTACAATAAAATAAAACGCTATTGTATCATTTTACAGATTATGAACACTGAGGTTTGTACTTTGTGAATGTCTACAAAAGCTAACAAGTCACAGTAAGATTAAAACTGAAAAGTAGCCTAGGACCAACAGATGGTGATTCTATGAAGTAATCTAATCAGAAGTTAGTAAAGTATCCTATCTTTTCTGGAGGAAACCACTGGATGTTAGACAAACTCCTTACTAGAGGAAATTGACCAGCTTGATCTGATGGATGTGATTTCTTTGTCCCCTTCTCCCTGCCAGTCTCACACAGGATTTCCTGTGCACTGAGCATAGTAGAGATAACAGCAATGTGCCATGGCTCGTGGTTATAGCTCTTTGGAAAAGCCAACCAAAGCTGCCAGGTCCAGAGCACAGATCAGAGAAACAGGATCTTCTCTCAAAAAATGAGTTTCCCTACCAAAACTGTCCACACTTACGCTTTCAGTAGAAGAAGCAAAAATCCTTTATGGTTGGATGAAACACGGAGTTTCTTATGGTAAAACATAGAGACAGTCTCTGGAAGTTCAAGCATGAAGCTCTGTGAGGTGGGTGATTTCTGTGGGGCTACATACAGAATGGAACCAAGGAAATACCAAGCTGTTCTCCTCTTCAGGACACTGGTCTAATCTTAACCAAATCTGGAAAATAGGTCAGGCTGGCATTGCCCAGGAAATGAACTCATTGAAAATTCCAATGGTTTCCACTGTGTGTTATTCCTAGGATAAAGGACCCATCAAGTTCATTTTTTTTTCTCTGTTTTTCTCTTCAGGAAAGTGGTTTCAATAAAATAGATAATTGATTCTTGTTGCATAAAAATAAGTGAATGTTTCAACTCCAGAAATGAAGCAGAATTTCCTAGCTTCATTAGATAAAACAAGTGGGTAAGTGGCTTCAAGAAAATACCCAATAATCCTGTGGCTCAAATAGCAAAGAAATCTCTTCCTCTCTTGTGTAACAACTCCAGGGTCAGCATTTCAGACCAGCAGGCAGTTCTCATCCATGTGGTCATTCAGAAATCCATGCAGATGGCAGCCCTGCCATTTTCCAAATAAGGTCAAGATCAGAATTCCTGGAGGCACGGGGAAAGAGTTGAAGTGTAAGGCCAGGGAGCTCCTCACAAGCAAGTGAGGCAGAAATTGTACACTCGACTTCCACTTACATTCCATTGTTAAGAGACAAAACACATGACCACCCCTTGCTGCAAGGGGTGCTGGGGAAAGCTGTCGTGACTGGGAAATCACCTGCCAGCTACAGTTCTATCACTGTGGAAGAAGATTGGAAGGACAATAAACTTTCCATCCCAATAGCATTCTTTACTATAAGGTGAACTGGGAAATATGCACTGAGCTACAAGGAAGAGAAGACATTTGTCTAAAGAAACCTCACCTTTCAACTCTGTAATGAAAACACTGGCCTTATGACACCACTAGCACCCCAAATCCCCTAATCAAGGCAGAATTATGCAAGTGGGAGACATTCCATGAACTTCTCTATAAGAAGAGATTTCAGATTATCAGTAAATTTAAGAATTTGACCTTAAACTATAGCTCAAGTATCCCACCTTAGACCTTAGAATTGCAGGGTCCAAATTTTGCTTAGACACTTAACCAGTATCAATGTGAATAGCTTGGGTAGCCAAATTAGTCAAGTATAGTGGGACAAATTAAACACACGCTCATGCACACACACCACTACCACCAACAACAACATCAATAATAGCAACAATAATAACATATATAACAAATAACATTTCTTTCTAGAAAACCTGCTATTTTTGTACTACTTAAAACATAACAAGTCACCTGCACATATACTATTAACTAAAGAAGGCTCTAGTTTAACCAATTGTCTGAGATTAACCTAGTTTAGCGAAACTCTTGGCCCCTTCAACCATGAACTTGTAATAACTGCTCATTTTACTGAGTGCCTCTACATGTTAACATTTTATTTTATTTATTTATTTTTTTTTCATTTTTCTGAAGCTGGAAACAGGGAGAGACAGTCAGACAGACTCCCGCATGCGCCCCACCGGGATCCACCCGGCACGCCCACCAGGGGGCGACGCTCTGCCCACCAGGGGGCGATGCTCTGCCCATCCTGGGCGTCGCCATGTTGCGACCAGAGCCACTCTAGCACCTGAGGCAGAGGCCACAGAGCCATCCCCAGCGCCCGGGCCATCTTTGCTCCAATGGAGCCTTGGCTGCAGGAGGGGAAGAGAGAGACAGAGAGGAAAGCGCGGCGGAGGGGTGGAGAAGCAAATGTGCGCTTCTCCTGTGTGCCCTGGCCAGGAATCGAACCCGGGTCCTCCGCACGCTAGGCCGACGCTCTACCGCTGAGCCAACCGGCCACGGCTACATGCTAACATTTTATATCTATCATCCTAACCCTCAGATTTCTCCTGTGAAATCTTCATGTAGATGTGGAAACTGACAACCGGAATAGTTAAGTAACTTCCATGGGATCTCATAAGTAATAGTGACTGAGCCAGAATTTGAACGGACTTTTTGACCATAAAACTTAGGCTCTTTCCTCTAGACTCCACTGCTTCTAACTATGCCAGGAACAATTTGTGTTGGAGTCACATGGCAGACCAAAGTGTACATGATAAATTGGGATTATCTTGTGGAGCAGAGGTTAGATTATTTTGAGTGGTTTTAGCAGAGCCAGAAAAAAGTGGAAGGAAGGCACTGGAAAGTAGATTTATGTTGAGAAGGAACACGAGCTTTTCAACAGTCCCAGCTGTCTGATAGCAGTGTCAGCTTCCACACACGGTAGTGAGTTCTGCAGTGTTAGGGTTATTCATGCAGAGGCTTGGCAAACATTCATCTGAGTTTCTTGCAGTGGAAAGGAAATTCATTGACTTTGAAGGTCCTTTTCACTTTTGTGGTTTTTCTCTAACTTCAAATGTATAAAATGTCATTTTATTCTCTTTGAAAATTTTTTATTTAGGATAATCACAATTTTGGTTATAAAGACTTTACATAATTGGTTATCAGCTTTCTGGATTTATTTTAAGTCCTGTCAATGACTATGGAATGTAATTGAGAAACAATAGAGAACATAAATTGAGAATGAATTTTTGGATTCAGATGATGACTCCAAAACTTACTAACTGTATCATTTAAGCTCTGCAGGCTTCAGTTTTCTCAACTATCAGTGGGAGCAATCAAGTCTCTTACAGTGTTATTGTCTTACATAGCATAGTAATGATGAAATCCCTAGTATAGCACCTGGGATATACTGTACTAAGAGCTCAATAAATGAAGATTATTTTTATAAACAATAATAATATAGAATTTAGACAGCAATAAAAAATCTTAACCACACCTCTAGTCCCAGAATTCTTACCCTTCTCTTGGTAGACAACTGTAAATGTAACCCAACCACATAAATAGCATTACTACCACCCATCACATACTTAATTAGTTGGTTGATTAGAACCCAAAGATTTCTTGGGTCACTTTACTGCCTTCTCCCCTTGAGAAGCTGGAGAATGGTAGTGATGATGGAGGAGGAAGGCTGCCATTCTCATTGCCACCAGTGAGTATGTAAGAAGATCTTTCTCATGATCACTTCTCTTGAGAAAAAAATATGTGCAAAATCATCTGATCTAGAGTGAATAGAAACTAAAGCTAATTCCCATGATATACCTGAAATGAACCTTGGTGATCCAAGCAACCTACTCTAGCTTTTGAGAGACAAGTTGATGTAAAAGTCAAACAGATTGCAAGATTTCATTTTTTACTGCTGCTTAATATGCCATTGCATGCATGCATATATATATATATATATATAACACATTTCTTTATCTATTCACCTATCAATGCACATCTAAGTTGTATCTATATCTTGGCTATTATATGTAATGCTTTTGCAATGACATGGGTGAATCTAGAGGGTATTATGTTAATTAAATAAATCAGGCAGAGAAAGACAAATACTGTATGGTTTCATTTATATGTGGAACCTAAAAGACAAAAACAAAACAAATAAACCAACAAAATAAAACAAAAACATACTCATAGAAAAGCAGACCAAAAGGATGGTTACTAGAAGGTCAGGAATGGAGGAATGGATGAAATGGGGAAAGGAAGTGTACTCAATAATATTGTGATAAGTTTATGTGTTGACAGACAATTACTTGAATTAATGGGGTGATCACATAATAAGATGTAAAAATGTCAAATCAGGATACTGAACACCTGAAACTAATATAATCAATATAAGATTGTATACTAATTACACACTTAAAGCTGATGAAGACTGATGAAACATTATAATTTTGTTGAAAATTTAAGATATACTTTTATATGTAGGCCTGCTCCTATACTATCTATTTTTATTTGTTTGCTTCAGATGCTTAAGATAAGAATTTTATATGTATTAGTTGCATAACTTGCATGTTAAATGTATTTATTCTGTTGGTATACATGCATCTGAATCATGGAAAACTTCAAAGGAGAGAGCATTTCCCAAGTACCATGCCTGATGTGTGATATGTCTCTAACAATTGAAATAGAATAATTTTTAACACTAATCAAAACTTTGCTATGGACTAGGAACTATTTCAGTACTTTATAGTCATTGATTCATGTAATCCTCAAGTCAATTTTGAGGAAGATACTCACATAATCCCCATTTTATAGATGAGGAAGCATGCACAGGGAGGTGGAATAATTTGCCCTGGGTCATTCAGCTACTGGCAGAGACAGGACGTGAACCCAGGCCATCTGGCCCCAGAGATCATTATTCTGGTTATCTGATTCTGAACAAGCCCCAGGGGACTCTCATCCAAGGTGGGCCAGACTTGAAAAGAGCAGCTGGACAGAGGTCCTGGAGGACCACAGCTTTGGGGTAGGTTGACTTATAGCATGCACTGACCACGCCACATAGCACCTTACAGATGACTCTTGATAAATTGGCTCTGTTACTTATATATTTGGTCTCTTCAACTGCAAGTCACAGTTGCTTATCTGTCAGTTACATTACTAATATGCTCATAAATGTCATCCTTTATTACTGTACTAAGCTCTAATCAGGCCTCTCCTTAATTGTTGTAGTAGAAGCTTGGGTTCAAATCCCATTTCTACAACTAATCATCTGTGTGACTTTGGCCAATTGACCTTACTTCCTAGAGTCATATTTTGCACATCTGTAGCCTGAAGGTAATACTCACTGATAGGATTATAAAGGTTTAAGATAATAAATATGAAGCACACTGACAGTTCTCTTTCCTCCGAATGTCTAACATTAGTATTCTATTCATTTCTTATTTCTGAACTGGATTTACTTCTTGCCACATGTATGGCCAGTAACCACGGCCACCATCACAGCTGCCTGGCCCATTGGGGTTCGCATTGGATTCGGACAGACAGTAATGAAACAACAGAGCCACAAACTAGTGGGCCATTAGCTTTAATTCTAGCTTGCACCCAGCAGGCAAGTAAAAACACACAATGAGCTCCAAAACCCACTTATTTGGTGCTCACAAAGCTACTGACTTATCCGGGTTTCCTAGAATCAATGGTGTCTACCTCACCAGCCTCATTCACCTCTGTTCCCCATCTCCTTCTCCCTGCACAAACTCTGCACAAACTGGCTACTCCTTCAGCACTCCACCATCTTGGCTGCTTCTCCTGGCCTCCTCCACGTGGTCTTCCTCTGCTCTCCTCTCTAATGCTAATCTCAGGAATGGAGAGAGAGCAAACTCCCAGTCTGCCCCCATTTTATAGTGTAGAAATCAAAACCTTTAATCTAATATACAAATAAGGAAGTTTCTGATACAAAGTCACTTATCTGAGGCATAATGGGATTCCTCATTATGAGAGGAATCATGCAATCAGTCAAGGGTGTGGAGAAAAGCTTAGTCTTAAAACTAAGCCTTAGGCTATTACAACACTGCCAGTTTACAGTCTGTGCCCCACACCCAATGCAAACTATAAGCGAGCAAACATATATATCATATTTACAAACTTATTTGACCAACACCACATAAGCATATTGAAAACACACAGAAAACAAGAATTTAATTTTACTTTCAACATAGGTTTTTACTCTTGAAATATTAATATTTTTGAGAATCATCACTTTTCAACAAAGGCATTCCATGATAATGGAATAAGCTCACAAAGCTGTTAAAAATAAGCTCACAAAGCTGTTAAAAATATCTTATGGGCCTGACCTGTGGTGGCGCAGTGGATAAAGTGTCGACGTGGAAATGCTGAGGTCGCCAGTTCGAAACCCTGGGCTTGCCTGGTCAAGGCACATATGGGAGTTATGCTTCCAGCTCCTCTCCCTTCTCTCTCTCTCTGTCTATTCTCTCTCTCTCTCTCTCTCTCTCTCTGTCTCTCCCTCTCTTTTCTAAAATGAATAAAAATAAATAAATAAAATAAAATATCTTATGGCCTGACCAGGAGATGGCACACAGTGGATAGAGCGTCGGACTGGGATGCAGAGGACCCAGGATTGAGATCCCGAGGTCGCCAGCTTGAGCGCAGGCTCATCTGGTTTGAGCAAAAGCTCACCAGCTTGGACCCAAGGTCGCTGGCTCGAGCAAGGGGTTACTCAGTCTGCTGAAGGCCTGTGGTCAAGGCACATATGAGAAAGCAATCAATGAACAACTAAGGTGTCGCAACATGCAATGAAAAACTAATGATTGATGCTTCTCATCTGTCTGTTCCTGTCTGTCTGTCCCTGCCTATCTCTCTCTCTGATTCTTTGTCTCTGAAAAAAAAAATCTCTTATGTAAACTGATTTTCAAAAATTATAGTAAAATACATACAGCATATAACTTACCATTTAGCCATTTTTAAGTACACAGTCCAATAAGTTCAATAAGGTTGTATATACATTCATAGTGTTGTGCAACCAACTAGTGTTGTGCAACCAATCACTAGAACAATTTATATTGCAAAACTGAAACTCTATGCCCACAAAATAACAATTTCCCATTCCTCTCTCCCTCAGCCTCTGTCAAGTACAATTTTACTTTCTGTCTCTATGAATCTGACTACTCTTAAGTGCCTCATGTAAGTGAAATCATATAGTATTTGTCTTTTTGTGACTGGCTTATTTCAGGTACCATAATGTCCTCAAGATTCATCTAGGTTGCAGTATGTGTCGGATTATCTTTCCTTTTTAAGGTTGAGTATTATTCTATCGTGTGTATCTATCACAGTTTGTTTATCCATTCACCTGTGAATGAACACTTGAGTTGCTTCCACTTTGGGCTATTGTGAATACTATTGCTATGAACATAGGTATAAAAATATTTCTTTGAAGTATAAAAATATCTGCTGCTTTTAACTCTTTTGAGTATATACCCAGAATTGAATTGCCGGTTACATGGTAATTCTATTTTTGATTTTTTGAGAAACTGTCATACTACTTTACATAGCAAGTAAACCATTTCACATTCCCACCAACAGTTCACAAGGGTTCCAAATTCCCCAAATCCTTAACAACACTTAATATTTTCTGGTTTTGTTGATAGTAGTCATGCCAGTGGGTGTTAGATAGTATCTCACTGTGGTTTTTATTTACATTTACCTAATGATTAATGATGCTATCTTTTCATGTGCTTGTTGACCATTTGTAAACTTTCCTTGGAGAAATGCCTATTTGAGCTGTTTGCCCATGTTTTAATCACATTGGAGTTTTGTTTGTTGTTGAGTCAGAGAAGTTCTTTATATTCAGAATATAACTTTATTTTAAGTGAGAAGAGAGGAGACAGAGATACAGACTCGTACATGTGCCCCAACCGGGACCCACCCAGCAACCCCCATCTGGGGCCAATGCTTTGCCCATGTGGGGCAATGCTCACAACCAAGCTATTTTTAGTGCCTGAGGTAGAGGCTTGATGGAGCCAGAGTTATTCTCAGCATCTGGAGCCAATGCACTCAAATCCATCAAGCCATGGCTGTGGGAGGAGAAGGGTGGGGAGAAAAAGGGGAAGGGAGGAGAGGAGAAGCAGATGGTCAATTTCCTATGTGCCCTGATTGGGAATCGAACCTGAGACATCCACATGCTGGGTTGATGCTCTATGACTGAGTCAGTTGGCCAGAGTCATAATTCTTAAGAGATATATGATTTGCAAATATTTTCTCCACTCCATAGATTGCCTTTCACTCCACTGATTATGTCCTTTGATCCACAAAGTTTTAAATTCTGATGTAGCGTAATTTATCTATTTTTTTTTCTTTTGTTGCCTGTGTTTTTGGTGTCATACCCATGTGTAAACTGATACTTTATGCATATGGCTAATTAGACAAGAATCGCTACTTCTTTACAGACTGGGAATTCAAAACCTTTGCTTAAACATTCCCGAGGGAGCCTTGTGGAACTGTGAGTAAATAAAGAGAGTAACTCCTGTTGCAGGAACACCACTAAGGCTACTAGGCTTAAAATTGGAACTCCTTGTTTATTTTTTGACAGCCTATGTGTAGAAGCCAGAAGGCACTGAGATGCTGGGATCTACTTGAGAGGTGCTTGCAACTCAGCCCTGCCTGCTGTCATGAGCAGGACAGGCAGCCCATGTGGAGGGTCATGTGTGAGTGAGTAATCACTAAGAAAAGCAACTCTCTGAAGGGCTGGTCAACACGTCAGGGTCAGGATGCATCCCACAGACATGTGGATGCCTCTGCGTCTGCGTGCACATTTTAAGTACCTATTAAGATCTGTCAAACATGATCAAGTGTCTTTAATTAAGTGCCTGGGCCAGTTTGTATGCACACATATGCAACTGTTCATTTCTTACCCACTTGTAACTTGATAAACATTTCCTATGGAATTTCATGTTAACTTATTTACCTAATCAAGTAAATAAAATACATGTTGAAAGAATTTTTTCCTTTTGCCTACTCTTGATATTCCAGGAAAGATCTTTTATTTCGTATACAGAAAACTCCAACTATTCATGAAGACAAATTAGAATTTAAAACCCAGAGGTTGGTGAACATTTAACTGTCAAATACCTCTAGTGAATTTTTTTTTTTTTAATGCTCTGGCTAACATTTGAAAAAAATGCATTGTGTCTAGCACTATTTCTCTTAATTTTTAATCCTGTGCGTATTTCAAGGGGAATTTCATCCATCTGTTTCTGATTCAGTTACTCTTAACTCATCAAAGTGGTGCTTTGTAATTGATGTTTGCTGCCCAGAATGCCTTGTGGGTTTCTAGGTCATTATAAAGATTCCTCTTTGCCCATCTGCCCCTCCACAGCACTGGCCAGAATCAAGAAGGTACATTTTATTTACCTGTCACAGTTGTAAATTACCAGAAATGTGTACTTGACCAAATGTCAAAGCTCTCAGCCCTCTGCAGCCACAGTTTTGGCGTGTGGTAAAGTGCACAGCCAAGGGTGGCAGGTCGCTGGGAGCTGTGCGTGCTCAGCAGGGCCTGGCTGCTCAGGAGGCAAAGCCACACACTCTGTGCTGTCCCCTGGCCTGGAGTCTGTGTCCACAGTGGATGTCTCTATGCGCTGTGAGCAGTGTTCTGAAATCTCTTTCATCTCAACACTCACAACCACGATGCCACAGCACTCCCACGCCTGTAGCACACGCAGACATAAATGTGCTCCAGGACAAAGCTTTCTCATCGTGCCTGCAGTCTCTTTAGGCTTCAAAGCTTTAAAACAAGCTCTTGACTCAATCAAGCCTGCTGTTGTCAAAAGGACACGTGCCACTGCCCATGCTCTCCCATATTCTACCAATAGGGAACTTTCTACCAGCTTCTCAAGCCTCGGTGCTCCTCTAAGTCCTTCAAAGAAGACCGCGGAATGCTTAACTAGCTCTCATGCGAAGAAGAAAATTCAGTCTGTCATTTCGAAAAAAGCGTTGCAGGATTTTAGCCCTGGAAGTGGTCGTTGAGGTCACATGATTTTTAAATTGTCAGTTGTCCGTAATCTGCAACTGGTAAATTGTCCATTTTATTTCTGTATTTGTTCTTTCTTTTCAATGTTTAGTGACATGTGGTCACAGCCTTAACTGACTTCTCCATTCACTAGTCACTCAGTGAACATTTACTGACCACCCACAACATGTGGGGTGCTCTGCTGGGCCCTGAGACTTTGGGAGGCAAACCTGTGATTGCGAGAGCCATGCCGATTGAGAGCTGACAGCTCACATCGGTAAGCCAGCTCTCTGGTACGCACCAGGGCAAAATACACCAGCACGAAAGCACTGCCCATTCAGTAGTTACAAATACTTCTTGCTTTCTCTTAAAAACAGTCTCCTCAGCTTAAAATCATTCTTTTTCACAACATCAAAGACCAAATGTAGGAACATTTATATACACTCCAGTGCTCCAAACATCACAGAGCATCATTACTTCTCAACCCTCTCCCTGCTGAAGACTTTCACTTTAGCGTTTTTATGTGAACCTGGAATACTCAGGAATGAAAAGGCAACTTCACCCTTGTGATATTTACTTTGGTCAGTTTGTAGAAATAGAAAAGGTCTTTTTGAACTGACTTTTGCTAGCTTTTTCATCTCCCTTAACAACCGCGGTTTACTGTCACCCTGTAAAGGGCAAGTTTCCAGGCTACCAGTTCGTATTGCAGTGAGGTCATCTGAATTTTCAGACCTTGAATAGGAATCATAGTGTGAAAAGAAAGAGCCTAGCTCAACCCAGACCAAGTTAAGGCCTTATCTTGCGAGGACACAGACTCTGCGGTGGGTGGAGGAGATGACCGTTTCTGCCTTTTTATTTTTACCTTTTTTTTTTTAAATGCTTCTCCATTAGAGTTAAGCAGATGTGGTTAGTCACTGTGCAAGAGAGGGTGTAGAAATGTAAGTATTCATGTTCATGTGTGGTTGCCAAGGCTAAATCAGCCAGGCAGTAATTTTTCTAGGAGCCCAGCGTAGGCACTAAATTTTGTACTCACCCACCAAATGGGTACACATGCCCCTTAATCTGTTTTCCTGCAGGAGGGCTCCCCTGGCACCGTCTAGCCTGATTTTGGGGCCAACCTTTCCCTGGAATCCCTTCCCGTGAATTACAGCCTGCGGCATGGGGGTTGAATAGAAAACAGCCTCCAGAAACTCAACTGGAAGGGCTGACCGGAATTCAATCTAATGTTGAGAATGGCAGGAAAGCTTCTATTATTCTCCTTCATTCTATCTGCTGTGAGGCAGTGTGGCGCCTGGAGTCTGACTGAGCTTAACTCATTTCCCTGGATTTCCGAGTCACAGCCACAGTGCCTACTAAAGCCAAATATCTCACTCCCGAGGCTCACTACACTTCCTGATATAGGATGCACTTGCCTGTCTCCTGGTGACCTTAAACACTAATAAAGGAGTCATAATATGACCTAAACAAGGCTTGGAAGCCAACCAGAATACAAATGATTGATGGGAGTGCTTTCAGTTATCTACTTTTGGTCCTGACACTCTGGCATGGTTCTTCTTATTATAATTGTGGGAGTACGAGGCTTAAAAATACATTACAGGCATTGCTGTCCACATTGGTGAAGGTTTAATCTGAGAGTGTAGAAAAAAAACTCTATGTTATTCACTGAAGCCCACCAGCACCAGTCACAAATTTTGCTCTCTCATCCCCTGGCTTGCTGGAAGGAGAGCAATGGCACTTTGGAAACAATTCTCGAATGTAAACTGTCTTCAATTCTACGTATGGGATCATAGGAGTAAATTCTTTTGCTGATATTTTTACATCACTGACTGCTTTGATCATCTTTGCTTGTCCTCCCTCAAATGGTATTATCAAAATGATTAGCATTTTGGCAGAACGATCATGAATTCATGGTCCCACCATTTCTTCTTTTCATCTCTTTAAATTTCTTCAAAAATAAGATAAATCTTTGGTCTGATGCATAATGTGGATGTGTGATTAAAATAGCCACTCAAATTATGAATCAGGGCTAGCGAAATTGTTGGCATCATCTCTTAGGTTTGCTGGTTGTCCCGGTTCAGTAACTCTAAGCTCAGATTCCTCTTGTTCGAGAAAGGCTTTTCATATTCCCATTAGTCCTATCCAGGGATCGGCAAACTCATTAGTCAACAGAGCCAAATATCAACAGTACAACGATTGAAATTTCTTTTGACAGCCAAATTTTTTTAACTTAAACTATATAGGTAAGTACATTGTTATTAACTTAATTAGGGTACTTACTCCTCAACTGGCCTTTGCTAAAAACATCCTCAATCTGATTGAGCCGTATGTGGCTCATGCGCCGCGGTTTGTCAACCACTGTCCTATCTCATCTGCTTGATACATTTAGATTCAGGACATCAACTTATATCAAATTGAGCGGAGAGGCAGGATGCCCATAGGTTAGTTGCCCTTCTGTGTTTGAAAAGTGCCCACTATCTAGTCAACTTGCAAGAAGTAGAACCTGCTCTGGGAGTTTCAGTCTGCCATCCTCGGGCATCAATGGCTAAGACGATCTCTCACATCATAACTGGGAACTGTCATTCTGTATAAGCAAAAGCAAATGGGGTTAGTCTCCTCCATCCCGGGTAGCAGGGTCAGGCTGGACTGGCACAGTTATTCTAATGAAAGCAGACCCCAGCCGGCAAGGGGATAGAACCATTCTGTCGTTCTGTCTGTCGTGAGTCTATTGTTTACTAAACCCTTTCTGAGCCTGTGTCTACATTCATCTCCTACATCTAGGGGTAACAAGAGTTTGGAGGTTTTTTTATTGATTGATTTTCAAGAGAGGGGGAAAGGAGAGAGAGAAACATCAATTTGTTGTTCTACCTATTTATGCATTCATTGGTTGATTCTTGTATGTACCCTGACCAGGGATTGAACCTGAAATCCTGGCATATGGGGAAAACACTCTAATCAACTTAGCTACCTGGCCAGAGACAGGTTTCTTTTTTTAAAAATTATTATTAATTTTAATAGGGTGACATTGATAAATCAGGGTAGCAAGGTTTCAATTTTAATATGTTCTATGTGTAAGTGTTTCTTTTCTTCGTCTTATCCTTAACCCTTTTCATTTTAAGATGTACAACTGGATTTGGTAACTTGCTAAATAAGTTATTCTAAAAGTTCCCTTCAAGATTTTATACATTTCAATGTATTTCTCCTTAATACATTTCCATGTTGAAGGATCCCTCTTCTTTTTGGTCTGTTCTATTAGAGACAGATTTAACTAATACTGTTAAGTTCCAACTATGGGCTGGCACTGTGTTCGATTATTTCCCATATAATAATAACATATAACATTAATTATGAGCTATTACATGCCAAGCACTGTTAAAATACTTTACATAAATTATCTCATTTAATTCTTATAACAGTCCTATGGGAAATTTTATCTCATTTACCAAGAATAACCTTATGGATTTAAATTGTGATCCTTACTATTCAGATAGTAATTCTAAGTTTCAGTTCACAACTGCTTATAACATCAGGAGAATCTCAATTTATTTTTGTATAAATGTAATGGTGCATTATAATTCATTGGAAATATTCAATTAATTTTAATAAAATAAGGACTAGTGAATACTTTCTTGCCCAATTTTTAGAGATAAAACAACTTTTCTGTACAATAAAAGTCAATTTGTTTTTCTTATAAAGCACACACATATCTCGGTGCATTTAGTTTTGGTTCAAATGCTAAAAGTAAAAAGGAATGAATAGCTAAATTTTCCCCAAAATAACCATGTAAGGTACACCAAACTAAAATAATACTGTAAATCTTGAGAGAGAACCTGTTCTTGCAAGATTTGCAGACCAATTTTTCAAGATCAAAAGTGTTTATATAAGCTCACAAAATCTTGGATCTTTTCCCAGACTAAACCTCCAACACTTCTGAGGTTGGCCCATCACTAATATTTACAATATTTTTGACATTTTGTGGAACGGACTCATAGGCCTCTATGATAGGCAAGCTTCCGAATATGATGGCGTGCCGGAACAATCTGCCATGTGTGCAAGGCAGTCAGACATCACTGGCATTTTGCAACAGGAAGGAAATGACCGGTAGGTACCATGAGCCTGTTGTGTCTTGTCCTGTTAGTTAAGAAACATTAGAGGGGAACCATTAGTGCACAGAGGGCCAGCTGCCCACCTGAAAAGCACTCTTTGCCAAGTGATCGGAAGCCTGTGTTAGGCGATGTTCCTTCCTGTAGTGTTAGATTTCCTTAGAGAAAACTTTAGAAACAGGCTGTCAGATATGTTGATTCTCTTAACCCTTTTAAATAACATCTAGTGTAGTATCTTACACTTAGTAGGCCTTTAGAAGATTTTTCAACAAATCTATGTACTTACCAAGTTGGAACATGTAAAAGTAAATCTTGAGATCTGTGGTAACATATACCTCTAATGATCCCATTTATCCAGTGATTTACTATTTCTTTCCAAAGTCTGGTTATTCCTAATAATGCTTCTAAAGACTGCATAATTACTGTATTTTCATTGCCGGTGATAGGATAAACCTATAGGTGCTTTTTTAACTTAGCAAATCAGGATTGTCCTCCAAAATCACTATTGTTCCTCAGCCCCTTTTTAAGAGATTCGTTTTCCTGGATTACGGGGGTTCACAATTTGCAAGATTTATGATCAAAATTCTCCAAACTCAAAAGTTTTCATGTGTGACCAGGTGTAAGAAAATCTATTAGATACAACAAAAATGGATGCAATACGGGTCCTGTTCTCAGAGCGCTTCCATCTAATTTTGGAATCAGGACAAATACAAGCATGGGCAGTAACACCACCAATGAGTGGTATTTGAAAAAACAATTGTGGAAGTAGGGGTTTGGATGCTCACGTTGATGACAAAGAAGAGGGTTTGATAATTGTATATGTCCATCTGTCCTTTAGAGAATGGCGGATATAACGAGGAGACTGGACTGTCCTGATTCCCATACAATTTAAAGCCAAACTGAGGCTCAGCACTCCTCCCCCGCTTCTCCCAACTCTGGCTTCACTGCCATTCTTCCTGAGGCACATGGGCCTCCCCATCCATCATCTCCAACACTGTCCAAGGCTTTCATTTTCCACCCTGGCCCAGCCTAAATCTTTATAGGAGCTTGATTTTTCACTTCCCAGAGTTCTACAGCAGGATGAGATAGGGGAATAGGAGAGGTGAGCACACCTATAACAATAGTCTCAGTGGGGTTCTCGTCCCCTAGTTGGTCACCGTGTCTATTAATGTGATTGGTAACTTATAACCCGCAGTCTTGGAACATGGACTTGGGTAAATTGCAAGGCAGCCATCAGGCAAGCCGGGAGCCGCTCTGAGTAGTGCGACATTTAAGGTGGCAGGCAAGCCCTGCCTCTCTGGAAGTCTGGCCCTATCACAGGATGTCCTGTAAGGCAAGGCTGCCAGTTGAAGGGAATAATTACAAAGGGCTGCCTAACTGCTATGGCAATAGAAATTTAACCCGAGTGTTTTCAGGTAACTGCCAGCCCTGGGCCTGGCTGTCTTCCATGGGCCCCACAGGCCCCGTGTGAAGTGGGTGTTTTACAGCAAGTTACAGCAACGCAGCTGTTTGCACTAGAACTTAACCCAGGTATGCCAGACAGCTGTGCCAAAGCACGTCTCACTGTTGCATTAATTCAAAAGCAAGCCACATTTAAAAAAAAAAATGTTGACCCTGACTGCTGGTTTCAGTTTCTTGTCAAGAACTGTTTATTTAATTCAATTTAATAAAATGTCTTTAAGTACCAACTATTTTGGTACTATTGACATCTGAAAATAATGATAGTACAGGTCCTTACTCAAAGATGGAGACATCTCCCAACCCCTAAGCAACATCCTATCTAATATAAAAACACACACACACACACACACACACCAATGTTATAATGCAGTTAGTGCCAAAATATAAATAAATATAAACTCAACAGTGATACAGAAAAGACTGGTTATTTCTGATTAGGGCAGTCAGGAATGGCTTCCCGAAGATGATGATATTTGAACTGGACTTTATAGGATAAATACAAATTCTCTAGGCAGAAAAGAAAGGAAAAAGACCTAACTGACAGAAGGAATATAATCCACCAAAGTATAAAAATGTGAGCTATGGTGGGAGAAAAATGAGTAGATCAGATTTATTGAGGGTAAATCTTGAGCAGATGAGTCTGGGTGAGCAGTTTCTGCTTATAGACCACTCGTGCCAAGCTAGGAACCATACCCCGTGCAGCACACATGGGGGAGCGACTCCAGGGTGTTATACAGGGTGTGACATGACCAGGTTTGTTTTCTAAAAGCTCACTCCAACAGACTCTGCTGGAGGAGACGCAAGGCAGCTGAGAGAATATTGTAACAGTCCAGGAAAGAGAAAATGAGGACCTGGAGCAACAAAGTTGAGGACAGAATAATTCTGCTTGATGGGCTCACAGAGAATGCAATGGTTCGCCCATTCCTTCTGCAGCCAGACTTCAGGTTTTGGTGTACATAGATTTATTAGTGAGTAAAAAGACGCACCATGATCATAGAAAGAAATACTGGAAGAATACTAAAATGATAAAGTATTAAATTTAAAAATATCCTAAAGGATCTATTCCCACCTCCTTGTTTCACCTACAGGTCAGTTGGCTAATAAATGGCAAATTTCAGCCTGGCAGTCAGGTCCCCAGCCAGTGTGATACTGGGTTGTTTTGTAGGGTATTGTTATAGGTTGAATTGTGTCCACAAAAAGATGTTAAAGTCCTAACCTTCCAGTACCTATGAATGTGGCCTCATTTGGAAATAGTCTATGCAAATGTAATCAAAATGAGGTCATCAGTGTGGCCCTAATTCAATAGGACCAATGTCCTTACAAGAAAAAGCAGATAGCCATGTGAAGACACAGAGACACAGGGAGAGTGAAGATGAAGGCAAAGATGGAAGTTATTCAGCTGCAAGCCAAGGAAGGCCAAGAACTGACGGCTGTCACCAGAAGTTAGGAAGATATACCCCAAATCTCAGAGGGAGCATAAACCTGCCAACACCTTGCCTTCAGACTTCTGTCCTTAACAACTATGAGAGAATTAATATTTTTTGTGTTAAACTACCTGTTCATAATATTTTTTATGGCAGCCCTAGGAAATAAAAACAAATATTGTTAAAATTTTAAATATTTTCTATATGTATAGTAAAATGCCTCTCAGCTTAACAATAATGCCTAATACAGACCTATGTTTAAAAAAAATAATAATAATAAATGAAGCTCCACAAGCATTCCGCACTGTAAACAATTTGGTTCAATAGTAAATCTCATTTTTATAGTTTTCACACAATGTAAAGATTTTAGCCACTAAAATTTGAGTATACTTTATAAAGCATTTTTATCTATTATCTCATTTGATCTTCACATCAGTCTGGGAAGTAGGAATCGTGAGACAACAGTTGATTATCCCAAAGTTACCAAGTAATGCAGCCAAATCCAAATTACAGAACTTCTGACTCCAAGCCCTACACTTTTACCTGCATTCTGCCTCATTAGTGACTTGAACAGCTCCTCGCTGTTTAATCGCTGGTGAGACTCACTCAGGATGAGTTGAGGTCACGGGTGAAGAAGACCTCTGCCCTGAAATTACTTGTATAGGTCTGTACACAAGAAGAGCAGACTTGAGATGTTAGTACACATGCCAGCAAGCAGTTCTATTTCCAGGGGGAAAAAATGCTAGTGATATAATGTAATAATGTAAATATTCAAATTCATTTCAGCAAACATTTCTATAAAAGCCTACAAAATGACATGCTGTTGCATCTCTTCTCTATATCTTAAGTCCAAAGAAATAAACTTTCCTTATAAAAGGAGCATTTATATTATATATAGCCTTCAAAACTGGAACCAACTTAGCTTCTCTTAGACATGCTGGGCCTGCTCTAGTCTCAAGCATCATCCTATAAGTTACTTTCTCAATTCTCACTGTGGGATATTTAGGGCTGGTAAGACAAATCATGTCTTGGCCAAGTGAGTCAATTCAGTTTTTGTTGTTTTTGATTTGGAGTTTTTGTTTGTTTACGAGACACTGGAGAGCTCATGGAGGCAGTGGCAGGAAGACAAATATTGGCCAATTAAACAGAAGAGGAGGAATCAACTTCTGGAAAATGATGTGATGTGTGGACCACAGGAGGCCATTTATCAGAAATTGGCTAACAGTATCATGTATAGATCAGTGAATGACAGTGGTTCGCTGTATGGCCAGGAACTGCCACTGTGTGGCCATTCACATGCAGGTTCACATTGGATTTGGGCAGATGGTAAAGAAACAGTGGATCCAAAAAGTAGCCAGCCATTCCTTTATTAAAGTCTCCCACCGGCCTAGGATGAACAAACAGGCTGGGAAAACACTTCCTTTTCATTCAGGACTCCCAGAGCCACTGATACGTTCTCTGGTTCCACACCAGGGGAATTTCCTCCAGTTCCTCCTGGAATCAAAGGCCCCACCAGTCTCAGCAGAGCTCCGTAAGTCTCTCAGCTCTGGTTCCCCATCTGCACACCTTCTCTTTCCCTGCCAACATGGCTTCTCTCGCCTTCTCCTTCTGCAAAACTCTTTTCAAAACTTTCTGGCTTGAAAACCTCTCCTACAGCAAACATTAGCAAAATAATATCCCTTCCCAAGCAGGAAGGTAATTTGCAATTTCACAGACCACTATACCTGGTGCTGCCCAGCCCCCAATGTAAACTGTAAGTGAGGAAACATAAAAATCATATTTTACAAACTTATTTGACCAACATTTGCTAATAGCGGTCAGTCTATGAATTCAAGTAACAGGAGAATGACATCCAGTCCCAACTTAGAGACCTTTGCACAACAACATAAAGCATTGCATTTCTAAGAGCTTACAAAATTCAGGGTTATTCTTTACTTGTTTCATGCCCTAAAAGTATTTAAAAGTCAAGGATAGTGACTCAGAAGTAAACCCCCACCTTTCATCTTTCCTACTGGCCTAAAGGCAGATTCATGCCCAATTTTTCCATTCAAGACATAAATGTATATAATGTTTCATCTTAAGAGAGACACTAGGAACACTGCTGATGATGTCTGGCTCCACATCTGTATTAAAGTCCCTCTGCACTAGAGCTGTGACTCCAGGTGTGAGGAAGAGTCCCTCAGACTAGTGATAACAGGGTAGTCTCTGAAGAGTTGGAGTTACAGCTTTGAATGTACTGACACATGCTCACATAGCCTGTGTCACCCTTCACCCATTCACACCCTTAAGTAAAAATCAGCTCAGTTATGTTACACCATAATCCAGAGGAGCACCAGAACTCTTCAGTTATACTAGAATGTCATGTGTGCTCCGTTATTTTAAATAGTCATGATTTGCTTTGGAAGTCTTTTTCCTGTCCTTTCTTCTTCCTTTTTTAAAACAATTTTAATTTTCATATTTATTGTACTAGACTTGGATTTACCCTATAGTTTTTAAAGTAAGAATTGTTATTTCCCACCCAATATCCCCACATATTTGCAAATGTTTATGAAGATTTTATTCAAAAGTTCCAAAGACGGTTGAGAAGAGTTTCATATGGGTTAATTGAGACTCAATAACTAAACCCAACAGGTTTAATGCAGATAGACTGTTGTGGCTTTAAGAGTTAAAACACCAGGCTCTCCACCTCTTTATATCTGTCCCCATTTTATATATGAGAAACTCACAGGGCCTAACCAACCTCCATGCATGCCCACAGCCAATCCTGACCCTGCAGCACCACACACGGCTTATGACTTT
Organism: Saccopteryx bilineata; assembly: GCF_036850765.1. Lineage (NCBI taxonomy): Eukaryota > Metazoa > Chordata > Mammalia > Chiroptera > Emballonuridae > Saccopteryx > Saccopteryx bilineata. Next base: position 21,650,851 of record NC_089501.1, read on the forward strand.
TCACCCCATTAGCTACTCTGCCCAGCTTTTCAGGAGAAGGACAAGGCTGCCTGCTCCCCGACGGCCCCAGAGCCGCAGTGACCTCCTAGAAGCACAAAGCAGCATGCAGGGCCGTTGCTGTGAGGTCTGGAACTTGCCCAGCACCGAAGCGGTTAACTTGTAGGAAGACCCAGAGAAAGAAAAACAGACTAAGAACTGCCTTATGCTGGGAGGAGGACTAGAAAATGAGGCTGTTGCTGTTGTTTTCATTGTGTGCACTCTAATCAGGGAGAGTAAGAACAATGATGCATGTAATGCTGATTTTGGAACGTGTCCATGCAGCTTTTCCCAGGCTAGACAGCCTTGGGAACCACTGATAGAGTGGCAGACCAGGGGCACAGCCTCAATCACCAAGCCCAGGGCAGGGCAGCCTTTTCTGTGGATAAAATATGTGAGGGATGACAAGAATCTTCCCAGCATGGGAAGTGGCAGTAACAAAAAAATACACAACAGGGGAAAACAGTGACGGCTTTGCATCTTGCAGCCCTGGCCACTGGGTGTGATATTCCTAAATTAGAAGACTTCTCCTTCTACACACCCCATCCCATTTTCTTTTCTGTTTGTTTGTTTCCCTTTCTGCATTCAACTTGGCCTCCCTTTCTTCCCCACACCCCTCCCCCATACTCCCTCCGCCACACTTTGAAGCCCAGATGAAAGCCCTGTGTTGTGGCTGCTGGCACCAAGCACGCCAGTGCAGGGGGACGGCTGAAGTGTGCTTTAGTTTAAGATGCTGTACTTTTCTCCTAAGAAAAAGGGGCGGGGGGTGGGGAGGAAATCAGCTTGAAACAATACATTGCATTTTGCTGGAAAGCATACTTTTTGTATCTAGGACTCAAACATGGTCCTAATTTTTCAAAGCTTTTGTCTTCAGGGATAAGAGAATAGCTAAAATGTGGCATCCTCCCTCAAAGTAAATGCATATAACGGCAAAGGGTTTAGAATGGTATTGTTTAATAACATAAAACAAGAAAGAGGCAAAAATCAGGCACATGAGCTTTTAGTGTTGACACAATAGCAGATCATAACTTTCTCAAGTGTTGTTGAAACAGCTCCCTTACATTTAAATAGTGCCTTCAAGCTACGCTGTGCTAAATGATTCTGAAGGAATGACTTCCAAACATTGACTTAATTATTTGGTTACCAGGTTTAGAAAAGAAAAATTTAGGACACCCAGTTAAATCTGAATTTCAGTTAAACAATGATGAATTTTAGCATAAGTATGTGCCTTGTAATATTTGGGATACACTTATGCTAAGACATGACTTGCTGTTAATTTGAAAATCAAATTTAGTTAGGTGTCCTATATTATGGTATGTGGCAACTGTACTAGTTGTGACAGTTTTTAAATCAACTCAGCTTTGCTAAAAATTATGTTAAAACATGATTTTAAAGCCTTGTTATAACATGAATTTATCAAATTTGAACATAGGGATGTTAGCATACTGTCCTTACTACAACACAGACTGCTTAGAGGAAGGCCTTCCCTGGCCCCTGTCTATCCATCCCCTAAACACACCATGTATATAACACCTTATACTCACCTCTTCTACTCCATACACATACACATACTCCATAGGAGTTTTAAAAGGATTCTATGTATGCATTTTTTCCATCAAAGGAAGGATTGGCTAATATGTGCTTAGAGCAATAGGTCAGTATATAAAATCAACTCCTATTATGGAAAGTGCATATAGCTCCCTCTTGGCCATTACTTAAGCAACAGCTCATGAGACCTAAATGAGGCATAATTGCTTGGGGTTAACATTTTCCCCCCAATTTACTTAATGCACTGAAACCTGGTTTTATTATTTTATGTTTACTTTTTTAAAAAGTGCTTACAGACATAAAATCAACCCCTTGGAAAGTTCAGCTGACATGGCCTGCAAACCTCTCTTGTTCATGTGATCTTGTGGCCACTAGAATGTGGATAAAGTTGAAGGCCTGGTATTTTTGCTCCTGATAACTGCTATACCTGGTGAGCTTCTAATTTATGGGAGTAAAAGAGGGGCTAAAAGAAAGATGAAGCAAATGTAGAGGACAGTGCAGGAGGAGAAGGATCAGAGTGGTTTGAAGTCTCAATGTGTACAAAATTCACATGGTGCTTAGATGAGTGGAGATAACTTTAAACAAGTTGCATTTAAACCTATAACTGGAGGATTGTTGTAGGTCACCTGGAGAATCATGTCCTCTTTGGACAGTTTTCTTCTCCACCAATACAATTATTTTGTTATCAGTCAAAAGATTGCTGTTTAAAAAGTGGTTTCTACTGATTAGTTTTTAAGTAAAAATTTCACTTCTGCTTCCTCTTAAATCAGCACCAGAAAATAAATTATTAGAAAAGTTGTTGAAAATCAGTGTCCTTTTCAGGAAAATTAACAGGATTTCAACTTGAGGATGGGCTTAAACCTGGATACGCAAACCTACTAGTGTTACATGATCTTTAATCATTCAATTTTTCAAACATAGTCAAGATGATCTCCTTAAATAAGCTCAAAAATCTACCTCATTTATTTAAAAAAGAAAGAGTTATTCACCTCTTTGCTTACCTGTTCAAACAGTCATCTCTGCTCATTTGCTTCTCCATCCCTTTGCTTATACAGAATAGGATGTTTTTTAGCCTGACCTATGGTGGTGCAGTGGATAAAGCGACGACCTGGAACACTGAGGTCACTGGTTCAAAACCCTGGGCTTGCCTGCTCAAGGCACGTATGGGAGTTGATGTTCCATGCTCTTCCCCCCTTCTCTCTCTCTCTCTCTCTGTTTTCTCTCTCAAATGAATAAATAAAGTCTTAAAAAAAAAAGAATAGCATGTTTACCTAATGAATCCATATATATATATATATATATATATATATATATATATATATATATATGTTTAGCTGGTGAAATCGCATAATGACTGAGAGTCTGAAGAATTTGATCTAGTTTCTGCTCTGATGCTAATAAGTATATAAACTTGGCCAAGTCTGTTCTTCATTCCTAGCCAAAACACTGAGAAATAACAAGATGCTTAATTTCTTTGAAATTCAAGAATGTAAAACCAGATGCTCAAAAATTTCTTCTTTTTCTGAAATTCTGATTTTATATCAATTTCTATCAACAAGACTGACATTCTACTCTAAGTATCAAAAGGCAATACTTGTGCCAATTAATTACATTTAATTAAACATTTTTATGGCAATAGCTTATTTTTGGAAAACCCTCACCCAAATAGAACATATTTTTTAATAGAATCAGAAAGAAGTACATGTAAAAGGTTGAAATTGCCAATTAATAGATCTATAAATCCTCTAATTTGGGAAATTAGAATTTGTGACTATTGAATTTTGGGCACTGAATTTTCAAATAAAGATAATTTATGAATATAAATAAGTACCTATTCATTCAGATTGTGTGCCCTTTTGTGGGCATCACAAATTCAAGGTTTTTAGCTGCACTGAGTATAGGCACCAAGAGGAAACAGAGAGAATTTTTTTTTTTTAATTTAAGAGCAAATGACACCATCATTGCTTTCAACAGTATAATCAAATATAAAAGGACTTGGATCAATTACAGGATTGATATGGCATATGGCAAATGCTGTTCTTTTAGGGGGAAATATGCAAAATATGGAGACCGAGAACCAGGAACCAATCAAGGGAATATCTGAAAAATGAAACAAACATCTAGTTTGCTGATCAGAACCAGCACCCAAGGATTATTGTGGAGAATTCATTGAAACCATCAATCAGGTCTCGGGAGAGTAAAAATGACAACCTGGATAAAGAATAGAAAGAGAAACTGCACAACAAAAGTATCATGAGGGAGCTATTAGAGTCCCGAAGTCCTTTCTTCAGAACTAGGAGCCTCCGGGGTCAGCTTTCTTCTCTCTGCAGCTCCCTGGCAAACGGAATCAGCTAGATTCCTTCTCACTCTTCCCAAATTCAGACTCCAGAGATCTACAGGCAGGTGATTTCCAAGGAGGGAATTTATTGCTTTCTCTGTGCTTATAGATCTCCTCTTTTCCTGACATATCATTCCAAAGGCCTTTTATAATGAGATCACTTGAAATGACATCACATATTGAGTTTTGTGCAAGATTTTACTGCTGCCAGAACTTTATTGGGATTAAAGCTTTTACCTACCTATATATTTTACCTAAATATTTGTTTAAGGAGGAAATGGGTATTTATATCGCACACGTGGTTTGTTTTATTATTTTGTTCATTGTTTAAGATTTAATCATGTCCTCTAAAATATAAATACATAACAAGAACCTGTTTATAGCAGTCTCTTTCTCCACTACAAAGTTTTCTACACTGGATGCTGAAGCTACTTTCTGCATATCCTTCTTTTATTGCGCCAAATTATTATTCAAGTTGGCTTCCTGTTGCTAACCAATGGTCTATCAATATATAGAAAACTCAATCAATATTTCACCTAAGATGGCTATAAAATTTTATATGAGAAGCCCACTTTCTCACTGATTTCTTTTTTTTTTTTAATTTATTCATTTTAGCGAGGAGAGGGAGAGAGGGAGAGACAGAGAGAGAGAGAGAGAGAGAGAGAGAGAGAAGGGAGGAGGAGCTGGAAGCATCAACTCCCATATGTGCCTTGACCAGGCAAGCCCAGGGTTTTGAACCACTCATTGATTTCTATGTTCAACTTAGAACTCTTTTTCCTCTCTTTTAAAGGGAATGAAAAGAGATCCCTAACAGCCTGCCCAGGCCCCACCCTAGCTAAATAGGATGGTGGAAACGAGGTAGCCCCACAGGACTTACAATAGAGAAACCTCATAGTCTCTCTCCTAGAAAGGTAAGCTGGGCTTGGGACATTGACCCCTAACTCAGAGGAAAAGTTCTCCTTTTCCCTGAGAAGCTGAAAGTCGCTTTTCTCATTCTGACCATAGCATGGACAGTCATTTACCCCTTCTTCCTTCTTGCACTTGCTGGCAAGAATTGGAAGGACTTGGAAATCCTTGGAACACCCGAACCACCAGCACTATCCTCTTCCCCTTCGTGAGGCTGAGAGGTATATAGGTGTGATGTCTAGCTAGCCTCCTTCTCAGACTATAGTCACAGAAGTACAAGAATTTGTTCACTTATTTAACAATTATTTTACAACTACTATGTGGCAAAAATCATTCTGTGCAGATACTATGGTGAGCAAAACAGATGTGCTCTGGGTCAGCACAAAGCTTGCAATTCAGTGAGAGAGTTGACCATTAGTCACCTGATCACATAAATCAATCAATCATTTAACTGGGGAGAGCAATGAAAGAATATTAAAGAAGGTCATCAGGATATAAGGATTTCCAAATACAGTTCTCACTACTGCTTCCAAAAATTGCCATAGCACTGATTTGGGGGGGGGGAGGGATTTAAATGCTGAATATACATCAATTATTTGAGAAAAATCATGTCTTTTAAACATGTAAATGGATTCAGTTACACTATCTTCTCACATGTACCATAAACTTTTTCAAAATATAATGATAATTATTGCAGTGCTTCCACAACTATTGTTTTCAAATTCTAACACATAGCTTTAATAGCCAATATATATATTATATATTGCTGCTACCGGTAATAACAATAATAAACACTGTCACTTACTGGATGTATAATCAGAGTGAATAATTAGTTCTTGTCTTCTATAAAATCAATAAATTAAGAATTATCTTACAGAACTATTGTCAAGTTAAAGATAACACACGAAAAGCATCTGGGATTTAAAAACACTCCATAAATTGCCATGGGATGATGGTGATTATTATCAGATTTGGGTGGTATAATCTAGTGTCCAAAATACAGGAGAAATACCATAGACTCCCATATGTAAATCATATCATGAAAGTAAGAAAGCTTCCACAAAGTAACTCCTGTTCATAAAGTAGCTAGAGCATTCAGCCATATAGTTAGAAGAGTTAGAAAATTTCTCCATGAAGCTATGCCATTGTAGAATGAGACAACTGGGCTCTGAGAATGACACAAAAGGAAGTAGACTTAAAGTTGCAACTAGAAAGATCTCAGGTTGTGAGACAACTGAGTCAGAGGATAAAACAAAACTTAGGCATCTATTTCCTTGTGTAGTTCGGTAAGTGGAAGTTCTGGATTTGGTTAACTGACAGCCCACTAAAAGAGTGAGGAAGATCTAGGGATTCCATTAAGGTCCCAGTCACCTGTCAGAAATTGTTCATTCCATCTAAAAATGAAACTAGGCTCAAATGAAAAGGACTAGTATTACCTGCCACAATGCTGACTATAGTATCACTGGATACAATAGAATAATCTTTTGTCACAGCTTATGGGAGTTGCTGCTACCAACTTGCATGAGATTAAGGAGACAAAGAAGAGGGCAGGGTTACTATCACTGGTTTAATATATTATTCTTATTCATTTTTCAAATGACATTTATCCCAAAGGACATTATGCTTTGTAAGATAGTTCAGTTGGGTTATTAATTGGTATGAACTTCTTGGTTATTTTCAGAAATCATTATTCTGCCCTTTGGCAATATAATTGATTAATGTATTCTGCATTTGGTAAACAGTCTTCAGTTTCATTAAAATTGTTTATTCATCACATAAAATTACCTGCTAAGACAATCCACTGGAAACATTAAACTGGTACTTTAAGCATATTGTAAATAATTTAGAAGCAAATGCTTTCTGATTTAACTACTTGGAGCAAACTACCAAATTCTCATTCTCTAAAAAACTTTAAAAATACTTCTTTTGCAAATTGTGTGTAACATATGCTATACATACAAAACTCTTTAAATAAGATGAGGTTAATCCACAGTCTTAACATTGAAAATATTTGACTCTTTGCAGCATGGTCTCCAAATGTGTGAAAGAAACATGTGGACTAGCTTTACCATCATGAAATGTCTACAAAATATCCATCAAGCACTTGAATCTCAACTGGATGCTATAGATTTGCATATTGAAATGTGTCACTTGTTTTCTTTTCTATAATTTTTCGTTTTAAAGAGAATTAAAGAGAGAGACACACAGACAGAGAAAGAAACATCAATCTGTTGTCCCATTTATTTATGCAATCATGGTAGACTCTTATATGTGCCCTGACTAGGGATCAAACCTGTAAAGTTGGTATATCTGGGCAATGTTCTAACCAATTGAGCTACCCAGCCAGGGGCTAAAAGGTGTCTTTTGTTTTCCAGGAACTCCCTTGTTCTGAGAAATTTACAAGTTGGCAAGGAGACATTATCAAAATTCAAATATATATATATGTACATGTATATATATAATATTATATATATAATCTGTATATATAATATATGTATGTATCTGTCTCCCTGGTTTTTTTGGTTGGTTTTTTTTTTGTATTTTTCTGAAGCTGGAAACGGGGAGAGACAGTCAGACAGACTCCTGTATGCGCCCCACCAGTATCCACCCGGCACACCCACCAGGGGCGACGCTCTGCCCCTCTGGGGTGTCGCTTTGTTGCGACCAGAGCCACTCTAGCGCCTAGGGCAGAGGCCAAGGAGCCATCCCCAGCGCCCAGGCCATCTTTGCTCCAATAGAGCCTTGGCTGCAGGAGAGGAAGAGAGAGACAGAGAGGAAGGAGGGGGGGGTGGAGAAGCAAATGGGCGCTTCTCCTATGTGCCCTGGCTGGGAATCGAACCCGGGTCCCCTGCACGCCAGGTCGACGCTCTAATGCTGAGCCAACCGGCCAGGGCTGTCTCCCTGTTTTTAAAGTTCATATGTAAAAAATAAATCTAATTTTAAAGATGGACAAAAGATTGCAACAGATACTTTGCCCAAGATTTATGAGTAGCAAATAAGCACTTGAAAACATTCTCATCCTCATTAGTCATTAGGGAAATGCAAATTCAAACGACATTGAAATACCACTACACATCTATTAGAAAGGCTAAAATTAGAACAACTGACCATGCCAAGTACTGGTGAGAATATGGAGGAACTGGAACTCTCATACACCTATGTTGGTGAGACTGCAAAGTGGTGCAGCTGCTCTGGAAAATAGAGCGTCTTGATAAATCCATGAGGAATCTGGGAGGAGTATTAAAGGCATACAGTTGACAGTAGTGCACAGCAAACTTCTAGGGAGCATCATCCATGTTCTAGTCCATGTGCATGGTTTTCTCCAAATATGTATAAAACCATTTGGGTGGCCTCATGTGGCCAATCATATTGAGGAAGTTGGTTTTGAGGTGAGGACTAGGCTGTGGCTGGGGGTGGTATGGGCAAAACAATTTATCTGAAAGCTGAAAAGGAAGGCCATTCTTGAGGGGCAAAAAATCAGATTTGCCACCTGCAGATGTATAAAAGTTAATAGAAATGAAAAGAAGGACAACGGTGATTCAGTGGGCAGGTCCCAGTGACATTTGCCACCAATGCTGTTGATAACGCATGGAAAAAATCACTCAATGCAAACAACCATTGGGGTTTTAAACAGAGGAAAATGAGGTTGAATAGTGAAATTGCTATAATGGGCAGTTTTTCTATTAAGCAACATTGACCTTCAAAAGAAACTCAGAGCCCTAAAAGAAAATGGCAAAAGTTGTACAGGGCTCGGAAGATGGTTGGTGCACATAGATGTTTGGGGTTTCTTAAAGAGAACTCAGACAGAAAGGAGAATGTGGGGTTTAAAATATTAACTTTCCTCTCACGTTATAAGTTCTTCTAACTGGTCTAGTAATCAAATTAACATGAGACAGGAGAAAAAATGTCCAAAGTTTAATACGGACGTACATGCCGAGTGCCCTGAGAATGTGAGACCCAAGGAGGCATTGGATAGTTGAGGTTTATATGCTATTCTGGACAGAGGAGAGGGAGGCAAGATCAAGAATTTAAAAGGGAAAAAGCAGGCAATTGACAGGTAGAAGACAAAGAGCAGACATGTGGTAAATAAATTCTTGCTGGGCCACTGAGATATGGTGGGACACGGAGGGAAGTTCAACAAACTGGCTGCTAGACTTCTCCCTGTCTGCCACGTTTGGTTTCTACTATGACACTAAGGAGATGTTCCTTTCCTTTAAGTAGGTCTCTTTCTGAATTTCTTTAGGCAGGTAAGAGGGAAGGGTCAAAAGTTCTTTGTGAATCTTTTTCTTAATAATCAGCTTAAAATCAATGTCAAGTAGCAAATTTTGGGGTGGCAAAACTGGTCCCCCTCAAGGACTATGAGAAACCAAGATTGTTGAGCTTCTGTCTGCTATATAGTGATTACTGTAGCGGGAAAGCTAAGAATTAACCAGAGTAACAATAGCTTCTACTTATACTATTGTCCCCATTTCATAAAGACATCAAAGACTAGAGAGGAGAAATTTTCCATTGACACACAGCATGGAAGAGAGGAAGAGTTCAGCCTTTAACTTAATCTTTCATTTACCCCAAACTGAGACCAAGGTATAAAACTCCATTCAGTATAAAAAGTAAATAATATAATCATTAAAAAAACCTATTTAGCAATCAATGTCATTAATTAACAGAAAGAGGAAAAGGGTATGAGAGAGAGACAGAGGGAAGAGTAAAGTGTGGGGGATACTGGTTAGCAGTCGCCACTTTACAACTCCTGTCCTGCCTTGCAGTTAGTTCTGCAGGGTCATTCCAAGGCAGCAGGGAAGTTATCACCCATGCAATCAGCCCTCCAAGAGGATTTGCAGTTCTTTCTAAATCCGAAAGCAGTTTGTTATTTAAAAAAAACTTCGCCTGACCTGCGGTGGCACAGTGGATGGAGCGTCAACCTGGAATGCTGAGGTTGCCGATTGCACATATGGGAGTTGATGCTTCTTGCTCCTCCCTCCTCCCATTCTCTTTCTCTCACTCTCTCTTCTCTAAAATGAATAAATAAACTCTTAAATAATATAAAATAAAATCTATTTTAAAAACTTCAATTTTCACTTTTCAAATGAAGTTTGATAGTCCCCCAAATCCTGGAAATTTTGCATGGATGGGAAGAAATGATATCAATTAAACTTTTTGCTTTACAAATTTTTTTTTACTTTACAGTGATTCTGGACCCAGCTCACATGTTAGAATCACCTGAGACACCAATGCCTAGGACTTCCCCCCACAGTAGCGAAATCACAATCTCTGGGAATCACCATTTGTTTTAAATGGCTCTTCCCTCTAGTTGGCCTAACACGCATCTAAGTTTGAGCAGAGTTTGGAAACTTCTCGGTCACAGCTAATGTATAATATTTAACTAGTATCCCTCTAGTCAGCTAACATTTAAAATCCATGTGATGGCCTCATCTTTGTCTTCGAAAACTTGTCTCACTCGTTTGTGCCCAAATGTCTCATTTAAGAGGAGACAAACTTTGCCTGACCAGGCGGTGACACAGTGGATAGAGCATCGAACTGGGACGCAGAGGACCCAGGTTTGAAACCCCAAGGTCGCCGGCTTGAGTGCAAGCTCATCTGGTTTGAGCAAGGCTCACCAGCTTGAGCCCAAGGTCACTGGCTTGAGCAGGGGGTCACTCAGTCTGCTGTATCCACCCAGTCAAGGCACATATGAGAAAGCAATCAATGAACAACTAAGGTACTGCAAAAAAGAATCGATCTCTCTCCCTTCCTATCTGTCCCTATCTGTACCTCTCTCTGTCTCTGTTCCTGTCTCTCTCTCTCTCTCTCTCTCACACACACACACACACACACGTGCACGCACACACACACACGCACACACACACACACAGGAGACAAACTTCTCTCAGTTGTACATGGGCTACCTGATGAAATGAAATGGGGCTCTGAATCCCAATTCAGTTGCCCCACCTGGGTATAGGTGACAGGGGCTTGGGGAAGTAGTAGGAGTTGGGTAGGCTTTGCCAAGAGCGGGCCAAGTGACAATTTCTCAGTGGCTTGGTTTTTAGATTAATATGTTCTTAAAAGCTCAAGAAGGAAACATTGATGAGTATATACTAGCAATTTTCAACCCATGTACTGCAAGAATTTTTTTTTTTGTATTTTTCTGAAGCTGGAAACGGGGAGAGACAGTCAGACAGACTCCCGCATGCGCCTGACCGGGATCCACTCGGCACGCCAACCAGGGGCAACGCTCTGCCCACCAGGGGGCGATGCTCTGCCCCTCCGGGGCGTCGCTCTGCCGAGACCAGAGCCACTCTAGCGCCTGGGGCAGAGGCCAAGGAGCCATCCCCAGCGCCCGGGCCATCCTTGCTCCAATGGAGCCTCGGCTGCAGAAGGGGAAGAGAGAAACAGAGAGGAAGGAGGTGGGGGGTGGAGAAGCAAATGGGCGCTTCTCCTATGTGCCCTGGCCGGGAATCAAACCTGGGTCCCCCGCACGCCAGGCTGACGCTCTACCACTGAGCCAACCGGCCAGGGCAGCAAGAATTTTTAAAACATGCAATACCTGACCATTTAGTCAGGATACTGACCTCTTTTTTCTTAGATTGTCAAATAAAAAAAATGATAATAGCCAACACAACAATAGTCATCTAGTGTAAATGAATCAAAATTCTATCCTTTTTTTTTTTTTGGTGTGCTGCAGAATTTTAATAACTAGTTTATGTGTGCCATGAGACAAAAATAAAGGTTGAAAATCACTAATCAATTGACCAACATAATGTCTAGAAGTTTTTAGGCTTTCAAGGATTCATCAAAGCACTGAAATGTCTTTTTATTCATAGTTTATCAGGAAATTAATATATATATATAAACATCAGAAAATATTTGACATCATTTAACTATAAAAATTATTTCAGGTTTGCTTTCTCTGTTTCTCACACCCCAACCACCCTCACAGCAAATTCTTGATGCCCCAGGCCTTAGTGCAATGAAACTAGGTAACAATCTGAAACTCCAGTTCAAATCCAGGGTCATGCACTAGTAACTGTGTGACCAGGGCCAAGTCACTGACCACAGTGACCTGGAGAATGGGAATGATGGTGCAAGTCCTATCTCATAGAGGAGATGACATTTATCCACCATTTTTGTTTCAAAAGTTTTTGCAGCACACTGGTTGAAAATCCCTGAGATTTATGAAAGCATTTTATATTGAAGCCCTATATATGTAAATTGTTTTCATTATTTTTTAAATCTGCATTACATGAATTTCAGCACCCTGCCTCTAGGCAGGAATGAAGCTAAACCTCTTTGTTAACCTCAGACCAGTTGTAACCAACCTTAGACAGCTTCTCATCGGACTGCTCCCATGTTCTGTCCAGTTCAGACTTGTTTTGTCACCTACCAGGCCAATGGAATGGCTAAAATAAAATATAGGTGATCTCGTCTTCTACTTGGTACACCGGACTGGTTCAACATTTGCAGTTATTGGGGAGCATCATGTCCTTGATGACAGTGGGCTCCTGACCCATATTTATCAGAATCATAAATTATTTGTTTAAAGGAAAGCTGCTTTCCCCTTGTATTGTGCAGGCAGGCCCTGGGGTACCCTCAGCTGACTTTGTAGACCTCTTTACTATCACTGCACATTGGTAAGACCCTGGGGAGCACATTTCCCGACTAAACGGAAGTTGAAGAATTGAGACAATAAAAGACAGAAATCACACTTTTTTTTTACATTAACTAGATCACAAGTTAATTGATTCTGACAAGGCAGACTATCTTCTGCACTACCCAGTATGATAGCCACTCCTCCGTGTGGCTACCGAGCATGTGAACAGTGCCTAGTCCAAAACTGAGAGCCCTGCCTGCTACATTAATAAAGGCTAGGTCTAAAAAGAAAAGAACACAAAATAGCTCAATAATTGTGTTATCAATTGATGAAATGATAACATTTTGGATTATTGGATTAAATGAAATATATTATTAAAATTAATTCACCATTTTCTTTTAGTACTTTTTTATGTGCCTACTAGAAATGTGGTTTGTACTATATTTCTACTATACAGCACTAATCCACATCTTTGTTTCACCCTCAGGAAAATTCTTCCTGGTTTTCTAGTTACCTCTACAATGTTCACCTGGCCAGAGCTTGCAATCTTAAGATCATAACCACACTATCTTGGACCCAAGGTTGCTGGCCCGAGCAAGGTGTTACTCGATCTGCTGAAGGCCCATGGTCAAGGCACATATGAGAAAGCAATCAATGAACAACTAAGGTGTTGAAATGCGCAACGAAAAACTAATGATTGATGCTTCACACCTCTCCGTTCCTGTCTCTCTGTCCCTGTATATCCCTCTCTCTGACTCTCTTTCTGTCTCTGTAAAAAAAAAAAAAAAAAAAAAAAGATCATAACCATACACAAGGAAATGAACATGAAGTTGTCACTGGTTATCCAGGTGTGGACATGCGTGTGCATGTGTGTAAATAAAGCTTCAGCTGCCTTTGGTAGCTCAAAATAAGGGCTACTCAACTCCTGGAACAGTAGTGTGCAAACCCAACCAGCAGCTGCAAACCCAACCAGCAGCTGCATCCCCTGGGAACATGTCAGCAATGCAAAGTCTCTAGCCCACTCCAACCCATCTTAATCAGAAACTGCCAGGATGTGGGAGACTTAGATCTGTGCTTTGAAAAGCCTTCTTGGTCATTTCAATGCATGCTAAAATTTGAGAACCACTGTCCTAGACAAACTGAAGCCCAAGACATGAATTTCCCAGATCCAGTATGTTCCATTTTACCAGAGCCCACCACCTTCTTCTAATACTTGGACTTTTTAAAATTTTATTTCAGAACAGCACATAGCTCAAACATAGCAAATAATGACAACATAAAATCATTAACTTCATCAGTTTAATAAATGATCATCAAGTTGCTACTAAGTAAAGAGGTCATTTTTGGGTTAAAATTAAAATGATATATGGCACATAAACACTCGGTATATATTTGAAGATTTATTGACTTTCAGAATTTTTAGAGCTACATTCTATTTCAGTGGTAGTCGACCTGGTCCCTACCACCCACTAGTGGGCATTCTAGCTTTCATGATGGGCGGTAGCAGAGCAACCAAAGTATAAATAAAAAGATAGATTTAACTATAGAAAGTTGTTTTATAAAGATTTATTCTGCCAAACTTAGCAAATATCCGAGATAAAGTACTTGGTAAGTAATTATTATTATATTCTTTAACTTGCTATAACTCTGCTTTATAAATTTTACAAAGTAAAGTTACTTCCCTACTTTATAAATCACCACTACTGTGGAACCGGTGGGCGGTTAGAAAATTTTACTACTAACAGAGATACAAAAGTGGGCAATAGGTATAAAAAGGTTGACTACCCCTGGTTTATTTGAACAGAGAAAGAATTGTGTTGTATTGTAGTAGATGCTGTTGGTAACCTTCCTGTATCATTCCAGCTAATGTGCCCATTTCTCCAAATGCAGTCAGTGGTGAGCTAACACCATACACCTCTTACATTCTTCAGAAACTTGCTCTGGGCTGACCAGAGCCACCTCCCGAGGAAGCTTGGGGAGGGTACACTGCCACCTTCACCACCATCACCATCATCACACCCATCTCTTACTCCCACCCTCAGCAGGTGACCAATGAGTGATAAGAAGACACATGTAATGCTGAGGTCACCAGTTCAAAACTCCGGGCTTGCCCGGTCAAGGCACCTATGGGAGTTGATGCTTCCTGCTCCTCCCCCCTTCTGTCTCTCTCTCTCTCCCCTGCTGCCTACCTTTCAAAAAAAATGAATAATTTTTTTTTAAAAGGTTTAAAAAAAAATGAAGATGCAAAAGCCTGGGCCCTTCGCCTCAGGTAGGGCAGCTCTGCAGTGAGATTTAAACTTCCCACAATCAGACCAAGGATCCCGTCTTTGCCAGCTCCTTCCCCTTCCTTATTCTGTTTCACTCCCTCCATTACTATGGTTTTCTGAGAAACACCCCTCAATAAATCACAGAGCCCAAATCCCTGTCTGAGGACAACTTTTTAGGCAACCTCACTAAGACAACTTTTTAGAGTGACCTGCTTTACTTTTTACCTACTGAACATTTTTTTTTTTTTTTGTATTTTTCTGAAGCTGGAAACGGGGAGACAGTCAGACAGACTCCCGCATGCCCGACCGGGATCCACCCGGCACGCCCACCAGGGGCGATGCTCTGCCCCTCCGGGGCGTCACTCTGCCGCGACCAGAGCCACTCTAGCGCCTGGGGCAGAGGCCAAGGAGCCATCCCCAGCGCCCGGGCCATCTTTGCTCCAATGGAGCCTTGGCTGCGGGAGGGGAAGAGAGAGACAGAGAGGAAGGGGGCGGTGGAGAAGCAAATGGGCACTTCTCCTATGTGCCCTGGCCGGGAATCGAACCTGGGTCCCCCGCACGCCAGGCCAACGATCTACCGCTGAGCCAACCGGCCAGGGCCTACTGAACATTTTTAAATAGAGGCTTTCACTCACTACCCATCCAACTGCAGAATGCTTCTCCTTGTCATCAAGCCACTGATTAGGAAGGAAAGAAAAATAATTTAATAATATCCCAAGCAAAGCAAACATAACAGGGTAAATCTGTGCATATTCAGCTATTCTAAAACAGATGTCATAGAAGTAGCCAGAGAGGTGGGACTAACATGAAATCTTCCAAAGAACCAGGGAAGAGGTGTGTTCATCTGCTGAAGTCAGAACTGTGGTTTTCAATCACTTGAAATCCTGGAAGCTTTTAAGAATTTGTTGAAAGTTAAAGATCCTCTCCCTCCCCCAAACAGAAATGCTACATTAATTTTCAGAAATTTGGTTAGCTTTCTAAGGCCAATTATACATTTCAAGTAACGAATTTATGGCCTATAGTAATATGACTCCATCATATAAAGGATTGATAATTACTTGTATTTAGTGCTGCTAAATTAGTGCTGACAATATTTTAAATTCCTATTGGAGTTTCCATGTTTAACATATGGGGCAAAATTTACTAACACTATACCCAAATGCAAACTTACTTTTCAGTTTCTATCCCAGGTACCGTGATCCCACCTCTCGTGAGAGTCTGCCTGCACAGACTGTCCCCAAAGGTGTGAGCCAACACCAGGAGGCCCAGACTGAGGGTTCACAGCCACAACAAGGCTGACTCTAGAGCAACGAGACACAGATGGAACACCACTTGGAATTAATACCATCTCTTCCCTGTTGTGTTTGTAACCACCCAAATCATAACACTCTCTAGAAGTCTCTTCACACTTTCATCTTCACACTGTATTTTGCTTCCTCTCCTCGCCTCTGTCTTCTCTGTTCTTCCAACCTTCCCACTCTTCCATCTGGATCTTCTATGCCAAGAAAAACTTCTCTATTTCCTTTGCCTCTTTAATGAATGCTCATGTCCTTCACTCCTCTGCTCTAACTAACACTAGTCTTTTCCTTCACACACAGCTAGAGCAGATGCTTCTGTTCAGTTTCCCGTGGTTCGTGGGCCAGGAGGACGGATAAGTAGAAGTGGGTTATTTTGTTTGCCCAAAGCAGCAGCACCATTTTCTGGCATATACCTCCCCAACCCCAACCCCCCCCACACACACACACACACAAGATCACCAATCTTATTGTTCAAAAAAAGGCTGTATCTCTGCCATTTATTTTTAAAAATTGTTGAACCTACTTTTGAGGATAATTATTTTAAAATGTCCAGTCGATAATACACAGAACAGATCACTTTAAAACAGAGGTATTAAATCAGGTTTACTAGAAGCAGAACCAGAGCCAGAGACACAATTATAGCTGATCTACTGTGGTGACATTCTTGGGAAACTCTTATAAAGAAGGGCATGGAGCAGACCAGGGAAGGAGGTGGAGCTGAACAGGGATGTGGTCCTTAAATCTCTCCGCAGAGCTATTCCACCTGGAGGCAGAAAGGGCCAAGCACAGTCAAGGTGCTGAATGTACAGTGAGAAACCATTCAGACAAAATCCCTACTCCCGTGAAACTGCCGTAAATCCGTACTCCCAAGGGACTGCCATTCCCTTAGGGGAGGCAAGAACAATATATAACATGCCAGGAGGTAACAAATGCTCGCAGGCATCCCCAAACTACGGCCCACGGGCCGCATGCGGCCCCCCTGAGGCTATTTATCCAGGCCCCCACCTCACTTCTGGAAGGGGCACCTCTTTCATTGGTGGTCAGTGAGAGGAGCACTGTATGTGGCGGCCCTCCAATGGTCTGAGGGACAGTGAACTGGCCCCCGGTGTAAAAAGTTTGGGGACCCCTGCAAGATATAGGCAGGAGGAGCTAGAGGTTAGACGGACAGGGCCATTACTTTGGATAGAGTGGTCGGGCAAGACCACTCTGAGGAGCTGCTACGTGAATTAAGAGCTAAATGAAGTGAGAAATTGATTATACAGATATCTGGAAGGAAAGTTTTTCTGACTAACAGTAGATTTTCTGAGGAAAATTAGCTTCTGCTAATCCAGAAACATTTTTTACATTCAAGGAAGAACAAGTGACCAGAGTGGCAGGAATGGGGACATAGTTGAACAGCTGGGAAGAAATCTGAAAGATAAGGCCTATGGGCCACAGTGAGATTTGGGGCTTTTGGTCTGAAAATAGTTTTCTGGGTCCCACCTTTGTAGGCACAGTGATTGATCTAGGGCTGGACACTTGATCCGACCTGGACCAATCACTGCCTTGCACATCATTGGCAACAGTAAGCGAGCCAACAACAAGCATGTGACTGGGCTGTGCCAGAGGGCTCCCCCAGATGTTCACATTGCAACATAGAGAAGAGGACAAAGTTGAGAAATATGAGTGATCATATTTTTCAGAAGAGCTTTCAGTCTGGTCTCAGAGAAAGAGCTCTCTCTCCTCTGTGCCAAAACTCTGCCTAGTCCTGACCTAGTTCTCCACCCTGTTCTTACCATTTTTCCCTGAGAAATCCCATATCAATATTATCTCTTCTGATTCTTCATTCTCTAAACAGACTCCTTTGCTCAGCCAAAAAGCATGCTCATCCTTCGATCACTCAAAAAAGCCCTTCACTCTGACCTGTGCTCTCTAGTTCTCCTCTCTCTCTCCCACGTTACAAATGTGATGTACTCATCTTCACAAGTGAGCTCACTCACATCTCACCTATGACTAACCAACTATATAATCTGGTAACTGACAAGTTTTTATCCAGCTCGGAACTTTGCCCATTGCTTCAGAATCTTAAATCCAATACCTTCAATTTACACATTGGAGCCAACATGTCTATAATTGAGTGGCCATCTCTATTGCATTCCAAACCTGCTCTTCTTCCTATATTCCTTCCCTCGCTTTCTAGCACTGTCACCCACTATCTTTCCACACTAGCCATTGTTCTCTAGTCCTACTAATTGGCTTTCTAAATATTACTCAACTCTGTGCCTGCCTTTCCATCTCATCACCTAAACTACTGCAGTAATCATCTGAACAGGCCACCCTTAGCTCCCTGCTCCACTGCTGCAACAACCTCCCAACCAAAATGCAAATATGACCGTGCCACTCCCTGCCAAAAATCTGTCACTATTTCATGGATGGAAATGGAACTAAACTACCATATTTCCTTATGTATAAGACACTCCCATGTACTGTATAAGATGCATCTTAATTTGGGGGCCTGAAATTTGAAGAAAAAAAAATGTTACATAAAGATGTTGAACTCAAGTTTTATTCATCATAAAATTCATACAACTCCTCATCTGCCCAAAAAAGTGGAAAATGCAAGTAAAAAAATCTCCAACCACTGTATAAGACGCACCCAGTTTTTAGACCCCAAATTTTTCGAAAAAGGGTGCATCTTATACATGTGGAAATACGATAATGTTTCTGGGCATACTGAGGTTCATCAACTAATAGAGACACTAGTAGTTCTCAAACCAAGTGGATATTTTTTTCTTTTGGCCAGTTTGAATTGCCCATGGTATCTCTGTCTTCCATTAGAAGTGTTCCATCAAACACTATGCCCAGCTTTGTCCATCAAAGGCTAACAATGTTTTTATTCCTTTCAAATTTAAATTAAATGTCCCTCTCTCCATAAAGTTTAGCGGACATCAGTTTAGAAACAAGTGGTGTGACACAGGTACACAACTCATAGGAATACAGGGTATAAAATTTGGATCAATATGAAATATTCAGCAGGGGTGAGAAGGTTCCGTATCCTGTACACTTAGTCTTAGCCAAATAGAGCTCTCCATGAAAGCCCCTCAAAATGCTTGAAAAGTTCCCCTAAAATGGCTTGAAAAAGCTCTGCAGACTTCAAAGGGTTGCTTTAAATGTTTTGATGAGTTATGTGTAAATGAACATGCAGATTAAGTTTCCATCTGAGTCCACATGCTCTTAAACCATTGAGGGGCAAATGCTCTGCCAAACCTGCTCTGGGTTTCTCTGAACTCAAAGGAGTTTCCAGTATTCCACAGACCTCATGTGGCATCACCCATCTCTTCATCAGTCTCCTCGCTAATTCAAAGCACAGTCACGGCCAGCAAGTGTCAGTATGAAAGGAAAGTGCAGGCAGAGGATTAAAATAAATGGAGACTGACTGATTTTCTGCTCATCTAAAGAAGAGGGTGACTTATCTTGGAGCTATGAAAATTACTTTCTGCATATTTTACTTGATCAATTTCTGATTTAATCAACAAGTGTATTTTCTAGCACCTACTATACAACAGGCTCCATGAGAAAATCAAAGAGTTATATGGCTCTTCCCTTGACTTTCCCGAAAGAAAATATAAGTATTTTTGCTGTCTAAATACAGCACCACTACCTGGAGGGCAGTACCCAAATGCATACGAGCCCCAGGGAAAACGGAGTGGGAGGTAAAGAAAGGGCTCACATTGCCTGACCTGTGGTGGCGCAGTGGATAAAGCGTCAACCTGGAAATGCTGAGGTCGCCAGTTCGAAACCCTGGCCTGGTCAAGGCACATATGGGAGTTGATGCTTCCTGCTCCTCCCCCCTTCTCTCTCTCTGTCTCTCTCTCCTCTCTCTCCCTCTCTGTCTCTCTCTCCTCTCTAAAAATAAATAAATAAAATTAAAAAAATTAAAAAAAAAGAAAGGGCTCACATACACACATTCTCCAGCGACAGAGCAAGGAACAGGCACACTGTGCTTGGTTAGCCGCTGAGGTGGCTGAGGGGTTGGGAACCATATCCTCAGCCCTGCTCAGCATCCCCATGTCCTGGACGTCAGTCTCCCAGCTTCCTGGTTAGAGAATTCCAGCTTGTCACTGGAGTTTGGGAAGTTAAGGTTGCTAAATAACTCTTGACTACCCCAAATGGAGAGCCACCTGGCTTCGATACCCTCTTCATCTGAACACAGCCTGGTGACAAAGCCAAGAGATTCATAATTTGGGATTTTCTGACTCTAAAAAAAAAGTTACCAGTTCCCTCTTGTTGAGTATACTGGTCAAAATTCCCTAATATGCAAGTTACTGGTCCCAAAGTGACATGAGACTCTACTTGATTCAAATTAGTGGCTGCTACTAATGAATATTTTTAAAGTTTCTGAGTTCATCTACCTTTTCATGATTAGAAATAAAATGTGATCATCTCACTGTCCCCCGAGGGAGACCCACGAAAAAGAGAAGGACAGTTGAGTGACTATTGTTAAAAGGAAAAGAAAAATGATTTCAGGCCATGGAGTCCTTTGATTATAGGCATTCTGAGAGCAGGGGCCTCACATTCTACTCCTTTTTTATACTTCCCTATAATGCCTAATTTAAAAACCATCATTCATTAACTAACAACATCCCCTCAACACTAAAATCAAGGCTAAAGAGGGAAGGGCAGATTAGTAGAAAAGATTGGGGAAGGGGCGTCACAGAGGTAAGCCTCTCTGATGACAAAATACAACCTTCTCATTTTCTCCTGGTTTGTACTTTGTTAGTCATTTTTGGCAAGGTTAGAAAGGAGAGTATTCCCCATTTGAGAGAAGGTACACATTTTGCTCCAAATCTCTAACATTCCCTGGACAGATTGAAAACAAACATGACAAGAGAGTGAATGAAGAGAAAGAGACCTTGCTCTAGTGGTGTGGGTTGTTGCTATCAGTTCTGTCTTCAGCAACTATCCCACGGCGATTGGGTTACATTAGATATTGTGGGAATGAATCGTTACGCTGGCAGCAGCCTTATATTAGAGAAACTCTTCCCTAGATCAAAGGTTACAAAATTGAACAAGAAGAAAAATACTTCAAAAAAAACCTTTCAGAATGTGGAGGCTTTATTATTTCCATTTTGAGTGGTGTTGCATCTTTGCTACAAATTTTGAGGTCATACGCTGAATTCTCAATGTTTGACCTGCTTCTGAGCTTCACAGAACAAAGGCTCACCAAATCAGACTTTCCCAGGGCATAAATTATGTCCCGGGAGTAAATCAGGCACCTTTGGAAGAGGCACCGACTTTTTTAGGCCACCAGGAGAACTATAGCTGAATTACTGCTTCTGTGAAATAAGTAGACTCTTGTCTTGATCTGAAAGAGCTAACTCAGTTTCTTAAAGGGCCAAATCTAGTATTTTTTAAATAAATATACTAGAAGATTGGGTTCAACAGAATGCATCAGAATGCTATCTATACCTAGGGTTACATAAGTTCATGTTGGATCAAGACCGGAGAATCTGGTGGCCAGAGAATGTGATAAAGACCTATTGTAGACAGTCAATGACTTTATTGATAGATATATTCCTGAAGTATCAATTTTATCTCTCACCTCATGTCTATTTACTTATCCATTAAACATAGTGGTCCTGGGTGGAGCCAGAGGAAAATGAGCAAGCAGGCAGGTGCTCAAAAGCTCCAGATCTCCTATGGTAAAAACAGCATGAGAACACTATAGCTCCGTGGACCGAGGGCTGGGAGCGTCTCCTTTCCTACCTTAACCCACCTCGGTCACAGAAATGCTATATGGTTAATTTGCTGGTTGAATAAAGAATGTTAAATATCATTTATGTGCTCAACTAGATATTAAACAACTAAAAAAAAGATTTACATAAGTATACATTTAATTACGTGTTAAATAATTAAAGGGTTTAATTTTACTAATACTTTTTAAAGCAATGAACACCTTCAACCATTGTAACAATTAAAAAAGTATAAGAAGCAACAGGATACACCAAACAATAAAATTAAATTTTTGGATAAGGGTTATATGCTTAATGTATTTTTAATGTAGTTAAGAAATTATTTAAGCACTTTATATTTTAAAAGACTTATTTGTTCCTCACTTAAAAATACAGATTCCATAATAACAAAATTTAAAACTATCAAGAGCTCTGGCCTGATGGCTCCGTGGATAGAGTGTCATCCCAACATATTGAGGTCACAAGTTCAAACCCTGCTCAGGGCACCTGTGAGAAACAATTAATGAGGGCACAACTAAACAGAACAAGTAAGTGGAACAACAAGTTGCTGCTCTTTCTCTCTTTCTCTCTCTCCTCTCCCTCTCTCAGGTCAATAAAAGAACTAAAAAATAGAGTATCTACAGCTTATTTAACCTGATCTCTTAATTTTTATCCATTGGCTTCATAAAATACTATATTTGGAAATGTTTTACTTGAAAAATATTTTTAAAAGAGACATTTATAATTCCACAACTTAATTACCTTCCTGAAAAATTATATAAAGTAAGATATTAGAACACATCTCTCTCAATCCACCACCCAGAAGCAGATTGGAGGCTTCCCTTCTTATTTTTTAAATTTGTCAAGATATCTGTACATTCAGAAACAGAAGTGCATGTTTCTGATCATGTTCTACCTTTTGATTCACAAAGTGTTTTTTTCAATTTACAATAAATCATTGAAAGTATTCAAGATAAGCAAAAATTGAGTCTCTTTATTGTTTTTAATGGTTGCATGGTATTTTATTGCATTACAGACCATAATCTACAGTCATTTCTTTCTGTATTAATGAATAGTTAAATTCTTTTCTACTTTATCAAAACCTAAACTAAAATGAAGAATCTTACAAGTGTATATTTAAACATTTTTCTGGGCTCTAGATTAGATGTTGAAAGAGGAAGTGCTAGATCAAAGGCCTCCCATTTTGCTCACAAAGGAACTGATGCCCCCAGTTTGGGTCTACAGAGATTGGCCTGATATAAACCGAAGGATTCAGTGCCCCAGAAATAAGGGGAAAAAGTGAACAGGGGGAAAGTAAGCAATTAGAAATCAAAGACTCATGTGTCAATCTGGGGATTAGAACCTGTTTGGGGGTGACAATTACTCCCAAAACTTTGCTACAAAAGAGGAACATTGGGCAGGGGTCGAAGGAACAATGGGATGGAAGACCTGCCGTGGTGAAATCAGGGATCCTGGGCCTACTGCTTGATTGCAGTCGTGGAGGACAGAGAAGTGAGGAGGACCTGTCCGGAACAGGAAGAGGAAGAAAACATCATAAGAGGTCAGTGGAGGAGAGTCCAGCCCCACTGCAGCTGGTGAAGGCCAGACAAGAACATGCTCTGAGGTGTCTCAGTTAGTGCTCTCTTTGTCCCCACACCTTCACTGCACACCAAACCCTTGTCGTGGCAATACCTTGCGGAACAACAAAGCAAAAGAGAGAGTGTGCCAAGTTGCAGGAGTGGCAAAGGCAGCAGAGACAAGGGGTGGAGAGGGGAGATGGAGGCAACAGCAGAGAAGCAAGCTGGCGCCTGGCTGACTCAGAGCAGAAGAGACTGGCCCGTCTTATTCTACAGTGCTAGAGGAAGGTGTCCTGGGAAAAAAGGCAGAGTCCACACCTCTCTGCTCTACTAAAAGGGCTGTCCTGTAGCAGACACATGGACCACAAATGAATAGCGCTGTAATCTTTTTCTTTTTACAGAGACAGAGAGAGTCAGAGAGAGGGATAGACAGGGACAGACAGACAGGAATGGAGAGATGAGAAGCATCAATCATTAGTTTTTCGTTGCGCGTTGCAACACCTTAATTGTTCATTGATTGCTTTTTCATACATGCCTTGACCACGGGCCTTCAGCAGACGGAGTAACCTTTTGCTCGAGCCAGCGACCTTGGGCTCAAGCTGGTGAGCTTTTGCTCAAACCAGATGGGCCCTCGCTCAAGCTGGCGACCTCGGTGTCTCGAAACTGGGTCTTCCACATCCCAGTCTGACGCTCTATCCACTGAGCCACCGTCCAGTCAGGCAACCCTGTAATCTATTTTTTTTGTATTTTTCTGAAGCTGGAAACGGGGAAAGACAGACAGACTTCCGCATGCGCCCGACCGGGATCCACCCGGCACGCCCACCAGGGGCTACGCTCTGCCCACCAGGGGGCAATGCTCTGCCCCTCCCGGGCATCGCTCTGCCGCGACCAGAGCCACTCTAGCGCCTGGGGCAGAGGCCAAGGAGCCATCCCCAGCACCCGGGCCATCTTTGCTCCAATGGAGCCTTGGCTGCGGGAGGGGAAGAGAGAGACAGAGAGGAAGGAGAGGGCAACCCTGTAATCTTAAATCTTTTTTATTTTAGCAAAAATCCTATAGCAGTTTAAGCGGATTTTTAGTATCTCATTCCCTGCCACATAGATCTTAAGGTTTAATTACCAAGTCTCTGTGCTAGCTCCAGCAATGTGCTTCCAGTTCTCCTGGCTCCCGCCAGCCCCTCTCCTGCACTCATCCCGGCTGTGCCGTGCAGCCTGCCTCCTGCTGGCCTGGCCGCAGCCTGCTGCGCCTGTCTGAGCCCACCTGCCAAAGGCTCTGAGCCACAGCACCTACCCATTTGGCATGGAGGAGAAGAAGTGAGACATCTTTTTGTTCAATGAAACCCCTTTTGCTCTCCTCTCATGTCCCTTTCCTTTCCTTCCTTTCCTCCCTCCTATCTCTCTTTCTGTCTCCCTTTCTCATTTTGCAGTTCCTTGCTGCTATAAGGTCACAAGACAAAACACATTTTTCTTTAGATCCTCCAAACGCTCTCCAGGCACATATTATTCAGAAAAATATTGCCCATCAGACTTCGAGGTACTGAAAAGACAGAAAAAGAAACTGGTGGGATCCCTAGGGAAGACCATATCCAAAACTAATATCTTGCAGTTAATCCTTCCATATGTCTTTGTTAACAAATGTTGCAATAATAATTACACCATTGCTGTTCAGCCAAAGAACCCCAGAGAATATTAGCTTTAACACTTTCCCACCATCAGAATAAAGTTGGATTTTCTGATGCTTTAAGATTGTCTTTGTTAGAATTTGAGCTTGGGAAAAAACAGCTCACTCTCTTGCTGTACTTTACACATTAAGATTTCAGATTTAGGGCACAGTACTGCATGCCTCCTTTTTTAGGACCGCTGTGCCCTGGGAAGTTGGCTATCTGAACTGCTCACTGCAAGCAGTGGGTTTTGGGGCAATGATTTGCTGCCAGGAAAATAAGAGTATTTGTGAAATGAAGGGGTTTTGAGAAGGCAATAAGGCATACAAACAGATTTTCTCCACTTGCGTGTCAGTTTCTTTGTCACATGTGAAGAGTAATACCCCCCTCAGAGAATTAAACACACAAGGTGTGCAACACGAGTAGTAAAATACCTGACCCGTGAAGGGTGCTCAGGTCTGTGAATGTTTATTGCTTTGGCCTGAGAAGCTCTGGGATTTGTGACAGCTTACTACATTCTCATCCTTCTGTCTTACCAGGATCCATTATATTATGACTATTGGATAAATGTTTACACGATTACAGACAAGGGCTGTGGTTTCAATTAAAAAATAAATAGAAAGGCCCTGGCCGGTTGGCTCAGCGGTAGAGCGTCGGCCTGGCGTGCGGAGGACCCAGGTTCGATTCCCGGCCAGGGCACATAGGAGAAGCGCCCATTTGCTTCTCCACCCCCCACACCCCCCTCCTTCCTCTCTGTCTCTCTCTTCCCCTCCCGCAGCCAAGGCTCCATTGGAGCAAAGATGGCCCGGGCGCTGGGGATGGCTCTGTGGCCTCTGCCCCATGTGCTAGAGTGGCTCTGGTCGCAACATGGCGACGCCCAGGATGGGCAGAGCATCGCCCCCTGGTGGGCAGAGCGTCGCCCCCTGGTGGGCGTGCCGGGTGGATCCCGGTCGGGCGCATGCGGGAATCTGTCTGACTGTCTCTCCCCGTTTCCAGCTTCAGAAAAATGCAAAAAAAAAAAAATTTTTTTAAATAAATAAATAAATAAATAGAAAGAAGAGAGTCTGACACTTACCAGGTCTCTTCTATGCACCAACACAGTGCAGGGAGCTTTAAATACTGTCTCCATTTGAGTTCTTTGGAAACATATTTTGAGATGGAGAAGTGCACGCAGAGGTGCACTGCAGTGTTCTCTGGAGAGGAACCTATAAGGAGGAAAAGAAGTTAGGACCATGCCAAGAGAGAAGCTGACACGCAATGGGGTAACAGCTGAGACCTCAGCTTATCACATGGAAACTCTGGAGTGAAATGCCTTCATAGTTATCTTAAATTGAGGCAAGGGGCTGGATTTTGGATGTCCACACAAATCGGTCATCAACCAGAGGAACTTGAAGTGACTAGGTGTCAGCCATACTTTCAAGTTCATGCATTCCTACTCTTCCATAGTGGAAACATTCTCCCTTAAGGAACCAGGGCCTCTAGAGAGAGTAAAGCTGAGATGGCATGCTGCATTTTGGAGGATGTAGCCTTATCCTCAGAAAGAATTATCTCACTTCTGTATTTAAAAGACCATCACACTACTCGGTCAGGTTCACCGTTTCTGTGTGTGCTGGGACCACTGAATCGATAATCATGTGCCCAGTGGTGCACACTCTACGCTGTAAAGTGGGCCCATTGGTCCAAGGCAATGTTATGTAGTACTCCATGTTGATGAATCAAACCCTCTGGAAGTGCTCAGATAGTGGTGCTCAGCAGAATATATGTGGGCAGGAAAGGCAAACTCAGACCCAAAATAGGTAAAGATTCCAGTAAAAACGTGTTACTCTTGATAAACCTATAGTGATACATCAATCACCAAAGTCCACAGTTTACATTAGCATTACTTTTGGTGTTGTACTTTCTATGGTCTTGGATTAAAATATAGTGACATGTATCCATCATTCTGGTAACATACATAGTATTTTCACTGCCCTAAAAATCTTTGCTCTGCCTATTTATTCCCAGTCTCCACCAAACCCTGGCAACTACTGATCTTTTTACTATCTCCCTAGCTGTGCCTTTTCCAGACTGTCATATAGTTGGAATTATATTTATACAACATTTAGCCTTTTCAGATTGGGGTTTTTTTTTCACTTAGTAATATGCATTTAAGGTTTCTCTGTGTCTTTTTATAGCTTGATAGCTTATTTCTTTTTAGTGCTAAATAATATTCCATTGTCTGGATGTACCAAAGTTCGTTTATCCAGTCACCTACATAGGGACATCTTAGTTGCTTCCAAAGTTTGGCAATTTTGAACAAAGTTTCCATAGCATTCACATACAGTGTTTTGTGTGGACATAAATTTTCAACTCTTGGGTAAATAGCAGCAAGCATGATTGCTGGATTGTATGGTAAATGATTTTACTGTTGGCATTTGTTTGCCAAGAAAGGAAGAGACGGTAAATATATGGGGGAGAGAGGAATTTTCCTCATTGCTGAGGCTTCTGTATGGTCCTCAACCAAAGTAGAGGCCGCTATATTCAAATAAGGGCAGACGCTCTATCTCCACAAGCCCAGCAGATGTAAGGGAATCGGGGATTTCGAAGTTCACAATCGCATTTACCAGATATCCTCAGCCCAATCTCAGGGTTCCACTCCTCTCCTAGTTAGGCACTGACATTGACTCAGGAGAACTTCTGAACTCACCTTCAGAAAGGTGAGTTCTACCCTTTCTGAAGCTCCACTACTCGTGATTAAGTCCTGAACTTGATCCTCCTCTCTGTCTGCCTTCCAGCTGCAAAAGATTAGGATTTCCCTAAATGCTACCAAAGAGGTCCTCTAATTTTCACATTCTGTCTTAAATTGGTAATTAATCACTCTAGGCCTGTCATCATTTCCTCTTTGATGAATCAATCCCAAAGTTTCCATAGTTACAATTTCCCACTTATTTCTCAATATCAGCCAGTATGTATGTCCTTCCACCAGTATCCCAATTCAGTTTACCACTAGTCAAAATTTTAACAGTTACACAAGTACAACAGTACAGGGACTATATATATTCTACTAACAAATAGTAGTGGGGTCCTCATTTCCATTCAGCTAGCAAATGGTTCTTCTCTTAGAGTCTATTTCCTATGACCATTCCTGGTACCAAGTGTCTTCACCAAGGTTCCTTGAAAACCAGACCCTGAAATGAAATATTGCATGCAGAAAAAATTTTTTGAAGAATGCTGTTGGAAGAGATACCTGTCAGGAAGTGAAAAATGTAGGGTTGAATAAAGGTAGAAGCTGATCCATGAGAGGTTACAAGTGAACTTCAGAAGATTCTCCAGTGAGCTCTAGAGCTAAGCTGGCCCTTGTAGAGTTGTCTCAAAATAAAGGGGACAGGCCTATGGATCCCTACAGAAACCAAGCATTGGTTGCAGGTATCCCCATAGGAGGAGCTGTAATTATTAGACTGTTTCCTGCTACGGAGGGCGGTTCTTAATGAGAACAGCGTTGAGCCATCAGCATCTGTTTTCCCAGGAGGTGGGGTTGTATACATCAGCCCTGAGGAGGGGATGTTGGCAGAGCTTTACAGTATACACTAAACATATATTATTTTATCTATACTACAACCATGTGCAACCAAAAGTTTCGATCCTGATTGCTTTCCCTGCCTCCAGGACAGTCCTTTTTCCCATGAGTTACAGAGAAAGAATTGATGTTCAGAGAAATTAAGCCCTTGCCTGACGTCAATGAGTTTGTGACTGACAGAGACAGCTGGCAAGTA
The DNA here is from genome assembly GCF_036850765.1 of Saccopteryx bilineata. Lineage (NCBI taxonomy): Eukaryota > Metazoa > Chordata > Mammalia > Chiroptera > Emballonuridae > Saccopteryx > Saccopteryx bilineata. Next base: position 21,679,533 of record NC_089501.1, read on the forward strand.
GGGTAGATCATTATGAGTATCAAGGAAGTGGTGGAGCCACAGTCATCCATGGAGGATCTGAGTTACGTCAGGGAAGTCTGTAGAAGCGCTTCCGCATTTGGAGTCCAAAAGTCTAATGAAGTTCACTGTCGTGGCAACAATGAAAGGACCATGGCACAATTTCTCAAACATCTGCAAGAGAGCTTGTGCCTGCTTTTAAAAGGTAGCAGCTCAGGGCATGCTACCCATCCCATCTTCTCAAAAGAGACCTACAATCGTTAAAGGACCCCTGCTGGTTCTGTCTTGAACTTTCCACTGCCCATCTTCTGACCCTATTATGTTGCCTCACACCCTGCAGGGCCAAATATTTAGGAATCTTCGGTTTCAGACCCTGCCTTGTTTTCTCCTCATTTTCTCAGCCTCAGGAAGGCATCATGATCACTCCCAAAGTCAGTGACATAAGCCACAATTCTTACTGTAGGAAAATGTGTTTGCAACATTACTTTCTCCTTTACTATTACCTGGCGAGATGTCCTTGGGAGAAGATCCACTTATATCGCTATTATCAGATATTCTATCTACTATCAGATATTCTTTCAAAGCATATAAAAATGTAAATTAGTCTCAGAATTTGCCAGAGATCAAGTTTTAGTGGCCGGGCTCTCTTTCCAAATCATTGTAGTCAATTCACTTAGCTGATATTAATGAAGCTCAGAGCCACTAATTTTGTTGCAGCGTGGGTCAGTTTGCCTTGTTCTCTTCTCAGACTACAGGCCACATTCCCAAGCCCAGGCAGCTTGATCCCAGACGCAGACTGGGATGTGAGGGAACAGACCGCTCATGTGGACGGACCACAGGGGACGATCACAGCCCAAAGGTTACCCTTCCTTTCAGCAGGACAACTGTCTTAACCTCCACAGGGAAGTCAAGTCACTGTGAGGGACTTTGAGTACTTAATAATTATTTGTGAAATTAATGCACAAACTCTTTAAATGGAGTCATTGTTCTCTGCGTTTCACATGTCTGCCCACGGCTTGTCTGTTTCCGTGAACTAGAAATTGATGTTGAGCAGAGCTTTCCCTCTACCTCATCCACTGGCAGAAAACATATCATGTCTCAGCACACCAGGGGATACCCAGTGACCTGCTGGGGAGCGTGAGCTGGAGCAGTTCCTATGACAGCATGTGCCACTTTGCCTTAATAAAAATTACCAAAGTGAAAACAGATGATAACCACAGATGCTGAGAAACTGAAACTTATAAACAGACTCTTTTACTTGGCATAGTTTTTTTTCAAAGCGTCGGTCTTTTTCTGACCAATTGGTGTGTGTGTGTCGCCCGCGTGTTAATGACGAGTGTTGGAGGCTCTTGGCCCAGTATGCGCACAAGTCTGTTGCCTGAAGTAAAAGCTCCCTAGGACACTGACCAGACTTGATTAAGTGGCAGGGTGGTCTGCTCTAGAAAACCTACTTCACACAGGGGGCCTCCTTTGATTATTTCTACTTTTGTCATCAGAAAGAAACATGGGAATCTGGTCTATTTTCCTGAAAGTCCCTGTGTTATACCAGTTTCCCCTGTCTTACACTCTGTTTCTCATTTAGGCCACCCTATCGTCAATGATATTTATTAAAACCCTGTTGCAAGCACAACACCAGTATTAGATTCCATGAAGTACAAAGAAATAAGCCAAATGAACTCTGGCTTGGAGAAGCACACAGAGTAGTATAGAAAAAAACACACGAGCATGATGCAATGCAACTTGACATTTCGTGGAAGCAATAGCATGCCACAGTGTAAAATGTCATTATACACTGGAAAGCAATAAAGCACAGGCAAAAACAGAATTAAGCAACATTCATGTAAACAGGCCCCCTAGAAGAGGAAAGTTTTGGAGAAATACTGTTAATACCTTCCTATCTTGTATTTCAATTTGCAAATAATTCAAATGATCAAATTCCTTTAATTCTACCTTCAAGTTTTTGTTTTCTTGCTTTACCTATGATTTCAAAACAAAGTTTATATAAACATATAATTTAGATAGAAGCAATAAAAGTCTGACAAGAAGAAGTATAATATAAAACAGGAGAGAGTACTTATTGTTTTGTGAAGTTAGTATTACCCTAATACCAAAAGTAGACAAGGAGCCCTGGCCGGTTGGCTCAGCGGTAGAGCGTCGGCCTCGCGTGCGGGGGACCCGGGTTCGATTCCCAGCCAGGGCACATAGGAGAAGCGCCCATTTGCTTCTCCACCCCTCCCTCCTTCCTCTCTGTCTCTCTCTTCCCCTCCCACAGCCAAGGCTCCATTGGAGCAAAGATGGCCCGGGCGCTGGGGATGGCTCCTTGGCCTCTGCCCCAGGCGCTAGAGTGGCTCTGGTCGCGGCAGAGCGACGCCCCGGAGGGGCAGAGCATCGCCCCCTGGTGGGCAGAGCGCCGCCCCTGGTGGGCGTGCCGGGTGGATCCCGGTCGGGCGCATGCGGGAGTCTGTCTGACTGTCTCTTCCCGTTTCCAGCTTCAGAAAAATACCAAAAAAAAAAAAAGTAGACAAGGACAGTATAAAAAAATAAAACCAATAGACCACTATGTCTCAAAAATATAGACGCAGTATCCTCAACAAAATATTATCAATAGCTGAAAAGACCTGTACATCATGACCAAATAGATTGGTTCAGCATGTAAAAAGGCTTGCTTAATATCTGAAGATCAATCAATGCGATCCACTATAGATAAAAGAGTAAAAATAATATGGATATATTATTTTTATAATAATTTATATAATATATATATATCACATGATATTATTTATTGATGGCAGAAAGAGCATTTGATTAAATTTAATACCCACTCATGATAAAAATTCCCAGAAAACACCAGGAATTGAGAACTTCCTAAACATGATTAAGAACATCTACAAAAACCTACAGCCAATATTATACTTCATGAGCAAAAACTGAATCCTTTCCCCTTAAGAGCCAGAACAAGGCAAGGCTATCCACTCTTATTTAACATGGTACTAGAAGTTCTAACCACCAAATAAGGCCAAAAAAAGTAAATAAAAGGCATACAGATTAAAAAGAAAGAAAGTAAGCTTTCCCTGTTTGCAGATGACATGACTTTCTATGTACAAAATGCCAAAAAAAAAAAATTCTAAAACTAATAAGGATGATGATAAACATATAAAAGTTAATTTTTATTTCTATATGATAGAAATGAATACGTGGACACAAATTAAAAATGCCATACTATTTATAACTCAGAAAAAATGAGATATTTAACTATAAATCTAACAAAATGTGTACAGAACTTGCACGCTGAAAACTACACAAAGCTTATGAAAGAAACCAAATTCTAAATAAAAGAAATTACTTTCATGGATTGGAAGCTTCAAAGTAATAAAGATGCTAATTCTCCCCCAAATTAATTCAAAGGGTTAATCCATTTTCAATCAAAATTCCAGCAAGATCTCTTATAAATATAGATAAGATTATTCTCAAATTTATAGGGAAAAGCACAGAAAATTAGAATAGCTAAAAACATTTTTAGAATGAATAAATATGAGGAATCAGTCTACTCAATTTAAATATGACTATCTAATCAAGGCAGGGTGGTTCTGATGGAGGAACAGACACATAGATCAATGGAGCAGAAAAGCCAACATACAAGTAGACCCACACAAATATGTCCACCTAATTTCTTACAAGGTGTAAAAGTAATTCAATGGAGGAAGACATGCTTTTTTTTTTATTATTTTTTTTATTTTTATTTTTTTTTGGAAGACATGTTTTTTAAATAATTGTACTGGAGCAACCACACATTCACAGGCACAAAAGACCCTCAGCCCAAACTCGCAACACACACACAAACACACACACACACACACACACCTCAAAATTTAAAACATAAAACTTTTATTAAAAACATCTTTAAAAACTTTTATTAAAACACTGGAGAGGCCCTGGCCGGTTGGCTCAGTGGTAGAGCGTCGGCCTGGCGTGCAGGGGTCCCGGGTTCAATTCCCGGCCAGGGCACACAGGAGAGGTGCCCATCTGCTTCTCCACCCCTCCCCCTCTCCTTCCTCTCTGTCTCTCTCTTCCACTCCTGCAGCGAGGCTCTATTGGAGCAAAGATGGCCCCGGTGCTGGGGATGGGTCCTTGGCCTCTGCCCCAGGCGCTAGAGTGGTTCTGGTCGCGACAGAGCGACGCCCCAGAGGGGCAGAGCATAGCCCCCTGGTGGGCAGAGCGTCGCCCCCTGGTGGGTGTGCCGGGTGGATCCCGGTCGGGCGCATGCGGGAGTCTGTCTGACTGTCTCTCCTCGTTTCCAGCTTCAGAAAAATACAAAAAAAAACCCAAAAAACGAAAACAAAAAAAAAACACTGGAGAAAATTTCTAGTATCTATAACTTGGTGAAGAGTCCTTAAACTTGACCCCAAAAAGAAGATCCTTAAATAGTAAAAATTGAACTTCATCTAAATTAAAATTTTTTTTCTCTGAAATACCCTGTTGAGAAGATGAAATATAAGCTATAGGCTCGGTGAAAACATTTGCAACTCACATAGCAAACAGAGGACTAGTAGTAAAATAAAGAGCTCTCAAAATTCAATAGTTTTTTAAATGGTCTGATTAGAAAATAGACAAAAATAGATGTTTTACACAAAGAAGATAGACAGAAAACAAGCACATGAGACTAAGTTCAGTATGCAGTGAAACACAGAACCCGTGAAAGAAAAGACTGATAAATTTGACTTTATATATAGATACACGCACGGCAGCCACCACATAGGCACAAAATAGCAAAAAATAAAAACCTGGTGGGGTGGGGGGAATTTCAGCAAGGCGTACGAATTACAAAGTATGTTGCCAAATATAAATTTCATTTTGTTCCTTACTAAAAAAATCCTGATTATGTCTGAGGCACCCATATGTTGCTCTAATATTCTTCACATCTAGGGGTGACTATAAGACACAGTCAAGACAATAAAATGTAAGCGAAGTCTCCTGGAAAACCTCCATCTCATAAAACAACAAAGTCTGGCAGAAAAGGTCTTTCTACTTTCTTCCTGTTGGAACTTGCTCCCAGTGCCTAAAGGAGCATAGCCATCTTGCGGTGTGAGGACAGAGGCCATTTGCTAAGAGAGATATAAAAAGATCTCGCCAGTATTTTCGTCAGTCTGGAAACAAGCAGGAAACCATCTAAGGAGCTATTTTGGTAATTCAGTTGGGGTTACCTCAGACCTGATAAGGAGAGGAAAATTATCCATAAAACACGGTGAAATGTCATTACTAGACAAAACACCATTTCGATTATACAATGAGTAGAACTAGAACCGGCCTTTTTCAAAGGTGGAACAGAGCCATGTGAGAGCAAAGTACTGTATGCATTTATCTAGAACATTAAGCCTCAGTCTGACTCGTCCTCAATAGCCTCAGGCAGCAATCTGATTCACAAAATTTTAATTTATTTCTTGACTTTAACATAATTGATATATTTCTCTACTCCATTACATATCAGGAAAGTCCACATATAAAGGCAAGATTTAAAAGATTATATCAACTATTTGAATAAGGATTTCAAGAAGCACAGAATTTATTCTTTCATTGTTCTCGACCTTAGCTTAGTCTCTTCTGTTTTGGGCTGCCAGCTTAAAATCCTCTAGTGCACCATACATTTTCCTTCGCTGGCCTAAAGCTGGTTGACTCTCTACTCTATCTTGAGAACCCCATAGCACATTTCACAAGTATTGAACCTCTGAACTTTTTTTTCTGCTGTGATTCTAACGGCCCTGAAAAAATAAAAATAACTACGAATGTATTTATTTTCTGTGTATTCTAAGAAAAGCCTGATGCCTTTCGATCAGTACCCATCTAAACAACCAGCTTTTCTTCAATTTTCTCTTGCATAGTCAGTGTCCCCAAAAGAAAGCACACAACTCATCATATTTAGCGCTTGCCGGGTGTCCCATCTATGCCTTTTCCCAGGCGGCACACATCTCTTCCCATCCCTGCCTCCAGCGTCCTGAGCTCTGACCCCGGGAAAGGCCTCCTGAGTGCCTGTAGGGTACTCACCAGCATTCCCTGGGCAAGGCTGCTTATTTTCAAGTTCATGTTCACGTTCACGTTAAAGGGATTTGTTGTTTCTAAAATCCTAGCCAATATTCAAATTTTTATTGTATTTTAGTCAACCAGAACATAATAAACTTTTTAAATAGAAATATGAAAAATAGATACTTAAATCTGGAAAGAAATTAGATATAACCTATAATTTTAAAAGAGAAAACTAGCTTGATTAAGGTCCTTCAGAAAGTTTGCAGTAGGGTCAAAAGAAAATTTTTATCTACAGTGTTCTGTGTTGTAAGCAACTAAATACTTTATATTTCAAATGTGAATCTTCACTTTGGAATCATAATAGAAATATCAGGCCAGGCTTTGCAAGGCAATGGCAAACCTCTTTTCATGTCAGTTTAGTCCCAAAGGACAACTTTTAGATGTTGACAAATATACTAATTATATTTTTGATTTTTAGATTTATTATTAATGTCATAATATTGACATTCTCTTTTAATTATAAGATTTAACAAGTATGTCATTTTAAGTTACTGTTATTGTTAAGTGAAACCAAAGCTGTTTATATAGTCATATAAATCTCATATTGTTAGAACCTGTGGGTTTCATATATCTTTGGAATCTAAGGTTATCTATAGGAAAACACAATTTGCATTAAAAAATTTATTTTGTAGTCAACTCTTCAGGAAGCTGAAAGAGTCAAAGGGAAATATACCTGTAAATAAAAACAAATCTATAGCATTAGTGTGAACTATTGATTAAGAAAAAAGAAACTATACAAATGGAGGATTCAATGTCAGCTCAAAGAACTAGATACAAATACTAGATACTTCATAATCCCTTCGCTAAAATCCATGTGGCTATATGCATTTCAAAGTTCAGAATTTGGGGATTTTACAAAGGTAATACAGCACATCTGCTGCTTATTATATAATACACCGACAGAGACTGGCACCATGCCCGAGAATCAAACACATTAATATTTCTGCAGTAAAAAGCATGAATAATCACACTAAGTGAAGTAAATAAGACTAAAAATAGGCTCACATCATTTCTAGTCAGGTTTTCTACCAAATTTGTTCAGTTCAGCTCAAGTTTTGCCATCAAATAAAGTGGATAATAAAAAAAAAAAAACCTTGTGCTTGATGCTTTTTGGATTTTAGAATTGTGTCTAAGAGATTATGGATCTGATATATTGCCACTGAAAATCATTTTGTTTCGAGATTCTACATGTAATTATTTACTAAGCAATTCTATATTTTAGCATGTCTGAGTTTTTAAAGGGGTTCTTTTGGGTTTCTGATTTTGTTTGCTTGATTTGGAGGTTCTCCAGTAAGAGATTACTATATACTTCACTCTAACAGTAAGGGTGTAGGCAAATCAAACCACACTTTCCATGTGCTTACAGGTGGGCTATGTAAAGTAACCTTGTTAAAGAAATGATTGTTCTAGAATTGATATTTTTCAAGTTGGGATTTTCACAGATCAGAATTCCTTAAAGTGGGCCTATTTGTATGGTGAAAATCAGCAAAAGGCAGACCAAAGTCTGCAATCCATAACACTACTAAGTAACTATAATGCAGTTTATCCACTCTCTTTGTTTAGAGCAGTGGTTCTCAAAGTGTGCGCCAGGGTGCACTAGTGCGCCCTAGAAGATTTCCAGGTGTGCCCTATGATATTCTAGAGAAATATGTGCCTGTTGGGGACCAAAAAACCAACAGGGATTTTGGAGTTTAGATTTTTGGGAGACAGAGGTGTGAGGAATTGGCTATAAGCTAACAGTCTGCCCAACCACCCACCTCACTTGCCTGATTAGATTGCAAAAGGCTGTTAAGCTGTGGTACTGGATTGTTTACACTACCCCCCATGTTACCTGGAAAGACTGAAGGCAAGTTTCTTCTATCCTTTGTTTGGTATAAAGTTAAGATGATATGTATGATGGGGTTTTGTATTGATGATTAAACATAAGGAACTGTCTCTTGAAGCCTTTCGAATTTCAATAAAAGAAGAATATGTGACAGTATCTAAAAAAGCTTTAAATATTTTACTATGATTTTCAATATCCTATGTATGTGAATTAGGATTTTCTACCCTCAACACAAGTAAAAGTAAAAAGAGAAGAATTCTTCAATGTATTGATGAGAAAATGAGAGTTTGCCTTTCAAATATATGCCCAAACATTGAAGAAATCGCTAGGACACATCAGGCTCATGTTTCTCATAAACACAAGAATGAAAAAACACATTCACTCTGGGACGGGCCAAATTTACTAAATCTTACTAAGAATGTATCTATATATATAAAAAGATAACATTTTGTCATTTTTAAAATTTTTTAACCCCTCTCTTTTACAAATTCTAAAAAGCATAACTCAAAAAATGTAACATACAAATTTTTTTAATCTCAGAATAAATTTAATTTTGTCGTATTTATTTTGTTTAATTACCATAAAATCATGCTTGGACTCTATATTTTTTCTTTAATATTTGACTGAATTATTATAACATATTTCTCAGAAATTTGTATATAGTGCACCTACAATTATTTGTAGGATTTTAAAATGCCCTGACTTCAAAAAGTTTGAGAATCACTGGTTCAGAGGGAAGGAGCAAACACACACACATACACACACACACTCTCTCACACACACACACACACACACACACACACACACACATATGCTGGTCTCAAGTTTTCAGATACAGTAGTAACTACTGTTACTACTGTTATCTCTCATGAGAGCTCTGACTCTTCTGACTTGAATTTTTAAATTCTCTTCCTTTCTTTAGGGTTGTGATAACAAGTATCTCAATTTATTTGTGTTAGTGTTATATTAATAGTTTACTCAATCACTGTAGATATGCTTTATAAATATTTCATATTCTGGCATTTAAAAAACAATGTTACAAATAGAATGACTCAGAGCTTGAATGCCAGCATGAGCTAAAAATATGAACCAACATGTTTCCATCTTCAAGGTTGCTAAAAATTTTAAGGATACCGACCTTCTTTCAATAAAAAAAAAAAATCACAAAAATAATTCCTTATAGTGTATAAGACTCACAGATTTTGAAAAATTATTTCACCTATAAAAATTTCCAACAATGGCATCACCACTACATTTTATAATGTAATGATAGAAAGTACATTTAAAATTAGAAGGGAATCTGCAGGTTAACCCCTCATTGCACAAATAAGAGAACTTCAGACTAGTGAGAACTTTAGCAATATCTTCCCAAAGGTGAGAAGATCGGGTAATTAGAACATTTCAGGAAACCCTCTCAATTTAAAGCCTCAGATATGGGGTGAAATTTGCTGTAGGAGATTTGCTGTTGAAAAAGTGAGGGAGCGTGGAGAGGCCCTTCTGCCTCTACCCAGCACAAACATCACAGTTCGCTGCAGTTTAAGTAAAGGATATGGCTTGCTGTCCTCAGAGTTGTTACCACAACATCATGTTTGATGGGAGAGGGAGGACTAGAGTGAGTCACTTAAGCTTTCTATCTCTGAGCTGTACAATAAGAACAAAGTTTGTAACCGCTTTAAGATGATCATGATGTCACCACTAAGACTTCATTGGGCTTTGAAACACCAGAACCTTGACATATTCTGCGTCCTTTTGCTGTGTTCCATTTCCAAATTAAGCTTACTACTGAATGCCAGAATATACTACCATTAATAGGCATTTTCCCTTGCTTATCAAGAGAGAAGCCAGTCTGTAACAGTGACTACATGGGAAGAGAAGGGGCAATACCTTCTAGATTAAAACATCACTCTTAAAAATATCTCACCATTTTAAGTAAAGAATTCTATTGTTACTTTTTATTAAGTTTTATTGAGATATAACTTTAAATGTACAGAAAACCAGTAAGAACAGGCAGGATAAGGAACTTCCACATATTCTTTACCCAGATATGCTAATTGTTTAAATTATTTATATTTTGTCTCTCTCTCTTTCTCTCTCTCTCTTTTCATTTCCTCTTCAGTATGCATTTCCTAAGAGCAAGAACATGTTCTTACATAACTACAATACACTTATCAAAATCAGAAAACTTAACATTAATACCATGCTTTAACTAACTATAGTTACTTTTTGAAAAATAAAATCCTGATTTTATATGTTTTCTTAAAGTCTATGAATTTTTAAATGATGATAGTCTTTAAAAGTGCTATTTCAGTTGATTGGCCCTTAATGTAAGCCAGTCACTTTTTAAGCAGCATACCTTAAAAGTTATAATTAAGTAGGACCTAGAAGTTGGTGCATGTGCAGACTCATACACTACCATGCACTCTGAGGAGGCTTATTGGTCCTGGTCCAACCACTTCAGCTAATATGTATTAATGAACTCCATAATAGTGGGAAGATTTGTACAATAATATGTGGGACAAACCTTATAACTCACTGGAGATTTGTTAGCATAATGACATGCTTGACTTTCCTACTCACATTTTTAAAAGTAAGCAAAATTAAATGAGTGGGAAGGAGAGAAAAAGACCGATTTATATCAGGGAGAGCTCAGTACCACCTAAGAGACAAATTTCAATTAAGAAACTCAACAACTTTCTCTTTCTCAAATTCTAGCATTCATTGACTCCAGACTTTGGTTCCCCCACTACTGTGCTTTTGAATTTGAAATTATACAATTTTACCTCAGTGATCTGTTTATCAAATAGTTTACCATTCACACTATTATTTAAGTGCTGCCTTTTTATGATGAAACCCAGCTGTTTCTTTTTTACTTTTTTTAATTGAATTTGTTGGGGTGACAATGGTTAATAAAATTAGATAAGTTTCAGGGGTACAATTCTATAACACACCATCTGTATATTGCACTGTGTATTGATCACTCCATCGTCATTTATACTCCCTTTACCCTCTCCTGTCTCCCTCCCCCCCCCTCCTCCCCTCTGGTAATCACTGTACTGTTGTCTGTGTCTATAAATTTTAGGGATTAAGTCTGCTTTTTTTTCCCGTTGATGTCCACTTGTGAGTGAATGAATACAGGGTGGTCAATCTGTAAAGATAAAATAAAAACAAAGCAAGCATGTTGAAGAAGATAAAAATAAATATTACTAACAATAAGCCTAAAATTAGGCATAAATGTAATCCCAGCAGCAATATTTTTATTTATATTCTACTTTGTGTCAAAAAGAATTTGTGAATGCTTAGATAAATATATACATAAAATATAACCTGAAAATGGCCCTGGCTGGTTGGCTCAGCGGTAGAGCGTTGGCCTGGCGTGCGGGGGACCCAGGTTCGATTCCCGGCCAGGGCACATAGGAGAAGCGCCCATCTGCTTCTCCACCACCCCCCCCTCCTTCCTCTCTGTCTCTCTCTTCCCCTCCCGCAGCCAAGGCTCCATTGGAGCAAAGGTGGCCCGGGCGCTGGGGATGGCTCCTTGGCCTCAGCCCCAGGCGCTAGAGTGGCTCTGGTGGCGGCAGAGCGACGCCCCGGAGGGGCAGAGCATCGCCCCCTGGCGGGCAGAGCATCGCCCCTGGTGGGCGTGCCGGGTGGATCCCGGTCGTGCGCATGGCATGTGGGAGTCTGTCTGACTGTCTCTCCCCATTTCCAGCTTCAGAAAAATACAAAAAAATAAAAATAAAAAATAACCTGAAAATATAATCTTAAAAATTATAGGATTAGGAAAACATCTGTGACAAGTTAAAATACAACACAAAGTGAAGCTAGGACACCTTTGAAGTCTCCCTTCCCAGTCTAGCATTTAGCATATAATAGGTAGTCAATAATTATTGATTGATAATAAAAGCAAAAATGTATTGTTTTCATGTACTAGATCCTATCTCATGTACTAATCCTAGGGAGAAAAGAGCATTACTTCATTTAATCCTCACATTCCCCTCCAAGGAGTTCCATTCTCATGCTCATTATACAGATGCTAACACTGAGCTTCAAAGAAGCTAACTGCCCATAGTGGCAAAGCTGGGCTACAAGCCCCATAGTCTAAGTCCTGGGATTTTAAGCACTGTGCTATGCAGCCTCCAAAATTAACTCTTCAGGATCCCTGTTGGTGAAAACCTGGTAGGGAACAGAGAAAGAAATCTGTCTCAGCATCACCTCAGCTCAGTCAAATGAATGAAAGCATAAATGAATGAAGACGTTTGTCTTCAGCTTTTTAACATCCAAAGCAAAAAAGTGAAACAAGTTTAGTTCTATGATTCATAGGGTCTTCCAGAAAACAAGCCAAGCAATTTCTTGGGAGAAGCATTAATAGAACTTGCAGTTTGCTGGAGCACACAAAGATCAGAAGACAAAATGGAAAGCCCAACAATGGAAATACCAAGTGTACCTAGAAATATAACCAATCATATATTCTTTTCTAATTATGGAGAATTTCAAGCAAATATTAAGAGAGAATAACACAATGAACCCACAGGCACCCATTACCCAACTCAACCATTATCAACTCATGGTGAATCTTTTTTTTTTCTGGACTGACCTTATCTCTCCACTTCCCACCCCCACTTTATGATTTGAAGAAAATCCCAGACATATCACTTCATTCGTTAATATTCTACTATGAATCTCTTAGATATAACCTCTATGTATTTTTAACAGAACCACAATACCATAACCACATCTAAAACATATTAATACCTTAACATGTGCTCAGCTTTTAAATTTGCAATCACCGCTTGAATCTTATCATTTTAAAAATAGTTGTTTGTTTGTATCAGAATTCAGGTAAGGTTCACACATTCAACTTATAACCACTTCTTAACACACAGAAATGAGTTGATTTCACTGCAATATATGATGGAAAGTACATTACTTCAGGGGTAAGAAGTAATGTGAAAAGAGATATGAGTTCAAGTTCAGTTTCATCTGCTTGACCTTGAACAAATCCTATTCCCACTGCCTGGAAAATGAAGGGAATGCAAGATAATTTTCAGAGTCTCCAATGAGTAAATGGTCAGACTATTCTACTTTATGAATGCAGAGTTCAAAATCAGCTAGTTAAATGGATCTCAGACTTAAGGTTACAATAAAAAAATTAATTATTTGACATAATTCACAACTCACTCATAAATAATATCTCAAGAATATTTAAGCAGCAACCCTCAAATTACTTGGAGTTTTAGTTTGCTTCTCTACAGTGACTAATTTCACCCATAAGTTTCACAGGTCCAATTCTATACCACCTTGATGATGATCAGAAAGTAGTAGAACTCACTACTTTGATTACCTGATATACAAATAGTGTTTAGCCTCAATCTTACAATCAGTCTCTTTTAGAAGCTAACTGATCCAGCTAGTAAAGATAGGATAAAGAGGAAAGGGTGAGAGAAATATTTATTGAGCCATTATTATTATTATTATTATTATTGTTATTATTATTATTATTATTATCATATTACTTGTTTAATCTCCAAGGAGGTTAGGTGAGATTGGCATAACAGAAATCTGAACCCAACATCATTCCTCCAGATCCTGTGCTCTATTCTTGTTTAGAAAACAGAAATATTAGTTTAAACTTTAGAACAATGTTGTGAGGATTAAATGAAAAAAAGAGAGAGAGAATTTTTTTTAAGTGCCTTGTAAACAACACAGGGTTTTGCTCACATACAGCAGAGCACATGATCTCCTAAGAATTATTTTACTTGTAACTTTATAACTTTTAAGATGTCCAGACTTAATATTAGCATACAGGATATATCTGGTGGTTTCTGTGGGTTCCCAAATAGAGTCCTGAAAAATACATGGAGCATTCTTAAATTTCAGTTCCTTCTCCCTTCCTCACACATTTCCGTCAACGAGCAGCTGTCCTGTCCTTAACCACATCTGTCTTCTCTTTCTCCAGAAGTGCCCAGTGCTATAGAGAAACAGGCACACCACGTCGATTGCCACACACAGCCAGCTGAGTATATAGCATGAGACATCCAGGAAGCACTCTTCAAGACATTTGATTGCATTAAAATCATCACCCTTCTATTTGCCTATAATATTGTATTTCCTACACAAACAGCAAGCAAGCTGCCATAAAATTTCAGACTACGTCTGGCGAACTCAGCATTAGACGTGGATTTCTATACTGTAAGTGAAGGACATTGTCAGATTTGAACCTTGCCCAGAGAAACTGGGACACTAAACACAATCGGAGACAGGAGCAGCACATGCTGACCTGTGGTGTTCATTCTAAACGGAAGACACATGAACTTCAAAGAGCATTTGACAGTGCACTGAATAAAAGAATTCAAGTCAGGGGTGGCTGGAATTGAAAGACAAACATTTCCATTTGCAAGGTAGGGAGTGAAGCAACTGCAGTGAGCCCCCCTTGTTAAAATCAGGGCCTGGAGTAAAAAGTGTAGTGAGCATGCAGAGCTCATTATTGTGCTTCCTAGTCAAGTGAACAAAAAGTATATTTCTGAAATGATGTTTATTACCATATCATGTATTCTCTTAAGAGGCTGAGCAGCTGCTGTCTAACCACTGTCTTAATGGAAAGCAAATTCAGGACTTTGGAAGCTTTTGATGGTATTGGGAATTGGGGAGCTAATGGGAAGAAAGGGTTTTCTTCCTTTATTTCATTCCTTCTTTCCTTTTCTCTCTCTTTCTTTCCTTTCTTTCTTCCTTCTTAATTTTGCAAAGATTTTAATATTGGATTATTGACTGGATTATTTGACTGAATCAATATGTGAGCTTCAGGTAGACCAAGTGTTTGAAAACCTGGTGTTTATGCATAGATGAGGAATTTTTATTTCCCCCAAATAACTAAATCATTAATTGCACCAAAGCATTGTCCTTGAGATGAATGGTGTTACCATCCTAACGGAAAGAATGAGGAATTCAATTAATTTTCAGAACCGTCTCTAAATTGACTGAACACCGAGTGTGTAGACTTACTTTGAAAACTCACTGAAACGTGGGATCATCACTGAGTAAAATTTAACACCTTATTTTCTTACCCCATTCAATCCAAAGAGAGGCTTGGGCACAGCAATTTGCCAGATTTTCAACACCGACCAAAAGCAACCTGCTCAGAGAATACAACAAGGATTCGTCAACCCAAGCCAAAAATAGACACACACAGAGCCTAATGATGTCACAGCACACAGCAGAAGAGCGGTCATGTGACAGGTGTGATAGCCAGATGATGCTGGGCTACCTTGGAAAAACTGTACAAACCCTCAGAAAGGACGACTGGCTCGTGTGAGGAGAGTTAGGAGCTCCCGACTCCATGGCTGGTGACAGGATTCCACAGCGTCCACACAGGAAAGAAGTGGCAGCCCAGGAGCCCCAGAAAAATGTTATTTAAGACACAAATATTCAGCCCTGGCCGGTTGGCTCAGCGGTAGAGTGTCGGCCTGGCATGTGGAGGGACCCGGGTTTGATTCTGGCCAGGGCACATAGGAGAAGTGCCCATCTGCTTCTCCACCCCCCCCCTCCCTTCCTCTCTGTCTCTCTTTTCCCCTCCCGCAGCCAAGGCTCCATTGGAGCAAAGATGGCCCGGGCACTGGGGATGGCTCCTTGGCCTCTGCCCCAGGTGCTAGAGTGGCTCTGGTCGCAACAGAGCAACGCCCCGGAGGGGCAGAGCATCGCCCCCTGGTGGGCAGAGCGTCGCCCCTGGTGGGCGTGCCGGGTGGATCCCGGTGGGGCACATGCGGGAGTCTGACTGTCTCTCCCCATTTCCAGCTTCAGAAAAATACAAAAAAAAAAAAAAGACACAAATTTTCAATTATATCTTAATAAAACTGAAAAAAAAATGTTTAATTTAGAAAAGAAATACTAGTCCACCAAAACACACAAACAAACAAAAATTTTAGTTAAAAAAAAATCAAGCACAGAATTTTGATCTTTGCTCCCAAGGTTAAATTAGCAGTTTTTTAAGTACTGAATCTATAAACCTATAAAGTAAGAAGAAAAGGCAAAGAAACAGAGCAAGGGCTACATGGACCCAGGGTTACCAAAAGAAGGATCTCAGGGGATATCAACATTTTAACCCAGAATAGTTTTTCATATTACTACAGATGATTGTGGTGAGAGTGTGTTTGGGACTAATTGCATGATATTATACAGTTTGAGAGAAACTAATGGAGCCTCCTTACCCAGTGGAATGTTCTGATTGATCCCATTTCCTGATTTCTGATTATTGCTGCTCAGGGTCCAACTGTAAAGATTTGGATCATCCCTACTACATTTTGTAGTCACAAGGGCTGACCACATCTGCAGCACAGCAGGGAACATTGTAGACCTCAAAGGAAAGTCATCCATATAAGATCCATCAATGTCAAATGCAATTAATTTTTAAATGGATACTTGGGTTTTAGGAGCATCCAACCAAGGCTTTCATTGGTGATTGCTTGAGTGATGATCTCAGTTCTGCTCATCTAGGGCAGCTGCGTCTTCCATCCACACACTGCAGGAACAACCTGACAGCCAGCCCAATCTGCTCAGCCCATGTGGACGAGAGTATCAAGTCTATGCTTGCTCATGATCATCTCCCCAAAGAAGTGGTCACTGGGAGGCAGAGACAGTTTGTGAGAAACATCCTTCATTACTTTACACCGTGATTAGTATTTGCTTAATTGCCCTTTGAATTGTATAGATTTTAGGTATATTAGATATCAGAACATAAAGTTTTGATTTCTCTATCTCCTATAATGTTGTTCACCTGTTACAACATGTGGCATTTCATTGAGGTTCTTATTAGGTAGAGGTCTCAGTTATACTGAATGCAGAACAGTTCATTCTCTGCTATCATTACTTCATCATCCTCAAATTCAGAAATGATTTACAGGAACAAGACAGGGTTGTCCACTCTCTCCACTCTTATTCAACGTGGTGCTAGAAGTTCTGGCCAGAGCAATCAGACAAGACAAAGAAATAAAAGGCATCCATATCGGAAAAGAAGAAGTAAAGCTATCACTTTTTGCTGATGATATGATCCTATACATCGAAAACCCGAAGGACTCCACAAAAAGATTATTAGAAACAATAAACCAATACAGTAAGGTCGCAGGATACAAAATTAACATACAAAAGTCCATAGCCTTTCTATATGCCAACAATGAAATATTAGAAAACGAACTCAAAAAAATAATCCCCTTCACGATTGCAACAAAAAAAATAAAATACCTAGGAATAAACATAACAAAGAACGTAAAGGACCTATATAATGAAAATTACAAAGCATTGTTAAGGGAAATCGAAAAAGATACAATGAGATGGAAATTTAAATATTCCTTGTTCTTGGATAGGAAGAATAAATATAATCAAAATGGCCATATTACCCAAAGCAATATACAAATTTAATGCAATTCCCATCAAAATCCCTATGAGATTTTTTAAAGAAATGGAACAAAAAATCATCAGATTTATATGGAACTATAAAAAACCCCGAATAGCCAAAACAATCCTAAAGAAAAAGAATGAAGCTGGGGGCATTACAATAGCTGACTTTAAACTATATTATAGGGCCACGATAATCAAAACAGCATGGTATTGGCAAAAAAATAGACACTCAGACCAATGGAACAGAATAGAAAGCCCAGAAATAAAACCACATATATATGGTCAAATAATCTTTGATAAAGGGGCCAACAACACACAATGGAGAAAAGAAAGCCTCTTCAACAAATGGTGTTGGGAAAACTGGAAAGCCACATGCAAAAGAATGAAACTCGACTACAGCCTGTCCCCGTGTACTAAAATTAATTCAAAATGGATCAAAGACCTAAATATAAGACCTGAAACAATAAAGTACATAGAGGAAGACATAGGTACTAAAATCATGGACCTGGGTTTTAAAGAACATTTTATGAACTTGACTCCAATGGCAAGAGAAGTGAAGGCAAAGATAAATGAATGGGACTACATCAGAATTAAAAGTTTTTGCGCAGCAAGAGAAACTGATATCAAAATAAACAGACAGCCAACTATATGGGAACTGATATTTTCAAACGACAGCTCAGATAAGGGCCTAATATCCAAAATTTACAAAGAACTCATAAAACTCAACAACAAACAAACAAACAATCCAATAAAAAAATGGGAAGAGGACATGAACAGACACTTCTCCCAGGAAGAGATACAAATGGCCAACAGATATATGAAAAGATGCTCAGCTTCATTAGTTATTAGAGAAATGCAAATCAAAACTACAATGAGATACCACCTCACTCCTGTTAGATTAGCTATTATCAACAAGACGGGTAATAGCAAATGTTGGAGAGGCTGTGGAGAAAAAGGAACCCTCATTCACTGTTGGTGGGAATGTAAAGTAGTACAACCATTATGGAGGAAAGTATGGTGGTTCCTCAAAAAACTGCAAATAGAACTACCTTATGACCCAGCAATCCCTCTACTGGGTATATACCCCAAAACCTCAGAAACATTGATACGTGAAGACACGTGTAGCCCCATGTTCATTGCAGCACTGTTCACAGTGGCCAAGACATGGAAACAACCAAAAAGCCCTTCAATAGAAGACTGGATAAAGAAGATGTGGCACATATACACTATGGAATACTACTCAGCCATAAGAAATGATGACATCAGATCATTTACAGCAAAATGGTGGGATCTTGATAACATTATAAGGAGTGAAATAAGTAAATCAGAAAAAAACAAGAACTACATGATTCCATACATTGGTGGAACATAAAAATGAGACTAAGAGACATAGACAAGAGTGTGGTGGTTACCAAGGGTGGGGGGGGAGGGAGGACATGGGAGGGAGGGAGAGAGTTAGGGGGAGGGGGAGGGGCACAGAGAACTAGATAGAGGGTGACGGAGGACAATCTGACTTTGGGCGAGGGGTTTGCAACATAATTTGATGACAAAATAACCTCGACATGTTTTCTTTGAATATATGTACCCTGATTCATTAATGTCATCCCATTACCATTAATAAAAATTTATTAAAAAAAAAAAAAAAAAAAAGAAATGATTTACTTGGTTCCTTTTCCTTCTCGGCCCCCACAGAGGTATCATTTCATTCGCATGTGAGCATCTTTAGATCACTTATATTACAGTTACGTGTTTTTCCCTAAAATCAGTATAAATAGTAATAGTGTAAAGATAGTATAAACAGTTTATTGTCCACTTGGGATCATGTAGTCAAGATCAGAACTTGTGTCGAAGCAGGATCCAGATGACTTGGGTATGTGCAGCCAAGTGGTGGGGAAAGACTTCCGAAAGCCATTTGCCTGTGGCTAAGGTCACACACAACCTGAGAGGAGAGATAGGAGAGCTAGTTGGAGGGGATGGTCCTGACATATCTCCAGTTTTCACACCAGCTCGGTACTAACCCACTCCAACCCCCAAAGCGAGAGGGCTATAAGTAGAGGGAGGAGAGCTCTTTCTCTAAAGAGTCTGTAAAACTGAATCACAGAAAAGGTTGGTTTAAGATGCCTCTAACCAAGTACAGCACAGCCTTCTTCCCCATCACGTTAAGTCCCTTCAGAGCTGGGCACTTCAGGGATTCAGGGCATCTGTGACAATACCCAGCAGAGCAGGACGGAACCGGGAAAGAGCTGAGGCAGGGTAAATTAATGTGTAACACCCCCAGGACTCCAGTGAGCATTGTGGAAGACGGAGGAGACGCACATTAACAAGTGAAGAACAGAGGCAGCCAAATCCGAGCTGTGAGGTTATTACAATCCAGCCGTGCCCAAGTGGTGAGGCTGGGAAAGATCATTTTACACCGGGTGATGTACTGTTGGGGATCTGCCTTGTATTTGAATATTCAGGGATACTAAATGAAGTACCAGTAAAATAGGAAACAGAAACAATACACTACTTAAATTCAACAGATTCTGAAGGTTAGAATTCAGGATTAAGAGTTAAACAAACCATCTGACCAGGCGGTGGCACAGTGGATAGAGCATTGGACTGGGATGACGTGGAGGACCCAAGTTCAAAATCTGAGGTCGCCAGCTTGAGTGCGGGGTCACTGGGTTGAGTGTGGGATCATAGACATGATCCCATGGTAGCTGGCTTGAAGCTCAAGGTCACTGGCTTGAGCCCAAAGTTGAGGCTTGAGCAAGGGGTCACTCACTTTGCTGTAGCCCCCTCAGTCAAGGCACATATGAGAAAGCAGGCAATGAACAACTAAGATGCCACAATGAAGAATCAATGCTTCTCATCTCTCTCCCTTCCTTTCTATCTGTCCCTCACTCTGTCTCTGTCACACACATACACAAAAAAACCACACACACACAGAAACAACGAGTCAAACAAACCATAAGAAATTAGCATTTATCTGGAACTTAGTGCCACTATATGGTATAGTGGTTACAGGTTTTTAAGGTATTCTCAAGAAAAGGCCAAGTAGAGAAATATACAGATGAATGGTGAATTATGAAGCAAGCTTGTGCTCCAGGTATCCTTATGATTAAGATTCTGGTTCTTAAAGGTGTTTAAAGTTTACCCTGTAATTCAGGGGTCCTAACTTTTTACACAGGGGGCCAGTTCACTGTCCCTCAGATCGTTGGAGGGCCAGACTATAAAAAAAAACTATGAACAAATCTCTATGCACACTGCACATATCTTATTTTAAAGTAAAAAAACAGAACGGGAACAAATACAATATTTAAAATAAAGAACAAGTAAACTTAAATCAACAAACTGACCAGTATTTCAATGAGAACTATGCTCCTCTCAATGACCACCAATAAAAGAGGTGCCCCTTCCGGAAGTGTGGTGGGGGCCGGATAAATGGCCTCAGGGGGCTGCGTGCAGCCCCTGGGCCATAGTTTGGGGACCCCTGCTGTAATTTATCTGTTTGCCCTCATGCTCTCACCTCCAAATGTACTGAACAAGCCTACACTTTCTTAAGTGGCTTCCGGGCCCTGCTGCTCTGAGCCATGAGGGAGGAAGTGCAGGTACAGACATGGAACAATTCTTTCCAAAGCCCTGGTCTGAAATTAAGCACCTTAGGTGTGTAACTGGTCTTGGATTTCAAATATAAATTTTAAATGGTAAAAATAACAACAATAATATCAAAAGGAAATGGCATATGATTTATTTGTTTATTCTCATAGTACACTTCTTTATGGAAAGGAATAAATACAACAAGTTTTTACTTTGAAACTGGTTTCTTAGATGTAGTCAGAACCCATAACAAGTGAGTTTAGAGCAGCTAATTGAGAAAAGAATTCACAAGGAAGTTATTTCCAAATCTAAAGCCCAGGATGCACTGAGCCAGGCCCTAGTCACCTGTATTCAGTGAGTCACCAGACTTCATGAATGCTTGACTATATTCAATGGGAATAAAAGATAGCCCAAGTCTTCCATCAAAATATAGGTTGACCTAGAAGTACAATTTTAGTTTTCTTTTAAAATAAGACATTGGTGGGGGGAGGGGGGATCAAGGTTGAGACATAGCAACAGTTATTTTTGGCAAGATAGCAGCAAAAACCTATGTGTCCAAATGTAAAAGGCATTCAAGAACAAGCCATAGTAGCATGCAAAGTCCACACTGAACAAAAGATAAAGTATGTCCAAACATTTTGAAATTGTAATTTGAACCATAAGAGTAAAAGCTAAAAAAAAAAATGCTATTTTTGCTAGAGATTAAGTGCACCTTTTGCTTCTTCCCCCAAATAAAACCGTAGAACTTAACTCTTTAATTCACACCCCAAAGCTTGGGAGTTTTCTCTCAGCACAAAGCAACAGCTACATACACATCAGATGCTTATCGTTAATGTAATCATTTCTCTGGCTCATCCAACGTGCAGTACACATGACTTCAAGAGTACAATTTGGGGCAAGTGTACATGAACTGAAATAAAAATTCAAGTTTCAAAACCTGCTCTTAAAATTATTTATAGAACTCTCAGGTCATTTTTACTTTTAGTAAGAGAAAGGTGGTGAACGGTCCCCCTTGGCATGGTAAGAATATATATTGCCAGATGGCAATTTGAGAGACTAGAGATAAGACTTAGAAAGTACTGTATTTATCTATTTATATTTTATTGATTGTTTTTAGAGAGACAGAGGAAGGAAGAGAGAGAGAGAGAGAGGCATTCACTTGTTGTTCTACCTACTTGTGCATTCATTGGTCACTTCCCACATGTGCCCTAACCGGGAATCGATCCCACAACCTTGGTGTTTCAGGACCATGTTCTAATCAACTGAGCTAACAGGCCAGGGAAAAAGTACTGTATTTCTTAATGGCTAAATAAGGTAATTACAAATAAATTTATGTTTACATTCTGCTGAAGACTTCTTTACACTGTGAACACCTACAGTTTCTAATAGGCTCCAAAATTTCTATCAGGTTAAATGATGCTACAACGTTTATAAAAGAAGCCGATTATTTCAGCTTAAGTTATTCAGAGCCAAAAATCTGAAGAATGACCAAAATCAAATTTTTATTTTTATAACTATATAAGTGTAATGTGGTCCAAATGTACCCATGGCTCATTTTTCAAAAAGAAACATGATATAATACACAAATTATATCTGCTCCCTGATAGGTGTGTGGACTCCCAGAGATGTCTTGTCAGACTTACTGACAAACCACTCACAGCGATATGTTTTCAGCAAGAAAGTGTAGCATGATATTAAGCCATTTTAGCTTTTGCACATGCATGTTGTACTTCTGGCTGATGATGCAGAAAGAGTCTCAGCATTACAGTTAAGCTGGGCTGCACTCACCCTTTTAAATGGCATCAGTATCAATGTCATCATGCTAGTGTCAGAATTTGCAGCTTCAACTTCAGGTGCCCTGGCAGTCTTCAAATATCCCAGCTTACCATTTTTATCTTCACTGTCATCCTTTACCACCAGAAGGTTCCTCCTCTGCATCCTTCAACCATTTTATAAATGGTTCTGCTTTGTTTGACATGGTCTGTGGCAAGTTCCTCTGGGACCTGTTTTTTCAAGGCCTTTTCCAACCAGCTGATGATGACCTCTTACTTTAAATGATCTGTGTCATACATCTCGTTCAAGATATGTGCAGTCTTGGAGATGAGCTGAGCTTGGTGTATTGCTACCACATACTCCAAACCATGAAGAAGGTACTGTTGCCTGACCAGGCGGTGGCGCAGTGGATAGAGCCTCGGACTGGGATGCGGAGGACCCAGGTTCAAGACCCCAAGGTCGCCAGCTTGAGCGTGGGCTCATCTGGTTTGAGCAAAAGCTCACCAGCTTGGACCCAAGGTTGCTGACTTGAGCAAGGGGTAATTCGGTCTGCTGAAGGCCCACGGTCAAGGCACATATGAGAAAGCAATCAATGAACAACTAAGATGTCGCAACAAAAAACTGATGATTGATGCTTCTCGTCTCTCTTTGTTCCTGTCTGTCTGTCCCTATCTGTTTCTCTCTGACTCTCTCTCTGCCCCTGTAAAAAAAAAAAAAAAAAGGTACTGTTGAGCTTTTTTGTTTTTGTGACAAAATCTTAGGAAATGGCACCTGTATTTTTATTTCTTTTTTTTTTTAATGAAGCATATATTTTTAAGATTTTATTTATTGACTTTTGAGAGTGGAGAAAGAGAGAAAAGGGGGGAGGAGTGGGAAGCATCACTTGTAGTAGTTGCTTCTTGTATGTGCCTTGACAGGGTAAGCCAGGGGTTTCAAACCGGTGACCTCAGCATTCCAGGTCTACGCTCTATCCACTGTGCCACCAAAACATAGGCTGTATTTTTTTAATCTGCCTTCTAATTTTCTCATTATAAAGAACTTTAGTCAAAATAAGAGGACCCGGACACGTCAGAGTAATGGCAGACTAGGAAGCGATACCGATAAATCTCCCCCAAAACTCAACAAGATCTTCAACCAGAAACAGAAAAACCTATACTTGGAGCTTCCAGATGCTTCACAATACACCCAAAGGTATGATTGAGTGAAAAATTGGCTAAATATATAACCAAACCCCGAAGGAAATAGGGAGTAAGAAATGCTCCGCCTTCCTCACTAACCTAAACAGGGCGGCTTTCTCTGGTAACTGTGAATATAGAAACTGAGGCGGGCAAAGGGGGTGAATAGATCCAGGCTGCCGCGGCACAAACGGCCGAACCAGGCTGTGGCACGAAGATCCTAGCCGAGGAAAATTTGATCCTGTGGCAACCCGGGCAATACAAGCTAACACTCGCGCCAAACCCAAACAAAGAAAGACAAGCCGAGCGGCCATTTTACCCAGTCTCCTGGTCGGTGTGCAGTTAGTGGGCGAGAATTTCTTCCTAGGCCCCGAGAGTGGGTGCCCGTGTTGCCCCACGGAGAGGCAGGGTCAGAGGCCTTTCTGTGGGCTGAGGTCAGAGTCTCTGGGCAGCCCCAGCGCCCTGGGAAAGCCACGCACGGGAGGGAGTGAGAACTACTTCCAACGGTGGAGATTTTTCGTGCTGGTGACGGTTTCACTCAGAGGGAAACGCGGCCAGCCTCATATCCTGGTGTGCGCGCGCAGATAGGAAGTGAGCGATTCCTCTGAGTGCCTCGGCAGTGCGCGCCCATGTTATCGCACAGAGGAGCAGAGTCAGGGGCCTTTGTGTGGGCCAAAGCAGAATCTCGAGCCGCCCCAGCACCTTCCAAAAGCCGCGCACGGGGACGGAGCGAGACTCAATTCCAACGCTGCAACTTTTCCCTGCGGTTGGGGGTTTCACTCAGAGCATGAGACTGCTGGCTGGATATCCTGGTCGCAGACAGTGAGTGAGAGTTTCCTCCAAGCGTCCCGGAAGTGGGCGCCCGCTTGTGTTACCGGACAGAGTGGCAGAGCCAGAAGTCTTTGAGTGGGCGGAAAGCCTGCCTGATTATGCTAGCAGCTCTGACTGACTGAGCCTTACCCAGAGCCCTGTGCTGAGTGGAAATAGAGTGGGGAGTTGCTAGTTCTTTGAGCCTCTTACTATCCAGGCAGAGGCAGCAGCAACCCCATAGCTGGATTATCAGGCTACTAATTGAGGAAGGAAAGACTAGGAGAAAGGCTCCAGGAACACAGACTCTCTCACTGTCAGAGCCTATAAATGCTAATGAGCTTCGACTGCAAACGAGACTAAAGCACAATACATGACATTGCCATAGAGACTTATCAACTGCAAACCTCTACCTGAGCGTGCCAAAGGGGCAGAACCCGGGGTACAGAGTCGCCGACCAGGAAGAGGGAGAGAAAAGAAAAAGCAAGAAGATAACCTCTCAAAATCAAGAATAATCTGCAGACTTTATAACCTATCCCATTTTATTATATTTGTTCGTTTGTTTCTCTTATCTTCATTCTTGATACTTTTTTTTCCTCCTCCAATTTGGCCGATTAACTCTCTACCGGTCTTACTCTCTCCTCTCCTTGAACTACACTACCCATAAGTGTTACATCTCCCATTATCTTTTCTCTTCTCTTCCTTTCTCTCTATGAGGGTTGCACTCCAAAACCCTTAACTCTCTCTCTCCTTTCTTTTTTCTTCTTTTAGTGGTTCCCTCTTTTTTTTCTCTCTCTCTCTCTCTTTCTTTTCTCCCTCTATATTAGTTTCTTCCTTTCTCCTTTACATCTCCTCTCATTCAAACCTCAATAACAAACAAATTATCTTATCTGGGACTCAAACCTATGTTTGTGGCATTTTGGGGGGTTTTTACTTCACCTTTTTAACTCACTAGCAGTGCTCCCATCCCTGGCTCTCCATATTATCTAGTTCTTGTTCCACTAAATACAATAGTAATTTTTTAATTTGTCCCCCATTTTTCCGTTTTCCTCTTATTCCTCTCATCATAACTCTTAGACAACCAACACCTAAAAGCAAATCATTTTATTCTTGACCCAAATTTTTTCCTTATTTGCTTTTGGTGGGTCCATACGCTCTTTTTTTTTCTTTTTTCTTTTTTTTTTTTTTTCCTTTTTTTTTTCTTTCTTCCCCCCCCCCCCTTATTACTTTTCCCCAATTCAGGCCCTCCATCACAGGCATTGTTTGTTATAATTCACAGTCCACCACAAGATTTTCTCAAGAAAGAGGGGAGAGGAGAGGAGAGGAAAAAAGGAGGGGGGAATAATTTCCTTTTTTTTAAAATTTTTATTTTATTTTATTTTTCTTTATTTCATTATTAATTTTTTTAAAAAAACAACTCTTTTCGATTTTTTATTTTTATTTTTTTAACTTTTTATTCTTTATTAAATCTCATTAATACTATCAACAAAACCACCCTCAGATGCCATTAAGGAAGAGAAAATCAAATATCATGGATACAAAAGAAAGAGAGGTAACACAGCTAGATGAGGAAAAATCTATGGAGAAAAAATTTAATATATTGGAAACCTTGGAGCTAAATGACAGAGAATTCAAGATAGAAATCCTAAAAATCCTCCGAGATATACAAGAAAACACAGAAAGGCAATTTAGGAAACTCAGAAAACAACTCAATGAACACAAAGAATATATGTCCAAGGAAATTGAAACTATAAAAACAAATCAAACAGAGATGAAAAACTCAATTCACGAGCTGAAAAATGAAGTAACAAGCTTAGCCAATAGACCAGGTCAGATAGAAGAGAGGATTAGTGAAATAGAAGACAAGCAACTTGAGGCACAACAGAGAGAAAAAGAAAGAGACTCAAAAATTTAAAAAAATGAGATAGCCCTACAAGAATTATCTGACTCCATCAAAAAGAATAACATAAGAATAATAGGTATATCAGAGGGAGAAGAGAGAGAAAATGGAATGGAGAACATACTCAAACAAATAATAGATGAGAACTTCCCAAGCCTGTGGAAAGAACTAAAGCCTCAAGTTCAAGAAGCAAACAGAACTCCGAGTTTTCTAAACCCCAACAAACCTACTCCAAGGCATATCATAATGAAATTGACACAAACCAATAGCAAAGAAAAAATTCTCAAGGCAGCCAGGGAAAAGAAGAATACAACATATAAAGGAAGGCCCATTAGATTATCATCAGATTTCTCAGCAGAAACTCTACAAGCTAGAAGAGAGTGGACCCCAATATTGAAAGTCCTGAAAGAGAGGAACTTTCAGCCACAAATACTATACCCATCAAAGCTATCCTTCAAATACGAAGGAGAAATAAAAACATTCACAGATTCAGAAAAGATGAGGGAATTTATCATCAGAAAACCCCCACTCCAGGAATTACTAAAGGGGGTTCTCCAATCAGATACAAAGAACAAAAAAAAACAGAGCCACAAGTAAAAGCTCCAAGAAGAACACAATAAAACCAAATTTAAACTGTGACAACAACAAAAAGAAAGAGGGGGAGAAGATGGAGATTAACAGTAGCAAAAGACGATGGAGTGCAAAAGTACTCACAAAATAGTTCGCTACAATGAACAGGGTAGGGACCCTTTTCATTACTCAAAGGTAACCACCATTGAAAAAACCACCACAGAAGCACATGAGATAAAAAAGATAGCAACAGAGGAAAGATGTATGGAATACAACCAAATAAAAACAAAAGATAGAAAAACGAAAGAGAAGGATCAAACAAGACACAAAACTAACAGAAAGCAAGATATAAAATGGCAATAGGGAACTCACAAGTATCAATAATTACACTAAATGTAAACGGATTAAACTCACCAATAAAAAGGCACAGAGTAGCAGAATGGATTAAAAAAGAAAATCCAACTGTATGCTGCCTACAGGAAACTCATCTAAGTAACAAGGATAAAAACAAATTCAAAGTGAAAGGCTGGAAAACAATACTCCAAGCAAATAACATCCCAAAAAAAGCAGGTGTAGCAATACTCATATCGGATAATGCTGACTACAAGACAGAAAAAGTACTCAGAGACAAAAATGGCCATTTCATAATGGCTAAGGGGACACTGAATCAAGAAGACATAACAATTCTTAATATATATGCACCAAACCAAGGAGCACCAAAATATATAAGACAGCTACTTATTGACCTTAAAACAAAAACTGACAAAAATACAATCATACTTGGAGACCTCAATACACTGCTGACGGCTCTAGATTGGTCATCCAAATAGAGAATCAACAAAGACATTGTGGCCTTAAACAAAACACTAGAGCACCTGGATATGATAGACATCTACAGGACATTTCATCCCAAAGTGACTGAGTATACATTTTTCTCCAGTGTACATGGATCATTCTCAAGAATTGACCATATGTTGGGCCACAAAAACAACATCAGCAAATTCAGAAAAATTGAAGTTGTACCAAGCATATTTTCTGATCAAAAAGCCTTGAAACTAGAATTCAACTGCAAAAAAGAGGAAAAAAATCCCACAAAAATGTGGAAACTAAACAACATACTTTTAAAAAATGAATGGGTCAAAGAAGAAATAAGTGCAGAGATCGAAAGATATATACAGACTAATGAAAATGACAATATGACATATCAGAATCTATGGGATGCAGCAAAAGCAGTGATAAGAGGGAAGTTCATATCGCTTCAGGCATATATGAACAAACAAGAGAGAGCCCAAGTGAACCACTTAACTTCCCACCTTAAGGAATTAGAAAAAGAAGAACAAAGACAACCCAAAACCAGCTGAAGAAAGGAGATAATAAAAATCAGAGCAGAAATAAATGAATTAGAGAACAGAAAAACTATAGAAAAAATTAATAGAACAAGGAGCTGGTTCTTTGAAAAGATCAACAAAATTGACAAACCCTTGGCAAGACTTACCAAGGAAAAAAGAGAAAAAGCTCATATAAACAAAATCCAAAATGAAAGAGGAGAAATCACCACGGACACCGTAGATATACAAAGAATTATTGTAGAATACTATGAAAAACTTTATGCCACTAAATTCAACAATCTAGAAGAAATGGATAAATTCCTAGAAAAATACAACCTTCCTAGACTGAGTCAAGAAGAAGCAGAAAGCCTAAACAGACCTATCAGTAGAGAAGAAATAGAAAAAACCATTAAATCCTCCCCAAAAATAAAAGTCCAGGACCTGACGGCTATACCAGCGAATTTTATCAAACATTCAAAGAAGACTTGGTTCCTATTCTACTCAAAGTCTTCCAAAAAATTGAAGAAGAAGCAATACTTCCAAACACATTTTATGAGGCCAACATAACCCTCATACCAAAACCAGGCAAGGATGGCACAAAAAAAGAAAACTACAGACCAATATCTCTAATGAATACAGATGCTAAAATACTAAACAAAATACTAGCAAATTGAATACAACAACATATTAAAAAAATAATACATCATGATCAAGTGGGATTCATCCCAGAATCTCAAGGATGGTTCAACATACGTAAAACGGTTAACGTAATACACCATATCAACAAAACAAAGAACAAAAACCACATGATCTTATCAATAGACGCAGAAAAGGCTTTCGATAAAATACAACACAATTTTATGTTTAAGACTCTCAACAAAATGGGTATAGAAGGAAAATATCTCAACATGATAAAGGCCATATATGATAAACCATCAGCTAACATCATATTAAATGGCACTAAACTGAAGGCTTTCCCCCTTAAATCAGGAACAAGACAGGGTTGTCCACTCTCTCCACTGGTATTTAATGTGGTACTAGAGGTTCTAGCCAGAGCAATCAGATAAGACAAAGAAATAAAAGGCATCCATATCGGAAAAGAAGAAGTAAAGGTATCACTTTTTGCAGATGATATGATCCTATACATCGAAAACCCCAAAGAATCCACAGAAAGACTACTAGAAACAATAAGCCAATACAATAAGGTCGCAGGATACAAAATTAACATACAGAAGTCAATAGCCTTTCTATATGCCAACAATGAAACAACTGAGAAGGAACTCAAAAGAATAATCCCCTTCACGATTGCAACAAAAAAAAATTAAATACTTAGGAATAAACATAACAAAGAATGTAAAGGACTTATATAATGAAAACTATAAACCATTGTAAGGGAAATCGAAAAAGATATAATGAGATGGAAGAATATACCTTGTTCTTGGCTAGGAAGAATAAATATAATCAAGATGGCTATATTACCCAAAGCAATATACAAATTTAATGCAATTCCCATCAAACTTCCAATGACATTTTTTAAAGAAATAGAGCAAAAAATCATCAGATTTATATGGAACTATAAAAAACCCCAAATAGCCAAAGCAATCCTAAAGAAAAAGAATGAAGCTGGGGGCATAACAATACCTGACTTCAAACTCTATTATAGGGCCACGACAATCAAAACAGCATGGTATTGGCAGAAAAATAGACACTCAGACCAATGGAACAGAATAGAAAGCCCAGAAATAAAACCACATATATATAGTCAAATAATTTTTGATAAAGGGGCCAACAACACACAATGGAGAAAAGAAAGCCTCTTCAATAAATGGTGCTGGGAAAACTGGAAAGCCACATGCAAAAGAATGAAACTGGACTACAGTCTCTCCCCCTGTACAAAAATTAACTCAAAATGGATCAAAGATCTAAACATAAGACCTGAAACAATTAAGTACAAAGAAGAAGACATAGGTACTCAACTCATGGACCTGGGTTTTAAAGAGCATTTTATGAATTTGACTCCAATGGCAAGAGAAGTGAAGGCAAAAATTAATGAATGGGACTACATCAGACTAAAAAGTTTTTGCTCAGCAAGAGAAACTGATAACAAAATAAACAGAAAGCCAACTAAATGGGAAATGATTTTTTCAAACAACAGCTCAGATAAGGGCCTAATATCCAAAATATACAAAGAACTCATAAAACTCAACAACAAACAAACAAACAATCCAATAAAAAAATGGGAAGAGGATATGAATAGACACTTCTCCCAGGAAGAAATACAAATGGCCAACAGATATATGAAAAGATGCTCATCTTCTTTAGCTATTAGAGAAATGCAAATCAAAACGGCAATGAGATACCACCTCACACCTATTCGATTAGCTGTTATTAGCAAGTCAGGTAATAGCAAATGTTGGAGAGACTGTGGAGAAAAAGGAACCCTCATACACTGTTGGTGGGAATGTAAAGTAGTACAACCATTATGGAAGAAAGTATGGTGGTTCCTCAAAAAACTGAAAATAGAACTACCTTATGACCCAGCAATCCCTCTACTGGGTATATATCCCCAAAACTCAGAAACATTGATACGTAAAGACACATGCAGCCCCATGTTTATTGCAGCATTGTTCACAGTGGCCAGGACATGGAAACAACCAAAAAGCCCATCAATAGATGACTGGATAAAGAAGATGTGGCACATATACACTATGGAATACTACTCAGCCATAAGAAATGATGACATCGGAACATTTACAGCAAAATGGTGGGATCTTGATAACATGATACGAAGCGAAATAAGTAAATCAGAAAAAAACAGGAACTGTATTATTCCATACGTAGGTGGGACATAATAGTGAAACTAAGAGACATTGATAAGAGTGTGGTGGTTACGGGGGGGAGGGGGGAATGGGAGAGGGATAGGGGGTGGGGAGGGGCACAAAGAAAACAAGATAGAAGGTGACAGAGGACAATCTGACTTTGGGTGGTGGGTATGCAACATAATTGAACGACAAGATAACCTGGACTTGTTATCTTTGAATATATGTATCCTGATTTATTGATGTCACCCCATTAAAAAAATAAAATTATAAAAATAAATAAATAAATAAATAAAAATAATAATAAGAGGACCCATAGCTTTTACATCCAGTCTTGCTGCTTCAGCAACAATCTGTCAGATGAATCAACAATACTCTCTTCTTTCTTTTTCTTAACAAAATCAAACAGGATATTGACCTCCTTCAATAGTCCTTTCCAAATCATCACTGAGTGTCAGAACTTTTGCACTGCTTGCATCCATTCGAGCCTTTGAACTTCCTCAGTGGTATCCCTCCCCCAATCATCCTCCTCTTCTTCCTCCACAACATGGGGAGAAGCACTGATTTCACCTTGTGGCCATGGTGTCTTACTGCTGGACGCAGGGCCATTTTCCTCATCTTTGCCCTTCCTATTTTTCTTTTCCTTTTCTTCCCTGCACCACTGTCACATTCTCGGGTGGGTTTCGGAGAATGAATGTGCAGAGTTTATGAGGTGTGCAAGCATACCTCCATAACCACAGGCTTCCCAAGAATAACCTCTTGTTTGCTTCTTTGGATTGACACATACTCTGTTTCAGAATTCTCACACTTAGAACAGAGAAGAATTTTTTTTCTCTCTTCTTTTTTTTAAAATTGAATTTATTGAAGTGACATTGGTCAATACATTTACATGGGTTTCAGACACAGCAGTATATCATCTGTTCACTGCACCAAGGGTTCACCACCCCAAGTCAAGTCTCCTTCCACCGCCATTTTTCCTCCCTTTAAGCTTTTCCACTGCTCCTCAACTCCCTTTCTCTCCCATAATCCCCACACTGTTGTCTGTGTCTATGAACCTTTTCTTTGCTGTGCTTAATCCCTTCACCTTTCCACCAGCGACCAAATGTTTTTAATGAAGACATCCAACATATCTTGCAGCTTATTCACTTCATGAGATCCATTAACAATGCAACATGGTCCTTTTTAACATCAAACTGAGTCTGTGCTCCCAGCTCACAACCAAAATATTTTGTGGGCTGCCATAAAGGCCGATTAAGCACCTTTGCCACATCAACCAAGTTGACCGTAACTGTCTTGACTCAATTTCCTTTGCCCTCAATGTTGGCAATCAGACTGTAACTGTCTTGACTTGATTTCCTTTGCCCTCAATGTTGGCAATCAGACTGAGCCAAGATAGAGATAGAGCTGGTCTGACATGCTGTGTGGTTGATGGTGGCAGATGTCTTGGCTTATTAGTGGCTTTATCAATCAGATGAAGCAACCCTTGATTGCAACTCTTTGGTATATCCTGTCTGGAGATGAAGGGATAACCTAAATGACTGCAAGAGTTCTCAGTCTCTGACATGAAACAGTTTTCACCACTGAAGCTGTAGCTGCTTGCCTGTACACTACGTTTCCCCAGTACCGGTAGCATGGCTACGCAAAGGCTCATTTTTAGCAAATAAAAACATAAACCCAGTCTGCTCACAGAGAACTGGGTTGGAGTGAGGGGCATGTGAACCCAATTCCGAGGAAGGGCAGCAGTGAAGAGGGTGTGTCCCAGCCACATCAAAGATCCACACCTTTCAGTGCCCTGGGCCTGGTGACCTCTGGAAGGTTCTGACTCTGTGGCATGGAACTTAGAATTCATTTACCAAAAGAAAGGTAAACTAATCTGGGTTAAATAGCCCTCTTTCAGTATTATATATAAATAGTCTTATAGGACAGGGTAAATCAGATGATATTTAATTCCACTGCTTTTAGAATAAGAAAGAAGTTGATTCCGTGTCATACATGTTGAGTGGTATGTAAAAGCCACACGTGAGGCTGTGACTGGTCCAGTTTATGTTAGATATTTATGTTGTACAAAGAGAAAATATTTTGGTACATGTGTCTTATTAGATAGCAAAACTGGCTGTGAGGGACCAAAATGATCATGAAATATCTTTTGATGATTTTAAGAATGTATACAGATATGCCTAAAAATGAATGAATCTACTTGGAAACAAGGGAACGTACCATATCACCTCTCATTTAATCTGTTACTTAAAATTTTTTTTAATTCTGTTTAGACCTCTCTGAATAAATTATAATTATATTAACCTAAAACTCTAGGTTTCTCCAACATATGTGGTATTCTGTGGTCCCTTCCATCTTTTCATTGAAGAAAGGAAAGCAAATTCCAGAAGGAAGGAGCTCTCCTGCTCCATCAGTAACAAGAGCAATACCGGATTGGGTGACTGAGGGCCTGAATTAGCATCCTGGCTCTGCCACCCATCAGCTGGGGGACTGTGGGCAAGTTATATTTATAACTTACATTTATATATAAATTTATAATACATACATGTGTTATGCATAATTATATAACTCTCCAATTCTCATTTTTCACTGTAAAATACAAATATTGATAATAACCATCTCGTAAGAGGTTATCCTGAAAATTAAATAACTCCCAGCACCTAGATCAGCGATTCTTAACCTGTGGGTCGCGACTCCGGCGGAGGTCGAACGACTAAAACACAGGGGTCGCCTAAAGCCATCGGGAAATACATATTTTACTTCAAAATGTATTGTATAATAAACATGTATTTTCTGATGGCTTTAGGCGACCCCTGTGTTTTGGTCATTCGACCCCCGCCGGGGTCGCGACCCACAGGTTGAGAACCGCTGACCTAGATCCATGTCTGGCACATAATATAACTTTAATAACTATTCATTATTGAATAAATGATCCAATACATTTTGCCATAATCATTAGCAGAAAACGGAAACTGACATAACCTCTTCGGTCCCAAATGCTCTTCTGTAAACATGACATTTTTCTTAAAGATCTGATCAAATGTGGAATAGGCAAACTTCATCCTGCAGCTGTAATTGCAATCATTCTTGTTATTCCTCTCCTAGGCAGCGTTTGTGGAGACTTTCTGTGTGCCCAGCTCTGTGCTAAGGGCTTCACGTTCTTATCTCACATCACCTTCACAGTAACACTGAGAAGAAAGCAGAATTATTTTCCTCATTTTACAGATGGGGACACCAAAGCTGTTAAAGACTAAGTCACCTGTGCAAAGTCTCACAGTTCGTGGTGGAGCTCAGAATGAGAACGTAGTGTCTAAGCCTGGAGCCCGTGTTCATTAGAAAGAGCAAGAGCATGGAGCAAAGAAGTCTAGGTTTACGGACAAGTATAGCCCTTTATGAATATGAAAATATTGATATAAACTCAACTTCTCCCAGCCTACCTACTCATACCTGAGAAAAATAAATCTTACTTTACTGCATTATTGTGAGAACATATAAGTAACTGTAATTTACTTTCCTATGATCCCTGTGAGAGTAGAACCATATCTTACTAATAATTAAATTCTGAGTGCCTAACATGTAGTAATGGATCCTTCAAAAGTTCTGTTAAACTGAATTTAACAGGAATTTAATTTAATGGGAAATTTTGCTTTATAAACAGAATACTGTTGAACAGATTAATATCAATGTTTCTTTGTAACTATCAATTACCTTAAAATTTTCAATTATCATCATTATCAACAACTTGACCATGTATTATCCACGAGCCTCCATACTGTAAAATCTAAGTGACGCCCAAACTCGTCCAATGAACCCAGACTCCTTTACAATACAAGGGTGACTTGGAATATCACTACCCGTGAAATCCTGATCTAGGCCTCAGAATAGAAGACAAGTAGCTGGTCACCCTAATTACCAACAGATGATTTCAGAAATGAACATTTTTTCCAAGGAAGTAGTTAAAAAATCATTAGAAAAACATTCAAAATGTGGTCAACAGCAGGAACCCAGCGTGAGGCTTGAAGCAAACAGCGGAATCTTTAGAAGCCCATTCTGTGTTCCCAAGGTCAGGGGGGCAGACAGAAGGCATATTGCAGCACTTAGCCTCCACGGGAGCCAGAAGCGCTCCTTCAGCTATCCTGGCTTTGGCAGGAAAAAGGATTATAATAAAAAAACCAGGAAAGTGATATTGCCCAGAATATAAACATCACAACCATGAGCCTTATCAGACATGGCATCTCAGCTACTTCAAATAACCCATTTGCAAAACAAAATTGTCACATGTCTGTGATTCTGAATGAAATGGAACTATGGCTGGTTAACTATATCCCGAGGCAGGGTGTCCGGAGAAGTGCAGGTCGCCCACCTTGAGGCTGCAGTAAGTACGTCACTGGGCTTTAGTTTCTTTGAGCAGCAGATATTCTTAGGGATTGAGAAAATTTAGAAATCTAGAAATCTAGAGCAGGCAGTGCCTGACCATTCTGTTTATGGGAATAAATATGCCAAACAAGAAATGGGCTGAAAAAATATACCAGGAGTTCAAATCTTAACTCATGAGAAGTAATTGGTATATAGTTTTGCTTGTAAATCATCCAGTATTACTCAATTCTCTCACTTAAAGATACCTTTCACAACATGGCTCTGAACACAAAGTAGGGCACTCTGGGCAGGGGAGGCAGGGAGGGAACTTTTTCTGGGTCAGAAATTCCTTTGGATCTGAACCTGAAATGTTACTTTAAAAAAATGATAATACTTTTACTTTTAAATCTCTTATTTCATGGAAATAATTACGATATATATCAGAGAAGGTGTATGTGTGTACACACGCAGGTGTGTGTGTGTGTGTGTGTGAGTGTGTGTGTGTGTGTGTGTGTGTGTGTGTGTGTTAGCAGAAAGAATACCAGCCTCAGAATCAGGTCCCTGAAGTTCTGTTCCTGGCTCGAAGTCAGCCCCGTTCAGTTTCTTCATCCAAGATCACCATCGCACCATTCCAAATTGGGCATACATCATGTTCTGTGTACTGCCAAATAGGTTACTTCATTTACTCTATGCATTATTATCCCCACTTTGTAGACCAAAACACTAATCCATAAGAAGCCCACTGTTAGATGCAGGGAAAAGAGCAGAGGATGTGGGGTGAGAGGACAGGTCTGAGTCACTGCCCACCATACATGGCTATTTGGTCTCTAGTATAACTTTACATCAAGTGCATCCTGGCACACCCTAAAAAATATAGACTCTGCTTCCTTCTCTCCGCATGCGCAAGGACATGAAAACTCTCAAGTGTCAAGGCTAGAATTCAAATTCAGATCTGTTGGATTAAAAGTCAGTAAATAATCTTTCTTTTTGCTGAGGAGGAGGTGACAAGGTCAGCCCTGGGTAGGAAAGTGACTCAGAGTGTGCCAAGAAGCAAGATTGAAAAGAACTCAGAGGCAAGGAACCAGCCACAGACTGCAGCCTGCCCTGGGCAGTGCTGCCCGCCTCCAATGAGTCATGGCACAACAGCCTGCAAGGCGGCACTACTTAAAAAGCACATCATTTTTCACTTTTTTTTTTTTTTTTTGCTAATTATAAAGTCTATCCAGATGCTGAATATGGAGTAGCAGGACTTTGCAGAGACTTAGACTTAGGAGATTTCTCACTCGAAAATATACTCACAACATAAATTATATAGGTTATTTCACAAAGACTATACCTTTCCAGACAGTGAAACATTCTGTTTCTGCAAATAGAAAAATAAAGGCCATAATTGCTCTATACTTAGCGAGCCACTGTTAACACTTCAGTGCATTTACACCCAGTCTTTTTATGCATATATGTTGTCATTTGCAGAGATCATATATAAAAACAAAACAAGGATGGGCCCTGGCCGGTTGGCTCAGTGGTAGAGCATCGGCCTGGCATGCAGGAGTCCCGGGTTCAATTCTTGGCCAGGGCATACAGGAGAAGCGCCCATCTTCTTTTCCACCCCTCCCCCTCTCCTTCCTCTCTGTCTCTCTCTTCCTCTCCCACAGCCAAGGCTCCATTGGAGCAAAGTTGGCCCAGGCGCTGAGAATGGCTCTGTGGCCTCTGCCTCAGGCGCTGGTATGGCTCTGGTTGCAACAGAGCAACACCCCAGATGGGCAGAGCATCGCCCCCTGGGCATGCCGGGTGGATCCCGGTCGGGCACATGCAGGAGTCTGTTTGACTGCCTCCCCATTTCCAACTTCAGAAAAATACACACAAAAAAAGACTTCTGAGACTGTTGCCAAACTTGCCATGTCTTCTGACATTCTCCCTCTCTCAAATGGGATTTCCTTCCACATTAGATGCAGTGTGCATGACCTGACCAGTTAGTTAGATTCCAACTTGAATACCTGGAAAGACTCAGAAATCTGGAGTTGCCCTTGGTTACCGGAGGCTCAAGGTATCATCAACATGTAAGCACCTAACCAGTGTGAGTTGCACCAAAAGGCGCCTGATCCATCCTGCTAAAAAGAAAAAGGGCATTACCTCAGGTCTCTGACAGCACACTACCTAACAAAGGCACAGTGTGGACAATTCTTCAGGCCTTCCCCTAAAGCTGACTTTCATCTTGTATCTTAAGAACATGTACCTTTCTTTACTGAGTTAACTTTTCTTCCATTTCTGCACACAAAAATTTGTCATCAAGTGTTTTACAAAGTTTAAGATTAAGTGAAGATTAAATCTATTGAGAAAACACACGGAGCTTTATAATCAGTTTTTAGAGGAAAAAACTTAATAAGAATTACTAGTTATAAAAATAATTTTGTCCTGGCCAGGTGGCTCAGTGGATAAAGCATCTACCCAGCGTGCCAAAGGTCATGAGTTCGACCCCCCTTGTCAGGGTACAGACGAGAAGGAATCAATGAGTGCACAACTAAATGGAAAAACTAAGTGAAACAGTGAGTTGATACTTCTTTCTCTCAAATAAATGAAAAAAATGTTTTAAAATTTTTTAGTGTTTTTAATAACACCCCGCTTTATTATGATTAGACATCTGTTCTGGGCTCACCTATGAAGAAAGATGCAAACAAAATAACGGTAGAGAATCCCAGACAGTGACGCTGCAGTCTGCAGAACTGAGCACAGGATGGGTAAGGGAGAGTGAACAACATGAAAGGCGTTTTAATAGGTGTAGCTGTGGAGGCGGGAAACAGCATGCAGCCAAGAGAGGGAGGCTCGGTACAAAGGCAGCACCCTGCCGTAATGGGATACAGCTGAAGAAGGGAGAACTCGAGATGAGTATCAGAGAAGACTTCCTGGCGGTGAGAACCGCTGGATTAGAGAATGGCTCCCCAGGGAAGGGCGGGAAGCTCCCTCACTCAGGACACTGGAAACCGAGCAGAGCCAAACAGTACTGGCCACAGTGAAGGGAGAAACCCTGCACTAACAGAGGATGAACCGGATAACCTGCCCGGCCTTTTCTATCTGGAGTTACTTTGATTACAGTAATACAATCCTTCAGGGATGTAAGAAAGGTTGTAGGGGGCGGGCGCTTTAAATTTTAGAGTGAACTTAATTCTGATGGAAGGTGCTGGATTGACATCCTAAGAGATGAAACTCTCTATTCATCCATACAACATGGGCAGAGATACGTTTCCCCACTGGACTTTACCAAATGTATCCCTAGTCCAGGCACTCAAGAAGGAAAACCGTGTCCTTTCACCCCTTGCTTGACTCCTGGCTTCTCCTCATCCCTTCACAGCAACAGAGGGGTTATTAGTTTTCAACACTGGCCCTTAGACTGACTCCCCCACTCCCCCTGACCCTACAACCAAAATGCTGCATTTTGAAGGGACCACATAGAATTTTTTTAAGCATCCATCTTAGAAGCATTAGAATAAGCAAAGCACTTTCAAATGGTGGTGTGTGGAAGCAAACCTTGGTCCCTCTTACTCTCTTCTCTACCTGGACAGATAGATGGATAGATGGACAGATAGATTTGGACATAATTCTTGTATACCCTCTGCAGGTATATAGTATTTAATGAGAGTATTTAATGTAGCTTACTATTCCCTTCTCATTCTTCTTTATGTCCATCTCCTTCCACACTTTTCTTCCAAAGAATCATTTTTGTCCTTCCTCAAATTTGTTTGCAACATGCCAGAATAAGGGATCTCAGTTACAAAAAGTTTAAGTATAGACAGACCTTCACCCACCAGCTACTAAGCCAGTTAGCTTAGATCTCTTGAGATCTCTTTTGCATCTCTCCTGAGTTGCTGGTTTCTGATTTTTTTTACTTGCATTTTTGCAGAAGTAACCTCAAAGTACTGGCAAAGTTCTGCACATAAACCAAATAGCAACATTTATCTGAGACCCAGCTCTTTGATCTTCTCTGAAAAGTATGTGTGAATTTGGGTGTTTTGTTCTCTATATCTCTCCTTTGCCTGAGCCAGACATCACTGGCATGTCCAGGTGGTCACCCATCCCCCATTATGTGAAGCCTTGGTCTCACTATGTCTCTAGTACAGATATTTTATCTTCTTTCCTATAGGCTGTGAGAGCATGCTACCTTTTCGTTGTACATCAGGCCGTGTAGACCTAACCAGTCATGTCTCCCATCCATGGGGATGTAAACACCTCAGAGAGAAAAAACCTTCAATTCAAGGAATATGTGTGATCAAGCTTGCCCTGGGTCTTAGCACTGATCTCAGGGATATTGGGCATAAAAGAAAATTCCAGTATTGACAACAGCCCATTTTGTGATTATTAACAAAATTCCTTGCATGTACCTACAATGAACACATTCAATTACTAATTTTCTGTGGAACGTTCCTCTTACTGTTGAATGGACTTGGTGAAAACAAAGCTTCTGAGTGGCCCCAAAGGGTTCAGGTGCTGTCCAAGCTGATGCTTGCCAACAGAGGTTCGAACTTGTTTTTCCCCTCTAGGTTTAAATAATCAAGCATCTACTCAATGAGAGAGAGAGAGCTGAATTTGTCAGGAAGTGGTTGTTACCTTTGATTTCCTGCTCCTTTATTGCAAACAAAAGCCAGCTATATAGTTACCTCCAACTGGCGTATGGTGTACATTGCAGACCACAATGTAGGTGAGTAATGAATCCTGTAAGAATCTGAGTGACTTGACCCAAGACCTCGCTCACAGTGGGCAGACAACCTGGAGCCTATGAACACATTGTTTTCAAGTTGGTGAAAAGCAAGTTTAAAAACCTAAAATAACAGAAAAATAGTACACAGTGACTCTCCAATGGTAAGTAATTATTTTCATGGCTAATAAGAAGCAAGTGATTCAACACATACAATGCCCAAGGGTAAGGCATAGTCAAATATAAGAAATACGCCTCAGCGAATAATTACCTCCTTGTATCCGCTTACTGCCCAAGGTCTCCTTCTGCTTTAGCACTTGTGTATCTCCACACCTACACCAGCTAGCAAGAGACAGTTTCCTTGAAAAAGTACCTGACGTAAACTTGTAATGTAGTAGAGCTGTGATAACCTCTCCATGACCCCTGGAATAAATGTATCACTCTATCTGCAGACACTCAGCACATTGACTCCCTTGTACTGCTGACATTGCAGCCGATGAGTTATCGCTTGGTTAGTCCTTCAATCCTTAGACAGGAATGCAGTTTGCCAAGAGTGCCTCTCCTGAGCTATAGGACCAAAGCCTTCCCAGGGTATAGCATGGCTAGCACAGTCTGTGCTCTTAGGTCAGTGAGTTCCAGCACATGTCATAGGGGCCGCGGCCCTACATAGCTATGTCTAATGTACTGGCCATGGCATGGCAGAGGTAGTGTCTTGGGTCTTTTACACACTCTTTTACAGGCTCTTAGCCAAAAGGACCTGATGCCTTTCTTCATACTTGGTCATTGTCACGTGGTTTTTATTTTTAACTCCCTCATAAGAAGACCTTCTATTCAGCTGCATCTCCCACATAGTAAAGAAGCTATTATTCTGGAAAAATAAAGTAGGTCATAGGCTAATAAAGTGTTTGTGTGTTAACCCAGAGCCCCTTTGCACCCATATACTGATCCCATATCACTATAACCCTGTTCCGATATAACTTGGAATGCCAAGG
The DNA here is from genome assembly GCF_036850765.1 of Saccopteryx bilineata. Lineage (NCBI taxonomy): Eukaryota > Metazoa > Chordata > Mammalia > Chiroptera > Emballonuridae > Saccopteryx > Saccopteryx bilineata. The sequence goes on from NC_089501.1 coordinate 21,720,806, forward strand.
CCAATTCTGGTGCTTGAAGGAGCTCGCAAGCTTCTCTCAAAACTTTCTTGATTTGAACTCTAAGGGAATCTATGAAACCTTATTCACAAGATACCACCTGTCCCATGTTTTATTTTGAAATTTCTTCCCATAGGAGCCCAAGCATGACCAGAAAGAAGGTCATGGTTAAAATCTTTATAGCTGACTAAGCAACATTTCACTTTTCTTTCCCATTAGTGCTCCACTTAGCCATCTTCTCATTTCTACCCATAGTTTTTCTATTTTATTTCACAGAAATCACTTTAAAACTTGTATTGCTTTACAAAAATGGCTTTCAAACTTGTTTTCTATTCATTTAGACTAGAGCATACACCACACACACACAATCTTCTCTTCCTTTTAAAGCCACTTAGTGACTTAAAACAACCATTGTCTTTTGTTCAAAGTTCTGTAGGAAAAGCTTGGCTGAGTGTTTCATCTCTTATCCTCCTGGCATTATTGTAGGGTAGCTGGAAATTGATGATTCTTCACTCAAATATCTGGCATCTCATTGCTTGTTGGCCTCCCTACAGATGATACCTCCAGGGCCTCTCTAGGCAGCTTGGATTGTTCATGAATGATGGTCTTGAGCTGTACTTCTTACATGGTAACTTAAAGTTGCAAGAAAGAGCCTTCCAAAAGACCCAAATGGAAGCTGCAACTCTCCTTATGACCAAGTCTTGGAAATCCCTGAATATAATTTCTGTCACATTTTACTAATCAAAGAAGTCACAACAGCCAGTCCAACTTCAAGGGGATGGGAGAAGCAGAGTCTGTCTCCTGACAGGATAATGACATATAGATGGTGGCCATCTTGGATGTGAACTACTGCAGAGAGGATGCCACACTTCCTCCATTAATGTCACATTTTCCCACAAAGGTGTGAAAGCAGTGCTGTCCGTACCTCAATATTCTACAAAGTTTTCTTTTAAAAGAACTTTCTCTTTTTTTTCACATATAGCTATACCAATTCATAGATTTCAGATGTAAATCCATAAAAGGCTGGACTTGAAAATCTATATACAAGTGACAAACACTATGCTTTACTTAGAAACTCCTCCATGCTAACAATGTGTTATATCAGTGGTCCCCAACACCCAGGCCAGGAACTGGTACCGGTCCATGGGCCATTTGGTACCGGTCCACAGAAAAAGAATAAATAACTTACATTGTTTCCGTTTTATTTATATTTAAGTCTGAACGATGTTTTATTTTTCAAAAATGACCAGATTCCCTCTGTTACATCCGTCTAAGAGTCACTCTTGACGCTTGTCTTGGTCACATGGTACATTTATCTGTCCCACTCTAAAGGCCGGTCTGTGAAAATATTTTCTGACATTAAATTGGTCTGTGGCCCAAAAAAGGTTGGGGACCGCTGTGTTATATAACCAAGTTGTCTGTTGAACTTGTTCTTCTGTCAGAATGCCCCTTAGTTCCCTCAAACTTCTGGAAGTTCCATTTTGCCAACTCACCAAACATACTTAGCCGTTATAGACTCCACATGGTGATTAGAGCCTGGACTCAGGCTGAGACCCCTGCTACACAAGTTAGCCCAACACAGATTCTGGCACACAGGAGATGCCAACAAATATTACTACCCATTCCCTTCCCCTCTCTATGTACTAAGACTTATGTTAAATACTAAATTATGATTCTCACTTACAGGTAATAAAACTGAGGCTCAGAAAAGTTAAGAGGTCAACACAAGTTATAGAACTATTATATAATGAATTAAAACTTGAGCCCAGGCCTTGGTACACTTAGTCTAGAATTTTTTTAGCTCTACGGTAGTTCGTCAGAGTATGTTTATGCCTTGAATTTAAAGATATAAGAAAGAGAACAGATTCTTCAATGGCTTCTTTCAATGGAAAGGAATATAGCAGGAAGAGAAATAGTTTTCCAGGGTTGCTGGAGATGGTCAATAAAAGGTAATGTCCTATAAAATCACCACCCAGTCACTAGTATTACCAAGAGCCAAACTCCATATATTTTCCAGAAAAATTATTCCAGAAGATTTACTTTTGCAAATATATACAAAGGGTGCGCATCTTGTTTTCAAGGGAAAATATCAGCGACTCTAGTAGATAATTTTTAGCCTTGTGCTGCCCACTCCACCCCCCTTTAATCCCTCACATCCTGCTTGCAGTTAATGGAATGCAGAATTCCATTTAGCCCTGCTCTGCAGATCTCCCAGCAAGACGTCATTGCTGTGTATCAGTTACTAGGTGTGGGTTTCCTTTTGCACCAGCTTGTCTGCCTTCCCAGGGATGAAATGAAGATTTCCCCAAGGAGAGAACCCAACATCATTGCCTCTTGCCTGGTCAGCTTCCATGGAACGCCAGTGGCAGCCTTTGCTTCCACCAACAACAGGCTGCGTATCCATAACAAAGGCAGCAGGAGGCTGTGATCTGGCCGTCTTCAACCCTGTCATTTAGCCAAGACAGTTTCCAGAGCCTTGCCCCAGAGCCTTAAGCCTCTGGTCTTCAGTGGACCTACCACCTGGCGTACACTTGTGGGTCAGCAGACAAATGAGCCTAGGTTCTCCTCTCCTTGACTCACCATAGCCCTATGACTATGCTAAATAAAGTGACTTCCTTTACTGAAATAGCCAAAGGACCTCAGCCAACCGGGCAGGTGACCTTAGGCCACAACAGTATATATACCCTTGGTGGGCAAAAAATATAAATACCAGAATCATGACTTTTATTACACTATCCTGAAAAAAGAAATGAGCAAGTGCTTTAAATTCTGTGGTGACTTTATTTTGCATTATAAAGTATACTGTACTCATTAAAGCACACTCTACTCATTAAAAATATACATGTTAAAATTCTGGAGAGAAATGTGAGAACCCTGTCTTTGAATTAATTTACTCTTTCCTAGGAAAACATGCCTACTAGGATCTGGTATAATAAAACTAGCTCCAACTGTGCAGACAACAGATTTAAATTACTGTCACCAAAGCAGGGAAGGGCAAAAGGAGAAAAAACATACTAGACTGTACAACACTAGCTGCATTTAATCCATTTTATTAACTTTAAAATTTAAGAAAAATAACCAAATAAATATTATCTATAGTCATACAACCTTGACATGACCACGGTAAATGCCTTGGGATATGTAACCTTCTAGACCAGGGATAGTCAACCTTTTTATACCTACCACCCACCTTTGTATCTCTGTTAGTAGTAAAAATTTTTAACCGCCCATCGGTTCCACAGTAATGGTGATTTATAAAGTAGGGAAGTAACTTTACCTTATAAAATTTATAAAGCAGAGTTACAGCAAGTTAAAGCATATAATAATAATTACTTACCAAGTACTTTATGTCAGATTTTTGCTAAGTTTGGCAGAATAAATCTTAATAAAACAACTTAGTATAGTTAAATCTATCTTTTTATTTATACTTTGGTTGTTCCACTACCATGCACCATGAAAGCTGAAACGCCCACTAGTGGATGGTAGAGACCAGGTTGACTACCACTATTCTAGAGCTTGCTGTGTGTATGTGTCTTTGTGAATATGTAACCTTCCCACAAAATTGAGATTCTTACAGTTTATAATTTTTTACCTATAGCTACTAGAGCATGAACATCTTTCTATATTGATAAATATATATCTACACTTCAAAATATCAGCCCGCTTTAATTTCAAAAGGGGAAATGAGACTTTAAAATAAAAGCACTTATCAGTGAAGCTTGGCTTCGCTGATATTATGGGCCTCCTAATACGATGGCCTGATATTATGGGCCTCCTAATACAATGTAGTTGGAGGTACACACATCACCTATAAAGTATTCTTGCGCGCAGTGTTTAATGTGAGTCTAATTATAAAGAAACATATATATCCATAGTGTAGGGCATTCTGTAAGAAGGCTAGTCTGGACTTTTTAAAGGATTTTATTTTCATGGAAGGACAGGAAATGGTGTTCTAGATTAAGGAGAACTAAAAATTTATAGTAGTCAATGCCATGAATGAAACTTCATTGAAACTTGGATCACTGGCCCTGGCCAGTTGGCTCAGCGGTAGAGCGTCGGCCTGGCATGCGGGGGGATGCGGGTTCGATTCCCGGCAAGGGCACACAGGAGAAGCGCCCATTTGCTTCTCCACCCCCGCCTCCTTCCTCTCTGTCTCTCTCTTCCCCTCCCGCAGCCAAGGCTCCATTGGAGCAAAAGATGGCCTGGGCACTGGGGATGGCTCCTTGGCCTCTGCCCCAGGCGCTAGAGTGGCTCTGGTCTCGGCAGAGCGACGCCCCGGAGGGGCAGAGCATTGCCCCCTGGTGGGCAGAGCGCCGCCCCTGGTGGGCGTGCCAGTGTCTCTCCCCGTTTCCAGCTTCAGAAAAATACAAAAAAAAAAGAAACTTGGATCAAAAAATAAAAGGATGATAACATTTTAGGACAATTTAAGTATTTTAATGAATGATGTTACTGAACTAATGACAATTTTCTTAAGTGTGGTAATGGTGTTGTGAAAAGGAATACTCTTGCTCTTGGGAGAGGCATGCTGAAGGAAGTAGTAAGAGGTGAAATGTCACAATATTGGTAGCTTACTTTCAGAAAGGTTAGCAAATGGGAGGACTGTGCATGTTCATATAGAGAGAGGGAGAGAAAGAGAAAGAGGCTATGACAAGATGTTAGCGTATGTTCATCACATCATTCACATTCTCTGTGGGTTTGAAATATTTCAAAGTAATATATATATTTACATTTATATATATAAATATATATTTACATATAATAATTACTTATACACACATTTCCATCGCATCAGGTCTAATGACTAAATGTGATTCTATTATATGGATTTACAATAATCTATTTAACAAATTTCTGAATTTCAACATTTCACTTATTCTAACTTTTAACTAATATGAGAAAGTTTTAAAGACAATTCTTGTAGTTGTTTGCACATACTTGAAATTATTTACTTAGGATAAATAATTTTATCCTAACAGCAAGTGTTCAATTAAGTTTATGGACCTTTTTTAAGTTTTTGGTACTACTACCTAAAACACAATTATTTGATTGAGCCCTGAAATTTTTTCATGCCCCCAAAACACAGGATCTAATAATTCTATTTACAATGCTTAAATTTGTCAAATGATAATATTTCTAATATTGGTATTCTCTGTCCTGAGTTATTTCATAAAATCAGTGTTCTTAGTTCTTGACAACACTCAGTAATTTTTTCTGTGCATAATTGTGGACATTTCAATTTCAACCAAAAACCATCTTAGTCGTAACCTCAGGTCAACCTATAGAACTTAGAAATTGCCAATTACTTTGCTTGTGCTGTCCATCTGTCCTAATAATGTCTATCTTAATTTTTGACAGCAATACATGTTTAGCCATTATCCCCCAAAATGTGGCACTACCCTAGCCCAATCAAAGGCTAGACTGCTCAGTGTGCTTAGGTGTGGGCACTGTGTGAGACAACCTCTCTGGAGCAGATGGAGCCTGACTTCTCCATAGAGACATCACAGTCTTGACCACTGTCTCCAAAAATTCATCTTCTAACACTCACTATGTGACATACTAAACATATCGCTAAAATAACACTTATTAAGCAGCCCAAACCAAACCTTAGCCAGTCTCAGAGCTGTTCCAAACAGGTTTAGTCCATTGAAAAAGCCATGCTTACTGTTATAACACATTCAAATGCAGCTAATTAATTCACTTGTTTCTTTCTCTTTCTCCCTCTCTCTTTTTCTGTCACACATACACACACACACACACACTTTCTCCACACTTGAGCATGTGGAGAATATTTTCCAGGACCTCACTTTGGCTTAATGACCAAAAAGGAAAGGAAAGTTAAGAAAAATAGACATAATCCTTTTATGTAGTATATTTTGCACCACTGGAAGTGAAAGGGTTCTGCCCAAGAATCCAAACAAATACTGTTTTAGCTGGATTTCTTTCAAATAATAATAATCAAGAAAGCTTCAAATAACTAGAATAAAGTTACCATTTATGGAAGTGTTGAGATAATCTCATTCCTGCTTCAACTTCTTACCAGTTGCAGGATCAATATTTTTCAGTTACTGGTTCTAATATGATACTCAGCCCCGATCAGGTTGACTAATAACAGAGTTCATCCAAAGAAAACAGATAATGAGTTCTATTGAAACTCTTAATCCCTTTCCAGAGCAATTATTTTTCTTAGGAGCTCATGGGAGATCAGAGTTCCAGTCCCTCTTTGCGGTGGTTTTGGCTGCTCCTCTCACACTGAAAATACACTGGCCCAGCTTCCTCCATTGACTCATATGGGACAACACATTACTTCCTAGATACAGAGCCACATTGGAATTTTCCTTAGGGTAAAGCCACATACAAGGAGCACACTGGAGTTGGGGATCCCAGAAAGGTATGTGGGAGGCCTGGATCACCTGCAGAGTTCTGTGACCTTGGGGAAAATTCCTACCCTCTCAAAACCATGGATTCTACATTTATACTCTGGCTACAATAACACTGGGGAACAATTTTTTTTTTTCACTTTCTGTTGCATGAGGTTTTAGAACTTTTTCTATATATTTCAGCATCGCTGATTCCAAATCAGAAATCTATTTTTTTGGTGAATGCTCTAGTTTTTATGAAATTTTAATTTCTTTTTGTTACAGTTAATAGCATGCATTGGTTTTTAAATTGGAGTTAGAGGGCAACAACAATTGGATGGAACATAACCACAAGGCAATTAATATCTTACAAACATCACTTTTACATAGTTTTAGTTATTTTTAAATATAAAAAATTATTATCTGATAAAAACACCTTCTCATTTTGTTTTAAGATTGAATCATGGCTTCTTCAAGTAGGCGTAAATGTAAGAATAGTCCTGACACCTTCTGTTACATATGTGGCTGTTACACACATCAACGTCAAAGGCGCAATATTTCATCATTTGTGACACATATTGCCTATTTTCAAGTTCCCCTTGGTGATCAAGACAAGAATTGGGCTCCTCATAATGTGTGTCATAATTGTGAGGAAATGCTTCGTGACTGGACAAAAGGAAAACGCAAAGGAATGCCTTTTGGTATTCCCATGGTTTGGCGTGAACCTAAGGACCACAGCAGTGACTGTTATTTCTGTCTGACCATACAAAGGGCATGGGCAAGAAAAAACAGCATATGATTGCATATCCTAATATTCCTTCAGCAATATGACCTATCCCACACTCTGAGACACTCCTGGTTCCAGTTTTCAATGGTTTTATTTCTTCTAAGGATGAAGAAAGTTAACATGGTGATCAAGTGTATTTTGATAAGATGCATGAGGAAATGGTTGTAGAATCTGAAGGGTCTTCTGATGCCAAGCAGTCATTATTAACCCCTCAGGAGTTTAGCCAATTCAAATTGAATGACTTAGTAAGGGATTTGGGTCTATCAAAGGAATCAGCTGAATTATTAGCCTCCAGGCTTCAAAAAAAGAATATACTTCACTGGTCAGCTAAAGTATCTCATTTCATGAAGCGTGAACAAATTTTTGTGGACTTTCTTTCCAAAGACAAACACTTTGTTTACTGTCATGATATCAATAGTCTTCTCAGCCAGCTAGGTGTTACCACTTACAGTCCAACAGAATGGCGGCTATTTCTTGACAGCTCTAAACAGAGTCTGAAATCTGTTCTACACAACAGTAATATTTATGCAGCAGTTCCAATTGGTTATTCAACTCATCTTCAAGAAGATTATGACATAAAAGTTGTCCTTGACTTTCTGAAGCATGAGGAGCATAACTAGATCATTTGTGTAGATTTTAAAATGGTAAATTTCCTGCTAGGACAACAGAGAGGTTTCACGAAGTATCCTTGCTTTCTGTGTTTGTGGGACAGCCAAGCTCGGGAGAAACACTGGACACAGAAGGAGTGGCTGAAATGTGAAACTCTGGAAGTAGGGATGCAAAATATTGTGAATGAACCTGTAGTTAATCGAGACAGGATCATTTTTCCCCCACTTCACATCAAACTTGGCTTAATGAAGCAGTTTGTTCAGGCTTTGAATACAGAAAGTGAATGCTTTCAACATATTATTTTTGCTTTCCCTGCCTTGTCTTTTGAGAAGATAAAAGCAGGTGTATTTGATGAATCTCAAATTTGAATCCTCATACGTGACAAAAAATTTGCCAGGAAGATGAATAAGGAGGAGAAAGCAGCATGGCAGTCTTTTGTGGCAGTTACAAAGAACTTCCCTGGCAACTAAAAAGCAGAAAACTATAAACTTCTGGTTCAAAGGATGCTGTTGGCTTTCCGTGACATTGGATATAACATGAGTGTTAAGATTCACTTCCTGAACAGTCACCTTGATAAGTTTCCTGAAAATCTTGGAGCTGATAGTAATGAGCAGACTACTGCTGGAGCATCAAACGAGATTGCCCTCAACAAGTACACAAGCGCAAGAGCTACTATAAAACCAGGAGCCACCGCCACCATCACTGCCTCCTGGCTCATGCAGGTTCACATTAGATTCAGATAGACAGTAATGAAACAATGGAGCCAAGAACTGGTGTACCATTAGCTTTAATCCTAGTTTGCACCTGGCAGGCAAGAAATACACACAGAGGGGAAAACACTTCTCTTTCCATTCAGGGCTCCCAAAGCCACTGACTTATCTGAGTTTCCTAGAATCAAAGGTTTCTAACCTCACCAGTCTCATTCACTCTGTTCCCCATCTCCTTTTCTCTGCACAAACTCTGCACAAATTGGCTTCTCCTTTAGCATTCTGCAATCTTGGCTGCTTCTCCTCTCCTCCACGTGGCCTTTCTCTGCTCTCTCCTCTAATGCTAATCTCAGGAACCGAGAGAGAGCAAGCTCCTGGTCTGCCCCCCTTTATAGTGTAGAAACCAAAAACCTTTAATTCAATATACCAGGGGTTGGAAACCTATGGCTTGTGAGCCAGATATGGCTCTTTTGATGGCTGCCTCTGGCTCACAGACAAATCTTTAATAAAAATAATAATAACGTTAAAAATATAAAACATTCTCATGTATTACAATCCATTTATTTCTTACCACTCATGTTCATGGTTGCAGGTGGCTAGAGCCAATCACAGCTGTTCTCTGAGATAACACCAAATTTTTATTGGATAATGCATAATGTACATGGGTCATTGTGAAGTCAAGGAGTAAACTTCCCTCCTTTTAATCAAGTAGTCAGCTACCTAATTGCAGAAATCCTTTTGACGAAGAAGATGGCTAAAAGAAAAAAAGATGAGGAGTATTGTAGTTTTCAGCAGGAATGGACAGAGGAATTCACCTTTGTGGAGAGAGCAGGTTCTGCAGTGTGTCTGATATGCAATGATAAAATTGCATCGATGAAACGGTCAAATATAAAGCGGCACTTCGACAACGACATACTACATTTGCACCAAAATATCCAGTGGGGGACAGCAGGAAGAAAGCATGTCATGAGCTACTGTGCAGAGTGCAAGCTAGTCAGCAGCAACTCCATGTTTGGACCCAACAAGGTGACTGGAATTCGGCTAGCTTTGCTGGTGCTTTAGCAATTGTAAGAAACAGAAAGCCATTCACAGATGGGGAGTATGCCAAAACATTCATGCTTGATGTTGCCAGTGAAGTTTTTGACGACTTTTCAGATAAAGACAAGATAATCAAATGAATAAAAGACATGCCTCTGTCGGCAAAAACTATTCATGATAGTACCATCATGATGGCAAATCAAACTGAGGGAACACAAGTGAAGGACATAAATGCAGCACCATTCTTTTCTCTCACTTTGGATGAGTCAACAGACGTAAGCCATTAATCCCAGTTCAGCATGATTGTAAGGTATGCTGTCAGTGACACACTATGTGAGGAAAGTCTTGATGTTTTGCCTATGAAAGAGATAACAAGAGGGGAGGATTTATTCAAGTCTTTCCTGAGTTCGCTAAAGAAAAAATTCTACCGATGGGTAAACTTATTTCGGTGTGTACTGATGGTGCTTCATACATGGTGAGGAAAAAGAGAGGATTTGTAGCACTTCTTTGTGAACATGAAAAGAGACCCATCCTAAGTTTTCACTGCATCCTACATCAGGAGGCACTTTGTGCTCAGATGTGTGGCAAGCAGCTTGGTGAGGTGATATCACTGGTCATTTGGGTGGTCAACTTTATTGTTGCCCGACCTTTAAATGATCGCCAGTTTAAAACACTGCTGGATGAAGTTGGGAATAATTATCCTGGTCTGCTTCTGCATAGCAATGTGTGTTGGTTGTCAAGAGGGAAGGTGCTCAACCATTTTGTGGCTTGTTTGAGTGAAATCCGGACTTTTTTTCTTTCTTTTTTTCTTTTTTTGTATTTTTCTGAAGTTGGAAACAGGGAGGCAGTCAGACAGACTCCCGCATGCACCCACCCGGGATCCACCCGGCATGCCCACCAGGGGGTGATGCTCTGCCCATCTGGGGCATTGCTCTGTTGCAAGAAGAGCCATTCTAGAGCCTGAGGCAGAGGCCATGGAGCCATCCTCAGCACCCGGGCCAACTTTGCTCCAATGGAGCCTTGGCTGCGAGAGGGGAAGAGAGAGACAGAGAGGAAGGAGAGGAGGAGGGGTGGAGAAGCAGATGGGCGCTTCTCCTGTGTGCCCTGTTCGTGAATCGAACCTGGGATTGCTGCACACCAGGCCAACTGGTGAGCCAACCGGCCAGTGAGCCAATCGGCCAGGGCCTGGACTTTTCTTGAAATGAAAAACGTCGAGCATCCTGAGTTAGTTAACACTGAATGGCTCCTGAAGTTCTACTACCTCGTGGACATGACTAAACATCTGAACCAGCTCAATGTGAAAATGCAAGGCATGGGAAATACAGTCTTATCCCTTCAACAAGCAGTGTTTGCATTTGAAAACAAGCTGGAACTCTTCATCACCGACATTAAAACAGGTCGTTTACTACACTTTGAAAAACTGGGAGAATTTAAAGATGTATGCACAGCAAGTGACCCTGCTCAACATCTTGATCTTCACCAGCTAGCGGGCTTCACATCTAATCTCCTCAAGTCATTCAAAGTGTGCTTTAGAGAATTTCATGAGCTCACATGTCTTTTTAAGTTCATCACCCATCCACATGAGTGTGCAGTGGACAGGGGCGACCTGAGTTACATCCCCGGTGTCTCCATCAGAGATTTTGAGCTACAAGCTGCTGACCTGAAGGCCTCAGACATGTGGGTGAATAAGTTCAAGTCACTGAATGAAGATTTGGAAAGACTTGCATGACAGCAAGCAGAGTTGGCGAGCAAACACAAGTGGGGAGAAATGAAAAAACTTCAACCCACAGAGCAGCTGATTATCAAAACTTGGAATGTGCTTCCCGTTATATACCACACACTGCAGTGTGTGAGTATTGCTGTACTGATGATGTTTGGCTCTACATATGCATGTGAGCAGTCTTTCTCACATCTAAAGAACGTTAAGACCAACCTACGATCACATTTAACAGATGGAAGTCTCAATGCCAGCTTGAAGTTTAACCTCACCATGTATCAACCAGACTACAAAGCCATCAGCAAAACCATGCAGCACCAGAAGTTGCATTAATGGTAAGAAGTACTCTATTCATCATTGGTTAGCAACAGCATAACAACGTTATTAAAAAGAATTCAGAGATTTATTGTACTTTAAAAGTGTTGGTCTTACATAAAATGCACACATTTACTTGTATTTAGTGTTAAACATATTGTATGGCTCTCACAAAATTACATTTTTAAATATGTGGCGTTTATGGCTCTTTCAGCCAAAAAGGTTTCCGACCCTTGCAATATACAAATAAGGAAGTCTCTGATACAAAGTCACTTATCTGAGGCATAATTGGATTCCTCATGAGAGTGCACCACCCCACATAATTCAATCAGTCAAGGGTGTGGGGAAGAGTTTAGTCTTAAAACTAAGCCCTAGGGCCTGACCAGGTGGTGGTGCAGTGGATAGAGCATCGGACTGGGATGCAGAGGACCCAGGTTCGAGACCCTGAGGTTGCCAGCTTGAGTGTGGGCTCATCTGGTTTGAGCAAGAGCCCACCAGCTTGAACCCAAGGTCACTGGCTCTAGCAAGGGGTTACTCAGTCTGCTGAAGGCCCACGGTCAAGGCACATATGAGAAAGCAATCAATGAACAACTAAGGTGTTGCAACGAAAACTAATGATTGATGCTTCTCATCTCTCTCCGTTCCTGTCTGTCTGTCCCTGTCTATCCCTCTCTCTGACTCATTCTCTGTCTCTGTAAAAAATAAATAAATAAAATTGAAAAAAAAAAAAAAAAAACTAAGCCCTAGGCCAGGGGTCAGGAACCTATGGCTGTCGAGCCAGATATGGCTCTTTTGATGGCTGCATCTGGCTTGCAGACAAATCTTTAATAAAAAAAATAAATAATGTTAAAAATATAAAACATTCTCATGTATTACAATCCATTCATTTCCTACTGCTGATGTTCATGGTTGCGGGTGGCTAGAGCCAATCACAGCTGTCCTCCGGGACAACACCAAATTTTTATTGGGTTGTAAAGCCAGTAGCCACAGCCACTATCACAGCAGCCCAGCCCATGCAGGTTCTCATTGGATTCAGACAGTCAGTAAAGAAACAATGGAGCCAAAAATTGGTGGGCCATCATCTTTAATCCTAGCTTACACCTGGGGGGCAAGTAAAAATACACACTGGGCTCCAAAACCCACTCACATTCAGTGATCACAAAGCTACTGACTTATCCGAGTTTCCTAGAATCAAAGGTATTCTAGCTCACCAGACTTATTCGCCTCTGTTCCTCATCTCCTTCCTTCACTCTGCACAAACTGGCTTCTCACTCAGAACTCCGCCATCTTGGCTGCTTCTTCTGGCCTCCTCCACGTGGCCTTTCTCTGCTCTCCTCTCTGCTCTCTCCTCTGTCAATCTCAGGAACCAAGAGAGCAAGCTCCCGTTCTGCCCCCATTATATAGTGTAGAAATCAAGACCTTTAATCCAATATACAAAATAGGGGAAGTCTCTAATACAAAGTCACTTATCTGGGGCATGATGGGATTGCACCACCCCATATCAAAAAGGGTGGGAAAGGCTTAATTCCAAAACCAAGCCCCAGGCTACAAGGATCCTGCCTGCCCACAGCCCGCTCTCAACACACATTAATATCACCTGGGCAACAGCTTCTATGTGGGCAGCACCATCTTTAACAAAGTGAGCATAATATATTTTATCTGCCCAACAACCACATATTTTAAAATGTAATTCCATGAGAGCCATACAAGGACCAGTGTACGTTACGCATTACCCACGTTGGGCAGATAAAATATATTATGCTCACTGTAAAGCCAGTATCTAAGGCCAGGGCCACTATCACAGCAGCCTTCAGGCCTATGCAGGTTCACATTGGATTCGGACAGTCGGTAAAGAAACAGCGGAGCCAAAAACTGATGGGCCATAGTCCTTAATTCTAGCTTGCACCCGACGGGCAAGTAAAAAATACACACTGGGCTCCAAAACCCAGTCACATTCAGTGCTAACAAAGTTACTGACTTATCTGAGTTTCCTAGAATCAAAGGTTTCTAGCTCACCAGACTTATTCACCTATGTTCCCCATCTCCTTCCTTATCCCATATACAAACTCTACACAAACTGGCATCTCACTCAGCACTCCACCATCTTGGCTGCTTCTTCTGGCCTCCTCCACGTGGCCTTTCTCTGCTCACCTCTCTGCTCTCTCCTCTGCTGATAATCTCAGGAACCAAGAGCGCAAACTTTCGTTCCGCCCCCATTTTATATTGTAGCTTCACAACCTCTAATCCAATATACAAAATAGGGAAGTCTCTAATACAAAGTCACTTTCTGAGGCATGATTGGATTGTACCGCCCCACATCAAAATGGGTGGGAAAGGCTTAATCCCAAAACAAAGCACCAGGCTACTAGGATTCTACCTGCCCACAGAGACACACATTAATATCACCTGGGCGACGGCCTCCTCGTGGGCAGCGCCATCTTTAACAAAGTGAGCATAATATATTTTATCTGCCCAGCACTCACTTTGTTAAAGATGGCGCTACCCACGTGGAGGCCATCACCCAGGTGATATTAATGTGTGTTGAGGGTGGGCTGTGGGCAGGCAGGATCCTTGTAGCCTGGGGCTTGGCTTTGGGATTAAGCCTTTCCCACCCTTTTTAATGTGGGGTAGTACAATCCCATCATGTCTCTGATAAGTGATTTTGTATTAGAGACTTCTCTATTTTGTATATTGGATTAAAGGTTTTGATTTCTACACTATAAAATGGGGGCAGAATGGGAGCTTGCTCTCTTGGTTCCTGAGATTAACCTTAGAGGAGAGAGCAGAGAGGAGAGCAGAAAAAGGCCACATGGAGGAGGCCAGAAGAAGCCAAGATGGCGGAACGTTGAGTGAGAAGCCAGTTTGTGCAGTGTTTGTGCAGGGAGAAGGAAGGAGATGAGGAACAGAGGTGAATAAGTCTGGTGAGCTAGAAACCTTTGATTCTAGGAAACTCAGATAAGTCAGTAACTTTGTGAGCACTGAATGTGAGTGGGTTTTTTGAGCCCTGTGTGTGTTTTTACTTGCCTGCTGGGTGCAAGCTAGGATTAAAGATGATGGCCCATCAGTTTTTGGCTCTGTAAAGCCAGCAGGCAAGGCCAGGGCCACCATCAGAGCAGCCCAGCCCTTGAAGGTTCGCACTGGATTCGGACACTCGGTAAAGTGACAACGGAGCCAAAAACTGGTGGGCCATAGTCTTTAATTCTAGCTTGCACCCGGCGGGCAAGTAAAAATACACACTGGGCTCCAAAACCCACTCACATTCAGTGCTCACAAAGCTACTGACTTATCCGAGTTTCCTAGAATCAAATGTTTCTAGCTCACCAGCCTTATTCTCCTCAGTTCCCCATCTCCTTCCTTCTCCCAGATACAAACTCTGCACCAACTCTCTTCTCACTCAGCACTCCGCCATCTTGGCTGCTTCTCCTGGCCACATGGCCTCTTTCTGCTCTCTTCTCTGCTCTCTCCTCTAATGATAATCTCAGGAACCAAGAGAGCAAGCTCTCATTCTGCCCCCATTTTATAGTGTAGATCCCAAACCTTTAATCCAATATACAAAATAGGGAAGTCTCTAATACAAAGACACTTCTCTGAGGCATGATTGGATTGTACTGCCCCACATCAAAATGGGTGGGAAAGGCTTAATCCCAAAACCAAGCACCAGGCTACAAGAATTCTACCTGCCCACAGAGACACACATTAATATCACCTGGGCGACAGCCTCCTCGTGGGCAGCGCCATCTTTAACAAAGTGAGCATAATATATTTTATTTGCCCAACAGGCTCTGTTGTTTCTTTACCGACTGTCCAAATCCAATGCAAACCTGCATGGGCCAGGCTGCTGTGATGGTGGCCTTGTATACTGGCTTTACAGATGAAAACCTAAAATTTTGAATTGCAAAAAACCTATAGCTTAGAGAGAAAAACTAATGTCAGATTTGAGATCAGCACACTGGAATTAGGTAAGAACAAGTGTTTTTGTGGATGCAACAAAAATTTTGTTCCCCAATGTAATTCAAACTCACAAAGCTCCTGGGTAGAGTAGGTGGAAAACTTTAAACTACAGAAGTTCTATATTTATTATTTTGATGCATATTAATAAAAGGGAGAATATTTTGCTACATTGAAATGGTTTCCTGGCCAGTTTTTAAGAAAAGGTCAACTAAAATGAAACCTAAAAAGAGGCATTCTTGAGGTTACCGTTAAGTTATAAATTTTTAAAAAAGAAAATTTTAATGCCAAAGAAAATGGAAAATTTTATCAATAAAAATAAGTTTTAGTAAAGTATGTGCTATTATATGTATGTACAAAACCAAATGATATGCACATCAGATCATTTTAAAGGACCTCAGAGGGACATTTATTTTACTTATTAGGTCATTGTTCAGTGGAAGTACACATACATTCTGTACCCTTCTGCCAGGGGTGATGTATTATCTGGCTGTGACCATGGGTCTGGAGCCAGGCCATAGCACTAACAGTCCCCAACTATACCACTTAACAGCCATGTGACTTTGGGCACTTGCTTTACCTCTCTGAGCCTATCTCTTTATCTGCACAATGAGATAAGAGTCTTTTCTTTGCACATCTTGTGACTGATTTTTATTAAGAATTGACATTCTCACCCCAATTTTGGATAATTCTCAAAAGACTACTCCAGCGCCAGAACTCTCAGTAGTAGTAGCCAAGGCTTTTATTGAAAAGGCATTATAACTCAGTGTCTTCTCTCTCCAAATCCTGCTTTCCTTACCACTCAAAGATGTTGTCAATAGCGCTTCCCGCCCTGGCTGGTTGGCTCAGCGGTAGAGCGTCGGCCTGGCGTGCGGGGGACCCGGGTTCGATTCCTGGCCAAGGCACATAGGAGAAGCGCCCATTTGCTTCTCCACACCCCACACCCCCCTCCTTCCTCTTTGTCTCTCTCTTCCCCTCCCGCAGCCAAGGCTCCATTGGAGCAAAGATGGCCCAGGCGCTGGGGATGGCTCCTTGGCCTCTGCCCCAGGTGCTAGAGTGGCTCTGGTCACGGCAGAGCAACCCCCCAGAGGGGCAGAGCATCGCCCCCTGGTGGGCAGAGCGTCACCCCTGGTGGGCGTGCTGGGTGGATCCCGGTCAGGCGCATGCGGGAGTCTGTCTGACTGTCTCTCCCCGTTTCCAGCTTCAGAAAAATACCAAAAAAAAAAAAAAAAAAGAGCGCTTCCCGACACACCTGCTATACACAAATCTCAAAGTTTCAGAGTCTGTATCTGAGGAACGTCAAGTAGGGAAGGAAATATTCTGAGTCACAGAGGTTTGTAATGCTAATTATATACCTTCTAGAGGTCATCAAAACCAAGATACACAAGAAAACCTTGGTGATCCGGTTTCTAGCTCCTCTGCACCTTCTTATGGAATCTTAACTAAAACAACTTAAGAAGATATGACAACTTCTGCTATCAACTGTTGCTCCTCACTCCCAGAAGCAATTTCAGTGATTACTCTTTTCTCTGGATTTGCATCCCTTTCCAATATCACTGTTTCCTGCTTTATCTTCCAAATATGCAAACCATGCATGTGATGAGATCTTGGATCAACTGGAAGCATGGATTACACGCCTAGTTCTTTTTTTTTTTTTTTTTTCTTGGCAGATACAGAGAATCAGAGAGAGGGAAAGATAGGGACACACAGACAAGAAGGGAGAGAGATGAGAAGGAAAATATTCTTAGAAACCAACATGGGTAAATTTGGGGAGTTCTAACAACATTTCACAACTATTTAAAATGGAAATAATAATTAATTTACAGTAAATTTTTGTTTCCTCATCTGTGTTTAAAGTATTTCTCTGAGGACAGACCTATAGGAAAAAACAGGTTTGGAAAGTTTAAAATAGATCATGGAGGAAATTGTAAACCTTTTTTAAATATTATCTGTAGCTAAACTTTAGCATTGCTAATTTTGCATCTAGGATATAAGCTACCACCGTGGTGTCTAAGTGAGGCAATGTGGTACATCAGAAAGAGCAACAAAACAGGAAGCAGGGGCCTGGAAACATGACAAGGGATTCTGCCATGAACAAGTTACTGATAGATAAAATGGCTACTTAGTCATCATCTTAAGAACTATGCAGGCCTGAAGGAGGAAGACTTGCTTACTCCATAATTCAGCTTGGACCTCCCTTGCAGCTGGATGCTGATAAGTGACAATTGAATCAAGGTGCAAACTACTTTGAGGAACTGTGGTGCCACACCCAACCACAAATTGAAGAAGCTATCTTGCAGCCACCTTTGCCCAAGGCTTGTTGACGAATCCATATAACCCCTGCCCCATCCCTCCCTTGGGGCTGACACCCTTTGCTATTCTCAGCCTGCCTGCACCCAGGTGCTTTCAAAATAAATTTTCCTTTTGGAACACAGTAGCCTCGTGTTAGGCAGATAAAATGTATTTACTCACTTTGTAAAAGATAACGTTGCCCACCCGGAGGCGTTGCCCAGGTGATATTAATGTGTGTTGGGGGCAGGCAGGATAGTTGTAGCCTGGGGCTTGGTTTTGGGATTAAGCCTTTCCCACCCTTTTTGATGTAGGGCGGTACAATCCAATCATGCCTCAGAGAAGTGACTTTGTATTAGAGACTTCCCTACTTTGTATATTGGATTAGAGGTTGTGAAGCTACAGTATAAAGTGGGGGCAAAACGGGAGTTTGGGTTCTTGGTTCCTGGGATCATTAGAGGAGAGAGCAGAGCAGAGAGCAGAGAAAGGCCACGTGGAGGAGGCCAGGAGAAGCAGCCAAGATGGCGGAGTGCTGAGTGAGATGCCAGTTTGTGTAGAGTTTGTATCTGGGATAAGGAAGGAGATGGGGAACTGAGGAGAATAAGGCTGGTGAGCTAGAAACCTTTGATTCTAGGAAACTCGGATAAGTCAGTGGCTTTGTGAGCACTGAATGATTGGGTTTTGGAGCCCAGTGTATGTTTTTACTTGCCCGCTGGGTGCAAGCTAGGATTAAAGACTATGGCCCACCAGTTTGTGGCTCCGTTGTTTCTTTACGGACTGTCTGAATCCAATGCGAACTTGCATGGGCCGGGCTGCTTTGATGGTGGCCCTGGCCATGGCTTCTGGCTTTACACCTCATTTTCTTGGTTTCTGCCTTTCAGTTATGAAAGTTGGTTAAGTTACTTAACTACTCTGGGCCTTATTTTCTCATGATGACCAAAGTCTCCTCTTGCTCCAACATTCTGCAATTCCCTATACATTTGACAAATCTGAGAGTTTATTGAATGAAATTTGCTTTGTAAAGGTAATTACACTGCCCTCATTTAATATGGTGCCAATGTCAAATAGTACATGCTTATGTAACACTTCATTTTTTATATCACCTCCTTTAATATAGCTCTGTTCAGATATACAGGTCAAGAATCACCAAGCTCATTTTTGAATGAGTAAACTGAGCCACAGAACAAGTAAGTGATTCATCCAGCACCAGTCACAGAATTAATTCAAGAACTCTGGTGTTGGGCAGATAAAATGTATTATGCTCACTTTGTTAAAGAGGCCATTGCCCAGGTGATATTAATGTGTGTTGAGAATCCTTGTAGCCTGGGGCTTGGTTTTGGGATTAAGCCTTTCCCACCCATTTTGATGTGGGGCGGTACAATCCAACCATGCCTCAGAAGTGTCTTTGTATTAGAGACCTCCCTATTATGTATATTGGATTAAAGGTTTGGAATTCTACACTATAAAATGGGGGCAAAACGAGAGCTTGGCTCTTGGTTCCTGAGGTTAGCATGAGAGAGCAGAGAGAGTAGAGCCAGCAGCGGAAGGAGGCCACATGGAGGAGGCCAGGAAAAGCAGCCAGATGGCGGAGTGCTGAGTGAGATGCCAGTTTGTACAGAGTTTGTATCTGGGATAAGGAAGGAGATGGGGAACAGAGGTGAGTAAGTCTGGTGAGCTAGAAACCTTTGATTCTAGGAAACTCGGATAAGTCAGTGGCTTTGTGAGCACTGAATGTGACTGGGTTTTGGAGCCCAGTGTGTATTTTTACTTGCCCGCCGGGCTGCTCTGATGGTGGCCGTGGCTTCTGGCTTTACATTTGGCATAGTCGGCAGGATTCAATACAGATCGGCAAGGAGCCTTTGAGTGGGGGAGTAGAGGACTGGCTAGTGTTAGGGTTCCCCATGGCTGTCCTCTTGGGGATTGTAGGCTGGCTGACATTTACAGCCATGTGTGAGAAAACCGAGAGCTCTGTGGGAGAGGCTGCCTGGGACCTGCAAACTGAGCAGCGGAAGGAGCTGGAGCAAATGCAGGAGAAACCGATGCTGACCCTGGAGCTGGAGGAAATGCTGGAGGAGGAGGCCAACCAGGTGTTCGAGATTCGCCTGGAAATGGAGCAAATGCTGGAGGAGGATTCAGAGGTTCGTGAGTTGCAGCTTGCCCTGGATGTTGCGGAGAGCCAGCAGTGGCAGGAGGCCGGGGCTGAGGCTGAGGCTGAAGTTGAGGCTGAGCTGAGGCCGGGTCTGGAGTTGCAAGGTCTGCGGAGCAGAAGGTGGCGGCAGCCCAGGGCTTGAGCCTGGCAGCGGGAGCTGGTGTTTTCAGTTCCTCTTTGGAGGATGAGAATCGGGCTGAAGTTGCAATCCACAGTCTCCATAAAATGAGAGCGCAGCTGGAAGGAGCACCTACTACGGCCCTGGTAGGTCTGCGATTTTAGGACATAGGGCTGGACATGCTATCTGGAGCAGAGATGGAAATGCTGACTGCCGTTGCCATGTGCCCCTCTTTGGGACAGTGTAAGACCTGCAAGGACGGCAGGAATGAGGGGGGTGGCTGACGCCCCATGTGCGTGGACTGATTTCCTGGACTACGACCGGAGTGGGCATTGGCTCCTTTGTTGGATGGACTTACGGATTATGGATTTTGGACAATGTGAAATACCCTGATGGGGTTGGGGGTGGCTTTGCTGGAAGCACTCCCCTGCCCCGGGAAGCTTTTCCCATGGCTAGAAAGAAGGCCGAGGACATTTTGCACTTTTGGCAAAGTGCTCAGAGACTGGTGAAATGTACCTTTGTAATTGTTGAAACTGTATGATTTTTGCTGTTGTAATCTGTGTAATGTTCTAATTTCCTTGCACAGGGATGCCGGTGATGTAAATTGTGGGTAATAAAGTGAGCATAGGGGTGGATTGTTGGGCAGATAAAATGTATTATGCTCACTTTGTTAAAGAGGCCATTGCCCAGGTGATATTAATGTGTGTTGAGAATCCTTGTAGCCTGGGGCTTGGTTTTGGGATTAAGCCTTTCCCACCCATTTTGATGTGGGGCGGTACAATCCAACCATGCCTCAGAAGTGTCTTTGTATTAGAGACCTCCCTATTATGTATATTGGATTAAGGGTTTGGATTTCTACACTATAAAATGGGGGCAAAATGAGAGCTTGGCTCTTGGTTCCTGAGGTTAGCATGAGAGAGCAGAGAGAGTAGAGCCAGCAGCGGAAGGAGGCCACGTGGAGGAGGCCAGGAAAAGCAGCCAAGATGGCGGAGTGCTGAGTGAGATGCCAGTTTGTACAGAGTTTGTATCTGGGATAAGGAAGGAGATGGGGAACTGAGGAGAATAAGGCTGGTGAGCTAGAAACCTTTGATTCTAGGAAACTCGGATAAGTCCGTGGCTTTGTGAGCATTGAATGTGACTGGGTTTTGGAGCTCAGTGTGTATTTTTACTTGCCCGCTGGGTGCAAGCTAGAATTAAAGATGACAGCCCATCAGTTTTTGGCTCCTTTGTTTCTTTACCGACTGTCCGAATCCAATGCAAACCTGCATGGGCCAGAAGGCTGCTGTGATAGTGGCCCTGGCCCTGCCTTCTGGCTCTACATCTGGTCTCTGGAACACAACAGAATGACCCCTCTACTTGAGTACTCTTAGTACAAAGAAAGGAACCTGGTCATATTACTGTCCTCTTTTTTCTTACTGTTGGTCAAATAAGTTTGTAAATGTAAGGCCAGTAGCCAGGGCTACCATCACAGCAGCCTGGCCCATGCAGGTTCGCATTGGATTCGGACAGATGGTAATGAAACAATGGAGCCAAGAATTGGTGGGCTATCATCTTTAATCCTAGCTTGCACCCAGAGGGCAAGTGGGCTCCAAAACCCACTTATTCAGTACTCACAAAGCTACTGACTTATCCAAGTTTCCTAGAATCAAAAGTTTCTAGCTCACCAGACTTATCTTATTCACCTCTGTTCCCCATCTCCATCCTTCTCTCTGCACAAACTCTGCACAAACTGGCTTCTCACTCAGCACTTCATCATCTTGGCTGCTTCTCTTGGCCTCCTCCACATGGCCTTTCTCTGCTCTGCTCTCTGATGCTAATCTCAGGAACCAAGAGCAAGCTCCCGGTCTGCCCCACTTTATAGTGCAGAAATCAAGACCTTTAATTCAATATACAAACAAGGAAGTCTCTGATACAAAGTCACTTTTATGAGGCATAATGGCAGGGGTCCCCAAACGTTTTACACAGGGGGCCAGTTCACTGTCCCTCAGACCGTTGGAGGGCCAGACTATAAAAACACTATGAACAAATCCCTATGCACACTGCATATATCTTATTTTAAAGTAAAAAAACAAAACGGGAACAAATACAATATTTAAAATAAAGAACAAGTAAATTTAAATCAACAAACTGACCAGTATTTCAATGGGAACTATAGGCCTGCTTTTGGCTAATGAGATGGTCAATGGTTTTTTGTAACTATGATATACATGTTTGCTCACTTATAGTTTGCATTGGATGTGGAGGGACAGGCTCTAAGCAGGCAGGATCCTTATAGCCTAAGGCTTAATTTTAAGACTAAGCCTTTCCCACCCTTTTTGATGTAGGGTGGTGCACTCTTATGAGGAATCCCATTATGCCTCAAATAAGTGACTTTGTATCAGAGACTTCCTTAGGTATATATTGGATTAAAGGTTTTGATTTCTATACTATAAAATGGGGGCATACCAGGAGCTTGCTCTCTTGGTTCCTGAGGTTAGCATTAGAGAGGAGATCAGAGAAGGCCATGTGGAGGAGGCCAGGAGAACCATCCAACATGGTGGAGGGCTGAGTGAGAAGCCAGTTTGTGCAGAGTTTGTGTAGAGAGAAGGAGATGGGGAACAGAGGTGAATAAGATAAGTCTGGTGAGCTAGAAACCTTTGATTCTAGGAAACTTGGATAAGTCAGTAGCTTTGTGAGCACTGAATGAGTGGGTTTTGGAGCCCAGTGTTTGTTTGACTTGCCCGCCGGGTGCAAGTGAGGATTAAAGATGATGGCCCACCAGTTTTTGGCTCCATTGTTTCTTTACCGACTGTCCAAATCCAATGTGAACCGGCATGGGCCAGGCTGCTGTGATGGTGGCTCTGGATGCTGGCTTTATACTTACCAATAAGAATATCTTGTATCAGTTGTCCACAAGTTGTAGAAGAGCTGCTATAGCTATTTTCACAGGACTTGAGATCAGGACTATGGCTTAGTTCGTTCCCCCTCCAACATCCCAGGTGACCTTGTGCTATTGATCAACCATGGAATAAAGATCTACACCCCTGTGAGGGCTTCCAGCATTGGGTTGTGTTACTGCATGGGTATGTTGGGAGGGGAAATGTCTATGAAGTCCTTGAACTCATGAAGGAAGGGGAATAAAAGCAATAAACTTTATAAATAGGCTCTTACCAAAGTTTTTTCAAAAGAAAAAGTGAGGTTTCCAATCCCTGCTTTCTCAAAGCCATTTTTGACTAACGTCTCTTGGTTGTCAAGGATACAATAAGGTCATTAAGACCGTCATCATGTTTATTTCCATATTATATTCCCCAAATGGCAGAGCTGTTGTCAGATTCCTGGAGATGTTGTGGGGAGGAGAATAATAGGAGACTTGCAAATGCTTACAGAGGCACTAAAATATTCTGTGTGCTTTTCATATATTAAAAAAAATTTTTTTTTAATCAAACTTTTTCTATAGCCAAGCATTTCAGCAAAGAAATTCTCTAGAATTTAAACTCAAAGCTAAGATTTATTAACCAGAACTCAATTCATACTTTCGGCCTATTTTGATATTCTTTTTATGTCTCCTTCTTCAACCCCAAGTGGGGAAACTGATCAAACACATTCTGCACATACCACTGAGCCCACAGACTCAGCCTCCCAGCTGCAGTGCTAACCTCACAAATTCACAGACCGTCTCCCGCTTCCAGAAGTAGAGCAGCTTTCTTTTCCAGAGGAATACCCCGCGCATGCCCACTGTTCTCAGTGTGCCTAGCTTTCGCATCTCTGTCTTACTATCACCAACGCCATTTTTCTATTGAACCAGACTCTTGGATAAAAAGGCTTTCTCTTTAATATTCAGAAAAAGAACTTCCCTTCAGTACTCTCCATCTCTCTCCCTATATCACAATTTTTTCTTCATACTCGTTACTGCTTTACAATAGTTGCCTGATTTCTCTGTCAAGGTCCTGATAGTGATGATGTACCAGGCAGGATTCAGTCTGTCTGCCCCTCCTCACTTCTCACTTCAGAAAAATTTTTAAAAAAAGGAAATTTAGAGCTTACTTTCACATCCCTTCGTATAATTCTTCACAACAGTATGAAATATGTAGATGGTATTTCTTCTATGAGGCTAGATAAAGAACAAAAATTTCAAAAGCAGATGAACACAAATGTAGTAAAACTTCTGATTATTCTTTTGTACTTCAATAGTTATATTTCACTTAATGTTCTCATAAAACTTTGCAACAATTAATCTCCCCATTTGATAGCTAGGGAAAATGAGATCCAGGCCAATAAAGCAATTATTTCAAACACACAGAAATCAGAGCCACAAATTGAGTTGCAATTTTTTTTTACAACCTGCTATAAAAGTCACTTTCTTGATAGCATGCTTTTGTCAGAAAAAAAGGGACTTTCATTAAAAAGCATTTAGTCAGTCAAATAAATCTAGCATAAGATAGATTACTGTATAGTACCCTGAGCAATATGTTTTAAAGTAAATGTTATTTCATTTGTAATAACTTGAAAATAACTTGATGACACTTCTTTCCCTTTACCAAGTTACCTTCTAGCTCCAATGTTTCAATAAATTAGCAAGGCATAATTATATCTAATTATTCTGAGAATAATTTTTACCTCTTTTTAGTGAGACAAAAATCATAAAATATTGCCCTGAACCCCTACTACAGAAAAATAGCTTCAACATTTCAGACAAAATTTATATCTATTTAAACAAGTTGTTGGAAGTTTCATTTGGTTTTGTTCTAAGTAGTTCCTACCTTTAAGTCTACCTTGATTTTAATTTCTATCTTAGTTTAAATTTCTACCTTGATAGATTGTGAGAGAATTTCTCCCATCCATCCTGGGACCCTTTCTGTCCCTTTTGCTATCAAACATGTCATCACCAGAATCTAAATTTTCTGAATCAACCCATCAAAGTTATATCCATAAAAATTCCGCTGAAGTCAGAGCTTGCAGGATCCAAGTCTAACTTGGAGAGCTTTACCCAGAGTGGCTAGATGCAGCACAGCTAGACGAGAACTTGTGTAATAATTAAGGAGGGAGTCAAGAGCCAAGCCAAGAAACTGCCCAGACTGGCTGAAAGAGGCAAAGGAAGACTACTAAAAAGGAAAATGTGAAATGAGGTCAAAGGCAAGAGGAAGAGAAGGACAAGAAAATCTAGATGATCAGGAGGTAAACCGTCCATATGGACTAGGGCAAGCCAGTGAAGAAGGGAGAACGAGGGTGGGAATGATGAAAAGATGCTGAAGTTCCCATTTCAGGGAGCCAGAGGACTGAGAGTGGCACAAAAGAATCAGTCA
The DNA here is from genome assembly GCF_036850765.1 of Saccopteryx bilineata. Classification (NCBI taxonomy): domain Eukaryota; kingdom Metazoa; phylum Chordata; class Mammalia; order Chiroptera; family Emballonuridae; genus Saccopteryx; species Saccopteryx bilineata. Next base: position 21,746,118 of record NC_089501.1, read on the forward strand.
TGTGGAGCCAAATAGGTCCAAACAAATACCAGTGGAGAAAAGAAAGTCAGGTGGAGGTTAATAAATGTTCACGTGAAACTTCAGAAACAAAATATTGCTGCTGATTCTCAATGCAGACTAGAGGTAAAATAAAAACATTTTTTTTTTTTTTTTTTTTTGTATTTTTCTGAAGCTGGAAACGGGGAGAGACAGTTAGACTCCCGCATGTGCCCGACCGGGATCCACCCAGCACGCCCACCAGGGGGCGACGCTCTGCCCACCAGGGGGCGATGCTCTGCCCATTCGGGGCGTCACTCTGTCACCTGGGGCAGAGGCCAAGGAGCCATCCCCAGCGCCCGGGCCATCTTTGCTCCAATGGAGCCTCACTGCGGGAGGGGAAGAGAGAGACAGAGAGGAAGGAGAGGGGGAGGGGTGGAGAAGCAGATGGGCGCTTCTCCTGTGTGCCCTGGCCGGGAATCGAACCCAGGATTTCTGCACGCCAGGCCGACACTCTACCACTGAGCCAACCGGCCAGGGCCTTATAAAAACATTTTTAAAATAATAAGGAGAAAACCAAAAGAGTTCGCCACTCACAGACATTCTTTAAAGGAATCAGGCAAAAGACAATGGTTCCAGATGGAAAGATGAAGATACAGGAAGGAATAAAGAGCATCAAAAAAAGTATGTGTTGATTAACCTAAGTGATTATTGACTGTATAAAAAAATAATGACAATGGTTAAGCTCAAAGTGAAAAAAGAGGAAGGAGGGAACAAGAAAAAAATGGTACTCTCAAGAAGGATGGAAAAGAGTGATCACAGTATAATAGCTATGCTGGAAAGAGAAAGCATTTAGATAAGAACAACGTAACTCAAGATACAGGCCCATGTTGAGGTCTTTATAATCATACCTCTTTTCATCATGAGTTAAGAATGACTGAGTGAGCCAGTCAGACTGTTATCTGTACTTGGCTTGTCTTGACTACCTGCTAAGTAAATTACTGCTCTTGTCCCCATGCCCTGCAGTCTAGATCAGCTGAGAACACTCACTTTACTCCATCCAAGTGTTCTATTTTGACCTACTCCTGAGAGCTGGAGGTAAGTTTAGAAGCTTATAGCAGCACTTAACTTAAAAGCAAAAAATAAAGAACAACTCATTTCCCTACCATTTTTTCCGCTAGACATCTAGACCCTAGTCCACAACCACAGTCTTGGTTGCTGGCCCAATTCTAGTGCCAGCCCAGTGTTCCTCAAGATTCACTCAACATCTTTCCCAAAGACTTCTCCAAGTGATGAATCTTGTAAACTTTTAGGGAAGCTGAAGCTGAATTGTGACCATACTCATCATCTAGAAACCTCTATCACATACTGGTAGTATTATCCTACCTCTAGATAGATTTGTGCTTGCCACAGAGTTTTCCAAAACTAAGCAATAGACTGGATCAGGACACATATATCACTGGCATATATACAATGAAAAATAAGAGCATATTTAAAACTATGCAGGATTAATGGTTATCTTTGGGAGGCAGAAAAATAATATGTATTGGTGCAAGAATCACAAAGCCTTTTAAGGTACAGGCAATATTTTTATGTTTTAATCTGGGTGATAAATAGTCAAGGGTTCATCTTAATACACATCTTTAAATTGTTCCTACAAATTCTATACACAATCAAAAATAAAAGAAGGAAAGTAACTTAGTTGTTGTACACCTCTGTAAAGTCAGTAGCCACGGCCACCATCACAGCCACCTGGCCCGTGCAGGTTCGCATTTGATTCGGACAGACAGTAATGAAACAATGAAGCCAAGAACTGGTGGGCCATTACCTTTAATCCGAGCTTGCACCTGGCGGCCGAGAAAATACACACAGTGGGAAAATGCTTCCCTTTCTATTCAGGGCTCCCAAAGCCACTGACTCATCCAAGTATTCCTAGAATCAAAGGTTTCTACCTCACCAGCCTTATTCACCTCTGTTCCCCATCTCCTTCTCTCTGCACAAACTCTGCTCAAACTGGCTTCTCCTTCAGCATTCTGCTACCGTGGCTGCCTCTCCTCTGCAGTGCTAATGGCAGGATCTGAGCGAGAGAGCCCCCACCTTTCTTATTTTATAGTATAGAAATTAAAGCTTTTAAGCCAATGTACAAATAAAGAAGTCTCTGATACAAAGCCACTTATCTGAGGCATAAATGGGATTCCTCATAAGAGTGCACCACCCCGCATCATGCAACAGTTAAGGGTGTGGGTAAAAGCTTAGTTTTGAGATCTTAGTATTAGAAGGATGTTGAAAAGATCTTAGTATTAAAAGGGTGGGAAAGGCTTAGTCTTAAAACTTGCCTTTTAAGGACCTTGCCAGCTTATAGCCTGTCCCCCACACCCAATGCAAACTATAAGCGAGCAAACATACATATCATATTTACAAACTTATTTGACTAATTACCTTCATCTCTTTCTCATCAACCCAAACTAACAATACTTAGTAATTCCCTGCCCTTCTTTAGAACCCTGTTAACACCATTGTCCAGAACTGCACCATCTCTTGCCTGGAATATTAAATAGTTGCCTGATTTGTCTATCTGCTTATACCCCTGTCTTCCTACATTGTGTTTTCCACGCAAAAGCCAGGATGATCCTTTTAAAGCCTAAGTTGGATCTTGTCACTGCTCTGTTCAAAACCTCCAAGGCTCCCACCAAACTCAAAGAGAACTGCAAGTTCTTACCATGGGTTGCAAGGCCCTTAGTAACCTGGCCCTCTTACCTCTCTGCTCTCACCTGCTGGTTCGCCCCTTGCCTCTTCAGCCGTACTAGCCTCCCTGTTGCTCCTTGAACCTACCCGGTGCACTCCTACCTCAAAGGTTTGCTTTTTCATCTCAAGATATCCATAGAGCCCACTTTTCACTTTACTCAGATTTCAGATCATGACTTTTTATCAGAAAAGCCTTCCCTAATCACACATTCTGTTTAAATATTCTTCCATTTACCTGCTTTATTTTTCAAAAGACACACATATTTATTTGCTCACTTTTTTGTTATTTTTCCCCCTTAACTAGACCATAAGCTCTGCATACCAGAAACTGTGTCAGGTTTGTTCATTGTTGAATGGTCCCTAGCAACAGAGTAGGAATCCTTTTAATATTTGTTGAACAAATGAAGGGTAATCCCTTATTTATCCAACTTTTTTTAAAATTTATTTATTCATTTTTTTAGAGAGGAGAGGGAGAGACAGAGAGAGAGGAGAGACAGAGAGAGAGAGAAGGGGGGAGGAGCTGGAAGCATCAACTCCCATATGTGCCTTGACCAGGCAAGCCCAGGGTTTCGAACCGGCAACCTCAGCATTTCCAGGTCGACGCTTTATCCACTGCGCCACCACAGGTCAGGCTATTTATCCAACTTTAATCTCAGCCAAATTCTCCAACAAGTCCTAAATTTACTGGGCTTTCTTGTTGTCCACTCAGATTCTTATAAATGATCCCTGGAGGTAGACGATGGCATGTCAAATAAATCATTGAGGAAAAAATACAAGTTCATAAAAGCAAGGGAATATAGAGATATTGGCGAACTTTGAAAAACCCAAATCTGGATTTTGTGCTTAAGAATAAAAATAAGCAGAGTATAAAGAATATAATCGGAGAAAATAAATACAATTATGGGCTATGAATAAAAACTGTGACTGACTTTAGTTTAAATCTACATCTCTTGAGAAAGAGGCCATTTAACTTATAAAATAGAAAGAGAACATGGTCAGCTATCCCAGGCCAATAATTACATTTAAGTGACTACAAAAATAAACAGGGGGAAGGATAGGAAAAGGTATTTGAGGGCTAAATTGCTACAACTTTTAAATGAGATCATGGACTATTGAAAACCAATAAAATGAATATTAAGAAAAGGATTCACAGCCATATTGGGAAACTGAAAGGGGACAGGTGGAAGTATACTACTAGAACAGTAAACAGAAATCAACATTTTTGGGGAGGGAGGCATACTCTCATGTACCTGTGAGAAGGAGGTTGTGACTTTTTCCAGAACTGATGCAGACTGTAAAAAATGAAGAGCCTAGCGCTTAGATACAGTATATCACTTGTGGTTTTAAAACCAAGAAATAATGCAAGATGTTTTAATTCCTAGATCACACTTCTTTATTAAGCAAACAAGGATCGTGGGAGAGTCATATTTAGTATAAAGTCTATACACCTCTGTAATCAGGCCCTCTAGCCAAAGACGTCGTATGACAATTTCCCCTGTTCCAGTCAGCATGGTCTTTTAGGCTGATAGATAAAAAGCACACTATCAGAAAAAGAACAAGTGAAAAATGACTTTATATAAATATTTGAAAAAAAAATCTTTACTTGGGTTTAAAAAAAATAAAAACTTCCAATAGTTTTATACTTTTACAATAGAGAAAATACAGACACATTTCAGAATAGTAGTTATCTCCAGAGAGGAAGGGAGGGAGAAACAATGGGAGGCGGGATAATATGGGGGGGGGGGCTCTAACTTTAACATTATGTATCGTTTTATAAAGATGAAGAGCTAAAAGAGCTAAAGCAAAGTATTTACTTTTTTTTAATTTTAGTGACAGCTATAGCATGTTTTTGTCTTGCCTAGTTTTTTTACAGAGACAGAGAGAGGGGCAGAGAGGGACAGACAGACAGGAAGGGAGAGAGATGAGAAACACCAGTTCTTCATTGCAGCATCTTAGTTGTTCATTGATTGTTTTTTCACATGTGCCTTGACTGTGGGCAACAGCAAAGAGAGGGACCCCTTGCTCAAGCCAGCAACTTTGGGCTTCAAGTCAGCAACCTTTAGGCTCAAGTCAGCAACGCCACACTCAAGCCAGATGAGCCTGCACTCAAGTTGGTGACCTCGGGGCTTCAAACCTGGGCCCTCCATGTCCCAGTCCAATGTGCCACCACCTGTTCAGGCTAGCATGTTATTTTCATTTCCGAACTATTTAGTATATTGGAAATATTTCAAAATTTCAAAACTATTGTTGAATTACTTGATATTTAAATTATATTTGTCACTGTAACAATTATTTCTCAATATGAATATATTTTATACTTTATTTTTTTTAAATGTTCTGGTTGTGGTTAATATGCACTGCTATCAGCTTGCAGAAAGTCCTTAAAAATACATTTGATAGGTCTTGAAACATTTATTCAGGACCTACCATGGCACCATGTGCCAAGTACTATAAAAGATGCTTATGAGACAAAGATAAATAAGACAGTCTGTCCTCAAAAAGCCCTATCCTACCTGACCAGTGGTGGTATAGTGGATAGAGCATTGACCTGGGGTGCTGAGGTCCCAGGTTCAAAACCCCAAGGTCGCTGGCTTGAGCCCAAATGTCACTGGCTTCAGCTCAAGGTCGTTGGCTTGGGCAAGGGGTCACTTGCTCAGCTAGAGCCCTCTGGTCGAGGCACGTATGAAAAACAATCAATGAACAACTAAAAGTGTTGCAGCTATGAGTTGATTCTTTTCATCTCCCTTCCTTCCTGTTTCTCTCTCTTTCTCTCTCCCTCAAAGAAAAAAAAAGCTCTATCCTAGTAGATAATTCAGATCATTTAATGGATTATCTCATTACAGTTTAGTAAGTGCTCTGAGAGATATATACAAGAGACATGGACTCAGAAAAGGGAACGAAAACAATTCAGTCACATGTACGCCCCAGTTCACTCTGAGAAGTTAACAGATACTGGACACATTAACCCTGGCATGAAGGGAAGGAAAAAACAAAAGAGTGCGTATTTTAGCTAGCATAGTGACACCATCAAATATAGGTCCAAAACTATAATTTTTAGCTCTGTAGTTTTTGTTTTGTTTTTTAATTTTTCCAATTTAAGAGAGAGAAGAAAGGGGGCAGGGAGGGAGAGAGAAAGAGAGAGAGATGCATCAATTTGTTGTTCCACTTAGTTGTTCCATTTAGTTGTGCATTCATTGGTTGCTTTTCGTATGTGCCCCAACCAAGGATCAATCTGCAACCTCGGTGTGCCGGACAACATTCTGTTTTCTGAGCCATCCAACCAGGGACCCCACTGTAATTTTTAAAGCTTTAATTTCATACAGTTATTTTAATCAAATTCATTTAACCAAATATGTATTTTCTGCATAGTTGTACTAGGGAAACTTTTATAACTAGCATTTATTGTTTACTACATGGGAGTCATTGGGCATGGATTATTTAATTAAATCTTCATAATATTTCTGGTAGATAGATGCTGTTATTATCCTCATTTTACAGAAGAGAAGACTGAGCTATAGAGTAACTAGAAAATTTTGTCCAAGCTTACAACCTCATTTAAACAAGCCCTTCACCATCTGTTCATGCTATAGAAATGTCAGTTTTATAAGGGAAAAAATAAAAGATCCATAGGACCTCCATTAGCATAGAGAATATTTCTATCATGATGTTTGAAATTCCATCCAATATTTAAAATAAAAAAGCCCTTGAAATTATTTGGCTTATTATATCTTAATAACAGAATGCTTGTATGCTTAATCCTTTACTCTGCCAAGGGAAACCAATCTAACAGTACCCTTCTTCCAAGATTGAACAACTGGATTTGGTTCTGGTCAGTGAAGATGGTCTGCCCAGGACTTTCAACAGGATGGTGACTAGTGCCAAGCAAGAGCCCTTATTGAGACCTACTGGCTGTTTTTATAAAGAAAATTCACAGTCTTTAATTTCTTAGTGGTGTTTGAAAGAGGGGAACACAGTGCTGTTGGCAATCAGCAGGGTGTTGGGAAGAAGAAAAAAAGAAAGGCACGTATTATTTAATAGAGATCAGCTGTTGAAGAGACACTTATCAGAATGCCTTTGTTCCCCATGCTGGAGGATTTGCCACAGAACCACCAAACAAGAACGCAAGCAGCTTTGCACAGACAACAAACATGTCAGAAAGTGCCCAGGAGTCCAGGAGTCTCGGAGGCCTGGGAGATAGAGCAGAGGATGGCTGTCCCATGGGCTCTCCAACATTGTGTGGTGCCAGACTCCCAGGACAAGAGGGACTTAAGCTTCAAGTCTGCCAAGAGACACAGAACTGTTGCCATGCAGTTGAAACCCGAAAAAATGGGCCGCACGGCTATATTCTTAATGTGTCCATGGATCTTAGCTCAGGTCTGAGCTAGGTGGGCTCTTGTGTTTCCCAGTGGCCCAGCCACCTGTTGGGCAGCACACCTTTGGGGACCTTCCCATCCCATTAAGTGTGAGAATAAATTTGGTTGATTCTTCTCCAGAGAGATCTTGGCAATCACACAGCAGACTGTACCTCCCACATAGTGTTTCCTTGTATTTCAGTGACCGTTGCTGTGACTCCTTGTTTCCACCTCTACTTGCCTTCCTCAGACACTGTGTTACACAAGACATTGCTTCGTGGGCCCATGAGACTTCTTCCGTTCTTTATTATTTGACCAAGGCTATGGGTCACAATAATAACAGTGACAGTCCCTAAGAGACCAGACCACTGCTGAGGGGCCATCCAGCTCCCTGACAATTTCATGCGTAAAGCAGGAATTCAAACTGGGTGTCCTGGCTTGGAAACTTACTTAGCTCCACTCTTTTCCCAGCTTTATGAACGCAAATTAAACAGAATTCTAATTTTACTAGAGCTTCAGACAGTGACACTCAAACAGTAAATTATCTAAACAAAGTGAGTTATTTATTCATAAGGACAAGTATGGAATGATAAAAAGTGTAAAAGCATGTTATCTGGAAATGCATATAACATTTTAAGTAAAAAATTAAACTAAATATTTAGTTTACATTCTCTATTTAAAATTCTGAAACCTACCAGGGATAACTCAGGTCAAAATTTCAGGTTTTTAGTTTGTACAGTAAGGCCACATTTCAGAAAATGCTGCTTTGGGTGTTCAACAATCTCAGAGAAAACGGGGCCCCCAAATTTGAGGTTTCTTCTAGACAGCTCTTCTATAATGGCTTAGGATTCCATGTGGTTGTGATATTTCCAGAATGAAAGACTAAATCAATCCTGATGAAACTTTGAAAGATGCCACCAAGTCTAAATGTTTCAAAGCCAACACTTCAACTGCTAAATGATTCCCTCTGTTTTAAAGGAGTGATTACTTGACTGGCAACGGGGGTGGAGAGAAGTCCTTCACCAGTAATGCACATGGGCACATCATCTCCATGATTACATATGAAAAAGGATGGGATCCAGGGAAAACCTCCTGATTTATTTGGACACACAAATCATCCAAAGGAGGAGGTTACCCCATTTTCTCTTGAACTCTAGTAGAAAATTTCCCATGCCATAATTGTATTTGTTATAGTGCAATGATCAAAGTCAATAAATTCCTCCATCTATCCCCATTCAGGGAAACCATATGGCATTACTAGGAGAGTCACATGTAAGGCTGGCTTGTTGTATACATGATTAAATACCCATGGGGGAAAGGAACACTGGAGAGAGCAAAAGCATTTAAAAGAAAACTAAAAGCATAAACTTCAAGAGACACGTGGATATATATTCTACTTCTGTAAGATCTGAAGTGGTAGGTCTATATGGAAAACATACTGCGATAATATCCAGTAAGAAAAAGAGAACTGATTCTGAAAAACAAGAGGTGATTTCATTCAGCATCTGTGCACATAGAACCAGCTAGGTCTTCATCAGAAGATAGGAGGCCGATATGTCCATTCTGAAGTCTACTGATTATCAGATAGTGCTTTTATTCAGTGCTCTGTTTGGATGCAAGGAAAATGTTACCATTTAGTAAAAAGCAAGGAAGTAGCCTTTACTTCCTTTTCAAATTAGTGAAGATTAGAAAGTTTGATAATTCCCAGAATTAATGTAGAGACAAAGAAATAGATATTGTTGGAGTGAGATATTAGAAATGCTATTTGATTCTATTCTTTGAAGTTTTTAATTTGTATTAACAATGGCCTCACAATTGCATAGCTAGGAATTTATCTTAAAGAACAGGGCACAAGATACAAAAGCATATGCCCCTGAGTATCTATTATAGCATTTCTTATTCTAGTAAAACACGGGAAAAATTGGAATATCTAGTAGTAGGAAAACAGATAAATAGATTAAAATAAATCATTCAATGGAAGAATATGCATCCAGTAAGAAAAAACAATAAGGTAAAACTACCTACTTTAGTGACTAAGATATTTTTTTTAATAATAAAATATGAATCCCCTTGCATAGAAGGAAGGGACGGAGGGAAAAGAAAAGAAAAAGAAAAACTTTAAAGTACATATATAGGCATAATTGATTAATGGTTATTTATAACAAACAATAGAAATAACTTAAGAGTTGCCTGGTTAGCTCAGTTAAAGTGTGGTGCTAAAAATAGAGATAATATAGAAAATTTCTGGAAATGTATATAATAAACTGTTCTTAGTAATATACCCCAAGAAGTGGGAATTTGAAGAAAGGACTTTTACTTTTCATTTTGTACTCTTTTGTTCTGATTGATTTAGTCCTTTTAAATAAGCATGTAAGATATATTTTTAAAACCTAACTATAAAACATTATGTACAACTCAAAGTTGTCTCTTTCTTCTCAACTTCTAAATAAATAAATAAATAAAATTCACTGAGTTATAACATTGTATATAGTCATGTAACCACTATCATAATTATGATATAGACTACTTCCATCACCTTTAAAATTTGTTCTTACCTCTATCCTGTAACCCTATCCCTGGGTCCTAGAAACCACAGATCTTCTTTGTGTTACTAGTTTGCTTTTTCTAGAATGCCATACAGTATAATCATATAAAGTAAAATTCTGCATCTGGCTTTTTTCATTTGGTATAATACTTTTTAAGATTCATCTATGTTGTTGTATCTATCAGTAGTTTGTTCCTTTTCAATGCTGAGTAATATTCCATTGTGAGGATATACCACTATTTGTCAATCCATTCACCAACTGACAGACATCTGGGTTCATTCCAGTTGTTGACTATTATAAATAAAGCTACTCTGAGTATTCAAGTAGAAGTCTTTCTGTGAGCATGTTTTCACTTTTTTTTAATATGTACCTAAGAAAGGAATTACTGTGAAATGTAATAATTTTCATTGGTTTTTTTCTATTTATTTTCCTCTTTTCTCTTTCATTGATTTCTGCTCTAAACTGTATTATTTTTTTTCCTCTGTTTCCTTTGTATTTAATTTTCTCTTTCTAGTTTTTTAAAGAGGAAGGTTAAATCATAGATTTGAGACCTTACTGTGTCTCTAGTTGAAATTAGTGCTTTAAAGTTCCATCTAAGCACTGCTTTCACTGCATCCCAATATTTTGATGTGCTGTTTTCATTTTTATTCAATTAAAAATAATTTCTAATTTTCTTTGGCCTATTTTTGTTGTTGTTGTTATTTAGTTTCCAAATATTTGTGATTTCTCAGATATCTCTTCATTGGTTTCTCATTTAAAATCATTGTGATTAGAGAATAATATACTGTGTAAAATTTCAAATGTTATAGTTTTATTGAGATTTGATTTATAACCCAGAAGATGGTCTACCATGGTGAATATCCCATGTACACTCAAAAGGAATATTTATTCTTGTTGAGTTGTTTAGTCTTCTTTTTCTCACTGATTTTTCTGTCTACTGATTCTATCAACAAAGAGGACTAAAATATGGTTTGTCTAATTCTCTCATTTCTATCAGATTGATTTTATATATATTTTGAAGTTCGTTTATTACATGGACTTAACATTTAGGCTTGCTGAAGTCCTCTTAAGGAACTTTCCACTTCATCATTAAAAAATATCCCTGCCTATCCTGACCAGGCAGTGGCGCAGCAGATAGTGTTGTCCTGGGACACAGAGGACCCAGGTTGGAAACCCTGAGGTCTTCAACTTGAGTGCGGGCTCATCTGGCTTGAGTGTGGGCTCACCAGCTTGAGCACAGAGTCACCGGCTTGAGTATGGAATCATAGATATGACCTCATGGTCATTGGCTTGTGCAAGGGGTCACTGGCTCTGCTATAGTTTCCTCGGTCATGACACATATGAGTAAGCAATCAATGTACGACTAAGGTGCTGCAACAAAGAATTGATGCTTCTTGCCTGACCAGGCGGTGGTGCAGTGGATAGAGCATCGGACTGGGATGTGAAAGACCCAGGTTTGAGACCCCAAGCTCACCAGCTTGAGTACAAGCTCATCTGGCTTAAGCAAAAAAAAAAAAAAAAAAAAAAGCTCACCAGCTTGGACCCAAGGTTTCTGGCTTCAGCAAGAGGTTACTCTGTCTGCTGAAGGCCCACGGTCAAGGCACATATGAGAAAGCAATCAATAAACAACTAAGGTGTCAAAACGAATAACTGATGATTGATGCTTCTCATCTCTTCCATTCCTGTCTGTCTGTTCCTATCTATCCCTCCCTCTGACTCTCTGTCTCTGTAAAAAAAAAAAAGAATTGATGCTTCTCATCTCTCTCCCTTCCTGCCTGCCTGTTCCTACTGTCCCTCTCTATCTCTCTCTTTATCTCCCTCACTAAAAATAAATAAATAAATAAATAAATAAATAAATAATAAAATAAAATATTCCTGTCTATCCCTGGTCTTTTCCTTATTCTGAAATTTACTTTGATATTACATATCATAGCAATTCCAGCTTTCCTTTGATAAGTCTTTGCATAGAATATCTTTGTCTTTATGTTTAAAGTGAGTTTCTTATAGATGACATATAAATTGTCTGACTTTTTTTATCCAATTTAATAATCTTTTACTTTTAATTGAAATATTTACACCTACATTATGTAATATGGTAGCCACTAGCCACATCTGGCTATTGGGCACTTGAATTAGAGCTAGTATAGCCTGACCTGTGGTGGTGCAGTGGATAAAGCATTGACCTGGCATGCTGAGGTTGCCAGTTCAAAACCCTGGGCTTGCCTGGTCAAGGCACATATGGGAGTTGATGCTTCTTGCTCCTCCCTCCCCCTTCTCTCTCTCTCTCCTCTCTAAAAAATTAATAAAAGAAAAAAAAGATTAAAATACAAGTTTAAAAAAATGGGTATGTGTTCTTGTTAAAAAAAATAAAAAAAATAGAGCTACTATAAATGGAAATTTATATGCTTAAGTAAAATTAAATTTACACTTAATGCTTTAAGTGTAAAATACTACAATATTCTGAAAACTTAGTTTTTTTATATAAAAACAAAATAGAAAATATATCAACAATACCTGATTACATATTACAGTAATATTATTTTAGATATTTTGGGTTAAATAAAATTATTTAAATTATTTTTACACATTTTATTCTTTTTTTTATAAATAAATTTTTATTAATTTCAATGGGGTGACATCAATAAATCAGGGTACATATATTCAAAGAAAACATGTCCAGGTTATCTTGTCATTCAATTATGTTGCATACCCATCACCCAAAGTCAGATTGTCTTCTGTCACCTTATATCTAGTTTTCTTTGTGCCCCTCCCCCTCTCCCTCCTTCCCTCCCCCTGCCCCCTGTAACCACCACACTCTTGTCCATGTCTCTTAGTCTCGTTTTTATGTCCCACCAATGTGTGGAATCCTGCAGTTCTTGTTTTTTTCTGATTTATTTATTTCACTCCATATAATGTTATCAAGATCCCACCATTTTGTTGTAAATGATCCGATGTCATCCTTTCTTATGGCTGAATAGTATACCATGGTGTATATGTGCCACATCTTCTTTACCCAGTCTTCTATTTTTTTTCCATTTTTTTATTAAATTTAATGCAGTGACATTGATAAATCAGGGTACATATGTTGAGAGAAAACATCTCCAGATTATTTTGACATTTGATTATGCTGTATACTCCTCACCCAAAGTCAAATTGTCTTCTGTCACCTTCTATCTGGTTTTTTTTTTTTTTTTTGTGCCCTCTCCTTTCTTTTTTACAGTGATTAAAGACTTTAAGCAAACTCTTGGCCAATACAGCAAGAATCCATAAAAGAGTAGTGTCCTTAACATGTTCACCAAGTCAAAGTTGGCCTCAACACCATGCCAAATCCCTGATAAATGCAACCCAACCCCAGTTTAGTCTGTTAGGAGCTGTCCCAAGGAGCAGGAGTCCAGGAAAAATCCAGATCCAGGAAAAGTCCTCATGGCACTGGAATTGTTGTCACAATTCTATACTTTACAGCTCACGTCCAAGTCCCAATGACCGCTGCTTCTAGCTGGTAATGATTCAGATAGACTGGAAAAGCCATCTGCAGCATGTGTGGAGATGGAGCTTCTGTTCTCCTCTGCCTGGAGAGATGAGACCAGGTTGCTTTTCCCTGGAGCTCTGCGACTATGGCTTGGTAAAGAGAACTTTGGGATACACTAAGCTGGGTGGCAAAGGTAGATTCATAATAGAAGTTGGCAAAAGGGGGAAAGAGAGTTCTAAATTAGGAGTAGGTCCCAGCCTGAAATATGAGTGGGGCATTGAGGTAGGAGGAATAAAGGAAACACTATATATTAAACAAAGAAGCAGAAAATAGGACTATCAACACCCACAACAGAGATCTTTGAGAGAAGAATAAAAAACCTGACTATTCAGGCAAGACATAGTTAAGTGGCCCTTGTGCAAATGAGATCAGTTTACCTGCTTCTTGGAAGAAATACCCTAGGCTCATCCACAGTGTCGTAGATGGGGCCGACGGCCCTGGGCACCTTCAGCCTTCAGTGGCAAACCCCAGCACTTTATTCTTCATGTGACTATGAGAAAATTTTAAAATAGAAATGTAGCTTGTATTATATTTCTATTTTAAAAAGCTAATTTTTACAATTGAACACATTGTCAATGTGGATGAGTTTAAATATACAGTGGTACCTTGAGATACGAACAGACCAACATACAAATTTTTTAAGATATGAGCTGCAACTTGGTCCGTATTTTTGTTCGAGATCCAAGAGAAATTCCGAGATACAAGTCGTGATTTGGGAAGCTGCCACGAGTTGGCACGTTGGCACATGGGTCCAGTATCAGCAGTTTGATATACAAGTTGACTGACTTACGAGCTCAGTTACAGAACAAATTAAATTCGTATCTCAAGGTACCACTGTACTATTTTTTAAAGACTATATTTTTAGTGTAGTTTTATGTCTATAGCAAAATTGGGGGGAAATTACAAATTATTTTTCATACACCCTCTGTCCTCCTACATGTATGTAGCCTCCTCTATTATCCCTATCAATTATCCTAGTAGTACATTTGTAACAATTGATAAACCTACATTGACACATCAAAATCAATCAAAACCTTTAGTTCATGCATGGCTTTGTACATTCTATGGGTTTGAGCAAAAATATAAGGACATATATCAATCAATATGGTATCATATAAAGCAGTGGTTTTCAACATTTTTATAGATGGGGACTGGTTAAAATGAATTCTTTCAGGGATTGCTAAAACAGAAATCACCCTGAGTATAAGCGAATTTGACTTGGATCTTCACAACAGTAGGGTGGTCAACTCTTTTGAGGATTGGCAGAAAATTTCTAGCAATCTGGTCCACAGACCAGTGGTTGAAAAACACAGAGCATTTTCACTGTCCTAAAAATCCTCTGTGCTCTGCGTATTTATCCTTCCTTACCCCCACCCCTGGCAACTACTGAGCATTTTATGTCTCCATAGTTTTACCTTTTCCAGAATCTCCTAGAGTTGGAATCACACTGTATGCAGCATTTTCAGATTGCCTTCTTTCATTTAGTAATATGCATTGAAGTTTCTTCCATGTCTTTTCATGGCTTGATATCTCATTTCTTTTTAGTGCTGAATCATATTCAGTTGTCTGGTTGTACAACAGTTTATTGATCCACTCATCTACTGAAGGACATCTTGGTTGCTTCCAACATTGGGCAATTAATTATAAATGAAGTTGCTATAAACATTGTGAGCTGATTTTCAACATGTTTTCAACTCTTTCAAACAAATACCAAGAGTGTGATGGCTGGGTCATATGGTAACTGTGTTTAGTTTTGTAAGAAATCACTAAATTGACTTCCATAATGTCTAATCCATTTTACATTGCCATCAGTAATTAATGGAGTTCTTATTGTTCCACATACTTGCCAGCATTCAGTGTTGTCATTGTTCTAGAAAATGGTTATTCTAATAGGTGTATAGTGGTATCTTATTATTTTAATTTGCATTTCTCTAATGACATAAATGTGGAGCATTTTTCCATATGCATATTTGCTTTCTGTATAGCCACATACAGGCTTCTGCAGTGAGATGTCTGTTAGGGTCTTTGGGCCTTTTTTTTAATCTGGTTGTTCATATCCTTATTGTTGAGTTTTAAGAGGTCTCTGTATATTTCAGATAACAGTCCTTTCTCAGATGTTTCTTTTGCAAATATTTTCTCCAAGTCTGTGGCTTATTTTCTTATTTTCTTGACATTGTCTTTCACAGAGCAGAACTATCTAATTGTATTGAAGTCCAGTTCATCAATTATTTCTTTCATGGGTCATTCCATTGGTGTTGTACCTTAAATGTTATCACAATACCCAAGGTTACATAGGTTTTCTACTGTTATCTTCTAAGATAGTTGTGTTTTACACTTAGATCTATGATGCACTTTGATTTAATTTTTGTGGAGGATATAAGATATATGTCTATATATCTTTTCATGACAATGTCCAACTGTTCCAGAAGAGTTGTTGAGAAGAGTATCTTTTCTTCATTGTATTGCCTTTGCTCCTTTGTCAAAGGTCAGTTGACTATATTTATGTGGGTCTGTTTCTGGGCTCTATATTCTACCCCACTGACTTATTTGTCACTCTTCACCAGGTACTCACTGTCTTCATTATTGCAACTTTATAGTAAGTCTTAAAGTCAGGTAGTGTCAGTTTTCCAACTTTGATTTTTTTTTCTGTATTGTGTTGACTATTTTGGATATTTTGCCTCTTCATATAAAACTTAGAATCAAGTTTTCAATATCTACAAAATAATTTTCTGAAATTTTAATTGGGATTGCATTGAATCTATAGATGAATTTGGGAAGAACTGACATCTTGACAATGTCTTCCTATTTATAAAAATAAAATAGCTATTTATTTAGTTCTTTTTTTATTCTGTTCATCAGAGTTTTGTAATTTTCCTCATATAAATCTTGTACATACTTTGTTGTATATATGTTTATTTCATTTTAGGGGTAGCTAATGTAACTGGCATTATTTTTAATTTCAAATTTTACTTGTTCATTACTGGAACATAGGAAAGTGATTGACTTTGAATATATATTCAGAATATATATATTCAAAATATATATATATTCAAATATATATATTTTTTTTGTGGCAGAGACAGAGAGAGTCAGAGAGAGGAACAGATAGGGACAGACAGACAGGAAGGGAGAGAGATGAGAAACATCAGTTCTTTGTTGTGGTTCCTTAGTTGTTCATTGATTGATTTCTCATATGTGCCTTGACTGGGGAGCTACAGTAGACCAATTGACCCCTTGCTCAAGCCAGTGACCTTGGGCTCAAGCTGGTGAGCCTTGCTCAAACCACATGAGCCCACGCTCAAGCTGGCGACTTTGGGGTCTCGAACCTGGGTCCTCCACATCCCAATCCAATGCTCTATCCACTGCATCATCACCTAGTCAGGCTGACTTTGAATATTAACCTTACGTCCTGCAGCCTTGCTATAATTACTTACTAGTTCCAAGACACTTTTTTTTTTGTCCTTTTGGATTTTCCACTGATGACATGTCATCTGTGACAGAGCTTCATTTCTTCCTTCCACTCTGTATAACTTTTATTTCCTTTTCTTGCCTTGTTACATTAGCGAGAATTTTCAGTACAATGTGAAAAAAAGTAGTGAGAGAAAACATCCTGACCTTGTATTTAATCTTAGTGAAAAGTTTCTAATTTCTTCCTAATAAATATTATATTAGCTATAGGGGTTTTGTAGATCTTCTTCATCATGTTTAGAAATTTTTCCTCTATTTTTAGTTTACTGACAGCTTTTCTCACAAATGGGTTTCTACATTAATATTTATTTTATTTTTGTCCTATTTTTAATTTTTTTATTTTCTTTATCTTTTACTGCCTTCCTTTGAAGTCACTGAAGATAATTTTATTTCATTTTATCTCTGCTATTGGTTATTTTTTTAATTTTTATTAATTTTTAATTTATTGTGTTTACATGTATTCAAATGTCCCACTGAATATAACTCCCTCACCCCCCACCCCTGTATCCTTTTTTATATCCCCTTTTCATACCTCCCCCTAGCTCCCTTCCTTTTTCCCTCTAGGATTTGCTGTCCTGTTATCTATATCTCTGTGTTATGTATATATAGTTTCCCTAATCCCTTTACCTTCTCTGATCCCATCCCCTCCACCCCCTTCCCTCTGACTGCTGTCCCTCTGCAACCTGTGACCCCACCTCAGCCTCTGTTCCATCCCTCAGTTCACTTCGTTCATTAGATTCCACATATATATGAGATTACATGATATTTTCTTTCTCTGCCTGGCTTATTTCACTTCGCATAATAATCTCCAGGTCCATCCATGCTGTCACAAAAGGTAAGATTTCCTTCTTTTTCACAGTCACATAGTATTTCATAGTGTATATGTACCACAGCTTTTTTTTTTAATCTTTTTTTTTTCTTTTTTTCTTTATTCATTTTTAGAGAGGAGAGAGAGAGACAGAGAGAGAGAAGGGGGGAGGAGCTGGAAGCATCAACTCCCATATGTGCCTTGACCAGGCAAGCCCAGGGTTTCAAACTGGCGACCTCAGCATTTCCAGGTCGACGCGTTACCCACTGCGCCACCACAGGTCAGGCCGTACCACAGCTTTTTAATTCACTTGTCCACTGATGGACACTTGGGCTATTTCCAGATCTTGGCTATTGTAAACAATGTTGCAATAAATATGGGGGTTCATATCTGTAAAGCCAGTATCTAAGGCCAGGGCCACTACTACAGCAGCCTGGCTCATGCAGGTTAGCATTGGATTCGTACAGTCGGTAAAGAAACAACAGAGCCAAAAACTGATGGGCTGTCATCTTTAATTTTAGCTTGCACCTGGCGGGCAAGTAAAACACACACTGGGCTCCAAAACCCACTCACATTCAGTGCTCACAAAGCTACTGACTTATCCGAGTTTCCTAGAATCAAAGGTTTCTAGCTCACCAGACTTATTCACCTCTGATCCCCATCTCCTTCCTCCTCCCTGCATAAACTGCACTAACTGGCTTCTCATTCAACACTCCGCCATCTTGGCTACTTCTCCTGGCCTCCTCCACGTGGCCTCCTTCTGCTCTCCTCTCTGCTCTCTCCTCTAATGATAATCTCAGGAACCAAGAGAGCAAGCTCCCATTCTGCCCCCATTTTATAGTGTAGATTCAAAACCTTTAATCCAATATACAAAATAGGGAAGTCTCTAATACAAAGTCACTTCTCTGAGGCATGATTGGATTGTACCACCCCACATCAAAAAGGGTGGGAAAGGCTTAATCCCAAAACCAAGCCCCAGGCTACAAGGATTCTGCCTGCCCACAGAGACACACATTAATATCACCTGGGCAACGGCCTCCATGTGGGCAGCACTACTTTAACAAAGTGAGCATAATACATTTTATCTGCCCAACAATATCTTCTTTTGAATCAGTGCTTTGGTACTCTTAAGATATATTCCTAAAAGTAGGATAGCTGGATCAAAAGGCAGTTCCATTTTTAATTTTTTGAGGAAACCCCATAAAGTTCTCCACAGTGGCTGCACAAGTCTGTATTTCCACCAGCAGTGCAGAAGGGTTCCCTCTTCTCCACACCCTCACCACTGCTATTGGTTATTGTAAAGCCAGAAGCCACGGCCAGGGCCACTATCAAAGCAGCCCGGCTCATGCAGGTTCGCATTGGATTCGGACAGTCGGTAAAGAAACAGCGGAGCCAAAAACTGATGGGCCATAGTCTTTAATTCTAGCTTGCACCCGGCGGGCAAGTAAAAATACACACTGGGCTCCAAAACCCACTCACATTCAGTGCTCACAAAGCCACTGACTTATCCGAGTTTCCTAGAATCAAAGGTTTCTAGCTCACCAGCCTTATTCACCTCTGTTCCCCATCTCCTTCCTTATCCCAAATACAAACTCTACACAAACTGGCATCTCACTCAGCACTCCGCCATCTTGGCTGCTTCTCTTGGCCTCCTCCACGTGGCCTTTCTCTGCTCTACTCTGCTCTCTCTTCTAATGATCCCAGGAACCAAGAGCCAAGTCCCGTTCTGCCCCCATTTTATATTGTAGCTTCACAACCTTTAATCCAATATACAAAATAGGGAAGTCTCTAATACAAAGTCACTTTCTAAGGCATGATTGGATTGTACCACCCCACATCAAAATGGGTGGGAAAGGCTTAATCCCAAAACCAAGCCCCAGGCTACAAGGATTTTCAACACACATTAATATCACCTGGGCGATGGCCTTCATCTTTAACAAAGTGAGCATAATACATTTTATCTGCCCAACAGTTATTAATTATAATTTTTATTTACTTTTTAGTTACAATATACTCTGAAGTTTGCAATATACAACTTCAATTTACCACAATCTACCTTCAAATAATATTAATCACTTCATGAATACTGTAAGAACCTAATGATAGTATACTTCTATTTATGCCCTCTTGACCACTGTACTATTTTATTCTCTTTACTTCTGTGTTATAAATCCCACAACACATTGTTAATTATTTTTGTTTTGAACAGTTTATTATCTTTTTTAATATTTATATCTTATTTCAGTATAATTCTATTTCTAGATAGCTATCATAAAGATTTAATTATTTATTCAAATATTCAATGAAAAAGTATTATTATTATAGTATTATTACATATTCAAGTAGAAATATGGCACCAATCTAAGTGACCCATAGTAAGGGAACTGTTAAATTATTGTATGCAATAGAATATTAGGCCGCTCTTAAAGTTTATGTTCAAGAATATTTTTAAAGTATTAAGAAACAAAAATTTTTATGATCTAATGTTAAGTGAAAATAAAACAAAAACATGAATTTTCTCTACAGTACCATTGTAACTGCTTATACTTGAGAGGGAGAGAGAGAAATAAAGAGAGAGAAAGAATATGATCCAAGGTCACCACAAAATGCTTATGTGTTGGGCAGATAAAATGTATTATGCTCACTTTGTTAAAGATTATGCTGCCCACGAGGAGGCCGTCACCCAGGTGATATTAATGTGTGTTGTGAATCCTTGTAGCCTGGGGTTTGGTTTTGGGATTAAGCCTTTCCCACCCTTTTTGATGTGGGGTGGTACAATCCAATCATGCCTCAGAGAAGTGACTTTGTATTAGGGACTTCCCTACTTTGTATATTGGATTAAAGGTTGTGAAGCTACAATGTAAAATGGGGGCAGAACAGAGTTTGTGCGCTTGGTTCCTGAGATTATCATTAGAAGAGAGAGCAGAGGAGTGTAGAGAAAGGCCACATGGAGGAGGCCAGGAGAAGCAGCCAAGATGGTGGAATGCTGAGTGAGATGCCAGTTTGTATGCAGTTTGTATTTGGGATAAGGAAGGAGATGGGGAACAGAGGTGAATAAGGCTGGTGAGCTAGAAACCTTTGATTCTAGGAAACTCGGATAAGTCAGTGGCTTTGTGAGCACTGAATGTGACTGGGTTTTGGAGCCCAGTGTGTATTTTTTACTTGCCTGCCAGGTGCAAGCTAGGATTAAAGACTATGGCCCACCAGTTTGTGGCTCCGTTGTTTCTTTACCGACTGTACGAATCCAATGCGAACCTGCATGGGCCAGGCGGCTGTGATGGTGGCCCTGGCCGTGGCTTCTGGCTTTACATTATGTGTACAAGAATTTAGGAGTTAGGTAATTTTTAATTTTTGACTTTTGTTGATCCATTTGTTTTACAAAATTTTCTAATTTTATATTTACTATTAAATTAAGAAAATATTTTTATTGAGGATGTATATTTTATAATCTCTAAAATCACTACTAAAGTTTAATTCTATTTTTGGTTTTTATCTCTGCAAAGTTTACTTTCTCTATTGTTGTGTTTAGTTTTCTCAATTCTTACCAGTTCTGAGGTAGATATTTGCATATCTATCTTTCTAATTATAAGAGTCCATTATCTATTAGAGAGACTTAAGTAAAATTTAAAACAGCATTTATTTACCCATATAATGACCATTTCCACAGCTCTTTATTCTTTGGGTAGATCCAGATTCCTATATGGCAGGGGTCCCCAAACTACGGCCCGCGAGCCACATGCGGCCCCCTGAGTCCATTTATCCGGCCCCCGCCGCACTTCCGGAAGGGGCACCTCTTTCATTGGTGGTCAGTGAGCCGACACAAAGCACGGCGTTGCTCATGTACAGTACTACTTCTGGTGACGCGGGACATACGCGTCACAGCTCCGGAAGCGTGTCCTATCACTTGTTACGACTAGCAGTGACAAATATGGAACCAACATTGACCATCTCATTAGCCAAAAGCAGGCCCATAGTTCCCATTGAAATACTAGTCAGTTTGTTGATTTAAATTTACTTGTTCTTTATTTTAAATATTGTATTTGTTCCCGTTTTGTTTTTTTACTTTAAAATAAGATATGTGCAGTGTGCATAGGGATTTGTTCATAGTTTTTTTATAGTCTGGCCCTCCAACGGTCTGAGGAACAGTGAACTGGCCCCCTGTGTAAAAAGTTTGGGGACCCCTGCTATATGGTATCATTCTCCTTCTGTTTGAAGAACTTCCTTTACCATTTCATGTAGAGTAGATCTGCTGCTAATGAATTCTTGCACGTTTTGTCTGTCTGAAAAATGTTTTATTTCAGTTTTGCTTTCTAATGAACTTTTCAGTGGACAAAGAGTTCTAGGTTCACAGTTTTCCACTTTCAAAGAAGTTGAAGGTGTTGCTGCATTGTCACTGTTTCCAATAACAAATCAGCCGTCAACCTGATTTGTTGTTCCTCTGTATTTGAGGTTGTATTTCAAATTTTGTATTTTTTAACTCTAGAAAATCCACTTTTGTCTGTTTTTTATATCTTCCATTTCCTCTCTTTATTGTGTTCATATTTTTTAAACATATAAGAGTATATTTATATGTAATTATGTAATTATATGTAATTGCTGTTTTACTATCTTTATCTGTTAAGTCTAACTTCTGGGTCATTTCTGAGTTTGTTTTTAGTGATTGAATTTTCTGCTCATGGTAGGTCATATTTTCCTGTTTCTTTAAATCTCTGGTAATCTTACTATTTGTATGTCAGACCTAGCAAATAATATGCTTTTGGCTTCTGAATTTTATTGTATTTTTTTAATATTGTGAAGCTTTTTTTTTTCTGGGACATGATTTAGTTGCTGGTAATCAGTTCGATTCTATTCGTGTTGGCTTTAAAATGTGTGTAAGTCCAGAGCAGCCTTAAATCTACAGTTTATTTGGTCCTTTCTAAAGATCCTCCCTAATATCCCGTGTATTAAGAGTTTTTTCTACTCTAGCCAGAGAGCCAAGGATGGGAGGAAATAGTGATCCCTCTTCACATCCTTTTCCAGCCACAGTTTTGGCAATAGCTGCATTCCTCTAGTATGGCCGGAGCCCCTAGGAGCAGCACCTTTCCCATGGCTACAACACCAGCCAGGTTCCAAATAATACAACCCCCTCTTCTTGATCTTCAGGCCTAGGGGTGGAAATGGCTTGTCTTTCTGTCACTGCTAGTTTGTAAATGCATTGCAGTCCCTTGTTTTTGTTTTACCTGTTCATACCTGTGTAAACAGTCTCTCTATCTGACGTTTTCCAGTTAATCCCTTAGTGAGTCATTTGTTTCCTGCTGTGGCCTCTGTAACGTCAGCCACCCTATTAATGCTACACCTCTGAAATCACAAACTCAACCTCCCAGTCTCTGACCACAATTTCCTATCCTTGCAGTGCTCTGTTTTCATGACTCTCAATCTGTCTCTTCTTCCTCCAGTCTTGTGCCTGATCCATCCCTCCCCTGCTCCTCTCAATCTGCCAGTCTCTTTCTGGCTTTACTTTCTTCCCAATCTAGCAGAGATTCAATAATCCTCCATGTCTTCCACTCTAATTAGACCTCTTTTTAATGATTCTTTCCATTTCCAAGAGAGCTGATTCCTCGGCTTGGAAGTCAAATATTTTAGAATACAGTAAACCTTGATTTAATGTCACCAATAGATTTTGCAACTTTCAGCAAAACAACATAGTGTAGAACAACACC
Organism: Saccopteryx bilineata; assembly: GCF_036850765.1. Lineage (NCBI taxonomy): Eukaryota > Metazoa > Chordata > Mammalia > Chiroptera > Emballonuridae > Saccopteryx > Saccopteryx bilineata. Next base: position 21,769,241 of record NC_089501.1, read on the forward strand.
AATTTTATCATAGGCTAATTGATATAAAAAAGAATTAGGTTCCTACAGCATCTTATCAACATTATAATAAAACAATGTTATTCAAGAACATGTTGTACTCAGGATCTTTCTTTATCTATAAAATGAAGAATTGGATAATATAATCTAAGTAGGATCATCATTGCCCAGTCATGTTGCTTTGGAGGGTAAAAGGGAAGAGTTATTAATTATTACATAAAGACAACAGAACGGTCCCAACAAAATTGAGTGTGTGATCATCTACTTCTACAGCTTCTCCCAGCTCTGAAATATAATGATTATATTACACACATTAATACCACAAAATGAATCTCGGTTTTGTTCTAGTCATGAGCTTACAGTTTACATTATGACCTGTTTAGTGAACATAACAAAGCATTTGGAAGAAATAAAGATAAGCTATCAAAGGCTTAGAGGTGAGGGCTGTGAAGTGTGAAGACAACATAAGAAGAAAAGATACACTGGGAAATATTTCCTTCCAAATCTCAGGTTCATCAGACAGTTGCCCTCAGGGAAAGGCCCTGCTTTTTCTAACAAGCATGAAGAACCGAACCCACAAAGTAATCTACCCCTTTGGGTATAAATGAAAAATCTAATGCTCTCTTGCCTACTGGTCTCTTCTCTTCCACTTTCAGTTTCAGACTCCACAGAAGCGGATGCTCTGACATGTGGGCTGCCTGCTCTCCCACAACAAAAAGACTGTTCCGACTGAATAGGCATGGTCGTCATGGCAGCTGAGGGTCATAAACTCCTGAGCTGTGGGTCTTGGCACAATTCCATGCATTATCTGCATCCTGGTGCAAATCAGTCCCTTTATCTAATTAGTAGCCTTACAAATAGCCACCTGCCCCAGAGCTTAACCATTAAAGATGCAATATTGCTGAATAGCTTGAGACAAGGGGTGAGGATAACAGAAAACTGAAAGCTGATCTTAGAAAGGTCCCTCTCTGCTGACTACAGACACCTGCAAGCCCTGGCCCACCCACATAGCAGGAGTTCAAAAGGAGGCTGAGAACAAATCACTTCTGTCTTCTTTTCATGGCTCACCTTGAGTGTCTCCATATCCACTGGCCTCCCAGAAGCTGGGCCTGCTGACCTCTGCCCACAGAACTTGCTTGACCATTCCTGCTCAGGTGCCCAGCTGTTTCCTGCCTCAGAACTTCCTACCTGAATCATCCAGCCCTGTCTTTATCTCTAAAACTTGATAACTTGTCCTGGACTGCTATAACCCTGGTCTGAACACTTCAAAACTATCTCTTGATTCATTTGAAAGACCGGATCCTTTCTAACTTATTTAAATGCTAATACATTTTCCCATGCTGATACATATTTCAGACACCTAATATCCAAATGTTTGTCAGAGTCACCTCTTGTTCTTTCAATAAGTAATTCTTTGTTTGTTTGTTTGTTTGTTTTCCATTTTTCTGAAGCTGGAAACAAGGAGAGACAGTCAGACAGACTCCTGCATGCGCCCAACCGGGATCCACCCAGCACGCCCACCATGGGGCGACGCTCTGCCCACCAGGGGGCGATGCTCTGCCCATCCTGGGCTTTGCCATGTTACAACCAGAGCCACTCTAGCGCCTGAGGCAGAGGCCACAGAGCCATCCCCAGCGCCCGGGCCATCTTTGCTCCAATGGAGCCTTGGCTGCGGGAGGGGAAGAGAAAGACAGAGAGGAAGGCGCGGTGGAGGGGTGGAGAAGCAAATGGGCGCTTCTCCTGTGTGCCCTGGCCGAGAATCGAACCCGGGTCCTCCGCACGCTAGGCCGATGCTCTACCGCTGAGCAAACCGGCCAGGGCTTCAATAAGTAATTCTAAGAACAAAAAACAAAATTATTTTTATTTAACAGTCACTGTACATAGGCAAATATCTTCCTACATTTATTTTTACAGATAATGATGAATCTAAACCTTTCAAAAGTTGAAACCAATGCATTCTGAAGGCGTACAATGTGGTGAATCTGCCTTTTGCATCCTAGGCTGAATTTCAGAAATGAGATCAAGTGCTGGGTATGGATGGGGACAGGTGGATGGCAGAGGATTCCAGATATAATTATACAGTTGATTCAGTGGTGCCACTTTCAAGTTTTTCTATCTATTATGAGAGCCAAAGAGGACTTGAGTGCAGTATATCTACCAAGAGCTTCTGGAATTAAAACAGACTGAAAACTCGTCCATTCATTCTGTGAAATAATTTTTCCAGGTGTGCAGGGCAAGTACATGTCTCACAGTAATTTTAGTGTTATGCAATGATTTTTAATTATTTTTATTATTGTACTTTGTATTTATGAGTCTATATATCCAATAAAAACCTGTTACATGAGGCAATGCCTAACCTTACTATGCTGAAAATGGGCAAGGATGAAAAACGCATTAAAAAATTTAGAAGACTTTTTTTGTTTTGGGGAGTTTTTTTAGAAGGAAAGAGAGGGACAGATACACAAGAAGGGAGAGAGATGAGAAGCATCAACTCATAGTTGTGGCACTTTGGTTGTTCATTAAGTGCTTTCTCATATGTACCTTGACCAGGGAGCTCCAGCCAAGCCAGTGACCCCCTTGTTCAAGTCAACGACCTTGGGCTCAAGCCAGTGACCTTGGGTTTCAAGCCAGCGACCATGGGGTCATGTCTATGATTCCACGCTCAAGCCGGAAACCCCACGCTAAAGCTGGTGAGCTCACACCCAAGCTGGTGACCTCAGAGTTTCAAACCTGGGTCCTCAGCATCCCAGACAGACATTCTATCCACTACACCACCCCCAGGTTAGATAGAGGTAGAAAATCTTGCCTAAGTCTTTTCATCTGTTCTTTTGTGATTTCTCTTGTTTGATTGTCAAATTAGTCACTCCAGTTTGAAACATCATGCAGGAGTGTTTCTCATACTTTCTTAGACATGCTATTTCAGAGGCTAGCGGAGCTGCCTGATACGGGCTTCTTGATATTCAGGTATAGTCCCTTTTCTTGAAGTTTCCATTGTTTCTATTTATTAACTTATATTTTTAATAAAATATATGCAGAGTTTCTAAGAGGAAGTCAGTGATTTGAATCTGTGCAAGCAGAAATGAAGCAGGGCTGATATTCTCTCCCTGCCCACTAGACTCCGCAGGCCATTCCGGGAACAACCAGATTAAATAGTCGTGCTCAACCAAAGCTGAAAGGCCACTTTGTAGGTTTCCTTTAAGAAAGGAAAAACTACAAACTCACAAATAAAAGCTACCTTTGTTAAACTGTCCACTTTTTTTCTCTAACCCTCTCAGGTAAAAGTTGCCAACCAATCACCACTGTAGATTCAACACAGATTGAAATATTCCTTGTGTATTTATCTCTTTGGCCATTGCTAACAATCCTAATGTGGTGTTCAATTGTGATCTTTTAAACAGTGTTAAATACCTAAGGAGGTGATGTCTTCCTGGTACATTACTGCCTGTTCAATGCCTGATATCTCTCCAGACTTTAAATTCTATGAAAGCAGGAACCATTCATTTCTTAATCACCACTCCATTCCTGAGAATGGATGTTTATAACAAAGAGAAAGTATGCGATGACCTCTTTGCTGTTTAGGAAGCATGAAGAAGAGTAAGTTAAAATCCTATGGCTTTAAAGACTTACAAAGTAGCATTTATATTCCCAGTAATCTCTTAATAATATAAACCATATTATCATCAATTAACAAGTGAAAACTGTGTTTGGGCTTTAAAAAGAAAAGAAAAAGATATGTTTGCTGAACCTGTGACTCTAAAAATTAAAGAAAATAAAAATTTCCCAAATAACTATTACATTGAAAGCATACCCAATTTGAAACTTGTTGAGTTATTCGAAGGAAGTTGTGTAAGCCTTAAATTCATTGTTCAGAAACACCTGAAATAATTTGCAATTTCTCACTTAATATAGTCTTGGGAATATAGCTTGTGACTTAAAGATAACCTCCCCAACTTGACAAATTTATCATTATAATTAATTTTTTTCCAGGCTGTCTATTGGGCAGATAAAATATATTATGCTCACTTTGTTAAAGATGGCGCTGCCCACGTGGAGGCCTGTTGCTCAGGTGATGATATTGGTTGCCCTTTTTGCTTGGGATAGGCATGATTATATTAATGTGTGTTGGGGACAGGCTGTAAGCAGGCAGAATCATTATAGCCTAAGGTTTAGTTTTAAGACTAAGCCTTTCCCACCCTTTTTAAAGGTTTGGGTTTTTTTGATATTTATTTACTTATTTATTACAGAGACAGAGAGAGAATCAGAGAGAGGTATAGACAGGGACAGACAGACAGGAACGGAGAGAGATGAGAAGCACCAATCATCAGTTTTTCCTTGCGACTTCTTAGTTGTTCACTGATTGCTCTCCCACATGTACCCTGACTGTGGGCCTTCAGCAGACCAAGCAACCCCCTGCTCGAGTCAGCAACCTCGGGTCCAAGCTGGTGAGCTTTTGTTCAAACCAGATGAGCCGGTGCTCAAGCTGGCGACCTCAGGGTCCTTTGCATCCCAGTTCAATGCTCCATCCACTGCGCCACCACCTGGTTAGGCAGTGGTGCACTCTCATGAGGAATCTCATTATGCCTCAGATAAGTGACTTCGTATTAGAGACTTCCTTGTTTGTATATTGGATTAAAGGTTTTGGTTTCTACATTATAAAATGGCGCAGACCTGGAGCTTGCTCTCTCTCAGTTCCTGAGATTAGCATTAGAGGAGAGAGCAGAGAAGAGAGCAGATAAAAACCATGTGGAGGAGAGGAGAAGCAGCCAAGATGGCAGAATGCTAAAGAAGAAGCCAGTTTGTGCAGAGTTTGTGCAGAGGGAAGGAGATGGGGAACAGAGGTGAATAAGGCTGGTGAGGTAGAAACCTTTGATTCTAGGAAACTCGGATAAGTCAATAGCTTTCTGAGCACTGAAGGACTGGGTTTTGGAGCCCAGTGTGTGTTTTTACTTGCCCGCCGGGTGCAAGCTAGGATTAAAGATGATGGTCTACCAGTTCTTGGCTCCGTTGTTTCATTACTGACTGTCCGAATCAAAAGTGAACCTGCATGGGCCAGGCTGCTGTGATCGTGGCCATGGATACTGGCTTCACACTCTCTCATCCTCATCCACAAATCCCACAGAGGACACAGTAGAGAGGGCAAGAATGCAAAGGCCATCTGTGGTTTGGAAATGGCCCAAGACAACCAAATTTTTCTGAATATACATTAAACTGTCAGCAAAGAGCACCATGACCCAGAGTTTGAACAAAGGGAAAATCCCATAGCCCTCTGAAGTCACTAGCTCTGTGAGTTGTTTAAGGCAGAGGGCAGACAACCAAGGATTATACACATGATTAAAATGTGTCCATCCAAGCCCTGATAGAACTGCCTCACGAGCAGACAACTGGAATTATTTCCCCTTCTCCATCCCAGATTAAGCGTACATTACCCTGAGCAGTTCAGCTTTGAGAACACTTGCTGAACCTGTAAATCCCCACATGCCCTCTAAGACTTGTAAAATAAGGTCCTGCCACATCCTGAAGGAAGGTCCCAGGAAACTAACATCTAAGATCTGGGATTGCAAGATGGATGGAACCTGAAGGTAAGCAATCAAAGGTAAGAAGTGGCCCCAATTCTTCCTGAAGCATCGTATTACAAATACAACCAGGCAGTGGAGTGGGATCCCTGGCAGAAGCATGAAGATGAAAACAAATCCAGCTTCATGCTGAAGACTCCCATCTCCCCAAATTCTGGTGACTAATGGAAACAACAGAAGGTAGCTGAGGACCGTCTACCCTCACATGTTTATTAAGCTCTTAAAGAATAATTCCCTGGTGACTATATTGATTCATTTTTTATAATCTAGAAACATAATAGTTAAAATAGTATTATTGACACAGAGAGTAAAGAATAGACAGATCACAGAGTTAACTTTAGTCACCAGGATTCTAGTGTCTGCTTAACTAGCTGTGTGAATCTGAGCAATTTAGTTAACTTATGTAAGAACAATTTCTCCGCCTGACAAGGCGGCGGTGCAGTGGATAGAGTGTCGGACTGGGATGCGGAGGACCCAGGTTCGAGACCCTGAGGTCGCCAGCTTGAGTGCAGGCTCATCTGGTTTGAGCGAAACTCACCAGCTTGGATTCAAGGTCACTGGCTAGAGCAAGGAGTTACTTGGTCTGCTGAAGGCCTGTGGTCAGGGCACATATGAGAAAGCAATCAATGAACAACTAAGGTGTCGCAACGAAAAACTGATGATTGATGTTTCTCACCTCTCTCCATTCCTGTTTGTCTGTCTTTAGTCTGTCCCTATCTCTCTCTCTCTCTCTCTCTCTGACTCTCTGTCTCTGTAAAAAAAAAAAAAAAAAAAAAAAAAAAAAAAAAAAAAAAAAAAAAAAAACGAAAAAAAAAAAAACCCACAGCAATTTCAATTTCTCCATATTCTAAATGAGGCAGATGAGGCCAAAGTTTAAGATTACTTCTGGCTTTATAATTATATGGCTATCTGTCCCTCATAATGAATTTCTAAAAATGTTATATGTAAGCCAAATAGAAAACATATGCTGTAGGATATTCAATAATAATAAAAAGAAAATAATGAGGGACATGAGTCAGCAAGAGTTTGCTGCTCTTTTCCAGTCATCCTGGAGGAATTTATGAAAGAATGTGATGTTCTAATGTGTAAGAATGTCTGCTGAGTTAAAGGGTACAGGTTCCTAGACATGCATTACAGCCAAGGAAATACAATTTAAGTATTAAGAAAATTTTTCCTAGAAATAAACAAATATAGGCGGTAGGAATGGAGAAAACAGACAGAAGTAAACTCATATGAAACAGAGAGCTAAAGAACTTTGAATGTGAATATCCAGACATGTTTCAAGAGATAAATCTTAGCTAAAACAAAGAACAGAAAAGATGACTCAAGCCCACCATGATGGGCATACAATGAAGGCCAATGGTGGTAGCCAGGAATCCATTAGGATAAGGAGGGTAGTAATAATAGCTGCCATTTATTGAACACTTACAAAGGATTAGAACTCTTTGTGAGGAAATTATAAGTACCTGGCTAATTTCTAGCACCTTCTCCAAGGATATTTGCAATATCCATCATATAGATAAGTAAACAAAAGCTCAGCAAAAGTGACTTCCCAAGGGCACGCCCAGGTCTATCTATCATTACTATTTTCAGTACACCATTACTGTTTGCCCGTGAACAGGAAAGCCCTTAATCTAGGAATTTCGGCAATCAAAATTATTAAGAGAGGTAATCATTGATAGATCAAATGGAACCATTTCTCCTCGAGCAAAGGGGCTGTGTCTTATTTATCTACTTGTTCCCTGCAGTTAGCCCAGGGCCTAGCACCCTGTAGCTGAGACAGAAATGCGCCACCCAGATGCCCCTTCAGAGAAAGACTTGCTGGTCTGCAGCTGGAAGTGGTCAGCCTCAGCTATCGATGGAGAATTGCTTCACGTGAGCAATTCACACCCTTTGCCTGAAGCTTGCATCCAGTAACCAAGCAAGGAGAGGAGAGTGGTGTTGCAAGATAAAAGCCCAAAACTGATTCCCAACAACTCTAATGGGCTGTTCAGGCTCTGGAGCATCCTACCAAGGGGGATAAGGGTTTGTCAGTCCTGCTCTGCAGCTGACTTCTCCCTTGGCTCAGTTCTGCTGCCATCCCCTTCTTTTCACAGGTATTGGTCTCTTATGAACAACTTGGACTCCAAATTCCATCTCAGCAGCTACTTCCAAAGAATACAACCTGCAACATACCTATTACATACTCAACGAATATTTGATAACTGAGTAAATGGGTAAAGTGCTATGAGTTAAGGAGCATTTTTAAAGATTCCTTTCCCCCAAAAAATGTTTCCATTAGCTGGCAACTAAGGTTTCACAATTAGAGATTTATTCCTTGTCTTAGCGCCTCTCTTGTAAATACACGAGGTAAATAGCATGTTAAACTTATTAGACACTGATACCCTAGTGTGAAAAAAGGTCTGAAAGCCCATTCTGATAAGACAGAGAGAAAAAATATGAGAGTACTGATCAAAGAGCATCAAGAACTGCCTGGATTCAGTCTTCATTCCACCACTTGCCAACTGTGTGTCTTTGGACAAATCACTTAACCTTTCTGTGCCTTGATTTCAGCACCTGTAAAATGGGTACAATAATTCTTAATTCCCTTAGAGGGTTGTTGTGAGAATTAAATGAGTTAATTCATGAAAATGTTTTTGACTAGTGACTGGCATGCAGTGAATCACTCAATAACAGTTAACTATTTCTATTACTAAGTTCATACTTTAGCTATTGGGCAGGTCAAGCCAAGTCTAAACATTAATATTTAAGTAGAAGAAGATGGGAGAAGACAAGAAAAAGTGAACAAAGTAGGATTATACAAGTACTATTAATAATACAGTCAGATTTATATAATGTAATATTTTTCCATCACATTCACCTTCAATCCAGCCTAGAAAATGTGTTTCTATTATCTTTTGTATGTATTTCCATCATTTCAATTAGCACATTGCTTTAAAACTACCTGTTTTAGTATGTATTACTAAACCCACCCCACCATTGTGAGATCCTCAATAGTAAGATATTTCATCTTATTCATCCTTGTATCTCCTTTTCATCCATCCATTGAGCAAATATTAAGTGCATATCATGCATCAGACAGTGGTTTGGGGCAGTAAAACAGTAAACAAAGTTTCTACTTTCTTGGAGGTTACATACTGGTGATTTACATGGGCAATAAAAAAATAAACAAATATTCAATATATTGTCCAATGAAAGGATATAAAGAATTAGTGCTGAGCTCAGAGTAGATTTTAATAAATGTTTGTTGAATTAATACACTTATATAAAAGAAATAAGAGCCAAAATGTGAGTGAAAGACATTTTTATTGTTCTTTCTATTCAATTCAGAATGGAAAAGCTATGTAGGACACGAATGGATGGAACAGGGGACACTTCATTTATTTCCTACCACTTAGCCATTCAGATGTTGAGCAAAGGGAAGCTAACACAGAAGTGCAAGGAACCATGGAGGTCATTTAAAAGAAAATATGATTTCCTTATTCATGCTCTGCTGGTGTTGCTTACACATGGATTTTCACCCTCAGATATTTTCACCCCTGTGGTGATAGAGAGATTCTATCATACCAGCAAAAAAAAAAAAAAAAAAAAAAAACAACTCAAGCTTTCCAGTGAGTCTACTTATCATCATCATCATCATTGATATAATAGGCACATTATACATTCATTATAAGTCAGAGTTACCATTGTCATTCTCCAGGCTTACTTCTCCCTTGCACATTACTGTTCTGAATATGACTTTAAGATGAAATGAAAATGATACATCTACTTTCATATATAATGATTCACAAACTCAACATCTCCTTGGTCAACTGAAAGAAAATATCTTCTATAACTGAATAGCTAAGTGATATTTAGTTGCTTCAAGACCCGTTCAGTCTCTTTTTATAAATACCTTGATCTATAGAAGCTTCTCACCTCTCGCTTAATGTCACTCTTCTAAGTATGGCCTTATGCTCCAAATACAGTTTTTCAAAATCCAGTGCATTTGTTTCTATTCAGAAAATTTTACAGGTTTTACATTAGATTGTCTTATCTAAAATGTTTTTTATATATCTATATACAAATTGGAAGAGAAAAAAAATCACTCTAAGGATTTTGTGCACCCCTATAACTGCTTTGTTCTCCCTTTTGGAACATTGGCTGATAATATTTTCTGGCACCTTATTCATCTTTAAACTCCTGCCCAACTCCCTGAATTTATCCTCTACCATGACCACGCTACCACCAGCCCTGCCATTTCCTATCCAACCAATATTTCTTTCCACCAATATACATTTTTGGTTCCCCTTCTGATACCAAGTTTTGAAAAAAACAGAAAAATTATTTATTTTCTAACTGTACTCTTATTTAAAATTTCTTCCCATTCCCCCAAGTTCTCATCCACTTACCACATCTCCAGCTCACCTCTGACCCCCACACCTCCCCAGTCATTTCATCATTAAGTTGGCCTGACTCAGAGGAGTGATTCATGGAGTCATAAAACCCAGGGTGGAAGAGACCTTAAAGGTCAGCTAATTCAACCACCCAAATAAGTGGAAAATCCAGCTCTTATTTTTATTCTTTCTTTCCTGACTTCCCAAACTTGATTGCAAACATGAGAACGGTGTCTTTAGTTGTTATGGAACTTCTTGTTTTGAATACCTTTTTAACCAAGGTTGACTCTCCTCTTTCTGAGATAGCTTAGGTATGTAGAGTTCTGTCAACTGTAGATAATAGATAGCAGATGAAAAAACCTATACTCCTCTGAATATAGAGTTGGTCACACTTTCAGAAAGTGTTCAAAGGTGAGCATATTTATTTTACTCCATTTATTTCATGGAACAGCTAAATATTGTTTCCAAAAAGAAAGTCAAAACCATTAAAATGGCCCATAAACAGAGTAAAATATTACCAACCTCATTTATAATAAGATAATGAATGTCAATTATAATTAAAATAAGATAATATTTCTCATCTATCACATGGAAAAAAATTTAAAACAGGCTCTCTCATCAACTACTGGTGTGTATAAAACCTTTATGAATAGACATTTACAATAGCTAACAATACCATATGTGTGTGTGTGTGTGTGTGTGTGTGTGTGTGTGTGTATATATATACACACACACACACACACCTTTTGACTCATCAATTCCACTTCTAGGAATTTACCCTAAATATATATTTCCAAAAATATATGTGTACAATATTATTCAGTTATTTACTGCAGTTTTGTTTATAATTTTTAAATAATATTAACAACCCAATGTCCATTTATAGGAGAACAGTTGAACAAACTATGATGCATCCACACAATGGAGTACCATGCAGCTGTGAGAGAGAATGAGTAAAATAATGAGCCAATAGGTGCTCTCCAGAATACATTGCTAAATTAAAAAAGAAAAGCAAATCTATAGTCAAGTTATTTTTGTGTAAGAAAGAAGAGAACTTTAGAAAGTATACATGTATCTACTCATTTGTGCATCAAGAAAGGCAGGCAGGATAAAACAGGAACTAATGAGATTGATGAAGAGAATAAAAGGAATTATGGGAAATTACACCACTTTTTACATAATCCTGACTTGCGGAACTAGGTGAATTCTTCACATACTCAAGAAAAGAAGGGCAGTTGTGGAAGGTAGAAAATGGAACACAAATAGAAACAAACAAATGAACCAAATTGGGGGACAGAAGGGAGAACTAAAGTAACTTTTAAGTGACTTATATATCTCTTAAGTGGACTATATACCTTCAGGCTAAAGAGAAATAGAGGTGTTAGCAATTATTGAAGTCCACTGAGTAGGGCTTTTTCTCACAGACGTAGAGATTTGAGACTCCGTATATTCTAGGATTAAGCAAATAAGTAAATGCACTGTGGTTATTGAGAGCCAGATAACTCATTGACAGAGAAGAGCTACAACTATGAAAGGGAGGAAGGTCTGAATGATTCCAGCACTGTCTGCTGAAAAGGCATAGAAGCAATGACACCCATTCTCCACTTACAGAACAAAACAAGTGTGGGATACAGAAAGTGCAACTTGAATCTGAAATATCTCTGTGGCAGAAAATAAGGAAATTCTCAAAGAATACAGGGGATATGTCAAAAGGACAAAGAAACCAGCTTGAAGGGCTTCTCACTAGTCAAATATTGGAAATTTGAGCGTCAAAATAATATGACAGTAACTTTTCATAACCCTTTAAAAAAATAAAAATTTATGAGTCCATAGTAATATACATATATACATACATGCATATGAAGAAAAAGCTCTTCCTTACACTATAAAGTCAACTAATAAATATAAAAGACATGATGGATTTATAAAGTCACCATTTAGCAAACCACCATTGAAACAATTAATTTAGGCAAGAATCATTAAGGAATGCTAAACTAGTATGTATGAACTTAATGAATAACAGGGTTTCTACACAGTCTCAAAGTTTCTCCCATAATATATTAGTTACAATGAAAAAAAAATAGTAACACTTTGGTGGAGAAGTCTGGCAGACACCATCTTAACCAAATGATCAAATATCATCAGTACTGGTGCATATGCAATGCACATATATACTTCCTGGTTTGATGGACTTAGAAGGATATAGCATTGCTCCTGTGGAATCTCTGACTAAAATGTGTAACCTGAATCTAACCGTAAGAAAATATCAGACAAATTCAAATTGAAAAACATTGTGTAATATAACTAGCAATACACTTCAAAAATGCCAGTGTCAATAAATACGAAGCAAGATTGAAGAATGTTTCAGGTTAAAGGAGACTAAACTGAAAGTACTGTGAGACTGGCGGAACTTTTTTTGTTGTTTTTGTTTGTTTTTCCATATAGAGAATTATCAGTACAATGTGAAAAAAATCTATCTGTATATTAGAAAAGAGTTATGTGTCAATGTTAATTTTCTGATTTTAATGATTATACTTGATTACATAAAAGAATGTCCTTGATTTTAGTATATACCCGTGATATATTGAGGAGTAAGTGGCATCACATCTGCAACTTATAATTTTTATCTTTTTTAAGTATCTAAGTGAAGGGTATATGAGAATCCCTTGAAATTCTGAAATTCTTCTGTAAGTCTAAAATTATGGCAAAATAAAAACACATTAAAAAAAACTATTAACTTCATGCAGTTGATCCCTCCACTACTTACTGGACATGTAATCACGTGCTCTCTACTCTATTCTGTGTTTCATTCTATGGAGCCTTCCACACTCGCTCATCTTGGTTAGAAAAAGTGGAGCGTTTGGGTGGAGCAGGCAGCCTTTTGATTCTTCTAGCTCTCAGATGTAAAAAGCAGACAATATTTCCATTTTTGTTTTACATTTACCAAATCTATCCTTCACACACAATAGCAGTCATTATAGTTACATATGCTGCTCTCATTATGTCATCTACCAAAGGTGGCTGTAAGAATATGATGTGGGACATTTGGGCCAATTCCAACCTTTTTCTATAAATCTATTCTAAAGCAGAAACATTTAGGCACTTATGTAATTGGTCCAAAGAAGACTAAGGAACACTACAATAGGTGAATTTGTACTTTTTAAAGTATCTATATACTTGAAGATGAGCTTGTGTGCACTATATTTAAGAAGTTGTTCAAATGTGTGTGACTCATTCATTCATTCACCCATTCATCCATACAGAAGGCCTTTATGGAAAAACTCCTGTATATAGTAGTACTTGCCAAGTTTTATGGGTAAGCTCTGCAGATTTCAAAGCTAAAAGAAATGTTTCTCTTCTGGAATAGTATTTCTAAGAAAGAGCAATGTGGTAAGTGCTGCAATCAAATTATAGTCTAAATATTATGGAAACACAAAGGAGAGGCCTAACCTCACATCGGTTCATGTTAAATCACAGAAGCAAGAGTCAGGAAGCCATAAAAGATACCTACACTAACTGCCTTAAAGGCCGGGCTGACATCCTAAATCTTGCCTGTGGTATTCCTGACCAGTGAGTACGAGGCGGGATGGAAAGTCAGCCCTTAAAACTGGAAAGCCACATGCAAAAGAATGAAACTGGACTACAGTCTCTCCCCCTGTACAAAAATTAACTCAAAATGGATCAAAGATCTAAACATAAGACCTGAAACAATTAAGTACATAGAAGAAGACATAGGTACTCAACTCATGGACCTGGGTTTTAAAGAGCATTTTATGAATTTGACTCCAATGGCAAGAGAAGTGAAGGCAAAAATTAATGAATGGGACTACATCAGACTAAGAAGTTTTTGCTCAGCAAGAGAAACTGATAACAAAATAAACAGAAAGCCAACTAAATGGGAAATGATTTTTCAAACAACAGCTCAGATAAGGGCCTAATATCCAAAATATACAAAGAACTCATAAAACTCAACAACAAACAAACAAACAATCCAATAAAAAAAATGGGAAGAGGATATGAATAGACACTTCTCCCAGGAAGAAATACAAATGGCCAACAGATATATGAAAAGATGCTCATCTTCTTTAGCTATTAGAGAAATGCAAATCAAAACTGCAATGAGATACCACCTCACACCTGTTCGATTAGCTGTTATTAGCAAGTCAGGTAATAGCAAATGTTGGAGAGGCTGTGGAGAAAAAGGAACCCTCATACACTGTTGGTGGGAATGTAAAGTAGTACAACCATTATGGAAGAAAGTATGGTGGTTCCTCAAAAAACTGAAAATAGAACTACCTTATGACCCAGCAATCCCTCTACTGGGTATATATCCCAAAAACTCAGAAACATTGATACGTAAAGACACATGCAGCCCCATGTTTATTGCAGCATTGTTCACAGTGGCCAGGACATGGAAACAACCAAAAAGCCCATCAATAGATGACTGGACAAAGAAGATGTGGCACATATACACTATGGAATACTACTCAGCCATAAGAAATGATGACATCGGAACATTTACAGCAAAATGGTGGGATCTTGATAACATGATACGAAGCGAAATAAGTAAATCAGAAAAAAACAGGAACTGTATTATTCCATACGTAGGTGGGACATAATAGTGAAACTAGGAGACATTGATAAGAGTGTGGTGGTTACGGGGGGGAGAGGGGAATGGGAGAGGAATAGAGGGTGGGGAGGGGCACAAAGAAAACAAGATAGAAGGTGACAGAGGACAATCTGACTTTGGGTGGTGGGTATGCAACATAATTGAACGACAAGATAACCTGGACTTGTTATCTTTGAATATATGTATCCTGATTTATTGATGTCACCCCATTTAAAAAAATAAAATTATTATAAAAAAATAAAAAAAAAAGAAAGTCAGCCCTTTACCTTGGGACTGATACAGAGGTGCCTGGGGGGGAAGGCGGGGCCCTGAGGCCGGGAGTAAGTGGACCAGAGTAGCAGCTCTGTAATCTTCTACTCCGGCCACTCAGAGTGCTTTCACTTTACAGAGTAGGCCCTGGCCAGTTGGCTCAGTGGTAGAGCGTCCGCCCGGAGTCTGGAAGTCCCGGGTTTGACTTCCGGCCAGGCACACAGCAGAAGCGCCCATCTGCTTCCCCACCCATCCGGTCGGGCACATGTGGGAGTCTGTCTCTCTGCCTCCCCACTTCTCACTTCAGAAAAATATTTAAAAAGAGTATAATACAGACTAGCTACATAAAAATATTTTATTTGATGAAAAGGTATTAGTGCTAAATAATAATAAAAAAAAATTGAACTGAGCATGCATTTTAGCACATAATTCCTCATATTGATGTGAGGGGGGTTGGGGCAGGTAGGTTCCAAATGAAATGCAATTCTCTCAATCCCTGGCATCGAGACCCACAAAAAGATTTTTCAAAGATGCCGTGCTAAGGTCAAAGGATAATTATTCCTGCAGTATTAATAAGAGTAAAACTGGGATACAACTTCAACATCCAGGGAATGGTTAGATAAGTGCTACACTGAGCCAGCAATATTATAAAGGGGTTTTTTAAAGGAGATAGATTTATATGTGTTCATGTAGAAGATTGTTCCAGATATATTGCCAAGTAGACACACGATTTTATTAGCATTACAATGCTAATGAAGTATGAATCTTGATTTATAGACTCAGATATACAAGAAATGTAACTTTTTAAAAACAATAAATTTATTTTCTGTTATAAGCTTATTTTTATGTGGTAATAGAAAATTAATTCCTGATGTTGGGTTTGAGTTCCAGGAAGGCCTGTCTGGGGCCAAGATGTGGGTGAAGAGTTATCTCATCCTTGGTTTTATCCTCTATCAGTGCCGGCGCCCTGGGATCCTTCTCACCCAGTCGGGTCGCCCAACTTAGGATCAGGCAAGTCATTTTTGTGTCCTACCCTTCCTGAGTCTGGCTCTCCCAACTACGTCCATGCCCTTTCCAAGAGTAATTCCATTCATGCTAGGCTATAGGAAATTCTGAGAGACTGTCTAACATCTAATTGGTCTAGACACACCCCGATGGCATTCTTTGTGATCCTGGAGCCTGGCCACCCTGCCCGATGATCTACCAAGAAAACAGGCACAGCCCCTTTACCTTCAAGTTCCCTACTCCTTTCTTGAGTCCTAGCTCTCCACTGCCAGGTTCACCTGAGCTGAGGAGAGAGGATGGAAGACCTTCTTTTTCAGGAACCCCAATGAAAGATGCCTCATACAGTTGTGTGCTTTGAATACTGCCCAAAGATAATTGCTGGGGCATGAGAAGGGCAGAAATATAAAATGTCGAGACCCTTGGCATGGGTCAAAAGTGCTGGGAAAAGGTGGGGCCTTTGTCTATGTGTAAAGGTGTTGTCAGCTCTCTAAGCCACAGTCCTGGGAAAGATCCAATCAGTAAGGCACCTTATTGTCATTCACTCACCAAAATGTGGCCTTTTTCTAATTTTCAGAGAGAAGCAGCATAAACTGTCAAAGGTCTTTATTTCCTCTTTGAATCTCTCTCTTCTCCCAAGAACTGAAATCTTTTTTTTTCTAGTTCTACAAGCTCTAAGTCATCTTTTGACGTATCATACATTCTTCTAAATCTCTTTTTATTCCCACAAGTGCTAGAAACTCTAAAAT
This sequence comes from Saccopteryx bilineata, assembly GCF_036850765.1. Taxonomy (NCBI): domain Eukaryota; kingdom Metazoa; phylum Chordata; class Mammalia; order Chiroptera; family Emballonuridae; genus Saccopteryx; species Saccopteryx bilineata. The sequence goes on from NC_089501.1 coordinate 21,785,817, forward strand.
TTGACACTCAGAAGATGTAGACTTCCTTTTTTTTTAATGCATTCAGTTGGGTCATCTTTTCCCTAAGGCAATGAATGCAGAATGTGCTAGCTGATGGAATGGGTGAAAGGCCAGGACCACCAGGAAATACAGTGGGGGGATGAAAACTCAGCTAATATTTCAAAATGTCATCCTGACATTGTGTGTGCATAGAAGAGCTCTGGAAGGCTACATACTTGTCTGAATGAATTCTTAGCAGCAATTCCTCTGAGAAATAAAATTTGGAGATGAGACTTCTATTTTTTGCTATATAAATTTATGCATTTGAATTGTTTTCACAAAGAGCTTATATGACTTTTGCAAATTTTTTAAAAGACTAATTTAAAAAAAACAAACCTGGAAGAAATTGCTCCAGTATAGTTTCAGTAGTGATATTCAGAATGATAACTTGTTTGTTCTCCCTTCTCTTGTTTTGGGGAAAACCTTCCTCCGGTAGAATTTAGCTATTTTTAAGGTCTGGCTCATTGTTTAAATGGTGACATTAGTGTAAGCCATGGAAATAACAGCATTAACTGGAGGAAATAATATGGACTTAAATGTACACAGTTTACATAATATAATGTGATTTCCCTCCGAGGTGGGGCCACAGAAGGTCCCATAACTGGAACGCCCTGATTTTCCACCTCCTTTTGCAGATACGGAAGGGCCAACACTTAACAGATAATAACAGTAAATCCCAGGGGTCAGCCCTAAGGAACAGAGAGCCTGGGAGAGCTGGGCCGAAAGCTCCAGGTCCCTAGATCCAGTCCAGTGTTCTTTCTGTTACAGAACACTGTCTCAGTTTGGTTTACTCGTCTGCCTTAGTGAATAGAGACAGAATGGTAAGCACCAGTGGATTTAAGTGAATGAACTTAAGCTTCAAGGGTCTCCTTTGCATGGGTCTTCTCCAAGGCCCTGCAAGGGCACAGCATTGGGTTCACAGGGGCACATGAGTTTATAAAATGTGCAGTGTAATTTTTTTTTTAACAGTAATTGGTTAAGGCACTGTCCCTTTCCACTCCAGCTACCCTTCATACTAGGTAGCATTGGGTGGCCATGTGCCTTCTGAGGATATGATTAAGGAGCAGTTGATTAAGTTGAGAAAACATATAGTTTCAGTACCTTCTCATATACAGTAGTTTCCCCTTATCCACAGGACATATGTTCCAAGACCGCCAGTGGGTACCTAAAACTGAAGATAGTGCCAAACCCTATTGAATAATGTTTCTTCCTGTACGTACATCCTTATGAGAAAGTTTAATTTACTAATTATGCACAGTAAGATGAACAACCATGACTAATAATAAAATAGAACAATTATAACAATATACTGTAGTAAAATGTGGTCTCTCAAAATATCTCGTATTGTACTCACCCACCTTCTGTGATGATATGAGATGATAAAAGGCATGCTACAATAGAGAACTTTCACCTTTTCACTTAAAGGAATAACTTTACAGCTTCTCTTTAGCATATCTGAATTGCCATTATCACTACTCTTGTGCTTTGGGGTTATCATTAAGTGAAATAAGATCTATTTGAACACAAGCACTGGGATGCCAGGGCAGTCAATCTGGATAATCAAGGTGGCTGCAATGTTACCAATGGGCAGGAGCACATATACAGCCTGGGAGACACCAAACAAAGGCTGACTCAAGTCCCAGGTGAGTCAGAGCAGATGTTGTGCGATTTCATAGGGAGATTTCATCACACTATTGATGATGATGCACAGTTTATAACTGAGGGATGGTTATTTTTGAAATTTTCCTTTTAATATTTTCAGACCGCAACTGACCTCAGGTAGCTGAAGCCATGAAAAGCGAAACTGCGAGTAAGGAGGACTGCTGTCTTTCATGGTTCACAGTTACTTCTGTGACAAATATTGCTGCTACCCCAGGGTAGGAATAGGTTCCAAAAATCCCCTTACCACCTACTGTGTCAACCCCCTTGGTCTTCACAGAAGGGCCCCTCTGTTGCTCAGCTTTGACAGCACGTCGGGGTGCAGAAAAGAGACTGAAATGTATGGGGCCAGAAGCTAATCTGCAGAAAATTCTTTCAATCATCAAGTGCATAAAATTTTAACAGAGGATTTGGTTCTCATCAAGATCTAATCAAAACAGATGTTTTCTCCTGTCAGGAATATATGAGAGAGAATACAGTACTATATACAGTTATAAAAACTCCATATTTTTCACAGTTTATGGTAATTGCATGAAACAGAATTTATCAGCAGTGTTGGGTTTGACGGAAACAAACCCATAACTATTAAACAGAGAGAGCAGGTCTGTATTAGTCGGTAAGAGGTTTTTCCAATTTGACAACAGCTGTAAAAATTTACATGATGTTACTAATAATGATGGTGCTAAACTTTTATAATCAATATATTTTTTAATTATTCAATCAACACTAAAGTAATTACCTTTTATTCTCTCTACAGAACATAAAATTTATTTCTAGGAAAGAAGCAATCAAAGGGTATCCAGCCAAAACAGTATTTTCTTTAAAGTATTATAAAGATGTGGCAGGCAAGGCAAATAATTAATTTAAAAATTACTATTTCTAGATCTTTTTGGTATTTGTGGCTTTGTAAGCTTTCATAAATGTGTACTTTGTGTGATCTTTTTGTACCCTACTGTGTATTCTTCTTCTGAAAGAAGGCCCCTCAAATCACTTAAGCTTCGGGAAGCCATTAAACCCAGATTCACCCCAGACAATGAATGTAGCTTTAGATTTTCTTTTGATGCTCGTCTCTAGCAGCTTCGTAAATCCCTGAATTTTACCCAGTTCCCATCCCACGTCCCCCTACTTCTTTGCAACTTTATCCTTGAAGGTAACATACACAGAAATCTTCCCCAAAAACCTAGTCATAACTAATGATTCTTTTTTTCCAATTTCTCTAGTCACCACAGTTTGCCTCAGTTAGCATACTTAAGTATATCAGAGTCTGCTCTGGATTAATCTATTCATCAAGTATGCACTGAGGACTAGTTATATGCTGGGGTCTGTGCAGTACCCCACTTAGACCAAAACTTGCCTATTTCCTTGGGTTTTTTTTTGTTTTGTTTTGTTTTTTGTACTTTTTCTGAAGCTGGAAACGGGGAGGACAGTTAGACTCCCGCATGCGCCCGACCGGGATCCACCCGGCACGCCCACCAGGGGCCACGCTCTGCTCACCAGGGGGCGGTGCTCTGCTCCTCCGGGGTGTCGCTCTGCCGCAACCAGAGCCACTCTAGCGCCTGGGGCAGAGGCCAAGGAGCCATCCCCAGCGCCCGCGCCATCTTTGCTCCAATGGAGCCTTGGCTGCGGAAGGGGAAGAGAGAGACAGAGAGGAAGGAGGGGGGGAGGGTGGAGAAGCAAATGGGCGCTTCTCCTGTGTGCCCTGGCCGGGAATCGAACCCGGGTCCCCCGCATGCCAGGCCGACGCTCTACCGCTGAGCCAACCGGCCAGGGCCTATTTCCTTGTATTTTATTTAATTTTTGCACTCACCTTTTCTAAAAAAATGAGAAAGTTTTTAGTTCATTGAATTGGTCGGGGTGACACTGATTAATAAAATCATACAGGTTTCAAGTGTACTACTCAATGAAACACCGGCACACTGCTCTCCACCCAAGGTCAAGTCTCCTCCTGTCCCCATTCATCCCCACTTTGCCCACTGCCACCCCACCACACCCCCCTTTCCTCTGGCTGTCACCATACTGTTGCCTGTGTCTACATGTCACATATATGTACATATTTTGCTTAATCTCCTCACCATTTTTCACCCACCCTCCCAACCCTCCGCCCCTCTGACATGTCAGTCTGTTCAGCGTATCCATGCTTCTGTTTCTATTTTGTTTGTTAAATTATTTCATTGATTAGATTTCTCATATACGTGAGAAAATATGATATTTTTCTTTACCAGACCGGGAATCGCACTGGGACAATGTTGTATGGAACCACCCAGTCAGAGCCACCGCTTTTTTTATCCACTCCATCTACTGATGGGCATCTTGGTTGCTTCCATTTCATTTATTTCTTTTTCTTTTCATTTCTCTTGTTCTTTCATTTGGGGCATATTCCTTTGCCTCCCCATTTTGTCTGCCTTCTTGTGTTTGTTTCTGTGTACAGTGGTACCTTGAGATACGAATTTAATTCATTCTGTAACTGAGCTCATAAGTCAGTCAACTCATATATCAAACTGCCAATATTGTACCCGTGCACCAACGTGCCAACTAGCAGCAGCTTCCGGAATCACGACTTGTATCTCAGAATTTCACTCGAATCTCGAACAAAAATACGGACCGAGTCACAGCTCGTATCTTAAAAAATTCATATGTTGGTCTGTTTGTATCTCAAGGTACCACGGTATGAGGTAAATCTGCTATGACTCTCCCAAGCTTGTTATGAGGGCTTTCTGATGTAGGTGCCTTGTGGGTCTCAGTGACGCAATCTTCTACATCGCCTGAACTAGACACTCCAGAAATGATTCTGGTGGGGGTTTTGTACCCTCTCCTGCTGTGGCTGAGTCTTGAGTGCTGTTTGCCTATTCGTGGGTAGAGTTAACCCTCAGGCTGGCTGACTATAAGGATAGACCTCATTCATCATGTATTAGTTGCTGTTCAGGGGCTGCTCCCCAAGTTGAAGTTTTCCTGGCAGTGTCTGGTGTCTGCTGGATTCTGCCTTTGGCTGTGGCATTTGTGTGGTTATTTGGGTTGAACTCTGGCATGGTTTGACGTCTACCACTGTTTGTGTTGGTTCTGGGTCCACTTGGCTGAAGTTTTGGTTCTGGTTGATGTCAGATGTTGTGTGTAACTGGCCTTCGGTTACCCATCCAAATCTTCTATGCTATGCACTGTCTGTGACTGTGTCTACTGGGCCTGGGTGTGTGAGGGAGGGGCCAGGCTGTGTATCAGCATCAACTTCCTAAAGCTCTGAGCTGGGGACAGATCAAAATAATCCAAGGCTCCTTGAGGTCAGCATCCACCTGTCAGTTACTTTGTCCCCCACCCTCCAAAGTTGCCTCAGACTCTCTCCAGAGTCTTAAAAAGAAAGGCTATAGAGTGGGCCCTAGCTCTGGCCGCAATGCACTGACCCTTCCACACAGCTCAAGGTCGGTAGGGTAGGGCAGCCACGTCAGCAGCTAGTGGGTTCCCTGCTTGGAGGCAGTGTGGCCAGGCAAAGGGGGAGACGTGGCCCCTTCTCCAGAACCACACTCCTTAGTCTCTCCTAGAGTCTCCAGCTCTAGCTCTGCCAGGAGGAGCACAGCACAGGTTCGGGTGGGTGCAGCCAGCTGTCCTCACTGCAGCAGCAAGCTCAGGAGGGTTTGGGCAAACAGATGAAGGGAGCTTTCTGTGGGGGGATCGCACCCAGTGGGCCATGGGAAGGGGGCGAGCTGTACCGTCAGAGACCTGACGGAGCTCAAGAAGTCGAGCCAATGGTCCCAGCTCTGAGCTGTGCTGCCTTGCCCCATGGAACTGAGCTCAGTAGGATGCCCAGATCCCTGTATTTTAGAAGGCCCTCCAGCCATGTTCCTCCAAATGGGCTGAAGGACTTTGAGGCTGGGGGGGAGGGAGGAGGGGCTTATCCAGAGCCCTGGTCTTCTTCCCTTAATAAGGTTCCATATCCCTTGCTTAAATCCATACTGAGTCTACTTCTCTGTGGGCTTCTTCCCCTGGTTTTTCCTCTAGAGGGCTGATTTGCCTCCTAGCAACAAGCAGAAGCTGTTACTGCAGTGAGAGAGACAGGGTACAGTGCTTGGATATAAAGCTGGAGTGTCTACATACATGCATGTGACACCACAAAGGGAGGAGCTTGAATACAAAAAGAAAGGAGCAGGCCAATAGGTCCATTTATACTCAGGTCCTGGACTTTAAAATGTCAGTTATGAGCCTGCTAAACCTATAGCTACATGTCTACATCTCGTTTTTATCCCTGACATTTCCCAAATTTTCTCTCCCTGTAATTTTTTGTATGCTATAGCTAGGCCAAAAGAAATGCCTAACAGTTCCATTTATTCCATAATTAGGTCCAAACAACTTAATAGTAGTAATTCACATGGTGTGTGATATATATCACATTGTTTTTCTCAAAAATAAAAAATATCCTGTACCTACCCTATGAATTTGCCACAGGGACCTGGTTTTATCCACCAGATTATGAGCCTCTTTGGAAAAGATCATGGCAAATCATATTTTCAGTCCCACATGCTTTTCTTATAAAACTTACCACTCCCTCAGTGAGACATGAAATCTAATTCCCCTCCCTGTGAATTTGGAGGGACTAGTGACTCACTTGTAATCAATAGAACGCAGCAGCAGTAACCCTGCTTGGCTCCCCAGGCTAGGTCATAAAAGATGCTATAGCTTCCACCCTGTTAGCTGGAAAACTTGCTCTGAGCTTCCACACAGGAAGTCCAACTGCCCTGAGGCTGCCATGCTACAGGGGGTCCTCGGGTTACAACATAGTTCAGTTCCTATGACACTGGCATAACCCAGATTTTGGTGTAAATTGAAACACACCCTAGCTTAAGTCCCTTACCCATCTTAACATAGTTGTAAAATCATAATCTATCCATAGAACATAAAAACACAACTAAGCCTAAAATGGCATAGGTAAGTGTACTCGGGGATGCCAACTCCCTCCCCTCGTACACTATGTTACTGCCTGTCCTTCCGCCATATGCAACGAAACTAGTTCACCCACATGGTCTGTAAGTACAACGCTAACAGCATAAGCCGAAACACTCATGTCTCAATTATTTAAAGTTTTTATGGGAGTGAGCATCATAAACTTGGAACATTGTATGTCGAGACTATTATAACCTGAGGACACCCTGTAGGAGGAAGCTCAAACCAGCTTACCTAAGCAATCACATGGATAGGCCCTGATGATACTTGAAAGATAATATAGTCTTTAGCTCCTTGCTCTCCAAGCCCTAACCACTATCTGAGTGCAACCATATGGGACACTCAATGCCATGGCCACCCATCTGAGCCCTTCCTGAATTCCTGTTCACAGAACCTGTGATCATAATAAAATGACTGTTTTTGCCCTGGTGGATAGCTTAGTTGGTTACAGCACTGTCTCAGCACACCAAGATTGTGAGTTCAATCCCCAATCAGGGCACATATAAGAATCAACCAATGAGCCTGACCAGGCAGTGGCGCAGAGGCTAGAGTGTCAGCCTGGGATGCTGAGGCCCCAGGTTCAAAATCCTGAGGTGTCAGGCTTGAGCACAGGCTCATCCGACTTGAGCACAATGTCCCCGACTTGAGCGTGGAATCATAGACATGACCCCATGGTCGCTGGCTTGAACGAACCCAAAGATCACTGGCTTGTAGCCCAAAGTCGCTGGCTTGAGGAAGGGGACACTGGCTCAGATGTAGTCCCCCTTGCCCCATCAAGGCACATATGAGAAAGCAATCAATGAACAAGTTTCACAACTATGAGTTGATGCTTCTCATCTCTCTCCCTTCCTGTCTGCCTGTCACTGTCTGTCCCTCTTTATATATATATATCTCTCTCACAGGGAGAAAAAATCAACCATGAATGCATGAATAAGTGGAACAAAAAATTGCTGTTTCTCCCTCTCTCTCTCTCTCAAATCAATAAAAAAAATTTTAAAAGACTGCTGTAAATTTAAGCCATTAGTTTTGAAGTGAATTCTTAGGCTGCATTAGTATCTGTAAAATATTTTTTGACAGCATATTGAATATTTTGAAAGGTTTGTAAATGCTCAGCAAATTGAATGGAAAAATCTCAAGGTACTAATAATTAATCTAAACTTCAATAATGATTGAAAAGAACAATATTGCAGATGTATATGCTGGAAATATGGGAATTTAGATGCATACTGATGGCATAGCAAACCACGGATTTTTCAGAGTCTTAATTAATCCCTTAGATGAGAGTGTTTCCTCACCTTTCGTTTTTGTCTCCTCACAACAGAGAGCAGGAAAAGAATTCTGAATACTCATTTGAAAACTCACTGTATCATGAGGTTACCATAGCAGTCATATATGTCGAATTACCAATCTCAGTTAATTGAGAATTTTAATTAGTCGATTCAGATTAAGCAAGGTACTACTGTAATTGGTGATTCTAAGGCAGCCATCTGTTCCCTTTGTGGGTATTAGTGTTATGCCATGTAGGGTTTAGCAAGGAGAACAATTAGTCGAGTAGAAATTTTCTTAACATTAGCAAAAGGTGAATGCTTAGGGTAGCAAACAAACTAACAATAGGAGAAAAGAAAAGAAAAGGCCTAGGAAGAAAGGAAACAACAGTCCAATTATTTGCTATGTTAAGAGAATCAGACTGACTATAACCTTAAACATCTGTTTGTGCCTGGTATTGTTTTTCATTGGAGTAGAGGGAGGTAATTAAAATGCCATGTAGCTGCTTGCCTTATATGCATTTCCAAGCATAATTCAAACTCTTATGAATCTGCCCTCTGAAAGAAATAGCTGATTATAGAAAGAGAACAAAACCTCTTTGATCCCTCTTGTGATACAGCTAGGTCATGAGAAGCAGAATTCCAAATATATTCTCAGTTTTGGATGACTCTGCAGGAAAAGTCTGACTTAGGAAGATTTTGAAGTGAACAATGAGGGAAACTAAGGCAGAATATAAAGCACAACACTGTTGGCATGAAAAAACACCAAGTCTACAAAGGTAACCTAAATGGGACTTTTTGTTGATATGACTATTTTTTGTAACTTCCTTTGTAATAGGGCATTTCCTAATGAACAATGCCTAAAAGTATGTGTCAAGATGGATGAACTGATTGTGCCATGCAAAATTCATCTTCTTTTGGATGCTCATGAAAATTTCTTAAAAGGGGGACATTTATGAGTTTTTTATAAACTTCTGTTTTTCTACTGGCTTTGTTATCTAAAATACATAAATGTGCCTTCATCTTCTAGTCAGAGGAAAAGTTTTGTGCTTTTGGAATTAGTTATGCCTCTCTCTAAAAGCAAAAATGAAATACTTTGTAGAAAAGCTAGCATTTTTTATCTTTTACATATAAAATAATAATATGATTAGAATAAGGCTAAATACCAGCTTAGGTTTTTGGTTTTTTTTTTCAATTTAAAGAAGAGACAAACAAACTCATTTTGAAAACAGAAGAGACCTAATGGCTCATAACAGTGCAGTTCAGAGTTGGGACTGGCTTCAGATGTAGCCTAGTCAGGGACCTGGCTATGTTTTTCTCCAGTTTTCTTGGTTTTACCCTTCTTCATAATATCATCTTCAAGCTTTGTTCATGATTCCAAAACAAGATTTTGGGGAAAATGGGTTTCCTGTGTTCTCACTCACATCTCCCAATCCGCTCACTGATTAAACTTCTGCTACACCAATCCCAGTGTCTTGGGACTGCCGTACATCCATACATGCATCCATTGCAAGCAGAAGAGGAATATCATTGTTGGTTTATACAAATTCAGGATCCACCCTTCAACTATAGTCAGTTTAATCCCACTCCAACCTGGCTACTCTACAATGAGGAGGGGTAGCTCTCAAAGGAAAATCTGAGTACTATAAGAAAGAAGAAAAAAGGGGAAAATCAGGTTCACTAACAGGTCATTCTTATTAACTGCTGCAGCAGCTCTTATGTTTTTCCAGCAACTGTGTGTAACTCTAAGATTTTTGAAAAAAAATTTTTTTTTCCCATTCAAATCATGTTTTTTAAATGCAGAAGTAATCAATGGGTTTATCAGAAACAAATCAAAGAATCAGAGTAGCAGGGATTTCAATCAAGGGAAGTGGTTAACGGCAGTGGTTTTGATTTACTCAGCAAACATGAGGGATTTACACGTACCAGGGACTGTGCTAGATCTGGATACTGAGGATCCTTATTATTTTCTACATTATTTATACATTGCAAAATATTATGTATCAAATAAATTACAGAAATATTCACTTGTTTTCCCAGGTTAAAGAATAACAAAAGACACATTAATTATAAGAAATTGTAATGGTAAAAAATGACCAGTGCAAAACTTTGAAGACAGTTGACATTTTTATTAGTCTATCCATATCATTGTGCTGTAAATGAATAGATATATTATTTCTGATAGCCTAAAAAGCATTACTAAAGATTTAAATAAATAATATGTGTGTGATTTCTTTTAGGATTTTATAAATCATGACTTTTTCTTCTCAAAATGTTGTGAATCATTAGTGATACAAGGACCCCAGATTAGGAACAATGACCAAAAAAATGTCAACACTAAATATATACATATATATAAATCATATCCACTATTGCTATTAACTTTAAAGTTCAATTCTCCACTAAATTATTCTCTGGCAATAAGATATACTCTGGCCTGACCAGGTGGTGGCACAGTGAATAGAGCATCGGACTGGGATGCAGAGGACCCAGGTTCAAGACCCCGAGTTCACCAGCTTGAGCGCGGGCTCATCTGGTTTGAGCAAAAGCTCACCAGCTTGGACCCAAGGTCGCTGGCTCGAGCAAGGGGTTACTCAGTCTGCTGAAGGTCCACAGTCAAGACACATATGAGAAAGCAATCAATGAACAACTAAGGTGTCACAATGAAAAACTGATAATTGATGCTTCTCATCTCTCTCCGTTCCTGTCTGTCTGTCCCTGTCTATCCCTCTCTCTGACTCTCTCTTGGTCCCTGTAAAAAAAAAAAAAAAAAAGATATACTCTGATGAGGGGCTCGCAAATGTCTTATTTACCATATAATTTCCTACAGGAGGTGTCAGATTGAGCCACTCAACTTGATCTAAACTCAGCCTGGGGGCTGTTTCTACATCATATGACACTGAGCAACTAAACCCCAAGCCTCAGGGTACCACTGGGTAAGCAGTTGCAGAATTAACCTTAAGAATTAATATCTTCTGGATTCAAATAGCTTATACCACACACAAATTTCTCCCTAACAAAGAATAGCCTGTATTTTATACATTAGTCAAAAACCTAGCAGAATTGCACACAGGCCCAGCCAAGCACACAGCTGACTTCGTATCAGCAATGAATGCAGGCTAAGCACCCACTTTTCATATTTCCAGCCTGCCCCCACACAGCCATCCTCTGTTTAGATTTTTATTTCTACTAAACACTTCACCTCCCACAAAGCAATAGTGTGTAAGATTTATATAATTAATGTTTGTAAGGGACCATTAGAGCCTGTTTGAAAGATGTCTTTTGAAGAGGAAAGAATTGTTGATACTATCATGTCCTGGATTTCTTAAACTTATCAAGACTGCTTCTATGAGGAAAAGCTACAGAAATGATAGATGGGACCACTTTTATTCAATACAGTTACAGGTGGCAAAACAGTGCTGTAGGACTCAGGCAAGAATATGTCCCTGGTGACATCAACTGTATAAACATGTATCCTGTCAATCACCAAGAATGCAGGTACAATACTTTATAGACCAAGGATAATGTTAATTCCATCCTGCTTACACTGTGCTTTGTACTGAAAAAGTTCAAGGCACTTTGCAAGAACCATAATTTAGCAAAGCTGGAAATGAAAGCTACATATAGAAAAATTGAGGCATTCAAAAAAATTAAGACATTATCTTTATTCAGCCATTAGACAAGAAGATCTGAAATTCAGTGTTACAAATGTCTTCCCCCACACAGACTACTTTTGTTGTTATTTAGGAAAGGAATGAAAAAGAAATTGAGCTTCACTGAGTATATACTATGGACTATATATCGCTAGGAAGTTTCATATTATTTATCTTATTTAATCTTTAAAATAATTCAGTGAGGTATATTTTACAGTTGATAAAACTAAGGCTTAGAGGAACAATTAATATGGCTGAGAGAACATAGGCTATTAAGTGACTGAACCAGAAACTTAAGCCAGGTGTGCATGATTGCAAAACCATTGCACTTTCCACTAGACATGTAACAGTAGAAGAACAAACACCACCAATCTCATAGCTTCTTTCTTCTGGGAGCTTGTCCTTACCTTTTCAAAGAACAGAAGAAACATAACTTTTTCAAAAAATTATTCTTGGAATACCCATGAAGCCGTCTTATACCATGCCAACCCTGATTTCTCCTTTCCATCCCTAAGCTGTAAATGAGAATACATAGGTTAGCATTTGATTACTTTCAGGAATTCTCTGTTTTAAAGTAGTACCTGATTTAAGTCCAGGCTGGATAGCTCAGTTGGTTTGAGCATCATCCTGAAGCACAGAGGTTGTGAGTTCAATCCCTGGTCAGGGCACTTATAGGAGCAGATTGATGTTTCCGTCTCTCTTCTCTCTCTCTCTCTCTCTCTCTCTCTCTCTCTCTCCCTCCCTCTCTCTTCCTTCCTCTTTCTCTCAAATAAATAAACATTTAAAATAGTACCTGATTTACAACTATCCACTGTAAATGAGACACACAAACCATCTCCAACATTTTTACCATCACTGAAGTCAGTAATATCATTACCATGGTAGGAATTCCAAAAGGAAAAAACATTAATGGGTACATCAGAGAAAATATCTGACAAAACAGAAACACCTTAAGATAGCTTGTATGGACAGGCAGACTCAAGAAGCTGGCCCTCACCTCAGAAATACACTACCAGCTTGGCCTGTGATGGCACAGTGGACAAAGCGTAGAACTGGAATGCTGAAGTTGTCGGTTCAAAACTGTAGTCAAGGCACATACGACAGGCAACCAATAGACACCTGAAGTGAAGCAACTATGAGTCATACTTCTCGCTATCCCACTCCCTCTCCTCTCTCTGTAAAATAAATAAATAAAATCTTTTAAAAATAATACACTACCATCCTATAGACCAGCAGTTTCCAACTGGGGTGCCATGCATACTGGTGTGCCACAAAACATTTTAAAATATGCAATACCTGATTATTTACTCAGGGGCACTACCTCTTTTCCCTTAGATTGTCAAATATTATTAAAAAAAAAAATGACAACAGTCAACCCAACAGCCATCTGCTGTGAATGAATCAAAATTACACCCATTTTGTTTGTCGGATCAGCAAAAATATATTTTTTGGTGTGCCACAGAATTTTAGCAATTAATTTACGTGTGCTATAAGATGAAAAGATTAAATTTATCACTGCTATAAACTAAAATTTTTAAAGATACTGTGTTACACTATTGAAATTTGAAAAAATATAGCAAATCATTTAAGTTTGTGAACATTCATTTCCTAAAATACACATTTTATTAAATAGTTAGGGCTAAGAAGCATCTAACATTTACAACTTAGATACAACTCAAGATTGTTTATCTAGACTGACCAGGTGATGGCGCAGTGGATAGAGCGTTGGACTAGGATGTGGAAGGACCCAGGTTCAAGACCCCGAGGTCACCAGCTTGAGCGCAGTCTCATCTGGCTTGAGCAAGCCTCACCAGCTTGAGCCCAAGGTCTCTGGCTCAAGCAAGGGGTTACTCGATCTGCTGAAGGCCCACAGTCAAGGCACATATGAGAAAACAATCAATGAACAACTAAGGTGTTGCAATGCACAACGAAAAACTAATGATTGATGCTTCTCATCTCTCTCTGTTCCTGTCTGTCTGTCCCTATCTATCCCTCTCTCTGACTTTCTCTCTGTCTCTGTAAAAAAAATAAAATAAATAAATAAAAAGATTGTTTATCTAATACTTCTATAAGATTAATTACACTAAGGATCTCCATTTGTATTAGGAGAATGAAGATAGAAGTAGCTAATTTTGAAGCTTGGGGCAGCTTGAAGGAAGGAAAGGTTCAAGGATCAGGGTACAATGCTGAGAGGATGTTAAGAAAACATTAGAGGACTTGGGAGAGGTACTTGACAAAATGACTCTGAAGTTCTTCCTGAAGTATAAATACAAGGGACACCACCAACAGATAAATGGTCACATTAAATGTGGTATTACATACAATGGAATATTTTGAGCCTTAAAAAGGGATGAAGCTCTGATACATGTTACAACATGGATGAACCTTAAAAACATTGTGCTAAGTGAAATAAGCTAGATATAAAAAGACAAATGTAGAATTCCACTTATATGAAATATCTAAAATAGGCAAAATTATTGAAAGAAAAAGTAGACTAGAGGTTATCAGGGGCTGGAGGGAGGGGGTCATGAAAAGTTATTGTTTAGCGGGTACAGAGTTTCTATTTGAGGTGATGATAAATTTTCGAAAGAAATAGTGACAACGGTTGCACAATATCATAAATATAATTAATGCCACTGAATTGTAAAATTAAAAATGATTAGAATGGCAAATTTTATTTTATGTTACACATATTATATCACAATAAAAAGCTAGCAAAAATAAATAAAAGGGACAAGTTGAAAAAAATTAAAGAAAAAAAGTAAGAGAAATAAAATTAGCCTTTGCTATTTATTGAAATGCATTATTTTAAAATTATATTATTTAAAACAGTGAGATATTGGTACAAACCCCACACACACAAATATGTGATATCAAATGTAAAATCTATAAGTAGACCTCATTGTATACATGGTTTTGCATGTAATAAAGGAGGAATTTAAGTCAGTGAAAAAGTAACATATGAGCACTAACAATTGATTCTGAGATGACTAACGAGCCATTTGAAGGAGAAGCTGCCTCCTGGGGACAGGGATTCTGCCTACATCGTGCACCGTTACTCCCCAAGCAGAAAGTGTAATTAATATCTGGGACATTGAAGGCGTGCACTTAGTGTTTGTTTAATGAACTATAATTAATTCCTATATACCAAAATAAATTTTAGATTGAAAAACTTTTAACGTGGGAAAAAGCATTAATACTGATAAACTTGAAAAAGTAAAAACTTCTATACACACACACACCAACAGGTGCATAAATAAGATTTAAAAGAAAATGACAAATTGAAATAAATATATATATATTTGTAATACATGAGACAAACATTAAGAGCCTTGATTAATAATTAGCACTTTTTTTTTTTGTATGTACTTTTCCTGAAGCTGGAAACGGGGAGAGACAGTCAGACAGACTCCCGCATGCGCCCGATCGGGATTCACCCGGCATGCCCACCAGGGGCGATGTGACGCCCCGGAGGGGCGTTGCTCTGCTGCTACCAGAGCCACTCTAGCGCCTGGGGCAGAGGCCAAGGAGCCATCCCCAGCACCCCGGGCCATCTTTGCTCCAATGGAGCCTTGGCTGCGGGAGGGGAAGAGAGAGACAGAGAGGAAGGAGGGGGGTATGGAGAAGCAAATGGGCGCTTCTCCTATGTGCCCTGGCCGGGAATCGAACCCAGGTCCCCCGCACGCCAGGCCGACGCTCCACCGCTGAGCCAACCGTCCAGGGCCTAATAATTAGCACTTTTTAAATTCAATAATAAAAAGACAATACCTCAAGAGAAAAATAAACTATATCAACAGTCACGAAAAGTTACAAATAGCCAATAAGTCTATGAAAATAGTTCTAACATTATTAAAAATCAAAAAATTAAAATCATAGATATTATTGCACCTATCAGGAGGGCAACTGTCAATCTATTTAGTATTGTTGATTCTTCAGGGAAACGAGTATTCTTACATATTGCTTGCATAGATATAAATTGGTCCAACTGCTATAAAAGGTAATTGGCAGGAGACATCAAAAAGTATTTGTTATGTAAATACCAGTTGGTCCCCTGATTCAGTGTCTAGTAATTTAGACTAAAAATAATTTTAAAAACATGCACACATTTTTTTTACCCACAAGCTTGTTTATTTCAACATGGCTCATAATAGAAAAAATTGTGAAGATTTAGATACTCAAAGTAAGAAATAGTTATGTAAATTTTTTTACTAATTTTTCTGCTATGAACATATATTGCTACTAGAAAATAAAAGCAATAAAAGACAGTTTTAATTTTAATAAACAAATTTTTTTAATTTTAAGAAACAAAAAAGGAACAGGAAAGTGTGTCCCCTGTTCTCAGAACCTACAATTAATCAGCTATAATATCTTCCTCTTTCCATGCATCAAGAATGTTACTAAGCACTTAACACTACTATTCTATTTGATCCTTACCCTTTTATTAGGTATCATTAACCACATGCATGAAGCCCTGGGTTCAGAAAAAGGAGTGTGCTCAAGTCCATGTACCAAGAGAGAGCTGAGATTGCTACCCCCACCCACCGACCCCAACCCCAGAGTCTAATGCCAAAATTTATGTTCTTTACCATAAATTTGGGGGGGACCTCTTATGGAGTAATTAGGCCTTTTGTGAGTAAACCCAAAAACTAACCACCACATATGACATAGTTTTGACAATACTGTTTTAGCAACACACTTACAAATGGTCTTTGGGTAAAAAAAATTTTTCTTAAACTTGTGGACCCTGAGAAAGAAGATGCCTAGTAAGAAGGACTCCTGGTGGATCAAACTTTAAAGAACAGAGCCTAGCAGCCATTTCTACACAGGGGCCTCTTACACAAATTGCACTTCATGGAGAAGACTATACTGAACTACCTGCCTGTACTGTGTTTCTACCAACTGAGCCAGCTTTTTATAAAGGTGTTCCTGGAATCCTTTTTCAACCAATAGGCCTGAGGCTTTCCTCATCCAATCAGAGCTGCACAGATATAGCCTCATCAACATCTTCACCAACCAGCTCCATTCTGACTAATCAGAAATTGTTTTTTGGACCAATCAAACTGTAAGGATTTGGAGTCCTCATATGCATGAGGACAGACCAATCAGGGACTAGGGGTAGGGACTTTTGTGGCTCAGATAGTACACTTTCCCTTTCCATCAAAGACTGAAGACTATTTCCCTGGCTGAGCTAAAACTCCAAAGATGTCTTGTGGGATTAGAGTGAAGCAGACCAGCACAGGCCAGAGCAGAGTGGCCCAGAAGGGAGCAGACCAGAAAGCAGAGCAGAGCAGACCAGTGAGAAACAGAACCTAAGGGGCCTGGCCCCAGGGCTGCCTCTCAGCCATGCTGGGTCACAACTGAGCTTCTCCACAGCTCTGCTGTTTTCACAGCCATGGTATATCACAAATGAGCTGTTTTGCCATGAGTAACGTTTCCTTCTTCACCACACCCAAAATTGGGGGTTCTTATTGGCATTGACTTGGTGCCAATAACCATCAGTTGACAGATCATACATTGCTTCTACCTGTTTACACTGTTGGTGTCACATGCATCCTTCTTTTTCTTTTTCTTTTTTTTATTTTTATTTATTTATTCATTTTAGAGGAGAGAGAGAGAGAGAGAGAGAGAGAGAGAGAGAGAGAGAGAGAGAGAGAGAAAGGGGGTAGGAGCAGGAAGCATCAACTCCCACATGCGCCTTGACCAGGCAAGCCCAGGGTTTTGAACTGGCAACCTCAGCATTCCAGGCTGATGCTTTATCCACGGCGCCACCACAGGTCAGACCATGCATCCTTCTTGGAGGCAATATCCAGTAATATGCCATAATTAAATTTCCTGGATCAAACCTGACTACCCCTTAAAATCCACAAAACATTGGGCAGTGATTTAACTTCACTGGGTCTGACTCCTCACCAGTAAAATAAATATTTGCCCTACCTCTACTTCTGTTTAAGATGGTGGTGTAGGTAAACATGGTACATGAATCCTTCCTCAACCACATCAAAATTACAACTAAACTACAGAACAACCATCATTCAAAACCACCTCAAATCTAGCTGAAATAGAAATTCTACAACTAGGGATTTAAAGAAGCCACATTGAGACTGGTAGGAGGGATGGCGACATGGAACAGGCTGGTCCCACAACCACGTGTGGCAGTTTAAAATTGGGAGGGATACCTCGGCTTCAGAGATTCCCCCTAAGGAGCAAGGGGCCCCAACCCCAGACCAGGCCTCCCAGCCCAGGGTTCCAGAGCCAGAAAGAAAAGTCCACATAACTTCTGGCTATAAAAACCAACAGGGATTGTGGCTACATGAAACGGACAGCTGCCGGAGTCCCAGCTAGCTCCTCTTAAAGGGCCCAAGCACGGACTTACTCAGATTCCCTCCCTCAGTGCTCCAGTGCTGGAGCAACAACTTGGAAGGAACCAGGGATATACAGAGATGAAATAGATTGTCAGGCATCAGGGCAAGAGCTGGGGGCGGGGAGCAGCTTTTTGCCAGACCAAAGTGCTGGCAGAGGCTAGTATTCCTTTTCTGAGACCACCCCATGCCTGCAGGCGAGTACCGTATCTGAGTTTCCATCAAAGTGGCTCACACTGTTTGCCCAACCAGGTGACTCCTGAGACCCCTACTCCACCCAACTTGCAGTCCTATGCTAGCAGTTTTGGGTGACTTTTCCATATAAACAGCCTGTCTTGACTTATGCTTTGGACTCTCCTAAAGTTTCTCAAACAAGCAACATCTGGCCTCTGTGTACCCCATACCTCTTGCTAAGTGGCCCCAGGCCTGGCAGTAGCAACAGCCAGCCTGGTTTCATAGCCTGGCCTCTCCTGGGCATTTCCAAGCCCTGTAAAAGTAGCATCCATCTGGACAGTGCTCTGTAGCTCATGCTGGGTGACTGCAGGCCAGGCACAGGCAATGGCTGACCTAGCACCTCTCAGGGGGTCCCAGAGCCAGTACACCCAGTGGACAACTTTACACCACACTAGACTACAAGTCTACTGCCTCCACAAGTGATACACTAAAGGGGCAGACTTGGTGAGTATCAAAGCCCCAGTGAAGCAAGTCCTACTCCATAGTGTCAACTTCTGCACAGCAGCTCCTCCCTTATAATCGCAGCCAGTCCTCAAAGCTGACCAGCCTGCTGGTCAATCCCTCCCAGTGATGCCAACAGCAATCAAACTCAACTACAACAGGATAGTGCACACAAACCACACAGGGGTGCACCTGGAGCACCCAGCTTGGGTGACTGGGGAGTCTGTGCCACTGGACCCTACAGGACACTTACTACATAAGGTCATGCAACCAAGTCTGGGAGATGTAGCAGCTCTACCTAACACATAGAAACAAAGACAGGGAAGCAGACAAAGAAACATGTCCCAAATGAGAGAACAGGAGAAATCTCCAGAAAAAGAACTAAAGAAAATGGAGGCAAGCAATCTATCAGATACAAAGTTCAAAACACTGATTATAGGACTGAGAAAAAAAGAAATAATAGGCATTAAAAAAAAGGACACATAACTCATTTAAAAAAAAACGGTCAGAAATGAAGGCTACACTAACTGAAATGAGGAATAATTTACAGGGAATCAACAGTAGAATAAATCAAGTCAAGAATCAAATCAGGCCTGACATGTGGTGGCGCAGTGGATAAAGCATCGACCTAGAAATGCTGAGGTCGCTGGTTCGAAACCCTAGGCTTGCCTGGTCAAGGCACATATGGGAGTTGATGCTTCCTGCTCCTCCTCCCCCCTTCTCTCTCTCCACCTCTCTCTCTCCTTTCTAAAATGAATAAATAAAAATAAATAAATAAAAAAGAATCAAATCAGCAGTTTGGAATATAAGGAAGCAAAAGAAACCAAAACACCCAATCAGAACTGCAAAAAGGAAAAATAATTTTAAAATAAGATAGTGTAAGGAGCCTCAGAACAACTTCAGGCATACTAACATTCACATCATAGGGAGTGGTAGAAGAAGAAAGAGAGCAAGAAATTGAAAACCTATTTTAAAAATAATGACAGAAAACTTCCCTAACCTAGTGTAGGAAATAGATATACAAGTCCAGGAAGTACAGAGAGTTCCAAATAAGATGAACCCAAAGAGGCCCACACCAAGACACATAATTAAAATGCAAAAGGTTAAATACAAAGAGAGAATCTTAAAAGTAACAAGAAAAAGTATGAGCTACAAGGAAGCTCATAAAAGACTGTCTGCTGATTTCTCAACAGAAACTTTGCAGGCCAGAAGGGAGGGGCAAGAAATATCTAAATTGATGAAAAGCAAGAACGTACTACCAAGATTACTCTACCTAGCAAATCTATCATTTAGAAGCAAAGGACAAATAAAGAGCTTCCCAGATAAGAAAATGCTAAAGGAGTTCATCACCACCAAACTAGTATCATATGAAATGCCAATGGGTCTTCTTTAAGAAGAAAAAATGCAGATAAAAAATTATGAACAATAAAATGGTAATAAACACATATCTATCAACAATTGAATCTTAAAAACAAAATAAACAAAGCAGAACAGAAACATAAATACAGGAAACATTTTGATGGTTGCCAGTTGGGAGTGGTGTTGGGGTGATTAGTAAAAAGGGTGAAGGGCCTGACCTGTGGTGGTGCAGTGGATAAAGCGTCGACCTGGAAATGCTGAGGTCGCCGGTTCGAAACCCTGGGCTTGCCTGCTCAAGGCACATATGGGAGTTGATGCTTCCAGCTCCTCCCCTCTTCTCTCTCTCTGTCTCTCCTCTCTCTGTCTCTCCCTCTCCTCTCTAAAATGAATAAATAAAAAATTTTAAAAAAAACTAAATATTAAAAAAAAAGGGTGAAGGGATTGAGTATAAATTGGTTGTTACAGAGTAGTCATGAGGATGTAAAGTACAGCACAGGGAAAATAATAATATTCTAATAACTATGCATCATGTCAGATGGGTATGAGATTTGTCAGGATGATCACTTAGTAAGTTATATGATGTCTAATCACTGGTTCATACACCTGAAACTAATATAACATTTACTATCAACTGTAATTGAAAAATAAAATATGATAAAATTGCAAAAAGAAAACAAGATTTGTCCTACCTCAAGAAGTTCCAGTGAGGAACAAATAAACTAATCCACATAGTGTTTTGTTAGCTAAGTTTCTGACACATAGCAAGCACTTGATAAATTATTAAAGTATTCCAATCATTAAAGTATTTTCTGGACAGTACATTTCCCAAGGGCAAAAGTCACATGTTACATAGCTTTTGAATTCCCTAAAGAGCTCACTTGACGATGGATCAATAACTGAAGCTGGACGTAAAGTAATATCTGATGGGAAGTCTCAGCACTGCATGTTTTCCTCTCTGATTTCATAAGAGCCCTAACCTTGTTAACCTTTGCTCACTAGTCGGAACCTTGTTTTATTCTTACAGGTCATGCAGTGACTAAAAGAAAATCCCTATTTTAAGGCTGTGTTGCATTTCTTTATTAGTCATTACTGTTCTTTACTGAGTTCATATTCAATACTTAAATGCAAATTACTTTTTTTTTTTTAACTTTTTTTTTCAATTTTTATTTATTCATTTTGGAGAAGAGAGAGAGAGAGAGAGAGACAGAGGAGAGACAGAGAGAGAGAAAGGGGGAGGAGCTGGAAGCATCAACTCCCATATGTGCCTTGACCAGGCAAGCCCAGGTTTTCGAACCAGCGACCTCAGCATTTCCAGGTTGACGCTTTATCCACTGTGCCACCACAGGTCAGGCCAAATTACTTTTATTTCAACAAGACCTTTCAGGGAAACATGCAACTTTACCAGTCTAAAAATAGTTAAATAACACCTGAGTTGAAACATCCTCGAATCTTTATTCATGGCACCCTGTAGAAAATTAAACATATCCTACTTCTCTCTTTTAGCAAGAAAAGTAGCAGGAAAGAATTATGGTTCAATCTTTCACCGAAAGTATTTGCTCTGGATAAATCTGAGATAGCTAGCAGTGTTCATGTACTATATGCTACTTTGAAGTCAATAAAGTAGAAAATCTCACATTAGAAAATTCTTTTAATCCCTGAGAGTATAACAGTGTGATTTTAATTATGACATGGCAGATTTTGAAACAAATCTATAAATATTGATGTGCAAGTCCTGGCATAATTCTGTGAATACACTACAAAACAGGCATGAACATGTACTTTTGTCTAAATCAGGTTACACTAAATAAACCCAAGGAACCCAATTAAAAGCTATGAGTTTCCCAAGGGTTGAGTCAATGGTCTTACCTGACAGTGCTCTTCTGATAGGTAAATGACTTGCTTTGAGAAACAAAGAATATCAAATATTGGATTCATTTTTAAAAATTGTCCTGGAATTTTTCTTCTACCTTAATATTTTCAATTCAAATTAGTGATGACAACTAAAACAAGGAAGAAACTTGACTGGATAGATCTAATGAATTACAGCTCTGAACATGTCACTTCTCTTAAAAACATTCAGTGACTCTCAAATGACTTCAAGAAGACACTCAACTTAGCACACAAGTTCCACCATGATTTGGCTACAACCTAATACATTTTCCCAAGACAACTCTCTCTCCCTTCCACCAACCCCTCTTTCCTCTATATCCTATACTCAGTGGTGGGATTCAAATAATTTAACAACTGGTTCTCTGTCCAAATGACCATTTTAATTATAAAAAAGATATACCAAAAGGTAGTTTATTATTTCATGCATTTAATACTTAAATAAGAACAATAAAAAAGGTACACAAAATTAGATTATGTTATAAAACAATAAAACTGTTATTTAAGATATTTCCAATGACAGCTTATCACCCCCTATTTGTTTGGCACTTTTTCTCTTTACATTATATGTTTGTTTACTGAAGTAGCAAATGTGAGGGAATTAAAATGTATTTCATCAAAGGCATGGTGAGTTTTATGAAATGAGTAAGTAAATATTACAGGCACAGTTCCATCAAATTCTTTTCACCTATGGACGAAATGAACATTACTATGGGTGCTTAGAATACACTGTTGCACAGATGAACTTTAAAGGAATGTAAATTTGTGATTTCCACATTGGGCAGCTGTCCAAGGCACTCCTTAGAGAGAACCCTGATGACATGTGCCATTTTAACAACCGGTTTGCCGAACTCAACTAAAAATTAGGTATTGGTTTTGCCAAACCAGTGTCAACTGGCTGAATCCCACCACTGCCTACACTCCAGCTAAGGATCACCCATCTTTCCCTAAGAATTACCTGCACTCTTTAGCTGCCGGGTGTCCTTACAAATGCTGATCCCTGTCCAAGAGAGCATTTTTAAGATTGTAACCACTCTAGAAATTGCTCATGGCTTTGCTCAGATATCACTTTTCGCCTTAATACTGTGATTGCATCAAAGAGTTTAGACACCTCCCCTTCTCATAATGTTTATCAGCAATAAAAAGACATTGCAGTAAATATAACATCTAAATTAAAACGGTGTGCTTGTCACATAAATGGAAATAGAAAAGAAAAATGATTGGCCCATCCTCAACCTTCCAACTGGATTGCCGCCTCTAATCCTATGCAAAAGTTTTAGAGTTGCCACTGATGAGATTTTTTTTGTAATTTATTTATTTTAGAGAGAGAGGAAGAAGAGAGAGAGCAAGGGAGAAACACCAAGTTCAATCTTGTATATTCACTGGCTGGGGATCAAATCTGCAACCTTGGTGTAAGGGGAGGGCACTCTAATCAGCTGAGCGACCAGCCAGGGCTGTGATCCCCGTATTAAAATTAATGTATTTTCTCTCTGTGCTCATAGCAAGCAGATTTCCTTTTTTTCTTTTGGCCTTGAAAACAGCTGTTTAACAGTTGTTTAATGTTTTAGACTCCTATATTTCCTGGGAGCAGGAATTGAGGTGCATTTACCAGGTATCACCCACACTGCTTAACATGGAACATCACTCAAAATAGGTGTTCAATACTTTGGTGGCCTGGAAATGAGAGCAGACAAATGAAGAAAGGCACAGTCTAAGAAACAGACCAGGCCATGACTACTCTCAAGTGCACACACTAACTATTCTGTCAGTGATCTCTATCTATAATCTCCTTGGTTTCATTTTTGGATCATGTTCCCCGAGAGTTCTGTTTATTTAGTTCTCATTGTGATATTCCTAACATACTAGTTCTCAAACTGCATTTTTTAAATGAGAACAAAGTGTTTCATTGTTAAAATTAAAGTACAGCCATTCTTCTCCCAATTCACACTCAAAACATAATTATGAGTAGAATTTTTCAGTTTTAAATTTTGCTCAAATTTTTATCTGAATTAGAATTTATGCACAGTTCAGTTAGTTCACTTATCAATATTTTACAGGTTCATGGAAAGAGAACACGATGTTTCAGATGTTCCAGAGAGAATCACTCTTCCAACCTTTTTACATAATCTTATTCCCATTGCACCAAGAAGTTCAAGATACTAAAGTCAGCTTTTCTAAGGGGCAACACTTTAAAACTTGCATTAAAAAACTGATTTAAAGTGTAGATATTTAATAGACAAAAGAGATGTTTTAGTATCTAAAATAAAATAAACTGACTCCAATTTTCAGAAAGTAGAGAAAATATACACAAAAATTTAAATTTTATATACCATATATAATATATTACAAATGGTGGCTTCATTGCAAAATGCAGCATATTCTACTCTAACTTGAGCTACTGGCCTGGACCAGATATTACCATAGACTTTTATATACTAACAATCAAGTCATGTCTATTTTTAAAAAAACTTTTCTTTATTTTGGGTTTTTATAACTGTCCATATTTGGATACTTCTATTTGTAGATAGATAGGTATACATATACATACCCATATACATCATTTATATGTTTTTTATTTTCTATTTACTGTCAGTTTGTATTCATGATTCTATCATGCCCTAGGATGCTCAAATTGAAAGTGCTAGAGAATCATACAGCGCACCTTCCTTACATATTTAAGGCACAATGCACAGCTTTTCTCCAGGCATGGCTGAGCTTGATGTCCTCTGCTAAGCACCACGACATTTTGTTTGCAGAGATTGTATTGCCCTGATGAATATTACAAGTCCTCAAGAATAATCATTTTCTTTAAAGTATTAATTTCCCAGAAATGGAAAGAACTATTACTTAATACCTAATTTATCTCTAAAAAAAAATTTAGCCCAACAGTCCCAATACATTATATTATTAAATTATTGTAAAGATTAAAACCAGAAAAAAAATGCTGTGCCTTTCAACCAATAAATACCAAGAATGTTAAACTCTTATCTGCTAGAAACAAAACAGTCCTGTCCAGGAAAAAGAAACTCGCTATTTTTCTGTTTCTTGTAAAGTACGTATTTCAATGGGCTTGCAAAGCATGAAGGTCTAATAATAGCCTGTATTTTTTCCAAAGAAAACCTAAACTAGGCAACTTCTTTTTTCCAATCTGTGAGGGGTCTTTAGAAAGTCCTCTATCACTTTAAAACTAAGCAGATAAGGGCATAAATGTGCACACAGCTAATAGAAAGTTCTAATAAAAGTGTTAATAGAGATTTCATTTTCATTCTAGTGGGAAATACTTTTAGTCTTAAAATCCTCCATAGCAGTTGGTATTGCAGAAACCTGTATAGTGCCTCTCTCTTTCACTTTCATCAAGTATGCCAACAAACCAGATTCAGGAATCATTGGTTTAACTTTTTTTTCCTGAAACTCGAAGCAAAAACTCTTTATAAAGAACCCACATTTTTGTAGCTCTTTGAGACACTATCCTATTAATGTCAATTAATTAATCTTGAGAGTTTAGTGGCTTATTCAGCTGTCAAGAGATAAACTATTGTTTCCATTTCTGTATAATAAGAACAGCGGTGGGATTCAAATAACTTAACAACTGGTTCTCTGGCCTAATGACCATTTTAAGTGTAAAAAAATCAATATACCGAAAGGTAGTTTATGTCATGCTTTTAATACTTAAATAAGAACAATAGAAGAGGTACACAAAACTAAATTATAAGAGTTTAAAAATATTAATGAAAAAATATTAAATAACACCTGATAAAAAACAATAAAACTGTTATTTACAATATTTCCAT
This sequence comes from Saccopteryx bilineata, assembly GCF_036850765.1. Taxonomy (NCBI): domain Eukaryota; kingdom Metazoa; phylum Chordata; class Mammalia; order Chiroptera; family Emballonuridae; genus Saccopteryx; species Saccopteryx bilineata. The sequence continues at coordinate 21,811,430 of NC_089501.1, forward strand.
ATTGCTTCTTGTTTGGCATCATTTGCAATTTTTTCCACCTATGAATGAAATGAAGAGTATTACAGGTGTTTAGAATATACTGTTGTGAAGATGAATGTTAAAAAAGACTAAGGAATATAAATTTGTGATTTTTACATTGGGCGCTGCCCAGGCACCCAACTTAGAAAGAACTCTGGTTACAAGTGCCATTTTAAAAACCTATTTGCCAAAAATAAATAAAAATAAAAACCTGTTTGCCAAAGTTAACAAAAATTAGGTATCAGTTCTGCCAAACCAGTGCCAACAGGCTGAATCCCACCAGTGAATGAATGTCATTGTTTATGTTATAGTTAATATACATATTGAGGAAATCTTTTAAACAAAGAAAATAACTTTTAAGTAAAATAAAAATTTTAATGTCTATGAACAAGGCAGTAGTTCTTTTAGAATTCAGCAACTGAATCAAGTTTGTTTGGTTGTTGTGTTTTTTTTTGAAAAGCAATGTGTTTCATCTTTTCTGATTATAAGAATTAGAAAACGCACTAATAGTGTTTCTCTTTCTCACTTGGCTGCCAGGAAGCTCAGGGTTGAACTAAAGGTTCCTTCATAATAAATGCTTTCCTATTCAAATTTAAGCATATTCTTTTCATTTTTACATGTTTTTTAGTTCATAGATATTTCAGTTTTATTATTCTATTTTATCTAAATTTCATATATATAAAAAGAGACAGTTCATTAATTTTAAGAAGAAATTCATTGCAAACCATTTATTGTGCATCCACTATATGTCATCTCATTCTAGAAGATAAGGATGTAGTTAATTTTAAGATGATTTTGAGAAGTGAATGTATTTAACTGTACCCTTAAAAGGGGGGAGGGTTGTCAATCAAACCAACTTTAACAAAAATGGAAAAAAAATTTAATGTCCTTAAAAGAAAAGCTTGCCATCATCAGTTTAACCCTCACAAAAGAGAAGTTAAGATAGTGTTTTGACTGTTGCTTATAGGAAAACTGGTTACTTAATTATACAATCTTCTTCTCAAGTTCCTGCAATAAAGCCAGCCTTCATCCTTGGGCATGTGCTAAGCACTAATAACACCACTAATGAAATAAAAGCTTTTAAATAAATTGCCCCTTAATAACAGAGATCAATTTAAACATTCTAGCTTCCAAGAAAGGGGGCTTTGGGTCTTAGATTTCCTATCTTGAAGTTTCTGACATAACAAATAAGCAGCACCTATTGGAGCAAGCCAAGAAATAGGATTCACTTTGTGTGGCTGACCAGGTTGATGACTTCAAGGTTGGTGGGCCTAAATTCACCCTTCCTTTCAGCTTTGTTTCACTTGACTGGCTTGAAAATGTGTCACACAAGGACTTTAGGTTGGCCTGCCTGATGCCAGATTGATGCTGAGAAAGGTATTGAAATTTACAAGAATTGTGCCCCTGGCCTCCACTCTCAGGGTGCAGTAGTCTCATACACACTTGAAGGCGTTGCCAGCTCACAACAGCCTGATAGTTAAGGAAGGCAGGCCAAAAGGCTGCCAACAGATGCATGGTGTGTGTCACCTGCCCAGCAATTGAAAATAGACCAGAACAATCTCAGGGCAAACATCTTGTCTTCCCTTTGCAAGAAAACCATGTAAAAACTATATTTAAGATAGGGCAAAATATTGGACTTAATTTGAAGGACCTGCACTTAGGCTTTTCACATTAACAAAGTTCATAAAATAACAGAGCTGCCTGTATTTCACTGCGAAACTAAATTAAGACACTTTCTTAAATGGTGTCATGCCCTAAGAGAACTGAAATACTGAAGTGACCAGAAACTTTTCAACTAATTGCAGGCAGCACCTCAAAGGGTTCAGAGAAGCACAAATGAAATGTGACCATTGATCTTGAAAAATCCGAGTGCTCTAACAAAGAAAAAGGCAGATCAAGAAGAATTAAAAAAAAAAAAAAAAAAAAGACTGCACGTTTTCCCCCAAAACGCTGCAAAGGGGAATTTGAGGATTGCAATTATCACATCTTTAATTTGTGCAACAGAACTCAAATTTGTGGGACAAGATAAGCCTAGATCAAGATCACCAGACATAAATATAGGTGCAACAGTAGTAACTTTATAGTATTAAACAGGTGAGGGAAGAGTTGTAGAGGAGGATCAGGGCCATTGAGAATCAGATGTTTCCAGATCTTGGCATTCGATATCTCACTCTCGTGTCTTGGAGTTAAATCACATAGGCGCGCGCGCGCGCACACACACACACACACACACACACACACACACAAAGTGGCATGACCAGTTTCGGGAAGGCAGCTGATTCTCCCCTCCTCCATTCCCTTAGTGCCGTAATCCAGGACTTTCTTTCCAAATGGCATTTCGTTCCTAGGAAAGTCGCTCCTATCTTCCGGTCTAATTATCTCATTGTACAAATCTTTGAAAAGGAGAGAACTGAGTTTGCTCTGCGCGCAGACATCTTTTCTTCTGCCCGGGCTCTTAGGAAGCCTGCGAGCAACTTTCGCTGAAAAGGATGTCTCTGAAGGGCGATGAGGCTTGAAATCTCTTGGTCCTCTCATCTTCTCTATTCTTTCTTTCCATACACCACCCCTACACCTCCCTTCCTCGGCCCCCGACAATCCTCGACCGTTTTTAAGTATGCTGAGACGTTTTAAAGAGTTTCCTCTTTCTGTTTCGCCCTCTGACCGAGAGACCCTTTCAGAGAAAGATGGATCAGACAAGGAGCCTAACCAGGGGATAGGCAAATGGAATACTTGAGGGGAATAAAAGACCTAACTGATAAATCTCGTGCTGCCTAATCATGATTAAGTATTTTGCAGATAAGTGAGCATATTAATCTTTTAATGGTGTTCAAAATGCCGATGTCTTTTGCCCTATGAATTCGTTTAACAGACTTACATACCGCTTATCATGTACCAAGCACTGTTATAAAAGCTTGTAGAACATGATCCTCTTTGCTTATAAAGTATTTTAAACGACATTAAATCCACGTGTGCTTTTTGAACGTCCCTGCTATATTTTCCTTTTAACACGATACAGCGGTTAAGATTTCAAAGAAAAATATGGGAAAACTACATCGAGTTGCTACTTCATTGCAAGCAAACCTCTTCCCTATCTGCAATTGCTATTGCAATCAAATACACCAGTATGGTGAAAAAGAACTAATATTGTTTCAACGACGATCTCAGGTTTTGACTCCGGCGTTTGGAAGCGCCCGTTAATTTACTCTCGTGGAAAACGTTAATTGCACCTGTAGTCGTTCGCTTTCAGAAAAACGTCCAGTCCCCGCTGAAAGTTGTGAAGGACAAGTTCGCGCCAGGCCGGTTGTGGCGTGTTCCCCTGTGGCCGACCTAAAGTCGAGTTAGCGCACCCTCCGGCAAGATGGGGCAGCCGACCCGCGAGCGCCCAGCTCTTCAGTCGCTGGGCTGCGGGGCCTGGGAACCAGGTGGCGTCGTGGGAGGTCGGCGAGGGCGAGAAGCGGGTCGGCTCAGCCACGCTCAGCGCGCTCAGGACGTTTGCGCCGCATTGGAGCAGAGGCCCGGAGACCTGCGCGGGCCGGGGCCCGCCCTGCGGCAGACAGCCGAGCTGGGGGCGTCACCGCCCCGGGCGGCCGCACAGTCCTGATCTGACCCGGTCCAGCCCCGCCAGCCGTCGCCCGGCCCCCGCCGACTGTGTGTTTTGCCCGGGGTTAAGTTTCAGAAGTCGGGATGGAACGTTTCGGGTTTCTGTTCACACGGTTATTGCAGGCACCGCGGTGGGGACCGTACAAAAAAGAAGAGGGCGTGTGGGGAAGGGTTTTTGTGTTTTAATGAGGGCTTAACACGCTGCCGGCAAGTCCCTCCCGCTCTCTCCCAGCCCAACCCCCGCGGACCAGGCTTTCACGTGGCAACCTTTCCTCTTCTCGCCTCGCGACGATCTTGTGTGGGGAGGGAATAGAGTTTCAAACGAACGCCTTGAGCAGATACCCAGAAAAGTAGGAATCGGTCTGTGGCGAAGGGTAGTGGTGACTAAAAGATGCCCCTTTCTTAGGGGAGTTTCTCCACCAAGCACGGAGTTGTCCCAGCGCAACGAGTAGAGTCTCCAGTTGGACTCGGACCAACCCGCCGCCCGCCTCCCGGTACCGCGGCGCCCGGGTGGGCAAACCGACCCAAGCTGCCGTCGCAGAGGCACAGCGGCGCAGCCGGTTTAAAAATACCGCAAAGCACGGAAAGAGAAGCTTGAAAACATGTTTTGAAAGCACATCTAGAGTTTTTACAATCCTCAGTGTCCCATGCATTAAAAACTGGACACGAATTCAAACTTTAGAAAACAAATTCAATTTCCAGAGCGATTTTTCACGTCCGGGAGTCTACTTAAACCTACCGCCGCGACTGCACAAACCAGTGAGAGTGGCGAATTGCAATTATCTGGACAATGCAAGCCCGAAAAGCTCGAATTTGAAAACCTACTAAAATTGTGTCCTGAAATACCCGCATTATTGCTCTAGCCCTTCCTGCCACCCGAGTAGACACAACTCCAGGCACGGTCTCATCAGCGGGATCAACTGTCCACAGCGTCGGTGGACAAATGAAAATAATTGATTTAGAGCAAATAGAAAATGGTGTAGGGGACAACCTCAGCCCCTCCGACCGCCACCGATTATGTACCTGGTCGGGGAAACACGTCCTTATCTGTTCACAGCCCAGAGGCCGCGGAAGTAGCCTCGGGAGTTGCCAGCGAGAAAAGTAATTTTGATTTAAGGTTTTCAAAAACCCCAGAGGGCAAATGTGACCGCAGGGGTCAGCCACTCAGCAGTTTTGGTCCAGACATGGGAAAGCCGAGTGGGGCGGCTCGGTTAAGCCACGGCGCCTCCCGACGTCACACACGCTCGCTCACACTCAGCCACGCGCTTGGGGTTATGCTTTAAACCCAGGACTGAAACTTTACCGGCAAACGGAGGGGTGAGGAGCAGGGCCAAACCCCGAGGTCCAAGGGCCCACCCCGCGCCGGCCCGCCCTCCCGGCGCCCGCGCCCACGTCTGCGCCTTTCCCTAGCTAAAGACAGCAGCCTGGCGCTCACGCTCGCAGCGACCTCTCCCTTCCCGAGCGCTGCTCCAGGGCCCCAGGTGTGAAGCGGCGTTCCCACGCTTCACCCGGAGCCTTGAGGCCGCCTAGGACGGGCGCGGCCCCGCCTCTGAGCCCCAGCCAATCGCGGGCCAGGCCGACCCCGAGGAGGCGGTGCCCGCCGTGGCGGCGCGGGCCTGCACGAGGGAGGCGCGGGAGGTGGCCCCGCCCGCCGGGGGGGGCGTGGTCGGCGCCGGTTCTTGCAGCAGAGCTCGGCTGCGGCGTGGGAAAGAGCCGCCAGGAGCCGACCGCGCTGCCGCGGGATCCGCGCCTGCCCGGGCCCAAGGCGGGAGGGAGGGCGGGAGGGAGGAGGCCGGCAGGGAGGTCGCTGCGCCGCGCTCGGAGTCCGCGTCTCCGGCCGGGCTGCGCCCCGCGCCGTCTTCGCCGTGATGAAGCGCCCTTGCGAGGAGACAACCTCCGAGAGCGACATGGACGAGACTATCGACGTGGGGAGCGAGAACAATTACTCAGGGTGAGCGCGGGCTCGGCGGGAGCTGCCCGGAGCTCGCGGCGTCGGGGAGCTTTGTGCAGGAGCGGCTCCTAGGAAACCCCGAGGCTCCTCACCGCGGCGTTCCAACGCGGCCGGGAAAGTTTTGCCCGAGGAATGGAGTGGTGGGCGCTCAGGAGCGCGCGTGGGGTGGGGCGAGGGCTGTCGGTTTGCGCTCTAGGGGTGGGGCGCAGAGGGCCGGGGACGCGACTGAGAGTGCAGGAGTTGGCGAGGGAGGGCGCCCGGCTGTCAGCGTGGAGCCCGCGGACGAGCACGTCCCGGCCACGGGAGACGCCCCCGCCACTGAATCTGGATTGGGGGCACTTGCGAAATGGGCCAAGCGAAAAGGAAAACACATTAATTTTTTTAAATCTGCTTTTTGGAGAGATTAAAGCAGTTTGCGGTGCCACGGCTGAGTAGGTTGAGCTTTCCGGGTTGATCGTGTGTGGCTCGGCTGACAGGAGAGTGACTGACAGATGTAAGGATCCTTTCGGGCATCATCTTTTTGACTGCTTCTTCATAAGTCAGGAAAAGATCGGGGTCGTGATCACAGAAGCCAGACCTTTACTTTCCAGTGACAGAGGGAGATTACCAAGGCATTTTAATGCCAAGGCGGGTCAAATGATAATTGGTTCTAATTGGCATCCCCAGAAGCACCTTAATTATTTATCTGCAGCTGTCACTCAAAAGAGGGAAATTCTTTCTACCTTCGGAAAATTTTTAATACGGTTTTTTTCCTTTTAATGCTGTTATTCTAATACATACAAACCAAAGCCCGAAAAGGCAAACAGATTTACATGCAACGTTGTCTGCAAAGTATCATCTAATTATTAAAGTGTTGTGTCATCTTAATAAGATCAGAAAAACAGACGATGTCATGTGAAAAGAGAAACCCGTTGAGAAGGGGTGGGAATAAGGAAGACAGTTAATTCAGAAATAAGATCCAGAAGTGAGAAGATGAGGTAATAAGAACCTGGTGTGTGCAGCATTTCTAAAATGAAAGAGAACAAATAACAGGAACCTGGAGAATCTGAGAACATGAAGTTTAGACTCCATTAATTTTTAAGAGTAGCAGATACAAACTAGAAAGGATGGCAAAAATTCTAAGTGACAGAATGACAACTTGATTGAACTTTCAATATAAAATGTCTTTTCATTAGGAAACTCAAGATGAGTTGCAGCACCTAAAAGGTTTAAGCTTAGATTGAAGGCACAAAGATACTTACATACATATTTCATTTTCAAACTAAATCATTTACCTAGTAGCTGATTTGATTTCAATTTTCCTATCAGTAGCATATGTAATTTGGGGTATTCTTTTGGAAGATTAATATACAAAACATTAAATCTGTCATTTTCTGTTGTGAGATGACTAACTGAAATAGTAAAATAACCTGTTTATTTTAAAGATTGCATCTAGAAACAATAGTTTGACATGTGACTTTATATCTGTTTGATAGTGGTGCTACACACAGGCTTTATTTTGAAATAGCTTTGCTTTGTTAAGTGTGTCTGACCGGAAAGAGGAGGAGGATGCTATTAGAGATTAGTTGACTTTTAAGAAACATTTATGAGTGAAAGTAGGAAGTGCTGATATCTAATTTCTCACCCTGACTGCCCATAATTATTTCACTAGGAGATTTAAAAGTTTAGGGATTTTTTTTGCCAAATGAATTTGGTATCTAGATCACTTATTAAAATCTAAAAAAAGTATGATTACTACCTAAAAAGAAATAGATAAGCCGAAAGCAAAGTATGTTAAGAGTAAAAGCAAGTTTTAAAAATAAAATAGCACAGACCTGAACTGTGCAATCATTCTCAATATTTAATGGGTGGCATCAAGTACTCAGAAGAAACAGTTGTTATCTTAATGCAGCACCTGACATACTCTTCCTATTTCACAGGCAAAGTTCTGGCTCTGTGATTAGATCAAATTCTCCAACAACAACATCTCAAATTATGGCAAGAAAGAAAAGGAGAGGGGTATGTGATTTTTTTTCTTTTTATTTCGTGTAATCCAGCCTAATGTGTAACAGTTGTATTTTTCCATTTGAGTAAGTTTATCATTTGTGTATTTATAAACTCTTATTTTGCTTTCTTTGGGATAGATAATAGAGAAAAGGCGTCGAGATCGGATAAATAACAGTTTATCTGAGCTGAGGCGACTGGTGCCAACTGCATTTGAAAAACAAGTAAGCTACCCTCACCCCTGACCACCCCAACCAAAAAGCTCAAAAAATCCGATTCTTTCATCTGGGATTGTGGGTTCCTGTTAAAGCTCATTAAAATTATGGTATATGTGCCCCGATCTGGCACAGAGCAGTGATTTCAATAAAATGCTTTGTTGTAGCAAAACTATTAAAAACATAATCCATCGTGAAGTTGAAAAACATTCCCATTCTTGAGCTTATTTTCCCCGTAAGGGTAACAGTGTTCGTACTTTCTCTGTTTTTTTTTTCCTATGAAGACCAGTCGTGGTTTTGTTTAAAACCAAGATGTATGTAGTCTCTAAAAAAAAAAAAAAAAAGATATATGTGAAATTTTATTTTGTCTCAGTTTAAAAAAAAGAGGTAAGCTTTTCATTTTCAAAATTACCAAAGCCCAGAAAGTAGCATCTCTAGCTCTATTTCCTAAATGATAATACTTAAACAGTTTATTTACCAACCTACATGCTTTCATTTTTAATCCCTTGGTTAGCAGAATGATATTTGATTAGGAGCCTCTTTTTGAAAGTTTGGTAAAAATCAAGCCATATACCCTTTTCAGAATTCAAGTATTCCTTTCCAAAAGAAAAAGAAAAAGATTTTGCACACCTGTAAAAGTAGAAAGCCAAATATGTAAATCTTTCTTTGTGGTTTTGAAAAAGATGTTTCTCCTCCTGCCATCACGGCTAATGCACAGATTTCTAAGAGCATCTTTCAGAGAATGTGGCATCAAACCCTTGTTGAAAATACTTTCAGTTTAATTCAAATAGAATATAAAATAACAGTTGTTTCTTTACTTCATTTTTGTTGTTTATTTCATTGTAAGCCCTCAAAAACTATTCAGAATTGTAATTTTGTTATTAGTCACTTTCTCTGAAACTACTGTACATCTTCATGGAAAAATTGAACACTGATTGAAGTACAAGATGTAATATGCTAGTGAGCATACATTTTTAAGAGAAACATGGTTATTCATTCTGTATGCTGAAACTGTCTTTAATTAGGTAGATATAATGTGGAAATTGTAGTTTTGATTTGTAGCACTTTTAATGACAGTAGGCTGAAAATGAAAATATCAGTATTCAATGATTTTTAAATGCCTGCAATTATAAGGAACCATCAGTTTGATGATTTAGGGGGTATGTTAGATTTTTTTTTTTTTCTTAAATGTCAACTTAAGGCAAATCTTAAAAGCAAATCTCAGTTGCTTGGCAAGTTAGTTACCATAAACACAGACGTTCCCGTTTGCAGAGCTTGGCTACTAACCCTTCGTGAGCTGGCCCTGTCACAGTATGATGAGAACGATGTTCTTTCAAGCAGTTTAAATAGTTGGCAGTGTGCTGATAATTTTCACAAAACAAGTAAAGCATAGGAACCTGAAATAAACTTCAGTTTTTCCTTTTCAGAAAACCATACTGATTTAATTAGTTAGCTCTTCTAGGAAGTGAGAAGCCCCCCACAGCCCTCAGGTTGGGGCGGAACAGTTTTCACTGGGTTTCCAGACGCCTTCTTTTAAAAAGGGGTAACAGAAAAATACATTTTCAGGACAATTTTATTAAGAACTACTTTAAAAGGCTTAAGTTGCCTGACACGTTGCTGATGCTTGCTAGATAAGTAGTAAATTGTGCTCTTTTATTTATGATCTTGGAATTCATAGTGACACCTGCTGGTAATTATTGGGAAAAAAATATTAAAAATCTTCCCTATTTTATTTTTGTTTCTTCTTACCTGTGGTCTAGGATGAATTACCTTAAAGACTTGGTAGAATTTTTTATTTTTAAATAATATACTTTCAACCATAATTTAAGATCCTGTCTTCTTTATCCTCCAGAGTTGTGTTTGACTGAGCTAACGTCAGCATTATATAGAACTAGTGGGTGGTCTATATAATAATTGGATGATAAATTAAGTATACTATTAATCAAGGTACTAATTAGATGCAAAGTTTGAGGTTTTCACAATTGTAATAATTCTGGTGGAATGATATGGGAAGTATCATTATTCTTATAAAAATATTTATTATGCCTGTTAGTCTTTAAAAGTTGAAATGGCACATAGCTGTCATTTAAAGTTGGGAAAGAATTCAGATTTTTCTGTGAAAAAAATTATACTTAGAATTTTCTAGTGAGAGGAAAAATTGAAAGTCCAGTGTAAAATGATTCAAATTAGTTTCCATAGGACTTATAAGACTTTATTATTTGTTTATGCAGGGATCTGCAAAATTAGAAAAAGCTGAAATATTACAAATGACAGTGGATCATTTAAAGATGCTTCAGGCCACTGGGGGTAAAGGTAAGTGGGGAACTTCATTCCCCTGCTCCTTTCCACCTTTTTATTTTTCTTTTCATTTTTACCCCCTAAGATTGTAAGGAAGTCATAGTTGAACAGTTCTTTAACAAGCTGAGATAGGAGGTCCCAGATTAAACCCGTGGAAATCAATGCTAATGGCAGGATTGAACGCGTGGGAAAGAACTTCTGGAACAAAAGAAGCACTTGACCCTGGGCTTGTGTTTGCTTTCATAATACTGTGGGAGTAAAGCTTCATTCACAGCAGCCTGGTCAGAGATTTGTTTGGGACTTCAGAAGTGCATGCTGGAATCTGTACAGTTAGACAAAACAAACACACAAACATCCAAACATAAACAGGAGGTTAGAGATGATCTTTTTCTCTTTTTCTTCTTTCCTTTCCCTCAAATGCCACGTTAAATCAGAGCTAGAACTCGGGATAGTGCAGCTATTCTGAAGGAAATGACTCTAGAATGATTTTCATCGTTGTTTTCAGATTTTAGTTGGTCTTGGATTCAGACCAGACAAAGCATTTGAAGTGCAGGTAGTGAATTTCTACTGGAAACCGTTAATGGAGCAGTCATTCCTGGCGAGAGCAAACAGAAGCCAGTGTCCTGGAGAGATGTCCTCTGTATTCTACAGTGATTTTGGGAAGCATAATCCAAGGGGTCAGGGAGGGACCCTCATCTCAAGCTAAAAATAGACTTCAGATTGCAGAATTGTAATATTCATTAAGATTTTATTATTCCAGATTTCACTTATACTGGATTTCACCCTTGTGTATCTTTTTCACCCTTCAAACAAATGTTTGCCATTCATCTTAGCCAAGGGTGTTATTTAATATATTTGGCAACTGGGTAAGGTCACAGTACGCAAGAGGCCAAGTGCTGCTGCACCTACACTCTAGAGGCTTCTCTATCAGCCTTTTAGTACACAGTGTCATAGTCTGCCCTAGATCAGGGCAGAAACAGCATTGGAGTCAAGTAGCTGTTCACCAGTTGGTATGGAAGTAGTTCAGTGTTTAACTCCACTGAGGATTTGTGGAACACAGCCCTGACCATCCCCTCTAAATCCAAGACCAGCCAACATCTGAAAACAACAATGAAAGTCATTCTAGAGCCACCTCCTTTGGAATAGCTGCATTATACTGAGCTTACCTCTGATTTAAGGGGGTTTGGAGATAGGAGAGAAGAAAAAGAGCAAAGGAGTGCTTCTAACCTGTTTATGTCTGAATATTTATGTGTCAGGTGGGACTGATCATTGCACAGGGAAGCCCACAGATGTGACTTACCCCTGGTTACACCTGCTCAAGGAACCATTCTGAATGAATGGGCGTGGGTTTTTTATTTCTACTCATTATAATGTAACCCTAAGTATACAGTGCAAACATTCTTACATAATGGTGAAGAGAAGTGAGTGAATTCTTAAAAGCCAAGTGACTGCCTTGCCTGTGACCAGAGGCAGAAGTGCGCTGCTGCACGTGAGGCCTACACTAGTTCTCTGAGCTCTAAGGCCCCTCCAGCCCCATGATTTCATCTCTGCCCCTACTGCCTTGGGATATTAGACCGACTGAGTTAGTGATGGTACAAGAAAAGTTGTTTGATTGCTCTCCCTCCTTTGGCATTATTAACCACAAGACTAAGAATTCTTATCAGGGTTTCAAATATTTGGCACGAGCTATACTTCTATAGAGTAATATTGTTCTTAGGTCTTATAAAAACTAAGATCGATCTTGTTTGCTGTTCTTGGCTACCTGAAGAGTCCTAAAATTCATCCCAGAATAGTTTATGAACACACATTTCCAAGTAAGCACATATAAGGGGCCTGACTGCCAGGTCATTAAACAGATCATCAGGCAGGAGAATGTGTGGGCCTTGAAGAGGAGGGGCAGGCAGTGGGGTTTCACATTGTCCAAGACTCACAACTGCTTTACAGGCCTCATAGCATGCTAGTGAAGAGCCTGGGCTCTACAGTCGGGGTGCCAGTTTCAAACCCTGGCACTGCTATGTATTTGCTCTATGATCCTGGATAAAGTTCTAACCCTCTCGGAGCTCCCAATTTCCTTATCCGTGAAGTGAGAACAATGCTAGTGTCCACCTCACAAGATGGTTGGAGTTTATTCACTTAAAGCCATTGAGCAGTGGTGGCCCAGACACAGAAGTGGTATAGACCTGAGTACAGCCCTCCTACTCACCAGTGGGGTAAGAATTGCATAGTTATATTCCTTAAGGTGCAACAGAGAATTCAGTGACATACAATGACATACAGCTGAGAGACCACAGATTTTAATTATTTCATGCCTGTTCATGAAAATTCTTGGAAGCTGCTAGGATTCCAATTCTGTTGGTTGAAACTTTACAGTCTACCTTAGTGTTGCAATAATTTCTGGAGAGGATTTGGTAATCTGAATTTCTAAATCCCTCTGGATTTCTGAACTCTGTCTACACTGGTGGTCACCTCCCTATTCTTTTACCATTGAAGTCACAAAGCCCCACAGAGAACCCCAAGGACACGCATGTGAAATCTTTCTGTGGATGTGGCTACTTTAGGAAGAGATTTCCTTCTAATTCCAGAGGCTTTGTTGCTAACTGTGCAGAAGTCCTAATCTTCCACATTTCATGATAGTCTCTTCTATCAGCTTTGTGCTGTTGTTACTGTTTTAATAGTGTATAATTTTGCTCCAGATGTCTTTTTGGAGCTTGAAAGCTCTATTGGAATTCTAGCTTTAGAACACTAGAATAGAGTGACTTCTATTTTCCGAAGTGCTTTGGTTACAGAATAGGGTAGTCTAATTATTAATAGGTGGTAAATCAAACAGGTAATACTTCGATCTGCAAAAACACAGAAAAGATAATGTAGTAAATGCCTTATGAAAATGACCTTGTTTGAATATGACATTTTTTATTGATATATGCATGCATCCCCAAAGTGAGTAGACTGAACTTTTAACTTGAATATTGCTTTTTTAAAAAGTTAAAAGGAGAAAGAATCTGTAAAGGATATGTTTGTACATATTAGAGTTTGCTCATTCAAAGTGATGACATTTCCCCATAGTCTGATTATTATTGTACCCTAAAGTGGCACTGATAATGATGAGACATTACTGTTTTCTATTATAATGTATTATCTTTGCATAAGAAGGGATTCTCATAAATGTGACCCAGCCCTAGCCATTTTTATGGTAACCTTAGCGTGAGGGTAAATGTGTATACACTGACACAGTTAACACAGCTTTTTCTTGGGTGGATGCCAGGAAAAAGTAAGCTAACCAGTGAAGGGAATATGTACTTGAACTTCAGGAAAAGTAGGAGTTATAGTAATTTCCTATCAGGAAAACAGTCTTATATTGCCTGATAGAAAAATAAGAACTTCAAATTAGTTACCAAACTTTTTTTTAAAATCATTATGATTCTTTCATACAAAGTAATGACAAGATGTTTTTACTTTGTTGATTTAACAAAAGCCACAGTGAGTCAAGAAGCATTATTGAATTTAAGATATAGTAAGTGATGATGCAAGGAAAGTGCTTTATTAGGAAGTTCTCAAACTGCTAAGCTGCATTTTACATCTCTGTTTTAAATGCCAAGAGAGTGAGGATGTTTCAGAAAAGCCCTTTAATCTCCAACTCATATGACAGAGACAGACTGGAACTCTGTAGTCCCATGAAAAAATTGACTAGGGAATTTCACTAGGCCACAGTACAAAAGGAGAGCTACCACTTATTTTCTACAAGTATTTGAAACATGATGTTCTTAATTTTTTTAGCCACTGTGATATTTGGTTGCAAGCATTGTCAGAGTCATCACACATGTGAATTACAAAGTCCTTCCTTTCCTTTCCTTTCCTTTCCTTTTTCCTTTCCTTTTTTCCTTCCTTCCTTCCTTCCTTCCTTCCTTCCTTCCTTCCTTCCTTCCTTCCTTCCTCTCTCTCTCTCTCTCTTTCTTTCTTTTCTTATATTTTTAGCGAGAGAGGAAGAGAGAGAGAGACAAGAAGGGCCATTGACCCCTTGCTCAAGCCAGCATCCTTGGGCTTCAAGCCAGTGACCTTTGGGCACAAGCCAGCGATCATGGATCATGTTGATGATCCCATGCTAAAACCGGACTGTGCTCAAGCTGGTGAGCCCCTGCTCAGGCCCCCTACCGCGGCTTTTAGAACCTGGGACCTCAGTGTCCCACCCAACTCAATGTTCTATCCACTGCACAACCTCCAGTCAGACTCAGAGTGCACTTTCCCTTCTGCAAAATTACAGCCATCAGTAACTGGCACCATTTTTTCAGAAAGGATCGTCATTCTGCTTAAATTTTCTGAAAGACAGAGTGGAACATAGTTGGTGGAACCCTTGAGTAACGGGATCCTTTTCTCTTCTCTCTCTCCTGGCCACTTGACTCAAACCTCCTTTTAGGCTACTTTGATGCACACGCTCTCGCCATGGACTTCATGAGCATTGGCTTCCGGGAGTGCCTAACCGAGGTGGCGAGGTACCTGAGCTCCGTGGAAGGCCTGGACTCCTCGGATCCCCTGCGGGTGCGCCTGGTCTCTCATCTCAGCACGTGCGCCTCGCAGCGGGAGGCGGCGGCCATGACGTCTTCCCTGGCCCACCACCACCACCCCCTCCATCCGCACCACTGGGCGGCAGCCTTCCACCACCTCCCCACGGCCCTGCTCCAACCCAACGGACTCCACACCTCGGAGTCAACGCCTTGTCGCCTCTCCTCGACTGCAGAAGTGCCTCCTGCCCACGGCTCCGCCCTCCTCACGGCCACGTTTGCCCACGCAGATTCCGCCCTTCGGATGCCATCGACGGGCAGTGTGGCCCCCTGCGTGCCGCCCCTGTCCACTTCTCTCTTGTCCCTCTCAGCCACTGTCCACGCGGCCGCGGCCGCAGCCACGGCGGCGGCGCACAGCTTCCCTCTGTCCTTCGCGGGGGCCTTCCCCATGCTCCCCCCGAACGCGGCTGCCGCTGTGGCCGCCGCCACAGCCATCAGCCCGCCCTTGTCCGTGTCAGCCACTTCCAGCCCTCAGCAGACAAGCAACGGAACAAACAGTAAACCTTACCGACCCTGGGGGACAGAAGTGGGCGCTTTTTAAAGTTTTCGCTGAACTTCTTGCAATAGTTACTGAATGTCCTTCATTTCAGAGTCAGCTTAAAACCTCTGCACCCTGAAGGTAGCCATACAGATGTCTACAGATCCACAAAGGAACAATAAAGCTATTTGAGACACAAACCTCACAAGTGGAAATGTGGTATTATCTTATTTTCTTCTTTTTTTTTTTTAAGGCAGCTTGGTAACTGACATCAGCAACTTTTGAAAACTCCCCACTTGCTTCCATTTAGAATTTTCCTGGAAAGTATACAGACTGTACCATCCAGCAGTGTGTCGGTATATCTAAATTGGAGAAGAAAAATGCCCTGACTGAATTCTCTTGAAACTAGATGGAAACAAAAAATACTCATGTTTCATAAGTGCCTGAGCTAGTGAAGTTTTTTCCTGAACGTATAACATTACACAATAAAGAGCACGGAAGATAGGTTAAGAAAGGAAGGGGACAGAAGTCTGGTTGAAACCAACAGGTTTTTATTAGCCAAAAAGATTGCTGAAAAGAATTTTCAAGTTAAAAGACCTGGTTTTATCTGTTGACTTTCTTTGTACAGACTTGCCGGGTGGTGTCATTCAGTGATGCGCTATAAGTACAAGCAATTATTCCGTCAGTGCTCAGATTAACAAGCATTCTGCCCTGCCTGCAAACTCCCAGGCACCTTTTTCTTTCATGGCTCAAAATATGGTGCTTCTTTATGTAAACCATACATTTACAGAGTGCACCTACAAGCACCTGCCCACTGTGTGCCTGCCAGAGGCTTTTTCATTCATGCCAACTTGAAAACTCCAGTTTGTAAAAGCTTAGATTAATTTATTCAGTTTTATTAGGACTATTTTTACCTTTTCTCTTCATTTTGTCCTGATCATGTGTACTATCTATTCTTGTCATCCTTTAGGGAGAAGTTGAATTTCTGGCGGTGATGAGACAGGGAGGTAGATAGCAATGGAAAGAGAAAAGCCACAATTTTTAAATACTCCTTGTCAAGCTCCAGATTGTGTTTGATCCCAAATCAAGATGAATGTATGCAACGAAATGTACATAAATTAGTTTTGTCCATGCCTAGACTAGTGCTACGTAATGGTGTTTTGGTTTTTTGTTGTTATTTTGTTTAATGACAAAATAATCTCTTAATACGTTGAAATTGAGCACGTGAGTTTTTATGTGTGAAAGATACAGACACAGCATGTATTACTATGCACTTCATTTCTCTGCTGTGTGGAGAAAGCAATAAAAAAGAATGTTAAACATTATGCAAAATTATACTTTTAAATATTTGTTTTAAAATTACTGTACCTAGTCTGTTTTGCATTACTTTGTAACCTTTTTCTATGCAAAAGTCTACATATCACTAATTAAATGAAGTCCTTTTTGACTCTTTTTATGTGGATGAGTTGCTTTGCAGATTGGAAAATTGATACGAATTTCAAGCAAGGCCTTTCTTCATGAATAAACGAAGCTCTTCTTTCAAAGTCATTCTATAAAATCTATATACTCCACAGCTTGCTTGAAAACAGCATTTATCTGTGCTTGTAAATCAATTAAGCATAGGTGGATATGACATTATTTGGAGGCAGGAAATGATCAGCTTCCTCTGCCTTTTATTCTTAATCGTGGTTCTTGGAAAAATACAAGAACTCTAAACAATAGTATGCCAAACATAGGATAATAAAATAGACTCATATATTTTATAACTCAAAAACATTTGTAGAATGTTTTTAAAAATCACATGTATACATGATAGGCATATATAAATATATATGCCTCCTGAAGATGAATCCTCTATGTCTACCTCAAGGAAAATTTCTTTGGATGCTGGGGAAATTATGCAGTTATCCCTCCTTCAGTGAAGCCTGGAAGAAGCTATTTCAGAGTTTCCAAAGCTATTGGGCCAAACATATGAAAAAATAGATTGTTTTATTATGCATTTCACTTATGATCAAAGCTAAAGGTCAGAGTGGGAGGCTTCTTACATTATTTTAGTATTTAAAAAATTAAGCATATAGTTTGTCTAATATCTTCTGTCTAGAAATGGGCTCTTCCTGTCTATAAGCTCTGTGGTTATTAAATTTTCTGTTAGCTCCAATGGAATTAGGTAGCAAAGAAAGTGGATTTAATAGTATTTGAAGTTTGCATTTTAATCATGATTTGTGGACAATTGGCATAGAAATAGTTTTTATTTAGGATCTAATAGTTGATCTGTGCCTATTATAATGTGAGCATTTAAAGAATTCTTTTTGTATTTTGGAATATAAACTTGTTTTAGAGATCAGGTTTTTATTTTTAATTTGAATTTAATATCTTAAGATAAATCTCCTTCCTCCTTTCTTTCCTTTCTCTTTCTCTTTGTTTCTTACATTTTTTTTCCCAGTTGCATATGGCTATTATTTTTCCATTTAATTGATTGAAATATTTGCAAACCAATTTGCTACCTAGTTGTTAAGGGTTGTCAATGTTCCTAAAGAAAATCATTGTCTGCCTGACCTGTGGTGGCTCAGTGGATAAAGCGTCGACCTGGAAATGCTGAGGTCGTCGGTTCGAAACCCTGGGCTTGCCTGGTCAAGGCACATATGGGAGTTGATGCTTCCAGCTCCTTCCCCCTTCTCTCTCTCTGTCTCTCTCCCTCTCTGTCTCTCTCTCTCCTCTCTAAAAATGAATAAAGAAAAAGAAAAAGAAAATTGTCAGTAATTTAAGTCATTTATTAATTGGTTCTTGGTCAGTGTTTCAGCTCATCAGCTTTTAACATATTTCACACATTCTATTAACTTTCCCATTCATTAACTTTTCTATTTCTGATCTAATGTTTTTGTAAAGTGATGTTTAAGCTTTAAGTGTAGTGATTTTCATGTTTTCTACAAAAATGAGAGAAAAAAATATTTTTATAGTTCAAAGGAAAAAGAATGTTTAGGATTTAATTTATTGGTGGCTTTTATTTGTGTAGAAGTTAGGCCCAAATTTAACTTATAGGGTTTTTGGTAGGAAAAGGGGGAAAAGGAAAATGAGAACATTTTTTAGAAATTTGGTTTTCCCCAGTGTTAAAAGCTATATATATGCCTACTTAGAATAGTTTTGTGTTTCACATCAGTGAGCCAGGAGAGGGTTATTGGCTATCTTCTCTGTACCCAGCACTGTGCTGTCTGTGTGTCAGTTTTTGAATGGTATATAGTAGTAGCACATGATAGTGACAGGTATAGCTGTCACTCTAGCTTTCACAGGGACCCTCAAAATAAGGAGGTGTTCTGAGAGTGCGGAAAGGGGTTTCTGGAAACTGGTCAGGGAGGCTCTTTCTCTCCTTGGAATCTTGCTATTACAAATATACATATTTCCTATCATATTTGAAGAAATTTGCAGTACTTTTAATGTTGAAACATTAAAATGTACAGCTATTAACTAGAGTGATGGCTGTTTGACTCACGTGTACACATGGATCAAAAATCTTAATGAAGCCTTTTGGATTATATTCCTAATATATTAAACCTGTTTCATTTTACCACTAATTATTGATATATCAACACAAAGTAAGAGGAATCACCTTAGGTAACATCGACACAAAGCAAGATGATTTTAGAATTTCATACTTTCCTAAGTCTAAGATTTCATCACTTACAAAATACACTATTGGCTTAAGGTCAGTTTTTGGTTTTTTTGTTTTGTTTTGTTTTGTATTTTTCTGAAGTTGGAAACGGGGAGGCAGTCAGACAGACTCCCGCATGCACCCGACCGGGATCCACCCGGCATGTCCACCAGGGGGTGATGCTCTGCCCATCTGGGGCGCTGCTTTGTTGCAACCAGAGCCATTCTAGCACCTGAGGCAGAGGTCACGGAGCCATCCTCAGCGCCTGGGCCAACTTTGCTCCAATGGAGCCTTGGTTGCAGGAGGGGAAGAGAGAAACAGAGAGGAAGGGGGGGGAGGGGGGGAGAAGCAGATGGGCGCTTCTCCTGTGTGCCCTGGCCAGGAATTGAACCCCGGACTCCTGCATGCCAGGCCGACGCTCTACCACTGAGCCAACCAGCCAGGGCTTAAGGTCAGTTTTTATAGAAAAGAACCACCATAACCTAACTTTACGTATTGATCAGAAGATATTACAATTTCCAGAGTGGAGAAATGAAAAATTGCATTTTGGATTTGAGGCAATACTATTACATAAGTGTACTTGAATGCGATTTTAAAAATTCATTGCTAAACATACACATAGATTAAAATGTTGCTGATTTAGCTTACTTTAAAAATATCAAATCAAAGAATTGACTTTGTAAGCATAATGATCCAAAGATAGATGTATTTTTAAACTTTTCATGTTTTTATTGCCCAGTGGGACTAATCCTAGTTCTGCATTTTACTGAAGAATGGAATTTTACTTCCCTTGTAATTCTTTTAAGATCTAAGCAATAACTGAGGTTGTGAATATTTCAGCAACTACAACAAAGCATTACAGCAAATATGACATCATAAACAGTAACTATAGCTCATATTCTTTGGAAGGATAAGTCTTTGAACTCAATAGGAGATAAGAAAGAGAAATAGAAAAAGAAAGAAAGAGAGAGAGAGAGAGAGAGAGAGAAGAGAGAAAGAAAGAAAGAAAGAAAGAAAGAAAGAAAGAAAGAAAGAAAGAAAGAAAGAGAAAGAAAAAGACCCTTAGCTTTCAATAGACACTCTTGTATGAGGGGTCAGAGTCCTATGAGAGATGGTTCCCAAGGTACTAGGTGGCACCTTCTCGTTCACGGCTAACTTCAAAGGAACCGTCAGAAATGGGTTTGGTCAGAGAATTGGGTCCTCTGCTATAACTGATGGAATCCACTCTAAGTCACAGATCCAAAAAAAGAAAATAAAATGTAATACTGACTGTTAATAATGTTTGGTTTTTCTCTGAGCTAAACTCCATGCTAAATGTTTGAAATCTGTTATTTAAGACTCATAACTGTCGCCCTGGCCGGTTGGCTCAGCGGTAGAGCGTCGGCTTGGCATGCGGGGGACCCGGGTTCGATTCCCGGCCAGGGCACATAGGAGAAGCGCCCATTTGCTTCTCCACACACACACCCCGCCTCCTTCCTCTCTGTCTCTCTCTTCCCCTCCCGCAGCCAAGGCTCCATTGGAGCAAAGATGGCCCGGGCGCTGGGGATGGCTCCTTGGCCTCTGCCCTAGGCACTAGAGTGGCTCTGGTCTCGGCAGAGCGACACCCCGGAGGGGCAGAGCATCGCCCCCTGGTGGGCAGAGCGTTGCCCCCTGGTGGGCGTGCTGGGTGGATCCTGGTCGGGCACATGCGGGAGTCTGTCTGACTGTCTCTCCCTGTTTCCAGCTTCAGAAAAATAAAAAATAAAAAATAATAAAAAAAAAAGACTTGTAACTGTCCTATAGAGTGGATAGTATTATTATCTTTACATTATTAGGAATTGGAGAATAAGAGGTTAACTGTCCAAGATTATACCTAACAGTTTGAGTGATGACCCAACCTAGACCTTTCTGATTCTTAAGCCCATGCCTTTGGCCTTTAGACAGTGCTTTTTTGGATTCAGATGCATTCAGACTAACCAAAAATATTTCAGCCTGCCCAGGATCACTTTGAACTAGTGACAAGAGTAAATCTGTCTATAGTATTAGCATAAAACCTCCACAATATCACCCTTTTAAAATATGAAAGGATGAGGAAAAAATGATTCTACTTTATTCTATCATATAACATAAAATTATTTTGTCAGTTTCCTAATTTTAACTTTCAAAGTAGTCACACCTGCCTTAATTTATATACTTACTGTGAAAGTGAGGCAAAATGGTAAAGAGTTAAGACTAGATACCTGAGTAAATTCAGTTTCAAAAAATATCATTTCATTGGATGTAAAAGATAGGAGATTTAAGAGGAGAATGCTGAATTATACTGAATGTTTATACATTCCAAGTCAATCATGTCATAAAATAACATTCTTCCCAGTAACCCATTCACTTTAATAATTCTCATTATCAGGAAGGGCTTTACAACTGATGTAAACTCCAGCCTGTAGGTGAGCATGCTTTCTATAGCAGCTAACAGTTTATATGTGTATAATTTTTAAAAAATCTTATAACCAGAGACATTTTTTTTTTTTTCCATTTTTCTGAAGCTGGAAACGGGGAGAGACAGTCAGACAGACTCCCGCATGCGCCCGACCGGGATCCACCCGGCACGCCCACCATGGGGCGACGCTCTGCCCACCAGGGGGCGATAATCTGCCCATCCTGGGCGACGCCATATTGCGACCAGAGCCACTCTAGCGCCTGAGGCAGAGGCCACAGAGCCATCCCCAGCGCCTGGGCCATCTTTGCTCCAATGGAGCCTTGGCTGCGGGAGGGGCAGAGAGAGACAGAGAGGAAAGCGCGGCGGAGGGGTGGAGAAGCAAATGGGCGCTTCTCCTGTGTGCCCTGGCCGGGAATCGAACCCGGGTCCTCCGCACGCTAGGCCGATGCTCTACCGCTGAGCCAACCGGCCAGGGCTACCAGAGACATTTTTATATACCTCTAAACTCTTAGTCTTCTGAGAACTGAATTTTCTGTTTCCTTAACCTCTGTTGTCATTCTATTAGTCTGTGGGAAAGGAGAGACTCGTGCATATGAAATGGTATATGCATGTAACAGAATGCCTTATAAGCTTGTTTCAAGAAATAGAAAGAAGTTGAGTATCTTTGGCAAGTTAACCTAAAGCTTCTTGCATTAAGTTTATATTGTAATAGTTTTAAGTTTTCACTGCAGCAGAAATAAAGTCGCATTTTCTCATGTGAAAGAAAAAGTATTTTGCAAATAATGTGTATTTCATCATCTTCCACTGGTACAACTAGGGTGATAAATTTAAAATCGCTCATAAACTCCTAAGTCAACTGAGTAATTGAGTTAACCCCTCCTTTCCTGATTATAAACTATTACACTGAAGATTACTTACCATAGTATAAAACTGCTTTCTAGATCTTTCATCAGAGAACCTAAAGATTTTTTTTTTTTTTTTACAAAAACAAAACAACTGCAGCTTTATGTAGCTCAATTTGTGCAGTCTCTCCGCTGGGCCAGCATCAGCTGGCCTCTTCCCTGTCCTAGCCAGTCCGTCCCACCCAGCTGCTCTAAAGAGGCTTCCCTTGAGGTCTGGCAAGATGATGGAGATGTGTTTACAGTCAGGAGGGCAAAACACAGTGGCACACAGACCGTATTTCACTGTCGTCATATCTGTCACAATCACAAGCTGCCTCCTAAACAGGAATTAAACCAGTTACATTTTTTGTCTCACTAGCAGCCACTTAGATTTATTTTATTATTTTGATGTGTTTCTAAGAGAAGAAGTATATGCATGGAATATTCCAAATGATCGGGTGTATCCTTATCAAAACCTATATATAGCCTGGCAACCATCAGATGAGGGCACTGCTGAGCTCAGTGGGCAATTGTTGCCTTTGGTAACAAACATCCTTTACTGCTTAAGTAAAGGAGACTTGTTAGGCCATTGTTAGTCAAATAAGTTTGTAAATATGATATATATGTTTGCTTGCTTATAGTTTGCATTAAGTGTGGGGGACAGGCTGTAAGCAGCAGGGTAGTTATAGCCTAAGGCTTAGTTTTAAGACTAAGCCTTTCCCACCCTTTTAATACTAAGATCTTTTCAACACTAAGCTTTTCCCCACACCCTTGACTATTGCATGATATGGGGTGGTGCACTCTCATGAGGAATCCTATTGTGCCTCAGATAAGTGACTTTGTATCAGAGACTTCCTTATTTGTATATTGGATTAAAGGTTTTGATTTCTATACTATAAAATGGGGCAGAGGAGCCCATGCTGGAGGAGAGCAGAGAAAGGCCACGTGGAGGAGAGGAGAACCAGCCAAGATGGCAGAGTGCTGAAGGAGAAGCTAGTTTGTGCAGAGAGAAGGAGATGAGGAACAGAGGTGAATAAGGCTGGTGAGGTACAAACCTTTGATTCTAGGAAACTCGGATAAGTCAGTAGCTTTGGGAGCCCTGAATGGAAAGGGAAGTGTTTTCCCACTGTGTGTATTTCTTGCCCGTCAGGTGCAAGCTAGGATTAAAGTTAATAGCCCACCAGTTCTTGGCTCTGTTGTTTCATTACCATCTGTCCAAATCAAATATGAACCTGCATGGGCCAGGCGGCTGTGATGGTGGCCGTGGCTACTGGCCATACAGCCATCATGCCCCCTTTTAAGGTCCAGTGAGCCAGCCCCCTCAAAAAAGATATTCATGAATCCTCCACAGCGGAATCATTAACAGGCTGACGGCATATGTATTGCATGAAGAGAACAGACATAAACACCAAGGGCTTCCTGACCATAACTATCAAGGGAATGGGTCTCGGCAATAAACCCACGATTTATCTGACCCACTCTGACCAGTTCTTACAACAGAATGACTCCTTTGATGTAACCGGCAAACCCCAAGCATAAGAGCCACAGACAAAACAACCCAGGAGCAGAAATTCAATATAAATACATTTAGCCATTTCTCCAAATACCAAGGTCCGGCAGGCAGCTTCTTTGCCTGGGTTATCAGGAGCTTGAGACAAAAAGAGAACCTAAGTTCACTGTTGTTTGTCTTCGGGATATGACATGGAGAGGTAGCGAAAGTCATTTGTCGAATTGTTCTTTTAAATGTATTAGCTTCGGGGTGAAAATTGTGTACACGTATTGAAGGGGACAAAATTTTTGCCACCCCAAAACTGTGACATTTGGGATATTGATTTTAAGCTGATCATTAAGAAACAAAGAACTCAGAAAGAACCTTTGACCCCCCGCCTTTTTCCTGCCTAACTGATTCGGATGGAAAGGCCTGCTCCCGGAAGGAAATCTTAGCATGTTCTCCTCAGTGTTAGAGAGGAGGGTTCCAGACAGGGGCCTGTGAGCTAGATTCCCCTCCCCACTGTTTCTGAGTTACCTAACAGCAATTTGCCTGCCACTTATGTTCCACTCTTCCTCAGCTACCTGTATATCCCCTAGTTCCTTTGAACTCTCAGACCCCTACCCCCTTTCTCCTTTGTCCATAATGACATATAAACCGCAACTGCCCAATGTGTTTCCCCGCAACACCCCCAGCACGTACATCCATAATAAACTTGGTACAGCCTGACCTGTGGTGGCGCAATGGATGAAGCATTGACCTGGAATGCCGAGGTCACCGGTTCAAACCCGGGGCTTGCCCGGTCATGGTACATATGGGAGTTGATGCTTCCTGCTCCCCCTCCCTTCTATCTCTCTCTCTTCTTTAAAATGAATAAATTTTTAAAAATTTTTAAAAATAAACTTTGTATGTTTTTTCCTGTTAACTTGTCTCCATTAGTTGTTGTTTGTTTGGGTTTTTTTTGTATTTTTCCAAAGTAAGAAGCGGGGAGGCAGTCAGACAGACTCCCACATGTGCCCAACAAGGATCCACCTGACATGCCCACCAGGGGGCAATGCTCTGCCCCTCTGGGGCTTGGCTGTATCATGGCCTGAGCCATTCTAGGGCCTGAGGCGGAGGCCATGAAACTGTCCTCAGCGTCCGGGTCCAGCTTTGCTCCAATGGAGCCTGGCTGCTGGAGGGGAAGAGAGAGATAGAGAGGAAGGAGAGGGGGAAGGGTGGAGAAGCAGATGGGCGCTTCTCCTGTGTGCCCTGGCCGGGAATCAAACCCGGAACTTCCACACGCCAGGCAAACACTCTACCACTGAGCCAACCGGCCAGGGCCATGTCTCCATTAATTTTTAATTTGATTGTTAGCCCAGCAAGAAGAATTGAAAGGTGGGAAGAAGAGTATCTAGTTTAGCCTCCACAGTATCCTCTGCTGATACAGTAAAGACATGAATAAGATGGTTTACTTACTGCTGGTACAACTTCACGGCCATATCCAGGGTAATGCATATGTAATTAGTTAAATCTGTTAAGCAGTTTTGTCTAAAATGTAGGAGCTTATTAAAATTCTTGGTACTTATTCAACAGTCCACTGAGAAATAACTTGAAATCCATGTTTATAATCCTAGTGAATTTATCTTTATTCACTATTTACAAGTCATGTTTTAAAAATCTCAGCTCTTCATAATAACTGAAAGGGCATGTTCTGAAATCAGACAGATCTAGATATTTATTAACTGTGTAACTTTGGAAAAATTAATGAATGTCTGTAAGCTTTGTTTTTCTAATTTGAAAAATAGGATTCAAAAAATAACTGATATCAGGTTCATTTTCTGAGGATTAAATTAGATAATGTTCATATGATCTGGCACATATTATCAATAAATGATAGTGTTGCTTATTCAAATTTAGTTTTTAAAAATGACCTAAGATCTAAAATAAGTCTCATATGGTTTTACTCACCTTTGTTCAAGTACACACCAAGGTAGTACCCCAACACCCGTTCTCTTTACATTAGTCGCACAATATACTACCTTTTCATGAATGTTTACAGATTCACAGAATTCCAAAGTTAGAAGAACAAAACTTAGATCAATACTTCATTTTGCAGAGGAAAAAAAAACTGAGGCCCAGCCAAGTTAGACAATCTTTCCCACAATCACATCACCCAGGTCTCCAGCTTTCCAACACGTGGTTCTTTCTGTGACATGACCATAAAGTAAACATTTTTTTATACTTTTTATATTTTATATTTTAGGTGCCAAAAGCTTTTATGTTATTGTAGATGAACTAAACAGGTGTCTCTTTCTCCCTCTCTCTTTCTTGTTCTCCCCTTTTTCTCTCTCTTTCTTTTAAAGATGCCATGCTTCATTTTTTTTGTCTTCAAAAGCAATGGTTTTTAGTCTGATTCAATATACACACACACACACACACACACACACACACACACACACACATACAATGGAGCCTGACCAAGCAGTGGGTTTCTAGCTTGAGCCCAAAGGTCTCTGGCTTGAAGCCCAAGATCACTGGCTTAAGCAGTGGGTCACTGGCTCAGCTGTAGCCCCTCAGTCATAGTACATACAAGAAAGCAATCAATGAACAACTAAGGTGCCACAACAAAGAATTGATGCTTCTCATCACTCTCCTTGCTGTCTGTCTGTCCCTCTCTCTGTCTCTCTCACTAAAAATACAGACACACATGCACGCACACACACACACACACACACACACACACAGAGTGGAGTCATATTTCTTTTTAAAAAATCATAAATCTAATGAATATGGGTGAGATTGAGATTATATTACTATTTTTAAATGATGTCCTTCATTATCAAAAAACTAACCACACATAGGTGAACAGAGTTGTGCCACTACCTAGCACTTAGGGCAGAATCCTTCATGTATACTAATGAAGCTACTGACTTCCCAGTGACGGGCCATGGGCTTGAGCTGCTGCTGTACCCACTGACCCTCCTGTGGCTCCCCCATGCTCTTTATCTGAAGACAAAATCCTTCACCGCAGGCACTCTGCCATATAAGATCAGTCCCTGGACCACTTCTTAGGCCTCTCTTCACCTTTCTCTGCTATCTCTGACTTGCCATCCATCATCCTGGCTTTCTTTCGGCCCCTGGGACTCTCCTTACTGTCTCCTGCTGTAAAGTGTTGCACATGTTTCTTCTTAGAATGGTTTTTTCTTTCCTTTTTACCTAGGTAATGCATCTTCATTTTTCAGATCTCAACAGGTCTGACCAGGAGAACTGGTTGAACCATATACATCTCCTTCACAGATTAATTTTTCAGTAGCAATTTAAATTTGTTATTTTATGATTACTGTCTGATGTCTCAGCCACTACACTGAAAGCAAATAATAAAGACTAGGTTTTGCTTACCATTAATTCTCCAGAGCTTCTTTGCCTCTGTCTGGTGGAGAACGGGAGTTCAACTAATATTTGTGGATATTGGTTAAATGAGTGAATACGTGAACGCATGACTGACTGACTGAGGAATGAATGAATAAATGTCATATGCTGCACCTGAATACTAGTTACATTGAATTTATCTGAATTTTTTCCCCCAAACTTTAATCTGAAAGCACAATATATATGCAAGTCAAATCAAGCATAATTGATGAAGTAAGAAAAAAGAGGCTAAAAGAAAAAAAAATCTGCTGCTGCCTCCTATGATGACGGTAAACTAGACTTTAACTATACCTAAGATTTCCAAAGTATGGGTTACTTGCATTACATGTGTTTGGATGAGACACATGAGACTAGGATGCCACCTTGTGGTTTATTTTCACATTTATCGTTTCTAACTAGCCAAGAACTTTTCAATTTTTAAAAGCACCATTATAAACTATGCAACAGAGGAGAGTGGAATTTTGTTCAACTAAATATGGCTTATGAGCCATTATCCCCAAGAGTTTATTCAAATATTATTATCCATTTCTTTTGTTTTTGTTTTAATTAAGTATTGATTTGGTAGAGAAAATGGTATAATATATGATTGTTATAATCAAATGAGAATTAGGCCCTGGCCGGTTGGCTCAGTGGTAGAGCGTCGGCCTGGCGTGCGGAAGTCCCGGGTTCGATTCCCGGCCAGGACACACAGGAGAAGCGCCCATCTGCTTCTCCACCCCTCTCCCTCTCCCTCCTCTCCCTCTCCCTCCTCTCCCTCTCCCTCCTCTCCCTCTCCCTCCTCTCCCTCTCCCTCCTCTCCCTCTCCCTCCTCTCCCTCTCCCTCCTCTCTCCCTCTTCCCCTCCCACTGCGAGGCTCCATTGGAGCAAGGATGGCCCGGGCTCTGGGCATGGCTCCTTGGCTTCTGCCCCAGGCGCTGGAGTGGCTCTGGTCGCAACAAAGCGACCCCCCGGAGGGGCAGAGCGCACCCCCCTGATGGGCGTGCCGGGTGGATCCCAGTTGGGCGCATGCGGGAGTCTGTCTGACTGTCTCTCCCTGTTTCCAGCCTCAGAGAAAAAAAAAAAATGTGTGTGTCAAATGAGAATATCTGTGTACCCAACACCCAATTTAGTACTACCAGTACTTTAAAAGACACCTTCATGCTTCTTACAAATCTTTTCTGCATGTTCTCCATTAACCAGGAATAATCACTATCTTGCTTTCATTTATAGTTTAACATCTATGTGTATGTCAAAAAACACAATTTTTAATTAAGCATTTTAAAACTTCATATAAAATGGGATTATTCTGTATTTGACTTGCTTTTTAAATTACATATTGTTTTTCTGGGATTCATCGTGTTGGTGAACGGGTTTTTCGCTGACACTACTCTGCAGTATTTCATTGTATGACTATACCGCAATGTATTTAGCTGCTCTGCTCTTTTGTTGTTGTTTTTTTTTAGATTTCTAAATTTATTGAAATGCATAGCTTTAATCAATAGGTTGAATTCTAAAATCTAAGATAAATGCCCAAATAAAAAAATTGATAAATGTGAGGGAACAAATGTCTTAACCTCTACACTGAATTATTTCTAAAGCAGCATACAGAAAATACACAAATAAAATGTACTTCTCTTCTTTATCTGTATCTATGAAAGGTTTCTAAAAGGTATCTAATTCAAAATCCATGTCAACATTTTTTTTTTTTTTCATTTTTCTTTTCTGAAGCTAGAAACAGGGAGAGACAGTCAGACAGACTCCCGCATGCGCCCGACCGGGATCCACCCGGCACGCCCACCATGGGGCGACGCTCTGCCCACCAGGGGGCGATGCTCTGCCCATCCTGGGCGTCGCCATGTTGCGACCAGAGCCACTCTAGCGCCTGAGGCAGAGGCCACAGAGCCATCCCCAGCGCCTGGGCCATCTTTGCTCCAATGGAGCCTTGGCTGCGGGAGGGGCAGAGAGAGACAGAGAGGAAAGCGCGGCGGAGGGGTGGAGAAGCAAATGGGCGCTTCTCCTGTGTGCCCTGGCCGGGAATCGAACCCGGGTCCTCCACACGCTAGGCCGACGCTCTACCGCTGAGCCAACCGGCCAGGGCCATGTCAACATTTTTTAAATGTTTTCTTTTTCTACTCAATTTTCTTTTTTTAATTTTGTCAATTACAGTTTACATTCAATATTTTTTTGTATTCAGTTCAGGTTACTGCATAGTGGTTAGATAATCATATACTTTATAAAAATGCTGCTCCCCCTGATATTTCAAATACCTACCTAGCACAATATGTAGTGATTACAATATTATTGACTATATTCCCTATGCTGTGCTTTACATCCTGTGACTATTTTGTATCCGCCAATTTGTAGTTCTTAATCCCTTTGCCTTTCTCACCCAGCCCCCCAAGCCCCCTTGTCTCTGGCAACCATCAGTCTGTTCTCCGTATATGTGAGTCTGTTACTATTTTGTTTGTTCATTTGTTAATTATTGCTATCCATGAGCACAGTATATGACTCCATTTATTAGTATCTTCTTCAATTTCTTATAATTTTCTGAGTACAGGTCTTTTACCCTCTTGGTTAAATTTATTTCTAGGTTTTTTGTTTTGTTTTGTTTTGTTTTTTTACAGAGACAGAGAGAGAATCAGAGAGAGGGTTAGGTAGGGACAGACAGACAGGAAGGGAGAGAGATGAGAAGCATCAATCATTAGTTTTTCGTTGTGACACCTTAGTTGTTCATGGTGACACCTTAGTTTTTCATTGATTACCTTCTCATATGTGCCTTGACCGTGGGCCTTCAGCAGACCGAGTAACCCCTCGCTCAAGCCAGCAACCTTGGGCCCAAGCTGGTGAGCTTTTTGCTCATACCAGATGAGCCTGCACTCAAGCCGGCGACCTTAGGGTCTCGAACCTGGGTCCTCCGCATCCCAGTCCGACGCTCCATCCACTGCGCCACCACCTGGTCAGGTTAGGTATTTTTTACTGTATGTATTGTATGTATGTATGTATGTATGTATGTAAGTATGTATGTATATATGTATTGTGACAGAGACAGAGGGACAGATAGGGACAGATAGGAAAGAAGAGAGATGAGAAACATTAATTCTTTGTTGCGGCACTTTAGTTGTTCATTGATTGCTTTCTCATATGTGTCTTGACGAGGGAGTAGGGTGGAGGGCTACAGCTGACAGAGTGACCTCTTGCTCAAACCAGCGACCTTGGGCTCAAGCCAGTGACCTTGAGCTTCAAGCCAGTGATCTTTGGGCTCAAGCCAGTGACCATGGGGTCATGTCTATGATTCTACACTCAAGCTGGCAACCCCGCGCTCAAGCTAGATGAGCCTGTGCTCAAGCCGGCAACCTAGGGGTTTTGAACCTGGGATCTTAGCTCAGTCTGATGCTCTACTCCACGGTGCCACTGCATGGTCAGGCCAGGCTCTAGGTGTTTTTTTAACGCATGTAAATAGGATTGTTTTCTTTATTTTCCTTCCTGGTAATTATTGGTGTTCAAAAATACAACCAATTTCTGAGTATTTATCTTGTATTCTACTTTACTGAATTCATTTATCAGTTTCAGTAGTTTTTAGTAGAATCTTTAGGGTTCTCTATATACAGTATCATATTATCTGCAAATAATGACAGTTTTATTTCTTTCTTTCCAAATTGGATGGCTTTTATTCTTTTTCTTGTTGATTGTTGTGGCAAGGTCTTCTAGTACCATGTTAAATAAGAGTGGTGAAAGTGAGCATTTCTTTTTTTTCCTTATCTTAAAGGAAATGCTTTCAGTTTTTCCCCAAGTTAGCTGTGGGTTTGTCATATATGGTCTTTATTATGTTGAAGTATTATCCTTCTATTCCCATTTTGCTAATGTTTTCATCTTAAATAGGTACTGGCTATTGTCAGATGCTTTTTCTGCATCTGTTGATATGATCATATGATTTTTATCCTTCATTTTATATGGTGTATCACATTAATTGATTTGCAGATATTGTACCAACCTTGCATCCAAAAATCCCACTTGATCGTGGTATATGATCTTTTAAAGGTATTGTTGAAATTAGTTTGCTAATATTTTGTTGAAGACTTTTGCATCTACGTTCATCAGGGATATTGGCCTATACTTTTCTTCCTGATTAGTATCTTCGTCTGGTTTTTGAATTAGGAGAATACTGGATTCGTAAAATGAGCTTGGGACTCTTCCTTCCTCTTGAATTTGTTTGGAATAGTTTGAGAAGGATAGGTATTAGTTCCTCTTTGAATGTTTGATACCATGTTGGTACAAGTGCTAGGCTTTGGTCATCCTGGTTCCCCTTATATGAAATGTCCATTCCCCTCTTTTCACACTTTCCAGATCCTACTGACTTTTAGGTTCACTTTAGAATCAGTTTTCAAGTTCAATTTCTATCCTTGTACCTACTATCTTCTTCCTTCCTCACATATTGTGATTATTGGAAGTGCCTACCACATAGCAGATTATTAGTAAATGGTGCCTATTATTTTTGTTAATGACAATAAGAATAACAAATATATTTCTGTCTCCCTCAATGTGAGGTTCCTTAAACACTGGGTCACATCTTTTTTTCTCAACCCCCGGACCATTAATAAATATTCATCATTTTCCTTTTCCATACCAGTCTCATCACAGATAAAAAGAAACCCAAAGCTATTTTAATTTTAATCAACTGACCTGTGGTGGCGCAGTGGATAAAGCATTGACCTGGAAATGCTGAGGTCGCTGGTTTGAAACCCTGGGCTTGCCTGGTCAAGGCACATATGGGAGTTGATGCTTCCAGCTCCTCCCCCCCCCTCTCTCCTCTCTCTCCCTCTCTGTCTCTCTCTCTCTCTCCTCTCTAAAAATAAATAAATAAATAAAAATTTTAATCAGGCTTTTAGTCCATTGTATGATTTTGTGAAATTTTAGATTTTAAAATAAAATGTCAAAAAACAACTCAACAGCTCAAAAAGTGACAAAGGATAGAATGTTTTTGAAATTTCAGGATTAAAAAAATATCTGGCTCTGCAGCATCTACTGTAAGGATGAAGACCATTCTTAGCAATAAGACTGTCGACATTCCGGGAATATGTTGATATTGTCCTGAAAAGATGCAGTTATGTGAAGGGCCTCAGAGGCACCTACAGAGAGACTTCAGTCACACGGAGGTCGAACTCAGTCTCCGTGAGAAGAAAAAGAAGAGGCTCCAGGCTGACAAATGGTTGGAAGCAGAAAGGAACTGGCTAGTCATGCACAGAACATGATCAAGGGTGTTACACTGAGCTTCCGTTACAAGATGAGGTCTATGTAGGTTCACTTTTCTATTAACATGCTTATTCAGAAGAATGGTTCTCTTAGGAAATCAGAAATTTCTTTCTTTTTTTTTTTTTTGAGAGGGAGGGAGAGACAGACAGACAGACAGACAAAATGGGAGAGAAATGAGAAGCATCAACTCCTAGTTGCAGCACTTTGAATTGTTCATTGATTGCTTCTCATATGTGCCTTAACAGGGAAGGCAGGTTGACACTCAAGCCGAGCCAGTCACCCCTTGCTTAAGCCAGTGACCTTTGGGTCATGTCTATGATCTCACGCTCAAACCAACAACCCTGACCCGAGTGTGCTCAAGTTGGTGAGCCCCGCACTCAAGCAGAACGAGCTTGCACTTGAGGTTTTGAATCTGGGTCCTTAATGTCCCAGGTTGACACTCTGCACCGCTACCTGGTTGGGCAAATCAGAAATTTCTTGGGCAAAAAATACCTTGGAAGGTTTAAATGAGCTCAGATGTTGCTTTTTCAGTTTAACATGCCCAGAAAGATGAGTTAATTCTTGAAAGAAACAGCTTTGAACTTGTATGAAATTTAGCTGCTTTGATTCAGCAAGCACAACAGTTAATAAACATGGATATCAGAAAAATTTGGGGTAGTATCTATGTTTCTGAAAAAGGAACAGTTTAACAGGTTGATGAATAAGATCTAAGGTGTCCAGTTACAGCAACAGCAAGATGCTGGATGATTCCTCAGATTTATTTGTGATGTGTTAAAAATGCAGTAAAAGTCGTGTATTGATTTTGGGGGGAAATATTTGACGTCTGTATAGCATCATATATCTTATCTTTGGCTTTAATATTATCATGTTTTGGGAGGGGATGGATAACTTACAGAGTCCGACTTACTGTGTCTTGAATTTGAGAACTCTAAATAATAGCTAACTTCATTTTTTGAGAGGCCTGTATGATTTACCTACTGTGAATTAACATGCTGGATGCAATAAATTTGCTATTTTTGTGTTAATCTATTACAGACAATTTAAAACATAAATAAAATAACTAAAATGAGTTATTTACTAAGAGAAAACATAATAAACTAACTAGTTGGTTATTAACCAACAATATATCACTAAAAATCTTAGATTCATTAATGAAAACAACATAAGAACAGCTCCAATGTACACAAATAATCTACACAACATGTAATCTGAATATATAGATCTTGACTCTAAGTAAATAAAACAGGTATAATTCCTCCTAAAATAATTCTCCTCTATTAGTCAAAGCTCAAGATTAAACAAAAACTTTTTAAAAAGTAATGTTCTGCATCCATGTGACTGAAGTCTCTCTGCAGGGAGTCTCGGAGGCCCTTCACAATAACTGCATCTTTTCAGGACAGTATCAACATTTTTCTGGAATGTCGACAGTCTTATTGCTAAGAATGGCTAGAGTATACATATCAAGATTGTCTTCAAAAGCTGGAAAATGCCGTTTTAGAAGTGGCTGAACATATTTAGAGTACTTTAGAATTAGTGATCTCTGTGGAGTTTGTTCTGTAAATAGTACATGTAAATATGTATGGCATATTTTAAATCTTAAATCAAATAAACTTAAATATGAGTTGAATTTTTATGATTAATAAAAATAGCAACAACCATGAAAATTAAAGCAGATTAAACACCTAAATATATTTTAGGTTGTAAAAGCAAAACAAGTCTTCCCTGACCGGGAATCGAACCCGGGCCGCGGCGGTGAGAGCGCCGAATCCTAACCACTAGACCACCAGGGAACTTGACGATTAGCTCTCCTGAATTGTATTTGATACGTTAAAGTAAAGTCCCACAAAAATTTGACCAATAGAAAATAAGATTGCTGTCCTCAAACTCCACCCCATTTCTTTCGTGAGCAAATTCTCCACGCCCTCTAGCCGAGTTCTACCGCCGCTTCTAAAGGGAAAGCTGGACCCTTCAACTACAAGTACCTTTCGATGCTGGAAAAGATATGCTGAAATTTCATTCTAATAACGTAACATGTAAATATCTATACCTAGATAAGTGTTAAAGTACTGCCCAGAACCTTCTTTTCTTAATCATCTCGCTGTTGTTTCTAATTATAACCGCTCTGTCTGTCTTTCTTTCTAAAGCACGTTGTTACACCCCACTAAACATTTTACAAAATCTGGGATAGATTGCCACCGGAGGACGGAATTTCACGTTTTAGAGCTGAGTGCGACACCGAACACGTCATTGGCACAAAGCATATGCTTTATGAAAGTGGGCGATGAAGGGCCACGTGGCCTTGTTATATATTCTATATAATCTTGTGATGATTCGTTATTTGGGAGTCAGGCTAAAGAAGCCAAGAGAGCTGTGTGAGGTGCCTGGTGAAGAACCAGGGCATCTGCAATCGGATCCAAATAAACCCTTCAATCCCACTGTTTCCATTATCTTCATATTTTTCAGTGTCATTATCTGGGCCATTGCTTCACCTCTCCTCATTCTGTACGAGACAGGGCCAGGAAATGATGCAATTACCGAGTCAGGAAACCTTTCAGCCAGCCTCAATTCAGAAACGCTTATGAAATACGAGCCGAAGGCAATAGAATGTAACAGCTTTGAAAGTGCCAACAGTTACGGTCGGTCGAACAAACGTAACCCAAGAGACCCTGCTTCTCTGCAAGATGCGAGGAGGCCTGAGTAAAACAGATATAAATTTGTAATGAGCTTGTTCACAACATCCGGCGCCACTGTAAATTATAGCCGTCCTCCTTCACCACAGAATTTAGGTGAACCTGGGCTTGCATATCGTTTCTTGTTTTCAGTCACTCAGATACGGAGTTTAGATTGATAAAATTTTATCTAAAATTATTTAGTAACGTGTAAACAGGAAGTTAGGACTTACTAAGACTAATAAGTAAAGATGGGAAAATCAGGAGAAATTTCTAAACATTATTGTATTTTAGATTAGACACACACCTCTATCCTGTATCTAGGGAATTTTAGGAAATTTAGTTCGGTAGATGGAGCTCTTACCTCTCATTTGGAGTATACCAGCGTTTAACATTTGAGTATCTGGTGGTTGTTTTTTTTGCTTTTTTGTTCTGTTTCGTTTTTTAATAGATGAAGCATTTGTTTATAACATTACATAAGTTTCAGGTATACATTATAATTCGGTATCTATATACACTATAGCATATCTGATTTTAAATAAAAAGATAAAGGAGACATTACTTTTAGAATCATTTTAAGATTTATTAGGTTTTGTCACAATATTGTGCAAAAGGTACAACAGGGTACAGTGAAAACCACCATCCCTCTTTTATCCCCTTATCATTTCATTTTTTCTTCCCAGAAGTAACCGGTGTTAATAGTTTCTTCTGTATCCTCCTAGACATAGTTTGTGCGTATACAATACCTACCATATTTCTTCTTTCCCCTTTTTATCTGGAAACATTTCAAACCTATAGCAAATTACAAATATAGGACAGTGAACACACATAAATCCTTCTTCTAGACCTCAGCTATCCAACTTAGTAGCACCAAAAACATGTGGTTATTGTGCATTGAAATGTTGCTAATACAAATTTACATGTTCTGTAGGTGTTGAATGCATACTGGCCTCATTTTTTTAAAAAAGGAAGGTAAAATCTCTCAATATTTTTCACACTGATTACATTTTTAAATGAGAATGAAATATATTGAGTTAAAATATTATTAAAATTAATTTCATTTCTTTTTACTTTTTAAAATGTAGCTACTAGAATACAGTATTTGAAATTATATATATGGCTTTCATTATATTTCTATTTTACAGTACTTAGCTAGATTCACCAATTGTTACTATTTTGCGGTATGTTTTCTCTTGATCTTTTTTTCCTGAAACATTTGAGGTTAGTTGCAGACATCATACTTTACTCCTAAATACAGTTCCTAAAAGTAAGCAATACATTTATGACACTTAGAAAATTTAAACTTGATACAATATTATTTATTATACAGTTAATCAATGTTCCTCTTCTAATAACACTTCTTATACTTTTTCTTTTTATTTGGGATCCTGGTAAGGATTATATAAATATATTGCATTTAGTTGTCATGTTTCTGTAGTCTCCTTCTTTCAAAATTGAATAATTCCCCAGTCTTCCTTTTTTTAAAAAAAAAAAAAACACAACATTGATCTTGTTGAATATTGAAGGACAGTTGTTTCAGAAAGGCCCTCAATTTAGTTAAACGTTTCTTTTGGCAGGAAACTACCTTAAGTGGTATGTTTTCAGTGCATTACATCAGAATGCACATAATGCTGATGTATGGCATTATCTGTAAATTAAATGTGGTCCGCAGAATAATGGTGCCTATGGGGATGTCCCTGTCCTAATTTCCAGAACGTGAAAATGTTAATTCACATGGCAGTAGACACTTCACAGATGCGACTAAATTAAGGATTTTGAGACAGAGATTATCCTGCTTTATCTGGGTGGGCCCAACATCATCACATGGGGCCTTTTAAGTGAAGGAGGGAAGCAGAGGAGTCAGAGTCCCAGTGATGTGATCTGAGGAAGACTCAGCCCACCTTTGCCATCTTTGAGGATGGAGGAAGGGGACCATGAACCAAGGACTGTAGGCAGTAGAAGCTAAAAAATTCAAGGCTACGGAAAGAAACCAGCTCTGCTAAGGCCTAGATTTTAACCTGGTGTGTCAGATTTCTGGACTACACAACTATAAGCTAATGAATTTACGTTTTTTTAAGTTTCTAAGTTTATGGGAATTTTTCACAACAGCGATAGAAAACTAATATAGGAAATCTGATCGTTTGGCTAAGGTGTCTGACATAGTTCTTCATTGCAAAGTTACCATTTACACCTGTGATAAATATTTTCAAAAGTAAATATCACCCATGGAAGTAATACTTTTGAGAATGTATAAATATTTTCTATTTCTCAACAAACTTTTACCCAGTGGTTTTCACATGCACTAATTCTTGCCTGAATCAATTACTACTATGGTGATTACTAAATGGTGATATTTTAATTTTATCATTCTCATGCAAAGAATTTTCTCTCCTTCCTCTTTTATTCTCTATTTAATTTTAAAATATCATTTTGGACTCACATTCTTTTCCTGTTTTTGCGGGTTTTATAAATTCAATGTGTTATAATTTATTATTATCATTATTCCTAATACTTAAATTTTCCTTTTATTTATTTATTATTGGTTCCTGTATTTTTTTTGACATGTCCCTGTAAATTCTAAGCACTTCTTCAATTTCTGGCACAAGATTGTTCAGGCATACCCTGAACTTTATAAATTGACTTATGAAGAATTAAAATCTTTGTACATATCTTTTATTTCTCAATTTCACTTTCACACAAAGAATGATATATTCTACTCTTTTGTAACCTTTTTTATTACTATCATTTGAAGGATGTCCATTCTTTACAGAAAACAGTTTTCTTATTATTTTTGATAACTGATGGTATTCCATTGTATAGATATTTTATTAAAGCAGTTTCTTATCATAGGTCAGTTAGATTATTTCCAATCTTCTGCTGTTACTGAAGAAGTACAAAGAATAACCTTGACCTGACATAATTTAGCAATTAGTTATTTGCCCACAAGTGACTCACCTTATAGAATGTCAATATCTGATTTGAAAATGTCATACAGTCTATTGAAAGAAAAATCATAGTATCCAATTCAAATTCAATTATAGTTAAAATTTATTGACAATTTTATCTTTCAACATGATTTCAACCTCATCCATCTATTCTTAAGGTTCATTAATTTGTTCATTCACTGAACAAATATTTCTTGACTAATATATGTCAGGCAGTATGTTAGGCACCAAAAACATCAAGATGAACAAAGCTGGATCCCTGACCTTGAAGTTTAGTCTGGCAAGGTTTAAGTAAAGAAGCAATTACAGTAGAGTACTGGATAGTAAAAGAAATGTGTGGCTATACTTTAATAAGTTCATTTACTAGGTTAAATAAAATCATCACTAGCCCTGGCCTGTTGTCTCAGTGGATGGAGCATTGGTCCGGCATATAGATGTCCCAGGTTTGATCCTAGTCAGGGCACTCATGAGAAGTGACCATCTGCTTCTCTTCTCCTCCCTCTCCCCCTACTCTCTCTCTTCCCCTCTCACAGCCAGT
The DNA here is from genome assembly GCF_036850765.1 of Saccopteryx bilineata. Taxonomy (NCBI): domain Eukaryota; kingdom Metazoa; phylum Chordata; class Mammalia; order Chiroptera; family Emballonuridae; genus Saccopteryx; species Saccopteryx bilineata. Next base: position 21,849,753 of record NC_089501.1, read on the forward strand.
GGCTTGCGTGGTTTAAACATCAGCCCTGAGCACTAAGGATAGCTTGATTGATTTGAGCATCAGCCCCAGATGGGGTTGCTGGCTGGATCCAGTCAGGGCACATGCAAAAGTCTCTCTATTTCCCTTCCTCTCACTTAAAAAAAAAAAATCGTCACTCATCATGCATACTTTGCTGATGGGAATGTAAAATGGTACAGCCACTCTGGAAAAATAGTTTGGCAGTTCCTTATAAAACTAAACATGATGGGACCATATGACCCAGCAATCACATTTTTGGGCATTTCTCCAGAAAAATAAAAACTTATGTTCACACAAAATCTGCACATGAATGTTTATAGCAGCTTTATTCATAATACCCCCAACTGGAAACAATCAAAATGACTTTCAATGAGTAACTGTGGTACATCCATACCATGGAATATTTATCCAAAAAAAGGAACAAATCATTGATATGCATAACACCTTAATGAATTCCAAGGGAATTATGCTGAGTGGGGGGGACAGCAATCTAAAAGGTTACATACTACGTGATTCCATTTATATAGCATTTTTAAAATTCTGGAGATGGGAACAGATAAGCAACTGATAAAAATTAGATGTTCTGGGTGGAGGAAGGATGTGATTCTAAAGTGGTAGGTGGTGCAAGCTTTGCAGTGACAGAACAGTATGTTATATTATTGTGGTGGTGGTGGAATAATCTATACAGATGATAAAAATTGCATAGAAAACACAGAGTATATGTAAAACTGATGAAATCTGAATAAGCTCTGAAGATTGTAGCAGTGTCAATTTTCTGGTTTTGATATTGCATTGTAGTGATGCAAGTTACCATTGCAGGAAACTAGGGCAGAGGGGATGAAGAGAAACCCAAGACTTCCCTGTACATTTTTTGCAACTTTTTGTGAATCTATAATTATTTTCTCTGAAAAATTATCTTTTCAGCTTATTGCACTTAATGTCACTTTGAGGGATTCATTTCAAAAATTTAAATTATATCTTAGCACCAACTTATTTGAATACATTTTACAGAAAATGTAAAAAAAAAATCTAATGAATTCTCAAGCTATTGGACAGACTAATTTGAGCAGATATAAGACAGCAGAAACTGCTAGAAAGATATTTTTAAATTTATTGTGAATAAATAAAGGGCAGATTTATTGGGCTTAATCTAAATAATCTGCCATAAATCCTGTGTGCTGACAGGCACTGAGACAGCAATCCATTTCTATATATGTCAGTATTTCCTTCTCAATACACTCTGATAGGCCCCTCCTTTCAAGTGATAAAGAGATTTCTACCTCATTTTTAGACTTTATAACAAGCCAAGAGAAGCACCAAACCCAGGCCCATCCACCAAAGGACGTATTTATAATGTACTCAAAACTATGATGTGCTGGATTAATGAGGCCAGTTGTGAAAATGAGCCACTACCTTCAACACTATTAAATAGTGAATGAAGTCTGTTCTGCCTCTGTAGGTGCAGGATGGCTACCTACAGACCTCCATAGATGTCAATCAATATTTACCTCCTGTGGAACTCCTGCATCTCAATCAGCCCAAGTCCCATGTGTGAAAGGTGATTCTCTCTGTGCAAGAAAGAGGAAGCGATGTTTAATCTCCAAGGAGTGAACTTTCTTGGTGCTAGTATACTAAACTCATCACCCAAAGCATAAATGTCTTCTCCAGCACTTTTACAGAAAAAAAACCTCCAAAGAAATGTCAATTATCTTCAATGGTTGGGATCTCATTACATATCTAGGAAGCCTTTCATTTTGGTAAAGGGTTAGAGCAGCATTTGCCAATGTTCCTGGAATTCCATTTCAATGTAAGGTCACCAATGTTGTGTCTTTACAAAGCTGTACTAACCATGCTTCTTCAATACAAAGTTATTTTTAGATAGAACTCTAAGAAAAGTACTGAACCCATTTGCAATAACAGTTGCTATTGCTTGGTGATGTCTCCTGAAGCTATGGAATTCCTACCCCAGCCCTATCAGAAGTCACTTGGGAAAACACCTGGTACCTGAACACAGAGGTCCACTTGTCTCTCACTGGTCCGGTTCCTACTATGTGGAGCAACAAAGGGAGGAGGGCAAGTGAAGTGACCCCTCTTTTCTTTCTTTAAGAGCTGAAGGAATCTCTGCTTCTCTACATGTATTCCATACAGGGTTATTTATCCCGGAAAAAATGAGATGACAGTCCTACCTAAATTGCTTTACAATGGTTTCTACTCTTGAACAGAGATAGATCAATTTTCATATTTAACAGAGGCCCTCATATCCATAAAACCAGTGTAGCATTTTAATTTTTCATTAACACAGCATTTACCAAGCATCTTCTACTAGACACGTACAGTAAGGGGGACTAGGGATAACATTTTAAAAAGGAAAATCTTTATTATAATAATATGTATTGTTAAAGTAATAGCTAACTTTTCTTGAAGGTCACATTCTAGACTTTAGTCTAAGTATCATTTATGGATTATCTCATTTAATCCTTATGTCCACTCTGTAAAGCTGATACTAATATGATTCCCCTTTAAAGCAACAGGGGTTAAATACCCAAGAGCAGCCTGTGGTGAAGCTGCAGTGTGAAGTCAAAGCCCAAATTCTTAGAGATTACCATGTTCTTAAATAGAACACATTCTAATGAGGTTTGATCTGTAGTGCACTAAGATTTCCAAATTATTTTATGTATTATATTCTCTCTCCCAATTAAAATTTCACTTTCTATTGAAGAATTTTCTGCAGTAATGAAAATGTTCTGTCCAAAAGAATAGGCACTAGCCTGTGTGGTTCTTCAGCACTTGAAATGTGGCTACTGGAGTAAAGAAACCTTTTTAATTTAACTTAATTTAAATTTAAACGGCCACATGTGATTAGTAGGTACCATATTGGACAGCACAGATCTAGAAGAAAAGGAAATGGTTTTATTTTTTCTGATTTCTGTATAAAGACAAGACTTAAGAAAATCAGTTAAGTGTTGAGTTAATGAAATGAGTGAAGACGCTTTAAGGGGGAAATTTCTCCCACTCTCTAAGCTAGGGAGCAAAAATCCTTATTTTACTGGGACTTGCACTGTAATAAAATGTTATAATAAACATATGATACAGCATGCAGTCCTAGAGGAGTTCATGAAGATAGTAAAGTGGATCTTTATCTTACATAAAATGTTTTGGAAAGGCTGACAAACATTTTATAATTGACGGTTACTGCTCTTTAAATACAGGGTTGGCAAAAGTAGGTTTACAGTTGTGACATTCTTTTAATGGAGGTATTGTAATAATCATAACCTGCACATCTTTTTCACACAAACAACTGTAACCTTACGTTTGCCAATCCCTGTACACAGTCAGTTGTCTTTGTCTAATCAAAAATATCACTACTTGTTTCTTGAAAAAACATCAGGCCCATAAGGGGGAAAACAAAAGAGGACTTTTGGTGGGGGAAAGGATGGACCCAGTCTAGAACAGCAACTCAATGAACATTTCCTTCTGAAACGACATTCTAGGGCAGACCTCTATAACTTTTATTAAGCAACTGCCAAATTCTCATTAAGTGACTTCATCCTGTCACTCATCCAGATTCTCATGGACTTCATCCTGTCACTCATACATCATATACTGCACATATATACACACATACTCCTATAAATGAGTTATTCTGATTTGAGGACAAAATATCATAAATAATAATAGGTAGCTTTTGAAAATACACTGGGGCTCTAGATCAGTTGGGAGTCCCTGGAAGTGGGCAAGTCATGCACTCATGTTTCCTGACCCCAGAGCAGTGAGGTTCCTCCCTGCTCAGCACTGGACCACCACTTTGCTTAAAGAAACTGGTCTCAAGTTAGTGACTTTATCACAATTTGTACTGCTATGGAACATGTCTTTTCTTTTGCCTTTAAAAAAAAAAAAACAATGGCCAAGTAAATTCAGCCACTGTCCTTTCTGGTGTTGCGTTTCTCAAAGGGGCCCACTGTCTCTTCCCCCTGCTACTCCGCTTCCGTCACACATCCTGGACTGCTGCCAGATAGCAATCATTACGGCAATAGGGACATAGCAATTGGGCCCTCCAGGCCAACTCTTGGCAGAGACCCCAGAGATCCTGAGCTGGGAAGATCTACATCAGCAGCTGGGCAGTGCCTGTGAGCTTCCCATCCCCACTTGTTCCCTCTCTGGTCCCACGCCTAGCCCTGCAAGATTTTAGATTCTGAAATCATAAAAACACTCATCAAAGAACTCTGAGAGCCAGTCAGTTTCTCTGGACATCTCAAAACCATGTTCTTTTGATTCAATAAAATCAGCTCTATGTTATAGGAGCTTGATTTTCCCTTGAAAATAATTTGCAAATAACACAAAATGTAAAGCAAAAAAAAAAAAAAGATAAAAACATCTAATTTTTCACCTTAAAACCATGAAGATGTAAACCTGAGGTCCAACTTTATACATGAGTGCAGAATTGAGCAATTTTCCTTATTTTGCAAAAGAGTGTATGTAACATGACCACCTGCAACTGAAATCCCAAAGCCACCCTTGTTAATTGCTTTGTTCCGACTTCCAAGAGAGGTTGTTACAGCATAAGCAGCGTCAGTAACCCAAAGGAGGCCACTATTTCGTGTGCCTGAGGGTGGCCTCTGACACACACCAGCCTTATCAGAGCAGCTGCAGGCTCTGCTTTGACTGTTTTTTTCTACAAGGGTAAACCTTGTGGCCAGATCTTTCTAGTCATCTTGTGGTCATGGGACCACAGAGGCAACAGAACCCAAGTGGGGATGGGAAGCTCACAGGCACTGCCCAGCTGCTAATGCAAATCTTCCCAGGCCAGGCTCTCTCGGGTCTCTGCCAAGAGTCTGCCTGGAGGGCACAACTGCTACGTCCCTACTGCCGAAACGATTGCAATTTGGCAGCATCTGGGATGCTGTACCGGAGACGGGAGCAGGAGTGGAAGGAGATGGTGGGCCCCTTGGCGAAACGCAGCGCCGGAAAGGACAGGAGGCTGAATATACTGCTTCCCAAGCTGGAAGGAAACACGAGGCTTTAAAGCTTGTGGAGACGCTCTAACTCCTGCTCTGCTCTCAAAGCCTTACTTCCCACGAAGAGTGTTGGCCACGGCAGCCGAGCTGCAACGGGTGCAGCCCGGAGCGAGGTAGGCACCTCCTGCCAGGCTCTGCCGCCCCTCGTCGGGCCAGCCACGAGCTCGCTGCCAAGGCCTGCCGAGGGCCTGCCGAGGCCGCGCGCGCAGGCTGCGGGGCGGAGCCGCCGGCCAGGGCTGCAGCTCGGCGGGGGCAGCGGAGGCTGCAGCAGCTGGGGCGGCGGGGGTGTCCAGACTCCCAGCTCGGAGGTGGCGGGAGTGCGGAGGATGCCGCAGCGGCAGCCCGGGCCGCCGAGCCCGACCTCCGCGCGCCCCGGCCCCCGCCGCTGCGGAGCGGCGCAGAGCGTGCCGCGGGCCGGGCGGAGCTAGAGGCGGGCGCGAGACCGCGTCGCGCCACCCGCGGCTCTCCGCCCCCGGCCGGGCCCGCGAGCCCGTGGCGGCGGATGCCCTGACTGCAGGCGCGGCTGCCGGGCTGGCCGGGCGCCGCCGCTCGAGGGGAGTGCCCTGAGGAGTGCGGGCGGCCGCGGCCGCCAGCTCCAGACGCGGGGCCGGGGGTCGGGCTCCTCGGCGCCCCTCCCTGCTGGCCCGTCGCCTCCTTGGCGCGCGTTCCCCGACCCCTCCTCCCACCCACCCCGGAGGATGCGCTCCCCCGCGCCGAGCCGCCGAGGCCACCGCTCCCAGAAATGCGTGCGCCCGATCCCCATCTCCCCGACCCGCAGAGCCGGCGCCCCCACCCTGTAGGTAGGTGGCTGAGGCGGGGACAGCCCCCGCCGCCTCCCGCAGCTGCTGCTGCTGCCGGGGAGAGGCACGGGCAGGGGCCGAGACCCGCCAAACTTGCCTCCCGCCTGGGTCAGTGCAGCGCTCCGAGGTGTGCCAGTGGCCCTGGGCGCAGCCCCTGGTTAACCTGACAGTGGCTTCCTGGGCCCTGGTGGCCGAGCGGTGGCTGAGGGAAGCTTGACCCTTCACCGCCCACCCCTGTGCCCCCGCGCTCTGCGGGCGGGGGTGGGGAGGACAGTTTGGTGTGTGGCGGCTGGTTGGATTTTCAGCAGCTCGGGTAGAAGTATGTCACCGTGTTTTTCGGCTGCGTGAGCAGATGCATTTTTTTGTTTTAGCTAAACGTGTAAACATGGAAAGCGTTATCTTAGTGGCATATGGAAGTCGCTGTGGATTTGTATTTAAGAGCTGGCTGGCTGGTATAAAATAGGTGGCTCAAACCCTGACAGCCAACATTTTAGGGCTAGTTAGAGAAGGTCCTTCCAGAAGTCAGCTGATGCCGGAGATACTCGGGGTTGGGGTATTCCCGTGCTGCCTACTTGGAAGCCTCTTGCTTACGTGAAGGGATGTGGTTAAGACTGGTAAGTTTGTTACAGGTGTCGGAGTTGAGAAGCTGCTGGACGCAGGCACCGAGTTGGCCAGCAGAGGCACCCTTGGGCACAGCCTAGCTTCCAACTAGGTGTTACGGTTTGCATTTCTGAGAAATTGGTTATGAATTCCAACAGTTTTTTAATGGTTTAGAGTTTTCGAAGGTGAATCATTGTTAGGTCTAATTTTATATTAACGTATTAAGGTTTAGAGCTTGGAAAATGAACCATTGTAAATTCCAGGAGGACAGAACCTGCATCTGATGCTTATTAGGTGCTTATTCGTTATTTGATGAATGAACGGTTTCAAGCCTCATCTGAAGACAACTTAGTATTAAAATGATTTGCCCTGTGGCCTATGAAGTTTAACTGTGTTGCTTCTTTGTATAAATAGTCAAATTTGGTTAACATCTAAGTTTGAATTTTGATATTTTTGGGGCCATAATGTATCCTCTAATGAGGTAACTCTCTCCAAGCGCTAATATAAGTTCACTTAATGTCCAGGCTTGCAAGTTTTCCAGTCTTACTAGTATTCAGACTTGTTTCAGTTAAACTCTCAAACGCAATTTTTTAAAAAAGTGCAATTTATGTTTAACAGGAAACTCTTAAGTTACTCCAGAGGTAAGAGTGATTTGGTTAATAGGTGATATATTAACTTGCTTTAAAGTTGAGTTGTTGTGGTTGATCTAATTATAATGTTTTTTATTACAAGGTGAAAAGAAAGCATATAGAAGTGTTCGTGATTTCTAAATTGTTCAAGATATCTGTTATAGATACACACTTTTAACTATTGATATATGGGTTTTTGGTAGTATAGAAAGATACCAGTTTTCAAGTTTGTCATCCAGGGTGGTTGTGAAATCGGATTCAGTGCCTTTCTGTTTTTAAGTTTAATGTTTTCTTGAAAAAAAAAATCAAGGGTAACTGCATTACATTTACAGTTTTTTTTTACACTGTTTCCTGTTTTTTATTTTGTGTTTTTTTTCTGTTATGTAAGTTTCATGAGTCAGTATTAACCTTTTTTCAATCACTTTAACAACATTATCTGGGTATGGTTCAGTTATTGCTTGCTTCTTTCTTTCCTTTTTTGTCATTTTAATATCTCTTCACCTTCCTCACTACATATTACCCCAAAGACTTAGGTTCATAAAACTGTGGTAAGCTGTAGTTTATTCTTACTGCTTCTCAGCCTACTTGGGTTCTTCCTGGATGTGGATGAAATCACTCTTTTAAGCAAAAGCTGGTAAGATTGGGAGGGCACTTATGAAAAATGTTATGATTCCTTGCAAGAAAGCAAAAATTCCCTCAAGAAACACAAAAAATTACATTTTACTCATCTTAAGTTTGTAATGAAGGACCTTGAGCAGTTAATTTACTTTGCTCTTGCTTGCTCACTTTATTATTTATTTTTAAATATTTGCTTTAAGATTTTGTATTGTTGATTTTAGATACAGGAGAGAGAAAGAGAGAGAAGGTTGGGGAGGAGCGGGACGCATCAGCTCATAGTAGTTGCTTCTCACATGTGCCTTGATGGGGCAAGCCAGGGGTTTCAAACTGGCAACTTCAGCATTCCAGGTGGACGCTTTATCCACTGTCACACACCTCAGGCTTGCTTGCTCGCTTTAAACTTCTCAAAAGAGACCTCCCATCTGGTTTCAGTAAACTCTTTTTACTTTGTTGTAGATTATAAACATTTGTTCATTTGGCAAATCGAAGTTGAGCATTTAAACTGTGCTAGTACATTTGGCCTTGAATTGCTGGTTCCTGATCTCAAGATGGAGGAGACGTTTTTCTGTGTGTATCCTGCATTAAGATCTGAATTTTTTTTAAAATGTATTATAAAAGGAGTGGTAAGGAGAGAAACATTGATTTTTTTGTTCCACTTATTTATGCATTTATTTGTTATTTCTTGTATGTGCCCTGACCACAGATCCAACCCACAACCTTCGCATATTAGGTCAATGCTCTAACCAACTGAGCTACATGGTCAGGGCTTTCTAAGACCTGAATTTACTTTATCTTATTTTTCTGTATCTTGCCTAAGTTTTGTGTGTGTGTGTGTGTGTGTGTGTGTGTGTGTGTGTGTATTTTTCTGAAGCTGGAAACGGGGAGAGACAGTCAGACAGACTCCCGCATGCGCCTGACTGGGATCCACCCGGCGCGCCCACCAGGGGCAAAGCTCTGCCCACCAGGGGGCAATACTCTGCCCCTCCGGGGCGTCGCTCTGTTGCCACCAGAGCCACTCTAGCGCCTGGGGCAGAGGCCAAGGAGCTATCCCCAGCGCCCAGGCCATCTTTGCTCCAATGGAGCCTTGGCTGCGGGAGGGGAAGAGAGAGACAGAGAGGAAGGAGGGGGGGGTGGAGAAGCAAATGGGTGCTTCTCCTATGTGCCCTGGCCGGGAATTCCCCCGCACGCAAGCCAGACCGACGCTCTACCGCTGAGCCATCCGGCCAGGGCCCTTGCCTAAGTTTTTATTGCAGAAACCTCTATCCCTTCCTTGCTACATGTGCTTTACTGTACTTTTTTTTTTTTTATCGTGGCATAATTTTATCCCAGTCCCTTTTAACTTCAGCCCATATTGTTTACATCTAACAGGATTCACTCAATTCTTATGTGTTGGCACCAACATTTTTATGATTGCAGAGAAGTATAAAAAAGGAAAATTTTATACCCTTTAGTTTAAAATGTGGAGAAGTAGTAGTTAAAGAGTAATTGTTGTGTGCTAATCTCCCCTCAACAGAGGTATAGAAAGCTTATGTTTCTGCACTTATCAGAGAATATGAGTTACCTGCTTATAAATTGATCAAAAGTTTAATCGGGAGAAATAATGTTTATAGAAGGTTGGCTGAACAAAGGCCATGACATCCACCCTCTCTTCTGCGATTCTAGATACTAGACCAGGAGTCTAGCTAGAACCTTCAGAAACTATATTCTTTGATTACCTTGTTCTGCATCCTTTACAGCCCCCCCCCCCAACCACTCCCTTGTGCTCACACCGAGGGATTCTATTAATAAAGACAGTAACAAGAAACCTACTGTTATGTTACTTACGAGATGTGGTTGTTAAAATCGAGTCCTGGTCCCTTCTATAGCTCCTGTTTGAAGGCCAATGTGAGAAATTCCATTCAGTTCTAAATGCCAAAGAAAAGCTTTACTTCTCCTGGAAAATTATTGTTTATTTTTCAGCATGTAAAACCAGAATCAGATAATTGATTATATTTCCCTTTCTGATTTGGCAATGAGGAAACACAGTCAAATTTGCAACTCAATTTTAATAAACCTGTACCAACCTGTGACATTAATATTGATGGTATTACCTTCCCTTTGGTGTTAAGCTTCTCTTCTACCTTGTTTTTGTTGATTCTCGTTCTTATCTAATTATATTTTACCATTTTATTGAATTTATTATTTTAAGCTGACTCACATCCTTTGTGGAACAAGGCAAAATAGGAAACATAAAACCAAATAAATGAAAATACTTGTAAAATTGATCTCTGGACACAGTATATTTTTGTTTAACAAGATTAATCAGTTCCATTAAATATGCTTTGAACAAGTATTACCAGTTTCATTAAATGTTTTCAATAAGTATTGCAAGTTTAGTATATTCAAGCAGCTATAACCAAGTGGAAAACAATGTGACATTGTTTTAAAAACTAAATTGCATTTAATTTTTAACTATGAATTTATGTCCACTTATCACTAATTTAAAATTGGTGAAACCATTCAGTTTAAGTCAATTATATCTGTAGTACCTACCTTATATTAGGCTGAACAGAAGATTCTGTCCATATAATTAAAGAAATAATTTTTAGCCAAAAGGCTAGCCGAAACTAGCTTAACACTCACCGCTGGACCTCACATCTGACCTCTTTCACATCAGTAATTTATTTGATTCACCCTTGTTTTAACCAGATACTGATCCTTCTTTGAGCCTTTTTTATTTACCACAAAATTTAAAAGATCAAGTTCCTTGGTTAATTGTCCAGACTTCATTCTGGTATTTTGACAACTTCCGGTTAGGTTGGTTGAATTTAACAGGTAAATGGTTATTCGCATCTGTATGACACCAAGTTCTGTTTGATGTGTTTATTACCCAGGTCAACAGAGAAATTGGCTTTTGTCAAGGGTCAGAGGCTTTCCAGTAAAAATAATCTGAATTCAGAAGTACAACTTGAAACATTGGAGAGGATTTGGAGAGAGATGTGGGGCACATTTTTTACAGAGAGGCGTTTCATTCCAATAATCTCTATGTCCTTTATAAAAATAACTTTTATTGTAGGTAACACTTTTATGTGATTCCAAAAATACAGATGGGTATTCAGTGAAAGGACTCCTCATCTTTTCCACCTAGTTACCTGCTTTTCCTATCCACTGGCAACCAATATTATCAGCTAATTTGAATCCTCCAGTGACATTTTATGCATATACAAGCAAATAGGACCATTTGGCCTGCTTCTCTTGTCTCCTGATTCCCTTGTGTCCAGATTCCCCCATCTCCATTCCGCTGCTGTGGTTTGTCTCTTCAGATGCTTTGGACTGCTGCTGGATTTTACTTTTCTCTACATTTCAGCCAGTCCTCCTCCTAAAGTTCCCTTTTCAGACCTTCTAAAGGACTTCCATCTCACACAGGAAGGAGTTCACCGTGAATCTTAGCCCAGTCTCCTGGGCCCTGAGGAATTCATCTCTTGGCCCCATCCCCTTCCTGCCATGCATTTGGCCTACAGTTATTAACTCACCCTTACACCTGCCAATTCATGGATGCTTTAAAAAACTCTGGAAGTTCATGGTCTACACAGCACACACACCATTTTCCCTACACATTCTTGTTTTAGGACCCCAAGTTAAGAATATTTAGTAACTCAAAACACTGACTGTCACTTCCTGCACATGCATAGCATATGATTGTTCTTCTCCGTGCTATTCCCTCTACTTGAAACACTATCCTCCTGTTTTCATTAGCAAGCCACACTCAGTTTGGTGCCATCTGCAGAGGCTGTTCTTAGTTGAGGCTCCATAACCTTACGGAGCCTTCCACGTGTAATTTAGTGTCCCCAGCAGGCTCCCATATTGGGGAACAGGCATTTTTCATAAAGAATAAAATTGCCTTTCTAGTAAAAAGTAACTGTGATTTTGTATAGCATGCTAAGATTGGTCAAAAAAAGCCCAAGATTGAAGCTTTTATGTAAACATCTCTTCTGTCCCCCTCCCCTCAGTAGAAAACATGTCTGTCATTTTCTCTAGCTTCCCGGCCTTACTGTACTAGTTCTCTCATACACTGCACTGACACTCATTAAAAAGAACTTCATGTTTATGATGGCCTTCTTCTGGGAGAGTGTCTTTTTTGCCCCCTCTCCTGGGTTTGCTGCTGTTGTTGGAACACAAAGGGGTGAAAGCCTCGGCCCTGGCCAGCTGGCTCAGTGGTAGAGCATCGACCCAGCGTGTGAAAGTACTAGGTTCGATTTCTGGCCAGGGCACATAGGCGAGGTGCCCATCTGCTTCTCCACCCCTCCCCCTCTCTTTTCTCTCTATCTCTTTCTTCCCCTCCCACAGCCAAGGCTACCTTGGAGCAAAGTTGACCCTGGCACTGAGGATGGCTCCATGGCCTCCGCCTGAGGTTCTAGAGTGGCTCCAGTTGCAACGGAGCAATGCCCCAGATGGGCAGAGCATCGCCCCCTGGTGGGCATGCCGGGTTGATCCCAGTCAGGTGCATGCAGAAGTCCATCTCTCTGCCTCCCCGCTTCTCACTTCAGACACACACACACACACACACACACACACCCCAAAGCAGGGGTGGGGTGTGAAAGCCTCCACATAGGTGCCACTAAAGCTGACGGAACTAATAGGAGACAGTGTTACTTCTATGAAAAAAATATTCAACTGGATGGCATTTAAGAAATAGAAGTGATCACATGTTGACCCTGATAGATAATATGAACCATCTGGACAGAGTGGTCTTTCCTAAGGAATGACTCCTTAGGATGTGAGTAAGGTATTTTTAATTCCAACTCAAGTAACCAGATGATGCCCAAGGTGCTTATTTTTGTTGGCAAGTGCCTGACATGAGGTAATTTGCTGTTGACTGATTAAGAGAGAATTTACAGAGTAATACCTGGGGTATTAGATTTTCTTTCCTTTTTTTTTTTTTTTTTTAAATGAGAGAAGGGGTTGATAGACTCCTGCATGTGCCCCGACCAGGATCCATCCGGCAACCCCATCTGGGGCTGATGCTCTGACCAATGGATCTATCCTTAGCACCTGAGGCTGACACTTGGACCAGCTGAGCTATCCTCAATGCCCAGGGCTGATGCTTGGACCAACCAAGCTATCCTCAGCACCCAGGGCCAATGCTCAATCCAATTGAGCCACTGGCTGTGGGAGGAGAAGAGAAAGAAGGGGAAGAGAGAAGTAAATGGTCGTTTCTCATGTGTGTCTTGACCTGGGGATAGAATCTGGGATGCCTGTGTGCCGGGCTGATGCTCTATCCACTGAGCCAACCAGCCAGGGGCAAGTATTAGGTAGTATCAAATATAAGTGGGAAGTGTATACATGAATCTATAATGGGAATAGAAAATTTCACAAAATAGAAACTACAAATTGCCAAGGTACAAAAAAATATTTTTTTATTGTATCAAAGAAATGCAAATTATAATTAGATTTTAAAAGTCCATAACAATGCTGGCAAGATTTAGATTGGGTCCCCTTCCTTTTCAACAGATAGTGAAAAGTACCATATTCCCTCATGTATAAGACGTTCCCCTTTTCGAAAAATTTGGGGTCTAAATCCTGGGTGCATCTTATACAATGGTGGTAGATTTTTTTTACTTGCAGTTCCTGCTTTTTTGCACTTGTTTTTGCATTCATTGTTGAAGACAGTGATTTGTCATCAGACACAGATGAGGACAAGCTAATGGATGGGAGTTTTGACAGTGATGAGGAGTATGAATTTTGTGATAAATAAAACGAGTTCAATAACATTATATAATACTTTTTTTCCCCCAAATTTTGGGCCCCCAAAATTAAGGTGCGTCTTATACAAGGGGAAATACGGTATATTGGTATATATAGATGGAGAGCAGTTTAGCTCATGGAATCCCTTGGCACTGGTGATTCTATACTAAGAGTACATCCTAAGGAAATCAGAGATGAGGCTTAATTTCAGTGACAAGCACTTTGTCTATGGGAAGCAGGTATTACGGTAGATCAGGGTAGTCAACTTTTTTATACCTACCGCTCACTTTTGTATCTTTGTTAGTAGTAAAATTTTCTAACCGCCCACCAATTCCACAGTAGTAGTGATTTATAAAGTAGGAAAGTAACTTTACTTTATAAAATTTATAAAGCAGAGTTACAGCAAGTTAAAACATATAATAATAATTACCAAGTACTTTATGTCGGATTTTCGCTAAGTTTGGCAGAATAAATTTTTATAAAACAACTTACTGTAGTTAAATCTATCTTTTTATTTATACTTTGGTTGCTCTGCTACCGCCCACCATGAAAGCTGGAACGCCCTCTAGTGGGCGGTAGGGACCAGGTTGACTACCACTGCGGTAGATCAAGGACTCATGGGCCAGTTGACTGACTGAGGTCCGTCCACCATTTACCAGCTATGTGAACTTAGGCACATTAATTTCATCTTGATTGTCTCAGTTTTGAAATGAGGATAACAGTGTCTATCTAACACAGTGTACTTTAGATTTAGTTAAGTAAATATCCATAAGGAACTTAGAACTCTGTCACAGAGTGAGCAACTGTTTATGTATTAGTTATTCTCAAGGGTGATATTGTGAACAATTGAGACAGATCCAACAATATACTTATTTTTTAAATGATAGCATATCAAACAATCTTTAAAAATATCCTGATTTGATTTTAAAGTGCACCTGCATAGAGGAAAGACAGGAAAGTGACAAAATGTTAAAAGTTTCCCTCCCCATTGATGGGATCATAAAAATGGGATCATTTTCATATTTCACATTTTTATTTTGTTATCCATATGTATTGCAGTGATACTTGTTAGAAACTATTAAAATTATAGCATTCTTACATTTTGTACTTTACCAAATGCATATTCATTTTGACGTTTTACTTTCTCTTCCTCCTTTCAAAACTCATATTTCACTTCCCCATCATCTTCACCCACGTGCCATCTGCGTGGTGTTTTCTTCTGTTTGGCTCACTTGCTTTGTGTATAGATCAGCCCCAAGGCTACAGAGTAAGTAGACCAAGGGAAATGATTCATGAGATTTTATGGGTGGTGGCTTTCCCTCGGAAGGTTAGTCACAGAATGCTGCTTAGGTCATAATGGAACTGTGCCGTCTTCACCTTCCAGGCCGTCGGCCTTGTCTCCCACTCTCGACCTGCCGGAACTCAGCACTGCAGTCGGGTCAGAGTCCTAAGTACTCCTTTCACTGTGGGTGTTGAGGGGAACTCCTGCTTCTGGCTTTCTGGCTGCCCTCTCTAGCTGAGATTTCCTTGCTCATTCTTTTAAGGCCAGTCTTCTGCACCAAGTAGATACTTAATTCCATGCCAAGACCACCCTGTACCCCTGATTTCAGGTTCTTTGCCACTTAAACACTTGTGCCACAAATTCAGTATTGGCTGTTTTATGGCTTAGTTCTTACAGTAAACTGATGAGGTTTGATCTTACACTACGCTCTTCAGTTTTCTAGCAGTGTTGTCCATATATATGCATACAGAATACAGGAAGATTAGATGTTGTTATGTTGAAGACATTCTTAAAAAATGAATGTCTTCCCCGTTGTTCAACCTCTTCTCTCCTTTATATAATTTGGAAGTTATATAATTTGATTTTCTCAGTCTTATAATGGCTTTTCACTCCGAAAGTAAAATGCTAAAGGGTTCAATTTGCAGAGAATACCACAGTTAGCAAAAGATTTACTGTGGGACTCTACCAATATACAAACTCATCTTAGTTGCAAGGACGATTCTATCATCAACTCTAAAATGTTGTTGCTCGCCTGACCTGTGGTGGCGCAGTGGATTAAAGCGTCGACCTGGAAATGCTGAGGTCGCCGGTTTGAAACCCTGGGCTTGCCTGGTCAAGGCACATATGGGAGTTGATGCCTCCAGCTCCTCCCCCCTGTCTCTCTCTCTCTCTCCTCTCTAAAATGAATAAATAAAATAAAAACAAAATAAAATGTTGTTGCTCAAGACAGTTTCATGAATCTGCAGAGAATGGGGTTAAAGTTTATAAGTATGTTAGATTCTCATAGACTTAATTTCTTGGAAAGAACGAAGTCGTAGGAAATGTTTTCACTATCTGCTGTCCTGCTCTGTTTCTAACTCAGATCCCCGTGACCCATGAGGGTATGGGAAGAAATTATTTTGAATGTCTCTATTATCTTTTGATGACTTCTATTTTTGTTAATGTGTTTCACAATGCATATATTAATGCAGAAGACATGTATGATAAGTAAAAATATACATAAGTGTTATATACTGATACCTTAATTATATGGAATATAACCTTAAAAAATGGAAATCATTGATATAAAGAAAAGGTAAGACTTTATGGTTTCATAACCAGAAGTCAGCTTCTTTTGTGTATTTAGCCCTAACAATAAAAAAATCATCGTCTTAAATAGAAATCCTATGTCTAGCCTACACTGGGAGTTGTAATGTGTGTGTTTGTGTATACTCATACGTGTGCTCATACATGGCCAATAAAAGACATTCCCTTTCCTCGGGGTGATTACAGTCTGGAAGAAATGGGGGTGTGAAGAACAACTAATTGGACAATGGTACAAGACAGCATCAGTGTGTACAAGAAACCTAGCGCTATGGGTTTGTTAGACTGAAATTACTACTGTGTATATGATAAGAGTGGCGTCATACATGGCGATGCTACGTTCTCTGAATATTTCAAAAACCCTTTTATGAGATCTTCCCTTTATAATCAAGTCAGTTCTTAGTCTATCTACTCAAATACTTACAGTGTGTTTGAACTAACCTCTTGGGTATACATGTTAACTGCGAGCTTTCTGCTCTAATATTCACAGTAATGTTTACTAATGCTCTCAATTACATGCCCGTATTTTCTTTAAATCATAGGAGAAAGTGGCAGAATAGATATGGGGAAGTGAGACCGTTTTTGATGTAGTATCCTTTTGGAAGAGTGATAGTGTGTAAAATTTTTAAAAAGCGAATTAGGTTGTTAGAGCTGCTCTGACAAAGTAACACAAACTCTGAGTAGCTTAAAACAACAGAAATTTATTGTCTCAATTCTGGAAGCTAGAAGTCTGAAGTGTGTGAGCAAAGTCATGATCTCTGAAACCTGTAGAGGAATCATTCCTGGTCTCCCCTGGCTTCTGGTGATTTGGGCATTTTTTTACTTTGCAGCTGCATAACTCCTATCTCTGCCTCTGTCTTCACATGGTGTTCTCCCTGTGTGTCTCAATCTTCATAGGGCCAACTTTTTATAAGGACACTAGCCATACTGGATTAGAGGCCCACCATTCTCCAGTATGACCCCGTCTTCATTATATTTGCATTGACTTTCTAAATAAGTTCACATTCTGGGGCACTGTGGATATGACTTCAACATTTTCTGGAGTGGTAATGAACATAATTCAAGTCATAACAAAAAGTACTATCCAGGTCTATTGATAAATATAGTAAGATGTGTAGAAGTCACCTTGGTATCAGATGATACCTTCTTAATGGCTAAACTTAATATCCATGCACACTGGTTATGGATAAATCACAACTGGAAGGAAAGGAAGCCTCCTTGGTTATTTGTAGTAATTGGCTGCTCCTATCTCTGGGCTTTGGTGTTCTAGGCCTTGATAGACTTGTTTATATAGGAAGTAATGTGTACTATGCAGCTTTGATCTTCCTGGCAGAAATCCACAACGTGATTTGTGGATCAGGATATTTTTAAGGGTATTTGGGTTTTTCATTGTGATAATGTTACAGAAGCTAGCCTCCAAATTTTAGTGGCTTAGAACCACAAATATTTATTTCACATTCATGAATCTGCAGGGTGACTGTGGTTTGGCTGCTCTTGCCTAGATCGGGCAGGGCTGGGCTGGACTCCAGAATTGAAGTGGGAGTTGTGGTCTGTTCCACATGTCTTTGTCCTCGAATTCATGCTGAAGAAGGAAAAGCAGCTACCTGGAACACACGCTTCTGGTGGACTGCAGACACGTGGCAGGCCTCTCAGTCAAAGTAGGTACACTGTTGATCCTCACAAGCCACATGGTTAAATGGGTGGAGATACAGCTTCTATATACTAGTACAACGCACCACAGAGCGGTGTAGCTATTGTATAATTCTCTTTCTGGGAAGGAAGGTGTAATTGAGAAGAACAATCCACTCTAGCAAAGGCCATTTTTTCTTCTGAATTCTACAAGAACATTTATATCAAGCAGCTTAATAAACCTTTAAAAGAAGAGTACTTAAACTTTAGGCATGATTTCTTAACCTAGTCTACTAGAAAAATATAGTTGAAGCTCATAGCCATCGTTTTTGTTTTTCCAGAAAAGGTCAGTATTTCCCAATGCCGATTTAATTTCATGCTGGACACTTTTCATTATGCCCTTGTCCGTCCTGGACCCACATTTGAGTATGTACCACGTTATAGACTGTACTAACCAAAGCACTCCTTGCCTCTCTCTCTCCCATCTTTACCTCTGACAGGTGAGGCAGAACGTGATAGAATTGCTGTCCTCTTGAGAATGCTCTGAGAGAGAACATTTGCATTAAGGATAAAACTTGCTAGTGTACAGCTGGTTGCTGATTATGTGTAGCATTATGAAAATGTATCGAGTGTTTGCTTTGAGTGTCCTCCCAGCTCACACACCTTCCCCAACAACACTGGCCCACGTGACCTGGCCCTTTTCTCTGTTATACTTCTCTGTGCATAACACATTTTATTTGGCATTAATTTTTATACCCTTTTTTCTGATTGTTTTATTTATGTATACATTTTAATTCCCTGCTAATAATTGAAGTTGCCTTGGAGAATATTGAGTTCGGGATTGACATACTAAAGGGAAATTGGCCAGAAAGCTGGTGTTCCCCCTCTTGTTCTTTTTAAAGGTGGCTACGTTCAGGAAGAACCAGGAAGTTGAAGTGAAAATTCTGTATGGTAATATAGCCTAGCGTTAGAGGCTATTTATTATTACTGGTTCTGATTTTGGTATCAGGCAAAGCTGACTATTCTGGTTCTAACACACGACTCTTTGACCTTAAATAAGTTCTTTAACCTTTCTAAACTTCAGATTTTTTATCTGAAAAGGATTAAGAATATCAGCACCTTCTCCCTCATACAAAGATTATTCTTTGTGTAACAGCACTGAACCAAAGATCTGGTGCATATGGTTAATGTTCAATAAATATTGAGCCGTTCCTGCTTGCTGTCATATTTATATTCACTAGGACTGCCTAGCTTGAGTTAGTTCACTGTGTGATTTTCCTGTTTAGGGTCCATTTGAATATAACTGGACAGGTGTTATTGACAGTAAGAGTTATTTTCATGAGCACTTGAACATTTGGTTTCATTGAAATCTCAGTGGATAGAGTTTTTTGTTCCATGGAGCACTGATTGAGGACACATTTAACCTCTAGAGCAGCCCTTTTACAGATAAGGGAAGCCAGGGCTGAAGAGATGGAGTAACTTGCCCACGGCTATGCACCTTGGAAATACTAGTCTGAAATCCAGCCAGGCCAGTCCTGCTTTCAAGGTGCGGTGCTGCCTTGGGAACACGGGTCACAAGGGTTAGTCAGGTGACGCACTTCTTACCACAGGGACCTTCTCGTGTGAAGAGTTTATAAAGTATCAGCTTTGAAGGAATTTTTCTAATAAAGTGCTTTAATTAAAAAGTAATTAAAAATTAATTTACTCATCGAGCCGAACTTTCCTCTGTAATAGTTAGTGCCCAGTGGTGCAATATCCTCACACCAAGGTGCAGTTTGGTTGTCATGGTTACTGGGGGGGGGGAGCAGAGCTGCCAGATGCCCTAAACTGGCTGGGATAGCCCTAGACAAGGAAGAAGTGTCCCTTACACTTGGAAATTTCTTATCTTCTATAGGAATTACGTGAATATGTATCGGGACATTCGAAAGGAAAGAAAGATTAGTTCTAAATTGCTGTGCATAGACATATCACTTTGGTTATTATTTATCACTCTAGTTTTTATTCTAATGTTCCAGCCCCCCCCACCATTACCTGTCCTCTCCCTTTCCCTCTCTTCTGCTGTTCCATTTTCCTGTACTTCTCAGACATAGTGAAATAGTTCCTGATCTCATTTCTCCTGCAGCTGACCCTGTCCTGTGTAAGCAGATGTACGCTTCAAAGTATTTCACATGTCTTCTAATGAACTTGTGCCTAGAGTTTACTTATGGAAATACCTGTTATTAATTACTTTCCTTTGGGCATTATATTGAGTTCATAAAATTAAGTGTGTAAGTAGGTTTTGTTATCTGTGAACTTCATTTCAATATTATAAAAGGGGTATCAGGAGATACTTAGGTATTTATTTAGATGAAGGGTGTTGATTCTGATAAGGTTGAGAACTGCTGGTCTATAGCAATGAAGTGGTGGTTTTGCTTGTGTTCAGTCACTTTGGGAGATTCAGAAGCCACTCTGTCAGTCCATAAAACAGTCCTTCCTTACTTGAGCCAACTGCTCTCCCAGCATATCTAATGCCTGGTTCTAGGTGTACCCCTTGAGGGTTATTAAGCCTAAATCCTCTACCACAGTGTTTTTCAGCCATTGGTCTGCGGACCGGTCCGCCAGAAATTTCATGCCGGTCGGCGAAAGACTCAACCACCCTAATGTTGTGTGAAGATTATAGAAATCGCTTATGCTCAGGGTGATTTTTGCCTTAGCGATCCCCGAAATAATTCTATTTTTACCAGTCCCCAAGTGTAACAGGTTGAAAACCTACCAGGTAAGATCCTTGAGATATGTGAAAATGCTGTCATTTCATCTCAACTCTTTCCAGGCTAAACCTGATCAGCACCTTTGATTAATATTCTCAAATTTTATTTTTATGTTACTTAACCATTCTGGTTACTCCAGTTTCCTTATATTGCTTCTATATAGTGTGAGACCCAGAGTTAAATGCTGTCACCTTGATATAGTCTAATCCTGAAAAACGATGTGACAGAGCATCATCATCTTTCTTATTCTGAACTGATTGCATTAGTGTTTTGTTTTGGGTTTTTTTGGTGGGGGGGAGCAGTGGAATCACACATTAGATGTGTGGACCTTACTGTCACCTAGAACTATAGATCATCTTCACTTGTGCTAACACTTAGTTAGCTCTGCCTGTCGTTCCTTAGCCCCTCACCCGGGTGTAGAACTTGAGATTCATGCAGGGTAAAGTCCACCTTTCTACAGACAGCTGAGGTCTGCCTGAATCCAGATGCCATTATTCAGGGTGTTATTTATCCCTCCAGAAGTCTAAGAAGGAGATCCCTATTTTAATTCAAGTTAGCGGTAAATTTACTAATGAGGACAGGGCCTAAGAATGAACTCTGCATTAAGCTATTTATATTCTCCCTCTAGGTTGAGGGTGGAGGTCAGCTCCTAGCTCTGTGTTGAGGGCAGCCCATGGGTCTTATAGCATACACCTCTTACAGCCCTGTGGTTTAATGTTTTCCTTTATCCATCTAATCATGTAAGTATCCACCCATGTCCGGTCCAGTTTTCTCCATCTCATCTATAAGCATATCAAGAGAAACATTAGATGACTTTTATGTACAATTACACTGTGTTTACCTCATTTCTTTGATGTACTAGGATAGTAGCTATCTGCGTCCAAGAGAGAAATGAGGTCAGTGTAATCTGGCGAAGCTAGCATTCACTGAACTTCCTCTCCCCCACCAGCCCTACATACCAGCTGAACCAGACCACTCAGGATTCCCTGAGCACCACGCATTCCTTCACGATGGCTTGCACATCCTCCTGCTGCCTAATGAGCTCAGCTTCTTCAGCATTCATCGTCTGGAAACCTCTGCTCTCCCATAGCCCAGCTCTGGTATTACCTGTGCCGTTTCCCAGATGCTCCTTCTCTTCCTAGCAGGGTTAGCTCTGCTTCCCTTCTGTGCTCTGCCCACGTCAGAGCACTCACCACTTGTCTGTGCAGTTGATGGGTTTCAGTTGTTTGTCCCACCTGGGCTTCCTGGCCCCTGAAAGCTGTCTTCATCCTTGTATCTCCAGCAGAGTACCGGATGGTTGACTACATCTCAGGGCTCACAGTTCTTGCCAGCCTGGTTTTAATGACCATTGCTAATGCTTCGGGGGAATCTGGGTGATGTTCTCAGTATGTAATTTGCATAATCCCTTTCCTAACTATTGTTGAAAATTAAAATGTGTTTGCCTTTTGTCAGGCTTCTGGCACTTTCCACATCTTCAACAATTCCTGACCCTGCCAGTGACATTTTAGACAGTCATTTATATAATACATTCTCTTCGAGAGAAATTATGAAATGATTTATCTAGCCCAAAGATGGGCTTTCTAGAGTATTTAGTTTTAGGGAAGCCTCTTAGCTCATCCTGGTAAGAAAGCACCAAAACTCACGTTTGTTTAATTCTTTTTAGGTTAAATTTCAGTTCCCTGGGCAAAGAATACAGGAATAAGAGTTGATGAGTTCTCTGTTTATTTTGCCACCCCATGGGCTTCTGGCCATTTTTCCCAGGCACAGACCACCAGCTTGTCCTTGACAAGCACTTAGATTCAGGCAAAACTTTTTGGTTCCTCTTTGCTGTTAAGTTCTCTTCTGTTGTTTTGTTTTTGTGACCATATTTGTTTATTTGGGGCATTATCTCCTGGATGCTTTCCTTACACGTTTGTGGCATACTTCTGTATCTGTTTCTGTGTCTTTCTGGGTTTCTTGTTAAAGGGACTCTTCAAATTTCTGACCGTGGTAAACACTGAGCCTTGACTATCCTTCCTTTATTAATTTAGACGACAGTGTGCCTTTGAGGAAGACTGTACACCGGCTCTATTTCTTTGTAAGTGTAAGCATTTTTTAGGAGGGAATGTCTGCAGGGAAAGGAACAGTTGGGTCTGTTCCTTAAATGACCAGTCTTAGTATGACCAAGCCTCAAAGCATGTCCTTGTCATTATTTCATTGGTGTAATAAAAAACATGTTTTGGGGAAAACAGTTGATGGACATCATGAGTATACTGTTTTTGTTTTGTTTTGTTTTGTTTTGTTTTGTTTCCAGTCTGGACTGGTTATACCTGAATGTTCAAGGAGCTGTTCTGTGTTAGTGTGAAGCGAAAGCCACCCTGAACTGTGCGGGTCCACAGTGGTTGGATATAGTTAGGAAGCCTCCAATAGCTCTGTGCTTCAAATCTAAGTGGTGCTGTGGTCTCAAACAAGCGACGCTTTGCTGGCATTCCAAACGTACGTACGTTGTCTTCAGCACAGCTCGTAGGAGGTAAGGATGGTGGATGTACTGTTTTTGTTTGAATGATGAACTGAATTTAGGTTTAAATTGACTGTCCTGATTTAAGATCACAGAGATAAGTATTTAGATAGAAGATTCATCTTGTGCTCCCTCATAAAATTCTTTTTGGTCGGTAGTATGCCATAAATGCAAGAGACTCTTGTAATTCAGTGTGTTTGGATGAATCTAGAGTTTATTGATGTGAGGAGAAGTCAGCATTAGGTGAAGAAGGGCTTTTAAGAAGCCCATTATAACCACTTATAATGGAAAATGTAGTTCGCATTAGAGATTGATTTAAGGAGCTCTGGTTCTTCACTGAAGCATGAAGGCTGCGTGCGGCGCTTTGTGCACAACATTTGATAGCATCATTTGCCGATCCCTTTCTGGTTAATCTGGTGTGTCTGCAGCTGAAAGGGCTGCATCTATCTTGTTTAAGGAATATAAAAATTCCCAGAAATTTAAAAGAAACCAAAGATCAGTATATTTTTAAAAAGAAAAAAAGCTTTCCCATTTCGAAAGAGACACAGCAGCACCAGATGTCAGCTCTTGGATCATTTAATCCTTTTCTCTGGTGCTTATTTTTGTCAATATTTTTCCACTGGAACTAAATATTACTTTCTGGCTCAGTTTGCAATATAAAAAATTTTCCAATTAGGTTGTTATGACTTCATTTTTATTCATGAGGGGGAAAATCTAATAAAGAGAAATCATCGCATATGGTGGTGTGCGGGCGAGGAACTTTAAACTAAACCACCTGGGCCACGGCAGGGCGAAGAGCTGGCATTCTCCTCTCTGGAGTCTGAGGGGCTGGCTGGCTCGAGTCTGTGTCCTTGTACCCAAGTAATTCTTAATTTAGGAGGAATCCTTGGATTTATATCAGTTTGCCATATAATTGAGCTTACTTCAAGTCTCGATTATTTTCTTTCTCAGCTTTTATGTGGATTTTCTTCTTAGTTCTATGTGAGGCATTTAGGGAAATATAAGGAAAATGTGAAACATGGTTGTTTTTGATGTGAGGGAATGTTCGATTTGTTTGGGGCTGGGGAGGCTAAGTGTCCCCCCAATGGTCTTGTCCATTGTCACCCAGTGTATGATTACATGCCTTCCAATAAGTGATAAGTGGCATGTGAAATAAGCTCCTAAGGACGAGAGAGAAGGGTATGCAAGTGGTCAGGGAAGCCTTCAAAGCAAGAAGTGGGCGTTGTGCTATCATAGATCTGGTCAGAAGGTGGACGGTAGCAAAGTTAGTTCAAGTTTGGGACAGAGTAAAAGATGAAGGTAGAGAGGGGGGTAATTCGTTAAGGCATGGCTTCCACTCCTGTCCTCCACTGATGTGGTCCTGTCTGAAGCCTCAGTGACCCAGCGCCAGCTGCGTGGTCTTAACCTGCAGAATTTATGCTGAGACGTTGGATGCTGTTGATTCTGGACTTCTTTTCTAGCTCATCTCCAAGTGCTTTCTGGCTCCACAGTTATTGGATTTGTGCTGGCTCAACTGCTGCTGTTGAGCTAAGGAAACGAGTAGCTCTCAGCCTCACTTTAATGGATACCTAACTCATCATGTGGTTGTAAGGATTAAAAGAGCTAATGTGGATAATATGTTGAAATAAATGACGTACGATAGCAGGCACTGGGATCACCATGATTCGTTTGGTTTTCCGACCTGGGAGCCACTCTGTGCTTCTTGCCTGCGTGTGTCTTGTGCTGTTCACATCCGTACCTGTGCTCAAGGATTCCCTCTTTCTGGAGTGCTCTCTCTGTGTCTCCTCTTCACCTTTTTGAAATCCTTTCTGCCCTGAAAGATTTACTGTAACATCTCCATCAGAATTGAACTGTGTGTCTTTTGGATTCTTAGTAGTAGTCTTTGGGGCAGTTCCAGTTACTAACCCTATGTTTTAGTTATTTGCACATGTCTTATTTTCCCTACAGGTTCGTCAGCTTGAGGGTGGAGCCCATGTCAGGGACATGGAGACAAAGCAGTCCGAGTTCACACGCGGTCCCCAGACTCTGTTTCCATACAGGGCCTGGTGCGTAGTCGTCGTGGTTGCAGGGTGTTCTCATCATTATCTTGTTTTCTTTCCCCCCCTAACTACAACCATATGCTAATCATTTCTAAGTCTTTTTCTTTAGACGTACTCACGTTTCTGGTGAATGTCTCCAGCAGACGATCCCATGGGCGCCTCAAAGACAACATGTCTCAAACTGACCTTGTATTTGGTCACGCCCCCCTGGCCCACGTGCATCCGACCCCTTCGTGCGGATTGCAGCGTATCTGTGCTCTCACGGTCTGCTCGGTCCCCGAAGCAGCAACCTGGACCTTCTTCATTTCTTCCTTTTCCACGTTGTCTACATTGAACAAGTCGTCAAATCTCGACTAATCAGTTTCCTAAACGTTTCTTGAATCGATTCCCCCTGTTTTTGTGTTAAAGACTGCTACCTAAGTGTGTCTTTCCTTTCTGAAGTATTTTTGCTGTAATTTCTTTCACAGAGGTCTACTGCACTCTGTGCTCAGTATTCTGTAGTCCATCTTCTACAGTCGTCTCTATCACTCCCTCATGTGAAATTCTGTAGTGGCTTCCTGTCATGTACACAGAGATGCTTAATCTCATGAACCAGCTCTGGCCAGTTTGGTGATGTCTACTGTGAGTGCTGCCATTGGGTCCAGTGTGATTGCGTGGTGATATCTGACAGAGGTGCAGTGAAAGGGTGTGGGGACAGCACATAATACGGAGCTAGGGTGAAGTTCAAGTTGTTGAGCATGACATGGAAGGTCTTCTGTGGCCCTAGTCCTGGCCACGTCATCCTCGGCTCTCACTGCTGCCCTACTTCACACTTAAATCTGGCATGGCAGGGCAACACTGTGTCTTCTTGCTTGTGTTCAAGCTGGGCCTGCTTCCCTGTACCCTTTAACTAGGCAACCCCTACTCATCCTTCAGCTCTTGGTATGTGTGAGGACTGCGAGGATGGTCCTGCATAAGGCCGAGTGTTCTTCCTCTGAGTTCTAGTGCTCTCCATAGCAGTTCATAGCCCATCCACCTGAAATCCTAGGTGTTTCCCTGGCAAGACAGTAAATTCCACTAGGGCAAATACCCTGTCTTATTTATCTTTGGTCTCTGATGCTTATCACGATACCTTTCCTGTAATAGATATTATGAATTGTTTATTGAATTGAAATGAATTAGTAATTAATTTGATTGCTGAACAGTCTTTGCTTTTACCTTGATGCCCCTTTAGGGTTTAAAGACAGATTTTCGAACAGGTTAGTGCTCCGCAGAAAATTTAGATGAGTGAATCAGGCAGTAAGTAGCCATCGGAAATTTTTGAGCAAGGGCGTGGTGATGAAAGTGGTATTTAAGGCAGACTGATCTGGAGACAGCTTTTATTATAGGTTTAAAGTGCTCCTGAGAACCGAGGGGAAGGTGGCGGGGTAGGGAGAAGGAGAGGCAGAGGCCAGCAATGAGGCCATTCGAAACAGCTTCCAGAGGCTTTGTCCTTTGACCTTTCACCTTCACCTGTACGCAAGTGGGACGGCCACACTGGCATGCTTCCAAAAACAAAATAGAGCACTGATGTTATGATTTTTAAAGAAAGAACATTCTTGTAAAACACCTAACTGATCCATTTTTCATAATATATATATATATATATGTTCACTATTACTTTTTGAAAAGAGTGATTATGAGTTTAAATTTTAAAAAAGTAATTAGCTTCTGCATAGCTAGCCTGAACTCTTCCAAAGTCAGTGGTTTTCATTTTAACACATTTTGAAATATTTTTATATAACAAGATACATTTTGTTAATTATGAGGAAAATATTCCAGTTTTTCTAGCCACCTTGTACTTTTTAGTTTGACACCTGCAGTCTAATTGCAGGGTTTTAGTCCTCCATGGGTGCTTGTATTTCATATGGTTCACGTGATTGTGTTGACTGGTTAAAGCTTATCTTCCATTTGGTGTGGGCCACGGAGCTGCACTCTGCCTTATTCTTAATATTAGTCATTGTTAGTGTCTTAATTTGCGGTCACATTGTTATTTTTTGTATTACAGGGTTATGACTTACTGATTAAAAAGAAGAACTTTCCCAAATACTTTGCACTTTTGACTGCATATTATGGATACCAAGGAAGAGAAGAAGGAACGGAAACAAAGTTATTTTGCTCGGTAAGCATTTGCTTTGCAAAGTTATATCAGTACTTACAAAAAAAGTTTAAGGGCACTTTGTCTGTATTACTTGGTATTTTATGTCTTGTGACTGTTCATAAATAGAGCAGGTCGCCAGTAGAAGTTTAATATACTTTGTTTCCTGCTCTACGGCTTAATTGGTTGAGCTATAACTATAAAAATCTATGACATTTGAAGCCTTATACCTTGTGGGATCTATTACTTAACTGTTTTTGGTTAGGGGATTGGAAAAAGGTGAAGGGATTAAAGCAAAGGAAAAAAACTCATACTCACAGGAAAAAAAATAAATGTTTTTATAGGAGGTTGAAATAGATGAAATTCTACCATTTGTGTCCATGTCATTTTTTAGAACTTGACCTCATCCAACATATATATATTTGTTGCTATCTGGTAGAAGTCATCTAGCATCTGATTGGTTACTATTTACGGATTTAAACATCTGTATGACAGCATTTTCTAATCACAATAAGATGAGTGATATGCTAAACCATTTATAAATCACTTTGATAATTGAAATGTTTTCAAACTCAGTGAGGATGTAAGTTTAAAATGATCATTATGGCCTCCTAAACGGAAATACTTCTTAAGAACTGAGTTCAGGCTAACCCCATCCAGGACCTCCAATTTATGCTTGTTAAAGATGCATTTCCTGTTTTTCAAATACAAGACTTAGAAACTGACAAAGTCTTTTGTTGATTTTTTTCATTTAGAAATTAAGCTAGATTTTACATTGTTAATGGAAAAAGGAAGGAAATGAGTATTTAAGGAACTACTTACGATATGCCAAGTACTTGATTTTATTTATCTTCACAGTAAATCTAGGTCATAGGTTTTCCCTGTTTTCCAATGATGTAATTAAGACTCAGAAGTAACTATGTTGTCCATTTCATGCAACATAAGAGTCAATATTCAAATACAAGGTTGTTTCCAAAGGGTATGTTCCAAGTAGTAATAGTAAACCATGAATGAGAAGTTTTGGAAAGCAAGAGTTATACTAATATTGTGGTGAACTGTCTTTGGTGAACTGTCTTTCACTGTTAGAACTATAGAGAGTAACAAGATTGTTTGGGCAGGAAGACATCTGGCATCTAATGGGTGAAACATTAGGACATTTAAATAAGAACTGTTTTGTGATTTTTAAAAAATGCTTTATTTTGAGGTGACTGTAGATTTGCATGTAGTTGTAAGAAACAATACAGAGATATCCTAAATCCTTCATTCAATTTCCCATGATGATAAAACTTTACATAACATCCCTCTAATATTACAACTAGAATACTGACGTAGATAAGATCCACTGACCTTCCTTAGATTTCGCCAAGTTTCACAAGCACTCATTTAGTTCTCTGTAGTTTATCACATCTGTAGGTTTGTGTGGCTACCATGACAGTCAAGCTGCAGAACAATTCTGTCTATAGATCCTTTGTGCTATCCTTTTATAGTCATATTCACTTCCTTTCCTTTACCTTCCACCCCTCACAACCACTGATCTGCTCTCAATCTCTATAATTTCTGATTTCAAAAATATTACATAAGTGGAACCACATAGTATATAATCTTTTGAGATAAGATTTTTTTTTTCACTTAGTATATTCTCTCGATGTCTCAGTTCATTCAGACTGCTGTAACAAAATATCATAGACTAAGTGGCTTATAAACAACAAAAATGTATTTCTTACAACTCTAGAGGCGATGTGTCTGAGGTCAGGGTCCCTGCATCTTCAGGTTCTGTTTTTCCGGTAAGAGCCCACTTTTTGGTTCACAACCACACCTTGGAGGGGCAAGGAGCTTTCTCAGGTCTTTTTTTTTTTTCCCCCCCAACAAGTGTACTAATCCCATTCATGAGGGGTCTACCCTCATGATCTAATCACCTCCCAAAGACCCCACCTATCAGTACTATCACATTGGGCATTAAGTTTCAACATACGGATTTTGGGGGAACACATAGACCATAGCATTTGAGATTTAGGAAGATATATTTATAGTTTGCTACTTTTTATTCCTCAGTAGTATTCCATGATAGGAATGTATCATCATTTTTTTTAATCATTCACCCATTGAAGCACATTTGGGTTCTTTCCAGTTTGGGGCTGTTACAAATAATGCTGAGAGAGCATTATGTTTCAGTTGTCCTATTCCCTATTGGACATAGTTCTATTTAAAGCAACATAATGTTGTTTGTGAATTGCTTTAAGGATACAGCTTCAATAAAAAGGAAGACGCCTTACTCATCTTTTTTTTCAATATTTGGGATACTAAAAGACATTTTCAAAAATAAAGAAGCAGGAAAGAACCTTTAGGTTATTTCTGTTTTCCATGACTTATCTAATAAAGAGATAGCAAAGTTGATAGGATCATTTGTGTGCAGGTTTTTGTGTGAATTGAAAAGTTTTAATTTCACCGGATGAATACCGGGAGTAAAATTGCTGGGTCAAATGGTAAGTGCACGTTTACTTGTGTAAGAAACTGACATAACCTTTTCTAGAGTGGCCGTACCATTTTACATTCTTCTCATCAGCAATGTATAAATGACCCTGTTTCTCTGAATCCTCATCAGCATTTGGCGTTATCACTCTTTTTTACTTTAGCCATTCTGATAAATGTGCAGCAATATCTCATTATGGTTGAATTTAACGTTTTTTTTAACAACTAAAGAAACCTGGACCTGTGGTGGGGCAGTGAACAAAGTGTCGACCTGGAACGCTGAGGTCGCTGGTTCAAAACCCCGGGCTTGCCCGGTCAAGGCACATATGGGAGTTGATGCTTCCTGCTCCTGCCCCCTTCTCTCGCCTTTGTCTCTCTTTCTCTCTCTCTCCTCTCCAAAAAATAAATAAGTAAAATCTTTTTAAAAAGTAACTGGAGAAGTTGAACATCTTTTCATGTCCTCGTTAGCCATCCCTCCACCTTCTTCAGTGCGGTATCTGTACTTTTCACGTCTTTCGTCTGTGTTCTAATTGGATTTTTTTGTTATGGAGGTTTGAGTGGTTTTTATGTGTTCTAGATACTAGGCCTTTGATTTATGGTTTGCAAATATTTTCTCTCAGTCTGTAGTTTTTCTTTTTATCCTTTTAATAGGGTCTTTTGCAGAGCAAAGGTTTTAATTTCAATGTGATTCAGCTGATCAGTTTTTCCTTTGGTGGATTGTGCTTTTGATGTCGAGTCTAACAACTCTTTGCCTATTCCTAGGTCTTGAAGATTTTCTTTTCTTTTTTAAATTTTATAGTATTATTTTATATTTAAGTCAGTAACCAGTTTAAGTTAATTTTTATATAAGGTGTGAGTCTAGGTCAGGAATTTGGAGGGGGCGGACTATGGATACCCCTAAACAGTGATTTCAGAAGCTAGAGTGCCTTCTCAGTCTGACTCCGAATAGATCCCGATAGTAAGGGCGACTGGTCATGAACAGCCTGCTCAGAGTTAACCACTTCTTTCTAGGATGTAGAGTTAGAGCAGTCCCTTAAACTGAGAATGCAAGATTCAACTGTTCTGAAAAAACAGCAAAGTTTTTTCATCTCAGAAATGCCAAAGTTAATTGTTATGCTTGCATTGATCTCTTGTAAAAAGTATTCTAACAATGAAAAGCATATCAAAAACTGAAATGTGACCTTAGAAGCATAGGTAAAGCACAACAAGGGCCACAGTCAGTGGTGCTATTAGAACAGTAGGTCAATATGATTACTTACTAGAAATCAAGAGAGAGAGAGAGAGAGAGAGAGAGAAAGACAAACAGACAAACCCATAGTTTAGCCATTATAATGAAGTTATAACCAAAAATAGTCAACCTATTAAAAGCAAAACAACCAACAACAAAAAAAACCTCTTCATTATTTAGAAATTAGACAGTAGAAGTTAGAAATCTTTTCAAATGCCTTCTGATTAAACTGTGGCATTTCATAAAAGCAGTTACTGATAAAAACCTACTTAATAGCCAGTTTCTGACAGCATAGGGCTGATTTATCAGAGCAGTGTGTGTAAGGTCAGTCAGTCAAATCAAGATCTCCAGAGAAGAATGTAAAGTCAGGCTAAGGGCAAGACCAAAATGTTGCAATCACACCATCAACAAATCTCTGGGAATGTACAAAGAAGTTCAAAAGGAAGATTTCTCCTGATTTCTGCCTGCTACCACAATATGTATTTAAAACCCTAAACATTGCTTTTATCTATTTAATTTTAACATTGAATTTATTGGGGCAACACATGTTAACAGAATTATGCAGGTTTCAGGTGCAGAGTTCTACAACGCCTCTTGTGTACACTGTATTGTGTGTTCACCAACCCAAGTCAAACCTCTGTCTTCTTCATATCCTCCACCTGCACCTCCCCCGCAGTTACCACACTGCCTAGACCAGGGGTCCCCAAACTTTTTAGACAGGGGGCCAGTTCACTGTCCCTCAGATCATTGGAGGGCCAGACTATAAAAAAAACTATGAGCAAATCCCTATGCACATTGCACATATCTTATTTTAAAGTAAAAAAACAAAAAGGGAACAAATACAATATTTAAAATAAAGAACAAGTAAATTTAAATCAACAAACTGACCAGTATTTCAATGGGAACTATGCTCCTCTCACTGACCACCAATGAAAGAGGTGCCCTTTCTGGAAGTGCAGCGGGGGGGGGGGGGGGGGGGGCGGATAAATGGCCTCAGGGGGCCGCATGTGGTCCGC
This sequence comes from Saccopteryx bilineata, assembly GCF_036850765.1. NCBI lineage: Eukaryota > Metazoa > Chordata > Mammalia > Chiroptera > Emballonuridae > Saccopteryx > Saccopteryx bilineata. The sequence continues at coordinate 21,881,482 of NC_089501.1, forward strand.
GGGCCATAGTTTGGGGACCCCTGACCTAGACTTTGCTTTAAAATGTTGTTCACTCCCCCCCCATCTTCTTTCCCTTAAGAGTAGTTAAGTAAACTGTTTTTCTTGGTTTACTGTTTTACCACGTCTTCTCATAAACACTGTGTCATTGTATCTTTATTATATGCGGCTTAAGTGTTTGTCGCCGATAGCTTATTGGTTGCTTGCGTAACTGTACTAGCCAATGGGGTGAAGTTGCCACAGCTGAACTCAAATTGAGCGGGTCAGGGGGAAGGTGAACATTTGTTTGCATTGGCAATCATCTGGTTTTGAAACAATTTAAGGCTGAACACAAATTGAGCGTGTCAGGGGGAAGGTGAACATTTGTTTGCATTGGCAATCATCTGTTTTACATAAAAACTGCGTCTTAACGTAATTTCTTTTAAGAATGCCTCCTAGAAAATACAGCACTGAAGAGGAGAGAAAAGGAGCTAAAGCTGCACAAAAACAGCTTTCTCGACAAAAAGAAACCACTGAGCAGAGAAAGACAAGGCTTGCTTCGGTCGCAGAGCAAATGCATCTTTCTCGGCAAAATGAGACTGATGAGCATAGAGAAACAAGGCTTGCCTCAGATGCAAGACAAAAAAGCCTGTCTCGACAAAATGAGTCCCTTGAACAAAGGCAGGAGAGAAATGCAAAAAAAAACAACAGAGTGATGCTGACCAAAACGCAAAAAGGATTAAAACAGTTTCAAATGGAGAAACTTTAATTTTTGAGCATTCCTCTGGTGACATGAATATTAAATGTGAACACTGTCAGTCCTTAAACTTCAAGTTAGAAACTAATCAATTTGACCGTGGCAAGAAAGGATTTTCTCAATGTTGCAAATACGGAAACATTGTAGTTCCATTAAAAATAATTGATGGTCCTCTGCAAGGCGAGCTTAAAAATGATGGAAAGATCTACACAAGAAATGTTGTGTACAAAGAGATCTTTGACATGTGAATTAACATTTTATTATTTAAATCACCTTTATTTATTGAGCTAGCGGTGGCTCTTAAGAAATGTACCGCCAGTGGTTTCCTTCATTGCACTCTAAGCAATTAAGCAAGTAGAAGGGGGAAACCCCGTGGGGCACTAAGCAAAGGGGCGTCCTTGCCGCCTGCCCTGGGTAATTCAGTTTGAATTAGCAGACACCTTTGCACAAATCATTTTAATTACAATTTATAATATCTAGAACAGCGGTCATTTCGTATGACTGCTGGGCTTTCTAGTTTGGTAAATAATCCCTTACCTACCTCCTTTGTGGATGTTTCTTCCCCCTTCTCAATTTAATATCACAGAAAGATAAGTTTAAAAGATCCAATTTTAATAATTTTAGATTGCAATTGGCGATTTGAAGATCACCCAATACTTTCTTTATTATCATTTATCTTGAAATATGCCTTTGTAATGCTAAATGGTAAGATTGAATTAGCATCACTACTAGATAAATTTATTTGGGATAAGCCCTGAGGAGTTTGAGGCTCTTCTGGCCGCGGCCCACCTGACTTTCCGGATCTTCAGTGTGGTTTTGTACCAGTTGTTTGTTCCAGATTGAACAATTCATGAGACATTTCCCCACGCATTTCCAAAGAATTTGCTTATATAAAATTACAGTGTTATATATGTGTGTATCAGTTCTTGATACTTGACAGGTCTTGGAACCCAGTGAAACGCTGAGTTATGAAAGCAGGTTGTACTCTCCGGACTGTCCTCTGAGCGACCCTCACTCACTGTGGCCCCGTGCCCTCTTCCTCTCCTGTAGTTAAAAGGCAGGCATTTTCTCCTGTCGTGCTGTACAGGGCTCTCTTCCACACTCATTTTGACATTAATTGGCTTTTGTAGAACTTAGAACCCATTTAGTGATTTTTCTTTAGATTCCTTTATGCTTTTTGTATGTGTGTTTAAAATCCTTTCTAAGAGATTTTTCAGGATCAAGGGTTAATTTAGGCTAGCAAAAATATATTTTTAGTTAGCCCAAAGTAGTGTTGTCCCCTCTGAAAAGGGCTGAGAGGGCCTGTGAATGGAGACGGAGTGATAGGAGCCCCTCAGGAGGCTGTGCTGTCCACTTTGGTTCCTCCTCCACTTGCTGCCCCCCTCCCACTCTTGCATGGTTCTCAGGAAAAGCAGAACTGCCCCTGCCACCAGTTCCCTGCAGAGCCAGTAGTAAGCAGCAAGGAGGGGAAGGTGCTCTTTTATCTGCCTCACCCCCGCCCTCCTGGATGAAGAGTGCGGAACACTGTCTTAGCTCCACCCCATTCCTCAGACATCTCCCGTACCTGTCTCCAGCCTTTGCCCTGGCAATTCTGCAGCCTTGAACCTCTGACCCATCAGTAGAACACCTAGTGTTGATAGTCACTTCAGTGTATAATCTTGGCCAAGTTTTCTAAACTCCTTCACACTGTATTTCTTCAGTTGTTAAATGTTGTTAATAATAACCAACCAAGAAGACTTCAAAGAAGGGAGCATCCCAGCACGAACCGATCTGGGAGAAGAAGCCCAAATGGGACATCTTGGCGAGGAGGACCGAAGCTGAACCAGTTCCCTCTCTTGTCCACACTCATAGGGGTTTGACCTGTTCTTCAGGGAGGAGGATCTGGACACTGATATCTGAGCACTGGACTATTATTAATTATTATTATCAAGTATACTACATGGTAAGCTGTGTAGCTGTCTCGCTCAAACAAAAGCAAACCAAGATGGCTGTGAAGATTGATGTAACGTACGCGTAGTGCTGCCCTGGCAGGATCAATCACTCGGTTTGAGTGTTGTTCTCATAGGCCAAGGTTACAGGTTTGATCCCTGGTTAGGGCACATACAAAAATCAACCGATCAGTGCATAAGTAAGTGGAACAACAAATAGATGTTTCACTCCCCCTTCCCCTCCCCCTCTAAAATCAGTTAAAACATATACAGGGTGTCTGGCAGGATGATAGTCACTCCTTTAAAATAAAATAAAAAATTATTCCTTACTTTAGCGTCTGTGCCCACTTACAACCTTCGTCTTCACTCAAAAGAATCCTCATCTTAATACTCCACTCCCATGCCATGAGCTGCCCCTGTTCAGATTGGAGGCAGGAGCAGTTACAACAGTGCCAAGTAGAGGGATAGTTTCCCAAAGATGTGTTGTTATGAGCATGGCTAGGTTCTGAGGATCATGAAGTCAAAATACAGAACCCAAAGGGCTTTCAGAACTCTAAGTCACCTTTTATTTAACAGTTGGACCTTAAGCCCACGAGGTGAAATGATCAGTGATGTGCTGGCCCCATGCCAGGGTTCTTTGTATATATTACGAGAAGCCAGTTTGAGTTCAGTTTCTAAGAACCATCCCAGAGGACAGTTGCTGCTGTTAGAAACAGGGCCTACAGTGACCCACAGCATTGCCCAAGAACACTTTCGCATGTGACTATCTGTCCTAGCTCTTGTCTGTTTATGTGTTTATAGTCAGTCTCCCCACAGATGGGCCACCTGGAGCGTGAAGGCTCTGTAATAGGTTGGTAGCTCCCTCCTGCACCTTGTTAAATAGTGGTTGGCATATAGTAAGTATTAAATACATATTTTTGACTGACAGACTGAGAATATCTGAAACAGCTTCTTTAATGTAGAATATAAATGGTTTGTGAGTATTAATTTTTATCACTTCAAATTTTTCAGTATTCATCAATTTTATTAATCTTTAAAAAGATTAAGACTATTTTTTTTTTCTTTTTTCTTTTTTTTTTCATTTTTCTGAAGCTGGAAACAGGGAGAGACAGTCAGACAAACTCCCGCATGCGCCCGACCGGGATCCACCCAGCACACCCACCACGGGCGACGCTCTGCCCACCAGGGGGTGATGCTCTGCCCATCCTGGGTGTCGCCATGTTGCGACCAGAGCCACTCTAGCTCCTGAGGCAGAGGCCACAGAGCCATCCCCAGCGCCCGGGCCATCTTTGCTCCAATGGAGCCTTGGCTGCGGGAGGGGAAGAGAGAGACAGAGAGGAAAGCGCGGCGGAGGGGTGGAGAAGCAAATGGGCGCTTCTCCTGTGTGCCCTGGCCGGAAATCGAACCCGGGTCCTCTGCACGCTAGGCTGACGCTCTACCGCTGAGCCAACCGGCCATGGCAAGACTATTTTAAAACCATTTCCTATGAAAAAACTGTGCCTTATTTGAAAATATTAGTAATTACTGATTAACCTTTTGAATGTGTTGTAATGTTAAGGTTTATGCTTCCTGTTTTCTTGGCTGAATTCAGATTAGGCAGCTCTTAAGGGAACGTTTACATAGTTTTTCATTCATTTATGGGAAAAACATGCATGGACAAGTTTGATCTGATAATGTTTCTAGGAAATCATTAACTTTTTTCCTACAGGTTAAAGAAAGGTTTATAAACACTTGCAGAGTCATAGTTAGATTCATACTTTTTTCTACATTCTTAACGAATAGGAAAAGCTGCTTGATTTAATTCCATGTAGAATACCGCTTTTCAATGTGTAGATGACAAACCCAGTGGAGCGTCATGAAATCAATTTAGTGGATAGGAGCCAGTATTTTTTTTTTTAATAGAATGGATCAGGATATTTAGACCAAGACCAAGTTAAGTTACACTTATTAGAAAATATCAGTGTGTTATATCTAATCAAATATTTCATGAAATTTTTATTTTAAATACTTATATCTAAATATGATAAAAAGTGACATTGATTTAGAGGAGTCTTTGGTGGTTTGTACCCTGGAAGTGAGGTTATTTTTCCTCATTGAAGAATAAGGTTCTTGAAAATTGTTGATCTAACACACATTAACCATTTGTTCAAAGGTAGCTATACATAAAGGACCTGTTATCTAAATGTACTGTCCCACAGTGCAGTGTAATGGGACCTCATAAAACTAATTTTAAGGGTCAGTGATAAGCTTGTCTTCATTTAACCTGAAATTCCGGGCTGTTTCGGACTGTCGCAGAAAGGCCCAATGAGACTATAACCTAACAAAAGCGCCAGATGGATCTGGTGTGGTCATGGAGCGTGGGCAGTTTCTGTTTGTGGGCCTCTTCCAAGTTTCTTCTCTATAGAACTACTTCCCAGCCGTGGGGCCTTGGTTATAGTGTACATTTCTCTAAATTGAGAATAATACTGCTACCTACCTTATCAGATTGTTGAGAGCACCGACTGGATTAAAATAGTTTTTAGAATAGGCACTAATGAAAAATAAGCACTAAGGAATTTTAATATAAAAAGCACACTGCCTAAATGAGGAACACAAGAATAAATAAGGAAAAAAGAAGAACACATGTATAGGCACAAGCTTTGTATAAATTTCCAGGGAGTTTATATATCCTTGAAATATGTCCATAGATGCACGCTAGTCACAGCCTTCAGCGAAGGACCCGAGATTCCGGGTTCCAAACCCAGAAAAGACTGGAGCACATTAAAAGTAAATGATTTAAGCTGCCCTGCTTGTTCCTTAAAATGTTGCTGACAGTTGAGGATGACATCAGTCTGAACTGACTTCTGAATTTGGGCTTAAACTTGGCACTATCAGCCTAAGATGCTTTTGTCACATACGTTTGAAACTTTTCATCTTTGATGGTATGACTTTTCAGCAAGAGAAAATTTGAGTTCTGAAGCAGAAACTGCTTTGTGCTCCCAGCTCTAGAAACTTTGTAGCTCATGCTTGTAGTCCAGCTCTGGGTGATTTTAGTAGAGATTTTCTTTCCCTCACCGCCCACCCCCAAAAAGTCATATCTGGAAATTCCAACAGTCGCCACCTCCTCTACAATTATAAATCAGATGCTAATTGCATGTCCTCCCACTCATCTTCCCAGATTAGCCTTCCTGACCGCAGTTCAGATGTCACTTCTGCCTCCCAAATTCTTCTCTCAGAGTTAAGGTTCTGCACAATATGGTTCATTCCTGCTTTTCTCTCTTTATCTCCTACTTTGATTTTCTGTAAATGCCTTACACTTTGCCCCCTTAGAACTTTGCTTTCGTTACACAAAGAACTCTTCGTTCTCCTTCTTTATAAACCGTGATGTCGAACCCATCACGCTGGCAAACCCTTCTTCAATTGTGACACTGTCTCCTTGAGACCTTTCCTATTTCATTTAATCTAATCCTTCACTGCCCTCCCTCCCCCAACTAGATGTGCCCTCTTCTGCCACTGGGCTCAGACAGCATTGCTAGGCTTCCTGTGCCTTCTTTCTCTTGGAGCCCTTAAATCAGTCTGTCTTTAGATATAGCCAGTACCAACCTCACAAGGTCTAGCTTCATGCCTTTTCTCTAACAGTCATTTATAATGAGTGGTAACTAACATTTGCTGAACATTTACTGTGTAACAGAGACTGATTTACCTACTCATATAATCTCATAATTACCCCATGAAGTAGATAGGTCCTGTTACCATCTTATTGAATAAAGACCTAAGCCTTATGACAGACGATAGGTAATTTGCCCAGCGTCACACATCTGTGAGGTGGCAGGACTCAACCCCAGTGCTGACCTCACAGCACTTGTTCTTAATTATTCTGAATGTTGAGTTGAATTTTATAGAACCTTATCAGTTACCCATATAAGTATAAGTGAGATTCCCTAATCTAAATGAGTAGATGTATTTAAGTACTAAACATACTTCCTGATTTTTTTTTTTTTTTTTTTTTGTATTTTTTTGAAACTGGAATCGGGGAGGCAGTCAGACAGACTCCCGCATGCGCCCGACCGGGATCCACCCAGCACGCCCACCAGGGGGCGATGCTCTGCCCATCTGGGGTGTCGCTCTGTCCCAACCAGAGCCACTCTAGTGCCTGGGGCAGAGGCCAAGGAGCCATCCCCAGCGCCCGGGGTCATCTTTTGCTCCAATGGAGCCTCAGCTGCGGGAGGGGAAGAGAGAGACAGAGAGGAAGGAGAGGGGGAGGGATGGAGAAGCAGATGGGCGCTTCTCCTGTGTGCCCTGGCCGGGAATCGAACCCGGGACTTCCGCACACCAGGCCGACACTCTACCACTGAGCCAACCAGCCAGGGCCACTTCCTGATTTTTGGTGCAAAGGTATTGTTAGGAACTTGAGAACAAACTAGGGAAATGCTGCCTCATTCAAGGAAACTTTGAAAGTCCCTACTTACCAACAAAAATGTCATCAATCTCCTGACCTTTCTCTATATTTTTGGGATGTCGCAAGAATTCCCCTGATTATTCTTCCCTAGATTCAGAGTTGGAGGCTCTAACCGCTGAAATTCACTTACCTTTGGCACTTCTGTCATAAAGGTGATGGCCTGGTGCTTGAGCCAAGGGACATGTGTTTATTATGCATTTTTATCCCCCCCCATTGTATTTCATTTGTCATTTCAAATCAAGGTTGCATAAACAAAATGGTTACGGTCCCATCTATTTTCTGTACTCATTTTGTGATACACGATACCAGTGGAAGTTCAGCAGCCTTGCCTGTTTGTTTAGCCTTCTGCTTCTCACAAATCCAAATGGTAGTGGAAAGGATAACGGGCCAAGTGTAAGAAGACTGAGCAAGATGCTGGGGTGGTCTGTGGTTTGCAAAGGTGAGTCAGTACCGAGTAAAGCAGACTGATGTGTTAGTACCGTCAACAGTAGATGTGAGTGTCTGAGGGGCAGAGAGGGAAGATGAGTAAGGTGGTTTGGGGGAGCCCCTGGGGCCCCTGTCGGTCGAGGCAGTGGGTGAGATGACCGTAAGGTATGGGTATCATGGACTAAAAGGAGGAGTACAGCTTGATGCCGAGAGCTAAGAATTGTTTAGGTGTGAGTGGAGAGTATGAAGTAACTTTAAATGTAGATAAACCAGAGAACAAAAATATGGATTACATCAAAAATCTTAAATGGCATTTATTAGTGTATTTAGGAAACAGTTAAATTAGAGGCCAGTTATTCATGCTTTCCATATTATTTTCTATATTAAAAAAAAATGAAACCTAATTGTACTTCTAAGTCACTCTATGGCATTTAAAATACAGCTTGCATATTTATTTTCAATAATACATCTGTTGTACAAAGCGGAGTAGAACCAAACTTGATTTATCCCACTTTTGAACAGGAGGAATGATTTAAACCAGATCCCAGACTGGATGGCTTAAACTCAGTCATGAATCACCCGGTTTCTCCTCTGTATGTGTGAAGATGTTACTGTGGATAGTGACAGCCTTGGTGGATGTCATCACACTTCAGAGTTAGAAGAGTTTTTGGTTTTAGAAGTCACATAATTTAAAGCAGATGAAATTCGGTATTTCAGATTAATTTTGTTAGCACTGCAGAAAGCCGAAGAGTAATTTGGTTATTTCGTTTTCGGAAGGTAATTGAAGCAGATGCTGGTGGTGAGGTCATCGGGGACTGAGCCATCTCCAGTTCCATGGCTGTATCATTTCTTTAAAAGTGGGAATTATTTCCTTTTACTTGGCTAAATCAACTGCTTTCACTAGATGAGAGAAATTTAATTTTTTTTTTTTTACCAAAAATCTGAGCTTATATAAATCAGGATTTGGGGGATTCTTTTAAAATAAAAGTGATGTATTTTAAATGTAAAAATGAGATACATTTATACATATATATACAAATATATAGTATAATTTTTGTTTTTATAAGAGTATGTGGGTTTTTAGAATATAAATATTAGTTATAAGCATACATTTCTTTTATCTTTCAGTGCAATTTCCTAACCACTCACTGAAACCCTAAATTTATAAAATAATTGAGTTAGGAACCTAATATACATAATGTTTACCTTCTTTCTGTTTATTTTTAATGCAGTGGAAAGCCTTTCTGTAATTTTGAATAAATTACCATTTTGGTTTTTATATTATCTAATGCAAGTAAATACTTAAGACATTGCAGTGCTTTGACTTAAATAAATATGTAGGACTTTATTAGAGTCATATAATGTTTATCCTTGGATTTGAAATAAATTTGTTTTATGGGGATAAACTTATCCATTGCTTATATTTCAGACAGACTTTATGTGCCTGGACCTGTTAAGCCCAGATGGTAGAGTAGTAAACACACTAAATATGAACCTTGCTCTTATGCAGATGACTTTGCACAAAGATATTAATGAAGTAAACACATACATGCAGATGTCGTTAGAAATTGCAGTGTTTTCTATGAGGGAAAAGAACAGACGTTATGAAATAATTGCAAGGGCATATCCACGTTATACAGGAGTGACGTTCAAGGAGGATCTGCCTCGGGAAGGTGACATTGAAGCAGATCTTGGATAGGAGCAGAAGTCTGCTGTGTGTCTGAGAGAAGGGCTGGGAGAAGAGAAAGGAGGGGACTGTCCTCAGTAGGGGGCGCACCCTTAGACTCAAAGATTTGAAGATGGGAAAAAGCTTGGCAGGTTTCTACAAGGCCAGGGTGGCTGAACCAGGTGTTTAGGGAGGATGGCACAAGTAGGGCGGAGAGCTTGGCTGGGGGCGTCATGGAGGGCCTTGCTGACCATGTTTAGGAGTCTGGATTAAACAACCAGAGGAATGGAGATCCATGAAAGGAATTTGGGAAACTAGAAATTAACCATTTTGAGAGGGAATCTCAAGCATTGAAGTTGGGATATGTTAAGTTTGAGATGCGCATGAGGCATCCCCCTGGATGTCAGCACAGCGAGGTTTGTGAGTCTGGAGTGAAAACAGGGTGGTCTGGGCTGAGACAGAAGTGGAAGAGTTGTTGGACTCAGCCGATGGGAATGGATGAGATCAGATAGGGGGAGACTGTAAACTGCGAAGAGAACAGAGCAAAGGCAGGGGAAGCAGCAGCTGGGAGCGCTGACGTGGAGTGCTCAAGTAGGAGGAAATGCAGGAGAGGTGGGATCGCAGCAGCCAACAGAAGAGCATTTCAAGGAGAGAATGGTCAGCAGTTTTCAGAGCAGTGAGAGGTAAGTTAAGAGAGGACTGCGAAGTCTCCATTATGTGTAGCTGGTGGACATCATTGATAATTGAAGAAAAGTCCCAGTGCAGTGCTGGGAACATCCAGTTTAATGTAACTTGGAAGTGAAGGAATGGAGACAGCGCTTCCTGGCAACTCTAGAAACTTGGCTGGGGAGGGAAGCCGGAACTTCGGGCTATGCTGGAAGGAGATGGAGAGGTCAAGGAAGGCTGTTTTAAAGGAGGAAGGAGAAGGGGGAGGTGTTAGAGCATGTTTGTCAGCTGATGCAGAGAGGTCAGCTTGAATACTGACCCTTATGTGAAGTCCAGAGGACATTAGCAAGGTGATGAAGCGGGAGTTGAGCCCCACCAGGTGGCCTGCCCCTTGCCCACCAGGGCCTAGAACACGCTACAGAAGTGTTACTGGTATATACTCGTGGGACTACACTCTCCTTTTATGATTGCTCACTCTGTGCCTGGTGCTTTACAGATTTGACCTCAGTGATTCCTCGGAACAACTCCTGACGTAGGTGGTGGTATCTTCCTCATTTTAACAAACAGGAAGCAGGATTAGAGTGGTTTGGTTACTTTTCAAGTTACAAAGCTAACAAGTAATGGCACCAGGATTTCTTTCTATTTGTGGCTAACAGATATAGAAAATTAATTAGAATAAATGTGTACCATGATAGAAAATTTCAGTTTTACTATCTTCAGCACAGGTAACCTGGGCTTGCATTTGACCTCTGAAGTGTGTTTTTGGACGGGTGGGGAGAGGGGGCAGTCTCGCAGCAGAAGCACCTCAAAGAGTAAGCATCACATTAAGAATGGTGGACTCCGGGTTCTGATAGAACTCCATTTCTCCACTCTGTTTCCCCTTCATTCTCAGGCGCCACAGTGAGCTCCTGGGGTGGCTCTAGGCTCTCATTTTGTGGAGACAGGAAGATTGCTGAAGCTGCAGTCTCATATCTTCCTGGGTAGGAAAGAGCAAGAATGTGGGACTGGTAGCCCGTTCCATCCAACTCAGAGTCTCCCCCATTGGACTGCCCTGAAAACTGCCTCAGAAAGCAGCTCAGGGAAGCACGCCCTGGCCAGTGGTCAGCTGCACTCCCGGTCCCGCTGAACAGGACCAGCAGGTTTTCCCTGCTCTGGCAGTGGAGTGAGTTCCCTGGTCAGCTCTGTGGCAGCCACCAGTGCTGCCCAGAGTGGCTGCTCTGTCCTTTGGGAGCTGACTTCCGCAGCAGCCCATTTTCTGATGGCAGAGATTAGGGGACCTAGAGATTACTTTTGGAGTTGTGTGATTAAAAATCTCTTGTTTGACAGATTAGAAGGCTCTATGGCAGTAATCTCATTTAAAAATTTTGCAGACTTTCATTTTATTTTTATTGGCCAAACACTGTGGGCTAATAACAAGAATCATAGGTTTGTCTGAGTCACGGTCTTTGGATGGAGATAGATTTTGGCTTGGAAATTTTGTGCCCTCAGCAGTGAACTGGTGCTTGGCCGATCCCCCAGGCCTGCAGAGTAGTGCTACGCTCTGGGTTTCTGCTTCAGGGCAGTGAAAACCAGTGCGCTGAGTGGGATGACAGACACTCTGTATTTGCTTCTTAGACACCCTGGATGGTATGGTGTTGGCATCAGTGCGGTGGTGCCACCGTTCGGGGAGTCTGGCAGAAGCAGTAACTGGAGGCGTCGGGAGGGAACCGAGGAGGGTCAGCCTCTCACAGACCCTCAACTCTGTACAGTGAGGTTCCACACTTGCTCTGTCCGAACTTTAGTTTGGGACAAATCATTGGGCTTCCCCACCTCTGCATGACTTTCATGTCACCAGATTCTCAGCTGTAATAAGCCACAAACAGAGGTTTTCTCTTAGCGGAGCTGTATTTTTGTCTGGCTGTACTTTTATCAGCAGATCAGTAACAGCTCAACCTTGTCTTTTTGGTAGGACTTTACGGAAGGGTACAACAAAAATTTTTTTAGGATTTCTGGAATTCTAAAAACTCTCTTACATTTCCTAATAATATAGTGTTGATAGGCACATGATCTTGTTTTAAGATACAGTAGTCATCCATTTTATTGTCACATGATAAAAATGGCCAACTTCTCAGCTGCTGTCCAACCCCATGGGGCTTTTTTCTCCATGGGGGGGGGGGGTTACCAAGTAACAGAAAAGAGTTCACAAGTAGCTTACATTTAAAAAAAAAAGAAAAAAGGAGTTAGGAGATTTACTGGAACAATAAGTTAAAACCCTGGGTCACATTTTGTATTTGACTAGAGGAATGATTCGGGCCCAGATAATGTCATCATGACTGTTTTTCTGTCTCTAAGTTCTTCCATTCTTTTGTATTCCTTCTCAGATTTTACTCGATAAACACTGCCAACTCAGGATCTCCCTTGCGCACCAGCAAGCAGAACGAGTGTGTTCACACGAGTCAATAGTTCATACGAGTCCCAAGATTCCCCCTGATTGGACCGGCTTAGAACATGTGCAGGTTCTTGGCTTAGTCACTGCAGTTGGGCAGGTGTCCAGAAGGGACTCGTGCTTGGATTGGACAGGCTTGGGTCAAGTATTTCATCTCTGGGGATGGGGTGGAGTCCTATCCAGATATGGTATTAAAAGTTGGGGAAGGGTATTTTTATTGAAAACTTGTCCTAGATGTCAAAACAAAAGAGGAAAAGATTGTAGGGAGGCCAGCAGAAGCTTATTCGAATTATCCAGAGTGTGTCAGACATTGAACGAGGCTTTGGGGTTAGCATTTTACAAAGAGCAATGTTATGTGTTGAGTCTCAGTGAGTTTCTAGGCACTGGGGTATTTTGAAAGAATCTGCAACTCTAATGTTTAAATGTCATCATTGGATGATTCCATGACCTAACCTAATTTTTATGGAGCTTTTCTACCTGAGATTTTATGACTGATGCTTCTTGGAAAACAAAACAAAAAAAGATAATTTGTTTACTAGCTAAGGAAATTGTGTTATTTTAAAATTGTTATTTTACTATTTTGATTTTTGATATTGTGACAGTTTTATGTAGAATTCTGAAAACTCAATTCAGTGCTTGCTTTTAATATTACAAGTCCCCTAAAAACAGTATCTGAATATAGAAGAATTAATATGTTGTTGAAGAGAACCTTATTGTGTGTGTGTGTGTGTGTGTGTGTGTGTGTGTGTGTGTGTGTGTAGTAAGTAGTCTTACTAAGGGTACAATAGTTGCTAAATGCTGGATTTTAGATGTGACCCATGCAGAATTGTTTTGTTTTGTTTTGTTTTGCTTTTGTATTTTTCTGAAGGTGGAAACGGGGAGAGACAGTCAGACAGACTCCCGCATGCGCCCGACCGGGATCCACCCGGCACGCCCACCAGGGGCACGCTCTGCCCACCAGGGGGCGATGCTCTGCCTCTCCTGGGCGTCGCTCTGCTGAGACCAGAGCCACTCTAGCGCCTGGGGCAGAGGCCAAGGAGTCATCCCCAGCGCCCGGGCCATCTTTGCTCCAATGGAGCCTTGGCTGCGGGAGGGGAAGAGAGAGACAGAGAGGAAGGAGGGGGGGGTGGAGAAGCAAATGGGCGCTTCTCCTATGTGCCCTGGCTGGGAATCGAACCCGGGTTCCCCGCACGCCAGGCCGACGCTCTACCACTGAGCCAACCGGCTAGGCCCTGTGAGCCATGCAGAATTGTAATGTAGATGTGGGTTAAATATTGACTGGAGTTTCTTCGTCCTAATCCACATTCACAGCAATGAAACTTTTTTTCATTTGACTTTGAGTTGAGTTGAGCTGTCACTATTATACTCCCTGCAGAGTCTCAATAATAGTTAAAACACACTTATTTTCCTTCATCTTATGAAATATTGTTATCTTTACATCTTGTTTTGTTTCAGAAGCCTTCTTTAATCTTAGCCAAAATAAAGTCCAGCTGAATTTTCCTATGGATTAACGCAGGGACATGGAAATCCATGGAAAATTTGGATGATCTATTCCAATATTGCAAAAGTTTAAAAGAGTTTCATGATGTGTATTAAAATTAAAAGGATTTTTTGAGACCAGGACTTTTAAAACTATATAAACAAATATTTGTGAGAAATTACCTTACCTTTTATCAACAACTATTAAATCATCAGAAAGAAAGTATGTTAAAGTGCAAGGGAACGTTTCTTGGTAAAGACTGCTATTGGAAAGGTTGATTGGTTTAATTACTCATTTTAGGTCATATAATATACATTGTTTCACCTCAGTGTGCCAAGTGAGGTATTAGGTAGGAAGAAGAGTTAAAGAAAGGAATGTCCCGTTCTCTGTTCTCTTTTTCTGGGGACATGGGCAAGTGTTCGAGTGCTGGGGGAATTGTTAGATCTCAGGAACATCAACACACCTTATATTATTATTAATATAATTATATTAGTAGATTGATATTGGGTAGAGTTTGATTTCTGTCATTGTAAGGATGTAGAACAACATTACTTGTTATGTCAGCCCCTTTTAGTCTCTGTGGCATGGTCAGATTCAAGGGTCTTATAAATTTGTGAAATTTGACATAGATAACTTATAATTAGCCTGCTTTATTATTCCAGGACTGAAGTTTGGTCATTTCTTTTTTATGTGCTTATTCATGCATTCATTCACAGCCTACCTTATCCTATAACATTAGAGGCATCTAAACAAACTACACATATGTAACCCATGTCTAGCCAGCCTTGTTTTGGTCCAGTCTCGGCACTAAGTCACATTAAAAAATAAGTATGACAGAAATCATTGAAAATAATTTGAATATTTGCTTCACCTCTCAGAAAATAGCCAAGAGGGGAGAAAATGTGTTATATACAGGGGTGAGCAAAAGTATATTTTACAGTTGTAATACAAATAAATAATACAAGAGTAAATGAGAATACAAGAATAAACTTTCACATACTTTTGCCCACCCCATGTAGAACTGATAAACATCCTCTTTCCCCACCTCTCTGACTGTTTACAGGCCGTCAGCTACTTGCTCCAATTCCCTCTCCTCCTCCTTTAAACTTACATACCAGCTCTCCCCCAGTGCAGTCAGTCCTTCCCTTTCCTCATCTTTCCCCTGACTTTTTAAGGTATCTTCTGTTTCCTCTCTCACTCCATGTCCTTTCCCCCTTCTCCTAATTCATTTCCCACATGTGTGTTAATAAGCCCGGAAGAAGGGAAAGGGAGAAAAGCTGAGAATCAAACCCCCAGTTTCCCCTTAGCAGATCACACAGGAAGGAGGCTGCAATCATCCATATGTTAATAATATATCCTTTCTTTGTTGCCCTTATAAGGAATTATAAAATGCTTATGAAAAATCGGAAGTTCAGACCATGGAACATATAAATTGGAATGAAAAGTAGGATACCCAACTGCATGCTGTTAGTTACACAGGTGACTCGGAACCACTACATGCTCAGTGATCATGAGGTCCCCTTTCCATAGTTCTCCCTATTCATGAGTAGAGCACATACCAGTTCCCCAGGCGACAAAGCCCTTCCTATCCCTTAACTCCTTTTATTTTAAATTTATTTTAGAGAGAAAAAGAGAAAAGGAGGGGGGCTGGAAGCATCAACTCCCATATGTGCCTTGACCAGGCAAGCCCAGGGTTTTGAACCGGTGACCTCAGCATTTCCAGGTCAACACTTTATCCACTGCGCCACCACAGGTCAGGCCTGTCCCTTACCTCTTACAAAGGACTTCGTGTCCTTTGTAAAAGGAACACTAAAAAATGTAGCGGTAGTGAACTTAGCAACATCAATAAAAGCAATTTATTGCAGTGACACGAGAGGACAGGATGCCAGTACGTAACTCAAAGGCACTCCGGAGCGGGACAGCACAGTGTGGTCCGAGACGGCGGCTTTCTGATGATCTGAACTGACCCCCAAATAAAACTTGATGCTTCTGGAGCAAAAAATGCAAAGAATGACCTTCGGGGCTGAAGCAGTGTTGTAAAAGGGTGTCTGCTAAGTTGGGCTGCGGGGACTGGATGCACACGCCCTTGCCCTTTCGGAGCAGGGACACTGCTGATGTCAACTCCACTCTGCCCTGCGGCGGGCAGTTTGAGGGCAGTGCTGTTCTGTCTTCTGACCCTTCAAGGTGAGCCTGAAGTCCACATTTTTATGTGAAATGTCCCCACTTAAATGTTCATCCTTAAGTCATTTGGATATTTAAAGAGTGTCCATGGGCCAATCAGAAGCATTTAGTCATCCATCTCTGATCAGAGGAAAGGTCAGCCTGCTTTTCTGCCTTCTTGCTATAATCAGGCTTGGTTTTCTGGCAAAGCCGAGAATTGGGTGTTTTCTAATTCTCCAAAACCAACTGGGTCTCCAACCATTCAGTTCAGTTCTGACATATTGCTGCTTCTAGTTAGCGTCAGACCCCCCAGTTTAAGGGCTCCATCCCTCAAGACTGCACTCACTTCAGACACTAGTCGGAATTTCCGGATCTCTAGTCAACCCCTAATTTCTGTGTGATTTGGATACAAATTTGGAAGTTCCCATGATACCCTCCTCAAGTTTATATTCACTAGGATGACTCATAGGACTCAAGAAAACTTTACTTAGGTATACCCATTTTTTAATAAAGATTATAACTTAGGAACAACCCAGTGCAAGGGATGCACAGGACAAAGTATGGGGGTGAGAGGCTCCAGAGCTTCCATGACCTCTCCGGGCACTGCACCCTTCTATACCTGTGTTCACCAACCCTTGTCGTGTCAGGTGTTAATGGAGGTTTTAATTGTGTACCATGATTAACTCACTGGTCATTTGTGACTGAACTCAATCTCTAGCCCCTCACCCCTCTTTCACGGTATGGTGGTGGTGGTGGGGTAGCTGAAAGTTCCAAATTTCTAATCAAGGCTTGGTGTTTCTGATGATAAGCCCCTATCCCGAAGTTGTCTGCCCCTGCCTCCAAACACTGGGAGTCATCTTATTGGCGTACAAAAGACATTCTTATCATTTAGGAGATAGCAAGTGTTCTATGACCTCTGTACCAGGAGCCAGGGAGGGACAAAGATAAAGTATGTTGTTAATGTTCAGGGTTTCATGGAGAGGAGCCGCAAAGGAATGAGGCAGCAACAACAGTGCTGCAAGTGGAGGACCCCAGTCTCTCCAGGATTGAGGTGCCTTAGACAGGAAAGCTACCCAATTTATTAAGCAGAAATACGTCATCTTGCGTAAGAAACTGACAAGCAGAGTACAGTGTACAATTTTATTATTTAGTTTTGCAAAACTGATTCGATGTCTGTTGCCCTTTCTGAGACATAACCCCACACCATCTGCTGCCTGATTCCTGACCTGCAGAAAGCTCCAGCTGGGCCAAGCATCACGTCCTTGGGCCTTCCCTGGACGTGACTGCTTTCAGTCATGAGTGCTTGGTCCCAGCCTTTACTTCCTCAAGATGGGGACAGAAAGTCACTCTGTTTTGGCTTTCCTCCAACAATATGTGTTATTTATTATATCACAGGTACTCTTTTTGGGTGATGAGGAGCAGCCTAGCGTCCTTGAGTGATGAGCACCGATGAGCCTTTGTGGACCCCTGCCAAGACTGCCATGTGGTTGGATGGTCGTAGCCCTAGAGCTGAGCCCTCTGATATATGAAAGCAAGACCAGGATTTTTCTTCACAAATCTATTTTTGGTTCACTGTTACACATGAGTGAATTACCCCAGAATTCTACTTTAATGTAAAAGGGGAAAATTTCAACATAGTCATTACTGGTCTCCCACCCCTGAGTCCTGTTTCTAAGCACTGCCACTTCCCAGGGATACAGCCAGGGTATATCAACTGGAAAAACAGGTCTAAGAAATTGAATGCATATATTGGATGTAAACCAACTAAATTGTGGGCATCTGCCAAAACAATTTTTATAATTTTTTACCTGATAGATTTTTCTTTCTGAAAGTACCTATAATGACAGGATAAGTTTTGAGGCCCCTTCTAGTTTATGACATTAAGATAACATTATCATAAAAGGGTAATATCTGTATGTCTAAAATTGTTCAAAAGCAGCTAAAAATTATTAGAATATATTTTAAAAGTTGGAAGGAGGGAGATAAATTGGGTTAGAACATATTATAATTTTATGCCACTCAATTATTTCCTGTCGCTTATGTTGATCATAATTCTTATGTTTCATGAGACTTTCAGAGCATTGATTTATATAACAAACGTTCTTTTCAGGATTATATATTTTTAGCCTTTTTTTTCCTCCATTCTTTTATGGTTTATGAAGTTTAAAGGGAATTAAGTTAAAATATGAGAACGAAATCACTGGTATCATTGTATTTCTGCTTGAAATGTTTCAAGGTAGTCATGCTTTAGTCTGCTGAAATGGCTTCCGGAGATCACAGTCTCTCTGTTTCTCCAGAAGAACTGTGTCCCTAAAATGTATTGCTGTTGTATTGAGATATTAATGTCATTTTGAAATATATCCCAAAGCTGTTTTCTCTAAAGTCATCGGGGAGTCTGAGTATATGATTCATTTTGAGTAACAAATATTTTTTTAAAAATTAACTGACAAAAATATAAGACTTCTGGGCACACTAATGAACTCTAATAAAAGAAAAAGTATTTGGAAGATTTTCTTGGCTTTGTAAGTGATTATAAATAGTGAATAACGAATTTAAGGGAAGAGTAAAGTAATCAGATATAAAAATGAGGTTTAACCATTTAGAAATCCTGTTAAAATTTTCCTTACAATATTCGCACCCCCAAGAGACTGTTTTGGAGTCACCCAACAGAAAATAAAAGATCAGTATATGTAATATTTTCATTGTACCTTGAAACTTCAGGATAGTTCTGAATCAACTTTTTTTGCTTTTCTTTAGAAATATGTGCTTACTGCCGGTCACTGCCGGCAGTGAATTTCTTGAAGTAACATAGACAATGTGTTGTGTAGACATAGTAATGATTTGGACATGGAAAACTAAGATCCTACAGTGATATGATACTCAGCTTACAAGTATAGTATTTAAAACACAAAGGTAATTTACTCAGTGTGGGAGACTGAATAATGGCCCCCAAAGATATCCAGGTCCTAATTCCCGGACCTGTAAATGTTACCTCCTACTGCAGAAGAGAACTTGAAAATATGTTTGAGTTAAGGATCTTGAGATGAGATTATCCTGGATTTTCCATGTGGGCCTCTCTAATTGCAACCTCAGGGGCCATATGAGGAGGCAGAGGGAGATCTGACTACAGGAAGGAGGCAGTGTGACTTGGAAGACAGGTACTATGCTGCTGGCTTTCAAGATAGAGGAATGCAGTTCTAGAAGCTGGAAAAGGCAAAAAAAAGAGCCTCTGCAGGTAGTGTGGACGTCCAACGGATTTCTGACCTCTAGACTAAGAGAAGAATGGGTTTTGTTTTAAGCCAGTTATTTTAACTATATTAAATTAAATAAACCACATATATCAGAACATTGTAAAGCAAAAGAGAATTTTAAAACTCCAAAATGCTTTATCACTTCTTAACATTTCCATTTGCAGATTTTTTTTTAAGTGAGAGGAGGGAAGATAGTGAGACAGACTCCCACATGCACCCCTACTGGGATCCACCTGGCAGCCCACATCTGTGACCCATGCTCGAATCCTCCAAGCTCTCCTCAGTGCCTGGGCCAACGCTCAAACCAACTGAGCACTGGCTGTGAAAAGGGAAGAGAGAGAGAAGGGGGAGAGGGAGGAGAAGAGAAGCAGACTGTCTCTTCTCATGTGTGCCCTGACCAAGGATTGAACCCGGATGTCCACATACTGGGCTGACGCTCTGTTTATTGAGCCAACTGCACAGGGCTATTTGCAGATTTTTTATAAAGTTCTGTGTTGCTGTGTTTATTAGCTTGTTCTTGATTGATAAACAATAAAATTCCTAATAGTTAAATGCCATATTTACAGGATTTCGCTGATTCCTGTTAGCATAACACAATTCTCTTACCGCCAGGAACAAGTTCCCTTTTCTGCTCTCCTTTCTCAGTTTGTAGCTGAGGAGTATATTACCACTGTCTGTGCCATTGATTTCCCTGTAGTTTTTTCAGGCGGTGACTTTCAGAACAGGGAACCAGACTCCCACACAGGCAGCCTGTCTTGTTTTGTAAACACAAGGTAAACGTTGTACACACTATGCATCCACATAATTCTTACACACAATGGCACACTATGGGATGGTGCCATTGGCATCCTGGTACTGGGGAGCACGTAAAGCCTTCCATGCTGAATGTTCTGTAGGAACCCACCCCAGGATCCTCCGGAAGGGTGACAGTTTGCGTCCATTCCGGCACCTGTACTTTGATGACCAGAGTACCCTGAGATCTGCTGAACCTGTCTCTGTTTTAATAGCCACACAAGTCCTTAAAAAGGGAAATTTTTGTGGTTTGTCCCTGGCATTCTATTGCGTGGTCTTTGTTAGAAGGCAGTTACTTCCTGAGATTGGGTGAATTTCTAGTATGTGTATCTGTGTTCACCTGTGTGGCTATATCAGTAGTTATCTAACTTGAAGCCCAAGGATCTCTTATTCTATCTCTTATTCTCTGCACTGGTTCTTTGTAACCAGAATGTTTCCGATTTAACAGATGAATTTTCTTGGAGCGGGGGATCTTACCACTATTAGACCAAGAGAAAAAGGAAGGCACGCCACCAAGGTGGCCCGGTAATAGGGTACATTGAAAGGTTTTCTCAGTAATCACTCCTAAACATTTTGATTTTATTTGGTGGTACTTTCAAGAGAGAATTTTTATCAAGTGATTTGTTTTGAAGATTTTCTCCCTCTGGCTTTCAGTTTGACTTTATTTGGCATATATCACAATTGGAAATTTGCAGTGGAAACTGAAAACTGACCATTTGTTTGTAAAATCTCAAAATGAAATAGAGTACTAGAAGTGATGTTCTCATAAAGAATACATGGCTTTGTACTTACTGGTGACTAAATTTACAGCTGAGGTAAAATTATTTCTATGCAGTGAGTAAAATAATGTGAACACATAATTTACAACATCTAGAATTTATCAGACACCTTCTTTGTTGCATTTATGCTGCTTTATATGTTACTTGACTGACTTGGATCCTGAGAAATCCTCAAGTAATGGGAACAGCAGCAGCACAGCAAATTAATAGCCTCTGTTGTGCTTTTACGTGAACCAGGCACAGACTTTTAACAGTAAAAGTAAGCTTTCTGTGTACTGTTCAGTTTAGTGGTCACAAAACCCATCTGAGGCCATTATTTTCCTTTCAAGGACAAGAAACCCGAGGCTCAGATTTAGTAACATGCCCAAGGGTGCATACCTAAGAAGGAACAGTGAGGGCCGTGGCTGCATCTCCTGTCCGGGCTGTGGAAATGGCAGGAGTCACTTTTAGGCAACCAGGAAAAAACAGCCTAGACTCTGAAGGTCAGAACAGCACACTGACAAGGCTGCAGTGGAACAGCCAAGAGCAAGGACCTCGGAAAGGTCTCCCGCGGGTGACAGACCAGCTGTGTCTGATAAGGAAGGGAGTGGGGCCGCCATGCAGGAATTCACTGTGAGAGCTGGACTCGGGGAAGATAAACACAGTGGAGATTTAGAGAAATGTTGCCATAGCTGCAGATATTTAGCTTTAACAAATGTGCTGATGTTATGATAGCAAGAGTAATATATATTTGCTGTACAAAAAAAATTCTACCATGTCCAATGATGTGAATGTAAATAAAATTGCCCCTCTTCTTTCTCTTTTGACTATTATATGTGGTATAGAATCCAAGAGGTCCAAGAGAGAACGCAACGGGCAGTAATACTTCTCACTTTCTCTGCCACGCAGCTACTAACTTTCTTTTTGCTGGAAACAATTTATTTTGTGTGTAACCTTGTAGGCATATTCTATGCACATACACAGTAAGTTTTAACTATTAAATGACGTCTGTCTTCACCTTTCCCTCCAGTCTCTTGCTAGGAGGGCTAACTGTGGAAGCAATAGCTCGGTGCCAATGCTGGCCAGCCCTTCTGTGATGGTAGAGGTGCTTTATACTGTGTTGTTCAGTATGGTACCCACTAGGACATAAGTCTCTTGAGCTCTTGAATTCTGTGGCTCTTGCAACTGAAGAACTGAGTTTTAAATTTCTACTAAATTTTAATTAAATTTAACAACCACAGGTGGCTGGCTGGTGGCTCCCATATTGGACAGTGCCATGCTAGGTATTTATGTCTGTGGCACTTTTTACAGAAAATACATGATCCTCAAATTGTGGAATTAAGAAGACATATGGACCATTAATTTAATATATATAAATTAAAGAAGTCTTTGTTTTACTGTGTTTTTAATTACATGTGGTTAATATATTTTCTTTTCCTAAAAATACATAAGAAGTTGGGAGTTTATTTTTGAGAACAGGCTGCTAATCAGAGAAAGCTGTGACATGGCTATAGGAGAGCACTGGTCAGGAGAGCAGATCTCGGCCAAAATCAAACATAGCCTTATTTATCTATTCATTTATTCATTCATTCAAATATTCAAGAAATAGTTATTGAGTGCCCAATGTGTACATGCACAGGTCCTGACAGTACAGCATGTAACAAAACCTAGCCAATCCCTACCCTCCTGAAGCTTTCACTCTAGTGCTAATGAAAGCTTCTCATCGTTTAGTGCCCTTTTGTGTTGGGTTCCACTGGGTGTCAGTAAGCAACAGGAGAGACCTCTGCAGAGACAAAGAAAGGAACTGGCCCAAGATCTTGGCTTTGATTGCTGCTGGTACCCTGAACTTAACTTCCTTTAGTAAAGGAAAACACTTCTGAGGAAAATGTTCATTCAGCTATGAAAAATGCTTCCTTTAGCAGTGTCATCTTATTTATTTCTTCAGTCAGCTACCTCTGGGTTGGGATACCAGTAGGGAAAAAATGAGGTCTGCATGTATCCCACAAGTGCACACAATTTTAGTACAAAAAAGCCAAGAGATTCCAGAATAAGCCCTGTAATAGCCCTGGGTGGAAAGGGACAGTTAAGAAGCTCCGAATCATGGTCAGCCATTGCTGCCCCATTCTTCTGCCCTTGAGGAAGGCTTTAATTACCCTGTCTTCTGGCCTTTACAGGATCTCCTTGAAAGAGTGATTGCTTCTTAGTCTTAGCATTTCCTTTACTTTATTCTTTTTTTTTACTCTTCTACATTTTCTTTTTTCTTTTTCCTTTTTTTAGATTTTATTCATTTTAGAAAGAGGAGAGAGACAGAGAGAGAGAAGGGGGGGAGCAGGAAGCATCAACTCCCATATGTGCCTTGACCAGGCAAGCCCAGGGTTTCGAACCGGCGACCTCAGCGTTCCAGGTCAATTCTTTATTTACTGTGCCACCACAGGTCAGGCTCTTTACATTTTCAAGCTTTTCTAGTATGCATATATATTATGTTTGTAATAAAAGAAAGTATAATAAATTATATTATAAAAAATAGTCCAGTCTGAGAGATGATGAATGCCAGAAATGATTTGATGGGAGCCGAGCTCAGGGAGAGAAGGTGAATTTGAAAGGGAGAGACTGAGGAAATAAAATTGACAGGGCCTGGGTACAATAATGAGAGGAGATTGAACAATAGACATTTGTTTTATGTAATTTCAGTCTCTTATAAAGAAAGATAAATACAGCATAACAAAATAAAGGTGTGTGGGTTTTTTTTTACTTATATTCACAGCAATGAAATGTGAAATATGTCTCATTATTTTCAATCACTCATCTGTTTAAGATGACTTCTTTCCAAGTATTTTTTTAGTCCACAGTATTCATGTGGACATCTGGGGTCATTAAAATTGCGTAGGTGGAAAAAGGGGAGATTATTTTCTTGTATAACCTTTTGTTTTCAGTTTACCGTAATATTGTGATAACAAAACCGTTTGTGAGAAGGGCTTACCGTGGTAGATGCTGACTTGAGAAAAATAGAGAAGGCCTAAGAGATACAAGCCCTACCATGGAGCGTTTGAAGAGCACTGACTATACCACATTCATCAGAGTGGCCGTCACTCCCTCTTAGAAAAGGTGGAAAAGGTGTATCTCCATGCTTTGAAGGAAGGGTTTTTAGTAAGCTTTAGAACTCACTTCTGATTTCCACTTAACTGGCTCAGAATGTTCATGTTAATAACCTTCAGAAAAATAAATTCTCATGAGAGCTCGAGTCTAAAAAGATGTAGCTGATTTGTAAAATTAGTGAAGTATTAAATCATATGGTTTTTCTTAAGCAAGTTTGGTGTTGCTATTTTCTAGCACCTTTTTTCCCCCCTGAAATAACGATGTTTGGCTACATGCATTGACAATAGTGGTCTTTGTGGGGAAGGCGGCAAATTATATAATAAAATATTGTATCCCATTTTTTTATTTCCAAGTGTGAAAACCGGTCCCTAATGAGATGTCTCCAAACAGTGTTCATCAAAATATGTGCCCTAGATCTGAGTGAGTTTAATTATTGTGAGGGCAGTGAAATGAGGACATTTAAATCAACTCAAAGTGGAAACATTTCAGAAGATTAAAAAGCAACATATCTCAGGCTGCACAGAACTGATTTTTTATGTTTCTTTTTTCTCTTCCTATAGAAGGAATGATTTTTGGAAGTGGGCAGTAAGGTTCATCTCAAGCATTTTTTCTTTTTTAATTACAGTTTATATTTAATATTATTTTGTATTACTTTAAGGTGTACAGCATAGTGGTTAAAAATTATGTACTTTACAAAGTGTTCCCCCCTCCCGATATTTTCAGTACCCACCTGGCAACATGCATAGTTATTGCAATATTATTGACTATTCAAGATTGTTTTTTAAGCCAGTATATCGGAACAAGATCAGCACATCCTTTTGTATGCAGAGATCAGTTCTGTGTTGTATGCCTTCCTAAGCAAAGAGTCGATCTCTCATCTTTATATCTAGGTTAGTGCGTATTAATTTCAGCTCATATAGAAATCTTGGTGGAAGAGAAATTGTTTCATTAGGAACATTATCTGACTCAACTTTGCAAAGAGCCAACTACCGTTTTACCGGGGGTGGAGGGGAGGCAGGGGGAAGATGAGTTTAAAATCTGAGGATAGAAAATAAAATGTGTTTACTGAATATAATTCCTTTTTATGAATCTCCAGCTTTGCTTGATTATGGTTTTGTTTGTTTTGATTTTTTAACAAACATAAGATAAATAAGCTAGAGATGAGGAACATATTCATCTATCATTTTTTCCCTAGCTATCCTTTTTCAGGCTGTAATCTCATTTATTAGCCAATAAAAGTATAAGAACTTGGCTGCTCAATGTTCAATGAGTAACAGCTTAGTTGAAATATTTTGTTAGAATACAAAACCTTTCTCTCAAAAGCTGAATTTGTTATATACCTTACCATGCTTAGCTCTCATGTTAGTATATGATTGTATTAGGAGGTATTTTACTAGTATTTCTGCTTGTGTTACATGTTGACACGTGTCATGTTGAGCTCTTGAATTATGGGGCTCTTGCACGTTGACCCTCATGAAAGACCCTGTTGGAGAGCTGTGTCACGTCAAGGGAGGGTCCTCTTCAGGCTGTTAAATTGATTTGAAAAACATCACAGAGAAAAGTTGTGTAAAATCCAACCTTAGTTCCTGTATTATCTCCCCAAACTATTTTCTGATCCTTGTCCAACATCAAATTGTATAGATGCTCAAGAGAGCAAAGGAAACAGGCACATGTAAGAGAAAACTGACTGTGCCTAGATAGATAGAAAGACGAGAAAGGGTCCTAATTAATAAATATTTACGTCTGAGCTGACTGCTGCGTATAGCAGAGGGCAAGACTTGTATTCTTTACATTCTCAAGGACTGGTTAGTACAGAGCGACACATCAGTTAATTAGAGGGGTACATTAGTTAGAACAATTCTGAATTCTTGAATTTTAGTGAATTAAAAATTTCATCCTTTATACATCTGTGACTCGAGTATAGAATTGAAAACATCACATATGCTAACATATGTGTCAGCTATTAGTAATCATAATGATAACTATATGTTGTCAGTGTAGCATTTTCTAGCTCAGGAAATGCAGCTCTTTCTTCAGTACTATGTATATGTATAAAGGAAAAGAAGTTCTTTTCCTAAACCTGTTTTCAGCCTGCAAGATCTCTATGCTCAGCATGTGAACCAATGATAAAGGGTTCGTTTTACAGATTTGCTTACCCGTTAGTCCAAAGGTACCCTTGAAAACCAGAAACACTTTAAAAAAATGTAGCACTCCAAATGTGGCAATATATTTGGATAACAGTATATCTTGACCAAAAATACCATTTATGGTCCTGGCCAGTTGGCTCAGTGGTAGAGTGTCAGCCTGGCGTGTGGATATCCTGGGTTCAATTTCCAGCCAGGGCACACAGGAGAAGTGCCCATCTGCTTCTCTACCCTTCCCCATCTCCTTTCTCTCTATCTCTCTCTCCCCCTCCCACAGCCAAGGCTCCATTGAAGTAAAGTTGGCCTGGGCGCTGAAAATGGCTCCATGGCCTATGCCTCAGGCACTACAATGACTCTGGTTACAAGGGAACAATGACCCAGATGGGCAGAGCATTGCCCCCTATTGGGATTGCCAAGTGGATCCCGGTCGGGCACATGTGGGAGTGTGTCTCTCTGCCTCTCTGCTTCTCACTTCAGAAAAATAAAAAACACAAAAAACCCACTTAATAGCCTATAGAATAATCTAGTTTTTCCTCAGGTTTAGAGAATTTCCCATTAATTTTTGAGGTAGGAAAGGCTACAAATTTTCATATAAGAATTTTTTAAGTGATTAGGAATAGAAAATATAACAGAAAAATGTAATTAACAATAATGGAAGTGTTTTCTATATCAGTAAGTTTCTCAAAGCCCAACCACATGAAATAAATATAACTCTTCCTAGCAAATCATTTCTCCAATGGTTTTCCTTTTTTCCCCTCATTCTTAGACTGAAAAAGAAAAAACAAGCCAAACAAAATGCAGAGACCACCTCAGCTGTAGCTACAAGGACTCATACTGGAAAAGAAGACGTTATTTTAGAAAAAGACAAGTGCAACGTTGCTGTGGAAGAAGAATATATTACTGATGAGAAGAAAAAGAGAAAAAATAACCAGTTAAAGGAGATCAGACGTACAGAGCTGAAGAGATATTATAGTATTGGTAAGTATTGGTGTCAATATTGCAGAAATTTTATTTTAAAAAATCTGTAATAATTTTTAAGACTATAATTTGTAACTGATTATAATAATAGTAACAGTTCATTGAGCAGCTACTCTGTGCCAATGGCCCTTGCTTTCTATACTTAATCTTTTTAAAGGGGTAAAAGTGAAATATCATTGGCATGTCTCATTCAACTATCTGTTCCTAGCATCTAGCACAGTGCCTAGCAGGTAGTGTGCACTAATAAGTATTTATTACTTTCCCTGTATAAGAAATAATTTTGTCCTGGTTGGCTAGCTCAGTGGTAGAGCTTTGACCCAGCGTGTGGAAGTCCTGGGTTCGATTCCCGGCCAGGGCACACAGGAGAAGCGCCCGTCAGCTTCTCACCCCTTCCCCCTCTCCTTTCTCTCTGTCTCTCTCTTCCCCTCCAGCAGCTAGGGCTCCATTGGAGCAGGGTTGGCCCCGGGCACTGAGGATGGCTCCATGGCCTCCACCTCAGGGACTGGAGTGGCTCCAGTTGCAACAGAGCATCGCCCCCTGGTGGGCATGGCAGGTGGATCCTGGTTGGACACATGCGGGAGTCTGTCTTTCTGCCTCCCTGCTTCTCACTTCAGAAAAATACAAAAAAAAAAAAAAAAAAGAAACAATTTTTATTTATTTATTTAGAAATTAAATTTAGTGGGGTGACATTGATCAATAAGAGTACATAAGTTTCAGGTGAATATCTCTGTAGCATTTGAACTCTTGGTTGTGTTGTGCACCCATCACCCAAAGTCAGCTTGTTTTCCATCATCATATATTTGTCCCAGAAATAATTTTTTAATGTGTGTGTGTGTGTGTGTGTGTGTGTGTATAGACATAGTCATAAATGTGTTGGTACAAATGCATGCACCTTTTGGCATCAACTAGGGAATCAAAAATGGATAGAGACATGGCCTACCATCTGTCAGTTAAAAAATAAAAAGACAACTTGGGACTTTTAGTTAAGGGGAATCTTAAAATGAGTCTACAGTGTTCAGCCATTTCTCAGAATAGCCATTGCATCTGCAACTGCATTAGCAGAAGCGGCCTGGTCTAACGTGATGGAAGTGACACTCCTGCTTTTACTTGGTTCATCCCTCTCACACCTGCTGATCCTGTCATGTGCAGGCCCGGAACATGTTCTAAAGAGAATACAAAGAGAGGGGACCGTCAATCAAAACCTGTTGTGGCACAGAGGTTACGGTATACTCAAGATTGCTAGACTAAGAGCAAGAAGACTCTCTGAGAACCTGTGGCAATACAGTACATGAAACATAGTCTCACAGCTGAGATTTACTCCAGAGGGCCCTGAGGTTGGGCCAAGGTTAATGCCAAAGCTACCAGGAGATAGAGCTTGTCTCCACGTTTAATATAACTTTCTCATGGGGCTCATCAGGGGTGAGACGGGCCACCATGGGGGTGGTAGTAAGTGAGGCTGTGCTGCCGTTGCTCCAGCAGAGGCAGAGGGCGTATCCATAGCAGAAAGTGCGTGCTTTCTAGCATTCCGGTGGGCTAACGTGATTGCATCATGTATTACACAGCTTAACGGATGCTTCTCATCTGAGGCCATTCTGTATTTTATGAACAGCTGTAACTGCCAACATATTGAGAGACGCTTCTCTGTGATTAATAAAATCCTTCTTAAATTTTAAAGTGTTGAATAATATCACTTATTTCCAAAAAGAGGAAGAGGATTAAGGAAAATTTCATTTTACATTTTTGTTTACATATACTTTGTACACATTGGACATTTGAAAATGCGTGGTGTTTATAGTTGTGCAGTTTAAAATACAGGGTGGGGCACAAGTAGGTTAACAGTTGTTTGTATGGAAAGTAACACAATAATAAATAGTAATATAAGAATAAACTCTGTTGACTGTTCCATGTACTCACAACTGTAAATCTACTTTTGCCCACCCCATATGATCTTTCTCCATCCTTATTTTAAATGCTGTTGCTTACGAAGTATTTTGAAGTGGAAACATTTAGTCCAGTTGAGTTTCCCTGAAGGAGGCTGATTGTCCTAGCCATTGCGGTTTCTTTTAGTGGTGATTCTATACTAACTGTGGATGGTTTTTTTTTTTGTTTTTTTTTTGTATTTTTCTGAAGCTGGAAATGGGGAGAGACAGTCAGACAGACTCCCGCATGCGCCCGACCTGGATCCACCCGGCACGCCCACCAGGGGCGAAGCTCTGCCCACCAGGGGGCGATGCTCTGCCCCTCCGGGGCGTCGCTCTCTCACGACCAGAGCCACTCTAGCGCCTGGGGCAGACGCCAAGGAGCCATCCCCAGCGCCCGGGCCATCTTTGCTCCAATGGAGCCTGGGCTGCGGGAGGAGAAGAGAGAGACAGAGAGGAAGGAGAGGGGGAGGGGTGAAGAAGCAGATGGGCGCTTCTCCTGTGTGCCCTGGCCGGGAATCGAACCCGGGACCCCTGCACGCCAGGCCAACGCTCTACCACTGAGCAACCGGCCAAGGCCTGTGGATGCTTTTTAATGTGCCTTGTTTAACAAACACTCTGAGTCTGAAACAGCACCCTTCACTCTACTCTTCACCTACCCTGTTTCCCCGAAAAGAAGACATCCCCTGAAAATAAGAACCAGTGCAGTGTTTTTCAAGCTTAGAAATATAAGGCCTCCCCTGAGAATAAGACCTAGCGTGTCTTTAGGAGCAAACATTAATATAAGACACTGTCTTATTTTCGGAGAAACAGGGTAGATTGTTGTACATGGAAATAGAGTCACAAGAAATTCTGGATGGAATTCAGAGTTTGGCTGGTTATGCTGCTGTATGTGATGACGTGACTACAGTATATTAATAAATGTTGATTTTTTTGTTCAATAATAAATGTGAATTCTTGTTCATGGGAAAATAAGACATCCCCTGAAAATAAGACCTAGTGCAATGTTTTTCAAGCTTAGAAATATAAGGCCTCCCCTGAAAATAAGACCTAGCGCGTCTTTAGGGACAAAAATCAGTATATAAGACACGGGCTTATTTTCGGGAAAACACGGTAACTCTCACTTGACTTCACAAACTCAGCAAAACCAGCTCAGTTGTCTTTTCTTCCAGGAAGCCCTTCCTGCCCCTGTTCAGGTTAGGCTTCCTTTTCTGGATTCATTTATTTGCTGCTTTATTTATAGGCTGTTGTGACCCAGACACTGTATTAGTAGCTTGTGCAATATCTGTGGCATTATAGGTGCTCTTTAAATGTGCATGAGTGGGTGAGTTAATCCATAGATGAATGAATATTCTGTTTGATTTGTTTGAGTTTCATGAAAATTCTGGATAGGTGTGTGTGTGCGTGTGTGCGTGTGTGCGTGTGTGTATATATGCACACATACACATCTATATATATACATATATGCGAATTATCCTGTGATCTTTATTTGGGAGCAGTAAGGAGTGATGCCTTCATAGCTTTTCGTCTGCTCTCAGGGTGGCAGTGATAATGGTTGGAGGCTTGGGGCATTTCCATAGGGGGTAATCCAGTGCTTAGACGGAACCACTGAGTGAGCCTTTGAATTCTAAGGCTCCTTGTTCCTTTTCACACCTGAAGGCAGCTGACAAACCCACCTGGGCAGGCAGGGCTGTCCTGCACATTTCCTGGATTCCTACCCCAGGATGTTCTATACCACTAGGGGGAGCCTGAGGCCGCAGGGAGGGTAATCCCAGTTCCAGGTCACTACTTTCCATGGCTCTAGTCTGCAGAGAAGTCACTAAAATGGGAATCGGTCACACTAAGAATTTAGACTTCATCCTTTGGGGGAACTCCGTTAACTCTCTGTTTTCAGATGACAAATCTAAGGATAGTGGGGGAAGTGAGCTGACCAGGCATGGGAAACGAGGTCACACCTGAAGATAGGTTTAGCTCTTAGAAACAGCAATATTTGGTGACTGATATAGAGTATGAGGAAGAATAAGAACAAACACTTTCAAACTGCCTGACCTGCGGTGGCGCAGAGGATAAAGCATCGACCTGGAACGCTGAGATTGTCAGTTCAATATTCCGGGCTTGCCTGGTCAAGGCACATATGGGAGTTGATGCTTCCTGTCCTCCCCTCCCTCTTTCATTCTCACTTCTCTCTAAAATGAATAAATAAAATATTTATTTAAAAAATGTCAAACTAACAAACTCAGGAAGGAGGAAAGAAGATAATGAATTTGTAAGAGATGTTTTTGAGGTGCCAAGTGGTTTAGTCGAGAGGAACCTAGATTTCAGGTGAAAGGTCTGACAAGTGCTACCTACAGGTATGAGGTAGATTCAACAGTGTAAAAAAAGTCATCCAGGTAACACACAGAGACAAAACAAGGAGTTGATGGATAAAAAATGATAATAAGTTTATAGAAAAACAAGCTAGTAGGATCTATAACAATATTTTGATAACTGTTTTCTCTGGGTATAGAAGTTGCATGAAATTTGGTTTTCTTCATTTTTTTTTTTTTTGCACATTACACATTTTATAGTTTTAATATTAATCAGAAAAAATATAGAGAACTGAATATAATGGAATAAACCCAAAGGCTTTTCCAAAAGAATGTTAGACAAATGTAAAGTTCTAGAATCAATATGAAAGAAAATGCTTTTCTGTGGCTTTCTTTCACATCTATAACATTACCTACCTTATCTAAGGAAGCATACTTTGGCAAAATAATATTTTTATTTTTTAAATTAGATTTATCTGTGCCTTGTTTAAGTCTTGGGTAATAATTCAGTGCTATTTCCCTATACTTTGAAGAATAGAATAGTTAAGATACTGTTACAAGGTATTATGGAGCCTGGCCCGTGGTGACGCAGTGGATAAAGCGTGGACTTGGAATGCTGAGGTCGCCGGTTCAAAACCCTGGGCTTGCCTGGTCAAGGTGCATATGGGGAGTTGATGCTTCCTGCTCCTCCCTCCTTCTCTCTCTCTCTCTCTCTCCTCAAAAATAGAAGTAAATAAAAACTAAAAGTTAAAAAAAAAGATATGTAAAGATGGTGTCACTAGACTTGCTTTTTTTTTTTTTCTTCTTTTTTTTTTTTACACAGGGACAGAGAGAGAGTCAGAGAGAGGGATAGGCAGGGACATACAGGCAGGAACGGAGAGAGATGAGAAGCATCAATCATCAGTTTTTCATTGCGAGACCTTAGTTGTTCATTGATTGCTTTCTCATATGTGCCTTGACCACAGGCCTTCAACAGACGGAGTAACCCCTTGCTCCAGCCAGCGACCTTGGGTCCAAGCTAGTGAGCTTTTGCTCAAACCAGATGAGCCTGTGCTCAAACCAGATGAGCCTGCGCTCAAGCTGGAGACCTCGGGGTCTCGAACTTGGGTCCTCTGCATCCCAGTTCGATGCTCTATCCACTGCACCACCACCTGGTCAGGCAGAATTGCTTTATTTTAACAAAATGGTGCTGATTATAAAAATTGTGACTGGCTATAAATCAGAGCCCCCACAGCCCCGTCCTGAGGTTCGATTAGTTTTCCGGAATGGGTCATAAGAGAACATGTGACTAGGTCATCGGTTTGTTGTGATGGCACAGCCAGATGGAAGAATGCATAGGACAAGGTACGCGGAGCTTCTGTGCCCTTTCCAGGTCACCGCTCCTGCTTCTCCAGGCGCTCACCAACCCGGAAACCTTGAACCCCAACCTCTTGGTTTTTATGGCGGCTCCATTACATAGTCACGACTGATTAAGTCATTGGCCTTTGGGGATTGGTTCAGCCTCTAACCCCTTTCCCCTCCCTGGAGGCTGGGAGTTGAAACTGGGAGTTCAGACCCTCTAATCATGGTTGGCCCCATTGGCCACCAGCTGCCATCTCTAGGTACTTTCTAAAGGTCACATCACTAACATAACAAAAGATAGCTTTATTTTCAGCACTATGGAAATTTCAAGGGTTTTAGAAGCTTTGAGTCAGAAATTGTGGATGAAGACCAAATATTTATTTATTACAAATCACAATGACATAATTTCTTGTCATTTTCTTTGTTTCACAGAGCAAGTTCAGAAGGTCAAAGCTGTGTTATTTTGATAAATTAATCCCCAAATATATAAGTAGGTCAAGCCACAGACATACAACAGTATTGTCCTCCTATTTAATGATCATTCTAGTACATTTGAGCTTGAATCACAGAATACAGGATTAAAATGGACTCATGTGGGAAGAGAGTATCAAGAATCTACCTAATATATTTTTAAATCAAATAGAATATAAAGACTTGAGGGACTTGGGTATAAAATAAGTTTAAGGTTAGTGCTTCTTGAGGCCAGCAAAGAAGTCCGAGTAATGTTTGAGTCATACTGTGAAAACCTTGGTGGGGAATAGGAGAAATCTGATGAGCCCCCTCAAAATATACTGGAATTTTGCTGAAGGAATGCAGTTGGTAAGAGAGAAGAAAACAGATATGGAAGGCTTAAATGAAGATTCTGCAAGTAATAGGTGCTGTTGGCAAACAGATCAGAATAGTGGGAATGGAAGTAGTAATCAAACATAATCTAAGATGAATGCTTTCATGAGCTGAAACTCGTACCTGACTTGAAAAGTCAAAAGAGCTCACCACATTTAGACTGAATTAAGGGGAAAGTTCAGCATTTACATAAATTGTGGCAAGTGTTTACAGGTCATGGATTTTTTAAAAAAAGAAAACTTACCTACAAAGGATCAGAGAAGAGAATCTGGCACAGGCTTCTCCATAGCAGTGAGCGCCAGAGGAGTACAACTTCCGAGATGTGTGGTGAACATTGTTTTCAGGTTCAAAAACATCAGGACATTCCCACACACACAAGGTTGCAGGAAACACCTTTCCTGAAAAAAAGTTACTGAGAGGGAGATAGATTTCTTTTTATCTGAGACACCTATCAAAAACCCAGTCTTCAAGTCAGGAAAAATCATTTTATAAAAGAATAGGTAGTGGCCCTGGCTGGTTGGCTCAGTGGTAGAGCGTCAGCCTGGCATGTGGATGTCTCGGTTCGATTCCCGGCCAGGGCACACAGGAGAAGCACCCATCTGTTTCTCCACCCTTACCCCTCTCCTTTCTCTCTCTCTCTCTCTTCCCCTCCTGCAGCCAAGGCTCCATTGGAGCAAAGTTGGCCCAGGCGTGAGAATGGCTCCATGGCCTTTGCCTTAGGAGCTAGAATGGCTCTGGTTGCAATGGAGCAATGCCCCAGATGAGCAGAGCATCGCCCCCTAGTGGGCATGCCAGGTGGATCCCGGTCAGGCACATGTGGGAGTCTGTCTCTGCCTCCCCTGCTTCTCACTTTAGAAAAATACCAAAAAAAAAAAAAAAAGAGAGAAAAGAGAAAAAAAGAATGGGTAGTAAGCAATGCAACTAATGTAAGATAAAATTAAAAATACAGAACCATTGTACATACAATTATAAGCATGAATATAAGAAGGCATCATAATTCTTTTTTCCAGCTTTATTAAGATATAATTGACATAACATTGTGTAAGTTTAAGGTTTCCAGTGTGTTCATTTGCTGACACTCAACCTAGGAAAGCGACTGTGATGAGAATGTTAGAAGATTTAACTACAGTGCCTATCACCGAATTATTTAAAGTAGTAGGAAAATAAAAATCAATGAAATAGTGTGAAATACTCTGTGCTGTTTCTAAGTGATGTAGGAAAATAATGACATTGTTACAGTAGAAAAGCAAGTTGGCAATACGATTCCATTTTTGTTTGAAAAAATAACCCACCTACATACATATAAATAGGGGGATGGGTTGCTGCTGGAAGTAAATTCATCAGAATGCAAACATTGGTTTTCTGAGAGGGGTAATTGGGTAAAATGGATATGAAGCTTTAAAATATCCCCTAATTTTTGTGAGCAGTATATTTTCTTTTGTTCAACTGTATTTTTAAATAACCACGTATTGTTTTGATTCATACAGAATTGGTTTTTTGTATTTCCTGTGTTTTCTTCTAGTATTTAAATTTACCCAATTAAGTCCTTTATCTGTTTATAAGAAGCAACAAGCCCCTTTGAATGAGCTGTGCTGGGAAAGAGAGTAGGAAGGGGGGAGATCAGCATCAGGCCTGAGGAGGAAGAGCAGGATCCCGTTTCCGGTGTGTGTCTCCTGTGAGCGAAAGGTTCTATTTCATTATCTGGGGTGCACTGCAGGTGGTAGTAGCTGTTTTACTGATGAGAAAACCTACAAGCCCAGTGACTCAGGAATGTGTTGGCACACATCAGCGCAAAGCAGGGATTCCAGCCTGGCTCTGAGGCCCCAAGCCCCAGGGAAACCTCGTACATCATTTGTTTTCCCAGCAGAAGTTAAAGAACGTGATAGTGTCTTATCCACTGCCCCCACACACTGTTGTCTCTTAGAAAGAAAAGGATGACCTACATGGAGTTCCGTTTCCCCTGAGCTATAATTTAAATGATGATAGAGAGTTGACATTTCTCTCTAGGCTTAGCTGCTTGACCTGGTCATATATGTTGTTACATTTAAAACTCTCATTGGTTTTCCTATAACTAACTAGAAGTTAAATGCTTACAGAGCAGCTAAGTAATGTTTCCTCGGGTGTGGAGTAAGAAGTGTTCATTTATTTCACTACTGCACGAGGGCCTGCTCGGTGTGAGGGTAGAACTAGCCCTGAGGTAACGCCATCCATGATGGCAGCTCCCTGCCCTTCTCGCATTCTGGGTTTTTCTTCAGCGTGGCTCATTTTAGTTAAGGACCCTATCTCCTCTGACGTGCTTGAAGGAAGAATATTGTCTACTGCATGTTTCCCTTTGTGTCAGCAAATGATAAAGCATGGAGTTCACACTGAGTACAGAGTTAATTCTTCTCCATACCCTCACCCTCTCCACATGCAGGAGGTGTAGGCACCTGTACGTACGCTAAAGAAATTTTCCTGTAACAGTTTATGATGCCAGTTTTCCAGAAGTTACCCTTAAAGTGCTAAATAATAACACTGGATATTTGCATCGCAGAGTCAGGCCAGTGATTTGAGATGCGTGCATCACCAATAAAGATTATATTTCTTTAAGCAAATACAAATCTAATATTTTCTTCAATGGTATTAATGACTTGATTTTTTACTATTAAAGTTTGAATCCATCTGCATTGATCTGAGAGAGATCTAGATTTTTCTCCAAATCTTACCAGCACTTACCCCAACATCATCCTTAAGGTTTCCTGAGCCCTCATTCTCACATTGCGGTGTGCTCTGCCTGAAACAATTTGTTTTATGTAATCCTTACAGTACCTCTGTGGGAGGCCAGTGGCATCCCTGTTTTATGCACTGGGGAATTGTCTTTGAGTACATTTTCTTGTCCAATGTCACTGGGTGAGCCTGGGACAGACCAGGACTCTCATTTAGTCTGTCTAATGCCAGGACCTCCCCTCTAACATAAAGCTACATGGCATTTATGGGAAGAGCCAGCTTTTTCTTACTGGTTTATAAAGGCACTTCTATTTTACACTGAATTTTTCCAGTTCTGATTTTTAGTGATTTCAGCACAATGTTTTTGTTTTTAAATTTTTTAAAAGACTATTTATTCAATTTTTAGAGAGAGGAGAGAGAGAGAGAGAGAAGGGGGAAGGAGCAGGAAGCATCAACTCCCATATGTACCTTGACCAGGCAAGCCAGGGTTTCGAACTGGCGACCTCAGTGTTCCAAGTCGATGCTTTATCCCACTGCGCCACCACAGGTCAGGCAGCACAATGGTTTAATTGCTCTGCCTCTGTCATGTGTTTTAACATCAATACAGTGTTCCTACCCTCTCTTTTTAAAATACTTTTGGATAGTTTTATGTATTTATGTTGGAAACTTGGTTACCAGTTCAGCATATTTTCCTTCTCTGACTTTTATAAATTTGGATTTGAATTATTTAATTCAGACATTAATTTGAAGAGAAAGTGAAATATTGATTAAAATGAGATATCCTATTTAGGAACATTAGCTGTACCTCATTTTTTATTCAGGCTTCCATTTATACAGGCTGAGGTAAAAAAAAAAGTAGGTTTACAGTGGTTTTTATGGAAAATAGCATAGTAATTAATAAATAATAGTACAAGAATAAACTATTTCATATACTTACATTTGTAAACCTACTTTTGACCCACTCTGTATGTGTCAGTAAATCTTTTAAATTTTCTTTATATATATCTTGCCATTATCTTGCTATATTTATTCATAGAGATTTTCTAGTTTGATGACACTGTGCCTGGGATACTTTCAAATACATTTCTATTGTAAGTGTTAAAGATTACTAAATCTAGCCATCTTGTTGAACAATGTGGTTATTTCTGGATTTTTTTTTTTTGTACTTTTTTTTTTTTTTCTGAAGCTGGAAATGGGGAGATACAGTCAGACAGACTCCCGCATGCGACCGACCAGGATCCACCCGGCACGCCCACCAGGGGCGACGCTCTGCCCACCAGGGGGCGATGCTCTACCCCTCCGGGGCATTGCTGTGCCACGACCAGAGCCACTCCAGCACCTGGGGCAGAGGCCAAGGAGCCATCCCCAGTGCCCGGGCCATCTTTACTCCAATGGAGCCTTGGCTGCGGGAGGGGAAGAGAGAGACAGAGAGGAAGGAGGGGGCGGGGGTGGAGAAGCAAATGGGCGCTTCTCCTATGTGCCCTGGCCGGGAATCGAACCCAGGTCTCCCGCATGCCAGGCTGACGCTCTACCGCTGAGCCAACCGGCCAGGGCCATATTTCTGGATTTTTTTTATGATGTTGGCTCTTTAGGTAGACAATTCACTTGCTAACAATCACATTGTTATTTCTTTTCAGTATTTTTTATTGTTTTTTTTTTTCTTTTCCATGTGAGAGGAGGGGAGATAGAGAGAAAGACTCCAGCATATGCCCCAACCAGGATCCACCCTGCAACCCCCGTCTTGGGCTGTTGCTCTGCCCATCTCAGGCCATGCTTGCAACCAAACTATTTTTAGTGCCTGAGGTGGAGGCTCTATGGAGCCATCCTCAGCACCTGGGCAGATGCGCTTCAGTTTAGCTGTGGTTGGGGGGGGGGCAGGGGGAGGAGGGAGAAGGGGGAGGAGTGGAGAACCAGATAGTCACTTCTCCTGTGTACCCTGACTGGGAATCGAACCCCGGACATCCACACACCGGGCCAGCACTCTACTACTGAGCCAACCGGCCAGGGCCTTTCTTTTCAGTATTTAAAACATATTTATCGGCCCTGGCCGGTTGGCCAGTTGGCTCAGTGGTAGAGCGTCAGCCTGGCATGCGGGAGTCCCGGGTTCGATTCCAGGCCAGGGCACACAGGAGAAGCGCCCATCTGCTTCTCCACCTCTCCCCCTCTCCTTCCTCTCTCTCTCTCTTCCCCTCCCGCAGCCAAGGCTCCACTGGAGCAAAGTTTGCCCGGTGCTGAGGATGGCTCTGTGGCCTCTGCCTCAGGTGCTGGAATGGCTCTGATTGCGGCAAAGCGACGCCCCAGATGGGCAGAGCATCGCCCCCTGGTGGGCATGCTGGGTGGATCCCGGTTGGGCTCATGCGGGAGTCTGTCTGACTGCCTCCCCATTTCCAGCTTTGGAAAAATACAAAAAAACGTATTTATCTGTTGCTTTGACTAGAGTCTAGAACAAAGTTGAGTATAAACCAGGATAGCAGGATTTCTTGTATTTATATTTGTTAGTGTTTTACTTTAATACTTGCTTTTGGTTTCTGATATAAGGGGCTCATCTCAGTTTACACAGGTGTGCTTTAGGAGAGTTTAGAATAGTACTTAATTTCTGAAGAGACCATTGATGAACAAGTGGTGACCGGAATACTTTCTGCACAGGTGGTGCCCTGCCTGCTGTGCAAAGTGGCCTCCAGTGAATGGCAGGGAGTCTCTCTTCATGCTTGGTGTTTCTAAACTGTCTCCATTGGGTTTGTCGTGTTTCCACTTTCATCTCCACTACACAGTTTATTTTTATGCCCTTACATACTTGTGGTTTAGCCTTGCATCACACTAGATTAGCCTCTGTTGTAATTTAGTGGAGTGGAAGGTATGCCCAGAAGCCTTCAGATCTTCGCTAGAATTGCTCTCAGGCACTTGTCTTCCAGGGAAGTAAGGAGTGGAGGGCCGGGAGGAGCTCGTGCAGTGCCTGTGGGTGTCTCTCCCCCTGCACACCCTGCAGTCTTTCTCCCCTAAAGCTGGGTCGAAGCTTCACTAGGGTCTTAATTCAGATGGCATTTAGGCTAGTGGGCCCTTGGAAGTGACATCATGAGTCATTCAGTTTTCATTCTTATGGAAAATTGCTTTTGATACACTCCTTAGTGTTTCATAACGTTTTCAGAAGCATATTTCCAATGAATATCAAAGAGAAGCTAAAAATTCATCATCATGTTAAGGAAGTTCCTATTCTTAGATGTGTAACCAGATTGTTTTTTTATTATTATTCCTTTAGAAATATAATAATGGCTGTTTAATTCAGCTAAGGCTTTTTTTGGCCTGTGTCAAAGTGATCAGATATGGTTTTTCTCCTTTAAACAATTTATAATCATGTATTATATTAGTGTTCTATCACTTCTGTTTCTGGAATGAAAGCTTTTTGCTTTATGGTTTATATATTTTTAATACCCTAATCTATTCAAATTGCTGTTAACTTATATTGACAACATTATTATTAGTATTAATAGCATTTGTTAAGTACTTATTCTGTGCCAGGCTATGAGATAAACTCTGTCCCTCATCGCATTGAATTTTTTGAAGAACATAGGGAACAGAGGCACAAAGATGTCAAGTAACTTGTTAACATCACACAGCTATGAGAATATGTCAGGGTTGCTAAGTGAGCCCAACTCATTTGACCTCAAAATCAAATTGTAATTAGAATGATATTTGGTGATATAAAGGAGATAGCACACGACCTGATTTTATGGTTGATGTCATCAAACTATCAAAGCCGAATGCATCAGTTCCTAGTGTAGGGATATGCTTGTTGGAAGCAGGTTCTCCTGTTTATAAATCAGGGTGTCCCCTTAGAAAGACAGAGAGTTTTTGCCTTTCTGGCTGTCCGTCATTCAGATTCATGGAAACCATCCTCTCTCTTTAGACCAGGTGTTGAGGGCTTTGTGCTGTCAGCCTCGTGTACTCCAGCCCGATGGTCTTGTGATAGAGGTGGAAGGGAAGGGAGAGACTTGATTCTTCAAGGGGAGAAAGGCAATAAGGGGACACACACCCATACGGAGGAAGTGTGAGGCCAGTGCAGAATTGGTCCTGGTTATCACTTGAAAACCTGATAATTTTCAGTTTGTGCTGGGTTCAGTAATTGATAACAGAAAGAAAGGTTACACACCGTGTTCTCTGTCCTTCCTATATCTATGTAAAAGTTATAGAGTTAAGATGGAGGGAATCCACACTGTCTCTTTTGTTTCTTTTTTCAAGTATGTAATAAATAATGTCCACTGTCCTGACTTCACTCAGTTCCTGGCAGTCTGTGACAGGAGCCAGATGCTCAGGTTTGAATGACACTGGTATTGTTTCGTTCTTGCCCGTTTTCCCCAGAACCAGGACACCCCACCAGTGCTGCATTCCTTAACATCTCCTGCCCCATCTCAGTCACTCATACATTCAAGATCATGACTTGAATCCTCAAAAATTTCCTCTTTGAAGCTGAACCTTTTTTCTTGTCTTCCATGGCACCTGTTCTCCATTAGGAAGCAAAATGTCACCCTTCCAAAAAAGAAAAAAAGATGTCCTAATTCCCAAAACCTGTTCTCTTACACAGCAAAGGCAGATGGTTGTGGATGGAAGTAAGGTTGCAAATAAGGCCTTAAGAAGAGCATATGGAATCTCCCGGTGTGCTCAGTGCAAACACGGGGTTCCTAAAACTGGAAGAGGGTGGCAGGAGAGGGCGTGGCTTGGTGGCGCTGGCGTTGTGGGCAGAGGACAGGATAGTGAGCTGAAGAAGACAGCCTATTTCTGGGAGCTGGAAAAGGAAATTGATCTCTCATCAGAGCCGCCAGAATGAACTGCCTGCCGGCACCCTGATTGTAGCCTAGTGAGACCCATGTCAGAACTGTAAGACAGTAAATTTGAGTTTATTTTTCATTTCGAGCCCACTGAACTTGTGCTGAGTTGTTACTCTAGCAATGGAAGACGGATGTGTCACGCCGCTCTCCTAACTCGGGCATCTCGGTGCCGCGCTCTCTTCACTGCTCCAGCTCCCGCCATCCTGCCGGCTTGTCAGAGACCCCACCGTTAGCCATCACCGCAGGACACACACCTGTTCCTTACATAGCCTGTCACCCTGGTGAAGGGACCCCACCCCCAGGTGAACCTTTATTGCTGTGTATCACTTCTTTCCATGTACACAGTATTGAAACCTTGTCTCTTCCAAATCACACAACCCCTCAAGCACCCCCAGTCCTGTCTCCACAGGGAACTCTCTGTGACCTCCCAGTTATCCATTTTCAGCTTTCCATCTCTCATCTGTGCAGCATTTGACAATGTCAAACAACCTTCCTTTAACTTTTTCCCATGGCCTCTATGTGTGACATTACACTCATTTTCCTATCATTTCAATTGCACTGAGCCCCTCCCCCCACCTTCATCAACCATACTTCTTTTTACTTTCCACATTTAGACCTTCCTTTGGTTTGGTTCTCAAACTTCAGATCTTCTCTTGACATGTATTTCTTTGGCGGTTGCAGCCTCATTCAAGATTTCACAGATCACCACCGCTAAGGATTCCTTCACATCCTGCCTTTATGTCCCTCCACGCCCCCGACATACACCTGAACATAAAGGTTTTTTTAGCTCCAGTGCACAGAGAAGGAGAGGTCTTTCAGAAAACTTGTCTCTAGGACTAAGATGCAGGAAAAAAGAACCATATATTCTTGTCCCTCTTTTGGACTAGGAAGGGAAGGGGCAGGACTTACGGGGCAGGGCACCAGATCCACCAAGGCTGATATCAACACAGCCCCCTCCCCCGCTTTCTGACCTCACCTCCAGAATTTATGAGAAATGAAATAGACTAGACTCAAGGGCTATGTTTCATTCTTCTAGAGTATTTATCAATTTTATGAGTCACTTCCTTGTTAGACTGGGAAAAACTGGCTCTGCACACTTCTCAGAGGTAGGGCAGGTAGAGGGCTCAGTGGCTTTGCTGTGAGTGGCTTCTGAGAAACACATGGCCAACTTTCCCCTCTGACAGCAGATACTTTTACAACATTAGCTTCAGGCTTCTGTAAACAGGAGGAGGGTCAGAATTTGAATAGGTATGAAGGGCCTGAGGAGGTCTGAAGCTGGAAGTAAAGATATCATTGTCATTGGAAGATTGTTCCACCTTGGGGGGGGGGGTCATGGGTCCTCTGGTTCCATCTTGGGGAATAGTCATGGATCCTATAGTTTCATTGTGAGGTGGGGTCATGGATCCTGTAGTTGCATCCTGGAGAATGGTCATGGGTTCTCTGGTTCCATCCTGGTGAATGGTCATGGGTTCTCTAGTTCCATCCTAGAGAATGGTCATGGGTTCTCTGGTTCCATCCCGGTGAATGGTCATGGGTTCTCTAGTTCCATCCTGGAGAATGGTCATAGATTCTCTAGTTCCATCCTGGAGAATGGTCATGGGTTCTCTGGTTCCATCCCAGTGAATGGTCATGGATCCTGTAGTTCCATCCCGGTGAATGGTCATGAGTTCTCTAGTTCCATCCTGGAGAATGGTCATGGATTCTCTAGTTCCATCCTGGAGAATGGTCATGGGTTCTCTGGTTCCATCCCAGTGAATGGTCATGGATCCTGTAGTTCCATCCCGGTGAATGGTCATGAGTTCTCTAGTTCCATCCTGGAGAATGGTCATGGATTCTCTAGTTCCATCCCAGTGAATGGTCATGAGTTCTCTAGTTCCATCCTGGAGAATGGTCATGGATTCTCTAGTTCCATCCCAGTGAATGGTCATGAGTTCTCTAGTTCCATCCCAGAGAATGGTTATGGGTTTTCTAGTTCCACTCCAGGGAATGGTCATGGGTTCTCTGGTTCTATCCTGGAGAATGGTCATGGGTTCTCTAGTTCCATCCTGGAGAATGGTCATGGGTTCTCTAGTTCCATCCCAGAGAATGGTCATGGGTTCTCTAGTTCCATCCTAGAGAGTGGTTATGGGTTTTCTAGTTCCACTCCAGGGAATGGTCATGGGTTCTCTGGTTCCATCCTGGAGAATGGTCATGAGTTCTCTAGTTCCATCCCAGAGAATGGTCATGGGTTCTCTAGTTCCATCCCAGAGAATGGTCATGGGTTCTCTAGTTCCATCCTAGAGAGTGGTTATGGGTTTTCTAGT
Organism: Saccopteryx bilineata; assembly: GCF_036850765.1. NCBI lineage: Eukaryota > Metazoa > Chordata > Mammalia > Chiroptera > Emballonuridae > Saccopteryx > Saccopteryx bilineata. The sequence continues at coordinate 21,924,664 of NC_089501.1, forward strand.
TCCACTCCAGGGAATGGTCATGGGTTCTCTGGTTCCATCCTGGAGAATGGTCATGAGTTCTCTAGTTCCATCCCAGAGAATGGTCATGGGTTCTCTAGTTCCATCCCAGAGAATGGTCATGGGTTCTCTAGTTCCATCCTGGAGAATGGTCATGGGTTCTCTGGTTCCATCCCGGTGAATGGTCATGGGTTCTCTAGTTCCATCCTGGAGAATGGTCATAGATTCTCTAGTTCCATCCTGGAGAATGGTCATGGGTTCTCTGGTTCCATCCCAGTGAATGGTCATGGATCCTGTAGTTCCATCCCGGTGAATGGTCATGAGTTCTCTAGTTCCATCCTGGAGAATGGTCATGGATTCTCTAGTTCCATCCTGGAGAATGGTCATGGGTTCTCTGGTTCCATCCCAGTGAATGGTCATGGATCCTGTAGTTCCATCCCGGTGAATGGTCATGAGTTCTCTAGTTCCATCCTGGAGAATGGTCATGGATTCTCTAGTTCCATCCCAGTGAATGGTCATGAGTTCTCTAGTTCCATCCTGGAGAATGGTCATGGATTCTCTAGTTCCATCCCAGTGAATGGTCATGAGTTCTCTAGTTCCATCCCAGAGAATGGTTATGGGTTTTCTAGTTCCACTCCAGGGAATGGTCATGGGTTCTCTGGTTCTATCCTGGAGAATGGTCATGGGTTCTCTAGTTCCATCCTGGAGAATGGTCATGGGTTCTCTAGTTCCATCCCAGAGAATGGTCATGGGTTCTCTAGTTCCATCCTAGAGAGTGGTTATGGGTTTTCTAGTTCCACTCCAGGGAATGGTCATGGGTTCTCTGGTTCCATCCTGGAGAATGGTCATGAGTTCTCTAGTTCCATCCCAGAGAATGGTCATGGGTTCTCTAGTTCCATCCCAGAGAATGGTCATGGGTTCTCTAGTTCCATCCTAGAGAGTGGTTATGGGTTTTCTAGTTCCACTCCAGGGAATGGTCATGGGTTCTCTGGTTCCATCCTGGAGAATGGTCATGAGTTCTCTAGTTCCATCCCAGAGAATGGTCATGGGTTCTCTAGTTCCATCCCAGAGAATGGTCATGGGTTCTCTAGTTCCATCCTAGAGAATGGTCATGGGTTCTCTAGTTCCATCCTAGAGAATGGTTATGGGTTTTCTAGTTCCATCCCGGTGAATGGTCATGAGTTCTCTAGGTTCTCTAGTTCCATCTCAGAGAATGGTCATGGATTCTCTAGTTCCATCCTAGAGAATGGTTATGGGTTTTCTAGTTCCATCCTAGAGAATGATTATGGGTTTTCTAGTTCCATCCCGGTGAATGGTCATGAGTTCTCTAGGTTCTCTAGTTCCATCCCAGAGAATGGTCATGAGTTCTCTAGTTCCATCCCGGAGAATGGTCATGGGTTCTCTGGTTCCATCCTGGAGAATGATCATGGGTTCTCTAGTTCCATCCCAGTGAATGGTCATGGGTTCTCTAGTTCTGCCCTGGAGAATGGTCATGGGTTCTCTGGTTCCATCCCAGTGAATGGTCATGAGTTCTCTAGTTCCATCCCGGAGAATGGTCATGGGTTCTCTGGTTCCATCCTGGAGAATGGTTATGGGTTTTCTAGTTCCACTCCAGGGAATGGTTATGGGTACTCTAGGTTCTCTAGTTCCATTTTGGGGAATGGTCATGGGTTCCCTAGTTCCATTTTGGGGAATGGTCATGGGTTCTCTAGTTCTACCTAGGGAATTGTCATGGTTCTCTAATTCCATCCTGGAGAATGGTCATAGTTTCTCTAGTTCCATCCTGGGAAATGGTCATGTGTTCTTTAGTTCCATTCTGGGAAATGGTCATGTGTTTTTTAATTCCATTCTGGAGAATGGTCATGGGTCCTCTAGTTCCATCCTGGGTGTGGTCAGGGGTCATCTAATTCCATTCTGGGGGTGGTCATGAGTTCTCTTCTCAAATACAATACCTCCGTCCAGAAGCACAGCAGAGTAGCCCTTTCCTGAGGCTCATAGGTCTCTCCCCAGCTCTTTCCAGTGCTTTGTGGACTATGTACTGCATAACCTGGAAGGTGTATATGACTTCATTTCTTGAGGCATATTGTTGGCTACCTTTAAAATTTACTGCAAAAAATATTTAGGAAGCAATATGAAACCTTACCTGTGCTATAGTGATATGAAGACAATTCAATTGGTCCTTAGAATGTGACAGTTACTCTTTGCATTCTATGTTAAATCACCTATAAAACATAGAGTTTGGCTTGTGGATTCGATTCCCAGTGTGATGTTCTATCAGTAAAAATGTTGCTCACAATCAGACTTGTCAGACTCATTGATTTATCTTGGGAAATTTATTCAGGCATTTATATTGGGTATCATGTTAAGGCACCAGACAGTTAAAGTAGGTACATCCTGGTCCTTACCTTATAAATTTTAAAACTTAGACTCTGGAAGGATTTTATTTTATTTTTTTTTAGTAGCATTACCAAATTTGACATTGTTCCATCCTACCCACCTGTACCAAAAGAAAATAATTTCTGTACTAAATTTAGGTGTACATAGTTCAGTTTATCTTGGAAGGTTCGGCTAGCACCTGTTTTTCTTTTGTAGCTGAGCAAAGAGAGTGCTTGAAGCAGTGCTCCCTGTGAGGCCAGATATAATTGTACACAGCTTATGAAAAGATGAGGGGGAGAAGCTGTCACAGGTGGACAGAGGAAGCTGAGGCTCTGGAAGTAGGAAGCACCTACAAAAAGCTATAAAGAGACTGTTCTGAAAGCAAGACCAACAGTGACAGCTATTTATGGTCAATGAGAAGACAGGAGTGTAGGGCTTAGGAAGTGGAACACTAGTTATCCAGCTTTCTCTCTTTTGCCATGCTGATAGGTACAAAATGATAACTCATCTTGGTTTGCATTTTTCTGATCACATGCAAGTTAGAGCATCTTTTTATAATTAATTATTTTTTATATAACTTATTCACTTAAGTTTTATCCATTGCTATATGTCTCTCTGGTTTTCAGATTCTGGGTTGGTTATATTAAGATGCATTTAATTATAATATTTAGTTTGAGCCTGACCAGGCAGTGGTGCAGTGGATAGAGCGTTGGACTGAGATGTGGAGGACCCAGGTTCGAGACTCCAAGGTTGCCAGCTTGAGCGTGGGCTCATCTGGTGTGAGCAAAGCTCACCAGCTTAGACCCAAGGTCACTGGCTCAAGCAAGGGGTTTCTCGGTCTGCTGTGACCCCCCCCCCCCCCCGGTCAAGGCACATATGAGAAAGCAATCAATGAACAACTAAGGCAGTGATGTCAACCTGGTCCCTACCACCCACTAGTGGCCGTTCCAGCTTTCATGGTGGGCAGTAGCGGAGCAACCAAAGTATAAATAAAAAGATAGATTTAACTATAGTAAGTTGTTTTATAAAGATTTATTCTGCCGAACTTAGTGAAAATTCGACATAAAGTACTTGGTAAGTAATTGTTATACACTTTAACTTGCTGTAACTCTGCTTTATAAATTTTATAAAGTAAAGTTACTTCCCTACTTTATAAATCACCATTACTGTGGAACCGGTGGGTGGTTAGAAAACTTTACTACTGAGATACAAAAGTGGGCTGTAGGTATAAAAAGGTTGACTACCCGTGATCTAAGGTGTCGCAAGGAAAAACTTATGATTGATGCTTCTCATCTCTCTCCATTCCTGTCTGTTCCTATCTGTCCCTCTCTCTGACTCTCTTTGTCTCTGTTAAAATAATAATAATAATAATAATAATAATAATATTTAGGTTGAATCATATGCAGCTGCCAAACTATTAGGTTGACCAGTTTTGAGCTGTAAAAATTGCAAAATCTATGATCCATCTTAATATATTATTGTATATATAGATCTTTCAGAGTTTCAATCTCACTCACATAAATAATATAGCAGTTGCCATATAAATCTGTGACAAATAGCATTTTTCATTTTTCAGATTTTTTCTTAGGATAAATTCCTAAGGGAAGGAATGTCAAAGAATGGACACTTTTATGGTTATTGTCACATGTTGACAAATCACTTTTTTTTAATTTTTTTGTTTGTTTGTTTGTTTGTTTTTGTATTTTTCTGAAGCTGGAAACGGGGAGAGACAGTCAGACTCCCGCATGCGCCCGGCCGGGATCCACCCGGCACGCCCACCAGGGGGCGACGCTCTGCCCCTCCGGGTCGTCGCTCTGTTGCCACCAGAGCCACTCCAGCGCCTGGGGCAGAGGCCAAGGAGCCAATACCAGCGCCCGGGCCATCTTTGCTCCAATGGAGCTTCGGCTGCGGGAGGGGGAGAGAGAGACAGAGAGGAAGGAGAAGGGTAGGGGTGGAGAAGCAGATGGGCGCTTCTCCTGTGTGCCCTGGCCGGGAATCGAACCCGGGACTTCTGCACGCCAGGCTGACGCTCTACCACTGAGCCAACCGGCCAGGGATTTTTTTTAATTTTTTAAAACTCATTTTAGAGAAGGGTGGGGGAGAAAGAGAAGGAAGGGAGGAGCAAGAAGCATCAACTCCCATTTGTGCCTTGACCAGGCAAGCCCAGGGTTTCCAACTGGCAACTCAGCGTTCCCGGTCAATGCTTTATCCACTGTGCCACCACAGGTCAGACCTGACAAATCCCTTTCTAAAAGGGCTGTACTTACTTACATTATACATCATATATGTCACTTATACTGTGTATTTTTACTCTAACTTCCTCATTAGACATTATCATTTAAACTATTACTTTAATAACTATAAAACATCCTCTATTATTTGTACTATTATAGATAAAAATTTATTCAAGTGTTCACTGATGAATAGTATTTTTTAGAAGTATGTATTTTGTGTGACCTTAGTTCATTTTATTTTTATCTTTTTTTATAGTAAATTTGAAAGTGGGTTTTAATATACTGTAGATTACCCTGTCCTCAATTCCTTAAATTACTCATTTACATACATTTTATTCTTCAGATGACAATCAAAACAAAACACATGATAAAAAGGAGAAGAAGATGGTGGTTCAGAAGCCCCATGGCACTGTGGAGTACACTGTGAGTATAAACAGGAAGTGTGAATGTTTGTTACTGCTACTAGGTTTATATCAGGGGTCCCCAAACTTTTTACACAGGGGGTCAGTTCACTGTCTCTCAGACCGTTGGAGGGCCGGACTATAAAAAAAACTATGAACAAATTCCTATGCACACTGCACATATCTTATTTTAAAGTAAAAAAACAAAATGGGAATAAATACAATATTTAAAGTAAAGAACAAGTAAATTTAAGTCAACAAACTGACCAGTATTTCAATGGGAACTATGCTCCTCTCACTGACCACCAATGAAAGAAGTACCCTTCCAGAAGTGCGGCGGGGACCGGATAAATGGCCTCGGGGCCGCATGTGGCCTGTGGGCCATAGTTTGGGGACCCCTGGTTTATATAATGGTTCTCTTGATACCTGCTGTCCCTTCGCTGCATTCCTCTTATACACCCAGTAAACAGGGGAGCTTCTTACGACCTGTTGTGAGTCTTTCTCTTCCCTCCATCTTTTCTCCTTGGGCAATCTCACTCACATAAACCTTTGACTTGAATTACCTGTGATACACCAGTGACAACAAATGTTAGGTCTCCATTTCAGAAATGCTTTCTGAATTCCAGAACTGTAGATTCAGTTGACTTCTCAGCATATCTACTTAGACCTTCAGGCTTGGTCTTTTTTAAAGAAGCAGTGGCTCCATCATCTACACTTTTCTACAAGCCAGAACCTTATTCTCAATGTCTTCCCATTACTCTCCATGTTCTTTCCTCCTTTTCATAATCATCCAGCAAGTCTAAGCCAGGTCTCTCTTTATTTTATTCTCTCATAAAATCGCGTTTCTTTATAAAAAAATTTATCTTCGTTTAACATTATTGATTCAGTAGTGATTATTATTATTATTATTTTTTTTTTTTTTTTTCATTTTTCTGAAGCTGGAAACAGGGAGAGACAGTCAGACAGACTCCCGCATGCGCCCGACCGGGATCCACCCGGCACGCCCACCAGGGGCGGTGCTCTGCCCACCAGGGGGCGATGCTCTGCCCATCCTGGGCGTCGCCATATTGCGACCAGAGCCACTCTAGCGCCTGAGGCAGAGGCCACAGAGCCATGCCCAGCGCCCGGGCTATCTTTGCTCCAATGGAGCCTTGGCTGCGGGAGGGGAAGAGAGAGACAGAGAGGAAAGCGCGGCGGAGGGGTGGAGAAGCAAATGGGCGCTTCTCCTATGTGCCCTGGCCAGGAATCGAACCCAGGTCCTCCGCACGCTAGGCCGACGCTCTACCGCTGAGCCAACCGGCCAGGGCGAGTGATTATTATTTTAATGTCTATCTTGTTACTTAATTCATACATCCATGGATAGACACTAGACCCCTTTTTGGCCACCAGAAAAGTGCTTGTAGGATGCAGACCTTCCGTATTGTTGGGTCGGTAGCTGAATGATACTGTGCGTGTATGTGATCGTTACTGCACCGCCACAAGATGTGGCATATTATGCTCCTTGTTTTCACTGCACCATGAGCCCCTGGAAGCAGAAGCTGTGTCTGTTTATCCTATGTCTGTTAGAAGATGGGCCACTCAGTTATGGATCTGTTTAAATTCATGTTGAAATAGCATTGTGGAGGAGTCTTCTTTCTAAGAAGTAGTTAAGTGCTGTGCCATTGCCTGGTTGTGTTTCCTCATGGGTATTGCTTTGCACTGATCATTTGTGTACATCCCAGGCTCTTTAAGGCAAGCAGCAGGGACCAGTCCTTCCCTGGTAGTTCTTTTGGAGGGGTAAATCTTCTCCCAGCCTCGGCAGACTCACAGGGAAGAGCTCTCGCACAGGCATTTCTTGCTCAGTGCTCTGTAAACATCTTTCTGTGGTTTGCAGGGCTAGTCCTTTCCAGAAAGGATTTGGGGTGATTATATGTGTCACGTTACCACTTTTTTTTTTTTTGTATCTTTCTGAAGCTGGAAACGGGGAGGCAGTCAAGACAGACTCCCGCATGCGCCTGACCGGGATCCACCCGGCATGCCCACCAGGGGGTGATGCTCTGCCCATCCGGGGCGTCGCGACCAGAGCCACTCTAGCGCCTGGGGCAGAGGCCAAGGAGCCATCCCCAGCGCCCAGGCCATCTTTTGCTCGAATGGAGCCTTGGCTGCGGGAGGGGAAGAGAGAGACAGAGAGGAAGGAGACGGGGAGGGGTGGAGAAGCAGATGAGCACCTCTCCTGTGTGCCCTGGCTGGGAATCGAACCTGGGACTTCCACATGCCAGGCCGACGCTCTACCACTGAGCCAACCGGCCAGGGCCACCACTTTTATTACAATATGATATTGATCCCCTAACACCTAGCACAGGGCCTTCCTTCATACTAAGTACTCCAGAAGTGTTGGAGTATTTGTCGTCAGTACAGTAGTCTAAAGCCACCTGTGCATCCACAAGCCCTCCAAAGAAAGGGGAAGTGTTGTTTGCCAGGAGCTATTTCCCATGGCATATACTGAACAGTGTGCAGAGAGAGTGAAATGAGCCCCCAGGTTAATTCAGCATGTGGTCAGATTAGTAATGCAGAAACACCTACCTGTTTTATTTATGTTCTGGAAATTGGTTTTACTTGGCAAGTGATTTTGTGTACTTTATTGGAAATAAGTGATTCATGTATGCACTTCCTTCTGGAATATGCCCACACCTTTCCTTTCCCCCTTCCCCTTCCCCTCTTTTTCCCCCCAGGAGCATTTTCCTTGCCTCTCTCTTTCTCCTCAGCTCTAAGGGAACCCCCAAGACTTGCAACCAGGGAGCAGTGGGCAGTGGCAGCTCCTCCTGGCTAACCCCCTGAATCTGTTTTCAAGCTTGGCTTTTCTCTGACTCTCTTCCTGTAACACCAAGAAATTCTTCCTGTAACACCAAGAAAAAAAATAAGTGATTCATAACTTTGTGTTTAGAGAACCATGCTAGCTCTTACCAGATTGCTTAGATTACTCCTGAGCTGTAGATATTTCAGCATTCTGATAAGTTTCAGACATGGTATCAGAACCCCTCCCAGGGTCTGTGAATTGGTTTTCTATGTCTTATCCTTATGTCATAACTCCAGATTGATAAAGTCTCTCCTTCCCTTCACTCCCAATGCGCAGTATCTTCTACAAGTTTTTTTTTCATAAAAATATAAAATTTATGGATCACTTCCCGTGAAATATGTGCTGTCAAGCAGAAATTATGATTATCTCTGTTTGATGGATAAAGAAACTGAGACCCAGAGAGATTAAGCAAATGACCCAAGACTAGTATGGCTCTAGTCTGTTGTCTTCTCAATTTGTGTCTTGTACTGAGTCTAAATCCTGAAAATCCCTGGATTTGAATATACAGGGGTGGGCAAAGGTAGGTTTACAGCAGGGGTCCCCAAACTTTTTACACAGGGGGCCAGTTCACTGTCCCTGAGACCATTGGAGGGCCAGACTATAAAAAAAACTATGAACACATCCCTATGCACACTGCACAGATCTTATTTTAAAGTAAAAAAAACAAAACGGGAACAAATACAATATTTAAAATAAAGAACAAGTAAATTTAAATCAACCAACTGACCAGTATTTCAATGGGAACTATGCTCCTCTCACTGACCACTAATGAAAGAGGTGCCCCTTCCGGAAGTGCAGGGGGGCTGGATAAATGGCCTCAGGGGGCCTCATGTGGCCCACGGGCCGTAGTTTGGGGACCCCTGGTTTACAGTTTACAGTTGTAATACAAATAAACAATGCAATAATTAATAATAATATAAGAATAAACTGTTTCATGTACTTACAACTTCAAACCTACTTTTGCCTGCCCTGCGTTATGTAAGTATCTAATATTGGAAAAATATATATATTGGAACATCTTTTTATTTTCATTTTTAGTAGAGTTGATTTTTCTCAGGGTAGAGGTTAGAGCATCTATTGATAGGTTTTCAGTGATTTTTTTTTTTTTTTTTGCCAGCTCCTGGTCTTAGCTTCTCAACCTAAGTTCAGAGGCAACATATGAACTTGAAACCCAGTAAACTTAGGGTAACTATTAAAGACAATAAAATGTGACACCAAGGATACAGAAATGATTGAAGTAACAGATGAGATAGGAAACTTAGTTTAGCAATAGTTAGTATATATGTATTTTGTTTTTTAACAGTTTTATTTACATACCATAAAATTCTCCCCAATTTATATGTCTAATTCAATGATTTTTAGTTAATTTACCAACCTATTCAACCATCACCGTAACCCAGTTTTAGAACACTTCACCACGCAAATAAGATCCCTTGGAACATTTGTAGTCGCTCCCAATTGCCACTCACAGCTCCAGGTAATCATTGATGTACTTAGTCTCTGAAGATTGACCTTTTCTGGACATTTCATATAAATGGAGATTGACAATATCTGGCCCCTGGCATCTATCTGGCTACTTTCATGAATAATGTTGAGGTTTTGAAATTTTTATAATGCCCATATTTTAGTGATTTTAATATTTAAAATGTTTTCATTTCAAAATTTCCAGTTTAATAGCATAAATCTAATGAAAAATTACTTTTCTTAAACTTAAAAATTCCACTGTACTGCCTCTTAGAGAAAGGTAACTAACATGCATTAGAGAGAAACAAGTGCATGGGGGTTTTGTGCAGGGAAGACCTTCAGTTTCTCAGTTCCCAAACAACAGCTGTGAATCAGGAGAGGCCCAGCCCAGAGCAGGCCACAGTGTGGCACTTCCTGAAAATCACTTTCCTTAGCTCTAAAATATGCTTGGGCCAGATCACTAGCAAATCTCTCAGGCTCCATTTTTGTCACCCACACAGTAACACCCCTGCTCCCATCAGTGACAGCATAGGGAGGCAGGATGCAATTGCACTTATAAGAATAGTCCCCACACGGTGAAAATCTCTACTTCTTTTTTTTTCTTTTTTTTAAGATTTATAATTTTATTTTATTTTACTTTTTTTGTTTGGTTGTTTTTTATTTCTTTTAATAAATCAGGGTACATATGTTCAGAGAAAACATCTCTAAGTTATTTTGCCATTTGCTTATGCTGCATTCCCATCACCCAAAGTGCAGTTGTCTTCCGTCACCTTCTGTTTTTCTTTCTGTCCCTCCCCTCCCCCAACCCCCTCCCTCTCCACCCCTCCATAACCACACTCTTGTCCATGTCTCTGAGTCTCATTTTTATGTCCCACCTATGTATGGAACCATATAGTTCTTAGTTTTTTCTGATTTACTTATTTCACTCAGTATAATGTTATCAAGGTCCATTCATGTTGTTGTAAATGAACAGATGTCGTCATTTCTTATGGCTGAGTAGTATTCCATAGTAACATGTACCAAAGCTTTTTAATCCACTCATCCACTGACGGACACTTGGGCTGTTTCCAGATCTTTGCTATTGTGAACAATGCTGCCATAAACATGGGGGTGCATTTCTGCTTTTGAAACAGTGCTATGGTGTTCTTGGGGTATATTTCTAAAAGTGGGATAGCTGGGTCACAAGGCAGTTATATTTTTAATTATTTGAGGAATTTCCATACTGTTTTCCACAGTGGCTGCACCAGTCTGCATTCCCACCAGCAGTGCAGGAGGGTCCCCTTTTCTTCACATCCTCGCCAGCACTTATTCTGTGTTGTTTTGATGATGAGCGCCATTCTGACAGGTGTGAGGTGATATCTCATTGTGGTTTTAATTTGCATTTCTCTAATGATTAGTGATGTTGAGCATTTTTTCATATGCCTATTGGCCATCTGTATGTCTTCTATGGAAAAGTGTCTATTTCTTTCGCCCATTTTTTGATTGGATTGTTTGTCTTCCTGGTGTTGAGTTTTACAAGTTCTTTATAAATTTTGGTTATTAACCCCTTATCAGACGTATTGTCAAATATGTTCTCCCATTGTGTAGTTTGTCTTTTTATTTTGTTCTTATTGTCTTTAGCTTCGCAAAAGCTTTTTAGTTTGATGTAGTCCCATTTGTTTATCCTGTCTTTTATTTCACTTCCCCATAGAAATAAATCAGCAAATATATTGCTGCGAGAGATGTCAGAGTATTTACTGCCTATGTTTTCTTCTAAGATGCTTATGGTTTTATGGCTTACATTTAAGTCTTTTATTTATTTTGAGTTTATTTTTGTGAATGGTGTAAGTTGGTAGTCTAGTTTCATTATTTTGCAGGTAGCTGTCCAATTTTTCCAACACCATTTGTTGAAGAGGCTGTCTTTACTCCATTGTATGCTCTTACCTCCTTTGTCAAATATCAGTTGTCCATAAAGGTGTGGGTTTATTTCTGGGTTCTCTGTTCTGTTCCATTGATCTATATGCCTGTTCTTATGCCAGTACCAGGCTGTTTTGAGTTCAGTGGCCTTGTAGTATAACTTGATATCCAGAAGCTGATACCTCCCACTTTATTCTTCCTTTACAGGATTGCTGAGGCTATTCACGTTCTCTTTTGGTTCCATATAAATTTTTGGAATATGTGTTCCATATCTTTGAAGTATGTCGTTGGTATTTTAATTGGCATGGCATTGAATTTATAAATTGCTTTGGGTAATATAGACATTTTAATGATGTTTACTCTTCCTAACCATGAGCACGGTATATGCTTCCACTTAATTTGTATCTTCCTTGATTTCTTTAATGAATGTTTTATAATTTTTTGAGTACAAGTCTTTAAACTCCCTGGTTAAATTTATTCCTAGGTACTTTACTTTCTTGGTTGCAGTGGTGAAGGGGATTGCTTCCTTAATTTCTCTTTCTGACACTTCATTGTTAGTGTATAAAAATGCCTCTAATTTCTGCGTATTAATTTTATATCCTGCCACCTTGCTGAATTCATTTAACAAGTCTAGTAGTTTTTTGACTGAGACTCTAGGGTTTTCTGTATACAAAATCATATCATCTGCAAATAATGATAGTTTTACGTCTTCTTTTCCAATTTGGATGCCTTTTATTTCTTTTTCTTGTCTGATTGCTGTGGCTAGGACTTCCAGAACTATGTTGAATAAGAGTGGTGAAAGGGGGCCTAGTTCCTGATCTTAAGGGGATTGCTATTAATTTTTTCCCATTGAGTATGATGTTGGCTGTGGGTTTGTCATAGATGGCCTTTATTATGTTGAGGTATGTTCCCTGTATTCCCACTTTGCTGAGAGTTTTTGTCATAAATGGGTGCTGGATTTTATCAAATGCTTTTTCTGCATCTATTGAAATTATCATGTGGTTTTTCTCCTTCCTTTTGTTTATATGATGAATCACATTGATTGATTTGCAAATATTGTACCAGCCTTGCCTCCCAAGAATAAATCCCACTTGATCATGATGTATGATTTTTTTCATATATTGCTAGATCCAGTTTGCTAATATTTTGTTGAGGATTTTAGCATCTAAATTCATCAGGGATATTGGCCTATAATTTTCTTTCTTTGTGTTGTCTTTGCCTAGTTTTGGAATCAGAATTATGCTCACCTTATAAAAGGAGCTTGGAAGTCTTCCTTCCTCTTGAATTTTTTGAAATAGCTTGAGAAGGATAGGAGTTAGTTCTTCTTTGAATATTTGGTAGAATTCACTTGTGAAGCCATCAGGCCCAGGACTTTTCTTTTTTGGGAGTTTTTTGATAACTGTTTCGATCTCATTTGTTGTAATCGGTCTGTTTAGGTTTTCTGATTCTTCCAGATTAATTTTTGGAAGATTATATGTTTCGCCTGACCAGGTGATGGTGCAGTGGATAGAGAGTCAAACTGGGATGCAGAGGACCCAGGTTCGAGACCCCAGGTCGCCAGCTTGAGCACAGGTTCATCTGGTTTGAGCAAAAGCCCACCAGCTTGAACCCAAGGTCGCTGGCTCCAGCAAGGGGTTACTCGGTCGGCTGAAGGCCCATGGTCAAGGCATATATGAGAAAGCAATCAATGAACAAGGTGTTGTAACGCGCAACGAAAAACTAATGATTGATGCTTCTCGTCTCTCTCTGTTCCTGTCTGTCCCTGTCTATCCCTCTCTCTGACTCACTCTCTGTCTCTGTAAAAAGTAAATAAATAAATAAATAAATAAAGATTATATGTTTCGAGGAATTTATCCATTTTATCTAGGTTGTCTAGTTTTTTGGCATACAGTTCTTCATATTATTTTCTTACAATATTTTGTATTTCTGTTGTGTCAGTTGTTATTTCTCCATTCTCATTTCTAATTTTACTTATTTGAGTCCTCTCTCTTTTTTTCTTGGTGAGTCTGGTTAAAGGTTCATCGATCTTGTTTACCTTTTCAAAGAACCAGCTCCTGGTTTCATTGATCCTCTGTATTGTTTCTTTTGCCTCTATATCATTTATTTCCACTCTGATCTTTATCATTTCCTTCTTTCTACTACCTCTGGGCTTTACTTGCTGTTCTTTTTCTAGTTATTTTTGTTGCAGGATTAAGTTGTTTATTTGAACTTTTTCTAGCTTCTTAAGGAATGCCTGTAATGCTATGAACTTCCCTCTCAGAACTGCTTTTGCTATGTCCCATAAATTTTGAGTTGATGTATGTTCATTATCATTCATTTCTAGGAATTTTTAAATTTCTTCTTTGATCTCATTGTAAACCCATTCATTATTTGATAACATGCTATTTAGTTTCCATGTGTTTGAGTATTTTTCAGTTTTTCTGTTGTGGTTGATTTCTAGTTTCATGCCATTGTGACCAGAGAAAGTGCTTGATATGATTTCAGTCTTCTTAAATTTGTTGAGACCGCTTTTGTGCCCTAACATGTGGTCTGTCCTAGAGGATGTACCATGAGCACTTGAAAAGAATGTATATGCTGCTGCTTTGGGGTGAAAGGTTCTGAAGATACCTATTAAATCGAGTTCATCTAGTGTGTCCTTTAAGTCTGCTGTTTCTTTGTTAATTTTCTTTCTTGAGGACCTATCTAGTGATGTTAATGGGTATTAAAATCCCCTACTATTATAGTATTGCTGTTTATCTCGCCCTTTAAATCTATCAAAGTCTGTTTTATATATTTAGGTGCTCCTATATTAGGTTCGTAGATATTTATAACGGTTATATCTTCCTATTGGATTGCTCTCTTTATTATTATGTAATGACCTTCTTTATCTTTTACTATAGCCTTTGTTTTAAAGTCCATTTTGTCTGATATAAGTATTGCTACCCCAGCTTTTTTTTCATTTCCATTTGCGTGAAATAATTTTTTCCGTCCTTTTATCTTCAGTCTGTGTGCATCTTTTGTTTTAAGGTGTGTCTCTTGTAGACAGCATATGTAAGGGTCCTGTTTTCTTATCCACACAGCTACCCTATGTGTTTTGATCAGATCATTTAATCCATTTACATTTAAGGTTATTATTGATATGTAGTTGTTTATTGCCATTTTATTCTTTAAAACTGTATTCCTCTTTTGCTATATTCTTTTTCCCCTTCGATCTGTTTACAACAGGCCCCTTAGCATTTCTTGCAGCATTGGTTTGGTTGTAGTGAATTCCTTGTGGGTTTTTTTTTTTTGTCTGGAAAGCTTTTTATTTCTCCTTCAATTTTAAAGGATAGCCTTGCTGGATAAAGTAGTCTTGGTTGTAGGCTCTTGTTCTGCATTACTTTGAATATTTCTTGCCATACCCTTCTGGCCTCAAATGTTTCTGTTGAGAAGTCGGAAGTCATCCTTGTGGGGGCTCCTTTGTAGGTGATAGCCTTTTATTCTCTAGCAGCTGTTAATATTTTCTCTTTATCACTTAGCTTTGGGATTTTAATTATGACGTGTCTTGGTATAGATTTCCTTGGGTTTCTCTTTAATGGAGTTCTCTGTGCTTTTTGAACTTGTGAGACGTTTTCCTGCCCTGATTTAGGGAAGTTTTCAGCTATGATATGTTTGAACAAAGTCTCTATCCCTTGTTCTTTCTCTTCTTCTTCAGGAACCCCTATGATGCAGATGTTATTTCTCTTCATGTTGTCACAGAACTCTAAAAGTTTCCTCAGACTTTTTGAGTCTCTTTTCTTTTTTCTGCTCTGCTTCTGTGCCTTCATTTATATTGTCCTCTAACTCGCTGATTCTATTCTCAGCTTCGTCCATCCTGATTTTAATTCCTTCCATTGTGTTCTTTATTTCTGATATTGTATTTGTCATTTCTGATTGATTCTTTTTAATTATTTCAATGTCCTTTTTTATATTTGCTATATCTTTATTTAGATGTTCGTAATGACCATGTATTGTTGTTCTAAGATCTTTGAGCATCCTAACAATTGTTATTTTAAACTCTGCATCCAGTAATTTGGTTATATCTGACTCATTCAGGTCCTTTTGTGGGGATTTATCTTGATTCATTTGTGTTGCATTTTTCTGCCTTCCCATTTTGTCTGTGTAAAAGAAGGTTTTGGCCACTGGAGTCCACTGGTTGTGGCCTCTGTGTTCCCTAGGTGTGGTCTGTCTGCAGGCCCACCACCCCCTCTGCTGGGGTTTTCAGTGATTTTAAAGATATGTATTTATATTCTAACTTGTGCTAGAAGTGCTTTAAAGTAATTTTAGTGTAAAAGGTAACTATGAACTTGTTTATTCTGAGATAGTTCATCTAGTTGGTTGGTTTTTTGTACTGAGGGCAGTGGTGTGTTTAATTCTTTTCTCAGGTCACAGTCTCCTGCATCCATTTCAAATCTCCACCTCATTCAAGGTTTATCTGGTTGAGACAATTCTGCTTATAGAACAGCCACCAGTTTTGACCTAGGGCTGTAGATGGAAACATCTAGGTGACATTCATTAATATGAACTCCCACTAACAAGTGGCCCTGGACAGGAAGTCTGTTCTGGGCTATCGACCTGACCAGAGGCAGCAACTTCTTTTGGGGAGGAGTTTTTTTACTGTGAAGTGTCACATCTTCTTTCTGTCCTCTTTATTTCTGTTCTCCCCCTCTTAGAAAAGAAACCTATATACCTACAACATATATCACAAATTTTATAGATTTACAGAATAACACTAATTTGGCTAACCATGGGAAGTTGTCATTTTTAATGATAACGAACAATTATTGGTAACTAACCTATATTTATTTCAGCTTTGACTGTATTCGTTCAGCAAATATTTAAATACCTTTTGTGTGTCAGGCACTGTAGGGGCAAATGACTATTAACAGACCGCCATCCAGTAGCTAATAGTCCAGTGAAGACTTAGGCAAGTAGACAGAAAAATGCAAAGAGAGAAAGTAAACAGTCCCATTTCCCCCATGGGGGATACTGTGTGTATATTTTATTTTTTTTCTTCTTACAGTTTTGTGTTATACCTCATGGACCTCTGCTCCATACACCAAAGTTGTGCCAAAGTAAGTTTAGAATCTATTAGTGAACAGTGAAATTGAAGATAAAGGAAACCCAGAAATGAATAACATTTAAAAAAAATTTTCCTTAAGAATTTAGAATGTATTCATTCTTTTTCATAATACATTCAGATGTATGTACTACTTTTTAAACCATTTTTATCATAAATAGATTAATATTGTCTATCAAAAGGATTTTTGTTTTGTCTTGTTTTGCTTTATGTATTGACTCTTGTTTGTTTAATTATTCTAGGCTGGAAGCCAGGACACCCTAAACTCTATAGCACTGAAATTTAACATCACTCCTAATAAGTTAGTGGAACTGAATAAACTTTTCACACATACTATTGTTCCAGGCCAGGTAATGCTCTTCTTGTTGTATATTACTTTAGAAGTTTTACTTTTATCTTTTATTGCCATTTTTACTGCATCACTATTAGTGTGGCAGATTATCATCAGTGATAATGTGTATTGGTTTAGTCTTTCCTTTCCTTTAGATCCAAGAACTCTGGAGGCATCTAGTGCTGATGAACTGTTTAGAGGTGAATGCTTTGCAAATGACTAACACTGTTTATTTAACTATTATTTATGTTGTAGATATTTTCTAGGTTACCAAAAAAAGTAAAATTAATGTGACTTCTTTCCCGGTACAATATCACACAACTATTCTTAGAATGTTTGATTTAGCATTGCAAGTTTTAGTTTAGTCCACTCCTGGAGTACATTATGGCTATTGTTTTATTTTAAATTAGGCATATTTTTTTGTCATTTTTTTTTATTGGATACCATTTTGACAAAAATCATCAATTCAGCCAAAGTCAGAGACATTCAGCGGGACCATCAAGAAGAGGCTACAGAAATTTTTTTCAGGGTTGCAGTACTCTCTTTGTTAATCTGAATGAAGTTGAAAAACTGTACACTATTTTCTAAATGATAAGATATTCTCATATTTCTTTTTGAAAACTACAAAAAGACATTTGGTGTAAATGACCCAGTCATTAGAGGATCCCAGCTGAGGCTGAGTTTTCAGTCCCATCCATAGTGCTGCCCAGTTGCTATGAGCACATTCCAGTTTCGTTGCTAAGTTACTAGACTACCTTCCTCTATCCCTATGTTATAATGGCATTTAATTCTTTCCAGAGAGATACTGCCGCTTTAAAGTATAATTTCATTCAGGCAATAGTGATATTGTTCTTTGTATTTTTTTCAAGGGAAGGCAACAGACCATAGTTGGCCAATTTGTACCATTGTGCTTTTGGTATTTATGTCTTAGTCAAATGGAAAAATTAGGGTACTGCCAGTTCCAGGTACTTGAAGGGAAATAAACGTTAAAACTTTTTTAAGTTAATAAATTTTCATCTCTAGGATAGTTAATGTGATATTGTTGCATAATGTGTGCATTATTATGATTTATAAGAATGACCAAAATAGCCTGACCAGGTGGTGGCTCAGTGGATAGAGCATCAACCTGGGACACTGAAGACCCAGGTTCAAAACTCTAAGTTTGCAGGCTTGAGTGCAGGTTCATCTGGCTTTAAGCATGGACTCACCACCTGCTTTACTGTGGGATCATAGACATGACCCCATGGTCACTGGCTTGAACAAGGGGTCAGTGGCTTACCTGGAGTCCCCGGTCAAGGCACATATGAGAAAGCAATCAATAAACAACTAAGGAGCCGCAACACTACGAGTTGATGCTTCTCATCTCTCTCCCTTCCTGTCTGTCTGTTGCTGTCTCTCTCTCTTCGCTAAAAAAAATAAAATAAAGAAGGATGATCAAATATATTTATATTTATCATATACATAGGTGTGTGGAAAAGTAGGTTTACAGTTATGGCTACCCAAAGAGTTGATTCTTGTATTTTTATTTATTATTATTTTATTTATTATTATTAACCTCCTTTTGTCCAACCCTGTATTTGGTCTTCCACAATTTCTGGCTCACAGCTACTGAGCCCTGGGAATTTTCTAAGTGTTGAGAGTGATAAAGATGACTTTTGAAAAAGCACCCAGAGTGGCAGCTGGTTGCTAGGAGACAAACATGTTATCAGAGGTTTGAAACTTCCTCCCCATCCCATTACCCACCTCCAGGGAGCGGAGAAGTGCTGGAGATTGAATCAGTCACCAGTGAACTAGTCAATCATGAATGACTAATTTAAGAAGCATTCATAAAAACCCAAGACAATGGAGTGAGAGAGCTTCCAGGTTGGTGAGCCTGTGGAAGTTCGGGGAGCATGGTGAGCCTGGAGTGGGCATGGAGGCTCCTCCCTTTCCCTGTGTAGTCGTTCCTCACCATATCGTGGGTCACTTTTTGCAGTCTCACTGTATCGCGGATTTTTTGCTATATCGCAGGATTTTGAGGTATATAGGTACTTTTATATATTATTTTAATTTTTGTGGTAAAATAAGCAAACTAAGTGTGGGAAAGGTTAATGAGCATGTGGGGAGGATTTATAAAGCCTTAAAATATATATAAATAATAAAATAAATATAAGGTTGCTGCTTCATGGATTTTCGCCTATCACGGGGGTTCTGGAACCTGCGATAGATGAGTTCCAGAACTCTGCATCTCTTCTATGTGGCTGTTCCCAAGCTGTATCCTAGTAAGTAACATGTTTCTCTGAGTTCTGTGAGCCATTCTAGCAAATTAATCAAACCCAAGGAGGGGGTTGTGGGAACCTCTGATTTATACCTAGCTGTTCAGAAGTATAGGTGACAACCTGGACTTCTAATTGGCATTCTGAGTTGTAGGGGTGCATCCATCGGAACTTCCAGTCCATAGCTGGGTGGTTACAAGCACAGGTTTGGAACTGATCTCTGGAGTGTGTGTATATGTGGAGGGTTCGGTCTTGTAGGACTGGATCCTTAGCCTGTGGCATCTGATTCTATTTTCTGAGTAGATAGTGTCAGGATTGAGTTGAATTCTTAGATACCCTAGTGGTGTCCAAAAATTGTTGGCATGAGGGAGCCCTGGCCTCCACGTTGTAATTGGGTCCAGGAACCCTTTTTCTTGTGTAACTGACCCATAGCAGAGACCCCAGGCGCATGCACTTACTAGTTTAAGGCTGAATACTGTAGTCACTAGACCGTAGTAAAAAATTTAGGATCATTCATTATTCTTTTACTATGTCCATAAACAGAATAGCTTTATGGTACATGATTAAGGTCCAGTAGGCAACAAGAGGCATAGGGGCTGTTTAAAAATGCCTACTGTAATGGTAAAAACACCAGAAATAGGTGCTCCAAAGGTTCTTTTTTCAGCCTTGGAATAGCTATTTGACTTGGGCAAGTCACTTTCTTTCCTGATCTCTGAGATTAGGGGCCGGGCTGCACTGTTGTAGCTGTCCTCCGTCCTTTGCTGTGCTGTCCAGCTCTCATCTAACAGAACACTTCCATGCTGGTGGTTGTCCCAGGACCTGGCTGGGACTCAGCATTTGGCCAGCAAAGTTAAGGAATTGAGAAGAGTAAAATTAATTGAAGGGCTTTTAGAAACTGTACATAATATTTTGCCTTCAAAGATTTTTAAGCCTGACCAGGCGGTTGCACAGTGGATAGAGCATCTGACTGGGATGTGGAGGACTCAGGTTCGAAACCCCGAGGTCTCCAGCTTGAGCGCGGGCTCATCTGGTTTGAGCAAAGCTCACCAGCTTGGACCCAAGGTCACTGGCTTGAGCAAGGGGTTACTCGGTCTGCTGAAGGCCCACGGTCAAGGCACATATGAGAAAGCAATCAATGAACAACTAAAGTGCTGCAATGAAGAATTGATGCTTCTCATCTCTCTCCCTTCCTGTCTGTCTATCTGTCCCTCTCTCTGTCTCTGTCACCAAAAAAAAAAAAAGATTTTTTTAGTGTCTGTCTTGGAGTTTGGAGGAGTAGGCAACCGTCTCATCTCAATAGATCTGACTAGCCTAATCAAAACTGATTTTAGCTACTCTGGTTTCAGAAAATTTGAGGCTCACCCGTGTACAGACTGAGTTGACGTTCACCTGGAGGTAGGAGAGAGAACTGGTGTGGCTGGGTGGGGATCGGCCACGTGTCAGAGGTGATTTTATGAAGAAGTTACCTGAGAGCTTATTGAACTAAAATTGTACTCTAGACATCCTGATGCTTCAGCAGTTTTATGGCTTACCTGTCCAGGAGTGTGTAGTGATTCTGGAGCATAGGTTTGCCGTGGTAATTAGTCCTTATCTTATTTTTCCTGATGTTGACTTTCCCACCTTTATCTTAATGTATTTTTGGTTGTTGCCTTTTCTTTTTTTTCTGGATTGAAGTGAGGTTTAAATAACCGAAGTTAAAGTGGAGATATGACTGGAGGTGTGGGAAAGAATGAATAACAATATTGAACGGTTCTGTTAATAGCTCTGAATTGCGTTCTCTAGTATCAGAGGTCATCATTTTAAGATTGTATTTGATATATGCCAAAAGACTGCCTGTGTCATTAAGAGTGTTGAATGATAGGGTTGTAATAAGAATCCAGGAACCAGAACATTTTGCAGAAGGAGACTGTTTTGTACAACCTTTGGGGATTTTTATTTTTGTTTTTAGATAACTGGACAGGAATGGAAGAGAAGGTATTGAGATTACTAATGTTACATTGTGTAGTTTTTATCGTATAAGCACCTTACTAACCACATTCTCACTGAGGGCCTGCTTGGAGTTAGCAATCCTGGTATTGTTTCATTTCTTTCTGACACGGGTATTATGTTAAGAAGTATGCATGCTTTTCTCTCCTCTATTTCCTGGCAACATCAGTACCCTTCCCTGCAGGCTCTTTCATCCCTGCCCAAGTGCTATGTCCTGTACTGCTCAGAGTTTCATTGGGCTCACCCGCTTCACATGGTCAGTACAACATACCCACTTTGTCCCCACTTTTGTGAGCCTCTGCGGAGTTTCCAGCCATGTTCGGTACCCTCTGCACTGCACACGTTCATATTGCTGCATATTGTTTCACAGATCAGTGTAGAAGACCTCATGTTGCTGATGAATTCTGTGAAAGTGAGCTGCCTTTTAGTCATGTACCTAACACGAGACCATGCAGAGAGTAACTTCTTCGAACGTTGCCTAGGTTCTACCTGATTCCTGCTCCTCACCTCGCTTTTCTTTCCCATTCGCAGGTTCTCTTTGTGCCAGATGC
Organism: Saccopteryx bilineata; assembly: GCF_036850765.1. Classification (NCBI taxonomy): domain Eukaryota; kingdom Metazoa; phylum Chordata; class Mammalia; order Chiroptera; family Emballonuridae; genus Saccopteryx; species Saccopteryx bilineata. Next base: position 21,946,068 of record NC_089501.1, read on the forward strand.
CAACTTTCCTTCTAGTACCTTAAAGTTATCGTCACCCAGTCCCGGTGCTACTGTCTCTCCCTCCTCATCAGATGCAGAATATGATAAACTGCCTGTATGTATGTCATTCATACCCTGGAGTCGTATTTATATATGGAGTCATAAATATAAAATATATTTTGTTACAGAATTCTACATGTTCTTTTTCACAAGATTTCAACCTTAACTTCTCCCCAGATGAGCAGGGTTAAGTGTAATTTGTCCTTGGTTGAGAGAATGCATGTTATCCAGAAGAAACCTGTTCACATTTAAGGTCTCAAAGGCAGAAACACATGCCTTGTTTACATAAAAGTATGAAGGTAACTCTCACCGAGACTATTGTTTATTTGTCCTACTGTTACTCCTTTTTCTTTTTTTCATTTTTCTGAAGCTGGAAACAGGGAGAGACAGTCAGACAGACTCCCGCATGCGCCCGACCGGGATCCACCCGGCACGCCCACCAGGGGCGATGCTCTGCCCACCAGGGGGCGATGCTCTGCCCATCCTGGGCGTCGCCATGTTGCGACCAGAGCCACTCTAGCGCCTGAGGCAGAGGCCACAGAGCCATCCCCAGCGCCCGGGCCATCCTTGCTCCAATGGAGCCTTGGCTGCGGGAGGGGAAGGGAGAGACAGAGAGGAAAGCGCGGCGGAGGGGTGGAGAAGCAAATGAGCGCTTCTCCTGTGTGCCCTGGCCGGGAATCGAACCCGGGTCCTCCGCACGCCAGGCCGACGCTCTACCGCTGAGCCAACCGGCCAGGGCCGTTACTCCTTTTTCTAAAAGAATTGAACCAGAGTCACCCCTGAATTCTTTCATTTAGGTTATTTTCAAAAGACATTTGATGAGCCATTTTTATGGGTTCATACTTTTTAAATGTTTGCATTTTGATTTAGATACTTATTGTTATATATGTGATATTTTTGAATGAAGAAAGTCATTTGCCTTATTTATGTTAAAGTTAAGTAAACAGGTTATTTACCAGGAACTTATGTGGCCTGCTTTATGTAAATAATCTGTTTTGAAAAATTGCTTCTGATTTTGGAAATTTTTGCTTTCTAAAGGATGCTGACTTAGCAAGAAAGGCTATCAAACCCATTGAAAGAGTCTTGTCATCTACTTCTGAAGACGACGAACCGGGCGTGGTAAAATTTTTAAAAATGAATTGTCGCTACTTCACCGATGGAAAGGTAAATGGCAGCATAATTTGTTTTTATTTCCCTCTTGGAGCCAATGGAAAATGAAACTAGGTGTCAAATTACTGAAGGCAGGTGACACTAAATTATCATACCCAAAGGTTTAGCATAAGAGTTCACAAGTGTTCATTAATTTTCCCCAGTTGAATGCTTGGCATTTTGCTTATTGAAGGAAAGGAGATCATTGAGTGGAAATATGCTTCTTTGTGACCCTGGATTTATCATTTCATCTTTCAGATCTTGGCCTATAAATTGTTAGGGAGACAGTGTAGGATATGTTTAACAGCAAATGCTAGAGTCAGACTTGCTGAATTTAAATTCCAACTCAGCTACCCATTAGCTCTGAGACTATGGGCAAGGTATTTAACTTTCCCAAGCTTCCATTTTCTCATCTATATAACAGGAACAGTAATAAAATTTAACTAGTAGGGTATTGTAATTAAAAGGCAAAATTCATATAAGGAGCTTAGCACCTAACCTGGAAGATGATGGGTTCTCAACCCTTTTGCTACTGGAGATGCTGGTATTAAAATGTGTAGTGTGATGTGTTGAGTTTTTTGGTTGTTGATGTTTTTCACAAAGAACAAATCCAACTTTTATTGAACCTCTGAAGAGGGGGGTATGTTGATATAAGTGAATTCCTGTTCTCATAGTAGAGACTTTGAGACAGCCTCCAAGTGATAAGAAAATGCATTATTGGTATGGACTTAATGACTTTTCTCTTTTTTTAATTGTATGTATAAAATTAAATTTAATGGGGTGACATTGATAATAAGAGTACATAGGTTTCCGGTAAATATTTCTATAGCATTTGAACTGTTGAATGTGTTGTGTGCCCATCAGCCAAAGTTAAATCATTTTCGATCACCATATATTTGATCCTCTTTAGTTCCTTCCCCTCCTCCCGCTGGTAATCATTTCACTTTTATGGATCAAGGACAAGTAATGCCAGAGGTGCAAAATTTTGCAAAGGTTATCACTGAAGCCATTAAGAGTACAAAGTTAAGTATTTACAGAAAGCGAGCAATCTGTCTTCTGCTGTCTCTGGCAGACACTGTCCTTGTGGCTATCAAGATCTATAATGTAAACTGACCGAACTTTAGATTTTTAAGTTCCCATCAGACTGCTAGATTTTGCTTTTAATTTCCAAAATTCAGCTACGTTTAGTACTGTAAAAATTTTATATTTCTATTTTTGTCATATTGTCCTGGATGTACGCTTTCTAAACATTTTAGAGGGAACTAGTAGGACTGTTCTTTGGCACCACAACTCCGGGACAGCTGCCCCCTTAGCTCAGTGCCGTACATTTGTCCGACACATGGCGAGTACGTGCTGAATGAAGTACAAAGCTCCCGTTCTCATTCCGGAAAGTGCCTGGGACAGCCTCTCTAGTTTTACAGGCGGGCATTGGGGAATGTGAGACCTGTTTGTGTAACCCAAGTCCCCACTGCTGTTAAGCTATTGTAGCAGCTGTCTTGATTGTCACGTGTCCAGCCTGTTTTCTCTGCCTCACCACACAGTCCCCAGCACTGCATTTCTGCAGCCCTTGAAAAGGGGATGTGGTTGTCACTTAAGGTACTGTGGTTCCCAAGGACAATGGAAGGACAGCATGAGTTCATTAGAGCGCCTGTGGTGGCTGCATTTCTGCCTGTAGTGATTCTGTCCTGTCCGTTTCTCCTACAGGGTGTGGTCGGGGGCGTCATGATTGTCACTCCTAACAACATCATGTTTGACCCTCACAAGTCCGACCCCGTGGTCATTGAAAATGGGTGTGAGGAGTATGGCCTCATTTGTCCCATGGAAGAGGTGGTTTCCATTGCCCTTTACAACGACATTTCCCACATGAAGATCAAAGATGCTTTGCCATCGTAAGAGACATTTCTTGTTTATCAGAAAAAAGTGTGTGGGGGGGTGTCTTAGGAAAATTAAATCCAATTAAACAGTGAGAGTATTGGCAGGATCAAGAGACTTTGGAGGTGAATTTGGAGGAGGAAGATTTGTACACTAAATTTAAGAAAGTAGAAAAAGGAGAGGGAATGGAAATGATAAAGTCAGTGGTAGGGAAGAGTTGAGTGTATAGCAATGAAAGAAGACAATCACACGAGCCAGTATGTAGAAATGGTATTTGTTTTGCTTCTTTTCCTGAAAAGCAGTGCATCGTCCTAATGAATTTATGAACAAAGAAATGATGTTTCTCTGAAAGAATTGTAGTGTTTTCCTCCCAGTTTAATTGTCAGGCAGAGTTACGTTCTTTATTCAGATTCTGGGATAGGCAGTCTTCCCAACTCATGTTTTCCCTCAGTCCTGCGTAGGGCTGGACAGCAGGCACTGCCCCTGCAGCCAGACTGGTTCCCTCACGTGGTATGAGAACAGGGCATAATACTGGTTTGCTTTGTCTCTGAAATGTCGACGGATATTATTTTAGTTTTGATTATTTTTGCCTTATAAAACGGAGGGTTTTTTGTTTGCTTGTTTTTAAAAAAAGAATGAAGCTTCCCCATGAAGCAAGGGAAAGAGGGTTAAGAAAGCTCAGGTTAATTCACTTGGGATAATCTGATTCTTACTGTCATTTTGTCAATGTGTTTGTTTCTGTATCTATAGTAGCAATAAAAATCTTTAGAAATCCTTAGTGATAGGAAGGTAGGGAGGCGAAGAGGTGGGTTCTTTCTGTGCAAAGGGAAGTTGGTCCTTGGGACTTATGGAAAGAAGGGAAGGTAACTAGGGTATTAATGCAGACACAAAATTCTTAGGGGTTTTTGCTAATAGGTTCCCCTGGACTCTTCCAGTCCTCAGTATCTGATCCACTCAGCCCTTTCCCAACTCCAAGCCACTGAAGCTATCACCAAACATGGGTATGGAGGTAGTTTCTAAATTCTGCTGCCCGTGTCCAAGTAAGAGGTCTGGGAGACAGTCCTGCATCATGCATAGGCCCAGAGCCACATTTCAGGGGTTTCTCTGGCTCTGCCACTTCCGGCATCATGACTGGCATGAGTTACTCAACCTCAAGCCTCGGTGTTCTCATTGTAAAATGGAATTAATAGTGTTATTCAGCTTATATGGGGCTATTGTAAGAACTAAGTGCATTGAGCCTGACTAGGCAGTGGTGCAGTGGATAGAACATCAGACCAGGACACGGAGGACCCAGGTTCAAAACCCCGAGGTCTCCAGCTTGAGCGTGGGCTCATCTGGTTTGAGCAAGGCTCACCAACTTGAGCCCGAGGTCACTGGCTTTGAGCAAGGGGTCACTCGGTCTGCTGTAGCCCCCTGGTCAAGTTACAGATGAGAAAGCAATCAATGAACAACTAAGATGCTGCAACAAAGAATTGATGCTTCTCATCTCTCTCCCTTCCTGTCTGTCCCTGTCTGTCCCTCTCTTTGTCTCTCTTCGTCACACACACACAAAAAAAGTGCATTGATGTACCAAAACTTTTAGAAAATAGCCTGATGCCTATTAAGTGTAGGCCGTTATTATATGAACCTTTAATTTGTATCTGACACTCTGTTCATTGTGCCATGGGAGTCCTGTTATCCATGCGAATTGAGGCTTCTAATGCATCTTAGGGCGTGCCGCTTATGTGTCTAGGATATGAAGATGAGTGGGTCATGGTCCTCACCCTTGAGGAACCTTCAGTCTCCAGGGTACAGCAGACGGATGGACAGAAGTAGTCATTCAATGCCACTGTACACATAGAGGTGCACACAGCATTCCATGAGATCCATGTGAGGGAGTGTCCCACTGCCTTGGAACCTTAGATGGAGGCAGATAAGAGGCAGTGAGGAATTCATTTTGGAAAGAGGGAATGAATATTGTGTTCTCTGTGACAAGAGGAAAGAAGATAAGAATCTGTAAACATATGGTTGAGGATAGAAATGGATGGTCAGGCAAATAAGGACATTTCTTAACTAGTGATGACTTCTAATGGAGTAATACTATAGGACATCTTCAGCTTAAGATATTAAGTATTCTTTTTATAATGAAAAGGGAAGGTACTTCTTTATAGAAAGATTTCTCTCATTGTGGGATTGTGTTAATGATCTGGGATACACGGTTAATGCCATAGCTGGGGAGGGAGAGAAGAGTTAAAAATTGGCTGCTGATATGTTGAAATTATTTCAGAGCTGTGCACTGATTCCTGCTTTGCATGCAGGTATATGGACTTTACAGTCTAATGAACAATATATGTACCAGGGAGCAAATTATATTACATGAGTGGGATCAGTGTGAAATAAGTATTATTGACTTCAGAATTTCATCACTTGTTTAAAAGTTTAAAATGGCTTAAAATTTTATCATTACTAAAAAGTGGCTGGTAAAACAAGAACTTTAAATTATCTAGCTGCAATGTGAAAATAGTTTTTAAGTGTGCGTGTATGTACAATCTCTCCATACTCCCCTTCAGGCTTTGTATTTTTTGTGTAGGACCTTTTATAACTCCAGGTGCCACAGACAATAGGACAGGAACAATTAAAAGGATTATTGACTATCATTAGGTGCCGGCCTGTATCTAGAAAACATTAATAAACAGCAGAGTCAGTTAACACAATTATGCACTTTGCCCCAGCAGTGCTTGGCAGCTGCAGTGCAGAAAAAGCGAATGACTAAATTAATCTCAGCGTGAATTAGAAGAAGGGAGGGGTAGACGAGAAGATAATACAGGAGGCTGATTAGAATGCAGTCAGATGTCTTCTTTTTGCCGGACAATCTGGGTAAATAAGGCAGCGATGAGAAAGAGGTTTGGGTGTTTATGGAAGACAGTTTTGCTTATCAACCATGTATGTGAAGAGATGCGTTTCTTTGTTGCAGGGACTGCATATAGCTTTTAATGTGCCAAATTAAATTTTGGGTCCTAAAATGGAAATTATACTACATTACTAATTTATTTGACTCTAGGATTGAAGTGTCTTTACCATCTGAATGCTAGTGTTGGGCAGCACATTCCTGCATATACAGGTTCCTGAAGAACGGAGACCTTGTCACAGTCATTTTTAGCATGTGACGCTTAGGGGCTCAGTGAAGACTTACTGAATTGAAGTGAATTGTGAATTAAAGAGGCTTTTTGAAGCCTTTGTCAGAGTTTAACAATTATGTAGGCTTTGATTTTCTACTGGAGAAAGCATGGATGTTCCATGCAAGTGACTCATAAAATAACTGGGGATACTTACAGGTCCTATGTTGTTTTATTGTCATAATTATTTCAAAGCCAGAATAATAAAGTGAATATAATCTAGACTTTTGAGAAAATAAATTATTTTTGAAATCTGAAAATGTTATTTTTAAAAAGGGTTTTTATATATCTGTTTTAACCTGGTGTAAATGCTAAGGTAAGTGAAAACATGGGTTATTAAAGATATTTCCAGTCATAGCTTAAAATATATGTTTTTTGACCATTTGTTTTAAATTTTGGGGAACATGTTTAATCAATATTTTTGTATAACTCAAATCTGGGTAGTAAGGAAGAATCGTTGACTGCCCAGAACAGTAAGTTTCAGCTGATAAACCAGTTGCCCATTGCCATAAAGTAAAATAATATTGTTATAAAATGAGTTAAGAAATTTAAGTATTACAAGTAAGAGATTATTTGATTTACTTTTCTTTAAAAATTTCAGTTGTAACATGGAACAGATGTTCAATATCCACAATGATAGCAGAACCCACTTGCTCCCTTGGTAATGAAGGACATCTGTTATTGGAAGACATCCTAAGGCATAAAACCTAAAACTAGGTTCAGGGTCAATCACTTAATAGAACAGTTAAATGTGTAGCTATTTACCATGGCTGGATAGCTTGGTTGGTTAGAGTATTGTCCCAAAGTGCAGAGGTGGCCAGTTCGATCCTTGGTCAGGGCACGTGCAGGAACAGGCTGATGTTCCTGTTTCTCTTTCTCTCCCTTCCTCTCTCGCTGAAATCAGTAAATAATTTCTTTTTAAATGTGTAGCTCCTCAGTCAATGAGCCATTTTGAATTAATGTAGTTGGTTTATGTACTATTTTATAACAAGGAAAGTCTTTGACTATTTAAGGCATTTTAGTTAGAGTACTAAAACATTTCCTCTCCTTTATCCTTCCCTTCATGAAAGTCAGAAACATTATTTCATCAAAAGTCTTGTGGGTGACATCTCCATGTTCATAAGTGATTTCAAAAGTCGTTCATGTCTTCTAGTAGATATGCAATTTTCATGGTTCTTTGTTTTGCCGCTTCTTATAGTTGATTTATGTTTCATTTTGAAGTTAATTTTTTAAATTTCATTTTCTTACTCTGACATCATGTAAACATTTGTTTAAGTTGTTGTATATTTATGTTTTGGTTTTGGGCTGGGTTTTGTTTTGGTTTTTGCTTTTCCTCCATTTTGTTTTTGGTTTTGTTTTTAACATTCCATGTGCACCCACCATTCTTCCCTCAACAGTGACCTACCTCAGGATCTTTGTCCTCTGTACAGGCCTGGAGAGTGGGAGGACCTAGCTTCAGAAAAGGATATCAACCCATTTAGTAAGTTCAAATCTCTGAACAAGGAAAAACGGCAACAGAATGGAGAGAGAAGAACTATCACTTCAGATTCCAAATCAACAAGACCTTTGGAGACATCGACAGAACACACACTTAGAAAGTCCTCAGACAGCTCTCTGTCAGAAAAGTTAAAGAACCTGGAAACCTCAGGAGAGGCAACCAAGGACTCTACCACAGTAACCACGGTCGGCACGGAACCTCCTGACACTCATCCTGCATTTAGATATATAGCCAAAGAGAATTCCCTTTTTGGGGAAGAAGATGACTTTGTTGACTTGGAAGAAGTTTCTTCTCAAAACGATGGTGGATCAGGCAAAAGAGACACCTTGAAGGAGTGCCTTTCCGTTGACCCAGAGGAGCAAAGAGGGGCTCAGTCACAAACACTTAGTTCTGCTACGGAAATGCGAGCGCAGTCAGCCCTGAGCTTTTTAAGAAAAGGGAGTGATGCTGAGCTGAAGGGGACCCTAGATTTAGAAACCTGTGAGAAGCAAGATAAAATGCCAGAGGTGAACAAGCAGTCTGGTTCTCCAGAAAGCCAAGGAGAAAACACACTGAACATACATGAAGATCTAGATAAAGTTAAACTCATCAAATACTACCTGAGTAAGAACAAGGATGCGCCACCGGTATGTGACAACTTGCAGAAGGCAGAATTAAGTGACAGCAAGAGGACTGAGCCAGTGGGAATAGACATCACCCTTAGTAGTTCTCTATCCCAGGCTGGTGAGTCCCCGACTGAGGGCAGGAAAGAGCCAGATAAAAACTGGACGAAAGAAAGAGCGCCCCATCCATGGCAGCTGGGCTCTTCTGCAGAAGAAACTGTGAATAAAGAGTCTCTAGGTGACGCTTTGGAATCTACTCTGGACAATAGCTGCCAGGGTGCACAGATGGATAATAAATCTGAAATCCAGTTGTGGCTGTTAAAGAGAATTCAGGTACCCATTGAAGGTAAGCCACTCTTTTTAATGTCTATCTGTTGTATTAGCTGCCTTTCTTAAACACACATGTGCATAAAAGCACAAGTAGTACAATCATTTGAGGACAATGTTTTCTCAATAGAATGTACCTTTAATAATTGGAAAAAATAACAGTATATATAGTATATAATTTGGAACTTTAATATGACATAGATTTCTATTTCTAAAGTAGTTTGCTTTTTAAAAAAATCTTTCAAGTAACTTTCCTTTTTTACTGTGAATTTTTAAACCCAAAGGAGTTTAAATTATTTTTGAAGATTTTTGGTTCTAAACTGTGTTGCTTGATAGTGTGATTGGCTCCTCAGTATCATTCATTAATTTGTACTCTTGTGGCTTGTCTACAATTCTCCCATTTGGTATTGTGCTAGTTTTTATGCTTATTCACAGGACATAGCATCTCATAGCATCTCAGGTGATGTAGACCAGCCTAAAACATCCAAAGCTTTCTCCTTTAGTGCTTAAGAAGGTCTGAAAAATTTAATTAGTTTTGATGTCATGATGATGTTTGATGTTTCTGCCTTAGTTTATATTACTCATCACTAAGAGGGGATTATAACACTATTATTTGTAAGTTGAAAAGTTTTACTGTTACAAATATTGTCAGTATTGAGGAAGATACTTTGCATGTGTGATTCAGATATACTTCCTTCCAAAGAAGAGAAAAGCAAGACTCCGCCCATGTTTCTGTGTATTAAAGTGGGAAAACCAATGAGAAAATCTTTTGCCACTCACACTGCAGCCATGGTTCAGCAATATGGCAAGCGAAGAAAACAGCCAGAGTACTGGTTTGCTGTTCCTCGGGAGAGGTAAGTGTGGGCCAGCCTGGAAAATCTGTTTGTCATTTAATTGCATCTTCATTTCTTTTTTTTTTTTTTTGTATTTTTCTGAAGCTGGAAACGGGGAAAGACAGTCAGACAGACTCCCGCATGCGCCCGACTGGGATCCACCCGGCACGCCCACCAGGGGCGACGCTCTGCCCACCAGGGGGCGATGCTCTGCCACGACCAGAGCCACTCCAGCACCTGGGGCAGAGGCCGAGGAGCCATCCCCAGCGCCCGGGCCATCTTTGCTCCAATGGAGCCTTGGCTGAGGGAGGGGAAGAGAGAGACAGAGAGGAAGGAGGGGGGGGCGTGGAGAAGCAAATGGGCGCTTTTCCTATGTGCCCTGGCCGGGAATCGAACCCGGGTCCCCCGCACGCCAGGCCGACGCTCTACCGCTGAGCCAACCGGCCAGGGCCTTAATTTCTTTTTTTTTACTTAATCTTAAAATACTGAATTTTATTCTTCCAGGAGAAATTTCTCATGTATGTTTTAGAATTTCTAGAAGAATGGTTTTTGAGGCGTTTTCTGCTAAAGGGTGGTTTCAGTATAGCAAATTTGCAGTCCTCACAAGTACTGCATGCTGAGCCACTTCCATGATTTTCTACACAATTGAATTTTAAATGAAGGAAGATTTTAGATATTCTCAAGTGTCGGTAATTGGAAGTGCCCTTCCATCAAGAAGAAAGGAATTCCATGGAGCAGATCCAAACCCCTCTTAAGTGCAACAGAGGAATGATCGTAATTTTTAAAGTGCTGTTATTCGGGGGAAATAAAGATTGCTTTGGCCTTACAGAGGGAGTATCTGCAACGCAGCAGCTTGAGAAATGTGACAGGAGATCACGTGGATGGGCTTGAGGGAACATAAACCTCCCGAGAGATTTGTGTTTTAAATTGCCAAAGAAATTGTATTGGTGATGTGACAGTCCAGGTGTGGGGCAGCTGTGTTAGGCTTGCTCACTGGTGTACCGGCTGCCAGCACGTTGCTGATGAGTGCATGAGCACGTGGCAGAGGCACGTGGGTATGACCTAGACAAGGCTGTGGGTGCTTGCGCTCGAGAGAAATGGGGGACTGTGGGTGCGAGGCTTTCCTGCCCGCCCCTGTGAGGGGCCATTATACTGTTTGTTTGCCTGAGAGGCAGTTTCCCCTGCCTGTGTGCCTTCTCTGCCATTGTGAGACTTTATTAAAAGAAATGGCCCAACACTTTCCGGCTCTGCAGTTTCTCTACCATCTGCCTGAATCCAGTGTGGACCTGCCTGGCCTCGGCCACCGATATCCCACCAAGATAGCGGACAGTGGTGTAGACATTTTTCAGCAGTGCATCAGTAAAGACATTTTTATAATAGAAAATAGGAAACATTATTTTTGGAAAAAAATTATTACTCTTTAACCATGTCTTTAAAAAGGCCTTTTTTCAAAACTTCAGAAAAGTTTTCAAAGTTGTTAAACCCATGTTTCTTTTTCCTAACCATCAAACATCATCACCTGGGCAGACGTTTGGTACATACCTGCCAAGGACAAATATACTCAGCAAGCTTTCTTAAGCATGAACTATTAATGAAACAAAATTAAATTTCAAGCAAGGTTACTCTTTCTGGCTGATTAGTACCTAGAGTGAGAATTCTCACCAGGAGTTGCCTTATTTTAATAAATTATAGTTGAGTCTGAAAAATAAAAAGGGTTAAAATTTTTGAAAAAAAATAGACTTTTAACTAATGAATTCACTAATGTCATTTCTGTTTTAGACACAAACCCATGTAAACATGAATATTAAAAATAATGTGTTTTGGCCTGACCAGGCAGTGGCACAGTGGATAGAGCATCGGACTGGGATGCGGAGGACCCAAGTTCGAGACCCCGAGGTTGCTAGCTTAAGCGCAGGCTCATCTGGTTTGAGCAAAAGCTCACCAGCTTGGATCCAAGGTCACTGGCTTGAGCAAGGGGTTACTCAGTCTGCTGAAGGCCCGCGGTCAAGGCACATATGAGAAAGCAATCAATGAACAATTAAGGTGTCAAAATGAAAAACTGATGATTGATGCTTCTCATCTCTCTCCGTTCCTGTCTGTCTGTCCCTATCTATTCCTCTCTCTGACTCTATCTCTGTCCCTGTATTAAAAAAATAATAATAATAATGTGTTTTGTATTTATGTAATACATTCCTCTACCCATGCCTGCAACCCCCCTCAGTGGCTCAGTGAAACTTTGCAGTGGTAGTCAACCAGGTCCCTACCACCCACTAGTGGGTGTTCCAACTTTTGTGATGGGCAGTAGTAGAGCAACCAAAGTATAAATAAAAAGATAGATTTAACTATAATAAGTTGTTTTTATAAAGATTTATTCTGCCAAACTTAGCGAAAATTTGACATAAAGTACTTGGTAAGTAAATATTATTATATGCTTTAACTTGCTGTAACTCTGCTTTATAAATTTTATAAAGTTACTTCCCTAGTTTATAAATCACCATTACTGTGGAACTGGTGGGTGGTTAGAAAATTTTACTACTAACAGAGATACAAAAATGAGTGGTAGGTATAAAAAGGTTGACTACCCCTGCCTTAGGGATACTGCAGAGATACAAAGGAAATGTGTCCTTTGTTATCATTTTTAAAATGTTTCTGCAAAAGCAGTGTACATTTGTGAAGCCCTGTGCAGAGAGAACAGCTGTGGTAAGGCTTGCTGGCTTGTATTCCAGCTGCAAGCACTTGTCATGATGAGTGCCTGAGCCGTGTCAGAAAGCCGTGTGTGTGTAGCCTACATAAGGCTCTGTGCGATCACTTGCCCGCCACCGTGAGGGGTGGTTTTCCTGTTGCCTGCCTGTCATGGTGAGAAGAGGTTTTCCCATGCCTGTTCACTTGCCCAATGTTGCGAGAATCCAATAAAGGGGGAATGCCCTAACGCCTTACAGCTCTGTGGTTTTTCTGTGGTCTGCCTGAATCCAGTGTGAACCTGCCTGGCCTCAACCACCAGCATTACACCCTGTTAAAATCTGAGTTTGAAAATCAAGTGTCACAGCTGGATAATACTTTAGAAATTGAAACCAGTTCCTGATTTTATAGTTCAGGAAAACAAAGCACTGAAACCTTCTGCCATGTGAACTTCCGGGATCTATCAGAAAAACTACCCATCATATACATCGCTTTTTCTCTGGGAAAATGTATTACTTATAATAAGGAAGGGGACTCTTCTAGAATAATTGCAGCAACCCTACACTTGTATTTAATTTAACTGTCATTCTTTAACCCAGAAGAAGTCTGTTATGCTGAAGTAGTACTTCTCTTTGACCTTTTATACAAGTGGATTTTTTTGTGAGCTTTTTAAAGTAGGTCACTTGTTGAATTCTATTATATTGTATTTTATAGTGTCCTTGACTTATTTGCCTTTGGCTAGCAAAAAACCTGGCAATACTTAATCTTCCTTCTTGAACTATTATTAACCAAAGATTGTCTGGGAGGTATTTTATCTCACTGTGTTAACTATGCATTCTTTGTGTGGTTGTTTAGAAACTTCTGTTTTAATTGCTTCTTTATGTATTCCCCTTTCTACCTACCCTAAAGGAAGCCACATTATAGTTTCAGATTGGGAAAGATGGGGAAATCCTACAGTTAATTCTCACCCGGAACTCCAAGTGTGCACAGTAAGAAATCAAAGTTTATTTTTAATTTATGAAATTCTTTAGGACTTAATTCCCAACAAAGTCCTTAAGGAGCCAAGAAGTGGCAGGATGGTTTTCTTACTTTGATGATGAGTTCTGGATTCTCTTGCTGCAGGAAATTGAGCGTTTCTCCTTTCCTTTCTACATAATGGATGCTTACGTGCATTGGAGTAATCCGCAGCCGAGTGAAGAAGTCATCCTGGCAGTGGCTCACTTTCTATGTTCCAGTGTTCTCTCATTAAACCTCTTGACATGACAGCTTATTGTCATTAGCAGGTCTCATGCACCAAAGCTCGTTGTCACAGGAGAATAATATTTTGATGTTGGCATAATATTACAAATCTTTTTCACTATTCCTTTAAAAATTCTTCTTAAAAATGCTTTTTTTTTCTTTTTGTATTACTAAAAAATTAATTCTACCAAAATATCTTTTCTGCATTTACAGTGTGCTTTTATGGCTTCCTTAACTCCATTATTGAATGACTAGTCTGCCAAGTAAGAAAGTGGGGAGGGGAGGGAGCCGGGGAAGCAAGGATGGGAACATGCAGATAGTCTCTTATCTGCTTTGCTTCAGTGTATTTTTTTTTTCCTGAAACCATTGTTATTAAATTTTAGATATTAGAAATGAAGGATATGAAGTAGTTAAAAACTGCCTAAATATGTAGCATTTTTATTTAACTTGGATGAAGTTGTCAGGAGATCTAAGACCACTGTGGAACCAAAAAGCCGCACACGCAGACACTGCTACGTGAGACATGAGCACTTTCGCTGAAGATTCAGTGCCTGTCAACTTCAAACACTCCATGTCTCCAGTGCCGCTTGCCGAATCGGGTCCTTCTCTTGAATCAGCTGAAGATGACAGGGGTGTGCTTGGGAGATTTGCAAAGTATACAGAACTTGACATAAACCTGGGATATTCGGGTTTTTCCAACTCTCACTCTTGATGCTAATTTACATATGAGGACAGTAGTCCTACCTTATTTTGTTTGTCTAGACAAAATTTCACAACCTTGGCAATATTGACATTATGAGCTGCCTAATTATTTTTGTCCTGTAAGTAGTAGGATGTTTAAAAGCATCCACAGTGCCAGTAGCACCGTTTCCTTAGTTGTGACAAACAAAAGTGTCTCCAAACATTTCCAGATGTCCTCTGAGGGACAAAAACACTTCAGACTGGGAACCGCTGGGCAACTCTTGGACCACTAGAGCAGGGTCTATGCACCATTCTGAAAGTGATTGGGAGCCGTAAGAGCCAAATCATTTTGGAATTTGACTACTTAAAACTTTACTGTATTGGATTGTCTTCACAGTATTTATTCAACCTGCATATACTTTGTTTCCTTTACTAAAACCTAATGTGTTTTGAAAATCATTTTATTAAAATGCATTTTTAGCTTTCTTATTAACTTATACTTTAATGTCTATAAAACCAACACTACTGCTGCTAGAAGAGTATTCTATCTGGAAAGTAATCCTACGGTGATAGAGTACTACACCTACTAGGTTGTTGACAAGCATTTATATATTTCTGCACCTTCACTTGGCACAAGCTCGTGCTAGAAGTTAATTGGAAGTAGAAGAGACAACGCCCCGCCCCGCCCCACCCTGGCGGAGGTGCGGACTTGTGGGCTGCGCTGCCCTGGCCAGTGAACAGTGAGCCCCAGAATCAGGCAGGAGTGAATGAGAATCCCTCGGAATTGTTGGCCCTTTAAGCATTTGAAGCATATTATAATTTCTTGATTTGAAAAATGAGTCATGGTGAGTGTTAAGTAATTAGATCGTATTCGAACAGTTATTGAGCACATGCGTCCTGGCAGGCACAGGGCTTGTTGTAGAAAAATAAGACTATGACCCTATCCTGAGGAGCTTATGAAAAACTGTTGAAAACAGTTCCTGGCACTTTCTAGAAACTTACTATAAGTTATATTCCAAAGATGTTAATACTGTTCTATATAAAAAATGATTATTGCCCTTTTTTTCTTTCTTAATATTAAGAGATTATTACCTTTTTGGAACCAATAATTCCTTTTCAAATTAAAATTTTTTTCTTTTCCCAATTACTTATGGCCTGTTAATTTCTGGAAAGTTATATAATTGATTTTGTATTACTCGGCTCTTTAAATAAATATGATGGAAATGGAATGAAATAGCAAGAATTGTGTGGAATTTGCCAAGTCATGCATAAATATTTAATCCAAGGTGAATAAATTGGTTAGTGTGATTTATGTAATAAGTAAACTAGTAAGAGAGGGGGAAGAGGGAATAGGAGAGGGTATTTAAAAACATTTTTTTAACAAATAATTACAGTCAGATAAGTTTAGCAGTGTTTGACACACAGAGAAATAGGGGGAGTGGGCAGAATCTGCTTTTTGTGCAGTATGCTTTTTTCCTCAAGTAAATTACGCACATTTTTCATATTAAATACTATGTTATTGTATGTGTATGAGCAAGACAGCATCCCCCTTATGATTCCTGACTGATTTAATCAAGTTCCTGCTTTGGATATTACTTTTTTTTTTTTTTTTTACAGAGACAGAGAGAGTCAGAGAGAGGGATAGATAGGGACAGACAGATAGGAACAGAGAGATGAGAAGCACCAATTATTAGTTTTTCGTTGCGCATTGGGACACCTTAGTTGTTCATTGATTGCTTTCTCATATGTGCCTTGACTGCGGGCCTTCAGCAGACCGAGTAACCCCTTGCTCGAGCCAGCGACCTTGGGTCCAAGCTGGTGAGCTTTAGCTGAAACCAGATGAGTCCTGGCCCTGGCCGGTTGGCTCAGTGGTAGAGCGTCAGCCTGGCATGCAGGAGTCCCAGGTTCGATTCCCGGCCAGGGCACACAGGAGAAGCGCCCATCTGCTTCTCCACCCCTCACCCTCTCCTTCCTCTCTGTCTCTCTCTTCCCCTCCCGCAGCCGAGGCTCCATTGGAGCAAAGATGGCCCGGGCGCTGAGGATGGCTCTGTGGCCTCTGCCTCAGGCGCTGGAATGGCTCTGGATGAAACAAAGTGATGCCCCAGAGGGGCAGATCCAACCGGGTGGATCCCGGTTGGGCGCATGCGGGAGTCTGTCTGACTGCCTCCCTGTTTCCAGCTTTGGAAAAATGAAAAGAAAAAAAAAAAACCAGATGAGCCCGCTCTCAAGCTGGTGACCTCGGGGTCTCCAACGTGGGTCCTTCCGCATCCCAGTCCGATGCTCTATCCACTGCACCACCGCCTGGTCAGGCCTGCTTTGGATATTAGATTGTTCCAAAAATTTGCCATTATAAGTAGTGCTACATTAAACACCTTTGTAAAATCTTTCAGGTGGTCTAACCAAGTCAGAGAGCATTTTTAAGGCTATTACACATGTTGCCCATAGAAGTGTGTGGCGATGTATACACCACCAGCATAGGAGCGCCCTTTTTATCACATGCTCGGAAATCTAAGTACATAATTCTTTGTCTTTATCAATTTGGTAGATGAAAAAGGAAGCAAATGTAGCTTTAAAAATGTTTTATTTTAAAGTTGAGTGAGTGCTTTTTCTATAACATTTGCTTGACATAGTCAATAGTGGCCTGAAGATTTTTATTCTAAGATTTCTTTAGTAATAAATTTACTTATATCATGATATAGAAATACATATTTAATTCTCAAAAATTCTAAAATACCTTTCTTGTCTAAGCAGCTTCTAATTAAGATAAGCAGGCCCTTTGATTTATAGAGGATAGTTCTGTTTTGTGCCTGCCCACATTTAGAGTACACTCATTGTATATGTTTAATTTTTTTTTTGTTTTAGAAAGCGTATTTCCTTAGAAAGCATGGCATTTTCTTACAAGTCAAGAGTAACTGAAGTTCCCAAGTACTTTAAAATAGTTGGGACTTTTTTAAACTTTGAGAATTAAAATGAGTAATGTACTTATGAGCCCACCAGTGTCTGTCCTTTTGAAAGGTGCTGCCTGTGTTGTCGAGGCTGTATTTCTCAGATCCGGTTTTGAGCATTGGCAGTACCTCCTGCTGTGTGTGCACTCTCGCGCCAGTGTTCCCTGGCTGCCTCGCCCAAAGAGTAGAACCAAATGGCCAAGGCCCCGTTTTCAGGAAGGGCCTTTCCTTTAGGTCAGCATTCGCCAAAGCTATTCAATGGAAACCTCATCCAACGGATAAATAATAGGTGTTCATAGTAAGTATGTTTTATAGTTAGTTTTTAGTTCTATCTAGAATAGAGCTTTGTGCTCATAGTTGCTATTCTCCTAATAGACTTTTACAGGGGTTTTATTTTCTATTTTTTACTGTTTTTCTGTGACTAGTATAATAAAATATAATTGCTTTTCAAAAATTTTATCTCTAATCACATTTATAGATATGTATATATACATATATATAGATATGTATATATAATCTTTAAATATTATTTTATATATGTATTTGTTTAAAAACTATTTTAGCCCAATCTCTGTTGATTTTTAAATTCTTTTTCTTTTTCTTTTTTCTTTTTTTTTTTTTTACAGGGACAAAGAGAGAGTCAGAGAGAGGGATAGATAGGGACAGACAGGAATGGAGAGAGATGAGAAGCATCAATCATCAGTTTCTCATTGCGACACCTTAGTTGTTCATTGATTGCTTTCTCATATGTGCCTTGACCACGGGCCTTCAGCAGACCGAGTAACCCCTTGCTCGAGCCAGCGACCTTGGGTCCAAGCTGGTGAGCTTTTTGCTCAAGGCAGATGAGCCCGCGCTCAAGCTGGCGACCTTGGGGTCTCGAACCTGGGTCCTCCGCATCCCAGTCTGATGCTCTATCCGCTGTGCCACCACCTGGTCAGGCGCTTTTTTAAATTCTTTACCCTAGAAAGTACACGTTGTGATTTATTTCTCCTTTTCACATTTCTTGTAGTAGCAGCCATGCCTACAAAGACCACTAATATAAAGTTTTTTACATCAAAGCTATATTGTATTGTTAGGAGTAAGACAGATCCCAGTCAGGATCTACCTTTTAACTCTCTGTTTTTCTTTTGTCTTTAAAAAGTATTCACTATTAGTTTTGGAATATTTAGAGTAAAACCTAGAAGTTGTGAATATTAAGCTTTTCATTTTTAAAGCCATTTCTTGATTAGTGAGAGAATGAAAATTTGCAGCATCTCCTTGGACTTTTCTCAAGTATTGTATCTGCCATCTTACTAGATGTGTTTCAGCGGTTACGGGCAGAAGAAATGCCTGACGTTTTATGAGTGATACTTTATAGGTGCCCATTAATTGAATGGAGAATGGTCTAATCAGAACATTGTATGGAAATAAAAAGCTTGAGTAAAATGTCCTTTTTTGATATTAGATATTTTAACTTAGTTGCAGCCTGATTCTAGCATTGGCTCATTATTAGAATGAGCCTTTATGTACTAAAGAGGTTACCTGGCCAAAAACTAACAAATGCATAAAATTTTGTTCTCTGAAGCTAGTATCACAAGATTCAGTTGCCTTATTTTACATGACTCTTACTATGAACACATTGTTACTTTCTTAAACCACAATTTCCTATTCTCTGGTTCCTCCGCTTAAAATCTGCTTTGTACCTTATGGCCACAAAAATCTTGTAGAAAGGTATTTTGATCTTGTCACATTGCCACAAAAAATATCTTCAGCCTTCAGGGCTAAAGTTTAAACCCCTGTTTGTGTTTAAAGCCCTTTGCACACTGACCTACTTTTCTAGATTTTTCTTGATCTGCTTGAATCTGCAGTTTTATTGAGATTGATCACTTTATAGATTTTACCCAATAAGTCTAGGACCTTTGTAGCTTGGCATATATTTAAATACAATATTCATAACTTGAGTGGTTCTCTCTGCTCTACACATGTAAATCCTTGTTTCCAAAACAATAAACCTACAGTGGTCTCTCCCTAGACTGGCACTCACAGTCCTCTCTCAACCTATCCTTGTCTAGTGAAACAGGCACAGAGGCATTGGGAGGAGGCATCAGTCTGCCCATTTCTCCCGTTATAGTAGCAGTCAGTCTCAATTTCTACATTCTTAAATGTTGTGGACCAAAGCCTGTGAAGAAATGTATCCTGTTTCATAAATAGGAAAATGTATGGAGCTAACAAAGACTTCACGACTTAGATCCGTGGATGCCAAACTTAGCTTTGTAATAAAGTCATATAGAAGCCTTTAAACATACAGAGTACTCAGGTCCACCCCTAAGCATCCTGCTGCTTTGGATTTGGGTTAGAACACTAGACTCTTTTAGTCACTCCCCATAAGGTAATGCAGAAAGGTACTTTATTTTGTTCTTATTTTACTTTACACCCTGTAGCATTTGATATCATTGACCATCCCCCATTTGACACCCTCTTTCCTCTGTCATCCATCTCAGTCTTTTCTTTTGTTTCTTCATTAAATGCTACCCTTTAAATGACCCTCTCTTTCTCACTATGTATACAATGGCCTGCACCTAATTAATTCTCTCTTAGATACCCGTAATTGAAAGCTTAGAACTTTCTACTGTGCTCCAAACTCATATCTACCTAGTAGTCTTCAATTTTTGGATTATCCATGGATCAAACAAACACAAGACAGATTATGCTCTAAATTGAGTTTCTTATTTCCATCTTTGTCCCCGCCACTGTCCCCAGAACTCCTGCCTCCTGTTTTCTCCATCACAGTAACTGTTACCACTGCCATTCAGTCCACAAAACCAGAATGTGGGCATAAGCTTGCTTCTCGGTCATCTCCCCACATCGGTCAGTCCCCATATCTAGCTTACTTTATCCATTTAATATCTCTAGGATCTTTTCTCCCATTCTGATCCTTCTGTGGATAAATAGCTATGTGTCTACATTAAGAAATGCGAATCTTCCTGATCAGGCAGGGGTGCAGTGGATAGAGCATTGACCTGGGACACTGAGGACCCAGGTTTGATACCCTGAGGTTGCTGGCTTGAGCACTGGGTCATAGGCATGACCCTGTGGTTGCTAGCTTGAGCCTAAAAGTCATTGCCTTAAAGCCCAAAGTTGCTGGCTTGAGCCCAAGGTCACTTACTTGAGCAAGGGGTCACTGGCTCAGCTGGAGCCACCACCCCCCTCCCCCCATCAAGGCACATGAAAAAGCAATCGGTAAAAAACTAAGGTACTGCAACTAGAGTTGTTGCTTGTTCTCATCTCTCTCCTTTCCTGTCTGTGTCTGTCCCTTTCTCTAAAAAGAGAGAGAGAGAGAAATGTGATTAGACTTTTTGCTGGTTGTTTGGGATGCCTGGCTTCCCCTTTACCCACCTCAGCCAAGAGCATATGTTCAAATGTCTCTGCTGAGGAACTTCCCTGTCTGGGTTAGATGTCCCTCCACTGGACTCCCACCTCTGTCCTGGCTCTTACTACATTCTTTTACAAGTGGGGACTTCTTCAGAATTTCTCCTGCTGGACTTTAACCTTCTGAAGGCAGCAACCAAGTCTTAGGACATTTATGTACTAGAAACAACATAGGATCTACTATGTAAGATATTCTTAAATGTTCATTGGATGGCTGCATGAATAAGTTATAGTCTAGATAAAAATATTTAAATAACTTAGCTTTATAGTTAAAATAATGCATAGACTTTGTGTAATATTTAGAAAAATACAGAAAAGTGAAAAGGAAATAAAAAGCACAAAATTTTGTTATGCAAAGCTAATCACATTTTATTTTTATTTTTGTAGCCTCTTGGCTACAAAGCAAAATTGATTCTCCTATGAAGTTCACTTTACAATAGGAAGATGTCTGAGTTTTCATGAACACTAAGAAAAATGCTCTGAAGAACATTATCTTTAGAGAAAAAAGATAAAGGAATTTCATACTGGTCTAGTTTACTAGCATGACATCTTTAACCACAGTTAATGTTAAATTTTCTGATCAGAAGTCACCTAGCCTTTAATGGGATCAGGGCTAAATTGAAATCTTTAATGACTGTCATTGCTAAGAACACCATAGTGTTGGATAGTCTTTAAAATGCTATACTTTCTAGAACATCTTAGGCCCTATCCAATCAAACCTGGTATACCTCAGAATACAAACTGTATTCTGTAAAACTATTTTTTTTTTTTTTTGCATTTTTCTGAAGCTGGAAACGGGGAGGCAGTCCCCGTTTGCGCCCGACTGGGATCCACCTGGCACGCCCACCAGGGGGCGATGCTCTGCCCATCCGGGGCGTCGCGACCAGAGCCACTCTAGCGCCTGGGGCAGAGGCCAAGGAGCCATCCCCAGCGCCCGGGCCATCTTTTTGCTCCAGTGGAGCCTCGGCTGTGGGAGGGGAAGAGAGAGACAGAGAGGAAGGAGAGAGGGAGGGTTGGAGAAGCAGATGGGCACCTCTCCTGTGTGCTCTGGCCGGGAATCGAACCCGGGACTTCCGCATACCAGGTCGACGCTCTACCACTGAGCCAACCGGCCAGGGCCTGTAAAACTATTTTTAACTATCCCACACCATTATATCATACTGTAATTTAATAATTTTGTTTTAAGGCATGTTACTAATAAAGGGGGGGAAAGGCCTTCAAAGCAATCCTTAAAGGAATTATCTTTCTGTCTTTGTATTTAACACAAGTTAAAATTTTGGAAAACTACTGAGCAAATATAAGTAATACTATTATTAGTTGCTTATGTAAATATTCACACTTCTTTTTTTAATACTTTAAAATGTGTATTATTTAAATATACTTAATATATTTAAAATTAAGATACTTTAATACTAAAAATTGCTTTCTTTCATTTTTTTTTTCCTGGTTCTACCTTTTTTCTATCAGCTTAAAGTTCTAGAAATTCATCACTACCTTCCAGAAGGACCTTATTAGGCAGCCACTTGTCAGTAACTTTACTAACCAGCTTTGGCAAATGCCTTGAGTTAATCAGTGACTCTACAGCCGGACCTAATAAGCTCATGAAAAATTCACCCCCTTTATAAGGGAGCCCTTCGCTGTGGTGGCTCTGTTTTCTGGTGGAGGAGTGAGCGCCAGCACTTTGGAGAGTAGCTTGTCGACCTTTCCCATTGCAGGATAATTAATCCTTCCCAATGGGTGCTGCACACAGTGTTTGGGAGTAAGTATGTAGACACCGTAATCATTGAAAGCCTGAATGTCTGCAGGAGCCAGACAGGGAGTGGAGGGAGGGAAGCTCAAGGCCAGCATCAGCTCTGGGTGACAGCTGCCCAGAGCCCTGGACTACCTCCAGCCGAGTGGGGAACCTGGTGTTGCTAGTGTTCCATCATTTTCAACAGAAGCTGAAGTACTAATTATGTGTTTCATATCTCCCTGATTTGTAAGTAGTTGCTACTGTTTAATTTTTTTAAAGTATATTTATAGTCCAAAAAGAATGCATCTATTGCTGAGTCCAAGCTATGGTCTGCCAGCCTCCGGCCTCCGGCATTGGTATTAATAATAAAAGCTTTTAGTTTTTTTGTTTTTGTTTTTTTTCATTTTTCTGAAGCTGGAAACAAGGAGAGACAGTCAGACAGACTCCCGCATGCGCCCGACCGGGATCTACCCGGCACGCCCACCAGGGGCGACGCTCTGCCCACCAGGGGGCGATGCTCTGCCCATCCTGGGCGTCGCCATATTGCGACCAGAGCCACTCTAGCACCTGAGGCAGAGGCCACAGAGCCATCCCCAGCGCCCGGGCCATCTTTGCTCCAATGGAGCCTCGGCTGCGGGAGGGGAGGAGAGAGACAGAGAGGAAAGCGCGGCGGAGGGGTGGAGAAGCAAATGGGCGCTTCTCCTGTGTGCCCTGGCCGGAATCGAACCCGGGTCCTCCGCACGCTAGGCCGACGCTCTACCGCTGAGCCAACCGACCAGGGCCAAGCTTTTAGTTTTTACTTTTCTTTTTTTTATTTGAGAAGAGGGGAGATAGTGAGGCAGACTCCCTCATGCTCCCCGACCAGATCCACCAGGCAGCCCCAGTCTGGGACTGATGGTCAAATCAACTGAACTATCCTCAGCTCCTGGGGCCACGCTCAAACCAGTTGAGCCCCTGGCTGTGGGAGGGGGAGAGAAGCAGATGGTCACTTCTGAGTGCCCTGACTGGGAATTGAACCTGGGACGTCCATACGCTGGGCCAATACTCTATCCACTGACCAGGGCCTTACTGATTTTTTAGTGATACTTTTTATAACTCTAACCTGGTGTTTTTGATCACTGATTCTCAAAAGAACTTTCCTGTTACTTTTGGTGAACCAGATGAAGAAGCATATTTAGTTACTACTTCGTAAATAAAGTTTTATTTTTATAGGCGCACTAAGCCCCTTTAAGAGTGATCATTATGCCTGGGCATCACTAACCATTGGTTTCATTTGGAGTTGCAGAATATTGAACTGGAAGGGACTTTACAAGGCAAGGTAAATGATCTTTCTCATATAAGGGCCTTTGGTCAGGCCATTGAGGTGGGTTTGAAGAGGTGGTAGTTTTCTAGTAACACGCTTTGTAGTGAAAGTGCTTTGCTCTCTCGGGCTTCTGTGGCTGTATTCAGAATGGAGTCGGAGGAGGCTTTGGACAGGAGTGCACTGGAATATCTTTTACAATCAGTAATACATGTGAAGAGCGGGGCTGCATACATACATATTTCAGTAGTCTCTAGGTCATATACTTTCTCTCTTGTTTTATTATTTCCCATTCTCTGTGCCGTAATGTATTCTGAAATATGTTTTTTAATGTAATAGCTGTTGAATTGTTTAATCTTGCTGTGTATTTATAGCCCCAATTTTTTCTTAGCAATCAAGTGACTTTTGATGAGACAGGAACTGCTTTCTGGGTCCCTTTGGTCATTTGTTGGTTTGTACGGTAGCAAGTTTTAGATAACCACACGGAAGGGACATTGTAAGAGATCTGTCCGAAAGTAGAATGAACTTTATGTTTGATGCTCCAGACACCTGTGTAAGTTTTCTTATCTTCATTTTAGAAGCTCAGAGAGATTAATTATTAATTATTGCAAGCCTCAGTGCCTGCCAGAGCCAGACGGAGGACTGCAGGGAGGGCTGCTGGGAGCCAGTGTTAATTACCTGCGGAAGGAACGGCGGCCCAGGCCAAACGTTTCCCACAGCCTGCAGCTGCAACAAGTGGAACTGATATGGGCGTTCAGGTTCAGGTCTTTAACTTAGAGATGTGCACTTGTCTTTTCTTTTTCTTGCCGTTAAACTGATAAAAAGAAAAAAAAAGCCACCGTAAATTAAATCCTACCATAACTAGTAGTCTTGTCTGATAAAATAGATTGTAATTATACCGAAAGCTCAGACATCTAAAGTATGAATAGTTGACTCATGTTTTGTTTCAAGCATCAACTCAGATTTCTTAAACCAGATTTTATATTCCTCAACCCGACAGTTTTGCCAGTGACAGGCTTTCATTTAATAATAAATCCAGGACAGTAAAGGGAATGGTGAAGCATGTTGGTTGAGACCAAATCTGACCTGAGGTCGAGGCCAGGCTCGTCCCTAACACTGTGTGGCGTTGGGCAAGTCAATCTGTGTAAACATCTGTTTCTTCCTCCATTAAATGGGATCCCCAGTTATAGCGGCCACCTCCTGGGCTTACCTGAGAAATATTACAAGAGCTTGCCCACACACTAAATGGAAGTTAGTTGCTGCTGCCTTGACTTCTCCCACAATCTGCAGTGCTCTGTTGCCTTAGGTAAGGCTGCTGCCTTCCGAGAACCTTCTTTGAGTTCCTTTTTCAGAGATGCCAACTTTATCTGCTAAACAGAGATTTGTAACTCGAATTAGGTCTTTCCTTTGGGGAGGATCCTGAAAAGAGCCTATGTTGATGGTAAAGACCTGTGAGTTTATGAAGAAATCCGATTAAGCCCAAATTTGTAATTTGAGAAGAAATCTAAACCAAGCCCAATTGCCAGGTTTGGGTCATAACTGTTGCTGGATGGGTCCCTGCTTGTGTTGTGCCTGGAGGAGTCTTTATGGCCAGCCTCTCCCCTTCCCCGCTGCCGCGCCCCTGCGCGCTGGCCTTAATCACCCCTTGGCTGTTGCACCTTCTCAAAAAAGCCTTTGTTCTGGCCCGTTTTATCTTCGCCTGACCTTCCTTCCCTGCTTGTCTCCACAGCTGCCTTCCTAACCGGCAGGTCTGGCCCGGCCTCCTCCTGCCACAGCCTCCCCAGCGTCCTGCAGCTCCGGGCTTTCCCACACCCCTTCCCGGAGGTCCCTGCGTCTGCATGCTGTCTGCACCACTGTTCACTCAATAGTTGTCTTTAAAGGACTTAAATCATTCTTTTTCTCTTAGCCTTTTCCTAAGCAGTGATATTTGTGAAATTAGAAGTATAGTATGCTAGTTGTACTTACTATTGATACTCTTTAAATAAGTATGTAACTAGCAAAGTATGTCCCTCTGTCTATCCTCTGAAGTCACTGGAGCCACTCCTGCCCCACTGTGGGAAACGGTGGCCTCAGGGTAAGGTCCAAGCATCTTACTGTGCCCCTAGGTCTTTCTGTGTCCCAGAGACCCAGCCCCTCTGGCTTTTTATTCTTTCTTATCCACTGGCACCCCATTAAGTAAAGAATAAATCTTGCTCCTCATTCCCTGCGTCAGGACTTCCTCCGCTGTCTGAGGATCCTGTTCAGTGCAGTCAGCTCAGATGCCCACCGGCTTCTGTCGCTTGTTGGTAGAGTGGTGTGAGGGGGTTTGTTTATTTCTCTCAACCTGAGGACTCTGGGGCAGGGCTGGGTCCCCTGCATCCCTGCCGCCGTGCCCCTAATACAGAGTTCCCTGCCGGGAGTCACCAGTGATCCGATTGTGCTGCCCTGCTTTGTCTCTGCTGCGCCCAGTTTGACCTCCTTCCAGCACGCCCCACTCTTAAAGCGCCACGTCTGTTTGCACACGTTCCCTCTGGTGCAATGCCATTTCCCCTTCTTCCCGTAACCAACTCTTCCCCTCCTTCAACACCCCGCTTCACCGGGACCCCTGGGAAGTCCTTCCTGACCTTAGCCTGAGATGATTCTCCCCTGGGCTTACCTTTGTCACCACTCTTCTGTAAAAATATAATCTAAAGAAGAGCGGCAGCATGCGCACAGGGGCCAGAATGGATGTTGGAGCTGAGATGTAATAGCATATGGCTGAAACAAAGAGTACGTTTTGGAAATTGGCACAAAACAGAGCTCTCTGGCAGCCCCAGGGAGTTTGAGTTTATCATAAAACCTGTGGGGAGTTCTCAGAAGGATTTTACACAGCTGAGTGGAAGAGAGCAGGACTTGCATTTTATAAACTCACTTCGACTTCTCTGCCATTTCCTCTTGGCTTCCTTTCAGGACCACTTCTACTGCTTCCTCCTTAAGCATTAGCGCTGCCCAGGGCCCAGTTCCTGACCGGTTTCCTGCTCACAGTGTTACCGCACCCACGGCTTCATGACCCGTGGAGTGGCAGTTATTGGTAATTGTGTGAGCTTTGCCGGAGGCTGTAGATAGCACCCTGAGCTAGCTGAGGCTAAGGCATGCTCCACGACTCGCCAGGACCACAGGGTGAGTCCCCCAAGTGAGCTTCAGAAAGGCCATCAGCAGGCTTTTTGAGGCCGAGACAAATGATACCCTAAGGTACAATTTGACAATGGGTCACTTGGAGAAAATGAGCTTCACTAAGATAGTGAAGGGGGGACAAGACTTTAAAAGTTTACCTCCTTTTGGACAGTAGCTGAGGCAGGTTTAAACCAAAGGGCATATACAAAAAGGTTGATAAAATTAAAATGGAAGAATTCAGGTATGAAAAGAAATCGGAAGGTATGCTAACCCAAACGCTGACAATGACCTCAGCAGGGAAGGTGAGATATGGGAAGGGAGCTTTAGGGAAAAGCCGATAGTAGTGGCTTCTGTGTTTTAAGGATGGGGAAATGCAAGCAGGTTTGAGGATTGAGATGAAGGAGACAGGGGAACAGAGAGGAACTAATGGGGGAAATTCACAAAGGAATGGGCCTTTTGAAAGTACAGAGGGGAGGCTGAAAACTGGAGAAGAGTTCCTTTTATTTATTTATTTTTTTTTTGGTGTGACAGGGAGAGAGGGACAGAAAGACAAGAACGGAGAGAAATGAGGAGCATCACTTCTTTGTCACAGCACTTTAGTTGTTCATTAATTGCTTTATCGTACGTGCCTTGACGGGGGGGGGGGGGCTACAGCAGAGTGAGTGACCCCTGGCTCAAGCCAGCAACCTTGGGCTCAAGCCAGAGACCTTGAGCTTCAAGCCAGCGACTTTTGGGCTCAAGCCAGCCACCATGGGGTCATGTCTGTGATCCCACACTCAAGCTGGTGAGCCTCCACTCAAGCCAGATGAGCCTGTGCTCAAGCTGGTGACCTCGGGGTTTAGAACCTGGATCCTCCATGTCCTAGTCTGATGCTCTATCCATTGTGCTATCTCCTCGTCAGGCCAGGCATTCCTTTTTTTGAGAAGAAAGATTGCAAAGAGGGATAGTGGAGAGGAGAGCATCTTTAGAATGGTATACTGATGGAGAATCCTCTGTTCAGAGGGGAGGCAGGTAGGAGATTGAGAGAGTTCAGGAAAGCAGATATCTGGACAGCTGTGTGTGGAATTGTCAAGGAAGAGAGCTGGAGGTGAGGAGGGAGCTCCAGGAAGGAGGGATTTTCTTAGCCAAGGTTAGCTGCCTTTGTTGGAATTTTTATTTTTATTTTTATTTTATTTTATTTTTTTACAGAGACAGAGAGTCAGAGAGAGGGATAGATAGGGACAGACAGGAACGGAGAGAGATAAGAAGCATCAATCATCAGTTTTTCGTTGCAACACATTAGTTGTTCATTGATTGCTTTCTCAT
The DNA here is from genome assembly GCF_036850765.1 of Saccopteryx bilineata. NCBI lineage: Eukaryota > Metazoa > Chordata > Mammalia > Chiroptera > Emballonuridae > Saccopteryx > Saccopteryx bilineata. Next base: position 21,973,964 of record NC_089501.1, read on the forward strand.
ATGTGCCTTGACCTCGGGCCTTCAGCAGACCGAGTAACCCCTTGCTCGAGCCAGTGACCTTGAGTCCAAGCTGGCAGGCTTTGCTCAAACCAGATGAGCCCGCGCTCAAGCTGGCGACCTCAGGGTCTCAAACCTGGGTCCTCCGCATCCCAGTCCGATGCTCTATCCACTGCGCCACCGCCTGGTCAGGCTAGCTGCCTTTGATTTATAGTGGACTCCTTAAGCGTGAATAAGCAAACACAGCAATATCCACCATTGCAAGGGAGGAGTTCAGTGATCGTTTCTGTGGGCAGGTGTTTGAAAGGGCAGGCGGTGTAGAAGGCAAGTGGTGGGCCTCTAGGGGCGCTGATGAGGGTGAGATGGAAACATTGGCCTAGAAGTATATGTGAACCCAGGAGGGGGCTGGTGGCAGGGGAGAGAGGAAGGGTGGGGGTCCGGGTGAGAGTCTAACTGATACAGTCTTGAGGAGGGAGTGGGTGAGGTGGAGGCACAGGGCCAGGCGGGGATTTTCAGAACTTGAGGCCTGTTTCCAGAGGGGAGGGTTGAGTTCTGGGAACTAACCATCAGGAAAACCCAGTTGACTAAAAAAAGTTGTTCCAAGAATTAGGTTAAATAAACTTCAGTAAACTTTTACTCTAATCTGGAAAGAAAAAAGATGAAGTCATATCCTCCCCCTCTCCTCTGCAATTAGTAAAAATAAACAGAGGAGGGAGAGCGGAGCAAAGCGGAGCTGGGGAGAGGGACACTGATCCTCCATTCCGTCTCCGGGGTCTGAGAATGAAGTCATCAGTTTGGTTCCAAGTGAACTCAGTTTTTCCCTGTGAAACAGGCCTTTCGGAGTCTCCATTCCTCCGACTTCTCCGCCAGAAGCCTGGCATGAGGGCCTTCTCGACAGGAGAGAATGAGGCAGTATTATGAGGAAGGCTGTTAGTGAGGGACTCAGTGTGTGACAGTGTCCTAAATGAGAAGAGACAAGAACACTTCCCACTGGGGTGCCCCATTGCAGAACGTATTTTTAAGGTTTCCCATCACGTCCCCTGAGGCCTCCCAAAGCCAGAGTAACTGTTGGCTGTAAGGCAGAGAACCCACCCCCTGAGAGAGGAGGGAGGCCACTCAGGGCTGCTGCCACGCCCGCCGCCGCTGGTGAACCGTTCCCGGCTCGGCTGAGGGGGGCGGCTGCCCACGGTGTTCCCCATGCGCAGGTGCAGTGCTAGCAATGCTGGGAGCTTTTGATGGAGGTGGAGGAGGAGGAACAGGGAGTGGGCGGCACCTGCCCTAAGGGCCACCCCAGGCATAATGAAGCTTCCTTAAGCTTCATTAATCAAAGCCAAAGCCAAAGAAATAGCTGCCCATACTGGGAGACATCTGACTATGGACAGGAGCAGAAATGTACTTTCCCTTGGATTTCAGCATTCATAAAAGAAGAGGTCCTTAGCTTAGATGGGCTGGAACATTTCCAGGGATGGGTAGTTTGGGCACATTATCCAATCTGCTGAACTTCAGTTTTTTTTGTCTTTACATTGAGTATAGTGACACTTGCATCTTAGTATTATTGTGCAATATAAGGTCCCTAAGCCAGGGAGTCACATATTTTCTCTTTAGGTAGCAGATATATTTCATTAGCATTGCTAAAAACTATAAGGTTGCTTCTGTGTTTTATAATTTAAAATGTTTATGCCTCTGGGCCTCTTTTCTGTGATATTTTGAAAATGCCTTTTCCTCATTTCTAGAGAATTCCTTTTGTGAGTCTAACAAGCCCAGTGCTTACTCGGTTTAAAGGGCTGGCCCTGGCTACTGTTCTCTCACCACTGACTGCGGCAAAAGAGGCTGCTCTAGTGACACACCCAGGGGCTTGGCCTGACTGGGCAGTGGCGCAGTGGATAGGGTGTCAGACTGGGATGCGAAAGACCCAGGTTCGAGACCCCGAGGTCGCCAGCTTGAGCGAGGGCTCATCTGGTTTGAGCAAAAGCTCACCAGCTCGAGCAAGGGGTTACTTGGTCTGCTGAAGGCCCTCAGTCAAGGCACATATGAGAAAGCAATCAATAAACAATTAAGGTGTTGCAATGCACAACAAAAAACTAATGATTGATGCTTCTCATCTCTCTGTTCCTGTCTGTCTGTCCCTATCTATCCCTCTCTCTGACTCTCTCTCTGTCTCTGTAAAAAAAAAAAAAAAAGAAAAGAAAAAAAAAAGAAAAAAAACAACCCAGGGGCTTGGTTCACCACTGGAAACCCAGCAGTCCCAAGTGAAGAGGCTTGGGAGAAGCCCACTTACCTGATCACCCGGGGTTCCTCCCCAGGTTGAGGTATTTCTTGTAGAGAATGGCATATGATAACAAGAATGCTTTATGCTAAAATTGACCTTCCCCCCACTCACACATACATATGAATGTGTAGCCATTTTCTTCCATAGTATGTCCTCTAGTAGCAGGGAGCTTTGTCAAGTTTTGCCATGAGCAGCACACAATGCCCATTTAACCTGTTTCAAAAATAATCATGGTATTCCTGTGGATCCCAGGTCATCAGTCTAAACCAAACCAGTTCCTCTTCTTTTCAAGAAGCAGGTAGAGGAAGAGGTATTATCTTTTCCTATAGGCTCACCTATATTAAAACCACCTTAGTTCAGAAGAGATGCTCTAGCAATCTTGAACTTCAGAAGAGAAGGGATTAGGCACAAGATTCCTCCCTCCCAGTACATCCTTTGGACCTTGTCATTCCCAGTGGGTTATAGGAATGAGTCGTCTCATCCAGCAGAGGATGTCTAAGTATATCCTCCTCCAGAATAATAGGTCCTACTTGCCTTCCATCTTCATAATTAAAAAGGACTGCTCAAATTGTCTGCCCAAGCACTTAATGTCTTTGTCACCAAAAGAGGAAGTAAATGGCAATTGTTAAGTTCTCCCCTTAAAATCTTTATCGACCTGCAGTTTTCACAATTTATTCTTATAACATCTAAGAAATGAAATATTATCCAAATCTGAGCCGCATCCCTCACCCCTTGTAGTTCTGCACAGAGCTCTGTGTCACCACAAGCTTTTAGCATTTCTTGGAATACTTCTTAAATGTGCATGCTTGTGTAGCAACTTTCCCAATGAAGATAAAATGTTAGAGAACAAATGAACAGTTATTTATGGAAAGTGGGTCTAAAAACCCACTTTACCTGGAAAATGCTTCAGTAGTCAGTGTGGAGTTAAGTGGAGGACTTTGGACTGTGGTTGAAAGAACTGTGATTGACACCTCAGGAGATCTAATCCTGGCTGTGGTGCTGAAGGTAGACTTCTGAGCCCCCATTCCCATATACGTATCTACAGAGAGTTAGTTAGATTGAGTGATATCCCGTGGTCCCCGCTAGCTGTAATGATCTGGAAGATAAGCTCTACAAGGTCAAGTTCACTGGCATATAGTGATGCACAAAAAGTATAGTCAAAGGAGCAGTGCCCTCCAGCTGGTGACAACCGGGAGCATACCGGAAGTTGAACCAATTGGGTTGACTTGCAGTAGTGAAGGAGAGCGTGCACCATGGGACCATGGGCCATTGCAGGAAGATGCTATGAGATCTAGGTTTGTGGTAGGTGCTTCAGGGGAAGACTTAAGGAAGTGGGGGACTTTGCTCTAGATTGGATACTATCAGGAAGCAGAGGCCATTCCATGATTGGGTGTCTTTTACATCTTACATAGGAGGGAAGACTAGAAAGGTTAATGCTGTAATTGATAAAGAATAGTCATTCATATTAGCCAGATTAAAGGGATACTGGGTCATTTTTGTGGCTGGACAATGTTCCTGTTTTTGTTGAGTTCAGATGTGAGACCTCAGAGTGATCTTGTTTTTTATCATGATTCATCACAGTTGTAGGCTTTGTCTGATGTTGATATTTTATTAAATTGTTTATATTCATCAGGAAATGACTAGCTCCTAGCTGTGAATAATTAGCTGGCTCTTAGCAACACTGGAACCTGGCTAATAGGACCAGGCTATATCCCAGGTATTAGAGACTGCTTTTTTTATTTCTCATGAGTAAGTTGGCCAACAAATAATTAGGAAGCTGTTTTATCCAATGTCAATATCCATGTAATAATGTCTCCTTTTCCAAAAGTTTGACTGAAGCCTATTTGATTCTCAACTCTGTTATAAAATACAATTAAGATGGACTGAATTTTGAGTGTTAGAAAGCTGAAAGAGTTAAAATTGTAAACTTATCAAACCTCTCTGGAGTCATGATTTATTTCATTTTTTAGTTAATTTTTAATAGGAAATTTCATACAACGTGGTAAACATAGTTCAAAGATTCCAAAGAAGATACATAGTGCTGGTAGAAGGGCAAATGGTGATATTCCCCAAAAGAGCAATATGGTATTATATATCAAACTTATAAGTGACTTGTTCTTTTGATGAAGTCTCACTTCTGGGAATATATCCTCTACCTCTATACATGTGAAATGACTCACGTACCAAGTTATTCGTTATAACATTGTTTGTAACGGCACAATATTAGAAACAACAACCCAAGTGTACAGCTCTATGGGATGGTTACATAAACTGTGGTAAATCCACACAGTAGAGGATTCTGTAGCTGTAAACAAAAGAATAAGGAAGCCATCTATAGATATGACATGGAAAGATACCTAGGATATATTCAGTGACAAAAATCAAGATAGAGAATAATACTATCTTTTGTAGGAATGGGAGACAAGAATATATGTTCATATCAATATCTACATAACTAACACTAGAAAAAAACACAAGAAACTAAAAGTGTGGTCACCTGTAGGGGAAGAGGGTGGGCACAGAATGTGGCAGACAGGGTTGCAAGGGAGGAGAAGGAAACTGCTCATTATTTGCCTTTTAAAATATAACTTTGGTGCTTGAATCATAAAAATGTACTATCTCTTTCAAAAATTAAAATAACTTAAAGATATGTAAAGTATTGGCCCTGGCCGGTTGGCTCAGTGGTAGAGCATTGGCCTGGCGTGCAGAAGTCCCAAGTTCGATTCCCGGCCAGGGCACACAGAAGAAGCACCCATCTGCTTCTCCACCCCTCCCCCTCTCCTTCCTCTCTGTCTCTCTTTTCCCCTCCCGCAGCCGAGGCTCCATTGGAGCAAATATGGCCTGGGCGCTGGGGATGGCTCCTTGGCCTCTGCCCCAGGCGCTAGAGTGGCTCTGGTCGCAACAGAGCGATGCCCCTGAGGGGCAGAGCATCGCCCCCTGGTGGGCAAAGCGTCGCCCCCTGGTGGGCGTGCCGGGTGGATCCCGGTTGGGCGCATACGGGAATCTGTCTGTCTCTCCTCGTTTCTGGCTTCAGAAAAATACAGAAGAAAAAAAAAAAAGGTATGTAAAGTATTTCTTGTTTCCCACTCCATTCTACTCCCCAGAGGTAACCATTTTGATCAATATCTTACAGACTTTAGAGTAGTTCACTGTACTAATCAGTGATCTCCAGTGAAATAGAAACAATAAGATATGTGTGTGTATGTTTACTTATGTGTGTGTGTGAATGCATGTATATGTATTTAGAAAGATGGAGAGAGAGATTTGTTTTAAGGAACTGGCTGACATGGTGTGGAGCATGGCAGTTCCACAATCTGAAGAGTAACTGGATGGGCTGGATACCCAGGGGGGAGCTGATTTTGTAGTCTCAAGTGTGAAGGCCACTTAGAGACAGAAATCCTTCTTGCTCAGGGGACCTCAGTTCTCCTCTTTAGTCCTTGAACTGATTGGGTGAAACCCATCCTCAATATGAGGGTAATTTGCTTTACTGAAAGTCTGCTAATTTAAATGTTAATTGCATCTAAAAAACAAACAAACAAACAAAATTTACCTTCACTGCACCATCTAGAGCAGTGGTCCCCAACCCCCGGGCCGCGGACCGGTACCAGTTCATGGGCCATTTGGTACCGGTCTGCAGAGAAAGAATAAATAACTTACAGTATTTCCGTTTTATTTATATTTAAGTCTAAACGATGTTTTATTTTTTTTAAATGACCAGATTCCCTCTGTTACACTCGTCTAAGACTCACTCTTGATGTTTGTCTCGTAAGTTCGACAATTATATTTAAAAATACCACAGTTTTTACGCCGGACGCATAATTTTATTTTGTGCATTTATCCATCCCACCCTAAAGGGTGATCCGGGAAAATATTTTCTGACATTAAACTGGTCCGTGGCCCAAAAAAGGTTGGGGACCACTGATCTAGACTAGGATTTGATAAAAAACTGACCAAGGCCTAAGTTGACATATGAAATTAGCCATCATATCTACCATGTACAGTTATAACATATGTCTCTGTTTTTTTTAAATAGAAGTGGTCACATATCATACACTCTGATACATACCTTGTTTTGGGTGAGAACTTTTTAGGTTTTGAAGGAATAGAAATCTCAAAAGAAATATACTTTTAAAGTATATATGAAAATTGTAATCTTGTATTATGGAATAAAGGACATGATTAATAGATAAAGGGAAACAACAGGTAGGAATACATTTGATAGTGGTTAGGGTTTACACTATATGACGGCTCTCGCAAATTGAAAAGCAAAACATTGACTCCATGATTACAAAGAGCCAGCTCATGAAAGGAGAACTGTGATGAGGAAGAGAACATTCAGAAAATGTTCAACCCACTAACACTCAAGGTAATGCAGAGTGAATCAGGTAAAATTTAAGAATATATTAAACTCATTTTCTTTTTAAAGCATAAGCAACGTTTTTATGAAACTTGGAGGCAAATTGCAACACTGCTGTTAGCCTTTGGAAAGCAGTTTGGGAAGATGAATCACATGTTATAAAGCTTTGCCCTTTGACCCAGTAATCCCTTTTCTGATAACTGAGAAAATAATTCAAGTCAGTGAAAAGCATAGGTCATGAAGATGTTTATTGTAACATTCTTTGTACAATCAAAGAAATGGAAACAAGCTAAATATCCTGAGGGCATAGGAATACAGGCTAATTATGGTTATTATTTTATGAAATGTAGCCATTAAAAAATCAATGCAAAGATTAGCAAGATGGGATATGCACATTATTTAATGTTACATATAACAACTGTGTCTTGGCCCTGATTGCAATGAAAAGAAAACTACGTGTAGACAAGAACAACTAGGAATAGGGAATCCTAGAAACAGTTTGATCCATTGGAATATCAGAATTGTGGGTGACATTTTTTATTTTGTTTTAGTCTTATTACTATTTGTTTTAGTTTATTCGTGCTGCTATAACAGAGTCCCATAGACTGGGGGGCTTATGCACAACAGAAGTTTATTCCTCACAGTCTAAAGGCTGGGACACCCTCAAGATAAAGGCGTTGGCAGATTTGTTTTCTGGTGAGGGCCGCTTCCTGATTCCTAACCTTTTCACTCTGTTCTCATGGGGTGACGGAGCTAGCTAGCTCCATGGAAGCTCCTTTATCAGGGCACTAATCCCAATCATGAGGACTCCGTTCTCATGACTGACTCACCTCCCAAAGGTCCTACTTGCACATACTGAAAGTATTGGGGATGAAGTTTCAACATATGAATCTGGGGTGACACACATTTATGCTATGGCAATATTGTTATGTTTACATAATTATAACTTTTTTAAAAATTGACAATGAGTCAACATTGACAGTAGGCTTATATTGGAGTGGTCATTTTATAATTAGAAAAGACTTTAAGACTCATTTGATCCTACCTTTCCTTCCGTCCTGTCACTGTGATGATGCTGGTATGGAATCTGAAGTCCGAGAGCCTGTGATTCTCTTGCCTGGGGGGATATTACAGGTGCTGGGATTGCGAGCCACCTTCTCTGCTTGGAAACTAGCCAGCTCTCTCTATTGAGTAAACCTGGAGAGATGCTTCAGAACCTTCACATGGTAAATCTGTATGAGGGAACAGAGGACTTGGAAGTAAACTAGATTCCCATGTCCATGGAATTAGCTCTGTTTCTAATATTAAGCAATAGCTAGTATTACTTTGTAGTTACTAAAGGTCTTTCATTAACATTGTAATAGTGCTTCAATCTACAAAAAGTATTGTTTATCTTTGTTCCCACCTTAATCTTCAGATTATTTTTTCCAGTGAATACCAATGTGCAATAAATGAAGACCCAATGAGGAAAACATTGGCATATTTTATTGTGTTTGCCAGCTTTATGTCCCACTGCGTGATCTTTCCCTCACGTTGAAAGACAGTTTCTCAGTGTCTGTGGACTTCTGCTTTCATTTCATGACTCATTTTCCAAGTTTGAGATGCACTCGTGGAGGTCATCTTCGCAGTGAGAAATTTCCCAGTTAGCAAAGGGACTGTGCCCAGCAGGAAAAAGATGGTTGTGTGCGCCTATGTCCCCACAAGTGCCTGCCAGCAGAGCGGATTTGGTGTTAATTCCTCCGATGGACGTGTTTTTCAGGGTGGATCACTTGTACACGTTCTTTGTCCAGTGGTCTCCTGACGTCTATGGGAAAGATGCCAAAGAACAAGGCTTTGTGGTGGTGGAAAAGGAAGAACTGAACATGATCGACAACTTCTTCAGTGAGCCGACCACCAAGAGCTGGGAGGTGAGCACTCAAGAAGGGGTTGGACTGTCGTGGTCCTTAAACTGCAGTTATTCAGTCAATGTGTTCTCGTGTCCAGATCCCAAGAGTTTCTTGGCTGAAAAGAAGTTAGGTTCCTTGTGCACCTTTGAAGCAACGGCAGAATATAACCTTATTCCTGTTTGAAGCTCGTTAGGGATGTTATCACCATCACCACCAGGTCACTCTACCTTTCTTTTTAAAAACTGCTTCTGTGTCCCTTTTCACATAGAATGAAACTCAGGCTCCTTAATTTGACCTGAAAAGTCCGTCATAGCTTTTTTGAGCACTTACCAAACTCTTCCCATGTTAGGGGCAGAGTGAATGAGATAAGTAGAAATGAGCATTAAGGAGTATAGATAAATCATTACATTATAATGAGATAAACTGTCACTGTAGATGAAGTACCAAGCTGCTCAGGAGGCTGTCGCCAGTCATCTGAAAGGAGCCAGGAGAAGCTTGGAAAGCTGCCCAGAAGAAATGATCTGTGCTGAGATCAGAAGCAGGAATACAGGCCGTTGTGGTGGGAGTGGGATATGGAACATGTCCTGGCCAGAGTGAAAAGTCTGTGCAGAAGAAGGAGCTAGCGGAGAAACAGAGAGCACGGGGCACTTGATGAACTAAGAAAAACTCAGAGTGGCTGGAGCATGGAGTGCGAAGCTGAGGGGACAGCGGGCAGGAGAAGTGAGCAAGAGTGGATCACAAATGATCTGGGCACCATGTGCAGCAGTTTGGTGATTTTCCAGAGGGGGGTAGGAAGGCACTGAGCTGTTTTGAGCCTGGAGAAGCATACACAGATACGCATTTTGGAGGCTCTCTGGCGGGCAGATGCTCAGTAGACTGGGGATGAGCAACACCTGATGCTTGAAGCCCTCTTATGAGGCTCTTGCAGTAATCAGGGTTGAGAGAGAACAATTGCTGAAAGGCTAGCAGCAAGGCTAGTGGAAATTGAGTGCTTTTGAAAGACAGAAGGTGGAATAGACAGGTCCCTGTGAGTAATGAATTGTGTATGGAAATAAGGAGAGTGTCAGATCCATCTCTTGGTTTTCAGGGTGGGAACTGAAGGGGTAGCTGTACCTGCTCTCCACTGAGTTAAGGAGCACAGCAAGAGGATTAGATTTAGTAGAAAATGCTCTGTGTTCTGGTTTTAATTTAAATTTGAAGGACCTATGGAATGTCCAAGAAACAACGGAGGATAAAAGTTAGGAAAAAGATCTAAAGATATACTTTTGGAAATCATTAACAGAGTTGCAGTTGAGTGTAGATGAGGTCATCTCAGGAGAGTATGACTGTGGGCGGCGAGCAGGGCTCAGAGCAGAACCCTGAGGGATACCAGCATTAATGGGCCAAAGACTGGATCCCACAGAGGTGACTGAGAAGGAGCATCCAGGAAGGGGCAGGGAAACAAAGTCATGTCTTAGAAGCCAAGGGAAGACAGTGTTTCAAGAGGCAGAAAATTGGGCAGAAATTACAAATGCTGTTGTAGAGGAGTCAAAAAGAAAAATAACTAAGTGATATCTTTCGGATTTAAAACCAAGGGGGTAGTTGGTGACTGTTAAAAGCAGTTTCATTCAAGTGGTAGGTCCAGTGGTTCAAAGAATGAGTAGAGGATGGGGGATTAGTAGATCGAGCTAGTAGAGGGGACAAACAGCTCAATTTAGTTTTGGAAAATAAAAATGAAGTAAAATATGAAGCTGGAAGAGGAGGTGAGGTTGGGGAAGGGCTTTTGTTGGAGAGACTTGAAGCTTTAGCATGAGGTCAGCGGGAATGACGGGTAGAAGGTAAGGCAATGAGAGGTGAGCTCATCAGCTCTTGTGGTCAGAGCTGCTGACTCCCACATCTGTCTCTGTCACACCTCTTTCTCCCACACTGCCACTCTAGAGCTCATAATTGCCCATCCGCACTGCTGGAAGTCTTCCTGAGGCAGAGATCACATGACATACATCAGGACAGTGGCTCGCTGAGTATCTGCAAAGGGTGTGGGGGCAGGGATAGGACTGACTGTAGGTTGGTGGTCAGGCAGTAAAAGGGTAGAGTGTGTGCAAGTCAAGTATAGATTGAGTGGTAGTCAGTTGGAAATGGTTTCTTTGAAGCAGAAGGAGGGGGCATCTCCTAGAAGTGAATGAGGAGCTAGAGGAATGTGGAGGAGGTGTGCAACGGCCACGTTGGAGACTAGGAAAAGTGCTAAGGAGTTGTATGAAGACCACACTGGGGTCTGCACCGTACACGATAATGGCACCAGGCTGCAGGGAAGGGCGATGTTCTCCGGGATTATCAAGTGGGCAGTCAGATTCTTCCAAAGCTGGAACCCGACAGGACTGGAATGACCAAAGGTGCTGAGGCTGGCCCCTGAAGTCCGATCCCTTCTGGAACACCAGGTCCTTTCATGTATGTGTTTGCTATCACTCTTGCCTTTCTCATTCACTCCCTCCCAGCCAGCTTTCTGTGACAAACTCCCCTCACCCTTCAAGGTCCAGCTCACTTGCCACTTCTGTGATGCTTTCTGGAATAGTTACTCCTCCCGTCCTAAGCCCATTGTTCATGACTCAGTAGTGGATTGCCCGGCAATGTACTTATCCACATGTTTTTCTCCCTATAGTTTATACTCTCCTTCTTTGAGACCATTGTTTGAAGACATTTAAAGCTGTCTGTGAGGCTCTCCCTCTTTTGGCTTTAAATATGAATTCTGTCTTTTCTGTTTTTCCTCTTGCCTTACGCAGTCTTTCTGAGTTCACTCCACTTGTCCCTAGTTTTTCCTTGGCTCTTTTCATCCGTTACTCCTCCTTGGATGAGCTCATAAGCTCTTGTGGTCTGTGCTGTAGACTCCCACATCTGCCTCTGCCACACACCTCTTTCTCCAGGCTGCTACCCTAGCGCTCATAGTTGCCCCAAAGGCACTGCTGAGAGTCACCCTGAGGCAGAGATTGTGTGACACTGACCAGAGGAATAGCAAGTCTTGACCTCACCTCATCTCCGCCCGAGAGGCCCCCATGAGATGGGTGCATGGAGGAAGCCAAGTCAGGAAGGGCTGTGGTCTCTTGTCCCGATACGGAGTTCCAGCAAGGTTCAGGTTGCACTGAGCACTTAGTCCTTTCCTCACTAGGCCTGAATATTTTGAACCAAAGCATTTCTCGTAATGCCTGTTCTGCCTCTTTTGCCTCTAATCTCAACCTTGAATCTCAGCTCTCACCAAATCCAGTGAGAGAAGAGGCCACACTCACCAGTACCAGAGGAAAAGAAGCTAAACCAGTATTTATAGACAGACAGGTCTGCTTCCAAATCTAGAGCCAAACAGGGTAGGCTTGGGCAGCCTGCCCGGGCCGCCTTGGTTTGAGCCACTGGGCAGAATAAAAGAAGGCAATCCCTGTAAGCCTATAGTGGAAAAGGAAGAAAAGTATTGGTCTATTCCAGGCTCCTAGAGCTCTTGCTGAATGAACCTCAGCACATGTAGAAAGGAGAGATAACCAGAGAGAGAGGTGACTGGACGGATCAGGCCACCTTATCCCTGTTTCCTTGCCACATGGGCAGGAGTTCAAAAGTGCAGTCTGAACGGTGTTGGCCGGTGCCCTCCCATGCAGAAGCCGGCTCCGCTCGCAGGAATGCCCCTAAACCCAAGCCGCTGTCCCAGCCTTTGTCTCCTCTGTGGGTGGGGGAGAGGAACCTTCCCGCCCGCCCCGTGGAAGCTGCAGGGGTCTGATCCTCAGCATTTTCAAAACCACATCTCCCTCAAATGTGCTTCTCCTCACATATTCCTATCTTGCCATATTTCCCCATGTATAATGATGATGACGCGCCATTTTTCAAAAAATTTGGGGTCTAAAAATTGGGTGTATCTTATACAGTAGTTGTAGATTTTTTTTACTTGCATTTCCCATTTTTTGGTGCTTGATGGGAAGTTGTATTAATTTATGGTGAATAAAACGAGTTCAATAACTTTATGTAATTTTTTTTTTCTTTCAAATTTTGGGTCCCAAAATTAAGGAGCGTCTTATACATGGGAGTGTGTTATACATGAGGAAATACGGTAACTAGTGGTGCTCAAACCAGAAACTTTCCCGGAGCCTTCTCCTTCCCCATCTTATCCAGTCATTCATCTCTAGGCAGAATCTTATGGATTCTGTACGTAAATGTGCCACAGCCTCAGCTCCCCTCCAGCAGCACTGCCCCAGCCCACCGGTCTGCACCCTCCACGTGGAGTCCCGCGGGCATTTCCGGCCCCAGCCTACCAGTCTGCACCCTCCACGTGGAGTCCCGCGGGCACTTCCAGCCCCAGCCTACCAGTCTGCACCCTGCACGTGGAGTCCCGCGGGCACTTCCGGCCCCAGCCCACCGGTCTGCACCCTCCACGTGGAGTCCCGCGGGCACTTCCGGCCCCAGCCTACCAATCTGCACCCTCCACGCGGAGTCCTGAGCGTACTTCCGGCCCTAGCCCACCCCCTGCTCATCCTCCCATATGCAAGCTCTTTAAATAGGCTGTCTTTTCTAGTTTTATAGATGTAATAGCTTCTTATTTGAGGAAATTATAAAACAGAAAAATGCAGAAAATTTAAAAATAATGCCTCACTGTACACTTTTGTACATTTCCTTTGACTTTTTCTGCTCTGTTTTAGGGTATTTTCATGGGATGAGGTTGAGGGTTAAGTCTTGCTTTTCCTTTTTTGCAAATGGGATCATGCATGCTCTGTGTATAGTTTTGTATCTGACCCTTCTAACCGATATACTGTGATAATTATCATATTAAAGATTTTTAAGTTGCATTTTTAATGGTTGCATAATACCTTTTTATCTCATTTATGATTTATTTAATGGTGCCCAACTTTCAGGAATCTTTGTGTTGGTTCAAGCTTTTCACAAGGATGAGATGATTTTAACTTGCAGTATTTTAGAAGTGAAATTACTTAGTATAAGGATACTGATTTTTTTATATAATGCCAACTTAACTTACCAGCAATGTGGGAAAATCCTCCTCACTGTGCTTCTGCCAGCAGAAAATGTTATTACCATGATTCCTTTCTAAACGTTTTTCCTTAATTTTTATTTCTTTCATTACTGTTGAGGATAGAATGAAGATTTGTATGATTATATTATATTTGACTTTTTTTCATTCGTTGTGATGCCCACTCAGTTTCTTTGCCCATTTTCTAAAGGAATCTTAATAGTTTCATCACACTGTTTGAGCTCTTATGATTCAAGATATTTATTTTTGTCTCCTGTATTTTTGACAGGTGCTTTTCCTAGTTTTCTGTCTTCTAATTTTATTTATGTTTTTTATGGTTTTTTAACTAGAAATAGTGCCTTTATATATAGTTGGCCCTGTATTATCAATTTAAACTCGTTGTACAGTTGGTTTATTGATATACAACATGTAATATTTTTAAATATCCGGGTTTTTTTTCAGCATTGTTTAATGATTTGTGATGGTTTCTTCATGTTTAAAGGTCTCGTATATGTTCTGTGCTATTGAACTTGTTTTTTTAATAAGTGGTCAAGCAAGTGATCACAAGCATGGTCTATACCCCCACGGTTACACACTGAACAGTTCTCAACTGCCTATAGCTAGAGTCACCACCTGACCAGTCATCCGAACTACCACTTGGCAATTTTTTTAAGTTGAATTCTAGACTCTCTGTGAGTGTCACAGGTTTGATTTTTGGTCAGGGCACACAGAAGAAGCAGATCGTTGCTTCTCTACCCCCCCCCCTCCTCTCCTGCAGCCGTGGCTCAATTGGTTTGAGCACATCACCCCAGGTGCTGGGGATGACTCCCTCAGAGCCTCTGCTTCAGGTGCTAAAAATAGCTCAGTTGCATGCATGGCCCCATACATGGTTGCCAAGTAGATCCCAGCCACGGCATATGCAGGAGTCTGTCTATCTCCCCCCCCCCCCTTTCACTTAGAAAAGAAAAAGAGAGAGAGAGAGTTAGAGAGAAGAAAGAGAGAAAAAAGAGAAAGAAAAAGAAAGAAAGAAAAAGAAAAGGAAAAAGAATAAAGAAAAAAGAAAGAAAAAGAATTCTAGTCCCTCACCACTAGAGACAGTAATTCAGTGGGTTTTGGGAAAGAATGTTTAAAAGCTCCTAGATGATTCTGAAGAACAGCCAGGTTTTATAAATACTGTCCTATAAGGTCTAAGCTCCTTCATGGTGTCAAGATTCTTCATTTTTTCCAATTCTGCTCCCTCCCAGTCTCCTCTCTTCTCTACTTCCTTTGCTCTGTTCCCAAGCCACAGTGGACATAGAACACAGTGTGTGTTCCTGCTGTGCCCTTCCCTGGCCTGCCCCCAAACTGAATAAGCCATTATCAGAACTCTCTAGGTGGCCCCAACCTCCTTTGAGCTGCTATCAGCATTTGTATCACGTGAAATGGCATTCATTTATTTATAAATGTCTCTGTATGTCTCCACACCCACTGGAGACTGTTTTGTGTCCCTGTGCCTGGCAAAGCACCTGGCACTCGCCATCATGGAGAAAGCACTCAGTAAATATTAGCTGTCACAAAGTGCCAGGTACTTAAAAAGGAATGCCATCTGCCTGGCACGCAGTGCTAGTGGTTCTGCCCCACAGAATCTCTAGGCTCTCACACTGAGAAGAAATTCTGGCTATCCTGGGACTGACCACAGGTACCTGCCAGAGCCCTCATTAGAACTGACCTCTAGGGTGAGCTGTGCAAGAGCACTCCCCTCCCTTCAGCAGGACCAAAAAAGCCATTTTGGATCTGGAAAAGTCGCAGAAAGATCACTGAAAATTGATCCCTGGTGTTCTGCCTTTCTTTCCACCCCCCTGACATTGGATCCGGGCTGTAGAGCACGACTCATCATGCTTCTTAAGTCATTCAGATTAATAGTCTAAATAGGTGGCGAACACAAAAAACAATAAACAGATGATGTATTATCGAACTGTACACTTGAAGCCAATATAATTTCATTAACCAGTGTCACTGCAATAAACAATAAAAACTTTTAAAAGATTAATACTGTAAAAAGTAAAAAGGTTTGCCTTTTTCTTTTTTACTTTGCCAGCTGTTCTGAAAAACTGATAAGCCAGATGTTTTCCCCTGCTTTTCAGTTGCTCACACTTAACAAACATGACGTGATAGTGAAGCAAAATGCCATTGTTCTAAGTATAATGAACCTCGGGTAGAGGCGCCTTTTTATCCTTCCCATGAGATTCAAACTGCTGTCAGGGAAGTTAGGTACAGTTTAAAATGGAGGTTTAGCTTCAGAGGTGCTGAGAAAACTCGGGCAGGCGGGGTTAAAGAGCTAGCAGCTTAGCCAAGGGAAAAAGTGTAAGAAGAAAACGAAAAAAAAAAGGGATTTGTTGTACTGTTCGGAAACCACCTTCGTTTCAAAGGTGAAAGTGTCATTTTACAGCCTCACAGCTATGCCTGGCAGGAAGTGTGTGTTTGCTCTAAATCCTAATTTGGGTGTGTTCCTGTAGAAATGTGGAAGCCTCTCTCCTAAGGGAAACAGAAACTCAATCATTCAGGAAACTAGATAGCACAGAAGCAGTTGTAGCTCAGCGTAGTTACAAGCCAGTGGCGTGGATGCAGATAGAGAGGAAGCCTGTTGCTCATTAGAAAGCAGGCAGGCACTTCTCACCGGGTCACCATGAGAGTCCGAAGATTGCCCTTGGACATTCAGATTTTCTATTGTGCCAGACCTAACCAAGAACCTTTTGTGAAGGTATGTTGGAGTCCCTCGCAGCTAATGAGGTGCCTGCAAATCCTCAGAGATCTGCCATTTAATGAATTTTGAAATGGTTTTTTTAATTAGAAAGGATTGTGCTGGCATTTCAACCTGAGCAGGAACTTGATTCATTTTGAAGATGAGTATGGTGTGCTTTGCCCCCTCTTTGAAGTCTAAAATCCATCTTTAATTTTTTTTTTTCTTTCCACAGCCGTGTTTCAAACGTTTTAAATACAGGGTTCACAGAAAATGTGTGCTTTGCTCAATACATTGAAAATGCTGGATTTGTGATTCTTTGATAGTGTTTTCTTTAGGAATTTCCCCTAGAAAAGATGGTAAAATGAGTAAGCTAACTTCCTTACCTGTAAATCTGGCTCAGGCAACGGCAGGTACTTTATATCTACGGCCGTGCATTTTGAAAATTGAGTAGTGCATTATCTGACAAGTTTTACTAGATATAACTTAAATGTTCTCTATGATGCAAAAGTCATTAATACAGGCACCCAGGAATTTTAGTGAATTAATCACTTTATATATATCTTCAATTTCAAAATAATTCAGTAATTTGTCCAGACTTCAGGAGGGACAAAAAAAAGTTTTAAGGGAAAATTGATGGTAATTCATAAGCATAGTTACAATGAAAGAATTCATGTTGTATACAACATCATGTTTATCATTTTTGAAGGAAAGACTACTTCGATAGTTTCTGAGCTGGACATAAAGGATCATAACCTGATTGTAATTTAGATTGAGTGGGTGTTTCTTTGTGTTGTCGCTCTGGTCGCTGCCATTCATCATTTCTATTGGATTAGTTGCTATATGCACAACCTTAAGAGAAAACATTAGGAGTGTTCATTTTAAAAGAACTATCTTATTTTCCAAATATCCATATTTGTAGAATACTTACTCATAGAATGATCTCTGATCAGTCCCTTAAGAAATCAAATTTAGATGCAAGCTAAGGAAAATAATTGAGGGTGTTTCAGGGGTATAAGTTGGTTTGGAGTTACACATAATTCTTGCTCACAGACTGAGCAGTTGATGGCAGTAGTAAGGGGAAAACCTGCAACTTTAATTCGCCCATGTCAAGTGCCTCAGCGGTACTGTGTTAAATTCTGCATTTGTTCTGAAATTTAAAAATTAGCCATTTCCCAAAGTCCCAGTTTAAGGTATGTCCTGCTGCTACAATTCCACCTATTGCAGGGTATTATATACCGAGGTTGGTGTTAGCAGGTGAAGGAGAAGCAAATACATTGGGATTCTTTTTTTTTTTTTTTTTTGGCTTATTTGTCTTCCGCATTTTAGATCATCACTGTCGAAGAGGCCAAGCGCAGGAAGAGCACGTGCAGCTACTATGAAGATGATGATGAGACAGCCCTGCCAACTCTGCAGCCCCACAGCGCGCTCCTGGAGAACATGCACATTGAGCAGGTGGGCCTCCCGGGGCCTTTGGATGGGCTCTTCCAGCCTTAAAAAGCCTTTCCCGACCCTGACCACATCGGCTTATCTCATCCTGGGTGAAGGATGAGCCGGGTTTTAAAGGAAAATCGCCAGCCGCCTAACAGAGGCCAGGATCTCTTTCCCGGCTTCCTAAAGGTTCCGCTCGGCAGGGCGAGGACTTGGCCAGACACTGCATCCCCTTCTCAAACCTGAATGGAGAGCCATTTCTTATTTCAAAACAATTTGTAAAGCATCCTGTCATAGTCCTAACACACTTAGAAAGGATCCAAATTTATGCTAGTGATGACTACAGAGTTCCAATGGCCTTATTTTATCAAAATCATTTAGCAGCCTGACCGGGTGGTGGCGCAGTGGATAGAACATCGGACTGGGATGCGGAAGACCCAGGTTCGAGACCCCGAGGTCGCCAGCTTGAGCACGAGCTCATCTGGTTTGAGCAAAAGCTCGCCAGCTTGAACCCAAGGTTGCTGGCTCGAGCAAGGGGTTACTTGGTCTGCTGAAGGCCCGCGGTCAAGGCACATATGAGAAAGCAATCAATGAACAACTAAGGTGTTGCACTGAAAAACTGAGGACTGATGCTTCTCATCTCTCCGTTTCTGTCTGTCTGTCCCTGTCTATCCCTCTGACTCTCTCTCTGTCTCTAAAAAAATAAAAATAAAAAATCATTTAGCAAATATACTTTATTTACTTTATGAAAACTACCTACCAGTAGGAAGAATTATTCTTTTTCTATAGTTTATTATATTTTCTGAAAAATATGCTACTTCCATTTTATGAGATACTGTAATGTGCTTGAGTTTGACCCATCAGTAGGCGTAGACCTGAACTCCAGATCTAAATGAATCATCACTTTCAGCTCCCTCAGTTTGCAAATGAGTCTCCAGGGCCCAGGAAAGCCAAGAGATGTGGCCACGCAGTTGCAGGAATGGGGTTTATTCCGACACCAGAACTGACGTTCAGCATTCTGAAGCCTTCAGCGTTGCATCCCCTCCTTTGTTAGTGTTTTTGAAGAGAGATGCATTATTGGTACTGATGACCATCCGGTTTAAGCTAGACATGAATGCAGTGAAAGATTCAGGGGCACTGTGGGCAGACCACGTCCGACTGCCAGCCTAAAACACTGTTTCCTTGTGGTCACTTCTGGGGGAAGCTGCAGATATCAGTAGCAGGTCCGAGCCTTTGAGGGTTTAGAAAGAACAACTGGCGAGACGGGAACTGTTTGGTGGAAGCCAGGTTGAAGTGGAAAGCAGAGAGCATTGTCTAATTCATACCTCTTTATCAGGCTGGGTGCTCTGTCTCCCGATGTATAATACCATAGTGACCCCACAGTCAGGCCCCTGAGGGTAAACACGTGTTTGGGGAGGCATCCTGCCAAGGTAAACACCACCAAGGACTGATTTTCCCTTTTCTTTCTTGGTTTATAGTGGCGAATATTTGCCAGAGCAAAGGGAAACAGTGTGTAAATCCGTGTAATTTTAAGTATGATCCACAGGCACATACTTCGTGCTCCAAGTTCATGAGTGATTTGTGAGTGAACTGTATATTTACATGTCCATGTTTGGATTCACAGCTGGCCCGACGCCTTCCAGCAAGGGTGCAGGGCTATCCGTGGAGACTCGCATACAGCACTTTGGAGCACGGGACCAGCTTGAAAACGCTCTATCGCAAATCAGCATCACTGGACAGTCCTGTCCTGCTGGTCATCAAAGATATGGATAATCAGGTGAGGCTTGCTCCTCTCTTAGAAAATCTTTCTTAATGAAGACTTTCAAACTTACACAACAGTAGAGAGATGGGGATAATGAACTCCCATCACCCACATTCCACGAGTTAGCAGGATTTGGCCACGGACGCTTCATCTGCCTTTTTCCGTTGTTGTTTTTTCTTTGCTGAAGTGTTTTGAAGTAAATCCTAGTTACTATGTCATACTTCAGAATGCACCTCTAAAAGAGAACATGGAGCATATCTCCCAATATATTGACATTTTAAGAAGTTTTTCTTTGTATATACTCACCATATCGTAGAAAGCTAAAACGATATTCTACAACCTAGAGCTGGAGAAGCTGGAAGGCAGTCAAGCCTGGATTTGGAGGTAATTGCTGAATGAAATTCCAGGGCCATGCCAGAACTCTTTCCAGGGAGCAGTAGTAGTGCCCACAAACTTTGCCTGCATGGTTTGCTGAGGTAGAGAGCCAGTCAGGGCCATGGGGTATTGTACCAGAAGGGCCCAGTTGCTAAGAAACAGCAGAAAGAATGCGTTATACCATGGCTCATTGCACGTTTACCTCTGTTGCAGTTGGTCTTAGAGGAACTAGTGAAATCTAGATATTTCGCCCATCTCCCCAACCCTAGTACTTCTCACCTCAGTCAGTGCGTCATGCAAGTAGAACCTTCCCCGGATCTTTTTATTAGCTACCCAGTCACAAAAGGGAGGCATCTTCCAAGTCTGTTCTTTCTTTTTTTTTTTTTTTTTTTGTATTTTTCTGAAGCTAGAAACCGGGAGAGACAGTCAGACAGACTCCCGCATGCGCCCGACCGGGATCCACCCGGCACGCCCACCAGGGGCGATGCTCTGCCCACCAGGGGGCGATGCTCTGCCCCTCCGGGGCGTCGCTCTGCCATGACCAGAGCCACTCTAGCGCCTGGGGCAGAGGCCAAGGGGCCATCCCCAGCACCCGGGCCATCTTTGCTCCAATGGAGCCTCGGCTGCGGGAGGGGAAGAGAGAGACAGAGAGGATGGAGAGGGGGAGGGGTGGAGAAGCAAATGGGCACTTCTCCTGTGTGCCCTGGCCGGGAATCGAACCCGGGACTTCTACACGCCAGGCCGACGCTCTACCACTGAGCCAACCGGCCAGGGCCTGTTCTTTCTTTATTTCTGTTTTGTCTGTGTTGTATCATGAAGAAATTCCTTTACATTTCTAAGCTGAAGATGCCATACTTTTCTCTTTTCAGTATTGAAGCAGGTTTTACTCAACAGCCATTCATTCATTCATTCATTCATTCATAAAATGTATGAAAAGTGCCTATTCCATATGGGACACTATCAAGCATTGAGAAGCTTGCTGTGTGAAGCCATATAATCGGGATCATTTCAGAGGAAATAGATATTTGCTATCATAATTTGCCTTGGGAAAACTTACTAGGGAAATGGGGTTACTGAGACACTCTTTCTCAACCATGCTCTTTCCTGTGACTTTATTGTAGCTTCAGAGTCCTGGGGAGTAGGTTAGCAGTTGTTATTGTTACTATTATTTCCTGATTGATAACATTTAATCACGATCCAAGCTGAATAGTGGGCAGAGCCAAGTTATAAATTAAATTAATAAAACAGAGGTTTAAAATAGAATTTCTTAGGGTACTAACAGTGAGATTCTGTGGTACAGCCCGCTCCCTCCACTGAACCCCCAGTTTAGACCAACAGAAGCTTCAGTGTGGGTGTGTGTGGACAAGACGGGGCTCCCTGGCCGCCAGCCCCCACCAGGGATTATGGTACACCCTCGCGAGGGACAGGTCCCCCTCCCCCCCCCCCTTGCACTTCTCATGCCCTGCCCCATATCACTTTTCACAAGCGAAATTCCATGCATGTGTGGCCCGGAGGTAAAGGGCTCTCTTCCTCCCCCCACCTTTCCACATGGGGCAGATGCTCTGCCTTCGGCATGGCAGGCTGTAGGGCAGAGGTTCCCAGCTGGGGGAGGGGAGCCGAGACCAGCCTCGACCCTGCCCAGCAGCCTGCTCATAAAACAAGATGATTGGTCTTGAGAGAAGCAGGCCACTGTCCAGCCCCAGCTCCTGCTCCAGGGGGAGAGACAGCAGACAGTACAGAGCTCTGAAGCTGTCTGCAGAGGAGCTGACTTCATGTAGAAGAACGTGAGGAAGCTCAAGCCAAAGGGCACTCCAAAATCAGTGCAGATTTTGGAGATGAACAATTATGAGGAGGCTGGTAGCTCCATAAATGCCGCAAACTAAACTGGAGACCGAGAAGCAGGGCCGGAGACAGCTCAGGAGAGCCCTCCCGGAGTCGGGACACACTGGCCATGGAGCCACCCTGGCACAGGGGCCCAGATTTCATCCAGTCAGACTGTGGAGTAATTTATACCACAGGGTGCTGTGGAAAATGACAGCACAATTATCATGTAATTAATAGCCCGATTTATACTAATGTAATTCCTCTGAGGTAGAGAAATGTTAATCCTATAGTGCTCTATTATATCATTCCACTTTTTGTAGTAATTTGTTATATATGTTACAAACCCAACAATAAATTGTTATGATTGCTACTTCATACCATTTTTTATCTACTAAAGAAGCTGAAGGAAAAAAAGAACAAACACATATTTATAGATCTTGTTATATTAAATTTCCTTTTACTACTTCTGCTTGTCTTCATTTGTCTTCATGGAGACCTTTGTTCTGTCATTGCCAAATATATTAAATTTTTCTATGTTACAGACCCAGTAATACCATTATATGCATAGTATTTTACACAATTGTTTTTAAAAAGTAAATAGAAAAAAATAAAATAGACATTTTCCTACATAACCACAGTCCTATGTATATACTTAAAAAAATTAACAGTAATTCCTTAGCACCATCCAATCCCCAATCCTCAGCCAGATTTCCACGATTGCTAAGTAGATTTTAGCAAAGAAAGAATATAATTATTAGACCCTTGTGGAAGGTAAAAGAGCAAGGCGGGCTTTTCCTATTCACTGATCCGAAGGGGACGTACTTTCCTCCATGTATGGTCATTACCCTCCTTATATTTTAAGCACATGCTTTTAAAAATAGACGCCTATCTCCATTGTATTTTAGGTTTTTTACTAGAACTTCACCAGAAGAAGGGAAATGGATTTTTTTATGTTTTTGTCACTTTTTGGGTTTGTTTATCCTTAGCTCTGTGGAAAGGTTTGGTAGCAGGAAGTCTGAAGAACATTAGTTAGAAAGGGTGTCTAGACTTCTACTCTGCCTAATTTTTGAGTATTTCAAGGACTCAGGAACTAAGATTGGCAAAGAAGAGATTCCACAATGATTATAATTCAATTGAAAGAATTTTGAAAAATTACATTTTTTCCGGTAACCTCCATTTGAAGCAGTATTTCCCAATAGGGCTTTGGAATGGAAGGTATATCAGAATTACCTAAGGATATTTTCAAAATGTATATGCTCATTCTTGCCAGCCCTCGCCCCCTCAAGGACTGATCAGGATCTGAGCAGAAGCAGAGGAAGCTGAGGCAGCGGACATGCGTATTCTGAAAATGCTGCTCCTTCTAACTCCCAATGAGAAACATAGAAGAATCATTGATTCCGGTGTATCTAAATCACCTTTAAAGTCCACAGTATATGAAATGACTAATTTTTTCCTTAAAAGCCAATTGAACTAAGATATATTGGATCGGTCACATTAAAGATACATTTTTAGTAAGCCTATTGAGAACTCATTTTTACAAATCAAAATAGAATAATTTATTTTCTCTAGGGAAATGTCTGGTTTACAATTCCACTTATAAAACATGTAAGAGACACGGTTTTGTTCTCAACCACTGACTTCCATGTTCAAGATGCTTCTTGGGTGATGTTCCCAATATGTGATCTGCAGCCACTAAAGGAAATTTGTTTCCATGGTGGACTTTGAAGGAAGTCTTTTAAATTGAAACAGTTGTTGGCCTTTGACAAATAAATTCTCTGAGCCACTTGGATTCCAATCAGAGTTGTGGAATATTTGATGTATCTCTTTGTTAGTGGTCTTTTTTAATTGGAGAGCTCCAATTTAGTAAGGTCTTTGTTGAAAGAGAGAGGTATAATGAGATCTCAGGATTGTGTTGAAATATTTCAGAAAGTTCTTCTTTGGGAGGCTTAGGTTTGAAAGTAGATAACATTTCCATTTCCTTTTAACAGGTTTTTGGAGCTTACGCCACTCATCCTTTCAAGTTCAGCGATCATTACTATGGCACGGGCGAAACTTTTCTCTACACGTTTAGCCCCAATTTCAAGGTACCTGATGGGAGGAATATCTGATTTCTCAGTGCCACAGTGTCAGGGGCGTGGGTGGCGTTGGAGGTAGGCGGCTGTTGTTGGAGCAGCAGGTGTCCTGCAACCTCATCTGGACTCCCTCAGGTCTGAGCCAGCACTTGATGACTGTTGTACACAAATTGCTTAGGGTCCCTCAAGGGGTCTTGGGAACTGCTCTTCTGCGTGGTCTGGGATCCAGGGAGGGATTGCAAGTCAGAGTTAACCCGGTCCTAAGAGATCTTTCTGACCCCTTTGGAGATCTCATGCTGGTGTGGGTCAGGCCTGGCAGCCACGTGCTCCTCAGCCAGTGGGTAAAGGGGTACTAGTCTAACGTTCCCTTTTTGCTAATTCTCCAAATTAAAATGTCTGTTCTCTGTCTTGTGTTTCTTCTACCCTAAGGTCTTTAAGTGGAGTGGAGAAAATTCATACTTTATCAATGGAGATATAAGTTCTTTAGAACTTGGTGGTGGAGGGTAAGGTTTTTGTTGTTGTTGCTGTTAATTTACCATCTGACCTGAGTGGGTATGTTTTGACCTAGATAATCAAAACGGTGGTGTTAGGTGACTTTAGCTAGTCTTTGTACCTGTATTAATTAGGACAGTGGCCTAACGTATGACACTAAGAATCAGAGATGAAATTATTTATTTGTCTAAATGAGGGATTACTACCACTTGTCTTTTAGGAAAGACAGGTCATTTAAATGAAATAAAGGAAATGTACCTTTTTTTTATCTGCAGTTTAGAGGGTTTTTTTTCTCTATATAGCATAAAGGAAAGAAGAATGGGGCAAGGGAGGACAGAAAGTGTGTCACAGAAGATTAAAATGTTTTTCAACGTTTTGTTTTTTAACTTTTTCAGGGGACGATTTGGTTTATGGCTAGATGCTGATTTATACCATGGACGAAGCAATTCCTGTAGCACTTTCAATAATGATATTCTTTCTAAAAAGGAAGACTTCATAGTTCAGGACCTCGAGGTGTGGACATTCGAGTGAAATTCGGACCGCCTTAAAATACAACATTAAAAAAACTGGGTTTAATCAGCCCTCCTATAGCGCCGGCTGGGAGGTGGAGCGCCGGCCTCGACTGCCTCATCACACCATCCTGCTTCCCTCCTGCCGCCAGCTCAGAGCACGATCACACCGCACAGCCCCTGGATGGCTGACGCCGGCGAAGGAGATGCCGCGTCCAGATTGTTGACTTTGTACTCCCACTTCCTTCCGGTCCACACAGTGAGGAATCAGAGTATTTATAGATGTATGAGTTGAATGCAATTTTTATTTTTGGTAACTGTGAAAAAAAGATACTGTGGAGATCTATACATGCCTTGTGTATTTATCGACATAATTTTCATTACCAAAATGTACAGCATACTGTTGTTTGCCATGGGAAAGTTTAGTCTCATTAGAAAAACTGAAAGTGCATAGCACTGAAAGGGAATGTGTATATGATTTCTTTTTTTAAAAAAACTTTTATTTATTATTTCTAGTATATTGTCTCAAATATGTTGCCCTTTTTTTGTTTGTTTTTTAATGTGTCAGATCTTGAAATAAAACAATGTGCTATGTTTTGGCAACAATTCTATTTGACTTATATAGTTTTATATTGAGCTTTTTTTTTTGCCCTGATTATTTAGGGTGATAGATCTTAATTGTGAATTTTAAAAAACTCATCACCAATGTTCATTGATTTGACTATTACAGGCCAGCTTTCCATCTAGTCGTTAAAAAGGTTCCTTTTTAGTTACTACGTTGAACATAACTGTGCAAGAAGAAGAATCCATTTCTCACATTCTAACTTGATATTACAGAAGTGGATACCTTTATGAACCTAGACTAGAACAAACCCTGCTTTTGCAAAGAAAATGTTTTACATATTATAAAATCATTTGTGTTAGTAACAAAAACTTTATTTTCATAGTGTTTTTGCAATAATTTCCCTCAAGTTTTTACACTAACAAACAGACCTCTGTTTTTAAAGGGACTGTTTTAATTTTTGCATATTTTATACCAAATGAAAAATATCGAATTAGCCCAATTATCTTGGTTTCCAGACTCTCTTATTTGAGAACTAACAATGTGAAGAAATGCATTCATGCCAAAATTGGAATAAAAAGTAAAGCCTATTTCCTAACATCAACCCATTTTAACATCATAAAACACTATTTTATGAAATATAAAAATAAAACCTTGTTAAATTTTTAACAATATTTAAATTTAAAATATGATTGGTTGCCAGACATTTATGAAAGCCAAAGATTGCTAATGGAAAAAAATTTCAAATAATAGCCAAAGCTGAGAAGTGGTCTGTCATAAATTATATCCCCAGTCATCTCAGAAAGAAAAAAAATTAATAACAAAAGTAGTATTTATATAACTGCATTTAGAAAAATAAAAGTTCTTAGAATGTAAGCCTTAAGCTGGCAGCATATTTCCTGTAGATTTTTCTCTTATTTTAGACTATTTATAAAAGAACAAACAAATTGCCAAGTGGCCTTTTGTCAGATCAACAGTCATTTAACTCCACTTACATTCCATGCAAGTACGAATGAATGCTGTAAACTTTGAAGTCTGTAGCCTGGATGTGCTTTGTCTCCCCTGAGTTCTTATAGTGAGAATTCTGGATGAACAGCATACTGACAATTTAACCTTAATCTGCTCATTAAATAATGTGCTGGTGTGAGATATCAGGAATGTCTCCTGATGATCACATTTACCATTTATGCCAATTGCAAACATATGCTATTAACAAACAAAATGGTCATTTTGCATATAGATCACACCTAGTTTAGACCATGATGTTATACATACTTGTGAGAGCATATCCAGATGCTCTGTTCTCTATTTAAACAGTATTGTCCAGTCAAAAATGTGTGGCCCTTATGGATATTGAATATATGTATTGCAGTGCTAGCCCAATATTTTCAATAAAGGAATTTATGCATTCGGTGTAATTTTCTCTCCTGAGAACTCATTCAACAGGTATTTATTGGATGTTAGAGTTTTTACTTGTGTGAGAGGATGATGAGATATCCAAGACTCAGTAAGTTCCAGTGCTCATGTTTTTACTTGTTTTATTATTTTTATTGCCACCCCGGAAATGCCTTCTTCATTCCCTGTAGCCTCCCTGCCCTTCTCTCACTAATTCATGAAAACTGCTTCTGTTATAGCTACTGGGGACAACTCTTGGCTCAAAATATACCAGTTCCCCTGTTCTCAGTCTTTCTAACCATTCTTTTAACATTTCCCTTTTGACCTGCTTTCTCAGTTCAGTGGACACTTTATCCTCTGATCAGTTTTTCTTGGCATCCTGGCCCCTACCTCTAAAGATGAAGACCTTGAGCAGAAGGTGGATACCTTGAGCTGTTTTCATTGCTTTTATTTCCTCCGTTCATGAGTCTGCATCAAAGCACTAGTCTGGGTGGGTGGGGGGTCAATCAAATGTCCCCCCAGACTCCGTTGGAAATGATTTAGATACATTCCCATGCTACAAGCCACCAGGGACACTGAACTAATGTGAGAAGTATTATTGCTCTTCATCTGATTTCCCTTGACTTAATGTATTTTAAAGTTTCAGAGGCATGTGAAATGGGACTAATAAAACAACTACTTCCCTTTTGAGGAAGGCATTGAGAATCTCTTAAACCAGAAATGGAAAGTAAGATCCATGTTCTTCTTAGGATGCCTAACCGTTTTTACCCATCCGATAAAGAAAGGTAAGGAGGTCAGAAGCCAAAGGAAGTTCCAGAAACACAAAGTCAGTCATACTTGTCCTTTATGCAAGTATGAGAAGTACCTTTAACCACTTCCTTCTGACTAATCGGGCCACACGCTCCTTATTCAGGGGAAGCCTTAACCTCAGAGCATTCATCCTCTGCTCCCACCTCCTTGCCTGTGACCATTATCCATAGTGATCCTCTGACAGCAGGTGTCTTCAATGAAAAACTTAGGCTTTATAATTTATACCAAAACCTAAGTTCTTACTGTCTTCCTTTCTGTTTCAAATCTCTAGTGGTTGAAAATCAAAACTGAATGGGACCTCTCAGGGGTAGTTAAACCATCGAAATGGTGTTTCTTGATAGAAGATCTTTGGTTGACCTATTGTTTTCTAGATGGGTGCTGCTTAATAGAACATTCTACAATAATGGTAATGTTCCAGAATTTGCACTGTCCTTGATGGTAGCAACCAGTCAACATACTAGTCTTGAACACTTGAAATGGGACCTGGGTGATTTTGAAACTGATTTTTTTTTTTCATTTTAATTCCTTTAAATTTAGCCACATGTGGCTCGTGGTTCCCATATTGAACAGCACAGCTCTAGATCAGGGACAAAATATGGCTCAGCCGAATCATATTTCATCAGCAATGAACTCAGACTGTTACTCCCTCACCAAAAATAACCTCTCGTTCTGAATACTTTGATTTTTCTCTGCCGTTATGGTTCTTCACACAGCCTCATACCACCTAATGTAATTGTATGTTTAGGTATTCAGCTAATAAAGCAACCAGAAGGCTGAGTTCTCTGAGAGTCTTTCCAAACTGAAAACTTGGATCTCTATAAGATTACTGATTCTCATCACTAACCAAAGGTAATGAAAATCTCTCCAAGGGCCCAGGCCTTGCCTCAAAGATTTCCTTCCTTGGCCCTTGGCAAGTGTTTTGCTCTTAAACTGGCAGCCTGTAGGGTGTCATATCGCTCAGCAGACAGCACCCATCCACAATACCTAAGGGACCACAGGAAGGATAAACAAGTTATTCCTTACATAGAATTGTGCATTCAGCCTCAGAACCACAAAGGACTAATGGAACCACTGAGACTGCCTCAGGCAGTTCTGTTCAATGACCAGTTGTCTTTACTAAGCTTGCCAGCTGGGAGCTACATGCACACCCAGAGAACCTGCTTGGATGTGGAGAAAGTTTCAATAGCAACCTGTTAGAATGAAGGGTGATTAAAAGGAGTAAGAGCTTGACCAGCTGGT
Source organism: Saccopteryx bilineata (assembly GCF_036850765.1). NCBI lineage: Eukaryota > Metazoa > Chordata > Mammalia > Chiroptera > Emballonuridae > Saccopteryx > Saccopteryx bilineata. The sequence goes on from NC_089501.1 coordinate 22,002,635, forward strand.
GGCAGAGTGGATAGAGCGCCAGCTGGGGATGCTGAGGATCCAGGTTCAAAACCCCAAGGTCACCTGCTTGAGCACAGGCTTACCAACTTGAGTGCGGGGTCACTGGCTTGAGTGTAGGATCACAGACATGACCCTATGATTGCTGGTTTGAGTCCAGAGGTCACTGGCTTGAGTCCAGTGTCACTGGCTTGAGCAAGGAGTCACTCACTCTGCTGGAGCCCCCTTAGTTAAGGCACATAAGAGAAAGTAATCAATGAACAACTAAGATGCAGCAGTGAAAAATTGATGCTTCTCATCTCTCTTCCTTTCAACCTGTCAGTCCTCTCCCTCTCTCACTAAAAAAATAAAAGGTTTTAAAAAAAAAAGGAATGAGAGAACATTAGATAATCTTAGTGTCCTATTACCTGTCAACAAGTGTCTGTCAACAAGTGTTCCATCAACCGGTATACTTCTAGAGTTACAAAAATGTTAAGCTAGATCAGGGATATGATCTAGCTTAACATAACCTTGAGGAAAATGCTAAACAAGAAACATATTCACATTCAATAAACTTGGATGATAAGGCATGCCTTCTCATGTCTCTGCAGCTAAAAATCCTTACCTTGACATACTTCAAAAACATTGGAATTCACCCTTCAATCCCCACAGCAATCCTTGGCTTAACTTCAATTTCCACTGGCTGATGAATCAGCCATATTTTATATAATAGTTGATTAAAATCAGCCCTTCCATCTTTGAAGACTCCAATTAACAATAAGAGAATTTCTGCAAAGATATGCTGAGTTGAGTTGACGTATTGACCTTAAGGTTTGTTAAAAGGTCCTACTAATTACTCCACATCCATTAAGTCCTACTCTTGTTCTCCTGCAGTGTCTTGTTTGTCTATTAGATCTTCCAAAGGGTCAGAAGAGTAGATAGATTTGGTCTGGTTTGAGATATCCCAGGGAGCATTGAGGGGATATGACATGTGTCCCTTTCAGCAGGTCGTGTAATCAGATCACCTAGTTAGAACTCCAAGCTTCAAAAGACAAGCAAAGTATAGGGGTTAAATCTTGAATTCTCTGGACCCAAACATCCAGGGTTTGAATCTCAGCTCTAGAGTTTTGTAGCTATGACCTTGGTTAAGTAATTATGTGTCTCGTTTTCCTTATCTACAACGTGGGGATAATAAATAATAACCACTAACCTGTGATTGCATGATGATTAAACCACTTAAAATAGTACCTGGCATAGAGTCAGCACGACTAAGTATTAGAGTAATGGAGGAATTCCTCCTTCAAATGGAGGAAGCAACTTACAATATGAAAGTTGCAAAGGAAAGGTCATCTTCTAAGACAGCGACTTACATCTTTTTAAAAACTTTTCAGATATATGCAATGGCTCCCATTTGCTCTTTAGATATTTTTAGCTGAAGTTTTTTTTTTTAATTTTAGAACTAATACAGGTTCATGGTAGTTTTCAAACAGAACAGAAGGGAATGCAGTGAAAGGCAAATATTACTCTCCCTACATTCTCAGGATAACCAATACAAAAAGTTTCTTGTATTTCCGTCTAGGGTATTTCTATGTGTGTATACTTTATCTTCACATAAACATGCATGCTATACACACAGCTCTTCAGTTTGCATTTTTAATAAATAATATACTGTGAACAACATTTTGCATCAGTATATGTAGACTTACCCCATTCTTCATGACATGAGTCATTTTTGAAATATTTATTGATGGGCTTTTGGGGGGGCTATTACAAACAATTCTTGTGAACCCCCCTGTATAGAGAACTTTGATCTTTTATGATTGTTTATTACTGAGATAACTTTTAGCAGTGAGTCAGACTGTATGCACGTTTTATTTCAAAGATATTATTTCTCCATAAAAGTTATACTAGTTTATACAAACTGTGTCTGAGTATGCCAGTTAGTTACTTCACAACCTCACCAATAATGGTTATATCACTCTCTTTTTAGTTTTTACCAAAGTGGTATATTATTTTAATTTTCTAATTATGATATTGAACATGTATTGGCTATATTTATATCGTTTTTTCTAAATAGTCTGTCCAAGTCCTTTGTGCATTTTTCTACTGAGTTATTAATAATTTTACTGATTTATAAGCTTTCTTTGTATATTCAAAAAATTAGCCATGTGCTGCATCTATATATATGTCATCATACTATAGACATTTATTTGTTAGAGACATGCATTTTTTCTATTCCCTTCAACAGTGTTTCTATCCTTCATGCTGTTATTGCAGCTGTAGTTCATTAGTGTGTTTAATATTCCACTGTATGAACATACCACTATACCACTTATCCTTTCTCCTGTCAGTGGATAAGGTTGCTTCCAGTTTTGTGCTTTTCGTTTTGCTTCGTCTTGTTTGGACCATTCTCCCGAGGCCCCCATGAAAGCATCTCACAGGGACAGAACTGCTGAATCATGGGTATATGAATATTTGGCTTTATAAGGTAATGCACAAAAGTGGGTTTACAAAGTGATTCTATCATTTACATACCCATCAGAACACCTTGTGCAACATCTGACTTCACTTTTGCCAATTTTAAGAATGTGCAGTGTTATTTCATTGTGGTTTTAATTTCCATTTCCCTGACTACCAAAGAAGATAAGCATTTTTGAATGTTTCTTAGCCATTCATGTTTTCTTGTTTATGAGATGTCTATTCATGTCTTCTGCCTGTTTCTTCTTCTAGTATGTCTTCAGGAAAAGATCCTTGCTGTTCTTGATTTAAGAGTAATAGACCCTAGTGAGTTTGTTAATCCTATGCACTTCTGATGAGGAGGACAAATAGCTAACATGATCATAATCAAAGGATCTGGGGCCCTACAAAGGTATTTTCTCAAGAGTCTTCCTTAAATTGGCAATAACTAGGGAGGAGTGAAAAGGGAAGATGTTTGTTGGTTTGTATTTTGCTATATAGATTTGGGCATGTGTTGGCACTCATTAATTTGGTTATGTAAATTTTTTAATAGAAACAGCATCAAGCAGTTCAGTTGTAATAATAGTAAACATTTTTTGAGCACTTACATGCTAGGTATTATATTAAGCACCTGACATATTATTTCAATTATGCTTCATAATAAGTTGTGATTGTCATGAGACAGGAATAACCATTATTATTTCCCAATCAAGGAAATGGAAACCCTGAAAAATTAATGACTTGTTCAGGTGGAATCACTACTAATTGGTAGAAATGGGATTGAGGGAGTCATGGGAAGATGACAACTGAAGAAAGAAAGATCTAGAACAGAAAGTACTAAGGAGTCAGGAGAGTTTTTTGTGTTTGTTTGTTTGTTTTGTATCTTTCTGAAGTGAGAAGCAGGGAAACAGAGAGACAGACTCCCACATGTGCCCAACCGAGATCCACTCAGTATGCTCACTAGGGGGCGATGCTCTGCCCATCTGGGGCGTTGCTCTGTTGCAACTGGAACCATTCTAGTGCCTGAGGCAGAGGCCATGGAGCCATTCTCAGTGCCCGGGCCAACTTTGCTCCAATGGAGCCTTGGCTGCAGGAGGGGAAGAGAGAGACAGAAAGTAGAGAGGGAACAGTGGAGAAGCAGATGGGCACTTTTCCTGTGTGCCCTGACTGGGAATTGAACCTGGGACTTCCACATGCAGGGCCGATGCTCTACCGCTGAGCTAGCCAACCAGGGTGAAGTCAGAAGAGTTTGAATGCTATTGGGATGAGTGTTTGCAGAAGTGCAAAGCAAAACTGAAGTTCAGGTTTTCAGAGAATCTGGGTAAACATGAAGTTAGGATTTTGCCACAGGAGCCAGTTGTGTTAAAAAGAACTGGAAGCAAAGAGCGCAGTTCCCAGGTGCTTGAGCAGCTGGGAATGAGGGATGCGGAGGCTGCTGTCTGCGATCAGAGCTAGAGGTCAGCAGCACTGGAGGGTCAGGTGCTGAAGCTTTCTGAGAATCAGAAAAAGTGACCTAGAAGGTGGGGGATGATGGTGATTATGCTTCCTCCCATAGTGTGAGGCTCGAAGGGGGCAGAGGGTGGGGAGTTGCCTACTAGTAGAAATGGAATCACTTGGAGCTGGCAGTTAGCAGCTTGGAGAATGCCAACACTGCTTTCAAATCTCTCTTAGTATGTTGGAAAGTGGGGAGAAAGAGACATTTTTGTTTGTCAAAGCTCAAGGCAAGTGACATCCTTGGAGAAATGCCAGATTTTAGTTAAAAGAAGGTGAAGTTATGGTTTTGTAAAGAGGTTGAGGTTATAGAGTACTTACAGTACATATGTGCCTTTACAGCAGAAAAAGTTTCAAAGAGGTCAGTAATGGGAAAAAGTTATGAGGAAAGTAGCATAAGATAGTTTGTATATGAATAAAGAAAATTTTTTTCTTTTAGGGTAACTAATAAGAACCAGAATATATTTTGTATGGCCAGTAGCCACGGCTGTCATGGCCATGCGGGTGAAGGTTCCCATTAGATCTGGACCAACAGTAAAGAAACAGTGGAGCCAAAAATGGTGGACCATTCTTTTATTAAATCTCGCACCAGCCGACGAGTAAACACACAGGGAAAACACTTCTCTCTTCATTCAGAGCTTACAAAGCCCTGACACATTATCTGGTTCCACAACCAGGAGAATCTAAGGCCCCACCAGTCTCGGAGGAGCTCACAAAAGCCCCTCAGCTTCTCTGGTTCCCCATCTGCCCACCTTCTCCCTTCTCTCTGCATAAACTGCAAAAACATGGCTTCCTCCTTTCTTCCTCTTCTCTCCTTTTTCTAAACTTTCTGGAGAGAAAACCTCTCCTCCATCAAAAATTATCAAGCAATGGCCCTTTCCAAGCAGGAAGGTCATTTGCAATTTCACAGATAATATACCTGGTGCTGCCCAGCACCATTTTTTAACACCAAAAGTGAGCAAACGAAAAAAAACACGAAAAAACCACCAGATTTTGCAAACTCTTTTGCCCAATAAATGGTATAGATGTGATTTATTGGCCTGAGACTACGAATAAAAACAAGTGTGAATCAGACAAGAAAATTGACATTAATTTCAAGATGATGGAGGTGTCCTGATCTGCAGTAGCTGTTTTCTGTTGATTTGGGGAAAACAGAAAATGCCTCCTAAAAGAGCAAGAGATGGCCCCTCAGTCATCTACCAACTAAAGCAGGGGTCCCCAAACTACGGCCCACGGGCCACATGCGGCCCCCTGAGGCTATTTATCTGGCCCCCGCTGCACTTCTGGAAGGGGCACCTCTTTCATAGGTGGTCAGTGGAGGAGCATAGTTCCCATTGAAATACTGGTCAGTTTGTTGATTTAAATTTACTTGTTTGGAGACTAGGAGACATGGACAAGAGTGTGGTGGTTACCAGGGGTGGGGGGAGGGAGGACATGGGAGGGAGGGAGGGAGAGAGTTAGGGGGAGGGGGAGGGGCACAGAGAACTAGATAGAGGGTGGCGGAGGACAATCTGACTTTGGGCGAGGGGTATGCAACATAATTTAATGACAAAATAACCTAGACATGTTTTCTTTGAATATATGTACCCTGATTTATTAATGTTATCCCATTACCATTAATAAAAAATTATTAAAAAATAAAAAAAAAATTTACTTGTTTGTTATTTTAAATATTGTATTTCTTCCCGTTTTGTTTTTTTATTTTAAAATAAGATATGTGCAGTGTGCATAGGGATTTGTTCATAGTTTTTTTTATAGTCCGGCCCTCCAACGGTCTGAGGGACGGTGAACTGGCCCCCTGTGTAAAAAGTTTGGGGACCCCTGAACTAAATGATCCTGAGTAGGCCAATTCATCTTCCTGGGTACCATTTTCTCCATTTCTAGAATAGTATTAATAATATCTACTATCTGAGATGTCATGAGAATAAAGTTTATATATACTGAAAGTGCCTTCAAAATTGTAAAAGCCAGTCAAAGGTAAGTTATGACTATTATGGTGTTATTCATACCAAAATTTTGTTTTGGTGAATTCTTTTTGGTAATGTAAAGTCTAAGTGTAACTTTGTTCTTAATAAAAAGTAGGAATTATTTTCAATGATTTGTCTGAAAACATGGTTTTTAAAAAAGGCTTATGCAAAAAAGCAGAAGTGTCTCCATTGTATTCTGTAGACAAAATAATTTGTCATGGAAATAAGAATGAGAAAGTCAGTATAAGGAAAAAGGATTTTTTTCTTTTGTTGCTCTTTCCAAAATGATTTACAGTTTCCATTTAAGAACAACAGATCAGGACTTCCCTTAAAGTCCTTTAGCAAAGTTCAAACAGCCACAAGTTGGGACTCTGGGCCACCTGCCAGTATTTATACAAAGAGAGCTCTAAGTAAGGCAGTTTAATAATCAGAAACTGGAAATTTCTCTCCTTTCCCACACACAAGCACTCCTTTCTCTCCTTCCTTTGCCTAGACAGTTCACTCATTCCAACAGTGGATGCCAATATACATGCAATAGTTAGCAACAGCTACTTTAGCCTTAACTATTTCCTTTTATGCTGTTTTTCTTAAGGAGAAAGAATTGTGGTCATTCTTGGGACACTGGTGAACTGGAAAAAAAAATATTTCTATTTACTAAATATAAGCCAGGGATGGTCTTTGTATTCATGTTCTGAAATTTTCTATTAAGGGCCCTGGCTAGTTGTCTCAGTGGTAGAGCATCAGCCTGACATGTGGATGGCCCAGGTATGATACCTGGTAGGGCACACAGGAGAAATGACCATCTGCTTCTCCATTTCCCCTTCTCTCTCTCTTATCCTCCTGGAGCCATGGTTCAATTGGTCTGAGCACATTGGCTCTGGGCACTGAGGATGGTTCTGTGAAGCCTCTGCCTCAGGCACTAAAAATAGCTCAGTTGCAGAGCGTGGCCCCAGATGGGCAGAGCATCATCAGCCTCAGTTGGGAGTTGCCAGGTGGATGCCGGTCGGGGTGCATGAGGGAGTCTGTCTCTCTATCTCTCTTCCTCTCATTTGGAGAAGAAGAAGAAAAAAAATTCTACTTAGCATGTGGAAAGGGGGTGTCCAATGTTGAGGTGATACTTTATGAGATTAAGACAAACTCACCAACATGCTTACTATAGTGTCACTGTAAAATGGAACTACTACACTACGACATATGGTTGTAACAGCCCTGTAGTTTGTCTCTGCCAGGAATACCCAGAAATCTGCTGGAAAATGCCCTGTAAACTTCTGACATCTGGGTTGAGTATCTCAAAAATTTATGGAATGAGATTAATTATGAAATAGAAAATAATTAAGGAAATTAAGACCGGCTGGAATTCTGAAGTTAAAAAAAATTGTTAGGATGTTTCTTTAATGACAAATGTAATATATTTTCATTGTTGTAGATGTATGATATACAGATAAACAAGAAAATAATCAAGCCATAATTTATTGACCCAGAGATCACAGTGCAAATATATTTCATATATATCTTTTAGGCATTTTCTAACAAATCCTTAGGTATATTTAACTGGATTGTTCTAGACATATCCTCTTGCAACCTATTGAACATGTGCATGTACCAACCACCGTAGTTAAAAGTACAGGTTCCGTTAGAATTCTTGGGTTTGGGTCTCAGTTCTGTCAACGGCTAATGGGATGACATTGGGCAAGTTTCATAATCAGTCGGTCAATGGGAATAAAGGTTTTCAGCAGAAAAGAGACAGGGTCTAGTCCTGGATGGATTTGGTTGCCATCAACCATGATCAGAAGCCTATAAATAAAAGAGGTTTGTAGTGGGGAGATTAGCAGTTCAAACTCATGGACACCTGAGTAAAAATATCAATTATGCATCTGGGTTTTGATTGGAAGAAAGGCATGCGTTAGAAATGTGGGAGTCTTGGGCATATAGATATTTAGAGCTTTGAGACTAGATGAGATCAAGGGAGTAAATGTAGACAGAGAAGAAGATCAAGAAGTAAGCCCTAGGGCACCCTAATACTAAGAGTTTAGAGAAGAGCCTGACCAGACGGTGGCGCAATAGATAGAGCGTCGGACTAGGATGCGGAGGACCCAGGTTCAAGACCCTGAGGTCGCCAGCTTGAGCGTGGGCTCATCTGGTTTGAGCAAAAGCTCACCAGCTTGGACCCAAGGTCGCTGGCTCGAGCAAGGGGTTGCTCAGTCTGCTGAAGGCCCACGGTCAAGGCACATATGAGAAAGCAATCAATGAACAACTAAAGTGTCGCAACGAAAAACTGATGATTGATGCATCTCATTTCTCTCCATTCCTGTCTGTCCCTATCTATCCCTCTCTCTGACTCTCTCTGTGTCTTGGGGGGAAAAAAAGAAAAAAGAGTTTAGAGAAGAGATACAGGGAAAGGGGATTTAAAATGTAATAAAGGTGGTGTTAATTTGTGTAGAAAGGATGAGGAATTAGTGCAGCTTCCTCAGGTTGCAAGGAAGGGAGACACCAGAGTAGATGAACTTGAATGATGAGTATTTACTCTGAGTTTGCAGCATTCACTCTGCTCCGGTGCGCAGATACTCCAGCATCTCTGCCTCTCCTGATCTTTGTCAGTGTCGCTATGGTCTCTAATAGTCTTGGTGTGTGTATCTTCTTTGTTCATGTGAATAATGTTTGATCTGTTCACACTTGATGCCTTTAATATATTTACTACTGTTCTCTCTTATACCCTCTAAAATCAGGCCCTTTCCCCAATGCCAACAGTAAAACTGCTTCTATCAGCTTTACCAGTGATCTCCACTCAAGTCCCAGTTCTCTTTCTCTCATCCTGTTGGCAGCCTTTAACAGACTTGATCATTCTGTCCCACCTGGAACCATCTTTGCTGTACCTCCCACACACCAGTTTGTTTGACCATTTCTCATTTTTCTAATTTCTAGATTCTTGAGTGCCCCAAGCTCAGTCCTTGGAACTTTTCTCTTTTTTATTTATACTTACTCATTTATACTTACTCATTTGATGATCTCTTTTAATTACATGAATGTAAATATTATATACTAAAAATTCTCTCTTGAACTTCAGGCTCATATACCTAACTACTTACTGACACTGTCACTTACATGTCAAATAGACATGTGTAATATATTGTATCATTGTTCAAAATTGTCTTTTTCAGCCCTATGACTACATTTAACCCTGTTTTGCTGATGTCAGGATTGGCCATGTGACTTGCTCTCATCAATGACATGTAAATTGAAGTGACGTGTTGACAGTTCTGAGAAGAAGCCTTAAGGATCATCATGGAGCTCTACTGTGCTCTCTCTTCCCTCTGTTCTAACACCAGAAATATCCCTACTCCTTCAGTCTAGGTCATGAGATGAAGTTTGCATGTCCAGAACCAATATGCAATGAACACAAGTGTGAGCAAGAAACAAAAACCTTTCTAAGACATTAAGATTTTTAAAGTTGTTTACTGAAAAAGACAGTCTAAACAGACTGTTATAGCATTTCAGTTTAATATACCACAAATGAATGTCGTATCTTCCCTGCCCCAAACCTGCTCTTTTAAGCGCCGACTTGGATGTGGGCTCATCTGGCTTGAGTGCGGGCTCACCAGCCAGTTTGCTGGCTTGAGTGTGGGATCATAGACATGACCCCATGGTCACTGGCTTGAGCCCAAAGGTCACTGGCTTGAAGCCCAAGGTTGCTGGTTGAGCCCAAGATCATTGGCTTGAGCAAGGGGTCACTCACTCTGCGGTAGCCCCCAGGTCAAGGCACATATGAGAAAGCAATCAATGAGCCACTAAGGAGTTGCAAAGAAGAATTGATGCTTCTCATCTCTCTCCCTCCTGTCTCTCTATATGTCTCTCACTCCCTCTCTCTGTTTGTCTCACACACACACACACACACACACACACACACAAAATCAGTGTCAAAAATAAAGTTCTGTGTTTAGAAAGTCTAGTGGGTTCTGGAATTGGCGAAATCTTTATCTGAAGTTGGTCATTATCAATGATTAGTTGTGTTCAGTATTGGACAAGTCTTTCTAAGGTTGTTTCTTCATCTCTGTAGTGTGAATTATAAAACCAAGTTTGCTTGTTTTAAGGATTAGAGAAATACATGCCACATTTAGGTGTTCAGCAAAAGCCAAGTGTTATGCAATGAAAAGTTGAGGTCAAATCAGAGTCTACCTTGAATACCAATCTAAGAAATTGATACTCTTCCTTTGGGCGCGATAATTACTGAAGGGTTTTTGCTTGAGTGACAGTAGAATCAAGGAGGGAAACCAGTCAGAAGGTTACTGCTGTGGTCGAGGTCCGCCATAATGAGTCACTGACAGTGAATTTCCGTGTTATTCTAGACTATAAACTACAGGACTTTGCATTACCTGTGCATGAGGAGTGTGAGACAAAGGCCGCTATTTTGATCTAGCTGACGCTGTTAACTAACAAAAACAAAGCAGGCGTGAGGTCCAGTTTTGCACATTTTCATCTTAAGCACCTACACTTACCGGGCTGAAAATGCATGCAAAAGCATCAAACATGGTCTGTGTTGCAAAGAAAGCTCTAGAAATTTTGTTTCTTCTCTTAAGACCTACGAATTTTTAAAATCCTTTGTCTTTTACGGCAGCGTAATACACTCGCAGACCCTCCCACATCACAGGCTTTGGGAAGAGAACGACAGGTCTCGTCTGGCGGGACGTTAGGGCGCGCTGGTGATGTCACCACGACGCGGGGCGTGCTCCTGCGTCTTGGAGGACGTCGTGCATCAGTACCAACGAGACACGGCGGGCGGGGCACCTCCTCTGCGCCTCTGGCTCCTCCCGGTAGGGCCCTGCGCGTGCTCGCGCGCCCCCTCGTGGCCGTAGGCTTGCAGGCCAGCCGCTGGCTTTGAGGCCCAGCACCGCGTCGCCCTCCCGCTAGCGTCAACCTGATCGGCGCGTGCGCCCAACTCGGCTCCGCCCAGCGCCACGAGAGGGCGACGCCTCGAGGTAAAGCCGAGAGGTGCAGAAGCGGACTCGGTGTCGGGCCGGCAGTCCCGGAGAAGCCGAGGCTCCGGGCCGCGGGGGCGGGGGTGATGGCTGACGAGCAGGCGCGCTGTAGCGCGGAGTCAGATCCCGGCGCTAAGGCAGCAGCGATGGCGGAGCCGACGGTGTCTTCATCGGACTCCTCCAGGGTCGCCCCGAAGTCACCGGCGCCCGAAGACTACAATAGCAAGTGCGTGTTCTGCCGGATTGCGCGGCGGCAGGAACCGGGCACCGAACTCCTGCATTGTGAGGTGGGCGGCTTCGAGCGACCGGCGTGGGGACCCGGCCGTCCCCCGAGCTCCTGGGGCGGGAGGCGCTGGAGGCGCCGGTGGCCTGGGCCGTGTCGGTGGCCTGGGCCGTGTCGGTGGCCGGCCGCCTTCCTCCGGGCGGGCGTGCCCCCAGCGCTCTGCACCGAGCCTGGGACGCGGAGTGACGAAGCGGGGCACTGGGGCCTGGCCCCGCGGGGACCCAAGTGTTTGGCAGAAAATCGCACTTATGGCCTTTGCTTTTTTTGTAACAGACCGCCCCCCCCCCCGCCTTTCTAAACACTGCTTTTCCATTCTGCACATTCAAATGCTGATACCGAGGCGAAAACTGGGAGCAAATTGATAATAGCAATTGTGAAAAATGCTTTTTGTGTTGTCGTTAGATTGACAGAAAATAGGCCGGGGGGAGTAGATCTGCGGTCACAGTGGTACCCGGGCCCCCGGTTCCCACTGCAGGGTCCAGTTCCTAGAAGCACTGTGGTTGTAGTGCGTGCACCTGTTAAGACCACGAAGTGTTGGCTCAGGTATTTAAGAACGGATATCGGATACACGCTTTCTTCTGTCGGTTCTACTTGTCTTTAAAGAAACAATCTTTTGAGAATCCAAAGATTTTCTTTGTATAATCATTCGTTCATTCAAATTAGTGGTGGAGATTCAGTGGTAAGTAAACGATAGTCTGTGTCCAGATTTTACAGTTTAAAGGGTGGAATGAATACCGATAGAGGAGGCAGCTGGTCACCCTGCCCGGTGCTCCTGTGAGATGATTTCACCGCCTGCAGTATTTTGCAAGCCTGTGGGAGGGGCGCCTAACCCAGATTTAAAGGGTCCGGGAAATTCTTTCCAGAAAATTGAGACGTGAAGTGGGAGCTAACCAGGCGAGAAAATAGTGTCCTGGGTAGAGATCGCCTCCAGAGGTTCATTTTGTGCCATAGGAGAACTGACAGAAATTCAGTCTAACTGTGGAGTATAGAGTTTGGGATGAAAGATGAGGCAGGAGAGATAAAGGACTATTTAAAGGTGTTGTAATTCATTTCATGGAATTTTATTTTTATCTGAAGAATGAAAGGAAGCTTCACAGTGTTTATTTAATATTGGGTTGGAGGAAGGGGTTTGATTTTTGAAAGATCATTCTGGGACCATTCTGTAGAGACCAATCTAGAGGCATGGAGATCTGTTAAGAGTCTATTGAAGTAACCCAGCCTGATGATGGCCTGAAATAAGAATGTGGTAGTGGGGATGAAGAAAAGTGGATCAATTTAAAGATATTTAGGAGGTAAAACAGGACTTACTTAGGGCAGTTGTTCCCCAGGGGACTTTTGGCAATGCCTTGAGACACTTGATAGTAACAGTTGTGGGGTCAGGGAGGACTACTGTAACCTAATGGGTAGAGGCCAAGCTTGCTAGTATTATACAATGCACAGGACAGCCTCCTGCAACAAAGAATTAACTAGCCCCAAAATGTCAATAGTGCCTGGGCTGAGAAACCCTGATTCTGATGTAGGAAAGGAGGCAGAGAAAGGGGGAAGTCAGGGATGATTTCTAGATTTCTGGCTAGGAGTAACTGGTAGTCCTGGTTCTATTTCATTAAGACTGGAAATATAGGAGGAGAGCAGATAGCCAGGTGAGTGGTGAGAAGTATCAGAGTGATGAATTCAGTTTGGGAAGTGTGGCGTTTGAGGTGAGTGTGAAGTATCTAAGTAGAGATGTTCAGCAAATGGTTAGATAGTTTGGCACTCTAGAAATTTGGATTTGTAGCCAGATTATAGGAACTGCTAGTTTATAGATGGAAATTGAGGAGATAACCCAGGATGGAGATATAGAGTAAGAAGTGAAGGAGGACCTACCGAGAATCCTAAAGAACACTGACATTACCTGACCAGGTGGTGATGCAGTCGATAAGAGTGTCGACCTGGGACATCGAAGTCCCAGGCTGAAAACCCCCAGGTTGCTGGCTTGAGTGCAGGCTCACCAGCTTGAGCGCAGGCTCATTGACATGGTCGCTGGCTTTAGCCCAAGGTCACTGGCTTGAGTAGGGGTCATCAGCTCGGCTGGAATCCCCTGGTCGAAGCACATATGAGAAGCAGTCAATGAACAACTAAAGTGCTACAACTATGAGTTGATTCTTTTCACCTCTCTCCCTTCCTGTCTGTTGGTCTGTCTCTTTCGCAAAACAAAACAACAAAACAAAACACTGACATTATAAGAGAGAGGCAGAGAAAAAGGACCTGAAAATGGGACAGAGAAAGAACAAAGAAATAGAAGGAGAAGTAGGAAAGCTCAGAGAAGGGAGTATGTCAAGACCAAAGGAATTGGCAGCTGTGTCAGCCTTCTCTAGTTCTCAGGTCTGGGTTAGGTGACTGTCCTGCTTGTTTGTGGAGAGGCCAAGTTAGATTAGAACTAGTGTTGTCCCCAAAGTGATGGTCATTCGCCTCTAGGCGCACAGTTGCAGTGCAGTAGTGAGACGGAAGGCAGATGATAGTTGATTGTGAAGAACCTGGGGTTGAACAAATTGAAGAGAGCAACTACAGACAACTTGTGAAGGAAGTTTGGCAGTCTTGGGAAGGAAGGAAAGGGAGTGATAACTGCAGGAGGAGTTGGAGTTGAGAGAAAGCTTTTCAAAGCAGTGAAGACTTTGGCATATGTAAATCCTGATGGGCAGATGCCAGTGGAGAGAGGTTTAAAATGAGAGCTTTGTCCCTGAGAAAGAGAAAACTCAGCCACTTATTCTAGACTCAGTATGTGAATGAGCACCTTCTCTGCTCGGGGAACTGTTGGAGGCAGTGGGATCCAGCACTTAACAAAACGTGCAGAAATCTCTGTCTTCATGAGCACAGGCGATCATCAGTAAGCAAAATACCAAGTAAAATACATAGTTTATTAGGTGGTGAAAAATACAAGAGGAAGATATGCAGTTTTTAAATATTCATCAGGAAAAGCTATGTGAAGAGGACAGCATTTGAGTGAAGGCTTGAAGGAGCAAATTACCTGGTTATTAAGAAGTGAAAAGTTTGAAGAAGCTTCTCTGGAGGCCAGGAAGGAGGATTGGGACCGAGAAGGATTGTGGTGTAGGGATGAGGGTCAGCTAAGGTTGAGTACATTGTATATATAATGTCTGCTCACTGTGGTTTTTCTTTTTAATCCTCCCAGCTGCAGGCTAAGCCTGGTTTCATGTAAGCTGGAAGTTGTGTTGACCCAGGATTGTGGCGTGGCCATGTGGGTGTTATGGAAATATAGTGGGACAAAGCTAAGACTGTTTGGCTAAGGTTGGCCGAAGTGGTAGACTGAGAAATCTCTGCTGAGTAGGGGAAGGAAGTGGAGATGGGGACGGCTGACAGGGAGAAAGAACAGGAACATCAGCTGGCTGCCTGCAAGGTAGGCTCTGCTGGACCCATCCACAGCGTCAGAAGGGGCCCCGCTCTGCCTCGTCACTGACTCTTTATTTTACTAAGTATGAAGTTAGGTTAGCAAGAAGGAAAGTGAGTTTGTTAACTTTGCAGAGTTCAATATTGCTTCAATTCCTAGAAACTGCTTTCAAATTTTGTACACTCTGGTACCAGTGTTGAAGAAAACAAATAGAAAATTAATACTAGTAGTTGTGGAAAGCTTTGTCTAAAAATAGTCATGAAGAGGGAGGTGGGATGAGCATTTTTTTCTTTGTTAGAAACATTCTCAGCCTGACCAAGCGGTGGCACAGTGGATGGAGCATTGGACTGGGATGCGGAGAACCCAGGTTTGAGACCCCGAGGTCGCCAGCTTGAGCGTGGGCTCATCTGGTTTGAGCAAAAGCTCACCAGCTTGAGTCCAAGATCGCTGGCTTGAGCAAGGGATTACTCAGTCTGCTGAAGGCCCACGGTCAAGGCACGTATGAGAAAGCAATCAATGAACAACTAAGGTGTTGCAATGCGCAATGAAAAACTAATGATTGGTGCTTCTCATCTCTCTCCGTTCCTGTCTGTATGTCCCTGTCTATCCCTCTCTCTGACTCTCTCTCTGTCTCTGTAAAAAAAAAAATTTATAAAAAAAAAAAGAAACATTCTCAGAGTAAATTATATGAAGACTTGGGGGACATTTTTATAGAGGAAATTAGACACAGTAAATATTTTTAACTAATTTATACCCTGACTAGGGGGCACAGGATGAATCCATGAGTAGTCCATTAATACAGCATATGCACATACGTGTGCGGAGTGCTCCAAAAAGTTTTGTATCTTTTTCACATCGAATCTAAGATGATTTGATATATAAGAGCTCAATAATTGAAGGTTAAAGATAAATCTTTTTAGCAAGTGAGTAGTCACCTAATATTTAATTTGTATTGTATTTATATTGTATTAATAATATATTTGTTGTAAACATTTGGAAATTGTTGGGTTTATATAATGTAAAGTAATATACTAAAGTGCAGAGAAGAGAATTTGAGTCGGAAGAATTTGAGTCACCAGCATCACTGTGGTTAGCTAGAGAAGAGTCCTCAGCCTGTAACCTCTGTATGGTGTTTTCCTTGTTGTGTAGTGAAGAATTAAAGCTTAAGCAAAGGCCAGAGTATGCATTCTCAGTGAGGGAGCTGTCACTCTCAAGGGGTGAGTATTGGTTCTTGGAGGGCAATATCTTACTCTTTTTATGTATGAGGCAAAGCTATATGTTGAGCATATAAGCAGACAATGAGTGTATCTGTGGTAATAAAATGCCATGGGGTATGATGGGGGAGGGGGAGGCTTAAAAATGTCCTAATATGGGGCAGTAATGAAAAACTGCCCAAGAAACACTGGGCTAGATGTTTATTTGCACTTCGTCTGAGACCATAATGAGGAAATACTAGTTTAACTTGAATGTTCTCCCCCTTCTTGAATCAAAATTGCCCTACACCTCAGAAGGCATGGTATTCAAGTGTTCTTTCAAATGTTATTTCTTTTTATTTGCTTTACATACCAGTCAGGGCTCAGTTGAAGGAAAGAAAAAATACTCTATTTTAAGCAGAAATTGATTTGCTATAGACAGATATTTGCTTAAAAAATGTCATTGCCAGGCTGAGGAGCAGGTTCTAGAAAAGCCTCCAAGAGCGCCACCCAGAACAGCAGTGCAGAGCTGGCCCACTGGGAGCTGTCTTCTCTGCTGCAGTCAGGACTGCCCGCGGAACCCGGACTCATGACGATTCTCTGGAGGTGTGATTCAGACAAGAGGAAACAGGGTTACTGCCACTTTTGAATGGTTTTTCCAACAGCAGTACTATTGGCATTTTTGGTTGGACTGTGTTGTGCTGGGTTCTACCTATTCTGTCTATCGCAGGAAGCTTCATGTCACTGACCTCTGGGTTTTTTAATTTATTCATTTTAGAGAGGAGAGGGAGAGGGAGGGGGGGGAGAGAGAGAGAGAGAGAGAGAGAGGGAGAGGGAGGGAGAGAGGAGAGACAGAGAGAGAAGGGGGGGAGGAGCTGGAAGCATCAACTCCCATATGTGCCTTGACCAGGCAAGCCCAGGGTTTTGAACCGGCAACCTCAGCATTTCCAGGTCGACGCTTTATCCACTGCGCCACCACAGGTCAAGACCTCTGGGTTTTAAATGTCAGTAGCATAGTTGCTGGACGTGGCCCTTTCCCCTCCCCCGTTTACATGTTGCCATGGCCGCAGATACTGGCTGTGAGCCATGGGATAGAGGGTAGTAAAACTGTAACTAAGGTTTTACTAAGAACAATGGAACTGAGTCACCAGGTATGTATCAAGGAGAAAGAACACAGAATGGCACATACCCTTCCCCCTACCCCTACCCTGGTTTACCTGCTTGCTTGCACGGAAACAGTTTTGCCTGAGTAACTAACTGCCCAGGGCTTAGCTATTTAAACTGTGACCCCACCCAGTGGGTGCAGAACTTTCACCAACCTGCCGCCATTGGTGCTGCCCCTGTATGTAAGTAATAAAGGCTATATCCACTCCATCTAGCCCTCCTTGTGCTTTCTTTGGGATCTTGCAACAATACTGGATTGTTTTACCAGGTCTGGACCTCCTGTGTTGCAGCATCCACAATCACAAGGGCACGTACATATTTGTAGTCTCCTTTGAGAAACAGCACTGCTTCAGAGCTATGCTGCATCTGCCGGGTCCACACTGCTGGTCCATGCTGATACCAGAAAAAGATGGCTCATGCCTGTCTCTTCTCTCCCAGGAAGCTAGTGACTAGACGTTGGAATGGGGCGGGGGGGGGGGGGGGGGGGATGGGGCGGGGGGGGCGGGGCGGAGAAACTGTCTCTGTAGTCTTAGAGAGCTGGAACTAGCAGAAGCGACGTTTGCCAGCTGGAACTAGCAGAAGCGACAGCTACCTTTGCTTCAGGTCAGCTTTTTTTTCCCTCTCTCTTCTTCTTCTTCTTTTTCCAAGTGAGAGGAGAGGAAATAGACAGACTCCTGTATGCGCCCCCACCAGGATCTACCTGGCAGCCCCCATCTGGGGCCAGGCTTACAACTGAGCTTTTTTTTAGCGTCCTCAGTGCCTGGGGCTCGACCAATCAACCAGTTGAACCATGGCTGCGGGAGGGGAAGAGAGAAAGACTGTGTTGGACTGTGTGTGTGTGTGTGTGTGTGTGTGTGTGTGAGAGAGAGAGAGAGAGAGAGAGAGAGAGAGAGAGAGAGAAAGAAAAGAGGCGTGGAGAAGCAGATGGTTACTTCTGTGTGCCCTGACTGGGAGTTGACCCAGGTATCCACACACCGGGCTGGTGCTCTATCACTGAGCCAGCTGGTCAGGGCAGGTTAGCTTTTTAAAGCACCTGCATCCTAAGTACATCTACTTGGCAAGATCTGAATTCCTTCTGGGATTTTTTAGCTTATTTAGTTTCTATAATACAGAGTTATTTGCAGTGGAGGTAGTATGCCAACCTGCGTTCTTCACCACAGTTTATTTGTTGTATTTAAGTTGATGCTTAGCCCAGATAGTTAGATTCAGTGCTGATAATAAAATCAAGATAGACTAGCTGTTTGTCTAATTCATGCGTTTTCAGGAAGGGTAAAAATTGATGTACTTGTCTGGGGCAGGAAAAGAAGCAGACAAATGTTTATTCTTTATTTATATAAAGTATAGATATATTGTACAGGGTATACCCCTGTAGATATATAATATAGCTGTGATATTAAAATATCATGGGATGGGGGGGGGAATTAGGAAAAAAATCATGCCTTAGGGGGTGCGATAATGAGGAAAGGTTGAGAAGACTGTTCTAATCAAATAATGGCCATAATTCCAACTTAAGGTGTTTTGCAAAGACAGACTAAAAGATCATGAAAAAGCCTTCTCTCTTACTGGAAAGTATCTGAAAGCCTAGTGACACCGTGTACTTTTAAGGCATAGAGGAGGGGTGTTGGTAGCTTCATCTTTCTGTTTAAGCAACTGTCATTTATTTATTCAACAGTTTTGCAGGGTTAGTATGTACTGTTCATTTAGAATTCAAAGATAAATATGGCATTTCCCACACTTTGAGAAGCTTGTTATGATTTGAATTGAAAGCAGCAAATAAAAAAATTCTCTTTCAGTGTGTGTCATTAGGGATGGATAGTCAAAATTTTGTATTTTAAAGTCACTTGACATCACCTTTCCTGTGTGTGGTTATGCTACCAACATGACATACAGTTAGGTTCATTTGTTTCTTTTTGCTTTCAATTTGTATGGACCACCTATTATTTTTTTTAATCCAGAAATATATGTTAAATTTTTCACATTTTGAAGTCAAAAGTGTGAAGCAAAGTACATTCAGAAAAATCTAGTTTCTATTCTTGTCATCTCTACTCTGTTCTTCTTCCCTCATAAGAAACTTTTAAAATATGTTTTTTTCCTGACTGGTGGTGGCACAGTGGATAGGGCGTTGGCCTGGGATGGTGGGGTCCCAGGTTTGAAATCTCGAAGTCATTGGCTTGAGAGCATAGGCTCATCCAGCTTGAGTGCAGGGTCACTAGCCTGAGCAAGGGGTTGCCAGCTTGAGCATGGGGTCCCCAGATTGAATGTGGGGTCGTCAGCTTGTGGGTATGTAATAGAAGTCTTAATATAATATAGGAAGGGATTACATAATACCTTGTTTTTGCCACTTTTCTTTTCAATTAGGGCTCTAGTGGGAGCTATA
Source organism: Saccopteryx bilineata (assembly GCF_036850765.1). Taxonomy (NCBI): domain Eukaryota; kingdom Metazoa; phylum Chordata; class Mammalia; order Chiroptera; family Emballonuridae; genus Saccopteryx; species Saccopteryx bilineata. The sequence continues at coordinate 22,021,898 of NC_089501.1, forward strand.
GTAGACAAAAATTGTCATTCTCACCACAACTTGTCAGTCACCTGAAGCGGATATGAGCAGTATGGACAGTGATAAGGACATTAATGATGTAATATATAGAATTACCTTTCACCATTCTCATTGAAACCAAGATTACTAGCTTGGATATGGGGCCTCATTCAGATTGAATTTTGGATCCTGGAATGGAGAACTGATGAACTACGTTGTATTGTGGGAATTTTCCAGAGGGAACCTATGCTTATTGATACCGGTTTTTATTATATTTAATTTTGGCTAATTTTTTTTATAAGATATTGAATAAGGTTATTTTAGGGAATATATATTTTTCTCTTAGAAAAGCTTGAAACTCAAATGTTAATAGATTGGAAAACTCCCTTTTTTGTTTCCTTTGCTTTTTTCCTTTACATTACTGTATGGACTATGTAAACCAGAAAACTGATATAATGCACTGGGCACATAATTTAGTACTATAATGCGGAATTTGAACATTTCAAAGGCCTTTTTTTTAGAGTTAGAGAGACAGACATAGAGAAGCATCAATCTATTGTTCCACTTATTTATTCATTCATTGGTTGATTCTTGTATTTGCTCTCACCCGGTATTGAATCCACAACCTTGGTGTATCAGGATAATGCTCTAACTGAGCTTCCTGGTCAGGACTTCAGAGGCCTTTTAATGCTATAAAGTGGCAAGTAAACAGAAAGAAAAGGTATTTGTACCTAATGGCTGTAAAAAATGTTTAAAATGTAACCTCTGGATATGTAGATGCTAGATGATATTCTTGTTAATATTGAGGAGTATGCTGCTTTGGAAAGAAATTAAATGTAAAAAAGTATTTATCAATTTTGCTATGATTCTGTAGCCACATCTCTCAAAGTACATATCACACCTTAGGGTAGAGATGGAGAAATATACACTGAAATAATAATAATTAAAAAGAAAAACTTTCTAGGTTTGCTGATAATGAAGTTTTAATGAACTTTATTCATAATTGTTTTCCTAAAATTAACTTTATATAAGTCTTTTTATTCTCTGGAATAAATGAGCACCTCATGAAGTAAGCTAAAGCTTGTCTTTATGTACTGAATTCATAATCACAAAATTGCCCAGTGGATCTTAGTTGTAACAGAACTACCATTTTCATATCAGACTGAGATTTATGATATTTAAGACATACCAGAATAGCATTTAATTCTTTTTAAAATTCACTAACAAACTATGTTTTTGTTTTTTCCTTTAGAATGAAGACCTAGTTTGCTTCAAAGATATCAAACCAGCAGCACCTCATCATTATCTTGTGGTGCCAAAGAAGCATGTTGGAACCTGCAGAGATCTAAAGAAAGAGCAAATAGAACTTGGTAAGGTGATGACAGAATTCTTCGTGGTTCTATCATCTTAAATTGGCATCAGTGATAGCAATGGCAATTAAAAAGAAAACGTCTAATCAGGTGTTATGAAAAGGAGCAGTGTGACTTTTTTGAAACTTTCATTATGAAAAAATTTAAATATATACAAAAATAAAGAAAATAGTATAATCTCCATGTATTGAATATTTATCACCCAGCTTCAACATTTATTAACTCATGGCCAGTCTTTTCTCATCTGTTAATCTTCTCCCACAGTGGGTTTGAAGTAAAATCCCAGATATGTTGTTCTTACGTTCCATTGAGTTGGCTCTGACTCCAGGAGACCCTCTGGATGAGCAGTGTCCAGTGTCCTGTCCTCGGCAGCCCTGCTCAGCTCCTGTGGACTCCTGCACATGGCTGTTGTGGAGTCAGTCCAGCTCATATTGGGTCTCTCTCTTTTCCTGCTGTCTTCTTTTTCTCCCAGCATTATTGTCTTTTCCAAAGAACCTTGCCTTCTCAGGATTTATTTACTCTTTAAACTCTCTAAAAGATAATGCTTTTTACGTTTTTTAAATGGTGGCTTTTCTTGACCCTGAAAATGAAAAGTGCCATGAAAAATTACATACAGATAGGTTATGATGTAGCATATGAGCTCATAGTGCCTGGGAGTGAGACCATGTTGGTACCTGCCTTGTAGTTTTTTGTGTAGATGAGATTGTAGTGTGAACTTTTAGCCTCTGAAAGGAGGTTCTGAATTTGGTCTTTTACAGGATTATCCTGTATTTTTCTACTTATGATTTCTGTGACTTCTCAGTTATCATTTACTGAGATATTTCTAAGTTCATTTCCAAACTGCTTTGATAGCCTTTGTCACCAGGATTTGAGGTTAGTTTGCTCCATATTTTCAGGTAGTTAGCAAGATAGATAAATTGGGCTGGATGTTTAAAAGTGAAATCTCTTTGATAGAAAACCTCAATGTGTAGTTCATTAATATTTAGACTACTGAATTACCAGTTTTTTCCCTTAGTCATCTGTAGTTCTGTCAATACATTTCACACTCATTCCAACAGATGGAGGCCAGTATGCGTGTAATATTACTACCTGGCAACAGCCACCATCATAGCCTTAAGTACTGACATACTTTTATATTTCTTTTTATACTGTTTTTTTTTCTTAAAGGGAGAAATTTTCTTTTTCTAGTACTTCTATTTTTTTATTAAAATTTTTATAACTGTTGCAAATCAAATGTTATTAATTTTGAAACAGCATGGTGGGTACTTGAGATTTTATTATACTTACGCTGTTCTTTCTGATTTTGTGTACATTTGAGTATTTCCATAATAAGTATTTTTAAGTTCTTGCAATTAATATTTTTTATAAAGTTGGAAAAACAGTAAGCATATGGAAGAGCTCAATAACACTATTAAGCTTTGTGACTATAATTGACATTTTTAGAACTCCACCTAATTATATATAGAACACACATTTTGTTAAGAGCACATGTTCACCAAGATAGAGCATGTTTTGGGCAATAAAACATGTCTAAATATATTTCAGATCATTTAAATCTTCTTTGGTGACAATGAAATTAAAAATTTATCCTTGGACTAAAAATACTTTTAAATTAACATTCTTTTGAATAACTTCTAAATAAAAAGGTCAGAGAAGTCAAAATTTTGGATTGATTCGTAACAAAAATACAATATACCGTAATTCATGGAATGAAGCTAGAGCTGTGCCTAGAGGGAAATTTATAGCTTTAAATGCTCATATTAGAAAAGGTTTAAAATGAGTCACCTAGTTTTCACTTAAGCATGCTAGAAAGAGGCAAGCAAACCAGACCCAAATAAGGACAGTGGTACCTTGACACATGAGCACTTTAAATCATGAGTAATTAGAGAGGAGTAGTCACTTGCGAGATTTTTTGCTTTAAGTCACAAATGGATATTTGAATCACGAGCTTCCGCCGCCCTCCACTAGATAGCCTGCCAAATGTTCTGGAAGGGAGGAAGAAACAAACTTCCATGGAAAGGTATTTGTTGAAATGGCCTCTAAGAGAAAGTGAGGTAAGTAAGTATGGCGAAAAAGCCAAAAGTCAGTGAAGGAAACAAATAATGATTGTTGAGCAAATATTTGTATTTTCTGAGGTTCTTCACTTTTATTGTTAAAAATGGCACTGGGCAGCTGTCTGTGAAATTGCTAATTACCTTCCTGCTTGGGAAGGGCCATTGTTATGCAAATGTATCCCCCCTTTGCCAGCATCTTCGCCTGACCTTGAAGGTAAATATACTTCATAAACCAGTTTATTTCTTTACATTCTCTCTTATTATCTATATATATGTGTGTGTGTATTTGTTATTTATAAAGTACATCTTCTTATTTAAAAGCATATAAAACAAAAAATTCATGTGGTTTTGGGGGGCTAGAATGGACTAATTGCATTCCCATTAATTTAAATGGGGAAATTCGATTTGACACATGAGCAAATTGAGTCATGAGCTCGGCCATGAAATGAATTAAACTCGTGTGTCAAGGTACCATTGTGTAAAGAAGAAAATAATGAAGAGTAGATATCATTGACATAGAAAAGAGACAATAGGTTTTTGCTTCCATGTACTTTGGATCTGATTTTAAGTGAATACATACTTATAATTGTTATTTTCTCTCAGTTGAGTCTTTTTATCATTATAAAATGTCTCTCTTTATCTCTAGAAATACTTATTGAGTCTAGTTTGTATGGTATTAATTTATCTACTCCAACTTTCTTATTACTTACTGTTTACACTGGTTATCATTTTCTATCCTTTCAACCAAATTGAATATTTATATTTAAAGACTTGAAAATGGCAGTGTAGTTGAGTCTTTACTTATTTTTTTAATGTGGTCTGAAAATGTCTTTTACTTAGAGTTCTTAGTTCCTAAGCATTTAATGTAACCATTGACATAGCTGGATTTAGGTCTACCATTGTGCGATTTGTTTTCTCTTTGCCCCATTTGTTTTTCTGTTGCCATTTCTTCTTTCCTGCCTTCTTGTAGTTGAGAATCCCCCTTTTTTTTTCTTTTAGTATTTTGCTTCATCTATTCCCCCCCCTTTTTTTTTTACAGGGACAGAGAGAGAGTCAGAGAGAGGGATAGACAGGGACAGACAGACAGGAACGGAGAGAGATGAGAAACATCAATCATCAGTTTTTCATTGCGATACCTTAGTTGTTCACTGATTGCTTTCTCATATGTGCCTTGACGGCGGACCTTCAGCAGACCGAGTAACCCCTTGCTCAAGCCAGCGACCTAGGGTCCAAGCTGGTGAGCTTTTGCTCAAACCAGATGGGCCCACATTCAAGCTGGCGACCTTGGGGTCTCGAACCTGGGTCCTCTGCATCCCGGTCCGATGCTCTATCCACTGCGCCACTGCCTGGTCAGGCTCTATTGCCTTTTTAAGAATTCCTCTTCACACTTTTAAAGTGGTTTCTTTAGAGAGATTAAAATACTTATCCTGTTATTATCACAGCTTATTTGAGTTAACATTGTTTCACTTCATAAAAAATGTGCAAAACTTTGCTATACTTTATTAATTTATCTATATATTTTAGAGCCTCTACAACGTTAAAATGATTGCTTTAAACAGTCATATATGTCTTTTAAAGGGATTAAAAGATAAAACAGCCACACACACACACACACCCCACATTTGGGGGCTCTTTGTAGTATCCTAAAAGAAAACAATTACACTCTGGCTTGAAGTAATTTGTGCTTATTTTTGATAATATAGTACTGGCCTTGTCATGGAAGTCTGGCAGCCTCCTGGCTTCAAGCCTGATTTAGAGAAGTAAATGTTAGCAACAAATTTACAGCCTCATAACAACTATGTAAATTCTCTCACTTCTACCCCTTTTAAAGAGTTAATTACACCCTTCAGAAACAAAAGAAATCTAAAGTTTGTGATTGTGCTTTGAAGATGTCAGGTTACCAGAATTCTTCGAAAGGAGAGGAATATTCCATCTGAAGCTCATAAAGCACTGAGAGGATGAAGATGCCAGGGGTTTGGACCCCAAACAGTTATACACCCATTACCTAGTCAAGGCCAGGCTGACGATCCTAATTTAGGCTCTTCTTAATTCAAACAATTTTTAATTACTCGATCTCCTTATGATTAGAATTAGGCATCAGTAGGATCAGATGTCCTAAGTAGTCACTTGATAATATACCCTCAAGAGCCGTTCAGAGTTAGCCTATGTGTGGTCTTTTGTGATAAGCTGAACCTTCATTTCAGTTGTTTATAAGCAAACTTCTCAGTAACGTAGAGCTATTGAATGTGTCCTTAAATGTTTACCTATTTTGATACAATTCTGACTAGGACCCAAAGAGTTAAGATTAATAACACTTCAGAATAAAAAAAATTTATTAAAAAAAAAAAAAAAAGGCCTGACCTATGGTGGCGCAGTGGATAAAGTGTCGACCTGGAACACTGAGGTTGCTGGTTCAAAACCCTGGCTTCCTGGTTAAGGCACATATGGGAGTTGATGCTTCCTGCTCCTCCCCCTTCTCTCTCTCTCTCTCTCTCTCTCTCTCTGCCCCCCATCCTCTCTAAAATGAATAAATAAAAAAATTTATTTTAAATAACACTTCAGTGAGCTTAATATCTCTAGTGTTATATAGTTTCTTTCCTGTTTTATAGTTGAGAACATGGTTACTGTTGGAAAAACCATTCTTGAAAAGAATAATTTCACTGACTTCAAAAATGTGAGGTATGTATATTTTCATATAGAAACCATTATTCATAGCTGGTTTTTCTAAAATATTATTTCCTCGTGGAAAAGGAAAGCAGAGGTGGCAGACTTCGTAATTGAAATGGTTTTCCTGAAAGTGAGTGTATAGGTTGTTCGTAGTGTAAATTTAATTTAAAAACCTTCTTCCTCTCATAGCTCAACATCTTCTAGTAATCACCACTTACAGTTTGCAAAAGTATATTCAAGCAGTGCGTAGGTAAAATAGTTACAGGTCCATGTGTCTTTGTTCAATATGTACATATAAAATTGTGTGTAAATTGAATTTCCTTAGAAAATATTTTATTTTATGTGATTTTAAAATACATTATTATATACTTCCAGCAAGAAATTATTTTGAATTGGTTGCCTGCTGGACTAAACTCTGGCATTTGTTAAAGGTTGAGCAAATGTCCAAAATAGGTCAATTTTGCAACTGATTTTCTTCTTTTTAAAATATTTCTGATACCTTGGGTGACCCGAGCAGTCCCAAGGCAGGTATAGTGGAGGCTGCTCTGACACCTCTGGACTGGAATTCAGAGAGACGGGAATTCTAATGCTATCCGTGCTACTTGCTGTGTACTGTGCTTGCACTGTGTGTATAGACCTCTCTGAGATAATAGCTGCTCTGCCTACTTGTAGACACAGATGAGACTATGAAAATCCTCTGAAAACCGGTAAGCACTGCCCAGTAGTGATAATGACAAGGAACATATGGTATTTGATAGCCTTTCCCCAAATGCAGCACATCCCTCCCCAGTCATAGGAGTGCTCGCTTGTTACAAGAATGGACTCTGGAGCAGGCGTCAAGAGCCCTAAGCCTGAATCCTAACTCTGTCACTACCGAACATTATGAATTTAGGAAATCTCTTAAACTTTTGGATTTTGGCTTCTCCATCTTTAAAATGAAAGGTTTGAGGGAATCTTCTAGCTTTTAGATGACTTAATTCTACATTATATGACTCATATTTCACAGAGGGAAAACGTGAGTCTCCTTTTTTAGGTACTGGTGGAAGCTTTTCAATATGTGTTGCATATCTGACTTACGTTGTTAGTCCTGTATTGATACAATATAGCACTTTTCCTTCCGCTTAGAATATGTGAACTTGCAAAATGATAAGTAGATTTTTTTTTAAGTAAGAGGAGGGGAGATAGACAGACTCCCACATGTGCCCTGACTGGAATCCACCCAGCAGTCCCTGTCTGGGGCCGATGCTTGAATCACCCGAGCTATCCTCAGCACCTGAGGCTGACACTCCTACCAACCCAGCCATCCTTAGTGCCTGGGACCGATGTTTGAACCAGTTGAGCCACTGGCTGCAAGAGGTGAAGAGAGAGAGAATGGTAAGAGAAGCAGATGGTCACTTCTCATGTGTGCCCTGACTGGGGATTAAACCCGGGTTGTTCCCATGCCTGGCTGGTGCTCTTTCCACTGAGCTAACCAGCCAGGGCCTGTATATTGATTTTTAAGAGAGTCAATCATATTTAAATTTTTTTATTAGTGAAAGGAATTCTTTAATGTTTTAATAAAGCAAAATAGTATGAATAATTATAATTTAACTTTTTAATATTAAACAGAAACTTAAGTGATGATAAAGTTTTTAATGATGATATAATAATTAATTTCACTACTGAAATATTGATTGGTAAGGAAATGATTTACTGCTTTTATTAAAGGAGAAAGCACACCATCTACTGGCCGCGTCCCGGAATAATGGAACCATACTTGAGTGTCCTGTAATTTTTGAAAAACCAGATTCATTGCAGAGGCATATCTTAGGAGAATTAAAGCAGCTTAATATGATAAATACTGAAAGTTATAGGACGAAATACCAACTCAGAATTCATGAAGGTTATACTAACGCATGATATGCTGTTAAGGCCTTCCTTGATGAAGAGTTTATGCTACTGCGCACTTAAACATGAAAAGAGGAACTGGGTGAATACTCTGAATTGTAGCAAGAAAAACAGTAAAAGACATGTTTGGTGGAAAATCTGCCTTTGGTAATCTCTTTTGGATATCTTCAGTATTTATGGGTCTTAACATGTAAAAAATAGCGTTAAACTATTTTCGAACTGATTTGTTAATTAGCTCTTACCTTTCTCCTATAGGATGGGTTTCCATGTGCCACCATTCTGTTCCATTTCCCACTTGCACCTTCATGTTCTGGCCCCAGTTGATCAGTTTGGCTTCTTTTCAAGATTGGTTTATAGAATGAATTCCTATTGGTTTATCACAGTAAGTGTTATTATTATACTAGTAGCATTCAAAAATATTTGTCTTTTTTTGGAAGTTTTACATTTCTTGGCAACAGCTTTCACAGTCTTGATCATCTGTTTTAACAGGTACATATAACCTGCATTTATTTGGTAATAGTACCTGCCTCTAGGGTTGATAAGAGATTTGATAAAATAATTTACGTGTAAAGCACTTACAGCTTACCTTGCAAATAGTAAGTACTCAGTAAATGTTACTTGCAGCTTCTATGCTTATATCAACATTATTGTAAAAATTGAGTTACTGTAATTTTTGATAGTTTAAACTCCATAAAAAAAATGCTGTAGCAGTAGTATCAACTACCAGATCTGAGGTTGAAGCTTTCAAACTAAATAACTGCAAAATTCTGCTTTGCTAGGACAAAGGTGTAATAGAATTCAGCTGGTTATAGACCTGTGGCCTCACAGTCGAACCTTAGCTATTAAATGACTCTTTCCTTCCAGGGCTACTTAACTAGTAATTAACCAGTTTCTTATTTTATGTGTTCATGATGCTATATCTGAATAATAATTCCGTTGCAGATTAAATAATTACCATTAGTTGATGCATATTATTATAGTCATAACACATAAGAAATTAAAAAGCATCTAATTTCTAGAAAATTTATATTTCAAACTTATTATTCCTCTTCAATTTGTCTAGATATTTTTATTTAATTAAAAATAATTTAAGAAATGTGTGTGTGTGTGTGGGTGTGTGTGTGTATTTGAAATAAAATAGTGGGAGATTCTGTAGGACAATTGGTGTGGTCTCTAAAATATCAGTGTGATAAAGAATTTTTTTTCTTCTTTGCATTTCTAATTTTTTACATCAGGCATGCTTTTATAATAAAAATTAATTAAAAATACATTTTTGTAAAATAGTCATGGGGATGTAAAGTACTGTATAGGAATGTAGTCAGTAATATTGTAATAACTATGTATAGTGTCAGAAGACTACTAGACTCTTTGAGGTGAACACTTCCTAAAATATATAAATGTTGTGCCTGACCAGGGGGTGGCGCAATGGATAGAGCATTGGACTGGGACGTGGAGGACCCAGGTTCGAAACCCCAAGGTCTCCGGCTTAAGCGCAGGCTCATCTGGTTTGAGCAAGGGGTCACTCAGTCTGCTGTAGCGCTCCCCCCATCAAGGCACATAAGAGAAAGCAATTAATGAACAACTAAGGTGCCACAGTGGAGAATTGATGCTTCTGATCTCTCTCTTTTCCCGTCTGTCCCTATCTGTGCCTCTCTCTGTCTCTATCTCTGTCATTAAATAATTAAATAAATGTTTAATCTCTGTTGCACACTTGAAACTAATATATGTCCACTATTTGAAAAATGAGTTTGAAGAAAAGGGAGGGAATTCTGACCTGTGCTACAGCATGGATGAACCTTAAAGACATTGTACTCAGGGAAATAAGCCAAATAGTATATGATTCCACTTATCTGAGATACTTAGTGTACTCAGACTCTTAGAGACAGGAAGTAGAATAGTGATTGCCAGCTGTTGGGGCCTATGATGGTGGGGAGGGAGAGGATGGAAGTTACTTTTTAGTCCATTTTTTTTCATGGATATAGAGTTTCTATTTTGCAAGATTAAAAGAGCTTTGGAGATGGATGGTAGTGATGGTTGCATAACAGTGTGAATACACTTAATACCATTGAACTATGTATTCAATAACATGATTTAGATATCAAATTTAATTGTGTATTTTACTGCAATAAAAAATTAAAAAACAAAACATTCATTTTTGTAACTTTTTATACTACTTTGTCACATAAAATTTTAGTTGGAAAAAAACAAATGAACAAAGTTATAAGATTTGTTAATGCTTCAACCTGGGAACCTGAACTCTTCTTAAACCTGTGTGTGTATTAAAGAGCTTTATTTTTTTAGATTTTATTTATACATTTTAGAGAGAGACAGAGAGAAAGAGAGAGAGAGAAGAGGGGGAGGACAGGAAGCATCAACTCCCATATGTGCCTTGACCAGGCAAGCCCAGGGTTTTGAACCTGCAACCTGAGCATTCCAAATCAACACTTGATCCACTGTACCACCACAGGTCAGGGTAAACCTGTAAATGTATAAATGAGGCTTTGAAAATCAAGATAAAGATAATAAAGTATACTTCAAAATCTCTTATATGTTGTTCCAGATATATAAGATGATTGAGAAAAGTATCTGAAATGATACAACTAGAAAACTTTAGTTTACTTTTAATTTTTAAATAGATTTTATTTGTTAGGGCAGTTTTACGTTCGCAGGAAAATTTAATGGAAAGTACAGAGCTCCCATATACCCCTGTTCCCCACATAATCTATTGACAACCTACAATATAGTGATATATTTGTTATAATCCATGAAATAATATTCAAAAATCATATAACCCAAAGTCCATAGTTTACATTAGGGTTCACTCTGTGTTGTACATTCTATTGGTTTAGATAATGTATAATGAATGAGACGTGTCCACTATTATAGTATTATACGGAATAGTTTTACTGCCCTAAAACTCCCTCTGTGCTCTGCCTGTTCATCTGTTCTTCTCCCTTAATCCCTGGTAACTAATGATCTTTTCAATATCTCCACAGTTTTGCCTCTTCCAGAATCTCATATAGTTGGAATTATACAAATTCAGATTGGCTTTTTTCATTTAGTAATATGCATTTAAGGTTCTTCTGTCTAATGTACATTTTAAAACTTTATTATTATATTTATTGTTATTTTCTTAAACTTTTTAATAACTATGCAATGTGGATAAAATATGCTATTTATATACAGTGTAGAATACTTTTACAATAGTTTAGGGGTTTTTTTGTTAGATTTTTTAGGAACTGAATATGTATTATCCAGCTCGTCTGCTGTGGTTTATTATAATAGAGATGCTAGTAGAATTATTTCACATTGGCTATGATACCTGGAATAAAAAGTATATTTTTTAAATACCTGGAATAAAAAGTATATTTTTTAAATTGCAGGCTGATTATTTGATTGAAAAACTAAGAACATGAAAATGACAACAGTGGAAGATTTTCTTAATCTTGGCTCAACATACACTAATATTTTGATCCCTTTTAAATCAAATTACAATGGTAAGGTTTATTGGGTTTTATAAAAGGCTGTTACTGAGTAACCTTAAATCTTTTCTGAATGTCTGTTTCCTGAGATCTTTGATATAGTTATGTGAATACTTTGTCATTGACTACTCTGTTTTAATGATTACTTGTCTAAGGTATAAGATACTATATATAAAATTCCATTAAAACAAATTCTGTTAATCAAGAAGGGCTCTGTATTTTTTAAAAGTTCAAATATTTTCATTTTTCACTATAGTCATTTATAATGAAGAATAAACTGGTATTGAGAGTACTTTGTTGGAGTCTTTATTAGTATGAAAGAGAAAAACAAATTAACTGTCTCTTGACAGTTCTATGATTTTGCACATAAAATTGCAAAGTAAACAGTACCATGTTTCACTGTGATCCCTGATCTTGATGGAAAGAATTGTATATATACAGAGGTTCCTTGGGTTACAATACTCCCAACATACAGCGTTTTGAGTTTATGACACTCACTTTATAAAAACTTTAAAAAATTGAGATGTGAATGTTTCGGTTTATGCCGTTAGCATTGTACTTTTTTTTACATTTTTTCTGTTACTATAGTACAATGTACAATACAGTATATTTATGTTCTTTTTCCCTTTTTTGTGGCTTAGTTGTGTTTTTATGTTCTAGATTAGGATTTTACAACTGTGTTAGGATAGGTAAGTGACTTAGGCTAGGGTATGTTTTGACTTACACCAAAATTCGGGTTACATCACTGTCATGGGAACAGAACTGTGTCGTAACCTGAGGACCCCCTGTATGTAACTTTTTACTCAGATTTCAGATGCTGGTTTTCACTTCTTGAAGCCTAACATTCATAATGAATTAGTCCTGAAAGCCGTATAATATATATAATTTTAAACAGTGACTGCAATAACAATCAATTTGACTCTCTGGGGGAATTCACTGTAATGGGATTTTATCCGTAAGAACATAAGCAGGGAAGAAACATAAAATGGTTATATTAATTTATTAAAGCTGGAAGAAACTTGCTTTATGGCTTGTTTATTATACCAGAAGAAAATTAGAATTAAAAAGTGATTAGATCTAGCCTTTATCATGAAATGTCCTGGTTTGAAAGCAGAGATAGGCAGTTGTGGTTAAGAAAATTTATGTTAATAGCATAATGTTAATTTTATTGATATATCGGCCCTGGCTGGTTGGCTCAGCAGTAGTAGAGTATTGGCCAGCATATGGAAGTCCTGGGTTTGATTCCTGGTCAGGGTACACAGGAGAAGCGACCACCTGCTTCTCCACACCTCCTCCTTCTCTCTCTTTCTTTCTCTTTCTCTCCCATCCTCCTGTAGCCATGGCTCAGATGGAGTGAGTTGGCCCCAGGCACTGAGGATGGCTCCATGACCTTGCCTCAGGTGCTAAAATGGCTTGGTGGCTGAGCAACGGAGCAGCGGCCCCAGATGGGTAGAGCATCACCCCCCAGTGGGCCTGCCGGGTGGATCCCTATTGGGGCACATGCAGGAGTCTGTCTCTGCATCCCTCACCTCTCACTTAATAATAATAAAAAAATTTTTTTTATTGATATATAATTTTATGAGACATTTTATTAAACATTTCTTTTGTTGCTAATCTAGACTCATAATATCACTATGTGAATGAAGACTAAGGTTTGAAAACTAATTCTACACTGTGCCAGTGTATGATAATACTATATATATATTAATATAAGTGGACATAAGGGTTAAAATATCAATGTTAGAATTGGCTAAGATGACTAGTTTTCTTAATTTTTTGTATAATATTAAACATACTTTTAAATAATAAAATACTATTACAATGTTTAATTAAAACATTTGGAATCAATATTGTTTAGTTTATTCTTTCATTTATTCATTGAGCAAACATTTTTTGAGCATTTGTTGACCAGTGTACCAGACATTGCCAGGATTAGGAAATACAGAAGTGACAAAGGACTGCCATCAATGAATAATACAGGGTCAGACAAAACCAGTGATTACAATTGTGTTAAGTGCTATAAAGTCTACAGAAGACACTGTAGAGGGAAACACTTTTGACAGGAGGTGGCTGTAGAACTGAGTGTTTAAGACTCAGTTTTAGGCAAGTAGACAGTGGGACTTCAGGTTAAGATACCCAAATGTACTTTCCTTGTGTTTTGCTTCCATTAGTGTTTACTTTATAATTGATATGAATGCCCAAATTCCCTTTTCCTCATTGGAGGTGGAGAGAGGGATATGAGAGTAGGGCTTATGGACTCTCAAAATTAGATTTACAGTTTTTTGAGTACTGCTTTGTTAACTAGCTTGCTGAGCACCTACACAGATTTGCAGCTGTGAGGTTATATAAATCAGTTCAAATATGACCAGATACAGAAAAGGAATATTCAGGCCCTGGCCGGTTGGCTCAGCAGTAGAGTGTTGGCCTGGTGTGCGAGGGACCCGGGTTCGATTCCCGGCCAGGGCACATAGGAGAAGCACCCATCTGCTTCTCCACCCCCCCCCCTCCTTCCTCTCTGTCTCTCTCTTCCCCTCCCGCAGCCAAGCCTCCACTGGAGCAAAGATGGCCCGGGCTCTGGGGATGGCTCCTTGGCCTCTGCCCCAGGCGCTAGAGTGGCTCTGGTCGTGGCAGAGCGACGCCCTGGAGGGGCAGAGCATCGCCCCCTGGTGGGCAGAGCGTCGCCCCCTGGTGGGCGTGCCGGGTGGATCCCGGTGGGGCGTATGCGGGAGTCTGTCTGTCTCTCCCCGTTTCCAGCTTCAGAAAAAATACAAAAAAAAAAAAAAAAAAAGAAAAGGAATATTCAATATGTGCACCATGTTGTACTATGTGAACTTGAAATGATATAATTGACAATATCATGATAATAACATGTAGTACTTAAGGAATTTGCAATGCCTTATGAACCTTTTAAAAAATGTGATTAGCCAGTTGATTTAATTTATATAGGTTTATGCTCTCTCACATTAAGTTTTTCTTTGTTGGAAAACCCTTGGAACCTCTCACTTTTAGTGGCAGTTTTCTTTTACTTGTAAAGATTAGTCATCAAATTACTGCAATTAAAATTTACTCAGCTTTTTCAGTAGTTTAAGAAACTGGTAACTCTCTATAACATCAGCTCAACAGATAGTTAATTCAAAAGCTGTCTTGAAAATGCTTAAATTAGTATCAAAAGCATTATTTGTGCATGTTATATTTTTTGTTTGTAATAGAAGAATTATATAATTATTAATAATGAGCTATTTCAGAATGTACTTAGCTAAAAGAAAGCTGAATAAATGTGGAAAAAATACTGTGTCAAATTTTGCCTTTCTGAACTTTTTGTTTGTTTTTAAAGACTTGATTTTTTTAGAGTACTTTTAGGTTCACAGCACATTGGAGAGGAAAGTGAGATTTCTTGTATACCACCTCCCCCACACATGCAGAGCCTCGCCCACTATTAAGACTCCCCATCAGAGTGGGGCATTTGTTATAATTGAGGAACCTACTTTGACACATCATCATTACCCAAATCTGTAGTTTACTTCAGGGTTCGCTGTTACTGTTGCATATTTTGTAGGTTTGGGCAAATGTGTAGTGAGATGTATCTAACATTGTAGTATCACTCAGAGGATTTTCACTGCTATAAAATCTCTATTCACCCCTCCTTCTCCAGCCTCTGGCAACCACTGATCTTTTTTGTTGTCTGCATAGTTTTACCTTTTCCGGAGTGTCATATAGTTGCAATCATACAGTATGTATTTTTAAGATGGCCTTCTTTTACTTAGCAATACACATTTGTTTCCTCGACGTCTTTTTATGGCTTGATAGCTCCTCTCTTTTTAATGTGGAATAATATTCCATTGTCAGGATGTACCACAGTTTATACACATCTTCTGAAGGATGTCTTGGTTGCTTCCAAGTTTTGACAGTTATAAATAAAGCTGCTATAACCCCTTATGCAGGTTTTTTTGTGAACATAACTTTTCACCTCCTTTGAGTAAATACCAAGGAGCACAATTGCTGGATCATATGGTAAGTGTATGTTTAGTTTTGTAAACTGCCAAACTGTCTTCCAAAGTGGCTGCACCATTTTGCATTCCCATCAGCAGTGAATCAGAATTCCTGTTGCCAGAACTTGGCATTGTCAGTTTTTAGAATTTTGGCCATTCTAATTGGTATGCAGTAGTATCCTGTTGTTTTAATTTGCATTTCCCTGATGACATATGATATGTAGCATCTTTTCACATGCTTATTTGCTATCTGTATATCTTTTTTGGTGAAGGCTCCATTAAAGTTGTTGGCTCATTTTTTAATAGTTCTTTGTTTTCTTCCTGTTGAGTTTTAAGAGTTCTTTGTGGTCAGAGTAATGGCGGAGTAGGAAGCGATACCGACAAATCTCCCCCAACCTCAACAAGATCTTCAACCAGAAATGGAAAAACCTATCCTTGGAGACTCCAGATGTTTCGCAATACACCCAAAGGTATGATCGAGCGAAAAATTGGCTAAATATATAACCAAACCCCGAAGGAAATAGGGAGTAAGAAATGCTCTGCCTTCCTCACTAACCTAAACAGGGCGATTTTCACTGGAAACTGAGAATATAGAAACTAAGGCGGGCAAAGGGGGTGAATAGATCCAGGCCGCAGCACAAACGGCCGAACCAGGCTGTGGCACAGAGATCCAAGCCAAGGAAAAACTGTTCCTGTGACAACCTGGGCAATACAGCTAACACTCGCGCCAAACCCAGACAAAGAAAGACAAGCGGGGCAGCCATTTTACCTGATCCCCTGGTAGACGTATAGTGGGCGAGAGATTCCTTCCAAAGCCCCTGGAGGGTACGCCTGTGTTACTCCACAGAGAGGCAGAGTCAGAGGCCTTTGTGTGGGCTGAAAGCCTCCGGGCTGCCCCAGCACCCAGGGAGAGCCGCACTCGGGGAGGAAGCAAGAGCTAATTCCAACACTGGAACTTTTCAGTGCGGGCGGGAGGTTTCACTCAGAGGGCGAGACTCCGGCCTCACATCCTGGTCTGCGCGCACGGAGAGTGGGAAGGAGACTCCTCCCAGCACCTCCAGAGTGGGAGCCCATGTTGTCCCACGGAGGGGCAGAGTCGGGGGCCTTTGTGTGGGCCGAGGGCGGAGTCACGGGCTGCCCCAGCGCCTTGAAAGAGCGGCACACGAGGACGAGCGAGAGCCAATTCCAACATTGGAACTTTTCAGTGCGGGCGGGGGGTTTCACTCAGAGCGCGAGACTTCCGGTCTAACATCCTGGTCTGTGCGCGCAGACCCGCCCGTGTTACCAGACAGAGTGACAGAGCCAGAGGTCTTTGAGTAGGCGAAAGCCCCGGCTGATTATGCTAGCAGCTCTGACTGACTGAGCCTTACCCAGAGCCCTGTGCTGAGTGGAAATAAGAGTGGGAGTTGCCCGCTCTTTGAGCCTCTTACTATTCAGGCAGAGGCAGCAGCAACCCCATAGCTGGATTCTCAGGCTGCTGGTTGAGGAAGGAAAGACTAGGAGAGAGGCTCCTGGAACACGGACTCTCTCACTGTCGGAGCCTATAAACGCTAATGAGCCTCGACTGCCAACGAGACTGAAGCACAATACATGACATCGCCATAGAGACTTATCAACTGCAAACCTCTACCTGAGCGTGCCAAAGGGGCAGAACTGGGGGTACAGAGTCGCCGACCAGGAAGAGGGAGAGAAAAGAAAAAGCAAGAAGATAACCTCTCAAAATCAGAATAATCCGCAGACTTTATAACCTATCCCATTTTATTATATTTGTTTGTTTGTTTCTCTTCATCCTTGATTTTTTTTTTCTGTTTTCTTTTTTTTTTCCTCCTCCAATTTGGTCGTTTAACTCCCTACCGGTCTTACTCTCCTCTCCTTGAACTACACTACCCATAAGTGTTACATCTCCCATTATCTTTTCTTTTCTCTTCCTTTCTCTCTATGAGGGTTGCACTCCAAAACCCTTAACTCTCTCTCCTCTTTTTTCTTTTTTCTTCTTTTAGTGGTTCCCTCTTTTTTCTCTCTCTCTCTCTTCTTTTCTCCCTCTATATTAGTTTCTTCCTTTTTCCTTTACGTCTCCTCTTATTCAAACCTCAATAACAAACAAATTATTTTATCTGGGACTCAAACTTATGTTTGTGGCATTTTGGGGGTTTTTTACTTCACCTTTTTAACTCACTAGCAGTGCTCCCATCCCTGGCTCTCCATTTTATCAAGCTCTTGTTCCATTAAATACAATAGTAATTTTTTAATTTGTCCCCCCATTTTCCTGTTTCCCTCTTACTCCTCTCATCATAACTCTTAGTCAACCAACACCTAAACGCAAATCATTTTATTCTTGATCCAAATTTTTTCATTATTTGCTTTTTGTGGGTCCATACCCTCCCCTTTTTTTAAATTTTTTTTTTCTTGCCCCTTTATTACTTTTCCCCAATTCAGACCCTCCATTACAGGCATTGTTTGTTCTATTAAATACAATATAATTCACAGTTCACCGCAAGATTTTCTCAAGAAAGAGGGGAGAGGAGAGGAGAGAAAAAAAGGAGGGGGGGAATAATTTCCTTTTTTAAAATTTTTATTTTATTTTATTTTTCTTTATTTCATCATTAATTTTTTTAAAAAAAACTTTTTTCAATTTTTTATTTTTTTTAACTTTTTATTTTTTATTAAATCTCATTAATACTATCAACAAAACCACCCTCAGATGCCATTAAGGAAGAGAAAATCAAATATCATGGATACAAAAGAAAGAGAGGTAACACAGATAGTAGAGGAAAAATCTATGGAGAAAAAATTTAATATATTGGAAACCTTGGAGTTAAATGACAGAGAATTCTAGATAGAAATCCTAAAAATACTCAGAGATATACAAGAAAACACAGAAAGGCAATTTAGGGAGCTCAGAAAACAACTCAATGAACACAAAGAATATATGTCCAAGGAAATTGAAACTATAAAAACAAATCAAACAGAGATGAAAAACTCAATTCACGAGCTGAAAAACGAGGTAACAAGCTTGGCTAATAGAACAGGCCAGATAGAAGAGAGGATTAGTGAAATAGAAGACAAGCAACTTGAGGCACAACAGAGAGAGGAAAAAGAGACTCAAAAATTAAAAAAAATGAGATAGCCCTACAAGAATTATCTGACTCCATCAGAAAGAATAACATAAGAATAATAGGTATATCAGAGGGAGAAGAGAGAGAAAATGGAATGGAGAACATACTCAAACAAGTAATAGATGAGAACTTCCCAAGCCTGTAAAAGAACTAAAGCCTCAAATTTAAGAAGCAAACAGAACTCTGAGTTTTCTTAACCCCAACAAACCTACTCCAAGGCACATCATAATGAAATTGGCACAAACCAATGGCAAAGAAAAAATTCTCAAGGCAGCCAGGGAAAAGAAGAATACAACATATAAAGGAAGGCCCATTAGATTATCATCAGATTTCTCAGCAGAAACTCTACAAGCTAGAAGAGAGTGGACCCCAATATTTAAAGTCCTGAAAGAGAGGAACTTTCAGCCACGAATACTATACCCATCAAAGCTATCCTTCAAATATGAAGGAGAAATAAAAACATTCACAGATACAGAAAAGATGAGGGAATTTATCATCAGAAAACCCCCACTCCAGGAATTACTAAAGGGGGTTCTCCAATCAGATACAAAGAACAAAAAAAAAAATAAAGCCACAAGTAAAAGCTCCAAGAAGAACACAATAAAACCAAATTTAAACTGTGACAACAACAAAAAGAAAGGGGAGAGAGGATGGAGATTAACAGTAGCAAAGGACGATGGAGTGCAAAAGTACTCACAAAATAGTGCGCTACAATGAACAGGGTAGGAACGCTTTTCATTACCTAAAGGTAACCACCATTGAAAAAACCACCACAGAAGCACATGAGATAAAAAAGATAGCAACAGTGGAAAGATGTATGGAATACAACCAAATAAAAACAAAAGATAAAAAAACAAAAGAGAAGGATCAAACAAGACACAAAACTAACAGAAAGCAATCTATAAAATGGCAATAGGGAACTCACAAGTGTCAATAATTACACTAAATGTAAACGGATTAAACTCACCAATAAAAAGACACAGAGTAGCAGAATGGATTAAAAAAGAAAATCCAACTGTATGCTGCCTACAGGAAACTCATCTAAGTAACAAGGATAAAAACAAACTCAAAGTGAAAGGCTGGGAAACAATACTCCAAGCAAATAATATTCAAAAAAAAGCAGGCGTAGCAATACTCATATCTGATAATGCTGACTACAAGACAACAAAAGTACTCAGAGACAAAAATGGCCATTTCATAATGACTAAGGGGACACTGAATCAAGAAGACATAACAATTCTTAATATATATGCACCAAACCAAGGAGCACCAAAATATATAAGACAGCTACTTATTGACTTTAAAACAAAAACTGACAAAAATACAATCATACTTGGAGACCTCAATATACCGCTGACGGCTCTAGATCGGTCATCCAAACAGAGAATCAACAGAGATATAGTGGCCTTAAACAAAACACTAGAGCACCTGGATATGATAGACATCTACAGGACATTTCATCCCAAAGTGACTGAGTATACATTTTTCTCCAGTGTACATGGATCATTCTCAAGAATTGACCATATGTTGGGCCACAAAAACAACATCAGCAAATTCAGAAAAATCGAAGTTGTACCAAACATATTTTCTGATCATAAAGCCTTGAAACTAGAATTCAACTGCAAAAAGGAGGAAAAAAATCCCACAAAATTGTGGAAACTAAACAGTATACTTTTAAAAAATGAATGGGTCAAAGAAGAAATAAGTGCAGAGATCAAAAGATATATACAGACTAATGAAAATGACAATACAACATATCAGAATCTATGGGATGCAGCAAAAGCAGTGATAAGAGGGAAGTTCATATCACTTCAGACATATATGAACAAACAAGAGAGAGCCCAAGTGAACCACTTAACTTCACACCTTAAGGAACTAGAAAAAGAAGAACAAAAACAACCCAAAACTAGCCGAAGAAAGGAGATAATAAAAATCAGAGCAGAAATAAATGAAATAGAGAACAGTAAAACTATAGAAAAAATTAATAGAACAAAGAGCTGGTTCTTTGAAAAGATCAATAAAATTGACAAACTCTTGGCAAGACTTACCAAGGAAAAAAGAGAAAGAATTCATATAAACAAAATCCAAAATGAAAGAGGAGAAATCACCACGGACATCGGAGATATACAAAGATTTATTGTAGAATACTATGAAAAACTTTATGCCACTAAATTCAACAATCTAGAAGAAATGGATAATTCCTAGAACAATACAACCTTCCTAGACTGAGTCAAGAAGAAGCAGAAAGCCTAAACAGACCTATTAGTAGAGAAGAAATAGAAAAAACCATTAAAAACCTCCCCAAAAATAAAAGTCCAGGACCTGACGGCTATACCAGCGAATTTTATCAAACATTCAAAGAAGACTTGGTTCCTATTCTACTGAAAGTCTTCCAAAAAATTGAAGAAGAAGCAATACTTCCAAACACATTTTATGAGGCCAACATAACCCTCATACCAAAACCAGGCAAGGATGGCACAAAAAAAAAAACAACTATAGACCAATATCTCTAATGAATACAGATGCTAAAATACTAAACAAAATACTAGCAAATCGAATACAACAACATATTAAAAAAATAATACATCACGATCAAGTGGGATTCATCCCAGAATCTCAAGGATGGTTCAACCTACGTAAAACGGTCAACATAATACACCATATCAACAAAACAAAGAACAAAAACCACATGATCTTATCAATAGACGCAGAAAAGGCTTTCGATAAAATACAACACAATTTTATGTTTAAGACTCTCAACAAAATGGGTATAGAAGGAAAATATCTCAACATGATAAAGGCTATATATGATAAACCATCAGCTAACATCATATTAAATGGCACAAAACTGAAGGCTTTCCCCCTTAAATCAGGAACAAGACAGGGTTGTCCACTCTCTCCACTGGTATTTAATGTGGTACTAGAGGTTCTAGCCAGAGCAATCAGACAAGACAAAGAAATAAAAGGCATCCATATCGGAAAAGAAGAAGTAAAGGTATCACTTTTTGCAGATAATATGATCCTATACATCGAAAACCTCAAAGAATCCACAGAAAGACTACTATAAACAATAAGCCAATACAGTAAGGTCGCAGGATACAAAATTAACATACAGAAGTCAATAGCCTTTCTATATGCCAACAATGAAATAATTGAGAATGAACTCAAAAGAATAATCCCCTTCACAATTGCAACAAAAAAAATAAAATACTTAGGAATAAACATAACAAAGAATGTAAAGGACTTATATAATGAAAACTATAAACCATTGTTAAGAGAAATTGAGAAAGATATAATGAGATGGAAGAATATTCCTTGTTCTTGGTTAGGAAGAATAAATATAATCAAGATGGCTATATTACCCAAAGCAATATACAAATTTAATGCAATTCCCATCAAAATTCCAATGACATTTTTTAAAGAAATCGAGCAAAAAATCATCAGATTTATATGGAACTATAAAAAACCCCGAATAGCCAAAGCAATCCTAAAGAAAAAGAATGAAGCTGGGGGCATTACAATACCTGACTTCAAACTCTATTATAGGGCCACGACAATCAAAACAGCATGGTATTGGCAGAAAAATAGACACTCAGACCAATGGAACAGAATAGAAAGTCCAGAAATAAAACCACATATATATAGTCAAATAATTTTTGATAAAGGGGCCAAGAACATACAATGGAGAAAAGAAAGCCTCTTCAGTAAATGGTGCTGGGAAAACTGGAAAGCCACATACAAAAGAATGAAACTGGACTACAGTTTGTCCCCCTGTACTAAAATTAACTCAAAATGGATCAAAGATCTAAACATAAGACCTGAAACAATAAAGTACATAGAAGAAGACATAGGTACTCAACTCATGGACCTGGGTTTTAAAGAGCATTTTATGAATTTGACTCCAATGGCAAGAGAAGTGAAGGCAAAAATTAATGAATGGGACTACATCAGACTAAGAAGTTTTTGCTCAGCAAGAGAAACTGATAACAAAATAAACAGAAAGCCGACTAAATGGGAAGTGATATTTTCAAACAACAGCTCAGATAAGGGCCTAATATCCAAAATATACAAAGAACTCATAAAACTCAAGTACAAACAAACAATCCAATAAAAAAATGGGAAGAGGACATGAATAGACACTTCTCCCAGGAGGAAGTACAAATGGCCAACAGATATATGAAAAGATGCTCATCTTCTTTAGTTATTAGAGAAATGCAAATCAAAACGGCAATGAGAAACCACCTCACATCTGTTAGATTAGCTATTATTAACAAGACAGGTAATAGCAAATGTTGGAGAGGCTGTGGAGAAAAAGGAACCCTCATACACTGTTGGTGGGAATGTAAAGTAGTACAACCATTATGGAAGAAAGTATGTTGGTTCCTCAAAAAACTGAAAATAGAACTACCTTATGACCCAGCAATCCCTCTACTGGGTATATACCCCCAAAACTCAGAAACATTGATACGTAAAGACACATGCAGCCCCATGTTCATTGCAGCATTGTTCACAGTGGCCAGGACATGGAAACAACCAAAAATCCGTAAATAGACTATTGGATAAAGAAGATGTGGCACATATACACTATGGAATACTACTCAGCCATAAGAAATGATGACATCGGATCATTTACAGCAAAATGGTGGGATCTTGATAACATTATACGAAGTGAAATAAGTAAATCAGAAAAAACCAGGAACTGCATTATTCCATACGTAGGTGGGACAGAAAAGTGAAACTAAGAGACATTGATAAGAGTGTGGTGGTTACGGGGGGAGGGGGGAAAGGGAGAGGGAAAGGGGGAGGGGGAGGGGCACAAAGAAAACTAGATAGAAGGTGACAGAGGACAATCTGACTTTGGGTGATGGGTATGCAACATAATTGAAAGACAAGATAACCTGGACTTGTTGATCTTTGAATATATGTAACCTGATTTATTGATGTCGCCCCATTAAAAAAATAAAATTATAATTAAAAAAAAAAAAAGAGTTTTTTGTGTATTTGGATAACATCCATTATCAGCTGTGACTTGCAGATGTTTTCTCCCAGTGTGGAGCTTGGCTTCTCATTCCGTCGACATTGTCTTTTATAGAGCAATAGTTTTTAATTTTAATGAAGTTCAGTTTTTTAGTTATTTCTTCCTTGGATGGTGCCTTCGGTCCTTAATCTAAAAGTCATTGCTGGCCCAGGCCGGTTGGCTCAGTGGTAGAGCGTTGGCCCAGCGTGTGGTAGTCCCATGTTTGATTCCCTGCCAGGGCACACAGGAGAAGCACCCATCTGCTTCTCCACCTCTCCCCCTCTCCTTCCTCTCTGTCTCTCCCTCTCCTGCAGCCAAGGCTCCATTGGAGCAAAGTTGGCCTGGGCGCTGAGGGTGGCTCTGTGGCCTCTGCCTCAGGTGCTAGAATGGCTCTGGTCGCAGCAGAGCAACGCCCCAGATGGGCCAAGCATCGACCCCTGGTGGGCATGCCAGGTGGATCCAGGTCGGGTGCATGCAGGAGTCTGTCTGACTGCCTCCTGTTTCTAGCTTTGGAAAAATAAAAAAAAAATAAAATAATAAAAATCATTGCTGTACTCAGGGTCATCTAGGTTTTCTCCGATTCTATGAATTTTATAGTTTTGCATTTTACATTTAGGTATTGCGTTTTAAATTTTAAATTCCACTTTTTCATTGCTAGCATATAAGAAAGCAATTAACGTTTGCATATTTTGTGTTCTGCAACCTTGCTATAATCCCTTATTGGTTTCATTTTGTTTTTTCTTTAATTTACTATATAAATGATCATATCATCTGTGATCAAAGACAATTTTGTGTCTTCCCAATCTGTATACCTTTTATTGTCTTATTGGATTAAACTTTCCAGTACAGTATAATATTGAAAAGGAGTGGTGAGAGTTGACATTTTGCTTTGTACCAGATCTTAGTGGGGAAGCTTTGAGTTTCTATGATGTTAGCAGTAGGGTTTTTTGTTTTTTTTTTAGAAAGTCTTTATCAAAGTTAAGGAGGTTCTTATCTAGTTTTAGTTTATTAAGAATTTTTAACAAGTGTGTATTGCATTTTGCCAAGTGTGTTGCATTTTTCTGCATCTATTGATATATGACCATGTGATTTTTCTTTTTGGCCTGTTGGTATGATGTATTACACTGAGTTTTGAATGTTGAACCAGCCTTTCATACCTGAGTTATCCCACTTGGTCATCTGGACTTTTTTAATAGCCCTAAATACAGAGGTACAAATGAAAGATGTTTAATGAATTGGCGTATTCTAATGTATGGAAAGTTCACTGTCAAGAGATGTAGGTATACTTCTTCTTTATTTAAGAATCCAAGGTTAAAAGCACAGTCTTTATTATTGTAATACTCTTATATTTCTAGATTTTTAAAAATCTTTATTTTATTGATTTTAGAGAGAGGAAGGGAGAGAGGTAGAGACAGAAATATTAATCTGTTCCTGTATGTGCCCTGACCGGGTATCAAACTAGCAACCTTTATGCTTCAGGACAATGCTCTAAACAACCAAGCTATATGGCCAAGGCATACATTTTTAGATTTTTCCCCCCCACAAAGTTAGAAGCGGGGAGGCAGTCAGACAGACTCCCACATACACCCGACTGGGATCCACCTGGCATGCCCACCAGGGGGTGAAGCTCTGCCCATCTGGGGCATTGCTCCATTAGGCCAGAGCCATTCTAGTGCCTGAGGCGGAGGCCATGGAGCTGTCCTCAGCGCCTGGGCCAACTTTGCTCCAATGGAGCCTTGGCTGTGGGAGGGGAAGAGAGATAGAGAGGAAAGAGAGGGGGAGGGGTGGAGAAGTAGGTGGGTGCTTTTCCTGTGTGCCCTGGCCAGGAATCGAACCTGGGACTTCCACATGCCGGGCCGACACTCTACCGCTGAGCCAACTGGCCAGGGCCTCTAGATTTTGATGTCAAAATTCATCTACAAAAGTTGATGCCCACACATTCATTAAGTGCCCACTACTCCAGTTTACAAAAATGAAGCCAATACCTGTTGATTAAGCTGTTTATAAATTGGCTTCTATTCTAGCTAAATAATTACAGGGTACTTCAAAAGTAAGCTTACAGTTGTCTGTATAGAAAATAATATAATAATATAGTACAAGAATAAACTGTTTCATGTTCTCACAACTGTAAAGCTATTTTTGCCCCACTCTGTATAAAAATCATCTCCGATTTAGCTTAAATGTACTAAAATAAACCTGGTTTCATTGCAATCTCATTCCCACTGCACAGAATGAATTTAAGGATTGACCCGAAGAGGAGAGGCATCCCAAATTTTTAGGCCCTAGGTTAGGCTTCTTCTGGAAAACTTTCTATTTCAGCCAGCGGCTGAGATAGGAGGAAAGTTCTCTAGCCTATATCAATCAGGCTGCTACCTTACATCTGCCTGGAAATTTGCATCTGTTTGATTGATTATTTGAATTGCGGCAGCATTAGTTTAAGGATGACCAGGAGAGAAGGCTGAATCTTCAGCCTGTCCTCCTTCACATTTTTTTTCTGTGTACAGAACCTGTTTCACTGGTGGCAAATTAGTGGGGCCTAATGAGCAAACAGGGCTTCAGATTTGCTCTGGGGGGTCTTGACCAGCGGACAAGATCTCCTTTTCTCCACTTCTGCATATCTTGCTTCTTGGGAACTTAAGCTCCAGGAACTGAGTCCTACTTAAATCACCTACAGCTGCTTAAGTTTGAACTGATGCCTCAGAGGCCCCACTTCTTCAGTTTTGTTTCCTGAGAGCACCTGATGTTCTCTCTTCTCCTGTTCCTGAATTACCTCCATTAGGATTAAAGAGGTTAGAGACCCTTCCGGCATGAAATTAGAACTGCCACAGGAATGCTTCACTCTAGCAAAGTTTCCATAGTTCTTATATAATATGTTCCAATAAAATTTTATTCTCCAAGCTGTTCTAAAGCCCCCTTTGTTTTTATTCATTACAAAAACTTCAATTATTAATATATTTGCAAACTTTTCACCCTCTTATAGGCGCACAAATCCCTGTGGTTCTCCATGATATCCAGTCCCTTTTCTGGAGTTAGATGCTCCATCTGATACAGATGTATGAGCAGTTTTGACATCACACATGACCTTTGCTGTTGGGATGTGTTAATTCTGGTCCTTTCCTTTCTTCACTGACTCTGTGTCCAACACTGTAGTGGCTTGGTATAATGAGAACACAGCACTCTTCTTCAATTCCTGGTCCTTCCTTCCCAGCCAATGTTTCTGGTTTTTAATAATCAACGGTTTGTACCAGAGGCTTCAGTGCTTACACAACAGGAATCTTAGGGGTGAAGCCAAATATCTTAAAGTTCTGCCCTGGTAGGTGAAGCAGGGACTGAGCTTTGGATAGTCCTCAGAAGAAAAACTTATGAATTTCTGCCCCTTCCATTACATATATATTTTTAATTTTAGAATCTCTGGATTCTAGCTTGAATACCAACTTCCAAAATCCATACTTTCCTGTGGCTCCTTTACTGTAGTAAAAACTCAGTAACATTGAACGGGTCTGGCCCTGAATCCTGCAAAGGTAGTTTAATTGATCTCGGAGTATTTTTACACTAACCCTAATGGTCTGTGCAGTGTTCATTTCTATATCCCTAGACCATGTATCCAACAGTTTGAGATTCATGATGTAGGTGTGGATGCTTTCTCCTGCTTATTTCTAGAATGAAGATCAGCGGGGATTTAGTCATTTATCGGCCCCATACAACATGCCAGGTACTGTATCAACACTTTATGTACATACTTCACTTAATCGTAACCATCCCTTGAGGGAGGCAGTGTTGTCCCATGTTTTTATTAAAACAGGCTAAGGGCGGCTAAGAAATTTGTTTATGAGCATATAGTTGGTAAACAGTGTTGCTGAGGTTTGAACCTAAGACTGATACCACACACAGCCTATGTTCTTAACCACTACTACAAAGCATCTGTTCCTGGCACATGGTGCTCAGGTATAGGATACCTATTCTTTTGTATTTTGCGCAGTATTACAGTGGAATGCCAAAAAGAAAGCTCTCAATAATGATAAAGATTCAGTACTCTCAAATTCAACATCATGTCTATAAAGAATATGCAAATTATTAAAATTTTAAATAATGCTACTACTTATTTATGTGCTACAATGACATTTGTGCCAGAGTGAATAGTTAGAAGCAGTTTCCATCACTGTTTTAATATACAATCGGCTGTGGTCACGGGAGACTACTATCACAACCTTGTAAATATTGAGTAGTTACTCTGAGGAAGGCATTGTTTTGTTTTCTGTGAGGTCCAGAATGAACCATAAGAGATGTTCTTGAGCTTATTCTAATGGGCTTGCAAGGCATGTATCATTAAAAAGTTATTGCAAAAACAGACTGTACTAAATGTAAGGTGACCAATCGTCCTCCTTTAGGGAGGACAGTCCTTTTGTAATTTCCGTCCTCTCTCGAAAAGTGTCCTCCTACATGCCCTTTTTGATATCGGAAGACTAATCTGTAAATGTCCGTATTCGATCTATGCAGAGCCGATCCATTGCGTGTGATGTGACATATTTGTATCTAAATGAGTACCTTTTTCTTAGTTATTATTAAAAATTAATAGGCATGTAAGCATTACAATATAAAATATTATAAATGTTTTTGTTATGCATTTATATTATAGTGTATTATTTTTGCAATGAATAAAATGTTTCCTTTATTTATGATATTGTTTCCTTTGATTTATTTTTGTCCTCCTTTTCATTGTAAAAAAGTTGTTCACCTTAACTAAATGTTAAATGAGTGGTCCAGGTAAGTCCCCAAAGCCTAGAATGGTTCAAGAAGTCTGCAAGAAAAGGGGACATTTTGGTCCAGCTTGGCAGAACTAGGGTTTGAGGAGTTGCAGAGCAGGATGGGAGTATATCCCAGGTGGAGAAGTACTGGGAACTAGGCTGTCTCATCGTAGCCAGCTCCTGAACACCACGCGGCCGCTCCCACTAGCTACTTGTACTTCGGGACATCCACCACAAAGCGCCTAGCTGCGGTGACAAGCTCCGAGCACCGCCAGGCTCAAATTGCCCAGTGAGGAACCCGGGACAGCGCCCGCCCCGCGCTTGCGTTTCCGGCCTTCAAGCTCCTCCTCAGCGGAAACGAGTGTGTGGGGGGTGTGGGGCGGGACCCGCGGGGGTTGCGCATGCGTACTGTGGCGGTTGCAATGGCGCTGCCGTGCTCCCTGAATAGATATCTGCTGCTCATGGCGCAAGAACACCTGGAGTTCCGCCTGCCGGTGAGAACTCTCCGCAACTTCCAACCGGAGAGGGCTGCGCAGTGGGGGTCGGTGTGCATGTGGCGGAGAACCGCGCAGCCCGAACTCGCGGGGGTTCAGGAGGCGTGCTAGTCGGGGATGTCACGCACCCCCAGTCCCTCGGCCCCTGGGATGGGTCCTAGCTGGGCGAGGGGTGTGGGAGAGAGAAGTTCGAGACAGACTTTCTCAGCTTGGCTAGCACGTTCATTCATTCCTCTCCCCCTGCGCCAGGTACCGGGGTCAGGCAGGTGAATGTGACTGTCCTCTTGCTCCAGGAGCTTTTTGTCTAGCGAAGACTAGACAGCCGGCAGACATGCTCAGTGCAGTGTTTTAAGTATCAAATATGCTGATCAAACTCTGGAGGAGGGTGGACTGCTGCTGGTGGTGGGTGGTAGGGATTAGTTGCTGGAGAAGTTGGGAAAAGTTTTATTTATTCATTCAAGAAACACTTTCAGAGTACCCCTAATTGAATGTGCAGGACGCTGGGGATATAACGGTAACAGTTTCTATCTTAAAGGAGCTTACTGTTTAGGCAAAGGGCTGAGCAGATGCATTGGTAGTTGCTGTAATAGATGCGCAGGAAAACATGAGAACATATAGAAGGGGGAATCTGATCCACCTGCAGGGTGAGGGATGTTCGTCTTTGAGATGATTTCCAGGAACAGTAACTAAAGGATGAGTAGGGGTTAGCCAGGCCAAGGAGAGAAATAAGTAAATTAGAATTACAAGCTATTCTTATTATGGATTACAAAGTATGTAGCAGATAAATTTAACTTTTTTCTGTATAAAACTACATAGCTACAATTTAGAAGAACTGAAAACTAAATTGTGGCCTGACTCCCAAGCCCAGCGATTCAAATTTGTGTCACCCATGTTGCAAAATGACTTTGGAGCTACCTTCAGTGATGATCTATGCTAGTTCTTGGTCTGGATGTATGATTCAGCTGAATGCAGCCCCTTCTAATCCCAGGGATTTAAAACAAGCAATCAAACAAAACAAGGTGTGTTGCATAGACAAAAGGAAAAACAGAAAGGGCCACTAGTTTTTCAAACCTTCCGTTTTTTCGTTTTGTTTTGTTTTTTATTTTTGGTCTTGAAGGACTTTGTGGTCTGGGAATACTTTCTCTCATGGTGGCTGCGGGTTACAATGACTTTGGTGTTAAAGGCTCCTTCTCCAAATTGGGATTGTAAAACCCAGCAGTGGGGACACTTACCTTTCATAAGGTTACCTCCTCTGTAACTACTTTGTAGAGGAGTGGGATTAGACCTGCTTTATGTTATTTGAGGAGACAAAATTTGGTAGTAGTACAAATCAAAGTTTGTATAGTCACCTTGCGTTTATCAATACAAAATGATTGTTTCATAGAATATACATGATATTTTAGTTTTGTGTACTTGATTTTTTTTTTTTTTGTATTTTTCTGAAGCTGGAAACGGGGAGAGACAGTCAGACAGACTCCCGCATGCGCCCGACTGGGATCCACCCAGCACGCCCACCAGGGGCAACGCTCTGCCCACCAGGGGGCGATGCTCCGCCCCTCCGGGGCGTCGCTCTGCTGCGACCAGAGCCACTCTAGCGCCTGGGGCAGAGGCAAAGGAGCCATCCCCAGCGCCCGGGCCATCTTTGCTCCAATGGAGCCTTGGCTGTGGGAGGGGAAGAGAGAGACAGAGAGAGAGGAAGGAGGGGGTGGGGGTGGAGAAGCAAATGGGCGCTTCTCCTATGTGCCCTGGCCGGGAATCGAACCCGGGTGCCCCGCACACCAGGCCGACACTCTACCGCTGAGCCAACCGGCCAGGGCTACTTGATGTTTTTAAGGTAGTTATTGTGTTCTCTTTCTAGTTTTATATCTTTATCTAGAAAGAAGGGGAACTTACCATAATTTGTGCTTAATGAATTCACAGTGATGTTCCCTAGTTAATCATTTATTTCTCTTTTTTTAATTCAACATATATTAATTTGTCTAATTAAGTGAAGACAACAAACAATACGTAATGGGACTCTCTTCACTCTTACCTGTTACTTGGTAAAATTGTTGGTCTTTTAATCATAATTAACACATCACTAATGACTTTAGTTTCTAGATAAAGAGTGGTTCCAAATGTGGCTTGTAAATGGATATGTTAAAAATACTGCACTAGCCTGACCTGTGGTGGCGCAGTGGATAAAGCGTCAACCTGGAAACGCTGAGGTTGCCGGTTCAAAACCCTGGGCTTGCCTGGTCAAGGCACATATGGGAGTTGATGCTTCCTGCTCCTCCCCCCTTCTCTCTCTCTCTCTCTCTCTCTCTCTCTCTCTCCTCTCTATAATGAATAAATAAAATCTTAAAAAAAAATAGTTAAAAAAAAAATACTGCGCTAGTGCTCTGGCTGGATATTTCAGCTGGTTAGAGCATTGTCCCTAAGCTCAGAGGCTGCTGGTTCCATGCCTGTCAGGGCACACACAGGAACAGATCTATGTTTCTCTCTCTCTCTCTCTTTTCCTTCCTCTCTTGCTAAAATCAATAAATAAAAATTTTAGGCCCTGGCTAAGCTTCTCAGTGGTAGAGCTTCGCCTGGTACATGGACATCCCAGGTTGATTCCCAGTCAGGGCAAAAAAGAGAAACGACCTTCTGCTTCTCTCTCTCTCTCTCCCTCTCCCCTTCTCTCCCTCTTCAGCCCCCCTTCCCAGCCAGTGGTTCTACTGGTTCCAGACTTGGCCTGAGGATAGCTCAGTTTTTCCCAGCATCAGCCTCAGGTGCTGAGGATTGCTCAGTTGATTTCCAGCATCAGCCCCAGATGGGGTTGCCATGTGGATCCTGGTCGAGGTGCATGTGGGAGTCTCTCTCACTTAAAAAAAAAAATTAAATAAAAAAATATTGTGCTAGTAATCAAAAGTTAAAGTACCCTTTTCTAATCAATTGACAAAAAAAAAATCATACATCTACTTGAGAAGTAGTGAAAGGAAATTAATAGTCTCAACATTATAATTTAGGACAGTCTTTTAAGAAAATATTTTGGATCATATGGTAGTTTTATTCTTAATTTTTGAGGAACCACCATACTTTCTTCCATAATGGTTGTACTACTTTACATTCCCACCAACAGTGGATGAGGGTTCCTTTTTCTCCACAGCCTCTCCATCACTTGTTATTACCTGTCTTGTTGATAATAGCTCATCTAACAGGTGTGAGGTGGTATCTCATTGTAGTTTTGATTTGCATTTCTCTAATAGCTAGTGAAGATGAGCATTTTTTCATATATCTGTTGACTATTTGTATTTCTTCTTGGGAGAAGTGTCTGTTCACGTCCCCTTTCCATTTTTTTTATTGGATTGTTTGCATATTTGTTGCTGAGTTTTGTGAGTTCTTTATATATTTTGGATATTAGCCCCTTATCTGAGCTGTTGTTTGAAAATATCTCACATTTAGTTGACTATTTGTTTTGCTGACAGTTTCTTTTGCTGTGCAGAAGCTTCTTAGTTTGATGTAGTCCCATTCATTCATTTACCCAGTAGTCCCTCTACTGGGTATATGCCCCCCAAACTTGAAAACATGGGTACGTAAAGACACACGCAGCCTCATGTTCATCGCAGCATTGTTCACAGTGGCCAAGACATGGAAACATCCAAAATGCCCTTCAAAAGATTGTATAAAGAAGATGCACATATATACAATGGAATACTACTCAGCCATAAGAAATGATGACATCGGATCATTTACGACAACATGGATGGACCTTGATAACATTATACTGAGTGAAATAAGTAAATCAGAAAAAGCTAAGAACTGTATGATTCCATACATAGGTGGGACACAAAATTGAGACTCATGGACATGGACAAAAGTGCAGTGGTTACCAGGGGAAGGGGAAGAGAGAAAAGGGAGGGGTTGGTGGGAAGGGGAGGGGCTTAAAGTGAAACAAAATATAGGGTGACAGAAGATGATTTGACTTTGAGTGATGGGTGTACAGCATAATCAACTTTCCAAATGATGTGGAGATGTTTTCTCTAAATCTATGTGCTCTGGTTGACCAATGTCACCCTGTTAAATTTAATTGTCTAGATAAATAAATAATGAAAAGAAGAAAATATTTTGGCCATATAACTGTAAGAAGCCATTAAATTTTCATATCTCTAGATACAGTAACCCTACTTATTGTGACTCCTAAAGAAATCCAAAATATGGAAAAAGCCATATATTCATGAAATGTTTATGTAAGTCTTATTTTAAACTGATAAAACTGAAATGTTCAGCCTAAAGTATATTGTTTCCTATTGAAAAATTTACAGTCTTGATGCCAAGGAGGAAAATGTTTATGATATTAAGATATAAAGGGAAGCCTGACCAGGTGGTGGCACAGTGGATAGAGCGTCCGAATGGGATGTGGAAGACCCAGGTTCGAGACCCCGAGGTCACCAGCTTGAGTGCGGGCTCATCTGGTTTGAGCAAAAGCTCACCAGCTTGAGCCCAAGGTCTCTGGCTTGAGCAAGGGGTCACTTGGTCTGCTGTAGCCCCCCGGTCAAGGCACATATGAGAAATCAATCAATGAACAACTAAGGAACCCCAACAAAGAATTGATGTTTCTCATCTCTCTCCCTTCCTGTTTGTCTGTCCCTAGCTGTCCCTCTCTCTGACTCTCTGTCTCTGCCACAAAAAGAAAAAAAGAAAAAAAAAGATATAAAAGGAAGAGAAAAGAATCCTAAATGTGCTTGCAAACGTGTTATTTCTTGAATATTCTCAAATCATCTCTGTAATTTATTTTATTGCTCCAGTATCAGATTACTAATCTATAATTCTTGTAATCTGGGTTTTTTTTTTCTTTTCGAAATCAGGACATTTTCTGATCAAATCTTTTGGCACCTCTCCTAGTGTATGAAATTTCTCGAAAATCACTTACTATTTGTGACTAAAAATTTTCAGAACCAGTAGTTGTAATTTGAATGGTGTTAAACTTTAAAATGCTTTAGGTAGACCAGTCCACTCTTTTCTTTTTTAATTGTATTATACCTGTGTCTTTTAATAGACTTTGAGTTCCCTGTGTTAAAATGCACTCTCTGTAACATTTCCAATATAGGAAATAAAGTCTCTGCTTTCCCTTTTTGGAGGCCAGTTTACCAATAATCAAGAAACTTATGGAAAGGTAAGTTGAATTTATATTTTTCATTAGCTCATATGTAATATAGTTATAAATAGAACCTTAAATTTGAAGAGAAGAACTGTAAATCTTAAATTTGTAGCTCTTGGTTCCTGGGATGATTAGCATGAGAGAGCAGAGGGAGCAGAGCAGAGAGCAGAAAGAGGCCATGTGGCCAGGAGAAGCAGCCAAGATGGCAGAGTGCTGAGTGAGATGCCAGTTTGTGTAGAGTTTGTATCTGGGATAAGGAAGGAGATGGGGAACTGAGGAGAATAAGGCTGGTGAGCTAGAAACCTTTGATTCTAGGAAACTCGGATAAGTCAGTGGCTTTGTGAGCACTGAATGTGAGTGGGTTTTGGAGCCCAGTGTGTGTTTTTACTTGCCCGCCGGGTGCAAGCTAGAATTAAAGAAAATGGCCTATCAAAAAAAAAAAAATCTTAAATTTGTATTTGTGTAGTTACTTGTAGCTGTTACCAGGGGCAATTGAATAAAAAGCATATTTTGGGAAAAAATTGTGGTCTTGGGAAATAATTTAGATTTCCAGTATTTACTTATTTTACTAGTTTATAATTTTTTTTTCTTCTTTTCCAAGTGAGAGATGGGGAGATACAGAGATAGACTCCCACATGCACCCTGACTGACCAGGATCCACCCAGCAACCTCCCTCTGAGGTGATGCTCTGCCCACCTGGGGCCGTGCTTGCAACTGAGTTATTTTTAGTGCCAGAGGTGGAGACTCCATGAAGCCATCCTCAGCCCAGGCCAATGTGCTGGAACCAATTGAGCCATGGCTGTGGGAGGGGAAAAGAGAGAGAGAGAAAGAGAAGGGAGGGGGAGGAGTGGAGAAGCAGATGGTCATTTCTCCTGTGTGCCCTGACGGGGAATCAGACTCAGGACATCCACACATTGGGCTGACACTCTACTACTGAGCAAACTGGCTAGGGCCTTGTTTAAAACTTTAATTCATCACTTGAACCATAATTTGTACCTTTTTCTTCATTGAAAATAGGACTGGCTTTCTTTGATGAATTGGAATTTAGCTGAATTTCAGACATATATTGGTATTCATTTTCAAATTTGAAATTGTGCATGTGTGAGATTACGAATTTATGAGCTTTCTCTTTTGTTTTTGATAGTTTGTCAGTATGTTAGAGAAGTTTGGGAATACAGAAAAAAATTATTCATAATTTCCTCCTTAATGTGACCAATAGTTAGGGATAGTCTTCTAGTTTTTTTTTATAGACTTTTCCCCCTCAGCAGTAATGCTGTTTACGAACTTCTACAGTCTCTTTTTCACTTGGTTATATTCATATAAACACCCATTTCTACATAGTCTTTTTCACTAATGATGTATAATATTTTCCACTGATTAGTTCTGTCATAATTTATCTAATAATTTCATTTCATTCAGGTTGCTTTTTAAGTTTTTCCTAATAATAATAGTACTAGGATGACCATCTTTCTTCCTATTTGGATTATTTTGAACTTTTTTTGTAGGGTACTGTAAATACTGGAAGAAGAAAGACTGGGTATGACAGGGAGTATTTCTTGCAAAAGAGGAGAGAAAAATTCCTGATGTTGGTCATGTCCTCCTGAGTGACTTTGGCTTATTGTGGAAGGGAGAAGAGGGAGAGTGTGGATTGTGGATTTAACTGGCTGAGGGGATGAACTAAGGCCAGGGTCCTGCTAGATTCTGCTGTGTTCTAGAGAAGTGCCTATAGTTTGGGTCTGGAGACAGGGTGGAGGAAAGATTCCCTCGAAGCACCTATCATTTTTTGTTTTAGCTAGAATAAGAACAATTAATAATAATGTAATGATTTATACTATCTCTTCATCGTTATTTCAGAGCTACCCCCAACACAGGTGACCACAACTACCTAGAGGAAGAGGGATCATAGAAGTCAGAAATAAAATAGCTGTATTATAAGGAGAAATGATTAGCAACAATAAAAGATTTCAAGATTATACTTTGGGATTTTACATATGTTAATTATTTTTGGTTGAACTATATAAGAGAGCAACTATAAAATTAATGTAAAGTTTAAATAGCCTTAAATTAACTGAACCTTTCCTTTATAGAGTTACTTATCAAAGTATTCTGACATTATACTATAATATTCTAACAAATTACCTATTAAAATAATTTTTTTTCACTGTTAGACCAATTTTAATTTTGGTTAGAGTCAAATCATGTATTATCTAAAAGTAGCAAATAGGAATCTCTCCTTATTGACTTGAATAAAAGCATATGAGGCCAGTAAGCCTCTTAGAGAAGTACATTGTGTATTGCTTTTTTCTTTCAGTCTCCTTTTTGGATTTTAAGTATTCCCTCTGAAGATACTGCCAGGAACTTAATGAAACGGACAGTGTGTGCCAAGTAAGAAAAACTTACAGTGTTTTCCTGCAGAGAGTATACCATACTTCTCATATCAACTCTGCCCTACTTTTTGCTATGGTGGCACAAAGTAGAAGGAGTTGGTTGTTGGGAGGTCAGTTTAGCTTGCAGTTACCTGCGTTTGCCACTGGGCGGGGGTGGGGGAACAGAGGAGAGTTACCTGCTGCAACAGGGTGAGAAAATCTCAGTGGTGAAAGGCAGAAACACTTATTTTGGAATAATTTTTTTAAACTTCTGTATTAAGCAGGAGTATGTTATAAGACATAAACGTTACGTTATTACATAGGATAAATTCCACAGTTAAAAAAGTATAACCAAAATATTGAAATCCTAAAGATGTTTTTTGTAGACAGTTTTTAGTTGGATGAGCAGAGAGAAGTGTAAGACTACAAGTGAGGACTGCCATGAAATAAGTTATAATGTTTCATTTGTTAGAGAAGGGAATTCTGATGATCATGGTGTGGATTAATGTAATTACGTTGTTCACTGTTTATCCTAGAATTCATCATTGGCATCTGCTGTTTTTCCCTTTCGTGTCTTCTTTTTATTTTATTATTGGAAAATACTATGTCTTTGGGTTTGAAAATTAAACTGTATCTTCAACCCGCATCTTAAAATTTGACCATTTTATGTTATCTTTGAGTTGCTTTTCTTCCTGAACATTTTGGCAGATTAGTGAATGCTTCTTTTCCTTAGATAGTATAATATTGAATAATGCAGTGTGAATATGAAATTACCTATATATATAATTTTACTAATGTGGTTGACCATTTTTTATACCATGATAGGTAATTGCTGTGTTATTGAATAGACTATAACTCCATATTTAGTTTAATTCATTCTATCGAAAACTATCCCTAATAATCTAATTTCTTAATATGAAGCTTGTTAATGGGTCTTATTTATTTATTTAATTAAAAAATTTTTGTTGATTGATTTCAGTGAGAGAGGAACGAGGAGAAAGAGAGAGACAGGAACATCAAGCTGTTTCTGTTTGTGCCCTAACTGGGGATCGAACCAGCAACCTTTGTGCTTCGGGACAATGCTCTAACCAACCAAGCTATTTGGCCAGGGCACTAATTTATTCAATAAAAATGACTAGAAAGTGAAAATATAATTTAAAAAAGACATCCTTAATTAATCATTACTTTAGATTAGCATCTTAAAAGTTATGGCTCTAAGAGGTCTTTGTTTTCCAAAGATACGGTTTGTTTAAAACCATTAAGTTTAAAATGGTTACTTGAGGACCAAGAATTTGTATATTTCCTTCAAAGCTCAGATCTTCGGATGCATATATTTGATTAATGGTACAGTTAATACTTGTGTAATGATTATAAAATATTATTTAATAATTTCTTTGGCTGCTTTTTAGTCTGTGCATTTTGCATGGTTGAGGTTGTATCTCAAGTGATAGGTAAGAAGGAGAAGTACTGCTGTAGAGGCCTTCTCGCTATAAATTGAATAGAATGAAAAGGAAGGATTCATTTTCAGATGATAAAATTCACAATTGTAATTGTAGCATTAATTGTTCCAGAACTAAAATTGACTGTTATAAGCATAGATTTAAAACTAAAATTCAATTTTTTATGTAGTTGAGTAAGTATTGAAAGTTTACTTTGTTGTTTTCTTTTAACATGTAATCTTTTGAGCATAGCGCAAAAAGAGTGAAAAATGTAACAAAAACCTCGGTATCTACCTTGTTAAATCTCAACATTTTGAGATCTTTGCCACATATTTTCTTTTTTAATGAAAAAATATAATTTTATAGAAACCATTGATGCTCCTTGTGCACTTTTCCCACTTTCATCCCCTCCTTCTCTCAAAGAGTAGTTTCTTAAAGCTTTTTTTTGGTCAGAAAGGTTTTATACTATTCTAATCGGTGAAGTAGTTTAGATCATCGCTGATTTCATATTAGTACGTTGACATCCATGCTTATTTATGTAGCACCCGTGAAAAACGTGGCAATCTGTGTAAACTTTATAATCTCTAGGATAGGGATCATAATAGTGTAGTCTTACACATGAGACTGTTCATTCCAAAAATCGAAATCATCGAAGGTATTACTATAAATTAATATTCCAGTTTTACCTGAAGCTTATTTTGTCTAGTTTTTTATTTTGAACACTTTAAATACAAATTTTTTAATGGTTTATAAATCCTTTCTGTAAAAGAATACATGATGTTATTTCATATTTTATTGATTCTAGGTTATTAGAAGCATTAGTTGTTCCTATGTTATACTGTGTGATATCACGAGGGATAATTATGATTTATGGAACTCTGTGCACCTTTTCTGAGTGGCTAAGGATTCCTGGATTTTTGCATTTTTGTTTTTGAGAAGCAGTGTGTAATAGTGGTAAAGAGCGTGGAGTCGGGAGTCAGTTGGATTGGATTTGAATCCTAGTTTCAATTGCTGAGAGTTATTCAATCCCTTTATGCCTCAGTTTTCTCATTGTTTAAATGGATAGTAATTCCAGCAGCTATGTCAGAGTCATATGACCTGTGAGGTTTTTCCTTTCTGGAGGGTGAGTTAAGTATGCTTTCCCTCAGTTATGCCTCCAGGAGTCTTGCTTCTCTCTTAGTTTCATGAATGCAATGTGCTTTGCTCTGTGTTGTGTCCTAGTCGATGATTGCAAGGAAATTTTGCTTGTAATCGTTTGTGTTTCTTGAAATATATAGAAGCTTGAGAATATTTTTATATAAGATTTTTTAATAATAGTTATGAATGTATTTGTTAATTACTGAATAATAGCTAAAGATTAATAGTAACATTTTTAGCTGGTCATTTTTCCTTTTGTTTTATGGAGAAGACATTGGGAAAAATTGGATTTCCTGCAGCTTTTCACCCATTTCACTAAAATAATTTCAGTGATTTTACTGCATCATTTGTGTTCTAGTACAGAATACAGTGATGAAAAGTTGGGAAAATCTTGACATAAATTTCTCTCTCTCTTTTTTTTTTTTTTTTTTTTTTTTGTATTTTTCTGAAGTTGGAAATGGGGAGGCAGTCAGACAGACTCCCACATGCGCCCGACCAGGATCCACTGGGCATGCCCATCAGGGAGTGATGCTCTGCCCATCTGAGGCTTTGCTCTTTTGCAACCAGAGCCATTCTAGCACCTGAGGCAGAGGCCATGGAGCCATCCTTAGCACCTGGGCCAACTTTGCTCCAATAGAGCCTTGGCTGTGGGAGGGGAAGAGAGAGACAGAGAGGAAGGAGAGGGGGAGGGGTGGAGAAGCAGATGGGCGCTTCTCCTGTGTGCCCTGGCTGGGAATGGAACCATGGACTCCTGCATGCCAGGCCAATGCTCTACCACTGAGCCAACCAGCCAGGGCCTTTCTCTTCTTATATGTAAAGTTCAAGTCTTATTTGAACTCAAGCTATATTTGTTTCCAGGATACATGTTTTTTTAATTTATAGCTTAGAAAACATGGACAATAATTGTTTCAGTGGAGTGAGCATAAAGAACTAGTGAAATTAGCCTTGGCTAGGTGGCTCCGTTGGTTGGGACGTTGTCCTGATGCACTGGGGTTGCCAATTCGATCCCCGGTCAGGGCACATACAGGAGTCAACCAATGACTGCATGAATAAGTAGAACAACAAATTGATGTTCCTTTCTGTCTTTCTCTCTTACCCTTCTCCCTCTCCCTCCCTCCCTCTCTCTCCCTTCCTTTCTCTCCCTTCCTCTCAATTAAGAAAAAAAGTAGTGAAATTATTGTTACATACTACTGTGTGAACTAATTTCCTAACTGAGGTTAGTATAATCATTTATTCCTAGGTCCATATTTGAACTATGGGGTCATGGAAAATCGCCAGAGGAGCTGTACAGTTCTCTTAAAAACTACCCTGTGGAGAAGATGGTGTGTAACAAAACATGGTTTTATATAGTATGTTTGCAGATACCGTGGAATTACCAAGTTTAAAGAATTTATTTGCTTTTATTTTAGGTTCCATTTCTACATTCAGATTCTACATATAAAATAAAGATTCACACATTTAATAAAACATTGACACAAGAAGAAAAAGTCAAACGAATAGATGTAAGTGAATTTAGCATAAACCAAAAATCCTGTGAGATGAATGTAGTCTGGCCCCTGTTGATATACAGGAATGCCCAATGTCTATTAAATACTTATTTTGTAGCATACTGTGTGGTACGTACGGTTCATATTTTGTCTTCTTGAATCCTGATACCAAACTTATAAGATAGCTATGATTATATAAGCACTATTTTTCCTTTTAAATTTTTATAAGACATTAGAATTACTTTTATTTTGTAGGCTCTTGAGTTTCTGCCATTTGAAGGAAGAGTAAATTTAAAGGAGCCACAGCATGTATTCTCTCTTTTGGAGGATTATGGTTTGGACCCAAACTGCATTCCTGAGAATCCACATAATATTTATTTTGGTAGATGGGTAAGGAAGTTCTTTTTACCTATTTCAGTCTCTTTCTCTTTCAAAGCTAAATGTTAGGCCTTTTTATTTAACGTTTTATATAGACCTTTATAATAGCTGAACAGAACTGCATGAATTAAAATCTGGAAAAATAGGTAGTTATGCGTTTCCTTAGTTTTATTTTTCTAGAGATTCCTATGAAATGCAAGAGGTTGTTAGACATAGGGCCTGGGTAGGAGGTGATTGTACCTGGAACATTAACCCAAGACTTGTTAGAAAGTCTGAACTGCTTTTTATTTTTTTTATTTTTATTTTTTTATTTTATTGTATTTTTTGTTAGAGACAGAGGGGAGAGAGAGAGAGAGGGAGAGATAGAGAGAGAACAGGGGGAGGAGCAGGAAACATCAACTCCCATATGTGCCTTGACCAGGCAATCCCAGGGTTTTGAACCGGCGACCTCAGCATTCCAGGTCGATGCTTTATCCACTGCGCCACCACAGGTCAGGCTGCACTGCTTTTTAAAGAAAGCTGAGCAAGGGCAGAGTGCTGCGATAGCTGAGGGATGAGTTTGTGGGGCTCTCCAGCCTCGGTGTCCGTTCTGAAAGAAATGACATTGCCACAGAGCGGTTCTGCTCACTTCCCTTCGGCTCCACGTGGCTGAGTGAAGCTGTGGTTGGTGCTACGCAGGGTTGTTATTTAAGAGAAAAAGATGGATAAAGCTTACTCACCATGAACCCTGGGAAAAATCCCAGTTCAGTTCAAATCTGGTTTGAAAAGTCAAAGTAAATGACAACTCACTAAGAAATAAAAGGTTATTGTCCGTAACTACCCACTCATGTTTTTCTTTTTTTCTTTTTAAAAGAAACAAGTTTTAGCAGTAGTAAGTGGAAAGAAGTTTTCATCATTGAGATATTGTGGTGATTTTATTGTGAGTGATTATTTTAAATCTGGTCTGTACAGTTACACTAATTTGAAAACTACCTCTGATCTAGATTGCGGATGGACAAAGAGAGCTTATTGAGTCATACAGTGTCAAAAAGAGACACTTTATTGGA
Organism: Saccopteryx bilineata; assembly: GCF_036850765.1. NCBI lineage: Eukaryota > Metazoa > Chordata > Mammalia > Chiroptera > Emballonuridae > Saccopteryx > Saccopteryx bilineata. The sequence continues at coordinate 22,063,682 of NC_089501.1, forward strand.
AATACAAGCATGGATGCTGGTTTGTCATTCATCATGGCCAACCATGGAAAAGTGAAAGAAAATGATATTGTCTTTGATCCATTTGTTGGAACAGGTATATTTATATTTAGCTGTTAAAGCTCATGTAGAGATGTTGTTTTATGTAAAAGTCATAGTAGTATTTTCGTTAAAAGGTTAAATGGACAGTGTAGTCTTTTAATTATTAATTAGTGGCTAAGAGACAACAACATATTTGTGTAATAGCTAGTATTAAACACTTTTGCCACTTCAAAGATGATGCTGATAGAAATTTGTGTTTTTTTCCCAAGTAAACCACTAGAGGGGAGTGTACCATACATTGTAATACACATTTTGGAAATGGTGTAAAGCTGTATAGTTGATTTTAACAGGAAAATTCTTCGTGGAAAGAAAGACTGAGTGACAAAAATATGTGTTCGTCTTTTAAAATCGATGGTCATATCCTTAGATGAAAAAGAGTAGTTAATGTGCCTTATCTTTGATTTGGTTTGTAGAGGTTTATAAGTTAGTATGGAAGTAAGAACAGTGATTAAGTATCAGTGGGATAGAGTGTGACTGCTGAGGTCTTGACCTGGTTTCTATACACACTTGATTGAATGTCCTCATAATTAAATTTGTGTGGGAATACTACAATTCTAAGTTTACTTCGTCTGAATCTATGAGGACATGTTCTTGCTTCAACCCATTTTTGTTTGGTCTTGTCCATACCTAGGGAGTACTCATATTTAGGTTTGTCTAGCTAAATTTATTGATTCAGATTATGTAGGAATAAATTATGCTTGTGGTTGGAGTTTCTCCCTGTAGCCATCTTTTCCCGTCAGAAACTTTGTAAGCAGTGATGATGTCTGTCGCTAATGTTTGTTGAATAGTAAATATGTCAGGTTCTATATTCTGCACTCTCATGTTTCCATCTAATTTAATTCTCATAAAAACTAAAGTTGGAGATACTTTTAAAAATCTTCCTGAAGAGGTTATGGCACAGAGAGAGAAGTGACTGGGCCAAGGTTATACAGTGTGTATAAATTTCATGAGATTCAAACTCAAGCAGTCTAACTCTAGAGCTCATACTTTTTCATAACTACGGTCAGAGTGGCCTCTCTCTGCGTTAGGATGTGCCAGCCAGCTACTAATTCGCCATAAACTAACTTGAGGACTATGACTACACGTAATTATGAAGATATTATAGAAAAAGTCAAGAGATACTGATATGAATTTCTGTGTTTGTTGTTGAATTAATCTTCCTTTGAGTTTCTCTTTTCCCATTTGACCATGGTCTGCATGTGTCCCACCCTCAGCTTCCTACCCCATTGCATATTTACATGTAGCTTCTTCCACAGTGAGAAGCCGGGTTCCTTGCAACATCAACACTTTTTTACTCTTTTGTTCATCCCTATAATGCATCTAAAATAGTTTCAAAATTGCTTTGCTCATACCACTAAAAAAGAATCTTACTGAGAAGATAATTTTTCTGGATATGTGTTCAATTCTACTCTGTGTAAGGGTCAATAAAGTAAAAAACTGTGCTTTCTTCTTTTTCCCATTCATTTCAAAATTGAGTTGAGTTGACTAGTTTGCCCTCAGTTTTGGATTTTCTCCCTTCCCATCCTTGTTGGTTTTCTTTTCTTTTTGAATATGCAAAAGATTAATTTGCTTCAGTCAGAACTACACAAGAAGATACACTCAGAGAAGTGTTATTAGTTTTCATTCTATTTCTTTATCCCTTGTAGGTAACCAGCATTTTTGTTTGCTAGTTGATTCTTCCTTTGTTCTTTTTTTTGGTAATGATGCAGATATATGTACATTTTATTTCCATTTCTTTCTTATGAAAAAGATAGCATACTAAATATATAGTTTTTAACTTTGCTTTTTTACTTAATATCATTTCCTGTAAATCACTTCCTAGTTCAGAGAAATTTTTTTTCCTACCCATCTCCCATACCCACCCCTCTCCGACCATCAGTTTATTCCCTGTATCTTTCTTTCCTTTTTATAATTGTATTCACGGGTGTATGTACTCTGATATACTCAGTTCCTGATTCTTGGACATGGATACTTTCCAATATTTTGCAGTTACAAATATTGTTCGGAGTGAATAATCTTGTACACTTATATTTTCACAATGTTGGAGATATATCGCTAGGGTAAATTTCTGGAAGTTGGATTGCTGGGTTGAAGAGTGTCTGCATATGTAGTTTTGTTAGATGTTGTCAAATTCTTCTCCATTGTACCATTTCGCATTCTGCCAGCAATGCATGAGAGTGCTTGTTTTCTCACGACCTCACCATTATGTATATTATGAAGCTTTTAAAATTTTGCCATTCCGTTGGATGGAAATTTTATCTTAATGTAGTATTAATTTGTATTTCTCTTATTATGAGCGAAGTCTAATAAGTTTATTTATTTATTTTTTAAGGGTTTTTTTTTTTCATTTTTCTGAAGCTGGAAACAGGGAGAGACAGTCAGACAAACTCCCGCATGCGCCCGACCGGGATCCACCCGGCATGCCCACCAGGGGCGACGCTCTGCCCACCAGGGGGCGATGCTCTGCTCATCCTGGGCGTCGCCATGTTGCGACCAGAGCCACTCTAGCACCTGAGGCAGAGGCCACAGAGCCATCCCCAGCGCCCGGGCCATCTTTGCTCCAATGGAGCCTTTGGCTGCAGGAGGGGAAGAGAGAGACAGAGAGGAAAGCGCAGCAGAGGGGTGGAGAAGCAAATGGGCGCTTCTCCTGTGTGCCCTGGCTGGGAATCGAACCCGGGTCCTCCGCACGCTAGGCCGACGCTCTACCGCTGAGCCAACCAGCCAGGGCTTAAGGTTTTTTTTTAAGTTTATTTTTTTAAGGGTAATTTTTATGTCTTTTTTTTTTTTTTTTTAGTATCTTTCATGTCTTTTGCTCATTTTTCTGTAGACTTTTTGATTTGAGTTTTAAAAGTCCCTTATATGTCAGGGACATGAGCCTTCTCTTTCTCCATATATGTATATAAAATATTTTCTCCCAATTTTCCATTTATCTTTTGATTTTGCATAGAATTGCTTTTTACCATGCAGAAATTTTCCCTACATCCAGTTTATAGAGGAATTAAGCTATGTATTTGTCTAGTAGTTTGGTAGTCTCAATTTTTTTTTATTAAGTCTCTGGTTCATTTTGAGTTTATTTTCTTCTGTGATATGAGGAATGGATCTAATTTATCTTTTTCTAAATGCTATATCCTTTATTAATTCTTAATCTTGTTTTGGGGCTTTAAAAAACTTTTTCTATAAAGTGAGAATAATTCTTTGAGATACATACATATATAATGCTTAGGCCCACATGCATGTAGACCAGACCATAGAGCTTAAAAATAGAGTTCCCAGTAGAGGTAAAATTTTCTTCCTTTCATGCAGATTAGGCTGGGTATATTATGAAATGCTAATTTCCATAGCCAGCAAGGTCTTGATTACCTTTATTTTGATAAGGGGTGAAAATACCTACCCCTAAATTCCTTTAGGGCAGCTTGTGAGAGTGGGTAGCATATCTTGGTCATTTGACTGTGTATACATAGGACAGTTAATGAAAAATTGCAAGAGGAAGATTTTTACAAAGGTGCTGCTAAAATACATTTTATAATTTGTGTTTGTAGTTTAAGTGTAGCTTTAGAACTTTAGCTAGTTTTTGGTGCCTTTGTTTTGAAACTGATAATAGCCAATAATTGTGAATAGACACCAATCTTAAGCACAGCTTGTCCTCTATGTAGGGCTGTTTTATCTCATTGATGGGTAGTACCTTCTGAAGGGTTGGAGAAGTAAGAAGCCCTGTACCCTCCTCCATGGCCATAGTTTTTTGCAAAGTATTTGATGGTATCTTTTTCAGCATTTTTAAGTAATTCAAGTCTATCAATCCCTTTTCTATTTTAAAGGTACAAAATTGACATATATTAGTTTTCTAAATGCTTTACCCACTGACTACTTAGGACCTGTGATTTTGCCAGGGTTATAGATGAGAGTAGAAAGCTTCTGGGAAACTAAAAGGAAGGATGTAATCTTTTCCTGCCCAAATACCTCCCCTTTTTCTCTTAAATCTTCTCCATTGTCTTGAAGGACATTATGATCTGTAGAAACACATTTTTCATTCCATTTTAATAAATACGTTGACTCTCATTTTAGTAGGATTTGTTAAAAGTTGTGTAGCTCCCTTTTCCTGAGGGGGAGCATACATATCACCAGGTCAGTTCTCAGTAGTTGGGAAGTGCTACTGTTCTAATATGAGCATGGCCAATGGAGTGACCAGCATGAATGTGCTGAATACCTACAATAGCACAGGCCTGCCTATGATGTGACACAGGCTTGTGAGTGATAGACAGCTCTTATTCACCGAGTGTGCAGCTTAATTTAATTTATTTTGTTTAGTAACAAATTTTACTTTTGCTTCTTTAACTGGTAAGCTAATGTATATTTACTTCAGTTGCTGCTGGCCCCAAAGGGGTAATATAACATAGACTACCATAAGATTATATAGAGTTAGTTTTAAATCCTTATTCTATGTGACCTTGGATGAGATTCTTAACTTGTGTGGGCCTCACATTTGTAATGTAATAAGCAATATATTGTGAGGATTAAGTGAGGTCATGTGTGTATATGAAATTCCTAGAAAGTTGCCTGTTGCATGGTAGACGTTCAGTGAACTGCACTGGTTGCCACTATTATATTTTAATTATTATTTACTAAGAAGTTAATGGCTTTTTGGTGAAAGGTGTTAGATATAGTCAATATTGAATAGTTATGATAAACAATTGGGCCATGAATTTATTTTATAATCTCTTATTTGGCCAATTCCCAAGATACTGATAATCTGCAACTCTTGGCAAATTATGACAGCAAGCAGGAAATTGAAGGTTAAAATCGTAAACTTTCATTCCTTGTCTCTAATGAGAATACTTGGCACAATCGGATGCTGGTATAGGCAGGTGTGGGACGGTTTCCTGGTGGAACTCCTGCGGCCATAGCTCTGCTTCCGGCTCCCCTCCCCTCTCACAAGCGGAACGGCGCCTTCAGTAGTGCCGATGCTCCCAGGTGCTACTCTGTTCTCCGCGGCCTCTGCTACCTTCAGATGGCCCAGTGGTGTGAGGGAAGAAATGCAGCTCCTTTTACAATTTGATCATTGCAAAATCTTCAATGCAGATGCTGGGAAACTGACTGCTAGTTCTGGGAGGAGACTATGGGGGTTGGGGGAAAAGTGAGAAGAGAGATCATCGGTCTCTGTAGGTCTGCGTAACAGTCTCTGCTTCCCATTTTGCCCACAACTCTTTGTACTTTCCTCTCCTGAGTTTTGTAGTTTATCTGTTAAAATTTGTATTCAATATATTCTGGCAGTATCCTTTGCTTAGGCCGCTAGTTTAATTTATTGGAATTTTTTTAAGGATAAACTAGATGTACTAGTATCTCCATTATTCTCTCTTTTTTTACCTTTTCTTTCAGCAAAACCAAAAGCCAGTCTCTCTCATTTTCATACTTTTATGAAGCTTTCTTAAATATTTGAAGATGAAAAGCATAAATTAATTTTTTATCATATATATTAAGTTCACTTATTGTGTCCTTTTACCTATATATTACTACCCTAACCTTAAGTGGTTGCTATTTAAGTAGTGAGAAATGAAAACCCTGAGTTGGTGGTGTTTTTACACTTAGGAGCGTATAGTGAGATACCTTGTAAGCCACTTTACCTGTCCCCTCCGCACTTCACCCCTTCTCTTCTCACTCCTTCTGCCAGCAAGCTTCCAGGAAACTCTAACTGAGGTGCAACTAAATGTAAAAAATGCTTCAATTTAACGGGAAAAAACCAACTAGATAATTGACAGTGATTACCCAGTGTCCAGTTCAGAGGAGCTAATTTATAATGATTTTATTTATAACTTGAAAAGCTTAAAGCGCACAAAGTAACTAACAGATGCAGTCTAACAGATTATTCATCTCCTTTCAGCAGTGGACTCTAAATTGGGTCTTCTCAAAACTCACTGTAACCAGTGGATAAGGTTCTGTTTCAGGAAGCACAGGAAAGCTTTTCTGTTCCCCTTGACAACTAGTTCTTCTAGGTGAGTATCTGCCTTGATTGGCAGAATTGTAGTAATTCTTCGTAATTTGGGTGAAGTGATTTAGTGAGTATTCCAAGTCATCTCATACAGTTCCTTTCCCATATAGGACTGTTCCACTCATAGAGTAAGCATCAGTGGTCTTACTTACCTCTCACAGAAATGCTTTTGCATTTTGTATGAGGGAACCTAGGTTTTGGTTTTTGCTGTACTTTTAGGTCCTGCATTTCTCTTCTTCATGGACTCCAATAGAAAGAAGCCAGTTATAATATTTTTCATGAGAAAAGTATTTTTAAATACATGTCACCAGACTGTTTTAAATGGCTATGGAAGGAACAATATTCATTTATAGATCTTGGCCCTCTGGAGGCACTACCCATCTTAATTTTAGAGGATTACTTTCAAAAGGACATAATGGAAATAAGCCTAGTTATTTTTCCTTGTCCCAGTCTGTGCACAGTCTAAGAATGTATTTTTGATTTCAGTTTGACTGACAGACCTTTCTATAGCATAGCTAGTAGGACTTGCCCAAACAGTAAGAGTGTTTTAATTTGGATGATTAAAAAAAAATGAGGTTCAGTGAAAGTATAATTATTAAATAAATTAACTTTGTGAAATTTTAAAGAACAATTTGAAAATATTATTGCCTTTTATTTCAGATGATTGCATTAATTAATTTTTAAATCTTTATTAGGATTTTTCTTTATATATGAGCCATTAACACCTGTTAGATTACTTAGATCAGTCAAATTGTATTGGGATATCTGTTCTTACTTTGATCATAGAATTAGTAAACAGAAGTGATTGTATTAATTGTTTTTGTGTATGTTTCATAATAGTTATTCACAAATTCATATTTACAGTTTTAAAACAAGATCATTGCTTCACTAGTTAAAGAAATGTTTCTTATCCTAATATTTTAATTATTGCAAGGGTTAATGTCCTACATATTAATTATGCCATCTTAATGATTTGAGATACTGTGACTTCAGTGGCAATTGAGCCCAGTTAGAATTTACTTATTGCCAACTCTTTTGTATAGCAGCCTTATATGCTTATGTGGAAAAAAAGAAAAAGAAAAATAGAGAGAGAGCACGATGCTTTGTATAGATCTCTCAAAATGAGATGAAAATAATGTCAATATGCATTATTTTCAACCCCCAATGATAATTTTTCATGAATGTTGCAATTTAAAGTAATGATGCCAAGTCATATAGTAATTACCAGCTTTGTGACCAATGTAATGAGCTTAGCTTAGGATATTTTGTTTTGTTCTATTTTTTTGGTTCTGAGGCCTGCTAATTGTGGCCATGACCAGTGTCATTCTAGGGTACTGGGCCCGCAGCTATCTCTAAGAGTCTGGACCAGATGTAGTACGGGAAAAAATAAAGAGTCTGGGACTTTCTGGTTAACAGATCATAATTGTGTGATTTTTCAGGAGGCCTTCTGGTAGCATCTGCTCATTTTGGTGCTTATGTGTATGGGACAGACATAGACTACAACACACTTCATGGCTTGGGTGAGTAGTGATTCTAGACAGTGTCACAATCTCTGCTCTGGTACCAACTGTGCCTTTAGAGTAAATAAAGTTATTTATATGGTGTTAACCATCTATTTTTAATGTTAAATACAGAGTTTTGATATATATAATACAGTTTTACAGCAATAAGACTTCATTGGATATCTGCTTTTTATGAAGTGATCCAGTATGTGCAGAGTAGTCCCCTGGGGGGGTGGGGGTCACAGTGATGAGTAAGAAAAAGCCCTCCCCTCAGAGGTGTTGTGATCTTAGTAAGAGATTTTTTTAAAAGTAGGCAAACTATAAGGTCATAAACTTTAGGGTTGGGAGAAAAGAATAGAAGAGTGATTAGCCATTTTGTAATCAGCATGTCTATGTTAATAAACATACAGTTTCTGTTTAAAGATTGCTTGCTTTTGAGGGTATTTTGGGAAATACCGTAATTTAAAATCTAGAGGCTTTGCTGCTACTGATGTGTTCTTCAATGGAATTGAATCAAACTGAAAAAGTAATTCCTTATAGCTGAATGATATGAAAAATATCAGGTTTCACCAATGACTTTGAAATTGTTTGTATATATCTAGTTCCATTATTGTAACTACTATCAACCCTTAAAATGTTCTTTATCTTTTTCTTACTCAGTATGTTACTATATAGGTGAGAATTTATTATAGTTTATTTTCTTTTGCTGAAGTAATTTGATACATTGTTCTAATGACACCTGTCTTTTTCCCTCTATTGACTATAAGGAATTTAGTGATATATATATCATAAGGAAAATGAGTTATATTTTATCAAGTTCATCTAAATAGGTTAACCAGAAAGAGATGTTCTTCATGTGTAATATGTAAGAGTAGACAAAGTGCTAAGAAGAATTCTTTCAGTTTGCTTGTAAGAGAAGCGGTATGTTTTCTTTAAGGCAACTGTCATATATAATTTATTTGACTTTTTTATTTATGAAAGTTGTATGAAACAGTTATTCATAACCTTTCTGTGCTCTTGGCTAGAATTCTGATGGATGTGGAGTTTCCTCAGAGCTTATCCAAGATGCTGTTAAGGCATGTCCTCCTGATTCCTCCTAATTCTTCTGATCTCTTACCGCACTCAAATGTTCACAAGTTTCTCCTGCTTTTAAAAATACAAACATTTTCTACCAATCCTTTAGGGGCCTTCTAGCTACTGTTTTCTTTTACTCTTACTTTTGCCAAAGCACTTCTTGAAAAACTATTATTTACCTGCCATCTCTTTTACTTCACATCTCACTTTCTGGTGCCCATTACTTGCCAGCTTTCATGCCTCATGAAAACTCGAAGGCCACAGACTTACAGCGTTTGGCAGTGTTGGCCTTCGTAAAGCACCCTGGGTTTCTGAGACAGCAGTCTCATCAGGCCGTACTGTTATTTCTTATGTTATGTCCATCTCAGCCTCCTTAAGGCCCGGAGTTTTCTTGTTCTGTGCTGACATGTTGCTTTTCTCCCGGCATCTCTCTGCCCGCTCCTCCTGTCACGCTACACGCTGTGCACAGTCATGTCATCCTCCTTTTGACTTTTCAGTTTTGATTTTGTTATGAAGTAGATCATAATGCAGAAGAATGTATAAAAATAGAATAATTATAAACCAAACACATATGTTACTGCCACCGAGGTTAATAATGTTCTTCATTCTTATGGATTTAACTTAAGTTTATATACTGATGTCTCCTATGTGTATATATGCTGACCTCTAACTACCTGCTGAATATCTCTTTTTAAATGTTCTGTAGGTGCCTCACGAGCCAGACTGTTGTACCTCAAACGAATCTCATCTTTTTTTCTAAGCTTGTTTTTCCTATTGGTTTTTCCCAGTTTGGTGGATGGTGTCATCATTCACATGTGTCTCCTAGACTTTGGAACTTCTTCTTTCAACCCCTGCTTTCACTTTTGATCTGTAACATCTCCATTTTGCCTCCCCTCTTCATGGTCACAGCTCCTGCATTTCCCAAATTAGTTCTCTTAGTTTGTTTTATTTATCTGATTCATCCCTATTTTTAATGAGACTATTGGCTGCTGGGGAAAAGAAATCTCTAGTCAACTCTGTATCTTACTAGTCTGCACTTTGAAATCAGTAAGTACTGAATTAGTGTTTTGAGGCAGTTTTACTTGAAAAGTGAAGAACAATATCAGATGTCAGTATATTTTACTGTCCAAAATATATTTTTATAAGTTGAAATAAAAATAATTATTTGTATAACTAAAGTTAAGATTTTAAGTGAAAGCAAGTTTTACTTGAGTAAATGTCAGTTTAGATGGGTTAAACATTACTTTTAGCTAAATGATAAGAAATAACAATGCTTGTTTAATTCAGTACTTCCTATCTTCCTTCTTCTTCCCCTCAGGAAAGGCTAGTCGGAAGAACCAGAAGTGGAGAGGTCCAGATGAAAACATCAGGGCCAATCTCCGTCAGTATGGCTTGGAGAAGCACTACCTTGATGTCCTGGTTTCAGACGCATCCAAACCTGCCTGGAGAAAGGGCACACATTTTGATGCAATCATCACTGATCGTAAGTTTGTTTTTTACAAAAGTAGTACAGTGGTCCTTGAGATATGAAGTTTAATTCGTTCTGTAATCGAGCTCATAAGTCAGTCAACTCGTATATCAAACAATTTTTCCCATTTAAAATAACTGAAATAGATTTAATCTGTTCTAGTCTTGTGAAATGTCCCCAAACCATCCTAAATTATGAAAAAAGACATGTTTTTAATTAAGAAACACACATGTATACTTTACAATGCATAACAAAATATATGAAATAAAAGAAAAAAGTGTTATTTAGTACTGTATTCTCACCTTGGAGACAAACGAGTGCGGCTAACGGAGGTAAATGGTGGAGGAGGAGGGAGGGAGGAAGGGATGCAGGCACTGTAGACACATAAACTAAAACTGCACTTTCTTAACACTAAATGTAAACTAAAACTGCATTTTCTTTACTTTAAACAAAATTAAAACTGCACTTCCTTAACTTTAAACTTAACCTAAGCTTAACATTACATATTTTTCATTTAATCATCACCAGTTTTTGCCTTTTGGCTGCAGTTTTGGCACTTTCACTTGCAGGACTTTTGAATAAAAATCTATCCAAAGAGGTTTGCTTTTGCCTGCCTTTTAAAATGTTATGGAAATGTGACAAACAAGTGTCATTAAAGTGCTGAAGCACGACCAGTTGAAACTTTTTCTGGCTGTTTCTTTGCAATGAAACTTGAAAGCTTCTCCCACATTGCCAGCATGTCTTTAATTTCACTTGTAGAAATCGCTTCCTCTGACTCTACCTCCTCCTCACTAGTAATCTCTTACAGAAGCTCCGTATGTTGCATCATCTGTAGCTCCTTCAACTCCTCAATTGAGAGCTCCTCCTCATGTTCCTCGACGAGCTCATTTTATGTCACCCTCATCACCTCCAGACCCATCGACTTTCCAAGGGACACAGTCTTCTCCAACGCTTTTACCTCAGTCTTGGTCTCTGGTTCGAATCCTTCGAAGTCCCTGTCTGCAACAACATCAGACCATAACTTTTTCCATGCCGAGTTCAAGGTTCTTCTTGTAACTTCTTGCCATGCCAAGTCAATAATGTGTAAACATATCACGATGTTGTAGTGATCTTTCCAAAACTCTCGAAGGGTTGGAATTGTATTCTCAGTCACGTCAAAGCAGCAGCAGAACAAGAGGTTTGTGTAAAGCTTTTTAAAGTTGGAAATGACCTGCCGATCCATAGGTTGCAAGATTGAAGTCGGGTTGGATGGAAGGTAGAGGACTTTCACGAATTTGAACTCGAGAATGTCATCTTCAAGACTAGGTGGTTGGGCTGGAGCATTATCAAGGATTAGTAATGCTTTCATTGGGAGTTTATTTTCTTGAAGATATTTCTTCACTGCAGGACCAAAGACGAGATTTACCCATTCAATAAAAAACTGCTGCATAACCCATGCCCTAGCATTGGTGCTCCACATAACCTGCAGTTTTTCTTTAAGAATCTTGTGAGTCTTAAAGGCTCAAGGATTTTTGAAATGATACACTAGCAGTGGCTTTACTTTACAGTCACCACTAGCATTTGCACACAATTCAAGGGTCAGACAGTCCTTCATGGGTTGATGGCTTGGCAGCTTCTTCTCTGGTGATGAAAGTCCTCTGGGGCATATTTTTCCAAAACAATCCTGTTTCATCACAGTTGACCACTTGTTGGGGGATGTAGCTTTCCTTTGCGATAAGCGCAGCAAAACGTGCGATGTACTCCTCAGCTGCCTTAACGTCAGCACTCGCAGCTTCACCATGCCTCACCACCGACTGGATGCGAAATCTCTTCTTGAAATTTTCAAACCAGCCATGACTTGCTTTAAACGTATCTTCTGCCTCTTTTGAGGTTAATGGTTCTTTCTTCTTCAAGTTGCTGTAAATAATGTGTGCCTTTTTGCATATTACAGTCTCCATCACTGTATCTCCTGCCAGTGCCAGCTCTTTCTCTTTCACCCACACCAGCAGAAGCTTCTCCATTTCTTCATGGATATTTGTCCTTAATTGGGACAGAATTGTAGTTCCTTTTGCTGGATTTGCGCTTTTGATGGCATCCTTTTGTTTAAGGATGGTACAAATTGTAGATGTATTGTGTGCCAGTTCAATCACTCGTATACCACACTCATGTTTTTCTATTACAGTGTTACCTTGAGATACGAACAGACCAATATACAAATTTTTTAAAATACGAGCTGCGCCTCGGTCCGTATTTTTGTTCAAGATCTGAGCAAAATTCTGAGATATGAGTCGTGATTTGGGAAGCTGCCACTAGTTGGCTCATTGGCGCACGGGTCCAGTATCAGCAGTTTGATATATGAATTGACTGACTTACGAGCTCGGTTACAGAATGAATTAAATTCGTATTTCAAGGTACCACTGTATTTCTTGCTTTACTTCTATCAACATCATTCTCTTCTTTTTGTCACCACTGTTCTTTACACTCACTTTCTTTGGCCTCATAATAGCACACAAAAAAAGTTAGTAAAAAATGCAAAAATGAAGCAAGAACGAGTACCTCGCACGAGATTCGACTTGATTCTTCTGGTAACACGTGAGAAAGAAAGAGATGCTGGTGTTGTGCTGCCGATACTGGACCCATGTGCCAATGCACCAACTAGCGGCAGCTTCCTGAATCACGACTCGTATCTCATAATTTCGCTTGGATCTCGAACAAAAATACAGACCGAGTCGCAGCTAGTATCTTAAAAATTCATATGTTGGTCTGCTCATATCTGAAGGTACCACTGTAGTAGGATTAGTTTCCAAAAGTCATTCACATTTAAAATACAAAATTTATCAATACATACAAAAAATGCCAACTTGTACTAATATTCCTCTACCCCGTACTTCTTCACATAGTGAGAAGGAAAAGTTTATGAATATGGGGTAGGACACCAATTTAATTACGTAATTAGGAGTTTTCTTAAACTATTTATATTGTCTTCTCTTTTTCTCTTCAGCTTATTTTTTTTTTCTTTTCATTTTTCCAAAGCTGGAAATGGGGAGGCAGTCAGACAGACTCCCGCATGCACCCGACCGGGATCCACCTGGCATGTCCACCAAGGGGTGATACTCTGCCCCTCTGGGGCGTCGCTCTGTTGCATCCAGAGCCATTCTAGCGCCTGAGGCAGAGGCCACAGAGCCATCCTCAGCGCCTGGGCCATCTTTGCTCCAATGGAGCCTCAGCTGTGGGAGGGGAAGAGAGAGACAGAGAGGAAGGAGAGGGGGAGGGGTGGAGAAGCAGATGGGCGTCTGTCCTGTGTGCCCTGGCCGGGAATCGAACCCAGGACTCCTGCACGCCAGGCTGACGCTCTACCACTGAGCCAACCGGCCAGGGCCTTCAGCTTATTTTTTAATGCATATATTTGTTTTATTTTTTTATATTTGGCTATAATTGGTTATTATTATACCTATTGGAGCCAAAATGTCATTTGCAATTACTGTATCAAATTTCGAAGAAGATGTTTAAGGTATCACACATTTTTCCATGGCTAATCTTTAGTGTTTTTTGTAGTGTCTGTTTTCACTGGCATCACCTTTCTAGAGTTACAAGAATCCTCTGAACCACGGGGCTTGTGAGCCACTGAGCATCAGGAATGTGCTTGGGAACTGGCTTCCCATGCCTCCTGAGTTCCTGGGCTCTTCAGGCGTCCTATAGAAGAAGAGAGCTGCCTTTTCCAAAATGTTTGGCAGTAAATCTATAAATAGTGGCAAGTGTATCCCACCAGCCCTTCCATCTTAGCCCACTTTAGTTCTTTCGTAACAAATCTAACAATAGAAAAATCATCAAGGTATTATAATATCAGTATGAATATACATTGTGAAAGCTAGGTGACTTTTTATTAACTATCTGTTATTTGCTCTCATGTATAGTTACATAAAATATGATTTTTTTCTTTGATCACTTGAGAGTTAATTGCATACATTGTTACCTTTACCCATACAATTCTGTGTGCATTTCTTAAGAACAGGGATAGTCTCTTAAATAGCCAAAGTAGATGTAAAAAAGTAACGATTTCAATAAGTCAGTATACTAGTGTAATCGACAGTCATCGATTTTGTCAGTTGACTCAGTAATATCATTTATAGCATATTTCTCCCCTTTAGAATAGTATCTAGTCTAGTGTCAGGTATTGGCATTTAGTAATCTTATCTTTTAGGCAGCCTTTAGTTTGTATAACTTTCACACTCTTTCTCTGTCTTTATGACACTGACATTTTTGAAGAACACGGGGGCCTACCCACCCTCCCAAATCTTTTAAATAAATTGTTCCTTGTGTTACACATTCTGAGTTGGAATATTGCATAGGTGACGTGTACAATTCTCAGGGTGTCACAACTGGAGGCAGATGATGTCCAGCTGCCCCTCATTGGGGATTAGGTGACTTTTGACTCTCTGTGTTACCTGTGTTTTCTGTCTAGCTCCATATGGTATCAGAGAATCTACAAGAAGAACAGGTTCACAGAAGGAAATACCAAAGGGGATAGAAAAATGGTAAGTGAAAGCTAAGTATGATGTGTTGCTACTTTGAGAAGAGCCTGTTGCTTCTTTGTAGTTAACTTAGTTTAACAGCCTTAAAGTTTTTCACTGATTTTGAAATTTTTCTTTGTCTAGTCCAGAAAGCCATGTTCCTGTTTCCCTGAGTTATCATCTGAGCGATATGTTTTTGGATCTGTTAAACTTTGCAGCTGAGACCCTCATATTAGGTGGAAGACTAGTCTATTGGTTACCAGTGTACACCCCAGAGTATGTATATTAAATAATTTTATTTTTAGTTTCATTTTTCTATGGTATTTAGCATAATTTTTCCCTGTCTACTTGTATTTCAGGATGATATCTTTGTGTTTAATGTGTGATAGTCTTTGTTTACCTCCATGTGTGTATAAAACAGTTCTCTTTCTCTTATTGATTGAATTACTCTGACCTTCTTATTTTACATCAGGGGTTGGTAAACTATAGCCTATGAGCCAGATGTGGTCCTCAGGCTGTTTTTGTAAGGTTCTTGAGCTAAGACTGGTTTTATATCTTTAAAGGTTAAAAAAAAAAGCAAAAAGGAATATGTGACAGAAACATACGTGGCCCACAAGGCTACTATATTTACTCTCTGGCCTTTAGAAAGTTGCCAACCCCTATTGTATGCTACACTTAGCTCAGTGCCTGTTACAGCTGTTCGGTGGCTGTTTTTCTGGGCCACAGATAGATAATGTCTTTCTTTCTTTCTTTCTTTTTTTTTTTTTTTAAGAAGCAGACAGACAGGAGGGGAGAGAGATAAGGAGCATCAACTTGTAGTTATGGCACTTTAGTTGTTTTTTCATATGTGCTTTGATCGGGGGGAGGCTCCAGCTGAGCCAATGACCCCTTACTGAAGCCTGCAAACTGTTGTTCAAACGAGTGACCTTGGGCTCAAGCCAAATTTTATGGGGTCATGTCTATGATCCCACGCTCAAGCCGGTGACCCCACACTCAAGCCAGGTGAGCCCATGCTCAAGCCAGCCACCTTGGAGTTTTGAACCTGGGACCTTAGCATCCCAGGTCGACACTATCCACTTCACTACTGCCTCATCAGGTCAACTAGGTAATTTTTAACAACATAGTTGAATGGTTCATGTATTTACCATGAGTTAGCTTTAATCTGTTATGGCCATTATGATCACCTTAAATGCAGTAAATCTTTTAAAAAGCTAACACCAAAATAATAGCTATGCATATGTCTTAGGCCCTGATAATGTTCAACATTATTGGTTTGGGTTTTATTATTCATTAATTATTAACTATCAATAGAGTTATATATGTCAACAATGAGAGACAAGATGTCTTGAACAAGATGATATCTTTATTTTATTGTTTCAAATTCATTGATTTTAGAGAAAGGAAGAAAGAGAGAGAGAGAGAGAGAGAGAGAGAGAGAGAGAGAGAAACACCCATCTGTTTCTGTACGTGCCCTGACTGGGGACCAAACCAGCAATGCCTGCGTGTCAGGTCTCTGCTCTTACCCAGCCGAGCTACCCGGCCAGGGCAAGGCGAGATCTTTAGAGTAGAAAGATAATAGCAGACTCAAAATTGGGCTATTTCTTCAGTCTGCCATAAAAATGTTTTTTAAAAATTATTTTAAGCAAGTAAGCTTGCTGCTGTAATTCAGCTTGTTTAATGCAAGAACCAGTTTTGCATAGAAATAGACAAATGTGTCCTCTGAAAATATTAATAAAACCCCATTTACCATGTCACATATAACATACACGGGACCTGGCAGGATGTTGAATTATGTGGACGTTGCACTGGGAATAAAGAAACAAATAAGCCTGCTGGCTTTTAACTTTCGAGAAGTCATCTCACTCCTTGGAATTAATCTTCTTTATTTCTAAAATGAAGAGGTGGAATGAGATTAGTGCTGGTAACAAAATAATAAGCCCAGTGACAAATGTATGACTAATGTTAGGCCCGGCCTTTGTAACTTCCAATACAATGTTTATGAAACAACAAAAAACAGCACAGCTTCCAACTGGCATTCCGAAAAGACAGACAAGTTTAACACTGTTCTAAAATGCTTTTTGAATATTTATGTACAGTAAATATAAGAAAAAAAGACTTACATGTTATCATCAAGTTCAGACATTATTCCTTCAACCCAGGACATTTTGAAAAGTGTAAGACAGCACAAAGTACTACCTAAAAGCTTAGTTCTTTGTTGAAGAATTGTTAGAGCTGATGATTGAAGAAGGATTTTCTCGCTGTTTGGCTATTTGAAGTGCAGAAGGAACTGCCACTCAAACTTCTGCTTTTCTTCCTTTGGTCTTGATTCTCCCCACTCTAGTATATCAGATTTTTTTACCACTATCAAGATACTCTGTACACTTTGTATCTTTTTTCCTTTGTTCTGTCTCTATTGCTTGATATACCATTCTTCCCTTAGCTGGTAAAATTCTAGTCATCTTTCAAGGCATGACTTAATTGTCACCACCTTTGTGACATTTCCCAACCCTCCTCAGCTGTATTATCAGTCCTTCATCTTTGTTCTCATAGTTTATTCTTCTCCCTCATCGAGACTTGCAACATAAAATTACTGTAGATTATTGGTATTTGTGGGTCTGTTATTCACAATTTCAGCTACTTGAAAATGACCCTGAAGATCCATGTAGTTAGTATTCACTAGACAGGGCATAAATTCAACTCCTGTGTGTTTGATGTTACAGAGTTGCTAAGCTACTCAATGCACATATCCATATAGTGTTGTTTTCTAATTGCCATTGCACACAGGTAAGTTTCTTGAAGTCATCAGAAACTGTGTTTCTTTGTGAACATTATTCTTTGGTCGAGATCCAGTTGGCGGTGCTCGTAATAAAAATGCTGACAAAGTGAAGAAAGTGCCTCAAAGTAGGATTTGGGGATAATATTTAATTGTAATAAAAATTAATTCTGTGGCTCAGAGCAGTGATCAGAACATGCTGTTCATCTCTCATCTAGGAAACAAAAAAGTAATCCCTTAAACTGTTTTCAGTAAGTGCTCCAATCAACACAAAATCTGTTTCTCACATGGAAGGGGAAACTGTAGTAATATTTCAAAATAGCCTGAGGTGTGCTGATTAACAGGAAAATAAGTGACTTTCAAAGTTGACTCATGGAAAAGCTAGGAGTCTATAGACACAGTTTTGGGGACTTTTATAATTATAATTTTTATACCATGCAAGTTACCCTTTTAAAGTGTACAAGTCCCTGGTTTTTACTATATCCACAAAGTTATGCAGCCATTGCTATTATCCAATTTTAAAACATTTTATTATTCCCAAAAGAAACCCCATACACATGAGGAATGTCGATCACGTCTGTCCCTGGCAACTACTTATCTTTCTCTGTGGATTTGCCTGTTCTGGCTGACTTAGGTTTTAAAAAGATGCTTGGATTGTAGGGGATAGTAATAAAAATGGAATTAAGAAACCGTACTATTCTAATAGTCTAGGCATAGTACACATTTATAGCTTCTATTTAATACATAGTTTGTACACAGTTCATTGCTATGAAATACTGTATATTAGTAAATATTTAGTAAAGAATTTTTTGTTAACTGCTATTTTTTTAGTGTGATGTTTTGGGAGTATACTGTTAAATTGATTGGCTTGTTAATACTAGAGTAGTGGTTAAAAACAAATTTTTTATTGATAATGATTACCCAAATGATGTTCCTTCCTGCTTAAACTTAAAGATCAATTGAGAGCAAGAATCTAAAACATAACTTTTTTCTTCTACTGTTAAACCAAATACTGGTGATTTTGTTTTAGCAACTGACCATCATTCATGTCATAATTTTTTTTATTTTTGTGACAGAGACAGAGAGAGGGACAAATAGGGACAGACAGACAGGAAGGGAGGAGAGAGATGAGAAGCATCAATTCTTTGTTGAGGCACTTTAGTTGTTCATTTTTTGCTTTCTCATATGTGCCTTGACCGGGATTCCGCAGCAGAGAGAGTGACCCCTTGCTCAAGCCAGCGACCTTGGGCTTCAAGCCAGTAACCTTGGGCTTCAAGCCAATGACCATGGGGTCATGTCTATGATCTTATGCTCAAGCCAGAGACCTCGGGTTTTCGAACCTGTGTTCTCCGTGTTCCAGTCTGAGGCTCTATCCACTGTGCCACCGCCTGGGCAGGCTCATGTCATAAATATTAATTAAAGTTGTATTGTTTTTGTACTTCTGATTTATAAATTTATTTTTGTTTTTATAGTTATATAAGAGATATAAGCATAAGAACTTTATCTCTAATTTATCTTTGTTTATATTTAAGGAATGTTTAATTAAAAATACGTTTCAGCTCCACCAGAAAATTTTTTTTTCCCTTTAAAAAGGGTGCATTACTAAGTTTGTCAAACAGTTTGAGACATCTGTAAAACCTGCTCTTTGCAAACATAAGGGCAAGGCTCTATCTTCTGTCTTACTAGTTTTTATTTTAATCTCTCAACTGTGGTGTAGAATGTATTCCTTCATATCATAAATGCTTTGTATTAAGACTCCAAGTTTGATTTTAACTGATGTTATAGAAGTACAACATTTCTGACAATATAGTGAACATTAGAGAATTATTAGGTGAGGTGAAATCTGAAAAGGTCATTACTTGTTGGAAGCCCTAAGGAAGGAGGCCGAGAATGACTTCAAGAGAATTCCTTCACTGATAATAAAGTGAAGTGCATTATGAATGTTGCTTGGTAAGTGGGTGATGAAGGTTTTGAGCATGTGGTTGAGGTAACGGGGAGAGCTCCTTGGAGATCAGAGAGACCTAGAGAAGTCCATGCAAGAGTGCTGGTGATATCATGTAGACTCATTAGAGAGCAGGCTAGCTGAGATGGTCGTCATTTACCTGAGTTGCTAATCGGCATCTTTCCCATTTTGGATCAGAGCTTTAAATTTTCCCATATCCTAAATGTTTCCAGAGGCTGTCTAGAAAGGTATAAAGATTTGCAGAGGAAAAGTAAACACTGACAAACCCCTCTGCCACTGTTCTTCTGCATTCTGCTCTGTAACTGGTTTTCCCACGTCTGTCACTCACGTTTCCTTTCAAGATGATACCAACAACCTGACAGATAGCAGGTTCTGCACTCCTACGGCCTGACTGCCCTGCTCTAGGTGACATCCTCTCCAGCCACATGGGACCTGTGCTGCAGAGCAGCGGTTTCTGCTGCCCATTATCTGGCTTTGCTTTTATTTCATGGTTAATGTGATCAGAGAATTGATGTCATTTGTAGCATTTATTTTAGTGGTAGTCTATTTGAATAATCTTATGCATAACTTGAGTCTTGTAGTTTTACAAAGTTAATTGGGGTCTTTTTTCAGATGTGGTAATATGAAAATACATTGCTTTTTAAAAAATCCAAGCCCTGGCCGGTTGGCTCAGCGGTAGAGCGTCGGCCTAGCGTGCGGAGGACCTGGGTTCGATTCCCGGCCAGGGCACACAGGAGAAGCGCCCATTTGCTTCTCCACCCCTCCGCGGCGCTTTCCTCTCTGTCTCTCTCTTCCCCTCCCGTAGCCAAGGCTCCATTGGAGCAAAGATGGCCCGGGCGCTGGGCATGGCTCTGTGGCCTCTGCCTCAGGTGCTAGAGTGGCTCTGGTCGCAACATGGCGACGCCCAGGATGGGCAGAGCATCGCCCCCTGGTGGGCAGAGCGCGCCCCTGGTGGGCGTGCCGGGTGGATCCCGGTCGGGCGCATGCGGGAGTCTGTCTGACTGTCTCTCCCTGTTTCCAGCTTCAGAAAAATGAAAAAAAAGAAAAAAGAAAAAAAAAGAAAAAATCCAGATTGTTCATGGGTTATGTAAACAGTGTATATAAAATATAACGGAACAACATGTAGTGGAGGGAGGTCTTACACCTCACTGGGTGACCCCTGAGCATCCTGTGTGGGTGGACATGCGAGTGTTTCTAACAGTCAGCTGCCCTTCCTCAGGTACACCGAAGAGCTGGTCCCCTGGCACCCTTGCCTGAGACTCATTAGCAACTGTGAGCAGAAGCTTTCCAGCCACACGGCAAGGCGTTTGATAACCATGGAGAAGGTGAAGACGTTTGAGGTAAATGTGAGGTATTCTGGGGATAAATTCTGGAAGGATCAGAAGTCAATTTTGTTTTTTAAGTTTTCCTTTAATGGACTTTGAAAATATTAGTCCTGGACCTTTTTAAAAATTATCAATGAATTCAGGAAAAGACAGAAGTTGAAGAGGTTTGTGACATTTGGTGGGGTTAGAGGATTGAAGTAGAATATAGAAGGTGAGTAGAAGACTGGAATTAAAATGAACTTTAACCTCTCAGGCTTTATTTGACATTCTTGCTGCCAACTCGGTTCTAAAACTCTTAATTAAAATACTGTCGTTGAATTAGCAATCTGCTAGTTACCTTTTTTCTCCAATAGCATAATCTACTTGATTGCAGACTACACTGAAGAGAAAATGTCACTTTATATAAGAGAGAAGGTAATTTTGCCCATCTCTTAGGGCCCAACACGTTTTCTCTCTCCCCTCCTGTTGCCTCCTCCTCACACACAGCACACAGTTAAGCTTGGGAAGAAAGCATAAGACATCTGCAATATTTCATATTAATTAAATGCCCAGAATGCTCTTTGGACTTAACCTGGATTGACAACCAAAACCCTCCCAAATTCACTAGCGATGTGGGCAAGCCCCATCTTTGCTTTGGGTCTATAGGATGAGCAGAAAAGAGCAGTGCTACGGCCTCAGCGCCTCCTTCATGGGCCTGCTCACTGTCAGTATGTCTTCTTTGGAAAAATGTCTATTTAGATCCTCTGCCCATCTTGTAATCAGACTTTTTTTTTTTTTGCTGCTATTGAGTCGTGTGCATTCTTTATATATTTTGGATATTGACCCTGTATCTGATATGTGGTTTGCAGATATGTTCTCCCATGCAGTAGGTTGCCTTTTCAATTTGTTGATGGTTTCCTTTGCTGTGCAGAAACTTTTTAGTTTGATGTAGTGCCTCATGTTTATTTTTGCTTTTGTTGCCTGTGCTTTTGGAGTCAAGTCCAAAATTGTCATTGTTGGGATCTATGCTGTGGAGCTTATGTCCTGGCTTGTGTTTTCTTCTAGGAGTTTTATAGCTTCAGGTCTTTATTCAAGTGTCTAATGCAATTTGAGTTCATTTTTGTGGATGGTGTAACATAATAGTTTAGTTTCTTTTCGTGTGGCTGTCCAGTTTCTCCACCACCTTTTATTGAGGAGACTGTACTTTCCCCATTATGCATTCTTGTCTCCTTTTATAAAATTGATCATGTTTGCATGAGTTTATTTTGGGGCTCTCTATTCTGTTCAGTTCATCTATGTACCTGTTTATTTTTATTTATTTTATTAGTTTTTAGAGAGAGAGAGAGAAACAGAAACATCAGTCTGTTTCTGTATGTGCCCTGACCAGGCATCGAACTGGCAACCTCTGCATATTGGGATGAAGCTCTAACCAACTGAGCTATCCAGCCTGGGCATATGTACCTGTTTTTATGCCAATACCATCTGTTTTGATTACGCCAGCTATGTAATGTAGTTAGAAATTGGAGTGTGATGCCTCCAGCTTTGTTCTTCTTTGTTATTGCTGTGTCTGTTTGGGGTCTCTTGTGATTCCATACAAATTTTAGGATTTGGTTCTGTTTCTGTGAAAAGTGCCATTGGAAGTTTTGATAGGAATTGCATTGAATTTGTATTATGGACATTTTAACAATAACCTTCCAGTATATCCCCACAAGCATGGGTTATCGTCTCATTATTTTTCTTCAGTTTTTTTCCTCAATGTCTTATAGTTTTCAGTGTACAGATTTTTTCACATTCTTGCTTAAATTTCTTCTTAAGTATTTCTTTTTGATGCAATTATAAACGGGATTGTTTTCTCAATTTCTCTTTCTGATGTTTCATTATTAATGTATAGAAACACAACTGATTTTTGTATATTGATTTCTGTGTCTTGCGACTTGACTGAATTTGTTTTTTAATCCCAACTAGTTTTGTGATGGAGTCTTTAGGGCTTTCTATATATAAAAACATGTCATCTGCAAATAGTGACAATTTTATTTTCAAGTGTGGATGCCTTTTATTTCTTGTTCTCACCTAATTGCTTTGGCTAGGAGGACTTCCAATACAATGTTGAGTAAAAGTGGCTAGGGTGTGCATCCTTGCCTTGTTCTTGATCTTAGAATAAAAGCTTTCACCTTTGAGTATGTTATTAGCTGTGGACTTGGCATATCTTGCCTTTATTATGTTGGAGTATGTTCCCTTTATACCCACTTAGTTGAGAATTTTTATCCTGAATGGAGGTTGAATTTTGTCAAATGCTTTTTCTGCATCTATTGAGATGATTATATAATATAATATTTATTCTTCACTTTGTTAATGTGTCGTAGTATTTGTGGTTGTTAAACCATCCTTGCATCTCTGGAGTAAATCCCACTTAATCATTGTGCATGATCCTTTTAATGTATTGTTGAATTTGGTTTGCTAATATTTTGTTGAGGATTTTTGCATCTATGTTCATCAAGGATATTGGTCTATAATTTTATTTTTCTTGTGGTGTCGTCTCATTTTTATATCAGGGTGATACTGCCTCATAAAATGATTTTGGAAGTACTCTTTTCTAGTTTTTGGAAGAGTTTGAGTTTAATTCTTCTTTGAATGTTTGGTAGAATTCAACAATGAAACCATCTGGTCTTGGACTTTTGTTTGTTGGGAGGTTTTTGTTCTGATTTAATCCCCTTACTACTTATCTGTCTATTAAGTCTTTCTTTCATTTCTTTCTTTCTTTCTTTCTTTCTTTCTTTCTTTCTTTCTTTCTTTCTTTCTTTCTTTCTTTCTTCTTTCTTTCCTCTTTCTCTCCCTCCCTCTTCCTTCCTCGCTCCCTCTTTCCTTCCTTCTCTCCCTTCCTCCCTCCCTCCCTCCCTCCCTCCCTCCCTCCCTCCCTCCCTCCCTCCCTCCCTCCCTTCCTTCCTTCCTTCCTTTTTTAGAGAGATAGACAGACAGACATGCAAGAAGGGAAAAAGATGAGAATCATCAACTGTAGTTATGGCTGTTTAGTTGCTCAGTGATTACTTCTCATACATGCTTTGACTGGGGGTCTCCAGACAAGTCGGTACCTTTTGCTCAAGCCATTGACCTTGGGCTCAAACCAGTGACCTTGGGCTTCAAGCCAGCCACCTTTGGGCTCAAGGCAATGACCATGGGATTGTGTCAATGATCCCATGCTCAAGTTGGCAACCCCATGCTCAATCTAGTGAGCCTGTGCTGAAGCCGGTGACCTTGGGGTTTTGAACCTAGGACCTCAGTGCCCCAGGTTGATGCTCTAGCCACTGTGCCACCACCACTCAGGCCAGATTTTTACTATTTCTTTATGACTCAGTCTTAGAAGGTTGTATGTTTCTAGGAATTTATTCATTTCTTCTAGGTTGCCCAGTTTGTTGTTATGTAATTGTTTATAGTATTCTCTTATGATCCTTAGTATTTCTGTGGTATCAGTTATAATGCCTCCTTTTTTATTTTTATTTTTAATTTTGTTTCTATTTTAATGGCAAAATGGTGGACAGTTTCACATTTGCTTTCCCTTGAGTTTAATTTGTTTAAAAAAGTCTTGTAATTTTTTCCAGTTATAATATATATTTTTCTAAGCAGCTTAATCTGATACTCAGAAGAAGAAACAGAGAATGATCTAAGGATGCTTCTGAGAATTTTTCTTCTACATAAAAATAATTAAGACACTCACCTTAGATATTTTTAAAGTTTTAAAGACAGTATTAATTTTTGTTTGGTTGCCTTTAATCATTTTACTTACATCCTTTTAAAATTTATTTTTAGAAAGTATAAAACCTAATGCTCAAGTCGTTTTTGAAATGGTCTATGCAAGATCAAATTTAGTCAGTGGTTTTTAACTGTATGGAGTTTACTATAACTGAAAATACTGTCTTGTTAAATTCATCATGTTTGGTTTTTAATTAACTACTTCATTTCTACCTTCTGTTTGTATAGAGAGAAGTGTATATAATTGCAAGATCTCAGTCCTTTATAATGCAAGTGGTGACATAAAATTGTCAAACAGTTCTCATACACATCTAACAAATTATTCTTGGGCTTGTTCAGCGTTGTTGATTTTGGCAATGGAAGACTATTAATTTTATATTTTTACACTTTTGTATACTGTATCTCTTCGTTTTTGATTTGTCACTTGTTAGGTTTAACTTCAGGATAACTTTTAGCCCACTTGATAGGTTGTTATAAAGTGTTCTCTCTTTACCCCCTCTTAAAATGTAAACATAAATGCAAAAACTGTCTAAAGAATATAGATTTTATAAAATTTTGTATCTTTAGATTATTATAGTTTTGAGATTTATTGAACATTAAGAGTAAAGAAGAAAATTCTTAACAATGGTAATGAAATTATGAAGACACCTGATAAGGAAAGCTAGGTTTGGGGTCACTATTTCTTGTTTATATAGTCTGAAAGTTAAATGAATGATAAATAATACTTTAATAATGCTTTATTGTTTACAAAGCATTCAGATGCATTAACCTTATTATTTTGCACATTTTAGAGATTAGGAAGTGGCTGAGTTGAGACCAAAACTCCTCTTTGTAATTGAAATTCTGTATCATTTTTCTTACATTATGTCACCTCTTTACCAAAACACATTTCTACCTTTAAAATATACCAAGGTTAAAAGACAAATATTCTTGGGTGGCTTACTACTAGTTTCTTTTAAAGATAGTCTTTCCTTATCACTGGTAGGGCCATGGTAGAATGTGATTTATTTTACTAGAACACATTTCTCATGTTGTACAACACGATGCTGCGGTCTGTAGTTATGGTCACAGTGGTTACTCCGATAAATGTTTTTCTCTTGCGAAATTATAGGATAAAAACCTGGTCTCCAGAGTTGTCCACAACAGGTCAGAATACGAGTATAATAGTTATATCTTCAGTGAAAGTCACCTAAAGAAACACTCTCTCAACCTTTTCCGCCAATCTACTTGGATGGACAAAGGAGTACCCAGAGTCGCCATTTTCTTTTTTTATTATTTTATTTATTTATTTATTTATTTTATTTATTCATTTTTAGAGATGAGAGAGAGAGGGAGAGAAAGAGACAGAGAAGAGAGAGACAGAGAGAGAGAAAGAGGGAGGAGCTGGAAGCATCAACTCCCATATGTGCCTTGACCAGGCAAGCCCAGGGTTTCGAACCGGCGACCTCAGCATTTCCAGGTCGACACTTTATCCACTGCGCCACCACAGATCAGGCATGAGTAGCCATTTTCAAGATGTTCTTGAAGTCTTTTTTTATATGCCTGAGCCACATTTAACAATAGTTTGCCATTGCACTAAATGGGCCATCCTGTGCCCTGTTTGTTTTGGGGCTCTTTTACCTTATGTTCTACACACTCCTTGTGATTTGAGAAGGACTGAAATATTGGTAAGTTTTAGTCTAGAGATATTGGACATTAATTTAGACTAAAGTTATAATACTGTGTACATTGGTTGTCATTGTTTTTGCATAGCTAGCTAGAGTAGTTCAGATGATTTAAAATAAAGAATGTTAGATGATTCTAGTGGCAGGTGATGAAAGTCAATGTAATTTTTTTATTTGGGACTGTAAGAAGCAGTCCAGTTACACAAAGCTGATGAATGCTTCATTAATCAGAATGGAAGGGGGCCCTACCTGAGGGCTTTGACTAAGGGACTGAAAGATTTTGAAGCTGTGGAGGAAGAAAGCACAATTAACATTATAACAATATGTTTCAAATGAGGAAGGGTAAGAAGAGACACTGAGGTCACTTGTTTGAGACAATGACTTATTGAAGTGGAAGAAATTAGTTTTTGTGATAAGTAGTTTATATAAGAATGATAGTGAATTAATATTGATAATCATAAATTGGTGTTTTGCTGACGTAATGCTTGTTCCTGATTCCATCGCACATGATCATTTCTCATAATTAATGTTGACAGTTGTTTTTTCTTTGGCAGCCGTTTGAATGAAAGGCGTTTCCTTCTGGGTGACTTTTGTTTCTGAGACATATATATACACACACACACACACACACACACACACACACTTTTCTGCCTGTCTATTCCAGGATGGTGGACAATTTCCTTATGATTAGAGCTATGAAAAATTAGAGATTAGGTATAAAGATTTCAATCATATAACATGCCCAGTGGGAAATAGTTGCTACTTCATTTATCAGCAAGAAAAATAAGACAGGATGACACTATGTTAGAATGTGTTAATTGGATATGAACTCAGTGTAGGTCTTAATTCAATATTCATTACCATCAAAGTGTGAAAGTGTGTTTGTGTATATGAGAGACAGAAGACTTTTTAAAAAATTATTTTGCAAAACCCTGGGCTTGCCTGGTCAAGGCACATATGGGAGTTGATGCTTCCAGCTCCTCCCCCCCTTCTCTCTCTCTGTCTCTCTCTCTCTCTCTGTCTGTCTCTCCCTCTCCTCTCTAAAATGAATAAATAAAAATAAATAAAAAATTAAAAAAAAAAATTATTTTGCAGAACAAGGCAGAGGGAAACTACTGGCATTAGCTATAAATTGTAAGTTGAAAGTTTTGAAAAAGGCTTATAAAACAGAATCCTGGTGATGCCGCATATCCTGTTGCGTGAATTCAGTGTTGGGGATCATGTCATCCACTTCTGAATGAATTGCTTTTGCTGTTAAAGCTACTTTTCATTGAATTTAAATCTTACAGGGTTATCATTTTACTTTCTCTTTTATTCTGCAACTAAATGATTTTGCCAAACAAACTGGATTTTTTAAGTTAATGCTGTTGTAACAGTTTTAAGTTATTGTTTCTGGTAAGCCAAGAAAAAGGAAGTCTCTCCTCTCCCGGCTCCAGGATGGGATTGTTGTAGATGTCTGGGTCCTGTGTATGGTACTCTGGATTGGACTCTTAGTGTGAGACAGAGCAGTTCACTGAGGGCAGAGCACCTGTGCTTACGGTCTAGCTCATATTTTCAAGCTTGACAGTAAAATAGTCTTTAATATACTGGTGCTCTAGAATTTTAGTCAGAGGTCTGTTGCAAAATATAAAGTATGATCTGGGAATCCAAGGTATAGATGGTATAGAGAAATGGGAAGTTTATGTCTGGAGTCAGCATAATCCTCTGGGGCTTCTTATATAATTCTCATCTAACACACTTTCTACTTAGTATTTTTTCTTATTTATCATGTTATTTAAGTTATCTTTGTAGTGGTTTTCAAATTGAAAACAAACATAAACTTGTATCTTTTTCCCATCTGCGTAACTCACCAAGAATTCAACTCTGAGATTTTAACTTGTACTTTTTTGTCTATAAGTGTACAGTTTTATGAATAATTATAAAGTAGTATCTCTGTAACCATGACCAAGGTCAAGATCACAGAGGAATGCAGCACCCCAGAAGAAGCACCCCCCTTTTAGTGGCTACTTCTCATTACAAATACCTCTCCCAGCAGGTGTAGCCACTAATCTGACTTTTATGGTAATCACTTTCTTGTTTTCCTTTGTAATATTTTCACTGCTGAATTCATCCCTAAGCAAAGCAATTGTTCTTGGTTTTGCTCTTTATATAAATATATGTGTGTTCTATTAATTTTTTAATGGAATATGACAGTTTTAAAAAGTCCTCTAGGAAATGAGTACTCTATGTTAAAGCAAGCGAGTCTGTGTGCGTGCCTGTACACGCTTTGGCCCTGTTACTCCCCCTTCGCTGCTTGGTTAGGGTCAGTACAGTTCTGCTACATTTTAATTAAACATTAGATACAGTAACGAATAAGTTGTCGTTACATTTTTATCTGATGTATTGGTCCTGTATTCTTTTTATAATTGAACTGAAGTTTTGAGTGTTAGAGAATTGTCAGCATTTAGTGGAGAGCATGTGGAAGTGCTCCGGGGTCTGTATCCTCATGCTGGCACGGGCAGCCAGGACATCCTTTTTACAGTTAGAAAGAAATCATGTGCTGAGTGCCTGGTGTCAAAGTTCAATCATTCAATGTCATCTCATTTTCAGAACTCTAGATAGGAAGATTTTAATGTAGAAATATTTTAATAGACTTTAGGAAATTTAATATCTTGCAGAGTAAGGACATTTTTTAAAAAGTTACAGGCTGTATGTAAATACCTAATTTAGGGATGAAGATTTTTAGCCTTACCTTGTTCCCATTAATAATGCTAGAAGTTTCTCTTAATAGTATTAGATGTGCCCTGGCCGGTTGGCTCAGTGGTAGAGCGTCGGCCTAGCGTGCGGA
Source organism: Saccopteryx bilineata (assembly GCF_036850765.1). Lineage (NCBI taxonomy): Eukaryota > Metazoa > Chordata > Mammalia > Chiroptera > Emballonuridae > Saccopteryx > Saccopteryx bilineata. The sequence goes on from NC_089501.1 coordinate 22,092,576, forward strand.
GGACCCGGGTTCGATTCCCGGCCAGGGCACATAGGAGAAGCGCCCATTTGCTTCTCCACCCCTCCGCCGCGCTTTCCTCTCTGTCTCTCTCTTCCCCTCCCGCAGCCAAGGCTCCATTGGAGCAAAGATGGCCCGGGCGCTGGGCATGGCTCCGTGGCCTCTGCCTCAGGCGCTAGAGTGGCTCTGGTCGCAATATGGCGACGCCCAGGATGGGCAGAGCATCGCCCCCTGGTGGGCGTGCCGGGTGGATCCCGGTCGGGCGCATGCGGGAGTCTGTCTGACTGTCTCTCCCTGTTTCCAGCTTCAGAAAAATGAAAAAAAAAAAAAAATAGTATTAGATGCCAGACTTGTGACCTCCTTGTCCTTGGTTTGGAAACGGCCTCGTGCTGTTTATAGTTGTATAACTTCAGCACAAGTGGTTTCTATAGCTACTGTCCAGGACCAGATGCAGAACAGTGGGAAGCTCTGATAAGGGGAGCAGGATTTTTAAACAAAAGCCGGACATGGGTAATTACCCTGAAGCTGAACTGAGGCCCGTTACACGCGGCACTGTCATTTATGTTTCATTCTGCTCTCTGCTGATTACAGGAAGGAAAGCCTGCCCACTGAGTTTCTCTTCCATCTCTTTGCCTTCTTCCTCTCACCTTATTTAAGAATGTATAGCAGAGCATTAATGTTCATGAATCCAAAAGTCTTTCTTGACAAAGTCAGAGACGAGCGTCGTCAGTTTGGTGGCTTTTGCTGGGATGACAGCACTGCTGGTTTTCACTTATCAGAGAATAAGTTTCTTAAGCCATTTGTATTCAAGTGTTTGCAGTGAAACTGCTGTTTTGTATAAACTACTGTCACTTTGAGAGTATAAATGACTTAAGGTTAATACTGGTGAGGTAGAGGAAATCATTATCTCATTATCAGGAACTGTCAGTAAGTAACAGGACGACTTAAACCTGACCTATCATTGAAATAGAAGCCATTTGGTGTTCCTCCGAATGGTTTTCAACTTCATCCCCAAAGTGACACCAGTGACACCTTTCTGGGGAAATCTCTTGTTTTTAAACAGGAATTTTATAGACTGATGATTATCCTTAGATATTTTCACCAGAGTTTGGGGGATTCTGTAAAAGTAACTTGCGGCAGTAAAGGAACACTATGGGAGGGCATCTGGGCTTTAGTCATTGTGGGCGGGGCTGGTGTGAGAATCGAGGCCACAGAGTTCAAGGGGGGGCAGTTTGTAGCAGAGAGTGGGAGGGTGGGCACGAGGAAGTTGAAGGAATTCACACCTGATGACTCCTCTTTTCTCTGTAAAGGAGTTGTAAGTTTTTGCTGGGAGTGAATAAATGGATATTAATTAACATAAGGTTGTGAGGATGGGTGAAATTTTGGAAAAGATGCCATGAAAAATGAGAAAGAAAACTGTCTTTAATAATTTTTACGTTTATGTATTTTTCTGTATTTTTGTATGTTTTCTTTCCCTGACTTGATTGCATGTTCCCCAAGGGAAAAACCGTGGCTTTCATCGCTCGGCATGTGTCCGTGAAACCATTTGTGTTCGGTGTTGAGGCTAAATGGACTCATAGGCATGGTCTTTATCCTGAGAGAACTTACACAATGGGAGAAATGGTTGCCCTACTCATTTCGACTTAATGTGCTTGGCGTGGTAATGATGTGTGCAAGGTACTATGTAGACTCCAGAGAGCACCTGCTTGAGGTGATGGTGCTCGAGTCCGGAGAGGAAGCCAACAGTTCAGCGAAGGTGCCGAGACTGAGAGGGCTGTGGGCATTCAGGGAACCCTAGGCATTGTAACATGAGTGAGATACCGTGTATTTGGGGCAGGAATGGTAGGAGATGCAGTGGAGAATCAAAAGAATTCCTGGTGCTGAAGGTCTTCACATAGCAGAGAGTTCTAGGTTAATCCTGTTGGTGATGGCAAGGCCACGAGGAGGTCAGGAGAGTGGCGGAAGTTGTCGAAGGTCACCGATGCTTGAATATGCAGCAGGTTTGAGTTGGGAAAGACAGCCTGCGATACCAGAGCCGAGGCCCCTGGGATGGTGAGCAGAGATGCTGAGGCTGTAAACTAAGGAAGGCAGGACTGGAGATGGTAGAGGAGATGCTGGAACTGAGGGTTCTGCGGAGGCAGACAGGGCAGGATTTGGTGACTAATTAGATAGTTGGGTGAGGGACTGGAGTTAAGGTTAAATTTCAGAAATCTGGCGTGGGGTAGCTGAGTGGATGGTAGTTTTACATATACTTTTACCCACCTGCCCCAGAAGGAGACGGTGCAGTGCTGCCTTCCTTGGCTACTGCTGTGGCCTTCCGCCTGGTTTCCCTGCATCTGCCGTGTCTCCTGTCATCCTGTTTCTATACAGTGGCCACAGCAGCTTTGAGAATGTAAATAAGTAATGGAACTCGTCTGCTTAACAGTCATCAATGACTTTCTGTGGAAGTTAGAATTAAACCACAAATCATTCAGATAACCTGTGAAGCTAACCCATCTCCTGGCCCTCTCCGATTCCCCTGTGCCTCTCCCTGGTATTCACCACGCCTGTGCCAATCAGGCCCTCTCCCCGATTCCCCTGTGCCACTCTCCCTGGTATTCACCATGCCTGCACCAGTCAGGCCCTCTCCCCGATTCCCCTGTGCCACTCTCCCTGGTATTCACCATGCCTGCGCCAATCAGGCCCTCTCTCTGATTCCCCTGTGCCTCTCTCCCTGGTATTCACCACGCCTGCACCAGTCAGGCCCTCTCCCCGATTCCCCTGTGCCACTCTCCCTGGTATTCACCACGCCTGCGCCAATCAGGCCCTCTCCCCGATTCCCCTGTCACACTCTCCCTGGTATTCACCACGCCTGTGCCAGTCAGGCCCTCTCCCCGATTCCCCTGTGTCTCTCCCTGGTATTCACCACACCTGCGCCAATCAGGCCCTCTCCCCGATTCCCCTGTGTCTCTCCCTGGTATTCACCACACCTGCGCCAATCAGACCCTCTCCCTGATTCCCCTGTGCCACTCTCCCTGGTATTCACCACGCCTGCGCCAGTCAGGCCCTCTCCCCAATTCCCCTGTGCCACTCTCCCTGGTATTCACCACGCCTGCGCCAGTCAGGCCCTCTCCCCGATTCCCCTGTGCCACTCTCCCTGGTATTCACCACGCCTGCGCCAGTCAGGCCCTCTCCCCGATTCCCCTGTGCCACTCTCCCTGGTATTCACCACGCCTGCGCCAGTCAGGCCCTCTCCCCTATTCCCCTGTGCCACTCTCCCTGGTATTCACCACACCTGCGCCAGTCAGGCCCTCTCCCTGATTCCCCTGTGTCTCTCCCTGGTATTCACCACGCCTGCGCCAGTCAGGCCCTCTCCCCGATTCCCCTGTGCCACTCTCCCTGGTATTCACCACGCCTGCGCCAGTCAGGCCCTCTCCCCGATTCCCCTGTGTCTCTCTCCCTGGTATTCACCACGCCTGTGCCAGTCAGGCCCTCTCTCCGATTCCCCTGTGCCTCTCTCCCTGGTATTCACCACGCCTGTGCCAGTCAGGCCCTCTCCCTGATTCCCCTGTGCCACTCTCCCTGGTATTCACCACGCCTGCGCCAGTCAGGACCTCTCCCTGATTCCCCTGTGCCACTCTCCCTGGTATTCACCACGCCTGCGCCAGTCAGGCCCTCTCTCTGATTCCCCTGTGCCTCTCTCCCTGGTATTCACCACGCCTGTGCCAGTCAGGCCCTCTCCCTGATTCCCCTGTGCCACTCTCCCTGGTATTCACCACGCCTGCGCCAGTCAGGCCCTCTCCCCGATTCCCCTGTGCCACTCTCCCTGGTATTCACCACGCCTGCGCCAGTCAGGCCCTCTCCCCGATTCCCCTGTGTCTCTCCCTGGTATTCACCACGCCTGCGCCAGTCAGGCCCTCTCCCCGATTCCCCTGTGCCACTCTCCCTGGTATTCACCACACCTGCGTCAGTCAGGCCCTCTCCCCGATTCCCCTGTGTCTCTCTCCCTGGTATTCACCACGCCTGCGCCAGTCAGGCCCTCTCTCTGATTCCCCTGTGCCACTCTCCCTGGTATTCACCACGCCTGCGCCGGTCAAGCCCTCTCCCCGATTCCCCTGTGCCTCTCTCCCTGATATTCACCACATCTGCGCCAGTCAGGCCCTCTCCCTGATTAGTAGAATAGTAACTGTTCATTGATTACTTTGGGCCTTTACAGAATAAAAGAAAAGAGATAAAATTTAACAGCATTTAAATGATCCATTTGAAGGAAGAATAGAAACATAGTTAAAGCTAGCTAAAAGTTTTCTGTTTGAAAATTTACTGAATTTTATTTTCTTGACGTCACTTCTGAAAAATCAGTGTGTTCTAGTCCCATGGTGCCTAAGCCTCATCTGTCATGAGAAGCAAACCAAAAAAGTAGCTAACTCCATACTGTGGAAAATCATAGCACCTCTGCTCTATTTAAGGAGGAGATGATAACAAAGAATGGCAAATTTCTGGGAGAAGGCAGGAATGAGAATGTACCCAAGTGCAGTTCTCAGTGAAGTCGTCTTGAGTAATTTCTATTGCTCTGTTTGTGAAACACTCATGGTATATGCTTCTCATGGTATAGCCCGGAGTGTCATTAGTTCCATTTACAGTATCAGTTTCAGGTACTGCAGATTACATAGTTTTGTGTATTTCTTGAGAATTTGTTTCCCTTTAGATTATTAAATGATAAATGGCTGAAGGGTTTTCCTTTTAATATCTTCTTTGGGTTTTTGTGATGCTCTATTTCGAGGTAGGGGTTAAGGTCATTAATGTACTCTTTCTGTAATTCTAGGTTGGACAGAGATGACAGTTATCCCCTTTAGAGTCACCAAGGTGAATATGTATTTGTATATTTCCACATCATTCTTTAAAGAATGAAATGGTGTGAATAAATGCTGATTCCTTCTAAAGAAGAATAGCCATCCTGATCATATTGGTGCTCTGTGACTCTAGATGTTTACAGTAGTCAGGACTCAAAACAGCGAGGGAAAGAGCACTCACTTCTCACTGTCAGATGTATTGGTCAGCTCTGTTTTAAACCAACCCTATCCTTACCAGGAAATACTATAAAGAAGAATTTATCTGCTTCCGCCAGCAGAGGGCAGTGTACACATACAAGTACATTACTATTTGTAAGGCTTCCTTTGGTTTCTTTGGCAAGTGTGTTAAAATTCCTCGAGTGGTTTATGTTTAGAATTAGCTGTACTGATAGGACAGGAAATTGGCTGGGTGGGACAGTGGTTAAAGGGGTTTTGTCTAAAAGTTTAGATCTGAAATACATGCTACCATAATGTTGCTGTTCAGTGAGGAATGTCCTCTAAATGTCAAAGTCCATTTTGAACGACTCACTAATCTACCATGTGGGAGGTTAAATCTTGAACCATTGTTTTGATGTAATTTTTACTGTGAAGAAAAAAGGAAGGAAGAAAGAAAGTAAAAGAGAAAATGTGTGATGGGAAAAGCTTGAGCTAGTGCCACTTACTAGCTGCGTGACCTGTGGAAGATTATTTAAAATTCTTCAGTCTTCCTTTCCTTATCTGTAAAATGTAGATAATAATCTGTTGTAAAAAGATGCAGAAAATTTAATAATGGGTTTACATAAAACACATATTTGTAAATGTATATTAGTTGCTTTCTTGAATGAGGACTTTTCTATTTCTTGTCATATTGACAGTTGCTGTTTGTCTTATGTGGTTCAGTGACAGGTCGGAAAGTGTATATTTTCATTATAAAGCTGTTTGTAGCTAGCACAGACTTTCATACCGAAACTCTTAATTTCTGGTTATAAAAGATAATAACAACAGACAGTGTAATCAACAAACTTAATATTGTATCCATATCTCTTTAACTGCTATGTGCTCCAAAATTTAACCAGTAGTTATGAAATTTGGGAAAGCTGGTCTGTAATCTTTTAATGCCATCGTTTTCTTTCTTGGCATTTCCTAATTCTTTATGTGTTTTTATTTCCCATGAGGTATTTCTTGCTTACTTGCTTAACAATTGGTAGAACTCTAGGTCTGTGACACACACAACCACCGGTAGACAGATTTGGAAGTGTTAGGAAAACCAGAAGTCCAACCTGGGACTAGGACCAGCTTGAGTTAATGAGGGACGTCAAGGGTTGTGTTGCTTGAGGATACTCTTGTCCTTTAAGTAAGCACTTTGGCCTTCGAGATACTGAGTTGAAAAAGAAATCTGTAGATATTCTCACTTGAGATGGGCAGGGAATGCAAATAGAGAAGAGGCATGAAAAGGTGGTGAAAAATATGTAGAGTTGAATATCATCATCTCAAGTGGGAGTCCTGGGACACTAAACTAAAGATAGGATGAAAGAAAAGAGAATAAAAAGTTTGCCATTTTCTTCTGCATTGAGGTAACTAATAAATTCTGAATGTTGAAAATAGTGTATTTCATATGGACCAGGGTATATTTGAAATGTGTATTGTTCATAGGTATATGATATCGCTATGTATGGTATATATGTGATAATATGTTAGACCGTGGATGTACTGAATGTTTCATGTGGAACATTTTCTGATCCATGACTTTGCCACTCAGTGAAAATGCTGGCCACAGTGCCTGGACGGTCGGGCTTACCCTGAAGCGGGACTTACGTTGTAGGTACTAGAATGGCTCTTGCCAGATCCCTGGCTGCGTACACAAGGGATTTGGGCTTTTTGGTGTTCCTGGAGTTTTTGTTAAGTCTTATTTCACAATCGGGTCAATCAGTCTTATAAGAAGAAGCATTTCGGCAGAGGACACAAATACATACCTCATGTGTATGTATTTCCACTGCTCTCTGGAAGGTACAGAAAAGAGGGTTCTTTCCCCAGAGGTTGCATTTCTGAGGTTGATAGTCTTTCCAACTTTCCCAGTAGTGCATTTTTTCTCTGCTCCTGGATCCTGGTAGAAATCAACCCATGGTCTGTGAGGAGCTTATTCTGCTTTTACTTTATTCTGAGGGAATCTTGAGGTCTATGTTTTCTAGACAGTCATTAATTAGTGTAAGTTTTTCCTATTTATATCCTTCCGGTCAAAGATAAGCTGTTTCGTTAAGTTCTTTATTTGGTCCAAGGTGAAGCCTGTCTTCCCTTGTGCTTCCGCTTTTGTCTCCTGCACCCTCCAGTGAGCTGCACGGGGGGGGGGGGGGGGGGGGGGGGGGGGGGGGGGGGAGGGGGAGGGGGGGGGAGGGGGGGGCGGGCGGCCCGCGAGGCACGCATGCGCATGCGTCCGAGTCCGAGTCAGTCGCAGCCTGGCCTCGGCTGTCTCATCGTGCCTCTGCCTTCTGAGCCTGCACCTCGAGCCGTGCGCTCTGTCCCATCTTGTCCTCCTCACCACTGCAGCTCCGGGATGGCCCCTGAAGCGGTCCGCAGTACGTTTCCAGCAGAGGTGATTTCGTATGGCCTTGGGGAGTCACAGGCCGGAGAGGACAGAGGGCAAAGCTGGGAAGGACCTTATTGCTGATCCCTCCTGTGCAGGAGAGGAAAGTGAGAGGACACTCAGCAAGCTGATGTGTGGCTGAACTGCCCCCCAAACATCAAGGGAAAGCCTCAGAATTGGGGAAAGCTTAAACCCGTGTGGATTTTAGCCAGAAATGCTGCTGGCATATTAGGTTTACATTTAATAAGTTGAGTTTGGTCTCTGTATGAAGAATAGACTGGAGAGGGAGCCACTGAAGACAAGGCAGCTGGCCGTTTGGGGGAAAAGCAAGGAGACATGGGGAGGTTTAGACTGCATAGCTGGACACGCCGTGAAGAGAAGTGGACTGCATACTCAGGGTGCAGTCTTGGGGTTGAAGACTAAATATGAGAAGAAAAGGGATGGGGATTTGACCCAGGTTTCAGATCTTGAAGAAGAGGTGGAGAATGAGGGAGAGAGCTGTGAGGAGAAGTAGCAGGAGACATATCACCTCTTAAACTGAACTTGTAAATATAGGATAACCAAGTAGAGACATTGCTTCCAGGGTTAAGCCAGTGTAGTTCAGGAAGTAGACACATTTTCTAGTGGTCCTATTTGACGTAAGGACAGACTTTAGAATACCTGGAGAAGTAGAGGATGGCGCGACCCTCCGGTCACTTGATGAAAGTTGAAATGCAGAAGCCGAGGCTGAACGCAGGAACCCTGTTCTTTGTTGCCGCTGTCCCAGGCACAGTCCTGAGACTCAGAGCAGAATTGAATCCCCCTCTGAAGTCGACTGTACTCCAGGGCTCATGGTATCCCTCAGGCATGCCTAGGACACACACATCTCCTCCTGGTATGAAAAGTCTGAGTCACTGAAATGTGTCTTCTTAGGTACTAGAACTAAGTTAATTGTACTTCTGATCCACTTGGTTCCTTTCTGGGTAATCCTTAGTCCCATCACCTGTTCATTCCCAGAGATACTGCTCCTTCTTGAGTTGGGGGAAAGTTAGTTCTTTTGGAGAAACCCTCACTATCTTGTAGTTAACAGCGCAGTCCCTGGGGTCAGATATACCTGAGTTGTAGCTCTGTCCTTTACCAGCGGTGTTACATTGGGCCTGCACTCTTACGGAATAATCCCTCACCTGTACATAGTGATAATAGTGCACTGGTCTCTGAGAGCTGGTTTGTTTGTGTGAGGTAGTGCATATAAAGCATTTACTATAGTTTTTGGTTCATAATAAATACCCAGTAAATCCTGCTTTTCTTTTGATATTCTTTAATTATGTACCTACAAGCTGACCTTTATCTTTTGGGGATTATATAGACTGAAGTTAGGAACCATTGGCATGTTTTTTGGTACTGTAATATACCTAGTGCTATAAAATTTAAGTAGCTACTTTTCTTTTTAAATCAGAAAATCTGGACATGTTTAATAATTTGGTTTTTGTGTGATTTGTTTTTAAAATTCTATGGCAAATAGTTTTTTAATAAATCAGCCAATGTAATCTTATTGCGGCTATCCCTGGGCTTTTATTAATGTTAGATGTGAGGGAAAGGGTTAAGATATGTATCTTGTGCAGGAATAAGAAAAAGTATAAAGATATTTTTAGTATTGTTATATTCCAGATATGTTTGTAGATACCATTTTGACACTGAAACCAAGCCAAAAATTGGGCTTCTTATTTTCTAATTGTGTCTCCATACCTATTCTCAAAATCACATTAGCCACATGTAATTGAATATAAATTTAGAGAAGTACATGGGAAATGAGATTTTATTTCTAATTAGATTTTTTTCATGGTTTGAGATGGCAAGTGAAATTGAATGAGATGTTTCAGGATTTTTCTTGCAGTCTTCTTCTAAGCTGGAAACTCTGACATACTCATCCAGATTGATATTGCAACGTCCAAATGTCAGTCTGAGCACTAGTCCTTATCTGTCTCTGAGGGCTAGCAGTGGAGAAGTCACTTGTTTAGCTTGTATCTTCATTTTCTGTTTTGACTTTAAGTTGCGAGGTATCATTTATTTTGTTAACAATATAGATGTACCCCCCACACAGTTTGATTTATCTGTGTGACATTATGCAAATGCAATGGTTAGCTGTTATATACCTTTGGAGTAGAAGCTTCCTTGTTAGGTAATTCTTCTAGTGATAGAAGATTTCAGTTTGTGCTGAACTAGGAATCAGAAGATGCACGTGGTCATCTCAGCTCGTGTCGCTTGGATGCTTCTCTCCTTCCTCCCTGGGCCTCTGTTTTCTCAGGACAAGTGTTTGTCTTCTCTGTACGGAGGATTGTGTGGATCAAATGAGGTGAGGTATTGATCGATGAAAACACTTTGGGTATACAAACAAGATACAGATATAAAGTAATGATCTATTTCTAGTCCAGAGAATAAAAAGCAATAGAAAAGCGAATATGCACCAGAGAGTGAGCTTTTGCTTCAAGTAAGTGACTGCTCTAGTTGCGAGCTAACTAAAGAAATTAACTGAAACATCTTTCTTTTCTGTATTTTACAACCAACCAGAACCGGGACCAGTATTCACATCTGCTAAGTGATCAGTCTCTGCCATACCAAGGTCATAATTCCTTCCGTGAGAAATATTTCAGTGGGATAACAAAAAGAATTGCCAAGGAAGAAAAATCTAGCCAGGAGTGAAAATTAAGATTTTGACAATGGAGAAAGAATAAGGATTTGATAGAAGAGACGTCTGGATGTGAACTTCTATGTATGATGCAGAAAACATGTACTGTTTTAAATAATTTTCTGTAACAACATAAATGCTACAAAGTAAGTGAATAATTCTTTTAAAATTAGCTTTTTTTAAATAGACTATTTTGTTGTATGTGGTCTTTTGAACCTTATTTAATTTATATTTGTACTTTCAAGTATTACGGAAATTGAAAACAGTTATATTTTTGGTAATTAATTTACAAAGGGAACTGATATTGTTGACTTTTTAAAACAGCTGTGTATTGAATATATTGTAGGCAGTTAATAATGGTTGAGGATTTATTTGTTAGGTAGATTTGTTTAAATTTGGTTTTTGATTGTAACTGATGTACATTGCCACTAATAAAGCTTACTGAGGATTCCTAAAATTGTGTAGTATGCGGTGCTTTTCAGGGGGAGTGTGATGAAGGAAACAATTTTTATTTATAAATGCTGGACAGGTAAGACATAACAGCGATCATGGTGACGATGAGAAAGGCTAGGACCTGACGACCTAAAAAGCTTCCAGCCTCATTGAGGCCTGCCCGCATCTGAGGCTGGTCTGTACCTTGGATTTGCTCCTGCATTCCTAAACCTTGACTGTCGGTCAAGTTAACTACCCACAATTTTTGGTTTAGAAAGTAACTGATAGTTAAAAGCGGTAACAACAGCACAAATCCTTGATGGTTTCCTAATGGTATTAAGCCTAATCAGAGCTCTTTGAAATAGAAGCTATATTTTTCTTGAAGGAGAAACTTTGCTGAGTCCACATTGTGTCCACCATGAAAATACCTCGTTTGAAAACCACTACACCCATTTACTGCAGGATGCCGATGCCTTTCCTGCTCTCGGCGGTCAGCTGTCCCTCAGCAGGCGGCCGTAAACGAGTCTTCTCCCTCTAACCAGAGCCTGTTTTTGTTGATGTTACTGTTACTGTTTCATTGTTACTGCTGACTTTTATTGACTTACAACTTGAACGTGCATGGGTTCAGGCCTCCAAGGGCGGTGCTGCCGCGCAGAGCGGGGCGGGCGGGCTGCGTAGTTCTCCGCCCGGTCCTGTGCCGCAGCCCTGATTCGCAGCACGTCGCAGACGTGCCCCTGAATGTTTTGTTGGGGGTTCTGGATGTGATTTGTGGTACACTGGGGAAAATCTAAATGTATTCAGGGAGGGTTTGTTTTCAGTGTTTCTGTTATAGACCATCTCGTTTAAACATTTTTTAAGGTTTATATAGGAGGCGGGTTTGAGCTGACTACATTTGAAAGGAGAGATTTTAGTCATACCATTTTTCAGTTGTCACAAAAATTAGTCTAAGCGGTTCTGGAAACGTTGCCACATTCATTTTAGTCCCCCTTTCCTTAAAAATTACCCACCGTTTAAAAACATTTTAAATTATCTCTTATTCCCACTAATTGGGGTCTTCTAATCTTTGATTCTTCATTATTGTGAGGCTTATTTTTATGTTTATCATGAAGCCGGGTCTCCAATCCCTGAAATGTTACCAGGTTCGGATTGTGACTTTGGATAATCTTTTTAAAGTTGGTGCTTGCCAGTTTTGATTTTAGAGTAGAGGCCTCAAGTTCTCGTCTTTAAAAACGGACTGTATTTTCTGGCTTCGGGATGTGACTTTCTGCATCAAGCACAGCAGACCGTTTCCGGGATTGCTTTAGTCCGTGTGTGCTCTTCATGCACTTACTAGAAATATCACTCAGTGAAATTTTGGGTAGTTCTTGGAGTCTGAATTTACAGTATAATCTGTGAGTGAGCCCTAGGTGGTCTGTGGGCTGGTCTATTTAATGTTTATAATATGACAGAATCTATCATTTTCTTTCTGGCATATATTAAATATCCATAAAATACAGTCGGTTACCTTGGTTGTGTTTCATCAGAGGCGGCCTCCTTCTTACCCGTCCTGGTGGGGATTTTTTGCTGTGATAGCTGGGAGGGAATAGTGGAGTAGGTGGTCTTTGGTGTGTTTAGCCAGAGTGGCCAGCAGATTTTTAAAGTCTAAAGTCTGCTACATACAAATTTCTCAGCCACTTCCTGCCCTGAGTGACCCACGTTTGGGCCAGCTCACCACTAACTTCCTTATGAGTAATTCTTTAAATACAAAGATTGAGCAATAAAACATTTTCAAACTGTTTAAACTCTGGGAGGTAAGTCAGTGTTACCACTATATCCTTGCAGAGAAAACTCACTTAAAACTTGAGACTCCCTGCATGTTAAGGCAGAACGGTATTACAACTTAGGAGAACCTTATTTCAAGTTTGGTACAGGAAGTAGAGTTTGCATTAACATACCAGATGCATTGTCGTGAATGTGTTTATATTATTGGATGAAAAATGTGCCTTAAAAGTTTCAGACATAGAAACAGCTTTTGAGGTAATATGTTTTATACTCTTATTATAATTAAATTAAAGAAGCAGGGATTTGACTGTTTTTTAACATCAGGAAATTAGATGTTAAGGTTGTGTTATCTAGATGCCAATATAAGCAAATCCAGCTCTTAAAGGCCTGAGTCGTTTGGGTTAGAAAAACTGCTGACATCTTATGCTGGAAGTATTATCGCATATTACTTTTCCAAAGAGATATGGAATAAAACAATGTTTATGTATTGAAAATTGAAGGTGACAGTTTTTGGGAGGGAAATGTCTTTCTTCACCACCATTTTAATAAGACCCCTTTGAAAAAACAATGGAACTAAGCTGACATTAATGGTTTGGATAGAAGGAAAAAAATCCCTTGTTGACAAAGCAGGGCGTAAAGAAACAAACTTATTAATGGCGCATAGGAGTAGAAATGGACATGGGTGTTGGCTGAGAAAATTGATGACCTTATTGTTGATTTTCCTGTTTGACCAAGAGGGAATATTATACCAGAATTAAGGACCTTGGCTCTTTTTACAAGAGCATGGTTTTGCTCCATTACAAAGTTATTTAGAAAACTAAACACTTATAATTATCTTTTTTTCTTAGAAGGATTGTATTCATAGTATAAGCGAAAGTCTACTTTCATTTCCAACTCACCCACTCCCATTATTCTCAGATATTTATCAAGTAATGTGGTTTGTAATCCAAACAAACAACAAAAAAAGTGCCTTAATCCAGAACATACATATGGACACAATAACACTAGACTGATGATGTTTGTGCTTCACTAAAACATTGGGATCTTCTCTAAAACAGCGTGGTTTGAGAACATAAGGTCTAGAGTGTAAAGAATTGTAATGGAATGATAAACAGATCTGTGATTCTATCTAGCCATAGAATCATAGAGGCAGCACATTCCTGTCTTTCCTTTGGGGTGAAAAAGCTTACTAGGGAACCTGACCCTATTCCCTTAAGAGAGGCCTGCCTCAGGATGTTCACATGTTTCACTGTGTGGGATAAGCAAATTGACATTTAGACATAACTGAGGCCAACCTGGAATTTGGCTCTTATCCCTTCCTTCATAAGCCGTTGTAGACAGGCTCTTAGGGGGCTGGAGGCTAAATTGTCATGGCAGTCTCTTAAGAAGCCTGGGTCATGGGACAAAATGGGGCTTACTAGATGAATGTTAAGATAAGCCAGCTTCACTTTGTGTGTCTGCTAGCCCTATTCTTGAGTTATAGGGATGCATTTAGTATATTTTTGTTCTAGAATTTGAATGTTCTTACTAAGATAATCATATTGCAGTGATGCCAAACTGAATTGCCTAAAAAGGAATCTGCTTTGACCTCTCTGACTTTAAAAATCTCTCCTTTAATCAAGCTTTCCTGAGTCTCTCCGGAGGGCTTATTGGAAGAACTCTATTTTGTCTAACATCCAGCAGTGAAGATTAGCGGGGCTTAAGTGGGAAGTTAGTCAAATTAAATAAAAAAAATGGCTGAAAAGAAAATTAAAATAGAAAATGTAAATGGCACTTGAGTTGAAGGGTTATTTTTAAATTTTTATTTATTGACTTTTAGATAGGAGAGAGAGAGAGAGAGAAAGAAGTGGGAAACATCAACTCATAGTAGTTGCTTCCTATATGTGCCTTGACCAGGCAAGCCCAGGGTTTTGAACCGGCAACCTCAGCATTCCAGGTCAACTCTTTATCCACTTCGCCACCGCAGGTCAGGCTGAGTTATAGGTTTTGATGGACTGCTCAAGTATTTTATGTAACATGTTATATGTTTGTAAAATAGATTTAGATGATCAGAACTGGTATTGATGAGCTTTAGAAATCTGTACAATTTTGTTTATTTGATTATAAACTATGGATGACTGGAGGATCTCACCACAAGTCAGAGCTTCCAGCATAAACTGCAAAATCTTTTCTTTCTTTCTTTCTTTCTTTCTTTCTTTCTTTCTTTCTTTCTTTCTTTCTTTTTTTTTGCATTTTTTCACTTTCTCTACAGTTTATACTTGTTGGGAGACAGTTCTACATAGATGTCTTACTTTTCTGTCTTTCTAAGGAGGCACTTGACTCCTCCATCCTAGATGGTCTGTGGGGGATGTATGAGCACTCTTGAAAGACAGAGATACTGTCTTCACCCTACTTGCCCCTCCCCCCTCTGAAAAACGACTATCAGCAGACTGATTGGCTCTTTCCAAAACTGAGCACCTGAGTCATCCGGCCTGAAAACTGCACTGTGGAGTGGATCAGACTCAGGACAGCCAAGGTGAGAAGGGCCCAGTATGCCTCACTTGTCAGATGGACGTGGTGTATTTAAGAGTGCAGCTGGCTTAGCCCAGTGGTATCTTGGATTCACATGAAAAAGTGGCAGCTGTTGGGGGAAAATTCCACTGCCTGAAACAAAGGTACAGGCTCGGTGGTGTCTTTGATTAATAAAGATTGCATTTAGGGGGTTTAAAAATACGTTTAGGTTGCAGTTCGGAGATTCCTCTGAAGGCCTGCCACCTCTCACTGATGGATTGGCTAAATCGAAACCCAGTGGCGGTCCATGGGCCGCTGGGGCCACTGCGTCTCAGTGCCAGATACACAACTGAAAATGCATGCTGTTGGCCTGTCGTTCAGTTGTCAGAACTCAGAGCCATTCTCACAGCTCCAGCCAATAACCTGCTTGCTGAGCTTTGTTAAATTTCTACTGTCTCTTTGCTGCTAATTACCTATGGTTTTGCCTGTCACATGGAAAACTGCAGATTGGTGGATTAACAGTGGAAACATGATGGCTGCTGACAGAGCTCTCTGGGTCATTCTCTGAAGAGACAACTAGAATAAAGCAGCTGATTGAGCTGGTACCACCCAGGTGGCCGTCACTGTCGCCTGGATCCATCCCTGCCCCAGACATGATGGCACACCCACCATTCTAGACAGGATGCAAAGTAAAGGATTATGTTTCTGATGCAGAGCTACCATTTGCTGCCAGACTTGTGAGTCCTGCCAGAAGTCGACCTGGTCGCCTTGCGGTGAAGGAGACCGCGCTCCATGACGTGCCCAGCCTGCTCCTGGCAGACTGATGACTTCGGATCTTTGCCCCTACTCTCGGGGCTCTAGGCCGTGCGTCATCGCGGTTGACACTTTCTTGGGTTACAGTGTTGCTGTTCCAAGTCCGGTCAGTTGACTCCAGCCACACCGCTTTTAGCCCTTGAAACTGATCTGTGTCACGTGTTTGGCTTTCTGGACCACTGGGTAGAACAATGGTATTATATACCCTTTATTGCAAAAGCCACTCAACCATGGGCTGATATTCAAGGTATTTGATAGGCTTTCCATGCTCCATACCATCCACAGGCATCTGGAATTTCTGTGCTGGAAATTTTCTCTACATTTGTTTTTTATTTCCTCTGGCAGTCCTGTACCACGCCTTCTCAGGAAGGCTCAGTACCTTGCTCCAACATTTGCTCTGAATGGTGCAATCGTTTATCCTTTGTCAGACACCTGAGTCTTTTCATCAGTGGGGTTCAACTCAGAGACAATTGGTGACTCACAGCTGAGTCCCAAGCTGGGAATATTTTCTAAAACCACCAACAAGGCTACTGGCACAATCTGGTCCGAAAGGACTCCTCTCCCTGGTATGCTTTATCATTGATGTTGAAGCGGGGAAATCAATATTCCACCTGAATTGTCCTCTTTGATTAATTCTTTTCTTTGCATTTTCCTCTAGATCCCCCCAAGAATGTTATTTTTTTTCTATTTTATTTTAATAGTAACCACTTTTATTTTAATGGTAACCACTGGAAAACAAGTTGCGTGTGTTATTCTACTTGACCTGTTAGACATGTTCTAAGGCTGCTGGTGACGGGTTGATGCGAAGGCTCAGGAAGCGGTATGTAGGGGAGCTCCCAGGAATGCAGAACCCTGAAGGGTGACGTCCGGACTTGGGACAACAATGTAAAGCTATAGAGAATGGCAGGAGAACTTTATGCATCCCCCTACCCCCCCCAGCCCCTGCTTTCCCCACCAAGAGCTATCAGAATTTCGGTGGGAAGGCGATAGTATAGGGCTCGGTCTGACTATAACCAGCTGACATACTGGTCAGAAGGTTAGAGATGTAAGGGTCACAGCTGGAGCAGTAGCAGCAGAGATTGAGCAGAGAACATTGAGAAGATAAGCAGGTCCTGGTAATTGATGAGGAGCAGGGATGAAAAGTAAGGGATGTCCAGGGTTCCACCTGGGTTACTAGACAGATGGATGGCATGATACAGACTGAACAGCAAATGGTGGGAAAAGACGTGTTTGGGCTTGGACGTCCTGAACATGCGACATCTATGGCATGGCCACGGAGTGCACAGCACAGCAGGCTGTTGAGAGTGCAAGGCCGAAGCTGGGCAGGGATTGTGTACGTGAGGAGCAGAGGTCTCCGTGTGGGACAAATAACTATTGAGTTAAGACGTGCTGCATAGCTCTGAGGTTCATTCTGTCGCATTTCCCCCCTGCATGATATGTGTTTAACAGAGAGAGTTGACACGGCCTAAGACTCATGGAATTGGATCAGGCGATTACACATTTTAAGACATTTATGCTCGGATTACTAAGGAGATGAAATGACTCTGTCGTGCTGCAGAGCTGCAGAGAGTAGCACTGGCTTTGGAATGGTGTGCTTCCGATAAGGTGGCTGCGTGGGCCTGCTCCATTTATGTCAGTGTGCTACATCATGAAGTTTGGACTTAAAGAAACCAGTATGCTGTTGTTAGTTGTTTCTAAGAAAAACCTGCTAGAGAAACACACGGGCCACCAAAGTTAGGACTCAAGATATGGAGAAAGAAACACGGAATTTTCTCTCGCTTCTTCTTATCCTTTAAAATTAAAAATACCTCTCTTTTCTTTCTCTCTCTTATTTAAGTAACTACATGATAGCTGGTGGGCAGCCACATAAAAATTCCAGGGGAGGCAAAAATATGGGGAAATTTTTAATTAAATTGGGGTTTTGTTTGTTTTTGCATTTATTGAAAAAATGTTGGGCCCCAAATCCCAATTTCCTCCTGCCTCCTTTTATATATCCTCTGCATTTGAGAGTGCATGACGAAACCTCTTTCCAGCTGTGGGCCACCCTGAGTCCTTTTCCACTGCTCCTCCAGATTTGGATTAAACTGACTGGTTGACAGTTTCACACAGAAGTTCTATCAGGAAATGTCCTACGTCCCCTTAACGTTTTTAGTTCTCGAATGGTCTTATCTTTTGCAGCAAAATAAATGAATGAAAAAGAATTGGTTTTTATGGGATTTTGCCTTTGTTAGCTTATTTTCTTTCTTAGTTTTGGAAAAATGGATCAGGAACCTGAAAACCGAATGTTTGGCCTCTCGCCTAGCTTTCTGGACCCCAAGAAAGGAGGTTAAACAATGTAAAGTGGGTCCCCCAGAAATGGAAAAGGGCAAGAGGGTGCTGTGTAATGAGTAAGACTTCTGGGCAGATGTGGCACGTGTCCCCAAGCTGTAAGTGGTCCAGGAGTCTCAGTCCTACAGGTGATGTCACCTAGTGTCTCAGACAAGGGCTCGACCTGGAAGCCTGTCAGGGTGATCTCTGTGGACCTTGTTGCCGTGCTCAACAGTGAAAAAGACAAAGGCCCATTTTCAATGAGCTTATAATTGGGGACTGGGGATGGTGTTAAGTAGTCAATTGAAATAGTGGTGTCTTTCCAGAGAGTAAGGCTAGGGCAAGTGTAACAACAGCACTTAGCCCCCCCCCCCTTTTTTTTTTAGCAAGAGAGGCAGAGAGAAAGGGCTAGCAGAGACAGAGATAGACAGGAAGGGAGGGAGATGAGAAGCATCAACTCTTTGTTGCGGCACCTTAGTTGTTCATTCTCATATGTGTGTTGACTGGGGGACTCCAGCCAAGCCAGTGACCCCTTGCTCAAGCCAGGGACCATTGCCTCAAGCCAGTAATCTTTGGCTTCAAGCCAGCGACCTTTGGGCTCACGCCAGCAACCTTGGGGTCATGTCTATAATCCCACACTCAAGCTGGATGAGCCTGTGCTCAAGCCGGCGACGTCAGGGTTTCGAACCTGGGTCCTCAGTGTCCTAGGCCAATTCTCTGTCCCCGGTGCCACTGCCTGGTCAGGCCACTTAGCCACTTCTAACAGTGGTAGGGTGTAATGTCCAGATGTTTCTTTTATTTTGATATTTGGGGCCTTGATCCTCCCAGGGTCAGCTACTTCCTAGAGGTAGTAAAGGACTCACCTGCAAGTGTACGTTTTATATATACCAACTAACCAGTCTAGAGCCTGCACGTGCCACTACCAAGCTAGAGATAGCCTTTTACTCTGGTCCACTATTCCCCTATGTACTCACTGCAGGGCCAGGTAGGGACAGACCCTGCACCCCAGAGCCCACTGAAACTACTCAGACTAGCCCATCCCAACCCTGCTTACCCTGCCTTGCCCACTCCTTCCTTTCCCAATCCCAATGAGGACTCTTGGCCACGTTTTTCTCTCGTTCTGTCCTGCCTGCTGGCCACCCCGGAATGGCTCTGTCCTCTTCTTTTCAGAACCTCAAGGCACAAACTGTCTTTTCAATGGCAATTGTCTTCTGGCTGTTGGTCTCACCAAACCTGAATAATCATGAGATCTACATTTCAAAACAGGAAGGTGGGAGGAGATTAGATCAAGGAAGACTGCTGAGAAATGATGAAATCTGAGTAGACTCCTGAAGAAGGAGAGAAGGAGGGAGGAGGGAGGAGGGAGGAGGGAGGGTGCCAGATGATGGACTGCAGGTGGCGAGGAGGGGGCGGGGTGGGGGTGGGGTGGGTTCCAGCAGGTGGGTTGCCGTCTGGAAAAGCTGATTGGGACAATCCCAGTGGTTCCTCTGCCTGGGCTTAAACTACATGTGTTGGATGAAAGGAGGAAATGAAACTGGCAGAGAAATGAGGGCCAGATCATAAAGGATTTACCTGCCTTGCTGCCGAGTCTAGGCTTAATCTGGGAGAAGCTCCCTACGGTGAGATTTGCTCCCTTATGATTATGTCAGGCTCTTCAGGAAGTTTTAGCTTCTTACAAAATGGTACCCTGTGGCTGAGGTGCTGATTTCCTTGACAAAGAGGTTCCGTGACTGTTTTGCCCTTGGTTCTGGGTCTTAGATCATGACCTCTAAGTTGGGCAAAAACTTCATACAACAAGCCCCCCAAGTTACAAACATCTGACTTACTTGCAACCTTGTACTTACGAAGGGAGCACCATAAAGGCTACTGGTAATCAACTGCAGTTGGACGTCAGTGAAAATCACTTCATAGAGTTAGTCAACTCCCATGGCAAAGGGCTAACCGATGAAGACCTTTTGGAACTAGAGCAGCCGATGATAGCACTTAGGGAAGAAAAGAGGGACCTAGAAACTCCAGAGCCAAAAAAGTTTTTTCCAGAAGAGTTAGCTCATGATTTTTGTCTCATTGAAGCAGGAATGGCAAAGTTAGCGTGGCAAGATCCCAGTACAGAGAGGGTCACCAAAGTTTACTGTGCAGTTATCGAAGGCCTGAGATGCCACAGGGCCATTTATGTGAGAAAAAGAAAGGCTCTGTCAAACCTCCCTTGATGCCTTCTTCAAGAAACTGAGTCCAGCAGCAGAATCAAGCCCTGACTCGCTAGCCCCAGTCCCATCCTCTCCAGCAAGTCCATCATCCTCTGCATCATCCAAGATTGTTTAAGGTTGTATTTGAAAATGTCTAGGTATTTATATGAACAGAAAGGTAAAAATAAATACTATGTTAAGACAAACATCTGTCTAAGTTGCATTTACTAGATAAATATACCTGTTCCAACTTACATACAAATTCATCTTAAGAACAAACCTACAAAACCTATCTCATTAATAACCCGGAGCCTGCCTGGAGCAAAGCGTTACCTCGGAACCTCAGTCTCTTGATCTTAAAGCCTTGTTAGGTTCCCAGTTACACTGTCTCAGAGGTTTCTCAAAAAAAAAACACAGTAACTGTGACCCTGACTCACACATACTTGCTCCAGCGCCAGGAACAGTCTTGTGTTTGCCTCCCTCAATGAGGGAGATGATTTTTATGGATTTGCTTTCCACATGGTGCTGATGGCATAGACCTGCAGAAGAATAAGCCGATGGAAATAAAGATGGTGGGCTGCCAGCTTATGTCTGTTCTTTGTTCCGAGGACAATTGCAAACCCTGTCTCCAGGAGCTGCTGCTCTACTCCAAAGACAAATGAGTTGTTGAAGTGTCATGATGTTGAAATTCTAGCAATACACACAAAGGCTATTTTCCTTATCAACCTCAAGGAATCTGCCATACATAAAAAATGATTCGTGATTCAAACACTGTTGCTCATTTCAGAACTTTCCCTTGGGATCCATTGTCTGTCTTCTAACCTACAGAGTGTTCCCCTAAGGAAAATGGTTCAGAAACCTCAGCATTCTCTTAAACATCTCCTTGAAAGAGCCAACCAAGAGCAACTAGCCTTTTTATTTTTTCTTTTGAGCCACCATATCCTTTTAAAAATCTGTCAGCAATAAGAATAACAAGATGGGCAGGCTGAATCCCTAAGCCCCTGTTTGTCACTTTGTGCTCTCCGGTGCCCGCCTCTGTCAGCCCGCACTTGCTTCTCCTTGGGCATTGACCGCAGCCCGATATATACCAACCAGTAGCGGGGGGGGGGCGGGCAAGGAGGTCTATTATGCCCTGGGTGCCATTCTCAGAGGGGCGCCAAATGGTCTCCAAGACAAACAAGAAAAGCGTAGTAGAAGCATAGTTAGGGGCACCAATAAAGTGTCGTGCCCCAGGCGCCAGTTATGTTCCTACGCTACTGATACCAACCACCAACCACCTTGGTCACAAGGAGGATAAAGGTGTATTTCTTAGGCTATAAAGCTATATACATAGTCTTTGAGTAATGTAATTTTTGTTAAATTATTAATACGTCGTATTTACTCTGAGTTCCAAACTCTGGTGGTACTTAAAAAGGACCAAGCGAAAACATCAAAAAACAAGACTCTGCTGCTCTCCGTCTACTGTTCCCTGTGAGATGCGAGGGTGGTTGGGAATGCTGAGGAGGTAGGGGGGGTAGAGGGGTCTATTTCATCTTAGAATAATTGAATATTTTTCTCATTTAGTGTGTATTATTATTATTTTTTTGTATTTTTCTGAAGCTGGAAACAGGAGAGACAGTCAGACAGACTCCCGCATGCGCCCGACCGAGATCCACTCGGCACGCCCACCAGGGGGATGCTCTGCCCACCAGGGGGCGATGCTCTGCCCACCAGGGGACGATGCTCTGCTCCTCCTGGACGTCGCTCTTTTGAGACCAGAGCCACTCTAGCGCCTGGGGCAGAGGCCAAGGAGCCATCCCCAGTGCCCGGGCCATCTTTGCTCCAATGGAGCCTTGGCTGTGGGAGGGGAAGAGAGAGACAGAGAGGAAGGGGGCGGGGTGGAGAAACAAATGGGCGCTTCTCCTATGTGCCCTGGCTGGGAATCGAACCCGGGTCCCCCGCACACCAGGCCGATGCTCTACTGCTGAGCCAACCAGCCAGGGCCAGTGTGTATTATTTTTTATGCATGCTTTAACCATTGTCTTCACATGTTCATATTTCCTCCTATAAAGTTCTACAACCATTTTTATGCCTCCTCAGTGTCCCCAGTAAAACGTTTTCTTTGCCTCCTCTTCCCCTGCCAGTGGGGTCCCTCAGCCAGCCAGCTCCCTGTCCTGGAAACAACCACTGTCACAGATCGCCCAGCTCAATGCCAACATGGGGTAGTCCGAGTGTGAAGACATAACTGCAAAACCCATGCGGAACAATGGCAAGAACAAAGAACTAGGAGTTAGGTGGTTTATCCCAACCTATCAGGACAGCTTTGAATTCATCTATTTCTCCCTGTTAACATAAAAACAATAATGGCATTCCCTTAGCTATCTCCCTTGGACTGGGAATCCATCGAGATGATGTGTATAAATGCACTTTGAAAAATTGTTCTATAAGGAAAAAGAAAACCCAGGGCCTAAAGCTAAACCCACCAGTCATGTTTGTTATGGGAAGGAGTTGAATTGTCCAGGATATTGCCCAAGAAACTCTTTCATTTGCTTGCAATGAGGAGATGTGGAGAGGCTATTGGGCCCCAAAGGAAGGATAAAAGGTAGATTTATTTCCTGTCAGTTTTCAAATCCTCTCCTGCGTTCTGCCATCACCTACGGGAAGGGGTGGCCTCTCTTAGATGCTTAACTAAGCAAAGAATGCAAACCCTTTTGTAGCTGCCTGATCTGCCACCTTTGGGGTCAGCCGAGGCTTATTTCCTGGGCTGCTTGATTCCTTTCTGGTTTGTAGAGTGGTTTTCAATCAAAGAGAGATACGGGACAAGGCTGCTTTGAAAAATGTGTGAGTTGGGAGAAAATACAGACTGCTATAGAGCTATGACTTCAGGGTTGATAGCAGCATCCTCCCTGAGGCGAAGCTGGCCATCGACTTCAGAGGAAGTTGTACTTGGGAGAGGAATGCAGACTCCGACTCTGACGTCCCGCTGACTGTGCATGTGTGAGGGGGCCTGGCCCGATAGTCTGGGGCCGGAGCCCTCCTTTATCCACAGAAGATAGGAGGCGAGGAGCGGAGATAAGGCGGCCTTTCACTTGTGTGTACCCGCACCTGGCCCTGGAGCCTGTGTCTGGTGCAGATAGGGGGCCCCGGGTCGGCCCACTGGGGTCTGTGTGGTGCCGATGGAGAGAGAGAGCCCTGCGTGTGGAAGGGACCAGTGTCCTCTATTCCAGTGAACTCGAGTGCAGTTTTATCAAAGGAACCCTGAGCTTATGCCCTCTGTCTGCTTCTTTCTCTTTTAAGAGACAATTATTGCTTTGCAGAGACTCCATGAATGATAGGCTTATTTTGAGCATTGCTTTTGTTTACAAAGCAGCCTCAGCAAAGCCCCAGGATGCCTGGATAGCGTCTGAGGTTGGCAAGCCTTTGTCGCCTCCTCTCTTTCTCTAACCTCTTCTCCATTCCTCTGGGGCCAGGAGTAAAGCTTACTAGACTTGACTCTTGGATGTTTGGACCTGAAGTGTTACCATATCTCTCCATGTATATAAGAGGCACCTTTTTTTCTGAAAAAATTTGGGGTCTAAATACTGGGTGCTTCTTATACAGTAGTTGTGGCATTTCAAATGCCAGAGATGGAACTGAGGATGAGGCAATATATGAAGACAGTGATTCGTCATCAGACACAGATGAGGACAAGATAATGGATGGGAGTTTTGACAGTGATGAGAAGTTGTATGAATTTTATGATGAATAACACTTGAGTTCAATAACTTTATTTAATACTTTTTTTTTTTCAAATTTTGGGCCCCCAAATTAAGGTGCATCTTATACACGGGAGCATCTTATACACAGGGAAATATAGTATGTCTTAGATTATATTTGAAGTTACTGATCTTCCATGTATTAGGGAAAAATCAGCTACTTTCAAACAGTGTGTTTGTGGTGATTTATCTTTGAATGTCTGGGTGGAGACACTGGTTTTATTCGTTCCTCTATCGGAAGGTCTCTGGAGAAGTTGGGAGTCCCCCACTGAGAGGCCTGGATGAAGTTTTGGTCAGAGTCCAATATAAGTCAGAGCTCTGTCATTGTAGGAGAAATCATAATGACCAATGAACCAAATAGGCTTGGTTAAACAAGTCATATAAAATGCACAGAATCCAGGAGCTTTCTAATGGGTCTGGTAATAGTTAAAATGTTTCTGCTGGGCAACAATTAGTCTTTAGGAAAAACACAGAAAATGTGTCATTTAGACCGTGTAGTCAATCAAATCCACCATCTGTATGCGAGTTGGTTTTAGTTTTTTGACAGTGATGGAGCTCAGGGAACATAGGTCAAGACCGAACAGCCTAAGAGATTACCTGCTTACTGCCTGTTGTCTTCAAAGTCTTTCTACCAGAGGATCTTTGCTGAAGGGCAGGTCTGGATTGAGAGGCTGAACTGGGCAGGTCCATCTCCCAGTGGTGTTTCTAAAGGAGTGGGCCAATGTGAAGGCCTGAGTGGGCTGGATTACATGACTGCCCCTCAGACAGGCTTAGGGACCTGCCTGGGGTCTTGAGGTTATTCCTTTATTCTCCACTGGACATATCGGCTCCTTGCACCTCTGCTCTCTATTGACACCACTCTGTCCTTGTTAGTGACCACAGATGGGGCAGGTAACAGCTCTACTCTAAACTGGGCTAGCTACCAGATTTCTAAGTTTCTGTTCACTCCTAAGATTCAGGACCCAGAAAGGTCCCAGAGGTGATACAAGGCAAAAGTATGTCACACTATTCAGAATGCTTCTCATTACTCTCTCAGTGTATTTGAAACCAGACATCATGTAGCTAAAATGAACGTCCATAACAGTTCTTATAAACAGAACAAAAACTTGAACAGAAGGAAGGAAAAGCAATTAGTGGATAGAAGGCAGAGGCTGGAGGTAAGGAGTTTCTGTGAGCTGCAATATTGATGATAATTATTACTAGCCTTACTAAATATTTAATAGGCTGATATCATGATAAATGCTTGTTATATATAATATTTAATCTTCATAACCATTCCAGGCCCTAGGAATTTTATCCATTTTAAAGATCGAGAAACTGAAATTTACAAAGATTTAGCTAAGTAACCGTTAAATGTTGAGTAATGTTGGAGGTGGGATTTGAACCTACATCTGATGAAATATCTATACTTCTGGCTGTTACGCTTTACTACTCAAAGCTAGCAACTCTTGTCTCCTACAGACTGTAGGTTTCCCCAGGATAAGGCCTGAAGCTCATTCTGCTGGGTGTTCTCAATGCCTAATCATACTGTCTGGTTATAGGAAATTAAATCCTCCTCTCAAAAAATTATAAGGCCTCCGTTGATGCGGAACTGTATGTAGTCATGTACAAAGATGGCTCTGAGGAAATATTTAGAAAATTGATCTGGAAGAAAATTTATCAGGAAGAAAAAATCATGGTCAATGGAGATGTGGGCAAGAACCACGTGTGCTGACGATGGCGCCTTCCACGCATCAGCATTCTGGTGAGAATGAACAGAGCTGGACCATCAGGAACCGGAGGGAGACCTGGACCATCAGGACCCGGAGGGAGACCTGGACCATCAGGACCCGGAGGGAGACCTGGACCATCAGGAACCGGAGGGAGACCTGGACCATCAGGACCCGGAGGGAGACCTGGACCATCAGGACCCAGAGGGAGACCTGGACCATCAGGACCCAGAGGGAGATCATGGAAACCCTGTGGGTTTATTTCACAGGCGTTACAACGTTCACTCTTCGCAAGCAGGTTCTGTTTTCTCCTTCCTTTCTTCATGTAGACCCAACCGAGACCTGGTTGCAAGATTTTTATTCTGTTTCTTAAATTTGAAACCTTAAGTCAAGAACTCAGTTTTAAAAATTGAGTTCTTTTTTTTTTCCTTAAGGGTTAGCTTCCCAATTACCTACAGTCTAAAAGTCATGCTTTGCCTCAGGGCCTGACATCCGCTGTCCCTGTTTCACTTCTATCTTATCACTGCTCTCCAGCCCCAGCTGTCCCCCCAGAGACCGAACCGTCGGAGGGGCTGTGTGGTGCCCCACCCCTCCTTCGGGCCAGGAAGGCCAAGTGCCCCACAAGAACGCTGTGGACTCTGCATCCCTGAAGAGAGAATAATAGGCTATTCACTGCAGGCTTCCTCACTCAGTGCCTCTGTGACAAGGTGCAGATTAAAACACCTCCCAGCACCCAGAAGGTCTGGGTTGGCCCTGCTCACAGGATGTGGCCAGTCAGTGCCAGGGGGTGAGGACGAGGCCTGGGCTCTGTCCAGCAGGCACACAATAGATTCGTTTCAATGTGCCCCTTTTTCCTTTTGATTGAGAAATGAATCGCCCGACTCTGATGACAGACAGTGCCTCGTTTTAAGGCCGGGGTAAGTCTCTGTGTTAGATTTCTGAGCCCAACAGCATTTTGAGGATGCAACATAAACCCCTTATTTTCTGCTTTCAGATCAGAGGACAAATACATTGTTTGTGTAGTTTCTGTGCTCAGGGGGTTATTCTGCTTGGGTTCCTATAACAGAATACCATTGACCTAGTGGCTTATAAACAGCAGAAATTTATTTCTCATAGTCCTGGAGACTGCAAAGTCCAGGATCAAGGCCCAGTAAGAGTCTGCTTCCCAGTTCACGGACAACCATCTTCTCACTCTGCCCTCACCTGGCACTACAGAGTTCTCTGGGACCTCCTTTCTAGGGGCACCGATGCCATTCCTGAGGCTCCGCCCTCTTGACCAAAGCATTTCCCCAAGGGCCTAGTTCTTACTGTGATCATAGCGGGACCTAGGATTCCTAGGATTTCAACCTGGGAATTTCGAGGGGGCACAAACATTCAGTCCATAGCACTCGCATGAGTAACATCCACAAGACTCAATTTAGTGGGCACTTTCAAGCTCCTTCTCATATTCTTCCAAATGTTGGCAAACGGTAGTTGGCCTGTTCCTGGGGGTGTTGGTGAGACGTGCAGTGGCTGAATGAGCGATGGCGTGACAGGCGACGAGAATCCCAGTCGTGGGGCCACACAGGTAGGGAGGTTCGGTCCTTGGCTGCCTTGTCAGACATCAGCATTGCCCTAGAGCTGGTGAGAAATGCTGACTCTCAGGCCCCAGGCTGGGCCTGCCAAATCAGACTCTGCCTCTTAACAAGGTCCCCAAGTGATTTACAGGGACGTTGACATTTGATAAGCACTGCTCCAAACTCAAAGCAAGTTTCCATTAATACCACATGTGTTACAACTATTATCGTCTGCTAGCAGGGAAGAAAGATGGCTAAAGTCTAACAGAGTTCTTAAACTTTTGTTATCAAGGTTAATTATTTGTTTACTTAAACTAAAATGGCCTGCTTTCTCTGAAACCTTTTACTGTGAATCAGTAAATCACAGGCTTTTTTTTTTTTTCACAGATGTCACAATTCTCAGAATGAACTAAGAATCAGCCCTTTTGTTTTTAAGCCACTGATGCCTGTAACCTGTACAGCCTGACATGTGACTCTGTTGCTGTCCTTCTCCGCCATCCGTAGCCAGTGTGCAGCCATCACACCATTAGAAGAGAGTGGCTGTTGTAAGCAGCTATTGGTTTTGCTGGCCCGGGTAATTGTTTCCCCTTCATTTCATGACAGCACTTTCCTGCAGGTTGGTGGGGCTGCTGTCAGTCAAGGTCCCCCTCCATTGGCCAAGGGTTGGCAGGTGACCAAAATGGGGCCAGTTGGACACCCTCTGATTGTGAAACCATTGTAATAGCTAGCAGGGCCACTGCTGTCTGGATCCCAGGGTTGCTGGGTGCCGTGCTGCCCGGGGCCGGGAGGTTCAGCTTTTTCTCTTGCTACTATCCCAGGTTCCTACAGTACCGTTCATTTCTAGTTGCCTGAGGTAGCCAAAGTTCCTTCTATTGGTTCAGAATAAAGAACCCCAGCTGAGCAGAGGGATCTGACTATGCTTCATGCTGTAGAAACCCAAGTTTGTTCTTAATGACCAGGGAAGGCACTTAGCAAATCCCCACAACTTGCCACTTTGTCTCGCTCACTGGTTGTGTTCTATAGCTCGGTATAAAAAAATGTTAAGGTTGTCCAAATGTTATTTACAATTTTTCTTCCTTACTTTATTGTATTTTTCTATATTACGTGTATATCTGTGAAAATGCTAATATTGATGAATAATCATCAGAATACATACAGGTGACAACATCAACCTTGACCTCTGTGTTTTTTAGTTTTTAAACTTATGACTTTGGTATTCAGGTGCTCTTAGTACACTTAGTACATCCCAAGGGAATTAGAAAGTAGCCATGGGACAAGTAAGGACACATGTATAACTAATCTGTCAACTGGAAAATAATAATGTTAGTACAGGTCAATCCACTTAATGACCATCCAAAGAAGTTACTTAGTTGACAGATGTTAGTTTTATTTATTCATAGAGCTGCATAAAAATTCACACACCGTTTCCACAAATGTACTTCTTAACTTTATTCATGAACACAAAGAGCTGAAGGTGAATACAGATTAATAAAATGGATAAATAATACCGATATAAAATAGCAACAATCCCAGAGGATAACCAATAGGTAGCTACTATTCCTATAATGCTTTCGGGAAAATCAGAGCTGGAGCCTGCTGAAAAACATTAGCTGATATAAATGAATAGATTGATTTTTATTGGACATGTGTTTATAATAAATAAAAAAGAGGTTATGTACCATGTGATTGCATTTTATAATCTGTTATTTATAGTAAGGTTACATATAAATGAAAGTAGTTCAGTGTCTTACAGGGGTTATCTCTGGATAGTTTAGTTTTATTTTATTTGTTTGATTTTCATTTCAATTATGTGTATTTTCTGATTTTTCTCTTAAAATGTTTTTTGTAACATGAAAAAAGGAAAAGGTTATTTTAGGTTAAAAATAAAGACTTAATGGACTGGTGTATAAATTAACTTGGGAAGATATATCAAGGATTAGATATCTAGACTAAACCTTGTTATGCCATATAGAAATTATATAGAAATTCTAAATTTCCCTGGGAATGTGGGAGGAGTCTTTTTAGGTATTATTTTGAATTAACCAAATTTAATGGAACTTAAAGTAAGAAAATATTTTTTCCAACAATTCTGATTAACTTAAAAACGTCCTGTAGCAGGGCATTAAAAAAAAAAGAATAAATTAAACATGTTATAACAGATGTTGCTATTTTTTTTAATCAAAGATTCTCAAATTTTCATGTGTGGATGAACCCCCGGGGATCTTGTGAACATGCCGATGAGTCTTGAGTCAAGACCTGGGAGTCTGTTTGCCTCTGCTCCCAGGTGGAGCTGGGTGCTGCTGGTCCACAGGCCACACTTTGAGTGGCAAGTGATTCCCACTTAGTGATGTGGGAAATCACTCCAAGGAAGGGAAAATGCACAACTGCTGAGCAAGAGCTTTTACGGACAAGGGCAGAAAAGCGGGAGGGTCTGAGCCTGCTGGGTCTCAGACCCAGATGTTTCATCAGATGGGAACTGAGGTCTGAGATCCAGGAGAGGTGGAATATTGGATCAGAACATATGGAGATGGGCTGAGGGGGGACTGAGAGAGACTGTCCTGTGACATTATTCCTACAATATTCTTTGATATAATATTCCTGAAGATGCTACTGCTGCTCTCCATCACCCAGCGAATTAGAATGAAATAGATGTTGGCAACTGCTGCGGGGGATACTTTGGGAGAATTGGCTGTTTGTGCGCATGGGGGCAGGGGAGAGAGAAGGGGATGGTGAGTCTGAAGGTCGATGCTGGCTCCTGAGCAACAGTGGGCTTACCCTGTAGCGATCCTGCGACAGTTTGGGACCGTGTGACAGTTTGGGACCCCTGGAGGGATCGTGCGACAGTTTGGGACCCCTGACATCTGGTGTGTCTGAGGGCAGCCCAGGGCATTTCTAAAAATCTGCCTGTGTGCTGCCCTCAGGATTAACCAGAACCCTGTGAACACTTTTTAAGAACATGTAAACAGTTCCCAGAGATGAAGACTTTCTCTTCTCAAAATGGAAATTAGAATACCTTTAATAAGCTGCTGCCAGAGTAGCCCAAAGTTGTGAGCTCCAAGCTCAGGCGAGGCCAACAGTTTTTAACCCCAGGCCAGATTAAATTTTTTTTTTAATTTTTTTTTTTAATTTTTCTGAAGCTAGAAATGGGGAGAGACAGTCAGACAGACTCCGCATGCGCCTGACCGGGATCCACCCGGCACGCCCACCAGGGGCGACGCTCTGCCCACCAGGGGGCATCGCTCTGTTGCGACCAGAGCCACTCCAGCGCCTGGGGCAGAGGCCAAGGAGCCATCCCCAGCGCCTGAGCCATCTTTGCTCCAATGGAGCCTTGGCTGCGGGAGGGGAAGAGAGAGACAGAGAGGAAGGAGAGGGGGACGGGTGGAGAAGCAGATGGGCGCTTCTCCTGTGTGCCCTGGCCGGGAATCGAACCCGGGACTTCTGCATGCTAGGCCGACGCTCTACCACTGAGCCAACCAGCCAGGGCCTCCCCCAGGCCAGATTAGAAAGAAAATTTTTTCACGGGCCTGACAAAATATTAAAATTAAAAAATGTTAAATACAAAAACAATTTGTTTAAGTAAACAAAATTTTATCATGTAATTTATGAATAAATGTGAGTGAAAAAATTTAATATATATTATTTTAATAAAAATATATTTTAATAAAAATATAATTACATACCATATAAATATTCAAACTGTATCACAATCAATCAAAACAATATTGAATTAATAGAATGAGCTTGAAGGGGTTATATCGCAAATAAAATAATTATTTCATTTGACAAACAGCCTGACATGTTTTCAGTTATCAACTGCAGCTGTTGTCTATGCTACAATGCCACTTGATTCAGCACACTTGACCACAAAAATAACGAATTGTTTGCCTTGGGTGCACACTGGCAAACTCCGCCTAGAAGAATGTGGGTTTCACATCGCCGCTAAACGTCAAACAGTTCATATTGAGTATAGACGAGTACAAAAGTTGTAAATCTTTATAATGGAATTTTTTTAAAAGATAAAGAAGTATCGCGAATCCATTTGACCAATTATTGGAAGTTAACCCTAGATTAGTCACATACAGAACTCTTTTCCATGTATCACTATCTTCTTAAATATCTCTATTTCCAATAATCAAAAACGCTTCCGCTTCTGAGTAGCTGAGATTTTAAAGTAGCGGAGAATATTAAAAATTTAATCGCAGGCTGCATAAACTGATTACGCAGGCTGGGTTCAGCCCGTGGGCTGTATGTTGGCCATGCCTGTCCTAGTTTGAGATTGTGTAGGGGAAATTGAGGCAGGAACTAATGGATCTCTATTCCTGACTGACATGCATTCTGAATGTGGAATGGCAGTCTCACAAGAAAAAAATTATTTGCCTCCAAGATACAATACAAGTTGCAATCAAAGACTATAAACAATCATTTGAAACTGTATTTAATAAACTGTGACAATTTTGAGAGCTAACATTAGGTCAGAAATCTGGTTTATTGAGGCCAAAATATCATGTAAATTAGGAGGCTCAGTGGTGTATGTGCTGTCTCTTACTTGTTCCTTCAGCAGCCTTATTTTGTTTGTTTAGAACCTTTGGTGCAGCGCAGAGATACTTAAAAGAGATAATTAACTGAAATGACTTGGTACTAGGAGAAACCTGCTTTTACTTCAGAAATGAAGGCTGATCCTCCAGGCAGTGTCCGGGCCTCTGCTGGCTAAACTGTGGTTAGGCAAGCTTGGCTCATTCTTGATGTCTTTATTCACTAATTACAACCTCTTGAGCAAAATGACTTACTCCTCTCTGTGCCTTGATGTTCTTAACTGTGAAATGGGAATAATAATAGTACCTATCATACAGGGTTATTGTAAGGGTTGTAAAATTAACCCATGTAAAGTGCTTAGAAGAGTGTCTGATAGACAGTAAGTACTCAATAGATAATACTTAATAATTGAAATTATATTTTATTCTTTAGCTATTGTCAATGTAAGAAACTTCCAAACCTGTAAACATTTTTTTTCTTATTCAGTGAGAGGAGGGGAGGCAGATACAGACTCCCACATGCGCCCTGACCAGAATCCACCCAGCAAGCCCACTAGGGGATGATACTCTTGCCCATCCATTGCTCAGCAACTGAGCTCTTCTTAGTGCCTCAGGCAAAAGCCATAGAGCTATCCTCACTGTCCAGGGCCAACTTGCTCCAATCGAGCCATGGCTGCAGGAGGGGGAGAGAGAGAGAGGAAGAGAGAGAGAGAAGTGAGAGAAATGAGAGAGGGAGGGGTGGAGAAGCAGATGGGCACTTACTTCTCCTGTGTGCCCTGACTGGGAATTGAACCCAGAACATCCACACACTGAGCTGACGCTACCACTGAGCCAACCAGCCAGGACCTATAAAAATTTTTTATGAGTTAATTTGAGCCAAACTGTCAATAATTGCTGGGAAGCAAAGTTTCAACAAATTTTGAAAATGTGCAGAAAATGGCAGTTTTACCACTTATTTTATACATCAGAATCAAAGGGAAGACATAAGGGTTTACATGAAATTGATGATAGATTAGGGAGCTGGGGAAATCACTGGGATTGAATAATAATAAAAAATGTATATACTGAAACTTCTTTTACATAGGCAGGAATAAGATAGTTAATAGTTAATTAATGTACTAACAATAACAATGAGGGGGTTTATTGGTTTCTGCTCTGGTGGGGTGCCTGCCCTGAGGGGGGCAGAAAAGAAGATGACTCATTCTAAAGACATGTTATCAGGTCTGTTACTATAGATGCAAAAGACAACAGACAGGCTCCATTAGGGTGAGCATTGACCTTTCTTTAGAGAAAAATACCTCCTTAGGACATGACTATCCACCATGATCTGGTTTTAGTTAGAAAGTTGGTTTTTTTTTTTTTTTCATTTTTCTGAAGCTGGAAACAGGGAGAGACAGTCAGAGACTCCCGCATGCGCCCGACCGGGATCCACCCGGCACGCCCACCAGGGGCGACGCTCTGCCCACCAGGGGGCGATGCTCTGCCCATCCTGGGCGTCGCCATGTTGCTACCAGAGCCACTCTAGCGCCTGAGGCAGAGGCCACAAAGCCATGCCCAGCGCCCGGGCCATCTTTGCTCCAATGGAGCCTTGGCTGCGGGAGGGGAAGAGAGAGACAGAGAGGAAAGCAGCGCGGCGGAGGGGTGGAGAAGCAAATGGGCGCTTCTCCTGTGTGCCCTGGCCGGGAATCGAACCCGGGTCCTCCACACACTTAGTTAGAAAGTTTTAATTTCAGACCATCCTGTGTGGTTCGTTTAGGTCTCTGAGTCTGCAAGGCCACCATACAGGGCTCAGCTGAGCTGGTGAGATTTAGTCTGTGGCCCCGTCTTTTTTTTTTTTTTAATTGATGCTATACAGTCATGGGGAAATTGTACTATTTCTCTGAAAATTATTTCTTTTATGTACAATGAGGATAATAGTACCCATTTCACAAGCTTATGAGTATATAAATGGACAGGTGCTGAGACAGGTGCTCAGACTATGGACAGGTGGAGCTTGGATGCCACTGGGCTGAGCTGGGGAGAGTCACTTACATTTACCTGGAAGCAGAGACTCTGCAGAGAATGGACTAGGATTCAGACCCCTTCCCTTGAGGATTCAGGCCCCTTCCCTTGTTTGAGGGTGCCAGGAAGCTATGATCGAGGCAAGGCTGTGAAAGTAGGTGAGCAAGGCAACACTTGAAAGAAACACACTTCATAGGCTAGGACCAAGTCTGGCCTCTGCCCCTGGGCCAGGGTGAGGAAGGGGTGCTCTGGGCCCAGAACTTTATGGACTATGCTGCTGCAAACATCCTTTCATATGTCTCCTGGTGAACACACACATGCGTCAGGTTGGGTTTATACCTTGGAACTGACTTGCTATGTCATACTGTTGTACGTATTTTCAATTTTAACAGACTATGCCAGATATTTCCCCCCACTGCTCTGCATTATAACCCTTGGCATAAATCAATGATCCCTTTATGATGAGTTTGTTTTAAGGCTTTCTCTTTTATTCTACTGATATAATCATACATGTTTGTGCCAATACCACATGGCCTTAATCACTATAATTTTAGATTGTGATTTGATATTGGAAATCTGGAAAAGTAAGTCATCCTACCTTTTCCCTTTACTTCTTGTTCTTTTTATTCAAAAGCATCTTGTCTACTTTTAACTCTTTTGTATTTCCCTAGGAGTTTTAAAACTCCTAGGGAATTTTTTTATTGTCAAGTACAATAAAAAAATCGGTTAGAATTTTGACTGAAAGACTTTCTTCATTTTTTCACCCCCCGCCCCACACACATGCAATTTTTACTGAATGAGTCCAAGAAAATTATTTTTTATTTAGTCCAGGTCTTCCAAGTTCAGGTGCACCAAGTTCAGCCATGATCACCATGTCAGCAGTTTGGCATTGGCTTTTTCTATAGGAATCAACCTTTAGACCAGTAGTTGTGGAGTTATTCAGACTTGAGGGCTATCTGAGTTCCCGATCTAAGGGAAGGGCCAAGACTGAGTCAGGAGATGAGTGAGCATATCTACAGATTCTTGAACACATGAGAAGTGGACTCCAGAAAAAGACAAAAGTCTTCTAATTTGGGAAGGGAGAACTTGGAGTCACTGTAATTCAAGGTATCAAGGTATGTACCTAGAAGCTGGTGAAATTCAATAATTCTCATCCCATGATGACTGACTGAAAGAGTGGAGGGTTTCTATTAGCCCCAAACCCAAGTTACAAAAGATGCTCATGAGTCACCTTCCTCCCTTCCCTGGCTTTTCCCTAACTACCTGTAAGGCGGGGCTTGACTGAGCACACAGGAAGACTGGACTGTGGATGTCAAGCAGTGTGTTAAAGGAGCAGAGGACTGATGACTTGGCAGTCTGTGATCAGAGCAAGGGAATTCGTTTTGAGCAGATATGTCCATGACACCAAAGGTTGTAAGTAACCACTAGAATGCTGAGCTTGTATCGACTGTGCCTTGTTTTACCTTTACCATTACTGGGATGATTCTGAAAACATCCCCAAACAATAATCATTTGGGTTTCTCTGGTTTTTACTTAGCTTTCTTTTCTTTAAATAAAGCAAACTTCTCAAAACAACAAAGCTCCAACTTTTCAAAGGAATACCTAGGTGTTCCTGCTGGCTTAGTTCCTTTGGACCCTTGTCTGAGCCCTGCAGCTGGAGACAGCCCTCATGCCACGAAGCTGCATGCTCTCCGACTCCCCTTTGTTAATAGCTTCCTGCTAGGAACTCTCCACGTGTGGCTGCCAGGAGAGTGTCTGTTTCCGGAACCTGTCACCCAGGACCGCCAGCTCTCAGAGGCATCATCCCCTCTGGTTAATGGAGACTTCTAAGGAACAGTTTTTCTTTTGTTTTTGAGGACTGTAACTGTGGACATAATGGGAAAGATTGACAATAGTGTTACCTTTGGTTTCTGTAGATGAAGGAGTTTTCTTGTTAGTGTCCTTGAAACAACAACAAAAGAGCATCTGTCAGAAATGCCCGGTTAAAAATATCCTTTATTTTTGAAGAGTCAAATTGAAAAGATGGAGCTACTTCCCAATTGGTCCCTTTGGGAAGATTTGGAGCAAGCAGAGGCTCCTATGAAAGCGGGACCATGTGAATCAAATTAAAACCACATACACAGAAGACAAATGAGGGAGAAACCATGCATCCTGTCTTTTCCTGTGTTCTCTGGATCGAAGCTTAGTCTGGAAAGAGAGAATAACTCCTGGAGAGAGTGGTCAAGATATGCTTTCCATCAGGGAATGAAGAAACTTTCACCACTTTCGTGTTCACTCTAGGATGCCTGTATCAGAATCAAGAGACATATTGGGCCTGACCAGGCGGTGGCACAGTGGATAGAGCGTCGGACTGGGATGCCGAGGACCCAGGTTTGAGACCCCGGAGGTCGCCAGCTTGAGCGCGGGCTCATCTGGTTTGAGCAAAGCTCAACAGCTTGGACCCAACGTCACTGGCTTGAGCAAGGGGTCACTCAGTCTGCTGAAGGCCCAAGGTCAAGGCACATATGAGAAAGCAATCAATGAACAACTAAGGTGTTGCAACAAAAAACAGATGATTGATGCTTCTCATCTCTCTCCGTTCCTGTCTGTCTGTCCCTATCTATCCCTCTCTCTGACTCTCTCTCTGTCTCTGTAAAAAAAAAAAAAAGAGAGAGAGAGACATATTGGCTTCACAGGGGCTTCCTGTTTGCTGCTAGTGGTTGGAATCCAGAGAACTCTGGAAAATGCAAGGCTTGTCCTTGTTGCACAGACACCTTTTTCTCTTGTGCCCCATCTCATGTAGCTGCTACTCTCTCATATTCTCTCTCTCTCCAAAATTTGGATAAAAAATGACTTTCAGGTCTTACATTCATTTTTTGCAAAACCAGGTAGATTCATGAGGTCAGAAAGTTAAGTGAAGGGCTCAAGCTCTGAAGGTGGAATTCCAGGAATTAGCCAATTGGTAGGAGGGTTTGAATGGTTTTCTCTCCCTCTCTCCCTCTTCCCCCCTTCCTCTCTTCTTTCCAATAGAAGTCCTAGACCCAGTGCTTGTTTTTCAGGAACTTGCATCCTAGTTGGTGACATCATCACACAGTAAACTAAATTTAAACAACAATGACAATATAACAGCACCACTTATTCAGCATTTACTTAAACGATGTGCTCAGTGTCTTATATGTCTTATCTCATTGAATTCTTAATAACAGTCTGTTAGGTTACCACATTTTTATAGATGGGAAAGCTGAGGCTTAGAGAGAGTAATAGCTTGACCGATACTACACATTTACAAAGTAAGCGAAAGGGTCAAGTTGGTGTGGCTTCCGACCCTACACTGTGCCTTGCAGGCTACAATAATTTGGACTGTAAGAGAAATAAATAAATAAAATGCCAGTGAGGGAAGATTTGTAGAGTTGACGAGACTTGAGTTGGGGAAGGAGGTATGGAAGAAGTAAGCAAGTGAGTGTCACTTATGGCCTTATAACACCCTCAACTCTGGCCAGTTCTTTGCGTGCAGAAGCAACAGCCATCCTCATGGTCATTACGTGAGTGTTTAGAGTGTAGTAGTTTTCCATTCTGAGTAGAAACTTGTTATCATTAATCTCTGCGTGCAGCTCTGTTTCCTCTGGGGGCTTCCTTTGGATACTGATAAATCTTTCTAATTAGCTGTAAAAATGATGAAAAGTAGACATTATGTTTTAATCATAAGCCATTTGGACCATTGGCATTCATATGATAGCTTGAATTCCTATTTTCCCCTACAAAATTGCTTTTCATTTATGGCATTTTTAGTAGATCTCCTGTAAATCCATAGAGTTTAGGATTACAAAAGCTATGAACTGTCTTTAGTAACTCAATCACAGAAAAGCAAAACAAAACAAAAAAAACTTAACACATTGTTAGTGATTTATTTTCCTTCGTGTTGGTGGGATATTAAAGATCTTTGAGACCTTAGCAGATAATTCAATGCAGGCCTGGTTCTAAGGATAAAAGCTGGCATAGTAATCAGTAAGGGAAACTTTTTTTCCCCTCAGAAGCTAAAATGAACTCTTCCGAAAGCTGGGGAGAAGAATATGGGATTAGAAGTCACGCTATAATTGGCCTTTAGTGTTAAGATACAGCATCAGAACAGGTTCAGAACATAATAATGGCCATAGCTGGAAAAATCAAGACTCAGCTCAAGTCTTCTGCATGTCGTGGCCTGTCAGTCATTCTCCAACCTCAGCTTGTATCAGAATCATTTGGGTGAGGTTTCCCACAACACAGGTTGCTGGGCCACAGGTAGAGTTCCTGACTCAGTAGGTCCTGGCTGGGGCCTGGGATTTGCATTGCTGGCAGGTTGTAAGGTGCTGCTGCTGCTGCTGGGGCAGGTACCAAAGTCTGAGAGTCTGACTTCCAGTCCCAGCTCCGTGCTAATCAGCTGTATGACCTGACTACTTTTTAGCATCTTTTCCTTTGAATCACCTGCACATCCTCTAGTGCAGGTTTGAGAACTACAGTGATATATCTGAT
Source organism: Saccopteryx bilineata (assembly GCF_036850765.1). Taxonomy (NCBI): domain Eukaryota; kingdom Metazoa; phylum Chordata; class Mammalia; order Chiroptera; family Emballonuridae; genus Saccopteryx; species Saccopteryx bilineata. The sequence goes on from NC_089501.1 coordinate 22,130,633, forward strand.
AGCATCTGCTGTTTTTTCCATTGTTCCTTCCAGTTTGAGTGGAATCTGCTTTGCTTACAACTTTGATGGAGATTTTCTATTTGTAGGGAATTCTGAAGTTGAAACAATGCTACCCTTCATATCAAAATATATCATTGACCTATCCTCAAGCAAATATGGTCTCCAAGTGGTATTTTCATGAGGATGACAGATCTGTAGCACACTGCTAGGTTAAGGGTCCACTCCACAGTCAAGGATCAACAGGAAGCTCACTGAACCCCACAGGGTTGAGGCCCTGTTGTGTTCTTATTAGTCACATGCTAACCGCTGAGCCAATCAGCTCACTCTGTGTTTCACTGCCTGCCTTCTGGCTAGGACTCTTGGCATTCCCACGAGTACTTGCAGGGGTAACTATATGAAATGCCATACCTCGGCTTCCTGGAATATTCAAATTTGTGGACATCAGTTCTCAAACAAAGGATTTATCCAATTCTCTGTGACTTGTCCTTCTGAGAGATAAGGCACAACTAACTTGGTTGTAAAGTCATGACCTTTGAAAAGATGCCCATGGCTCCAAATGGATGCCTGGCTAGTTCGTGGCTGATTCCATTGAGTGAAACCAGCCAATCCTCCTTGCCCTCCTTGCCTCTGTGCCCGTGCAGTCTGCCTGGAAGGTTTTTCCTCTGCACTTTCACCTGGCTGGTAGTCCCTGAAGATGAAACTGAGGCAGCTTTTCCTTCAGAAGGCCTTTCCCGTGCTCCTGCTGCACGTGCTTCTGTGCTAGGCCGCCATAGCACTTGGTGTTGACTGCGCAGGAAATGCCCGTTACCGTGTGCTCCATTGGACTGCACGCTCTTTAGGCACAGGGCGTGGGTCTCATTCTTTACTACAGGACACATTATTTGTTGAATGAATAAATGATATCTAGATTTTTTTCTCATCAGAATAGACCTTTGGGGTGGAGATGGGGACATATATGCTAAAATACATGTTTTGGATAGCTAAAACAAACACACAAAAATTGCTTGGAGGCCATTACAATGGAGAGAAAAACAATAGGACCCAGGAGTTGTTAACTTAATTTTTTTGCTACTAGGCCTCCAAGGCAATGTCTGTTTTTCTACACTTTTAGTGCCAAATGTCTTTCATTGATTCTTTTTTCTTAAAAAGTAACTTTTTACATGCTCTTTTTCTTAATCACAAAGACTATTGCATCTAAAAGGACTTCTCAATTCCTTATTTCAATGAAACCTAGACAAACAGGAACTTAATTAGGCAGAATCCTTAAATAACTGGATCCCACCTGAATCAGACATTAGTGAGAAAGAAGCAAACCGAAAGAACAAATAAAGACTTGTTTTCATGACTGGCTGCCAGAAAAAGGCTGAAGGTCAATACTCAATCTATTTTATTTATTTATTCACATATATAAAAGTAATTGATTTTCATGGTGATGTTCAATCTTTAAACATCTCTTAATTAAAAAAATAGCAACTATAAAGATGAATATATTTTAGAAAAAGTTTTAAAAACTCAAAAAATCATTTTAATCTAATTGAATATTCTATTTAGGGAACCAAGTTTCCCACATTAAGTCCTAAATGCCAATTAAATGCTGTCTATAAAGAAAAAAACTGTCAATGAATTAATTGTGGAGACATGTGCATTATACCTTAAAACAACTCTTTTGTACTATTTTAAGGAAAACTTTCAAATTTCCATGTTAAAGATGTCAGAGTAAATGACTGGGAGGCTTTAAATAAAGTAAGGCTATATTTATTTATTTATTTATTTATTTATTTATTTATTTTTCTTTTTGCATTTGTCTGAAGCTGGAAACGGGGAGAGACAGTGAGACAGATTCCCGCATGCGCCCAACCGGATCCACCTGGCACGCCCACCAGGGGCGACACTCTGCCCACCAGGGGGCGATGCTCTGCCCCTCAGGGGCGTTGCTCTGCCGCGACCAGAGCCACTCCAGCGCCTGGGGCAGAGGCCAAGGAGCCATCCTCAGCGCCCGGGCCATCTTTGCTCCAATGGAGCCTTGGCTGCGGGAGGGGAAGAGAGAGACAGAGAGGAAGGAGGGGGGGGGGTGGAGAAGCAAATGGGCGCCTCTCCTATGTGCCCTGGCCGGGAATCGAACCTGGGTCCCCTGCACGCCAGGCCGACGCTCCACCGCCGAGCCAACCGGCCAGGGCCGGTAAGGCTATATTTAACTGTGACTTCACATCTGTCATAGAGGCTGCAGCTGAACAATGATGTATGAGGGTGCAGCAGGCAGGTCCCCAAGTCTTAGTGACAGTGTTACAAAGTTTGTTTCTTGTTCACATGGAGCCCAGTTTGGGTTGGGGGTCCTCCATTGGATAGCTGTCTCACCTCACAAAGGAGCAGGAAGTTGGAGAAGGCATGATTCCCTTACTCATCTTAGCCTAGGAGTGACATGTGTCACTGCGGTTCAGAGTCCATTTGCTTAGATCTAGTCACAGGGCCCCAGATACCTAGAGGCGAGGCTGAGACATGTGTATAAGCACCTGAATCGTCAACGAGCATTCACTGCTTCTGTCAATTATCCTTGACAATTAGATGCAACCCACTCCCTTCTTCTGCCTGTCTAGCATACTACTAAAGTTGATGGGGTGAAGGTAGGGATGAGGAGAAACTGAGGACAGGGGGGCATATGTAATGGATATCTACTAGCTCTTCTGGTAGCAGAACATCATTTCTTTATGTGAATCATCTGTCTCCCAATTTCTGTTCCTATCATTCGGGCTTTTCCTCCAGAGCTGGGCACGTGCCCTCTACCCGACCCACCAGAGAGGCCGTGAGACAGGAGAGCCCTTCTGTTTGGCCTCCCTAGCTTTCCAGGATGTGGACACCTATAGCTGTGCCAACAAAGTGACACCAGTGGATGTGTCTGCTTGAAAATAAGGCCAAACAGAGAGACTGCAGAGCCAAGAGAAAGGACCAGAGTTTGGATGACACTGATAGAACCCCCGGACCAGGTGGTGCCAGTTCCGGTCTCGACTTCCCCAGTTGTGTGAGCCATGCATTTCTTCAGTGTGAGCTGGGATGAGCTTTCTGTAACTGCAACTAATAGAGAAGATCTAGCAGTTGTCACTCCACAATACTTCAAAACAGCATCCTTGTACGTAAAGACACATGCAGCCCCATGTTTATTGCAGCATTGTTCACAGTGGCCAGGACATGGAAACAACCAAAAAGCCCATCAATAGATGACTGGATAAAGAAGATGTGGCACATATACACTATGGAATACTACTCAGCCATAAGAAATGATGACATCAGAACATTTACAGCAAAATGGTGGGATCTTGATAACATGATACGAAGCGAAATAAGTAAATCAGAAAAAACCAGGAACTGTATTATTCCATACGTAGGTGGGACATAATACTGAAACTAAGAGACATTGACAAGAGTGTGGTGGTTACGGGGGGGAGGGGGGAATGGGAGAGGGATAGGGGGTGGGGAGGGGCACAAAGACAACAAGATAGAAGGTGACAGAGGACAATCTGACTTTGGGTGGTGGGTATGCAACATAATTGAACGACAAGATAACCTGGACTTGTTATCTTTGAATATATGTATCCTGATTTATTGATGTCACCCCATTAAAAAAATAAAATTATAAAAAAAAAAACAAAAAACAAAAAAAAAAACCAGCATCCTTGTACCACTTTGTCTTTAAACCCCAAATGCTAGCAGTTGCCTAGGAAAGTACAGCTCATGGTAAGTACATTTACATTGCACAGCTATTGCTTTTGTAATATAGATACCATCTAAACGAGGAGTGACTAAAGTGTCCTGTATGTGTGCCTTTTCATTGTAGTTCAACTATCGGCAATTTTTATAATTACTAGTTGGCTGATTACTAGCTGAATCAAAACGGATTTTTGTCAGATCATTTTCACTGGCAAGAAGGCAAATATTCAAATCAGCTTCAAGAATATTAAGGGAGAAACCTTCCTTTTTCCCTATCACCTCCATAAAAATAGGCTTTTAGTCCAATATCTGAAATAAATCTGAATAATGTTTTCTCTGGCTATCGCGCCGCAAAGGTTTCAATCCCACAGTCAGATCCCAGCTCTGCAGAGTGTGTCCAGTTGTCCTATTTAACCCCACACTTCTGGAGAAAATTTGAAAGAAGATATGCAATGACTCTCTGGTGACCCAAACTATTGTAACCTCAGTCTGAAACTCACATGACATTTGCTTACTTTCTTTCCAATAGGCTGATTAATTATTTGTCTTTATTTAGTGTTCTAAATCAGAAGCCAAAAGAAGTTGGAGCAGCTGGGGCCAATTTTTAAATTTAAAACTAACAGAGCAGTTTGGCCCTCTGACGTGGAACTGAAGAGTGACTTTTCTTTAACATTGTCATCACCACAGTGTCCAACCTGCTCCATTCCAGATGTGCAACATCTGGGCTTTGAAGAGTGTGATTAGGAAATCAAACAAGACACGTAGACATCCAAAATGAGATAAGAGGCTCCAACAAATTACTTTCCTTTCTTATGTCATTTCTTTCATTTGATTCTGTCCAAGTTTGCTGGAAACCTCTGTCTGGAATCAGAATTCCTTCTCTTTTACAAGCAAGGCAACAAAGGGAAAGAAAGTTATATTGTCCGCAATAATTCAATGCGCTCAATAAGAATCCGTATGGAAAAAAATCCCCTCAATTCCCTTGCATTGAATGTGCTTAGATCACATGGTAAATTAAACCAAAATCCTCCTACTGGACAGAAAGTGTTACTGGCCCTAGGTGGGTGGGAGGAATCAAGTGTCCTCTTAGAAGAAATTTTCTTTCTTCCCAGATTGCGGCTTTTCCTTCAAAATATATAAATAAACATTTTCTTCCTTATGTTAGAGTAAACATTGAACAACACCACTGACAATTGCAAATGACAATAACTGGTATACAGCAGCTTTGACTGGAAAAAGCCTATGTTGTGCTTTAAGTAGGATTCTCGAGGGGTAGAAAAAGGTTGCTCATTTGCCGATTAGCCTGTTCTTCATTAAAACTCTCCTTATGTGGCTAACACAATCACCTCATGTCTAAAACATCCTGAAGTTACATACCAAGTCTGGTTGAAACTCATTGTCTCAGTTGAATATTAGCACAGTCTTAATAATGGAGCAAACATCCTTTGTCAAGTAATCGAGTATTTGTTGGAAATACTCTCCATGCTCACATGGTATTAAGTGAATTGGGGCAGTGAATCCAGTCCCTACCTTGTTCACAGTCTGGTTGGTGAGATAATACTAGCACAGATTAAACAGTGGTTAGTAGCAAAAAGCAGTGTACTACATTAGATGGTATACACAAACTTTTTGTGTGTGTGTGTGTGTGTGTGTGTGTGTGTGACAGAGACAGAGAGAGGGACAGATAGAGACAGGCAGACAGGAAAGGAGAGAGATGAGAAGCATCACTTCTTCTTTGTAGCACCTTAGTTGTTCACTGACTGCTTTCTCATATGTGCCTTGACCGTGGGGCTACAGCAGACTGAGTGACCCCTTGCTCAAGCCAGCAACCTTGAGCTCAAACCAGTGACCTTGGGCTTCAAGTCAGCGACCTTTGGGCTCAAGCCAGCAACCATGGGGTCATGTTTATGATCCCATGCTCACGCCAGAGACCCCATGCTCAAGCTGGTGAGCCTGCACTCAAGCTGGATGAGCCCACGCTCAAGCTGTTGACCTTGAGGTTTCAAAACTGGGTCCTCTGAGTCCCAGTCCAATGCTGTATCCACTGCGCCACCACCTGGTCAGGCTACATGAAAACTCTTTAGGAGCTCATACAACAGGCTGCACTCATGAGAAATGACAATGCGGTGTGGGCTTGTTCTGGGATTTAAGAAAGGTTTAATCGCAGACCATGCACCTCACCCCCTTAAGTGTGCCTGAAAAGCACAACCCTCAGTCACAAGATAGACTGGCTTGGGAACATGGGTACACTCAGGCTCATTCATCATCTGTCCTGAGGAAACAACATTTGCACCTTACTTATTGTGGCTTTGTCACATAAATTTTATGCTCATTGGAGGGAATATTTATCCATAATCTATTCCATCCTTTCTGATTCTTACAAATGAAATCTCTGAAAGGTAAACGAGTCACTATCCCAAGAGAAGTACAGAACTCAGTGCTGGAGAGGACACTTTGGGATTGGGAGAATTGCCTGTGAACTCATATGTAGGTAGAAAGATAGCCCAGCAGCATATGTAAATTGTTCCCTCATGTAGAAACAATAGTGTGCTTTGGACAATTCAATAGAAAACATTAGTCATTTATCATCCTTAATTATCAGTCATCTCTAACTGCATCTGGTTTGCATTTTTTTATTAGAAAGCTTTTTTCTCTTTCTTTCTTCTTTCTTTCTTTCTTTCTTTCTTTCTTTCTTTCTTTCTTTCTTTCTTTCTTTCTTTCTTTCTTTTCCTTTTTCTTTTCTTATTTGAGTTGGACCCAGGCATTTTTTTCCCCTTCCATTCCTGATTTCATTTTGTTATTCTTTTAAAAATTCCATCACTAATTCCCATGATGTGAGGAGGTTTCTGTTTCATAAGGCACAATAAATCAAGAAGCTCCTCTGTCGTAACGTCGTCCTTACTGTGCATTTGTCATAGGCTCTGGATCGCTGAGTTTACTTAAGGTTAGAGAATCAGGCTGCTCCGAAGACAGGCCCAGCCAGCGCCGCCGACGGCGTGCACGTAGCCGGCAGCCGAAGGTACACAGCTCCCGTCGGCTTGACAGACAACAGCTGCTGGGGACAGTCAAGTGGCAAAAACTGACCCTGGAACATTTGGAAGTTTGTGTGCTTTTGTTCTGCTACTCTGGCCAGTGTGTGGTGGCTGAGGCGCACTTTTCTGTGTAATAGTTTTCTCTCATAAAATAATAGTAACAACTAATATTTTTCAAGAATTATCTATATACTCTGCATTATGTGATGGTGTTTTTATGAACTGTCACATTTAATTCTCACACCAGCCCTTTGAGGGAGGCAAATAGTGTTATTTATGTCTTTGTGATGAGCAAACTTAGAAAGGAGTGGTTGCTTGTTAATTTTTTAACAGGGGAATCCCTGGACCACAATGGTGGAATAAATAACTCAGAACCTCAAACCTGCAGGAGGTAGGCCTAAGTTACAGTTTCTCCAGAGGGCATGTTCTTGACCATGAAAGTCCTAGGACAAGATAAATAAGCTCCTTGTTTTTTCTCTCCATCCTACGGGGTTTCTTTTTACTGAAATTGCAAGTTTATGTGGAAGGTAGCAGGGATATAGTAATCACCAGAGTGCATTGGGCTGCAGAGATCTTTGGTGGTGGCTACTTGACCATGGTGTCCCAGGAATGAAATAGATTTCTGACCTTAATTTATAGATTCAGAGCGTTCTGATTGAAAGAAAGTCTAGGTCTCCTTGAGGAAGGAGCCTTCGTTATTGCATCATAATATACCATAAGGCTTCCTGCAAGTCTTTTCTCAAAGGTACCTGCAGCCATTTGATAGATGACTATGCAGCATGGAAAAGGAACTTCCGCGCCTGACCAGGTGGTGGCGCAGTGGATAGAGCATCAGACTGGGATGCAGAGGACCCAGGTTCGAGACCCTGAAGTCGCCAGCTTGAGCGCTGGCTCATCTGGTTTGAGCAAAAGCTCACCAGCTTGGACCCAACGTCTCTGGCTTGAGCAAGGGGTTACTTGGTCTGCTGAAGGCCCGTGGTCAAGGCACATATGAGAAAGCAATCAATGAACAACTAAGGTCTTGCAACGAAAAACTGATGATTGATGCTTCTCATCTCTGTTCGTTTCTGTCTGTCTGTCCCTATCTCTCTCGCTGTCCCTGTAAAAAAAAAAAAAAAAAAAAAGAAAGAAAGAAAAAAGAAAAGGAACTTCCTAGTATTAGCTCTTATGTTAATTTCTATGACCCAAAGTACCCACTGTAGTCCACCAGTTAATATGGGGGTTTTCAGTGATCAGTAAACAGAAATTCAAGCCCAAGTTTAACTCACAGTGAGCCCAGTTGGTCAATTGACCCGTCCTGTGGTTACTTCCCTAGTTCCTGAATGTATTGTTGGAATAGTTGGAATGTATAATTGGCTACAGTCAGAATCCCCACATTGGCTCACTGACCCATCGAGTAAGGGTTGTTTTGGTAGGAACGACAAAATGGAAGCTTCTGGAACTTCCCATCCCTATAAATATAGTAATCCAAAAGCGGTATCACATCCCTGGGGGAAACTGTAAAGATGAGTGCCACTATCAAAGGTTAAGAGAAATACCTATCACATCACCCTTTAACTCACCTTTTTTAAATTAAAAAAAATTTTAAGCAGCGATTGGATCTTCGATAATTACTAAGAATCTTAAACTTAATTAGGTGGTAGCTCCAATTGCAGCTACTCTCCCAAACATGATATCTCTATGGAAACCAAAAAACACAGGCCCAGGAACTTGGAATTCAGCTTTTGACCTGGATAATAGCTTTTCCTCCAAACCAATTTACAAAGACCACCAGAGGAGGTTTGCTTCTATCTGCCACAGCCAGCAGGAGACCTTCACACTCGAGTCAGACAGGGCTCTATGTTGATTCTGCTCTCTGCTGTCATACGGGTTGCAGAGGAATTGATTGTCATGACAGTGCACTAAATGTCACACTGGTCCTGTATATCCTAATATTATGCTGATTTCATCTGATGAACAGTAAGTAGCAAATCAGTTGCCTTAGTAAGAACTATATATATAAGAGAGTTATAACTCCACAAAAATTTAGGGGCTCACCCTGCTCCACGGTGTTTTGGGAGTAAGGTGAAAGATAAATTGTTACACCTCACACTGTCTACCATGAAAGTAGGGGTACAATGCTTGGTATGTGGTTTTAAAGAAAAATTTGAAGTTATACATACCACATTTGAATATACTACTCCTGGCTATGTGCAGTTATCCCATGCTGTTGGTTTTGAATGTGAACCAGAGCAAGAAAAGGCTCTGCAGCAATTCTGGCTTCAGTGCCTGCCCTCCACCACCTGGGCCTTCTGACCCAGCAGAGCCACTGACAGTGTGTGCATTGCAAACAGGGATGCTGTATGGTGCTTCTGACTACTAGATCTCTAGGCCTTTCAAGTAAATCTATGCCTTCCTCTGTAAGTAATTATTATTTTGAAAATAGCATCTAGCTTGTTACTGCATCATAAAGAGGCTGACTGCCTAACCATGGGACACTAAGTGATTTGTGGTTTGAACTTCCCATCATGAATTGGATGTTGTCTGACCCATCTGGACACAAGGTTGGGTGTATATAGCATGATCTATCTTCAAGTGGAAACGATATATAAGAGACAGAGCTTGGGCAGGTCTAGAAGATACTAGTAAGTTGCTCTAGCAAGGTGGTTCAGACTTTCAAAACTGATTCCTGTTGCATTGCCTTCTTTCCCTCAGTTCATGCCTATGACCCCCAGTAGAGTTCCTAAGAACCAACTGAACCAGGAAAAAAAATCTGGAGCCTGGTTTACAGGTAGTTCTGCAGGCTATGCCAAAGTTAGGGGTGAGCCTCATATATCTATCCTACTGTTTCTGTCTCTCTGAACCCAGGATAATGCAACAGACAATATTGTTGTGATATAATATATTGTATTGTAATATATTATCAATATATTATTGTGTATTTTATTATAATTTCAGTATTATGTATTACAATATCAATTACATATTGTAATATGTAAGTAATAATGTCATATCAACTACTCACTATGAGTTTTCGTCTTTGAAGACTCGATTGCCACCCTGTAGACTTTTGTTCCAAATTTTCATTATGTTCACTTTTTATAATTTGCTTTTCATTTTGAAAATTATCCTATAAACATGTTCTCTATTCTCTAAGATTCGTTAACTATCATCTATTTTGATCTATTTTAATCAAGTTTCTCAGTATTCTAGAAATGAGCCAAGAGACTCTTCTGTTAGTTTTTTACTATTTTGGAGTTTCACATCCTCTGAGTTATTTTATGAATTTTCAGCAAACTTCCATCATTGGTGAAATGTGTGTCTTTTTCACTGGCCTGTACATTGCAGTGGAGCAGGATTTGGTTTCTGACATACAGTACCAGCTAACATGAGCCAGCAACTGTTCCAGACTCAGTAGTCATGAAGTGGCTGGATATCCATTTTTTTTTTTTTTTTTTTTTTGGTATTTTTTCAAAGCTGGAAACGGGGAGGCAGTCAGACAGATTCCCGCATGCGCCCGACCGGGATCCACCCGGCACGCCCACCAGGGGGTGATGCTCTGCCCATTCGGGGCGTTGCTCTGTTGTGACCAGAGCCACTCCAGCGCCTGGGGCAGAGGCCAAGGAGCCATCCCCAGCACCCAGGCCATCTTTTGCTCCAATGGAGCCTTGGCTGCGGGAGGGGAAGAGAGAGACAAGGAGGAAGGAGAGGGGGAGGGGTGGAGAAGCAGATGGGCGCTTCTCCTATGTGCCCTGGCTGGGAATCGAACCCGGGACTCCCTCACGCCAGGCCGATGCTCTACCACTGAGCCAACTGGCCAGGGCCTGGATATCCATTCTTAATGAATTTGAGGGCTAGGCCCTTTTACCTTTTTTCTTCGGTTTCATGCCATTTCAAATTTCTTTGCCTTCTAAACATGTCAAACATTACAAAAATGTTTGCTATGTGAGGTAGCATAACTAATTTAATATGAGGAAGGCTGCTCCCTGTGACCCTAAATATGCCTCATGGTCTGCCATGCATTTACCAAGGCCTGTAGAGGCAGTCACCTGCAATAGGCCAGTCCTCAACACAGTAAGATTCTTTAGTTGGTTGGCATCCTGGCTGTTTTCAAGGTGATGCCTGTCTGTTGTCTCTTTTCTAGACTCAGAGGTTAAACAAATGAGTGAGAAGTAGCATCAGAGGTCTATGATTTTAATAATCAGAGGAAAACAGGCTTAGATTACTCATATTAAAAGGATACATTTTCTAGTCTCTACTACTTGTGCTGATTTATTTAAAAGTAATAGATTCAAATGAAGAAGGACTCAGCTTGGATATCATCTAAATATTTTAACCACAAATGAAAATCTTTTCATTTTATTCATTGAATCATGAATGAATCACGTAAACCTTCATTATTGCTTAAGCACATTTGTTTAGCTTGGTTCTGGGCACAACTTACATCAGCCACGATGAGTGTGAAAGAGGAACATTTAGTCAGTGCCATCATTTCCATGTGATTGCTCAGGCTAGAAAGCTGGACATCATCCTTGTCTGCCTTTCCCCCATCCCCGTATCTCTCCTCACCAAGTTATCCAGGTATCCTGTCAGTTCTACCTCCTACTGCCTCTCAAATTTATCCCTTTTTCTGCATGTGACTTTCTACTACTCTGGTTCATAGTCTCATTATTTTTTACTCAGGTTACTGCATCTGCTTCTTCTGTTCGCCCTAACCTTGCTCTGTTTCCCAAATCACAACCACATTAAGCCAGATAATCCATCTTCTTACTTTAGTGATGGGCAATCTTTTGAGCTTGGTGTGTCAAAATTCGCCAAAAAACCGAGCATAAGTCGGGTGGTGTGTCACTTCAAGAAAAATAACCATAATTTTGTGATATTTATAGTTTAAATAATAAAAATGTATAATTGTAATATATTACTGTATTTAATAAACCAAAAATTATTTATTTAATTTACCTGCTTAGTGACTCCTTTGTTCATCTGTCAGTCGGTTTCTTTTGTTGGTCTTGATATTATTTAACTTGTGTGGGGTGCCGTGAACTAAGATAAGTGAGGGGGAGGGGGAATTCTTTAACTAACCTGCCTATTAGTGACTTTTTTGTTGCTGAATTTCATTGGCTAAATCTTCAATTGAAGGTTAGTATTTTGTACACTTCAAGGCCAAGCAAGCGCTACTAACTTCATCTGTCAATCTGTTTCTTTTGTTGGTTTTGATATTATTTAACACTGAGAATAAGGTCTCACAAAAGTACATAGAGGGAAAAATTGTGAGTAGAGCCATTGCTATATTTTTCAGGGTGCTAAAAGTGTCTGGTAATCGGTTCCAGGCACTCCAAATTTTCTGCTCGTAGTGGCACTCCTCTTGATTCTCCAAGCGGCACCTTTCCAGATTCTCAAGCTTTGACCTCAAGTCGACAAACATCGGAGCCCAGATGCTGTCTTGAAATTCTGCAAGTTGCATCTTATGTAAATTAAGATGGCTGCCGCTATTTCTAATGGCGGAAAACGGCACCCATAGCACAGGTCCTCACCTCTCCCAGCCTCCCCCTCCCTTATCTCAGTAATGATGGTCAATTAGAAATCCACGACACCCCAGAATAGTAGATTGGATGATGGTTGCTGTGGTTATGTGGTTGCTGATAATGGCGATCACAGGGCCCCCAGAGATGCTCTGCCGCCCGGAAGTGAGGTCAAAGATCCCCTAACGACCTAACCGGAAGTCCCAGAACTAGACGCTCTGTGCTGGAGTTCTGTTGTTTTGGCCTACAGACCTCTGGGACATAGTGTCTACACTACAGCAAATGTTTTATCCTCGGCTTCTGCACCTGGCCGTGCAGGAGCCGAAGATAAAACGTCCTTCTCGGCATGTGGTCCCATACTTGGCCACGTTTCATCGAAAATGGCTACATGTGTCAGTGCTGACATGCGTGTCATAGGTTTGCTATCACGGCTTTACTTAAAGTCTTCCACGTTCTTTGTAGAGTTAAGTTCATGCTTTCTGGCACCACATTCCAGATCTTCCATACTTGGTTGTTGTGCATCTCTTCAGTCTTATCTTGGGTCACTTTCTTCATACTCTAAGCTCCATGCTATCTTGTGACTTTAGGCCTTTGTACAAACTATTTCCTCTGCCTGACCTGACTTTTTCTCTCTTCTTTGTGCAGCTGAAACCCTTTGCTTTTACTAGAGGTGAGACGCCACTTAGGGATGGGATTACCCTCCCTCTGAGCTTCCCATAGCTTGCTGTGCTTACCTTTGTCATGGCATTATTCACACTGTGTTTATGTCTCCCTTTATTTTTCTGTTTCCTTTTCAAACCCCTCCCCACCCCCAAAGAATTATAAGTATTTGGAGGCAGGAACTGAGCCTTATTTGTGCCTTGTGTGGTGACTGACACACAGAGAGGATGTTTTGATAAACATTCATTGAATGAATAAATTAATTAATAAAAGGAAAAGAGTAAACATCTAAAAGTTTCCGACTATTCACAAACCTAGTCAAGTTAGTAGTTTACCAATTACAAACCACCACAAGCTCTGTGAAGGAACTCACTTTTGTTCTCACTGAATAAATACACTGTTCTTCAAAGACACAAGTGACATTAAATGTTTTGTAAGTGAACCCACTGCGGTGCAAAGACTATTATATTGGAAAACATTAAACAACCTGAAACAGAAAGCAGATCACTTTCCAACCACAAATTGCAAAAGAAAGGAGAAAAATTCTCAACCAATATTAAAACCTACTTTAAAGTAAATAGTACCAACATTTTAAAGGGAGGGCACACCAAATTTAGAGAACAAGACTGTTGAATGAAGACCAATGGTAAACTAAAGAACATTTGCCAAGAAAATAAAATAGTAGGAAGCCCTTTTGGCTCAATGAGTGAAAATGAAAAAAGTTTAAAAGTTTCAAAAATATCTAATTTCGACAGGTTTGTTTCATTGTGTTTTTGTTTTTCCCTGTAAGCTGATCTCTGGAATTTTCCTTTGCAGAAGGAGGATCTGGCTGTCATTTTATCCACGGTGTATGTTTGCTCACATCCTAGACAGGTTGCTAATCATGAAGAAAGGAGAGCCCCACATATTACTAGGGCAGGCTGGGCATGCTTTTAAACTAGGTGACAATAAATAGGCTCATCTAGAAAGGGAAGTTGAAAACCGGATTCTTCCCAAAGCACAGCCCCAAAAAGAAATGTTGAGATTCCTTCCCCTTTCTTCTCTTTTACAAATATTATTGCTTTCAGACCTGTCTTAGTTTCCCCCAGCCTTCTTGAAGAGTTCCTCAGAAATTCTAGCCACTTTGGCCCTTTTCTCTGACCCTCTGTGAACTTTAAAATCAGACTATTCAATTGTTCATATTCTTGTATTATAGTTTTTGCTGATTACATTTTGTGCATATATGTTGTCTTTCTGATCAGAGTATTCCCTCAGCCAAAAAGGGAATTAACTTAAAAAAATATTCCCGGCAGTTATTAGCACAATGTACAGTGTACATAGTAAGCGATTATAGTTAAATTGAATTAAATTAAACAAAAGACATTTAATAACAGAGATTATTTTCCCCTTGTAGATTATTTATTTATTTATTTATTTATTTATTTATTTTTTGCATTTTTCTGAAGCTGGAAACGGGGAGGCAGTCAGACAGACTCCCGCATGAGCCTGACCGGGATCCACCCGGCATGCCCACTAGGGGGCGATGCTCTGCCTCTCTGGGGCGTCTCTGTGTTGCATCCAGAGCCATCCTAGCACCTGAGGCAGAGGCCACAGAGCCATCCTCAGTGCCCGGGCCATCTTTGCTCCAATGGAGCCTCGGCTGCGGGAGGGAAAGAGAGAGACAGAGAGGAAGAAGGGGGGAGGGATGAAGAAGCAGATGGGCGCTTCTCCTGTGTGCCCTGGCCGGGAATCGAACCTGAGACTCCTACACGCCAGGCCAATGCTCTACCACTGAGCCAACCAGCCAGGGCCTCCCCTTGTAGATTTATTAAAGAAAAAAATCAGAATGTGACCATCTTCAAGTATTTTTTAACTCGTATTTTCTTTATTTTCCCCTCTCCTATTCTCCAGATTATAAGTGGGCACTATACCACACTAGTAGTTTTTAATACTGGATGCACAGTTGAATCACGTGGGGAATTTTAAAATGCAGATGCCAAGGCTGCTACCTAGACCAATCAACTGGAAGACACAAGAAATTTTAAAAGGGGCCCCAGGTGATTTTAATACTCAGCAAGTGTTGAAAACCACCGTGTTATTCCATCAACTGATGAGTCAGTCAGTCAATCGGCAGTGCTAACATATCAAGAGGTCCACGGAAAACTGCTCCTGTGGGCTTGATCAGCTCTCTATTTCAAGCGTGCCATGATGTTTGTGTGCTTTAGGCTTCTCAAATATCTCAGTATCCCCTTCTTTGGTGTATAAGTAGTTTTCTTTCAGACATCTATTTATAGTAAACAATGTAAGTATCTTTTAACTACAGAGTTAAATAGGACAACAAAAGTCCAAGAAGTTCAAGCAGTTTAGTGAGACCAGAAATTTAGGTTGGTTCGACACGCTAAAAGGAAAAAGAAGAATTGACTTTGCTAGAAAAATTAAATCCCAAAGCATTTTCTTCTGAAACCCACATCACTTTTTATATCTAATCTATTGTAGCTGGTTATTTCTTAAGAATGAGAAATTTGTTTTCAATTACTTGGATAACTGCATAAATTTCTAGTTTTGCTTGCATTTACAGACCAGTGTCGTATTGCCTTGTTTTGAAATTATTATTAAGTTCTTATTGCATACCAGGCTCTCTGCAAAGATCTTTAGATATAATTTCATTTGTCAGACTATCCATTTGAGGCATGTGCTAGTATAACACCTATTTTGTACACACGGAAACTGAGGCTTGAGAAGAAAAGAAAGTTACCCAGGGTCACATAATTCCTGAGAAATAAAGGCACAATTAACATATCTGTCCTAAGCTCTAACCTCTGCACTGTGCACCTAGGAAAAAACTTCTACCTCCTGGTGTTGCTGAATGAAGCACTAAATAAAATTCTAACCCTGAAGTCCAAAAGTGATGGAAAAGATATAAATTGTAAGGGGCTTCCTCTTCATTTAAGTTCAACTGTAAGTCATTTATGAATTTATGTTTACTGGAATTGTGTTTGTAATTTTCCACTAGAATGTATTTTGGATGATCTTGTAAAATTTCTAAGACAATTCATGTTTTCTTTCCCCCCTAGTATTTAAGATGGAGAAGAGCAGCAATGTGGCTTTAAAGCAAGGCTTATTTATAAAGAAATTATAAAATATATCAACACAACTGTTCTATGTTTAAACACAATGTCAGTTTAACTGCTGGCTGTTGAACATACTGTGTGGTGACTGGCTTGGAGGTCGGACACTGGCTATTTGCTCTACCTGGCCATATGCCCTCCTGCCCCTTGGTCATTTCTACTTGTCTAATTTCAGCCAATCCTCCAAGATGCTCAGACATGTTTCCCATTATTGAACTCATTTTACCCCCAACTCCCTGCGGGCTTAACTGGCTTTTTCCCTTTGTCTCTCTACTGCAGGCTAGTCCTTATGACTTGCTGTTGTAGTGTTACAGTTTTCAAGGCAATCCTTTCTCACTTTCTTCTGGGAGGTGGGGAGCTTCTACGGGGCAGGACTGCCTCCAAGTGCCCAGCACATACATGTGGTCGATAGATGATTGGTTGAATTTTTGAATGAATTATAACTTAGAAAAAATTGGATCTACCTAAGAAACCAGGCTGTAAGACTTGAGCTAAGTCTTCATCTTGATCTGATTAGGGTTCTATTCCGTTTGAAAACCTGTCATCTCAAAAAAAATGTTAAGGGAAAGATAGGTATATATACACAAATAATGTTTACTGTTGAATAAAGATAAAGCCTTCTCTGGAAGCAATTCATTGATTTACAGTGCTTATCCATGCATATGAATGCAAACTTGGTCATGGAGTCGATCGATTCTCTTTTGAAAATTTGGTTCTATGTAATATTAATATTTAGTACAATAAGAAATCATTATATCATGGTTTTCTGTAGTGCATAAGACTGGTTCATCCTGGCATTCATCTGTGGGCTTTCTGTGACTAAAATAACCATGTGGAGAGATAATTAATTCATACCTGTGGGTTGTGGCTGTTCATCTGTTGAAATGGGAAGCAGCATCTGAATCCAGCCTCCCCCTCCAAAAACAGTTTTCTTTTGAAAGAGATGGGCTCTGGAAGAGATATTAGGGAAACGTCTCCAGGGTGCACCAGTTCATGTCCCATCTGCCAAGCATAACGTGGGTCCTCCACCCCAAAGCACACGCTTATCTACTGTGGCAACTTGATTGTTTTTACGAAAGCCCAAGGAGCACCAGTTGCTTTCTTTTGTATTAAAACAGTGAAATTCGAACAGTTATATCTCAGTATAATAAAGAATATTGTGCATCTTGACACACTGATTGCTTTTCTTCCATATTTTCTTGGCCTTAAAATGACCATATGGAAATTTGTTTAATATCTTGAAATCTTTTCAGTTTGCTCAAATTCTGATTTCTTAACTTGTTAATTCATATCCCATGTGTCAAACTAGGCAGAGAAGAGTAGTTAAAAATAACTCATCACCTAATAAACATTTAACTTATACACAATCATATAATTTCAAAATTTAAGAAGCTGTGCAAGAAATGTGAAATGGCCATTTAAGGTAGTTATTTGGATGATTCAGGTTTAAAGTAGTCTTATAAAAATTTTATTTGGTATGATTAATTATAATTACTTGCTCATAGTGGTTAAATTCTCTGTGTAGATTTTAGTTTTAATTTTAATTCAAGTGCCACACCTGGTTTTCTAAGTTCGTAAGAAGAAGGCACTGGAGAGCTCAGTAAATACAATATGGGATCTTTTGCTCTTTTCAATGGTTGGTCTATATGTTTATTTCTGTATTTTTGTTATGATATTTGGAGCTCATAGTAGCTGTAAACTCCTTCATCTGTCATGGCTATTTCAAGAAACATCAGGAACTTGAACCAATCCAGTGGTTCTGCTTTCAAAGATTTATTTGCTGGCTGGTCAATTAGATACTGGAATTCTCACAAGTGAAAATGACATACTCTTAATTTTTGACTCAGAAAGTATGCAATGCAAACTCTGCTAATCTTGGTGGAACCAAATTATATGGTTCTAGAAATGGAGCGAGCCTTCTAGGTTTATTTCAAAGTCCTTAGGACCCCTCACTTAAGTCTCTTTTGTACTAAATTTTGTCTGTATGAAAAGGAATAATATTTTAATTCACCACATGAACTGTTTCTTACTTATGAAGTATTTTCCATACTGCTAATTTAATGGAGATGGAGAGATATTTTCCTAGAAAGGTGTCAGATTATTTCCTTATAAGCCCAAATATATTTTTGAGAGTTTGTTAAGTTATCTTTACATCACTCAGTCATAAATCTCAATTATCTAGGTAGGATAAAAACATGTAACTCCTAGTATGCTAACACTATCAAATTGCTTAATTTAAATTTCAGACACATGAGAGGTAGGAGCAAACATTATTTGCTCTGTTTGATTTGTACACTACAGGATTTTTTTCTTCATTCTATACTCTGTGTATGCTATGTATTTGGAATGCTAAGATAAACTGACTATAAAGATAATTAATTCAAATACACGTATGTAGGATGAGAAGTTTTTAGACTAGTAGAAGGGACTTGTAACAGCTTCCTTTCTTTTTCTTTTTTTTTTTGTATTTTTCTGAGGTTGGAAACGGGGAGGCAGTCAGACAGACTCCTGCATGCGCCCGACTGGAATCCACCGGCATGTCCACCAGGGGGCGATGCTCTGCCTATCTGGGGCGTCGCTCTGCTGCAATCAGAGCCATTCTAGCACCTGAGGCAGAGGCCACAGAGCCATCCTCAGTGCCCGGGCAAACTTTGCTCCAATGGAGCCTTGGCTGTGGGAGGGGAAGAGAGAGACAGAGAGGAAGGAGAGGGGGAGGGGTGGAGAAGCAGATGGGCGCTTCTCCTGTGTGCCCTGGCCGGGAATCGAACCCAGGACTCCCGCACACCAGGCTGACGCTCGACCACTGAGCCAACCGACCAGGGCCATAACAGCTTTCTTATTAGTATAACAGGGTTTGAGACAAACTAGGGGTGATACTGCTTCAGTCTTTAGTACACTAGCCAATATTGTATCATTTGTCACCCTAGTGAAGATAATAAACGTATTTTTTCCTAGTGTTGTCTGTTCAGTGAGTGATGGAACTTGACCAGTAACTTACAAACAAAATATGAGATTAACTCCTTTAGAGAGTTAAATTATGAAGTTAACACATATTCAGTAGAAGAGTACAGTTAATCATGCACTTGAATAACTTGAGGCTATAAGACATATACATTTCTTAAAACAAGTAAATTACCTTAGCAAGTGTGTAGGATTTACTGTCAATACATAAAAATTACATTTCTAGATACGAGCAGTGAAAAATTGAGCATATTCTGAGCTAGGAGATTTATCCAAGATATTTGACACAGCTTTAGAAATTTTCCTGAGAATGATATGAACAGCAGGAGGACTGGATACTTTCTTTTTTTTTTTTTTTTTTTTGTATTTTTCTGAAGCTGGAAACGGGGAGGCAGTCAGACAGATTCCCGCATGCGCCCGACCGGAATCCACTTGGCACGCCCACCAGGGGGTGATGCTCTGCCCATCCAGGGCGTTGCTCTGCTGCCACCAGAGGCACTCTAGCGCCTGGGGCAGAGGCCAAGGAGCCATCCCCAGTGCCCAGGTCATCTTTTGCTCCAATGGAGCCTCGGCTGCTGCGGGAGGGGAAGAGAGAGACAGAGAGGAAGGAGAGGGGGAGGGGTGGAGAAGCAGAAGGGCGCCTCTCCTGTGTGCCCTGGCCGGGAATCGAACCCGGGACTTCCGCACGCCAGGCTGCCGCTCTACCACTGAGCCAACCGGCCAGGGCCTGAATACTTTCTAACACTATGTTCTTGAGTTGACTTTTGGGTGGTATGTTTTGAGCAATTGGTCCTTGTCTCATGGTTATGTAAGTGAGGTAGAAAGATGGAAAAAGTGATTTTATACATGGGCAGTCACTAAACAAACTAATAGAGCTGACTTACTGAGCTTGGATCTGACTATAGAGAAGAATGTTCCTTTAGAAGGGAATTTTCTCATTAAAAATTGTTGCAATGTTATATGGGGAAAATATATGTATATACACATACATATATACATATATTTATATATATATTTATTTATATGCATACACACATATTTATATTGACAAATTTATGTGTCACTGTTGACATAGTCTCAAGGAACATTAAAATCACTGCCCTGCTCACTTGGATTTAATACTTGTGATTTTGCCATAGAGAAATAGAAGACCTTTGGTCTATTGTGTCCTCTAAGGCATTCTGCCCAAACCTTGAACCACAATAGGCATGTTAGAGGAAAAATTATTTCTTGTTTTGTGGGCTTGGAGAATGCCGGGATCTCATTGAGGCCTGGCCTGGGTTTGAATGTAGAAAGCAATAAGACAACGGTTTCTTTTTGTAGCTTTTAATAACTATGTGTGAGCTGAATGTTCAAGAATATTCTTCGGGGAACACCACAGGTCACATGATCTTCAGTCTATTTTCTACTCAGTTAATAGCAAGTACATTATGTAGGGGCTTTCAAAGAACTCTCACATCTGTTTACTCACCAATACATTCTACCTTATTTAACCTTCACAATGATTTTGTAAGATAGATGGAGATCTGCTTTTTGAAATAAAGAAGCCTGGATTGAGAATCAGGTCTAGATTCTAGTAACTGCTTTAATGACCTCAATTTTATAATGTTTAAAATAAGATGCTTCTGCTCTGGCCAGTTGGCTCAGTGGTAACGTGTTAACCCAGTGTGTGGAAGTCCCAGGTTTGATTCCCGGTCAGGGCACAGAAGAAAGGCAACCATCTGCTTCTCCACCCTTCCCTCACCTTTCTCTCTCTCTCTTCTCGTCCTGTAGCCATGACTCAATTGATTCAAGCACATTGGCCCTGGGCATTGAGGATGGCTCTGTTGAGCCTCCACCTCAGGTGCTAAAAACATAGCTCAGTTGTGAGCATCTGCCCCAGACGGGAGTTGCAGGATAGATCCTAGTTGGAGCGCATGTGGGAGTCTGTCTCTGTATCTCCCCTCCTCTCACTTGAAAAAAAAATGCTTCTAAAATTCTTGTTATTTCTATTTTACATAAAGGTATAATAAAACAAAAAGAGATTAAGTTATCTATTTAAGATCACACTTTTCCATGTAGTCAGGACTGACTCTAAGTTTAGCACATTCAATTTTAGAATTTAGGGACAATGTGCTTAGACTATTGGATACTAATAATATTTGGAAATGGATCATATTAATAATGAGTTTTATTGCTCAGTGTTGATTGATGAAGAGTTGAATTTTTTTTGTAGGAACCTGTCAGGTTTTTTAAACATCATCTAAAGGAGAGAACACTATGGATACACTACTCCCTATTGGAGATAATGCCCTAGAATAGAGTTTACTGCACAATGCTAGAATTGCTGAATGACCCTGTTAATTAGGAATAATTAATTCTCTTGCTTTTTTTCTTTGTTTTCTATGTTATATTCTGATACCAACGTCCTTTTGATGTGGACTCACTGAAATCAGTCAGCAAACTTTTTTTTTTTTTTTGTATTTTTCTGAAGCTGGAAACGGGGAGAGACAGTCAGACAGACTCCCGCATGCGCCGGACCGGGATCCACCTGGCACACCCACCAGGGGTGACGCTCTGCCCACCAGGGGGCGATGCTCTGCCCCTCCGGGGCGTCGCTCTGCTGCAACCAGAGCCACTCTAGCGCCTGGGGCAGAGGCCAAGGAGCCATCCCCAGCGCCAGGGCCATCTTTGCTCCAATGGAGCCTTGGCTGCGGGAGGGGAAGAGAGAGACAGAGAGGAAGGGGGGTGGGGTGGAGAAGCAAATGGGCGCTTCTCCTATGTGCCTTGGCCGGAATCGAACCCAGGTCCCCTGCACGCCAGGTGGACGCTCTACCACTGAGCCAACCGGCCGGGGCCAGTCAGCAAACATTTTTTGAGTTCACCAAGTACTAGGTCTGTATATTCAGA
The DNA here is from genome assembly GCF_036850765.1 of Saccopteryx bilineata. Lineage (NCBI taxonomy): Eukaryota > Metazoa > Chordata > Mammalia > Chiroptera > Emballonuridae > Saccopteryx > Saccopteryx bilineata. The sequence continues at coordinate 22,152,485 of NC_089501.1, forward strand.
AATGAGAAATGTGTTTCCTATCCTTTTGTCCCTGTGGGGCTCATGGTCTACTTGAGGTTGGAAAGTGAGAAGGAAACCAAATATGTAAAAAAAGAGATTATTTTAGAGTGGCATATCTGCTATTACCAAAGATATGAATTGATTGTCAAGGGAACAACTTACTCTGCTGGGCCCAGGTTTAAGGCAGGAAAGAGGAAGGAATCAGAAAAACTTTCACATGGAAAGAGACACTTAATCCAAGTCTTGCATATGTGGAGAGAAGGGAAGAAGAACTTTCTCAGTGAAATCAGCCATTTGTTAAAGCATGAAGGCATGAGAAAGCATGTCTAACTGAAGAAAGCATGGCAGGCGTTGTGTGATTGGAGCTTGTTTTGGGGGAGTTACAGGCAGGTGTGGGAGAAAGAAAGAAGATAAAACTGGATCAAGCTGATATCAGACATGGAGCGACTTTGATAGCCAGGCTAAGGTTCTCCTGCCTAAGATGATGAACCAGCAGAAGGAGAAGCTTGCTGTGTCTCAACAGTTGGGGGAATTTCATTCTCCTGGAAGGTAGCTCTTAAATGAAGAGACGAATAATTTGGTTTTCAGTGTAGTCTTTCTTTTGAGTGAGTCTGTAGACCCACAGAATTCCAGGACATTGGCAGCCAACCTGAGTGGTTTAGTGCAAATTGCTAAAATGGGATTCTACTTTACCATTCAGTCTATTTTTTTTTTTTTTTTTACATTTTAATTTTTTTTGACTGATTGACATTAGAGAGAGAAGAAGGAGCAAGAGAAAGAGACAGGAACATAAGTCTGTTCCTGTATGCGCCCCGACTGGGGAGGGAACTGGCAACCTCTGTGCTTCCTGTCAACGCTCTATCAAACCATTCAGCTAGAGCCCATTCAGTCTATTTTAATTCTTGTTAGTTTCAGTCTCCTTTGAGGCCTGATATATTCGAGATAGTTTTAGATTTTTCTGGATCTACATGATGACATACTATTCTGTGAATCACTTTATAATGTTTCCTATATTGTTATCTAGCTTATAGTAGTAGATATCTACTCGTAGTAGGCAGCAGATTGAGTCTAGATTCCAAATCTGCCCACTGTTAGACAATTACTTATGTTACTAGGTTATGCTACCTCTAATTTCAAAAGCTGGGGTAAACTGGATGTCAGTTTCTTTCCCATGAGCATCAAATACTTTATTTTAGATAGCATGGTGATCTTGGACATTAAGGCATTGTTGCTATTTGTAACCTTGTCTTTAAACCTCTCTAAATCAAAATGGGTCTTATGAATCTTTGTATCTCCAATGTATCTATAGTGGTTCTGTGTATGTAGTAGGATCTCCGTAACTATTCACTGAAGGATGAACAGTTCATAATCACATTTTTCCTATAAATAATTTTTTGGGCTGCATCTGAAATCTGTCTCTTGTTGTTTTGCATTATCTATTAATTTGAAATTGACTTAAGTTGATCCAACTTTTATGGAGAATTTTTTTAAGAAGAGGTTCATTATATCAGAGATGTGAAAGGAGAACAGAATTTGAGACAGTGAGTCACTGCTGCAGATATAAGCTTGGGGTTTAGAACCACAGTCAATGGCTAGAATCATTTGTAATTACAGGGAATGTTATTTGTTTCGTCCAACTATTCCAACTTGTGGACCTTCTTTCCTCTCTAACAGTATATAGCTTTTACTTGATGTTAACATATCAAAACTTAAAGGTGACTAGATAAAGAAATGACTGGGTCTGTTTCCCCTCAGATACAGTATGTCATTTGATGGTGAAGGCTATAAAACAGAAGAATGTTCTCATGTGATTGTAAGGGGGAAAACTATTAACTTCAGGGATCTAATAGAATCCGTTGGTTGGAATATAACTCTCTCTTTTGGGAAGGTAATCTGTTTCAGCCTCCCTGTTTGTTAGTACTGTTGGTGTCCAACTCACTGCTAAAATGCAGCAATGAATAGTGCTTATATCACAGGACCTGCATTCTATATTAAGACCATATAGTAATAAATGCTAATTATTTAAAATAATACTTAAGGGAAAGCAAACTTCCAGAAATTACATTTTCAGTGGGCCAATCTGATAAATAAAAAGAGCACTGCAGATCATTTTAGCTTTTCTTACCTTAGGGCAAAAGCATATTATCATGGTACTTGTCTGAGAAATATGACATAATTTTTATTTTGTTGCATACATATTAAGTGTGAAACTTTTCTTTTCTTTTTTTTTTTTTTTGCATTTTTCTGAAGCTGGAAAGAGGGAGAGACAGTCGGACAGACTCCCACATGCGCCGGACCGGGATCCACCCGGCACGCCCACCATGGGGCGAAGCTCTGCCCACCAGGGAGCGATGCTCTGCCCATCCTGGGCGTCGCCATGTTGTGACCCTCCTGGGCGTTGCCATGTTGCACCAGAGCCACTCTAGCGCCTGGGGCAGAGGCCACAGAGCCATCCCCAGCGCCCGGGCCATCTTTGCTCCAATGGAGCCTTGGCTGCGGGAGGGGAAGAGAGAGACAGAGAGGAAGGCGCAGCGGAGGGGTGGAGAAGCAAATGGGAACTTCTCCTATGTGCCCTGGCCGGGAATCGAACCCGGGTCCTCCGCACGCTAGGCTGACGCTCTACCGCTGAGCCAACTGGCCAGGGCCTTTTCTTTGTTTTTTAATGGTTTCTGAAACATGATTCAAGATTTTTTTTTTTAAATTCTGGGTGTTCTCAATTTTTTTAATCAGTTGAAATAAAAAAGAAATCCAAACTTGAACCAAGATTTCTTCATCTCATCTTTACTTCTCTTGACTCTAGAGATTGGCTTATAAAGACTAAAATTTGTTTAAGCTCTTTATTTCTGACTTTTTCCCCCTCTTTATATTCAATATGTGTGTGTGTGTGTGTTCCTTGGGACAGGACTGGGGGTGGGTGGGCAGTAAGGAGAGGAAGTGGGGAAAAACACTTAAAAATGCCTCTTACCATTTTAAAGAAGTATCTGCAAATTCTCTCTGTTTATTCTTATGGTAAGTGGTTTTATAAAGTGCTGGGTAAGATAATTTCCCTGAAATTTTCCCTGGATTTAATGACCTGAAGAATTATGCAAAATTTCTTCCAGAACACTAAATGGAAGGGCGTGTGGTCTTGTCTAGAGTTTCCCCACTTTTTTTCTGGGAGAGTCACACCTCTAGACCCCGCAGGCCACCCAACGGAGACATCCTTTCCTGTCACTGTGGAGACAGATACTTCTTTATTCCCCCTCTGCCCTGCCCTCTAATATATAATTTGAGGTAATAATTTAGTGTATTTGGTGCCCACTCACTTTCCGTCTCTGCCCAGTCCATGTCTTCTTTGCTGCTGCCCTCTCCTCCTGGGGGAGGTGCCACTCAGCCCTGGGACAGGTCTTCTTGGAGCGCCATGGCCAGCTTTCTCTATAATGCTTCCACTCAACCTGCTCACTCCAATTTTCCCCACTCTCATTAGAAGTTGTCTTTTCTTGGTCTTGGGTGCTATTTAAATCTGAAGAATTACTCAATGTGAATTATAAATATTTTTCTTAGACATGTGTTTGCGTGCACCCGTGCTTGCGTGTGTGTGTGTGTGTGTGCGCGCGCGCGCGCGCTACTTGTGGTTGAGTCATCTCTGACTCTGGGGGCCCCTATGAATTGGTGATGTCCACAATGTCCATTTCTCAGCAGCCCTGCTCAGCTCCAGCAGACTCCTGCCAATGGCTTCTTTAATAGAGTCAATCCATCTCATATTTGGTCTTCCTTTTTTCCTATTGCTTTCTATTTTCCCAGCATTATTGTCTTACTTGTCTTTTGTTTTATTTTATTTATTTTATTTTTTTACTTGTCTTTTAATTAAGTGTGCTTCAAATGAGCTGTTGTAATGCAAAGAAATGGATGGTGGTTACTTCAGGTTCCATAAAGGTCTGCGCTTTTTGAAAGGGTGCCTTATATCCCAATTTAGACTGTTATATTACATACCTGCTCCAAGCTGCTTCTTTCCTCAGCAATAATTCTGTCTTTCTCCCTGACATTGTTGCAATCACCTCCTTTCTTTATCTTTCTTGTTAGAGAGTTGAGAAACAATGTTGAGGACAGGTTGGGGGGCATGACGAGTTGGAGAACAGTATGGTTAATAGGAATTTACTAAGAAATATGAGTATCTACGTGCCAGTCCCTCACTTTAGTAATCACTTGGCGATCAGTTTCCCTATTTATCAAACAGGCCTCCCTAAACACATGCCTGTACCATTTTGCTATTTGATGTTTCAGTAGTCTAAGACATTTCTAAAAAGGGGACTTACAAAAAGGAAGTGGGTAAAACTTTTGTGTTTAAACTACTAATTAATTGAGAGAATGTAAGCAATCAATAGTCATTACCTCCATAGATATTTATTGAATACCAGCTGTGTGCCAGACAGTTGATAGATGAACAAATTAGGCAGCTTCTCAAATAAGATTAAACTTACTGAGAAGTTGTTTCTCAGCCTCGCTCTTTTAGGAGTTAACTTCTCATTGCTAGAAACTTGGTGGCATCCTTAAATTATTTATAATCAGTGCCAATCATTTGGTTGTTCTTCAGGAATATATTGCATTTGTGTGTACTGCCTCGATGTGTGGTTTTGAATTCAGGAAGAGTTTCCTAAGCTTTCAGTAAAGCCATATTGTTTGATATAGTATTAATACTATACCTTTTAGCTTTCCCTTGCCCATCCTACATATTCATCACACCACCTGGTCAACAAAATTCTCTGTCTAGACCTCTTGTGCTATTTATCCTTTGTTAAAATGAAAATACATTTTATTAATTATTCAAATTTTATCCCATGCCTGTGAGTCAATATGAGAACTAATAAAATACAATGTATTTCTAATTGAGACTTAATGCTGAGAGCTTCCAGATAATTCTGATGGACTTCATCGACAGCAAATTAGATCTCTGTCCTTTCCTGATAGTAAGAGCAATTAGAATTTATTGAAGTCATCTGGGCTGGGTCTAGGTGTAATATTCCACTTAACCCATACCAGCCCCATGGTCCCATTTATTTTGCCGATTTTGCGTTTGAGAAAATGGAAACTTAGGTTAACTAATAATGAGAAGTCAAATTTAGCAGATATACTTGGGAATGTTAGAAAAATCAGATTCTTCTTTGGCTTCTGAGACATAATAAGGTTGCAGTAAGAAAATTTTTTCTGAATATATTTTGAGAAAGAAAAAAAATGAACCATCTTTGTAACACTACAAAAACTAGGGAACTAGGGTAGACCTTAGTAAAAAACAAACAAACAAACAAAAAAACCCCATAGACATGATTAAATCTCTCTTAATTTTGTTATATTATATATGTCTTAATTTGAAATAACCCCAAGTGTAGGCCATTTTCCTTTTTTTTTTTCCCAATGAAAAGGTAATAAAAACAAATCTGTAGCCAGTTTGAATACAAAACTCTTAGGGATAGATAAAACAGCTAATTTGTAGCTATAATATGTGATTGATTAATTAGTTGCCTATATGTAGTTGAAATAGTATATTTATTTTAGAATCAATATGTTAATATAAAATAATATATAAAATAGTATATTAATTTTGAAATACTTCCTTTTCCACCTTTACATTATTTTTTTATTTTTTTGATTTCAGTAAGAGAGAAAGGGAGAGAGAGAGAGAGAGAGAGAGAGACAAGAACATTGAGCTGTTTCTGTATGTGCCCTGACCAGTGATCCAGCTGGCAACCTCTGAGCTTCGGGAAAATACTCTAACTCAGTGGTCCCCAACCTTTTTTGGGCCACAGACCGGTTTAATGTCAGAAAATATTTCACAGACCGGCCTTTAGGGTGGGACAGATAAATGTATCACGTGACCGAGACAAGCGTCAAGAGTGAGTCTTAGATGAATATAACAGAGGAAATCTGGTCATTTTTTAAAAATAAAACACCATTCAGACTTAAATATAAATAAAACGGAAATAATGTAAGTTATTTATTCTTTCTCTGCAGACTGGTACCAAATGGCCCACGGACCGGTACTGGTTCACGGCCCCGGGGTTGGGGACCACTGCTCAAACTAACTGAGCTATCTGGCCAGGGCTCCACACTTACATTTCATTAAACAAGTTCACTTAAATACTTTACCTATATCTTCAGCATTAGTCTTTTTTTTTTATCGTTATAAGAACTTCTTGAATTACCTATCAAAGTTTTCCAAACAAAATTTTCTTTATCTTCACGTTATATTTGAGTTATGATATTGCTTGATTTTGTGTATGATGCTGGTACTGGAAATGTTATTCTGTTTATAATTTTTATATTATAACCACTTAATATAAAGTTATTTTCAAAAAGCCTGCTTATAATGCTAACTCCTTATTCATTTTTTTTGCCTCTTGTAACTCATTTAAAAAAATCAGTTCTTCCAGGTGACCTCTATAAACATTGTGTGATGTGATTTCAGTCAACATTACCTTGCTGTTCAAACTAAAACAATTCAGAAAGTGCCCTTACTATGAGCAACTTTGTAAGGACTTCAATATGCAATAATTCTCTCATTTCTGAAAAACAGTTTTAAAAGGAAGACAAAAGCTAGGTTTACCTTCATGAATACATGATAGCTCCAGAATTTTCTCTTCCGAAGCATTCCATAGTGACTTATAGATGGAAAATGACGTGGAAACTTTATATCAGGTCCACAGGAACCTATAATGTCTATATGATCTGACATTTTATTTTAAGTTCTTCGCTTACAGTGAAGACACAAAGGCCAAAGATAAGATCTTAACAAAGTTTCTTGGGTAAGAGTAGTAGATAAAATAGAAACACAGACAGTCAAACCTGAATGCAAAATATGTTATTAAAAAAGAGTCACAGAAATTGTCCTTTCTAATTCTGCTTGAAAACCATGATGAGAATAGACACTGCTCCTCATGTGAGCCCACCACACACACCGTTTCATACTTCTTTGTTCCTGTCTGATGCCAAAAACGAATGCAAAGGGAGGGAGCATAACTTACCCTTCTGAGTTCAAAAAGAGGCCTGATCTCTCCCATGAACAGGGAGCCCCACTCTGGTATGGTGTAGCGGGTAGGTAGCTGGAAGAATGTTAGAGCCAAACCAACACTCTTCTTTGGTTAGGATCTTGCAGTTTCAAAACTGACAAATGTGAAGAATTAAATATGTGTTTGGACCTGACCAGTGATGGCGCAGTAGATAGAGTGTTGACCTGAAATGCTGAAGTTTCAGGTTCGCAATCCCAAGGTTGCTGACTTGAGGAAGGGGTCTCCGGCATGGCTGGAGCCCCTGGTCAAGGCACATATGAGAAGTAATCAATGAATAACTAAAGTGCTACAACTATGAGTTGATGCTTCTCATCTCTCCCTTTTTCTCTCTCTTGCTAAAAAAAAAAAAAAAAAAAAAAATGTGTGTTTGGAATCTGCTAGGTATTGGATGATGGCGGTAGTGGGTATGGTTTGACAAAAAGAAAAATGCTCTCCCAGTTTTCAAGGAGCTCATAAATTTCAAAGAGGAACAAGCCTCCAAGATCTGAGCTATGAGAGGAGTTTCTAATTCCTGTTCTCCAGGAAGTGGGGAGGGAGGATAATTAGGCTTAAGACTGAAAGTGGAGGTACTTCAGGGAGGGAAGACAGATCAAGTAGCCACTTTGAAAAAGAGGTGGGATGAAGAAGGGTGAGCCATGGGCAGCTCCAGAGTCACGGGAAGGAGTGGAATAAGCATCCCCCTTCTTTAAACGAGAAATTCCAGAGATTGAGAAGGAAAGCAATCAGACTTCTGAGGTGATCTTGAGGATTGGAAAGAAAGATGTGGTTGTGGGTCTGGACAAAATGGGCATCTGTACCAGTCTGGGCATGGAGCCCATGGGCAATAGGGACTTTGGAAGGTCCTGGCTAAGTGTGTTCTGGCAGTGTGGGTAGCTGTGTGGCGTGTGGCACTACTGGCAAGGGAATAGTGCTACTGGCAATCTCCCTCTCTTTCCAGGGGTCATGCCAACCTACGGCACTTTCTGCGTGCTTTGGATCGAAAGTTGGGTGACCCCCTCCTTTGGCTTATTTAAGGTTCTTGGGCTTCTCAGATGATGCAGGAGAAAGAGACGTAGAGGACCAAGCCAGTAGAGGATTCTTGAGGTAATTTTTTTTTTTTTTACAGAGATAGAGAGTCAGAGAGAGGAATAGATAGGGACAGACAGACAGGAATGGACAGAGATGAGAAGCATCAATCATCAGTTTTTTGTTGTGACACCTTTGTTGCTCATTGATTGCTTTCTCATATGCACCTTGACCGCGGGCCTTCAGCAGACTGAGTAACCCCTTGCTCAAGCCAGCGACCTTGGGTCCAAGCTGGTGAGCTTTTGCTCAAGCCAGATGAGCCCGTGCTCAAGCTGGTGACCTCAGGGTCTCAAACCTGGGTCCTCCGCATCCTAGTCCGACACTCTATCCACTGCGCCACTGCCTGGTCAGGCTTGAGTTATTTTTAACCATATTTGATGAAATAAGAGATGGAATCATATTTGTCCCCCAAGGGTTATAAGCATTTCAAACCAATTCCATTTTATACCTTAGGGTTAAGATTGTGATTTGCTCAATAACACATGACTAGTAAGTCACAACTGCTCATATTTCAATGGCTATGGTTGAACATCTTAGGCAGTCTCATTTCTTATTCATTACTTTTCTTCCTTTTTGATTTTTTCCCCAATTTGAAATACTCTCCATTTCTTTGAAGGCTTCATTATTATTATTCTGTCCCATATGGTTTTAGAAATCTTTCTTGTTGCAGATAATAAAAACCCAACCTGAACAAGCTTGACCAAAAAAAATATTGTGACATGGAGTTGGCTATGTGAATGTGGGTGTTAATTCACACAGTTGGAGGGCAGGAATATGGCTGCACTTCAGGGACATTGTCCTAGTTATCTGGGGCCAGCGTGGACTCATGATGTCCTGATGTGGTGGCTCCCACACTGCCGATAAAGTCTGGTCTGGGGGCCTCGGAGGGGGAATTGAGGCACAGTTCTCAGAAGAAGGGAGATCAAAAAAATGTTTACTGTAGTTAGTAATGATTTTGAAATGAATTATAATGTATACCCACCCCCTTTACTTACAAAATGATTCAACGCAGCTAGTAATAAGAGTATTTTACAAGAGTATATACATTACATGATCTTATTCTAAATCACAACAACATCTTGCAGGTGTACGTTCCCATATTATAAACGAGGAAACCCATGTGCAGAGAGGTTACACAGTTTGCCTAAGGACACACAGCTGGTAAGTTATGGAGATGGGACTCAAGCCTTTTCTACCACATCCTCCTCAAAGCCTAGAGACTTTGATTCTTAAAATAAATCAACTTTTTTCGTTCAGGTCTTTTTCATGTATTTAGAAGGAAACAACATTCTGGATTAATTTTAGGTAAACGGACCCCGAGGGTACTACATTTTCAGACTCGGGCAGCTGATCATTGCAGGGAGCTGGAGTGTTTCCATTTCTCTTCTGGTTGAGAAAAAGGCCATTCTCTCTGTCTTCTTTTCTTTTGATTTCTTATTGGCATCTCTGTTTCCCTCCATCCTTTTCAGGATTCAAGCCAGATGCCAAATGTCTGTGTGAAGACTCACTGCGTCTTAAATATACCAAGATGCCAAATGTATGTGTAATATCTGACCATATGTGAATATTCCAGTAACTCCTGGAGACTTATGTTCCAGTGTCAGCCCCGAACAACAGGAAGGCTAAATTCCACCTTAGCCGGCCAGGGCACACAGGAGAAGTGCCCATTTGCTTCTCCACCCCTCCGCCGCACCTACCTCTCTGTCTCTCTCTTCCCCTCCCGCAGCCAAGGCTCCATTGAAGCAAAGATGGCCCGGGCACTGGGGATAGCTCTGTGGCCTCTGCCTCAGGTGCTAGAGTGGCTTTGGTCGCAACATGGAGACGCCCAGGATGGGCAGAGCATTGCCCCCTGGTGGGCGTGCCGGGTGGATCCCGGTTGGGTCTGTCTGACTGTCTCTCCCTGTTTCCAACTTCAGAAAAATGCAAAAAAAAAAAAAAAAAAAAAAAAAAATTCCACCTTAGCCGAGAGACCCACATATGCCTCATGTTTATAAATATCTAATTGAAGTGATGCATTCTAAATTTGACTTTTAAGTGTGGTAGAGGTGTTGTGTGTCCTCTCCACGGAGACCGTTGGCAGCTTGCAAAAATATAAATTGATGGGCTCTCCTCAGGTGACTGCTGTCTTTATTGATTACAGCAACTGATTATTGTGGAGAAACTTACAAGCAAGAAACATGTGTCAGGATGGATCCTGAAAGAACAGAAGAGAAGGTGTGAGTGGTAGGTGACAGGTGGAGAAAAAAGTGTTGAACTACCTAAACTAACTGGGCTAAAAAAAATCCTCTGAGGCTAAAAAAAGGTGGGATTAAATCCTGGAACTTCAAGCAGAACATTTCAGGGACACAGGAAAGAGGCTAGAACTTTGAGAAATGTCTCTACCCCACCTTCAGCTGCCTGGGATGCTGGCCTGTTGAAAAACAAAAACACAAAATAAAACCACTTCAGGAGAATTTACTACGTGCAAAGCTTTTGCATTGGACCCAGTGATTGTTAAGAAGGTGAAAAAGGCCTTTGTCCTCCAGTCACTCATGGTTTAGTACAGGGAATCTTCCTTGTCATCAAAATGTCTAACAATGCGAATAATCAAGAAGGAAGCATGGAAGGCCCCGTTTGGGAGTGAGCGGAGACTCCTAGCTCACCCCTGAGCAGGCGGAAGGGTCTAGTGTGAAGAGAGCCCTCTGTTGAACTGCACTCTCTTCTTCTAGCGAGCATAGACAGTCTTGTTGGTAATAAGAAGAGCAAACATTCATCAGATGCTTACATATGCTGAGAACTTTAATTCTTTTCCTCATTTTACTTTTAAAACAGCCTAATGAGAAAGAAACCATTCTTCTTTAAGTATTACAGTAAGGGAAATTGAGGTTTAGATGATAAAATAACTTGCCAAGATCATATAATTGGTAGGATTATAGATTCATTGTCCCATAGAAAAGTGCATTTTCATTCTACAGAGATCAGAGTGTATTAACCATTTCTAATGAAGGGGTATTTGGGCCACAGATGTGTCACTCCTCATCTCTGCCAAAACAAGGCCTAGCCATCTCGTCAGAACCGTGGAACTGGCTCTATTTTTATTATAAGCTCTTTCTGGGATCCAGTCAGTCACCTGTCTGCCCACAGTGCCCCTACAGCACATAGGTGTGCCTCATTATTTGGCAACCGATCATGAACTGCCCTAGGTAACATTCGCTTGTCATACAGGATTGTTTAATTTTGCTTAATCTTTCCATCCAGATTATAAAATTCTTATTGGTGATTTAGGATTAAAAATTTCTATATCATTCACTCAAGTGTACATTGTAATAATTTTTTGTCATTTATTTGAATTAAAGTTGTATTGGTTATGTATTGCTGCTTATAACAATACATAAGTGTGTCCATAAAGTCATGGTGCACTTTTTTTTTTTTTTTTTTTTGTATTTTTTTTTTCCTGAAGCTGGAAACGGGAGAGACAGACTGACTCCCGCATGCACCTGATCGGGATCCACCCGGCACGCCCACCAGGGGTGATGCTCTGCCCACCAGGGGGCGATGCTCTGACCCTCCGGGGCGTCGCTCTGCGCCTGGGGCAGAGGCCAAGGAGCCATCCCCAGCGCCCGGCCCATCTTTGCTCCAATGGAGCCTTGGCTGCGGGAGAGGAAGAGAGAGACAGAGAGGAAGGAGGGGGGGTGGGAGTGGAGAAGCAAATGGGCGCTTCTCCTATGTGCCCTGGCCGGGAATCGAACCTGGGTCCCCCGCACGCCAGGCCGACGCTCTACTGCTGAGCCAACCGGCCAGGGCCCATGGTGCACTTTTGACTGATCACAGGAAAGCAACAAAAGACGATAGAAATGTGAAATCTGCACCAAATAAAAGGAAAACCCTCCCAGTTTCTGTAGGATGATGTGGCAGTGCAGATGATGACGTAACACCGTGTATATAGCGGAGCAGCCCACAGCCATGCCAGTCAAGATGTGGACGGTACAGAGGAAAGTTCAGTGTGTTCTGTGGCTCACTAAATTCGAATTGGTGACCAAAGTGCAATGTGAATATCGGCACGTTTATAACAAAGCGCCACCACATAGGAATAACATTACTCGGTAGGATAAGCAGTTGAAGGAAACCAGCAGTTTGGTGGAGAAACCCCGTTCTGGTAGGCCATCAGTCAGTGACGAGTCTGTAGAGGCTATATGAGATAGCTACCTAAGGAACCCTAAAAAATCTGTGCATTAGCCCACATCGAACTGCACTGAATAGGTATGAAACTAGGAGACTTTTCTTTTTATTTGGTGCAGATTTCACATTTCTATCGTCTTTTGTTGCTTTCCTGTGACCGGTCAAAAGTGCGCCATGACTTTACGGACACACTGTATTATAAATTCTTTAAATTTTTGTAGGTCAGAAGTTGGGTATGTCTTAACTGTGTCTTCTGCAAAGTTGCAGTTGAGCTGTCAGCTGGGGCTCACTTCTCATCTGGAGGCTTGAGTGTTGATGGATCTGCCTTCAAGCTCACTCGGGTTGTTGGCAGAAGTCATTTCCCTGTGGTTGTAAGACCGAGGGCTCCATCCTCTTGTTGGCTATCAGATAGAGTCCCGCGCTACATGGTTCTGTCCTGTAGGCTCTTTTCTAAAATTGAACTTTCCTTCTTCAAAGCTAGCCACTTACGAAAAGCAAACAAATGGAAAAAACAAAACAAAACCGAAAAACAAAAAACTCTAGGAAACCCCCACAAAGCCAGCCACTGAGAGTCTCTAGAATAAGTCTGTTAGTAAGATGGAGTCTTACAGAATGTACCATAATCATAACGGTGACATCCCATCATCTTTGCCATAGTCTTATTCATCAGAGGCAAGTCATACATCCAGCCCGCTCTGTTCATTACAAAAGTGAAAGAAGCAAGAATTGTACAAATATTGGAGACTTTATCAAATTCATTTACCAAATCAATCATGGTACTTGAAATAGGATTCAGTAATCTGGTTCTCATCTTGTGCTAACTACTAAATTGTCACTACCAGGAGTGAGACAGCCTTGGCCACATAGAGAGTTCTGGCTGGTATAGATGAATGGATCCCAGGAATATATTTACTATGGGTGTGTGGGAAGGAAGATAACTTGCTATGAATAGTCCCTGTCCAAAGTGGTGTGTTCAACTCAAACTTGACTCTGGATGAAGCTGAGCTACAAGGCCATCTATCCAGGTGGCAAAAGCCTGGGTATATTAGGGTTAGGGTTCATTCAGTCCCTCAGAGACAGAAGTTGGAGAGGTCCAAGTAGCTTGTCAGGACCTCAGCCTGGAAGGGCAGGGATGTCGCCCAGTGGGAGATCCAATGCCTGCAGGAAGCTGAGGCAGAGCCACAGCTGTGAAGAATGGACCACCATGAGTGTGGGGTTGAGGTTGGATTGTGACTCAGAGGGTTCACCCTTTGCTCACAGGACTAGCATTTGGGCAGGGGGAAGGCTCCTAATACACCCTCTGTGAAAGGCCTCCCTGAAGAAAGTGACTGAGAATTATCTCAAGAAATCTAGGCTCTGATTCCATATTGATCAAATTTGTACGAAGTAATACATATTTACATTTTGTTTTCCCATTAATGTAAGACACATTTTCTTACTTATTTTAAACAAGATCTCTCTTTTCTATCTTTTTTTCTTCTTCCCCTATTGTTTAAATCCCTTAGCTTTCATTAAAATCTTAGATTTCCATCCAGCTATTCTTTTTTATTGAAACCTAATGATAATCCTAAAGGAGAAGAAAAAAAACTTATAGACTCAGACAAATAGTGTGGAGAGTGCAGGAGGACAGCGAAGGTGGGGGAGGGGGGAGGAAGTTGGAGGAAGGGCTGTCTGGTGAGGGGAGGAGACTCGACTTGGGGTGGTGAACACACAATGCAACACGCAGATGATGTACTGTAGAACCGTGCACTTAAACCTGATAATTTTATTAACCAATGTCACCCAATAAAGTCAATTACAATTTTTTTAAAGAAAGAAATCCAATTATAAAGGTAATCCTATGAATTGAGCAAATCGAATCAGATATAAATTTTTTGCATATTGCTTTATTTATTATACAACTTCCTATGCCTTTTAAAATACCATGTTTTATGGGGTCTTCATCCTGTGACTCGTTCTTGGAGCTGAGCCGAGAAGGAGTTATTCTCCAGACCTGGCATCACTGACCCTCATTTCGAATTACATTTTTTTAATTTATTTTAAAAAAGATATTTCATTCACAGGATCCCCACTGAGCTTTTTATTGTGGAAAATTAGGGCCTATAAATCCTCCTCCTCAGAAAACTATAAATTTTATACAATTGAAACATTCCATGGACGGAGCTTGGCACTTTGATGAAATCACCCCTCTGCTTCTCATAATTTATGAACCTCCCCATTCTCCTATCCCCGGCTCCATCGGCACCTTGCTCTCCCAGCAGGGTGTGTGTGTGTGTGTGTGTGTGTGTGTGTGTGTGTGGGCGTGCTGTGCCTTTAAGTTACTCACTGGCATTTATTGAGTATGATTTGTGAGTGAATTTATACAGACCCATGCTATGGCAACTTATCCAAATTTATGAACAATACAATTTTTCATTTTCCTCTGGCAGGCAGAAGGGACATAGGTCGATCACACAGGAGGTCGCTCAGTGTGACACCCTGGAGAAGGGCAAAGTCCCTGCAGCCAAGTGACACAGGTTAGAACCATGACCTGCCAGGGTTTCCCGAGAGACCCAGGCCTCAGTTTCCTCACCTATACATTCTCTTCAAGTTTCCTTTCAGCTCTCACCCATTTTCATTCTACAGATTGATGGTGCTTCTTGGCATGTTGCTTCTTTTAGAAGGTAACTAGGCAAACCAAGAGGATATATCTCAAAGGCTTGCTGTGCTATTTTGGATGTGGGTGGTTAACTCTTGTTTTTTAGGGAAAACGAGAGAAAGCACAATAGTGGTAAAGACCATAGCATGCCTGATTCTTGTCTGCCAGGTTGGCACTGGTTGGTGAGACCTTGGAAACCAAGGCTGTCTTATTTAACTGGAAAAACCCTGGCTTTTAACATAAAACCTGATACCTGGATTTCTATAAAAAGCATTGAAAGAACACAGAATCCAAAGATGTGTTATCCCCATAAATGTAAGTGCCCAGAATAGTGCCAGACACACGGTAGGCACTCAGTGCATACTTGCTGAATTTCCAACAAATGGGCTACTTGCTATTATTGGGATGTTTGACTTTTCCTTTTGTCCATTCTGAGTTCAAATAACAGTATTTTTTATATCCTAATGTTTTTCCTCACTAGAACTTCAGGTGGGTCTTCTAAGAACTTGCTGGCTTTATGGCCATCACTAGTGCTCAGTCTGGGAAAAAGTTTTGTTGCTGGAGAAACAGGTCAGAATCAGAAAGTAGAGGGGTGTGACAAAGTGGTTGAGTTAGAGCTCTGGAGAGAGACCTGGGCTCTATATCTTAAAAGCATTGTGACCTGGGGCAGAGTATTCCCCCACCAAGCTCCACGCTCTTTATGTGTACAGTGGGGAGGGGGAGGTGTCTTAACTGTATTTATCTATCAAAGAGTGCATCCATGTCGAGTGCTTAGTTCAGTGCTGGCAAATAGTAAATACCAATAGATGGTAGCTATGACTTCTTTTAAATCATTATTAGCTGTATTGGTGTATACATCAGTAATTACCACAGTTTTTACTTTTGTGTTAAAATTCAGATTCTGTTGTGGCAATTAACTATTGGTCCTATATAAAATTTATTATAGTTTTAACTTAACCATTTCTTTAGCTTTTCAGGATATATTTTGAGGTCCCTGCATTTAAGGTTAAGGAAAAGAGTATCCCTATAGTTATTAAAAGGCCCTCACCATTTTGAATGCAGAATGTTGCCTGGACTTCTTGTTACTCTGAAATACAGTTTTTATGACTCCTGGCTTTTAGGTAAGAGTGAGAATATAATGTTGTATGAAAAGTGTCTGGAATCCCCTGTTTTCTCCCCTCCAAAAATGGAAAATTCCCCTCCTGGCCATTGTTGGTTATGACTTTGCCTGATGCAGTTATAACACACCACTGTGTAACGAAGACTGTCACAAGGGTCAGAATGTAAACAGGTCTGAAATGTTCAAAAGTCAAGGTGTAGTCTGATCCCCCTTTTCTTTGATCTGCTTGCAGGATACCCGGACACGGTCTGCCCTGGAATGTGTATCTTGGAGCTATTTACCCCCTAAATATTGAAAACTGTAAATAAGCAATAGAGTTTGGAGTAACAGAGGATCTAAAATGATGGCCACCCAGCTCTTGCTGGTAAAATACGGCTCACTTAATGACATTTTAGTCCTAAATCACTTCCCTGCTGGCGAGTTTGTGGGGAGGGGGCTGCACAAAAGCATCCCTTCAGGACCATTTCGAAAGGCTGACTAAGCAGAGTGTGCTGTGTGACAACACTCAGAATATCAAAGGGGCGGTTCAGGTACACATGTTATTGCCTGTGGCTCCGGGCCCAGTGACCTTCTCCTTGTAGAGCTAGATCCCCTGGACGGAAAACAAATCCCTTTCCAACTCAGAGAACTTTATCAGATTTATCTCGCATTGTCAGGTCAGCATGCAGGAGACAAATGAAGTCTGTAGCGTGATTCCAATTGGAAGGAGAGCAATTTAGAGCGCTCACTGGCTTCTCGTAAACCTTATTAATGTTTGGCATGGGGTGCCAAGGAGTCATAAAGAATCGTCCTGCTGAACATTTATATCTGCTTAGTCTCTTATTATATGTCCTCAATGCAACTTAAATAATGGCTGCCAGAGCATCTTGTGAGCAGGAAATGAGAAAGTTGCACATGTTTTTGCCTCATAGTCAAGTATTCTTTCCTATCTTTCTAAAGTCTCCCAAAGGGAGACAAAACACTGTGTTTTTTTTGGTTTCATTTTTCCTTAAGCTGTTGCCTGTAATTTCCACTTTGTTTTAGATTTGTCACAGTCCTAAAATGGAATTAAGTTGCTTATTTATGCTCATGTCTTCTATTATTTTGGATTTGAGGAAATTCTTAATTCGGTCATGGTTATATTGTTGCTTGAATTCAAATTCCCTTTTGAATTCTAGTCCATGATGTCCTAATGATGTGACTATAATATGAAGAGTGCCAACTTATGTTTTTTTAAGGTTGAATTTTATTTCTTTAAAGTTCTCAATATATTTGATATAAAAAGTCTTAATAGGTGACGCTTGTTCAATACTTAATATGTGGCCGGCACCTTAGCCTTTTATCTTACTGAACCATCACAACACCCTCATAAGGCAAGTGCTACTATTACTTTCACTTTAGAGGTGAAAAATTAGTTGCCCTAGGACACACTGCTACTATCTGAGAGTCAGCAATTGCATCCTAGCAGCCTGCTCTTAACCACGGCACTGTACATGCTCACTGTCATTAACTTACAATTCTCTGAATGCGATGCCTTGGAGAGCATGAGTGGAAAGGAACATGGGAGGGAGATGAGAAGAAAGAAGGTCAAATGTAGAAAGAGCTTTAACCAACAGGAGAACTGAAGGGATCTTATGCTCTTGGCTCTTGTTGAATTGAATTGGCTTCTCAGGTGTCTGTGAATGAGCAGGGATGTGGGTGGGCCATTTACGCATTCTGAGAACCAGGAAAGAACAGTCTTTCACTAGAGAGGATTACATAGTTTTGGTAATTTTTAGAAAATAACTAGATTCTCAAAAAAGTTACAAAAAACAGACCAAGAACTCCCATATTCCTCCACCCAGACTTACCCAGTGGTTACCCTTTTCCCACCTTTTACAAAACTCATCTTCTCTCTCTATAAATACTTATTATTATTATTATTTATTTATTTTTTACAGAGACAGAGAGAGAGTCAGAGAGAGGGATAGATAGGGACAGACAGACAGGAACGGAGAGAGATGAGAAGTGTCAATCATCAGGTTTTTTTCGTTGCTGTTGCAACACCTTAGTTGTTCATTGATTGCTTTCTCATATGTGCCTTAACCGTGGGCCTTCAGCAGACTGAGTAACCCCTTGCTCGAGCCAGTGACCTTGGGTCCAAGCTGGTGAGCTTTTTTACTCAAGCCAGATGAGCCCGCGCTCAAGCTGGCAACCTTGGGGTCTCGAACCTGGGTCCTCTACATCCCAGTCCGATGCTCTATCTACTGCGCCACTGCCTGGTCAGACGATACTTATTATTTTATGAGCGATTGGGGAATAAGATGCAGGCACAATGGCCCTTTACCCCTCAATATTTGGTGTACATTTTCTAGGAAATGAGTAAATTCTCTTACATGACCACATTATAATCATTACCATTACCTTCAGGAGGTTAACACTGACTCAGTCCTAATTCTAACCCTACAGATTTTATTGCTCTTTCACCAGTTGTCCCAATAAAAATGTTTTAGGAGGGCGTGTTCAGGGACCACATGTTACATGTAGTTGTCATGTCTTTTTAGTCTTTTTTGGTATAGAACAGTTTCTGTCTCTGTCTTTTTTTTTCCTTTGACGTTTTTAAAAAGAGTACAAGTCAGCTACTTCATAAACTGTGTTTCAATTTGAGTTTGTCTGGTGTTTCCTCTTGGATTGAAGTTATACACTGTGGGCAGGAATGACACTGAAGCAATGTCCTTTTCTTCTAAGTGTACTCTATCAGGGAGCACATGATGCAACTGTCCCCTTGCTGCTAATAATAACAGGTTTCTCTACTATAAAATGACAGTGTTTCAATGAATTATAGTTAATATTTGGTTTAGATGTCAGTTTCCTGGGAATTTTGTTCAAAGCAGTTCCATCACCCAAGCAGCTTTGAGGATTTGGAAAAACTAGCTTCCTGATCAGTAAGTCTCAGGACCACTCTGTGGAAAGTGGTGGTTCAGCTGAGATATTCCCTTAGGGAGAATTAACCTAGGTCCCATCTTCTTCACTAGAATCTCAGAGTTGTTATTCTGTTTGCACTTAGAAAAGCTTTTTTTTTTTTTTTTTTTTTTTTACAGAGACAGAGTCAGAGAGAGGGATAGATAGGGACAGACAGACAGGAATGGAGAGAGATGAAAAGCATCAATCTTTAGTTTTTCGTTGCGACACCTTAGTTATTCATTGATTATTTTCTCATATATGCCTTGACCATGCTACAGCAGACGGAGTAACTTCTTGCTTGAGCCAGTGACCTTGGGTCCAAGCTGGTGACCTTTGCTCAAACCAGATGAGCCTGTGCTCAAGCTGGTGACCTTGAGGTCTCAAACCTGGGTCCTCCGCATCCCAGTCCGATGCTCTATCCACTGTGCAACCGCCTGGTGGCTTTAGAGCAGTGGTAGTCAACCTGGTCCCTACCACACACTAGTGGGCGTTCCAGCTTTCATGGTGGGCAGTAGCGGAGCAACCAAAGTATAAATAAAAAGATAGATTTAACTATAGTAAGTTGTTTTATAAAGATTTATTCTGCCAAACTTAGTGAAAATTCGACATAAAGTACTTGGTAAGTAATTATTATTATATGCTTTAACTTGCTGTAACTCTGCTTTATAAATTTTATAAAGTAAAGTTACTTCCCTACTTTATAAATCACCATTACTGTGGAACTGGTGGGTGGTTAGAAAATCTTACTACTAACAGAGATACAAAAGTGGGCGGTAGGTATACAAAGGTTGACTATCCCTACTTTAGCGAGATAAATGGAATATCAAAATGCATATATGCCAAAACAAAATATGATATTTATTATAGATTCATTCAGATTGAGAGTGAGAAGTTCCATTTCAAGAGTAATTGCTCTCAGGGCAGAAATGGGGTGTGTGTGGTCATATCAGCTCTGTGATGTTGGGCTAGGAACTTGATTGCCTCATTACTAGTGTGGAGGTCCAAATCTCTGTAGTAGGATTGGGCTAAATTGGAAGGGCTGGCATTGGAAGCGGCGTTCTTCCCCTGGAGTGGAAGAAGCTCAGTTTGGTGGGACAATATTTCCTATAATGGGGCAATAAAGGATAGTGCTGTTTATGACCATGGGGTGATTATATTAAATGATGGGGGAGTTATGTGTCCAGACAGTAGGCAATTGGATTCACCAGCAGCCCACCAGTGTTTGTGAGTGTGTGTGTGTGTCATGGGGAAGTGGGGAGGGTGCCTAAGTGGGAGAGGTGCAGACAAGAAAATTAGAGGGAGGGAAGACAGGCGAGGACTCAGTCACAAAAGGCTTGGACATTAAGCAGATGCAAAGACTGGTACTCCAGCCTAGGGGAACAAATGAGGAAATTACAGAGTACAAGACCATGTCTGGGCTGGCACCAAGTCTGATGTGAAAAAGTTCTCGTGAGGCTCGAGAACTAGTGAAACTTTTAGCCTGAAGTCTGGATTTGTCTTAGAGATTGAGGAAGAGAATTGTAGCCGTGGGAGAGGCAAGCCACAGGGTCTCTGGTCCAAGGTGACCAGCTATGCTTGGGAAGATCTGAGGCTCAGAATCAGCAATTATGCAATCAGTGTGAAAAGTTACACTTGCTTCATCAAGCTATACTCACCTTAAAAACACCATCATGTTTTTTTTTTGGTATTTTATGGAAATTTCTGTCTTTCAAGGCTGTTCTTCAATCATGTATCACTGATGCAATGCTACTGTGGCTGAGAAGCATGTGGCAGAATTGGTCCGGGCTCCATACCCTTCCAAGAAATACCTAACGACTGAGATATTCCCATACCTCTGAGTTGGGTAAAAGTGGAAAAATAGAATCAGAATGCTCGGTGAGGTATGTATTGTTAAAGAACTGTGCCAGAATATAATTTTTAGAAAATAATCGCTTATAAAATCATCGTCTGTTCTTACCCGCTGTAATTCTGTTCCCTTTCAGCGTCCTCTATTTTAATCTCTTTCTTCTCCCATGACATTTCCTATTCGCTTAATTTAAGCAATGTTGCTAGAGATCATAGCAATGAGGTGTTGTATAAACATACAAAGGGGCTGAATGGAAACCTGGCCTATGGTTACAGAAACCATAGAAACACGTGTGTGTGCTTGTGCTTGTGCATTCGCGTGGCTAGAAGGCTGTTTTGGGGTCAAAGCTTTGCAGAGCTTATCCACTTGGGAAAATGAAGTGTTTTATTGTGATCATATTGCTATTTGAGTCTATTGTTTTTGTCATTGTGATTTAACATTTATTGCATGTCTATAATCCTCTGGACAGACCCTGAAATTAGATGTCAACTCTGCTTAGTGGATTTATGCTTGAAATTAGATAGCAAAGCCACAAAATGGAAAAAGACGACACTTCCAAAACAGAAATATTGAATAATGCATTCCCAGAAAAGGTAGGTAAGGAGAAAATAAGTTTGACCCAGGCAGTTAGGAATGAAGAAAGTGTGAGAAGACTTACACGTCTAGCTTAGGGATGTTGTATAGTCATTTCCAAGAACCCTGGGAGGGACTCTGGAGGCTGCATGATCTAACACTTTAATCTTCCTCTGCCACAGCTCAGACCCCAAGGGGAAGCATCTTGGTGAGGAGACTCCCTGTGTTGGATAACATTAACGAGCTGTCCTCTCCGGAGGCAGATTTTCAGGTGGAAGTCTTACTCTGCACCTGCATAACCAATGCAACAAATAATCAGGTCCTCGAGCTTCAAGGGAAACCCTGAGAAGATTTTTGAAAAGATTATAAAGATCATTTAAAAATAAAGGTATAATTTCTTAGAGTAAGTTTTTATTTTTCTCTCTTTAACATGTGCCTCAGAACATGTCTTTATTTTTCTGCTTCAGACACCTCCTACACTTTTTAAAAATTTATTTTTTATTTTTTTTTTTTATTCATTTTTAGAGAGGAGAGAGAGAGGTAGAGAGAAGGGGGGAGGAGCTGGAAGCATCAACTCCCATATGTGCCTTGACCAGGCAAGCCCAGGGTTTCGAACCGGCGACCTCAGCATTTCCAGGTCGATGCTTTATCCACTGCACCACCACAGGTCAGGCCACTTTTTAATATTAAATGTCTCTCAATAACAAAAGTAAACAGCATGTTATTTATGGAAACTGCACAATATTAACTTTGCTGATTACATGGTTGCTCACTTTCCCAGGACCAGATCACCTCCCGTTTTCTTTCCAATTGCTATGGGCACCATGTGTTTAAGACTAAGACAGAGATAATAAACTGCAGGTTTACAGAGTAATCACGTGCTATTTCTGCAGTTGGCACAGGGACTTTGCCGTCTGGGTTTGCAGGGCACAGTGTCCCAGAGCGGAGTGCTGGGAGAAGGCCTTTCCCCATCACCTGCCCATATGACGCCTGGGGAAATTTCTAGAGGAGTTTTGAGGCTAACACAGCCCAAGTTCAGACACCTGGTGCCACTACCTCCTGAGTAGATGAAATCTTCAGCAAGTAACTTCTCTGCCTCTTAGTTCTTTGTATATAAATTGGGGATAATAAATCCTAATTTCTAGTGTGGGTCTGAATCTCAAATGTGATGATAGAAGATGGTGCTTAGCTAGCATAGGGTAAGTTGTTAATAAATGATGCTTTTCAGTTTCTTCCCACTCCATTTCAAGCTCTTTGAATCCCTGAATACTAAGCTGAGAAGACATAAAAGATGACTTACATACATGTATGCATGTATGCCTTGCTCTAAATACCTGAATACTAAGCCGAGAAGACATAAAAGATGACTTACATACATGTATGCATGTATGCCTTGCTCTAAATCCAGAATAAAAAACCCCATTCCAAGGGGATTTGCTTTGTCAGGGGAGTTGCTATTGACCCAGCACTAACCCTTTCCCTCATCTCTGCTTGGTTAATGAGCTGGTGCCACTGCCCATTTTTTGGAGAACTGGGTATTTGTCTGTGAGGCACAGCTCCGGACCCTTGGACTGAGCTTGAACAAACTGCCACGATGGTCTTTCCTGACATCTCCTCAGAATGCCCGGAGTGGTTCGGTCTCTCCGGACCTGTGAAATAATTCCTGTGCTTACATCAACTTCTTCATGTCTTTGGATCTAGAAGTTCCTTCTGTCTCTTCTCTTTTTTCAAGGGCTTTCTACTTGAATGCTGTTTCCCCTCAAATAGCCAGCACCATTCTGACTTGATAGAGGTATGGAACTTCCCTCGGCTGACAGAGCCTGGCTAGATGCCGGCCCAGAGTCCGTCCGGGATGAGTTGCAGGTAGCCTGGCCTTGCTGTCTCTGATGACTGTTTGTTGCTGGGTGCTTAAATGGTGGTCTGAAGGCGTGAACTTTATCAATTATTCTGCATTTCTGCTTGGCTGCTGGCGACTCTGTCTAGACTCTATTTCTTGGCATTCTCTCCACTGTCATTTCTGCCTCGTCCTCTGTTGGTTGTTAGCTGCCTGCCTACTTTCCTCTATTTTGTTGTCTTTCTTTCATCCACTGGCTATTACTGTGATTTTTTTTAAAAGTAAAACAGGGTGTTAGTGTGCCTCTCAGTTGTAAGGAAATGAAACTAAGACCCCTTGAATCAGTATCTCCATATGTCTTCTGTTCTTCTATGTCTACTATAGTCTAGAATCTAGATAACCTGTCACTGAGAGAGGTTGTTTCCAAACTATCAAATTGTTCAATATACCTTTATTGGACCCAGGGCCTGAATGAGTGAGGCTGTAGTCTGGTGATAGCTGGAGATAGAGGCAGAACTCCTTCTCTGCCCATTAACCCCTCACAGTCCACTTGAGGAGCTAGGTATTTAAACAACCACGATACAGTGCTCTAAGTTTCATAACTACTAGATACACAGAATGACTTTTGGTGGTTTGATGTTGCCTCTGTATGGACCTGAAGCAAGCTGTAGTATTTTGACTTCCTGTTGAGTAACTATAGATCTCTGTTTGCCCT
The DNA here is from genome assembly GCF_036850765.1 of Saccopteryx bilineata. NCBI lineage: Eukaryota > Metazoa > Chordata > Mammalia > Chiroptera > Emballonuridae > Saccopteryx > Saccopteryx bilineata. Next base: position 22,176,399 of record NC_089501.1, read on the forward strand.
GCAGTTCTGATTTATTAATAGATCTCTCTTTCACTCTTGGTGTCTCTATTTTGATTTGCATGGTTTTACTAGTTATAAAGCAAGGACCAGTTTAGTTGAGGGACAATTACGTTCCTATTTATGAAGAATTTGAGTTGCCCAGCTTTACCTTAGTGGCTGAGGCTTTGGGGCAAGTTCCTGGTCTGGTTCATGTTTTTCACCGGCAGTAACAGTTGTACTTTTTCAGATTACATCAAATACAGGGTGACAGTCCATCAAATACAGGGTGACAGTCCTTTGCCCCAGCTTCTTGTGTGTGTGTGTGTGTGTATGTGTGTTTAGTAAATACATTTAACAATGGTATGAGTTTTTAAAAAGCATTTTTCTTACCCACTTAAGTTTTAAAATGACTCCCCAAGGAGTCGGCTAAAAAGCATCTAAACCCAGATTTTATTATTCCACCCCCCCCCCACCACCACTCTGCTTCGGCACAGCTGCTGCTAGGGAGAACTGCTTGCAGCTCATAGTTCATTGTCACTACGAAGGTGAAAACAAATGCTGGCCGTGGAGAAGTCTAGGTCTATATTCTATGTGGTTCTAAAGAATTTAAGTTCCAATTATTTGTACACGAGAGAGTGTATTGATTCTCCAGCTAGGCTAGAATTCCTATATTCATTCATCCATGCATCCCCTGAGTGAATAATTTTCAAACCTATGTGCCAGCCAATCTAGTAGGCAGATTGGACACGGTGATGATTTATTTATGCAGGCCTATCTCTGTCCCCATGGAACTGACAGGGTAGAACCTCTAAAAGATCATTTTAATTTTCTCTACTTGCTTTGTGACTTTTCCCCTAGACCCTTGCTACCTCAAAAAAATGGTTTTAGTACCATCAGCATAGAAATCACCTGGTAACTTATTAGAAATGAAGAATCTCAGGCCCATTCCAGACTTAGTGAATCGGAAGCTGCATTTTCAAAAAGTGCTCGGTGATTGGAGCAGATTCTCATTCAGTCAGTCTGGGGTTGGGCTAGAGCTCCTTCTCTTCTAACAAGCCTCCAGGTGACACGCTTGCTGTGGGCCCATGGATCACACTTTAAGTAGACAGGAACTGAACCAATGGTTTTCAAACTATGGGTTGCTTGCTGGTCACATTGAAAACTATTTTAAAATATAATAGAAGAGAAAAAAAAATCAGAGTACGTTTCATGACGTGATGATAAGTATTGTTTCACAAAACTTGCATCAGTGCTTCATACACACACATGCCTGATGAAAATGTCTTCCTTAATGCAGGAGGACTTAGCCAAAAGCAGTTTGAAAGTTACCCTCTAGATGAGCTTTTCTAGGTACACAACAAAGTCCTCAGTGCTGACTGCAGCAGAGAATAGAGAGCTCACGCCAAAGGGATTCTGTTCATCTGACCCATCCAGAATCTTAGAGAGGACTCCCAGGAAAAAGTAAAATTTTGGTGCTAAGGACATTCTCTATCAGGAGTGCCAATTTGCGTGACGAGTAGATTGTGAATAGCATGTTTAGCTGTATGTGTCACTTGATGTTGTTTGTCTGACCCAACATTTTGGACTGAAGGCAAAACCTGTGTGTTATTCCTTGATGCTAAAGTAGTGTCTGCCCGTTAACAAGAGTTCTCAGTGTATTTTTATTCTTTTCAGATTACTCAATGTACCTTATGTTGTAATTAAAGTCTTTTCTTCACCTTCTAGAAGTCCTAGAAGTCATTACTTATCTTTGCAGATTTTTTCAACACCTAAAAGTAGATATTCAGTAAATTCATTCACTCAGTAAGTATTTTCTCTATTTTTCTGCACAGAGGATTTTCTGTAAGCTGTGCTACAGTATTTCTAAAAGGCACACAGATGAACAATCTTGATAAATAGCAGATCTGTGAAACACAGAATTCACTGTGGCTTAAATGGTATCATACTGCACAGCTCTAGGTTGAAAACAAGTCACCCTTTGCACCAAGTTTTATGTTGTATTATTTTATAATACTTTACATTTCTTTGCTTCAAGTTCTCGTGTAATTCCAGGGGGCAGGGGCACTGAAGATTAAGAACAACCGCTTAGACACACAATATTTGAAGTCTGAGAAATTTCTTCAGCCCTCAAAATATACTCATGTCTCTCCCAGTCTGTATTAGTCCAAATCTGAGATTATTTATATTGCTGTTTGAAGAAAAGCAGCTAAAATGTATTGCAATGTATTAAGGGGAAAAGCACTAAATCTTTACTTAATTTATCACTGACACTAGTTCTTAAGTTATCATCTCAGCCTCAAAGACACCTTTCTATCTTCCATGTTGTGATGCTGGGGCTGGGACTCTGCAAATGACAATTCTTTGCCATCTACCTCCTTAGGTCACTAGAGGAAGCCCCTTGTGAAAGGGAGAAAGAACTTGCTCCTCCTGTCTACATCCTGTTCCTATCAGTGACCTTTCACCCTGGAGAGGGAAGAGTTACTAGATTCCAGCTTCTTTGGGTGTCCCACAATCTGTATCCCTGTGTCCCTTAAGAGGTACAGGATGTGAGGGTGATCTGGCTGCGACATCTGTCACTCCATTGATCACCAGGGTTGATTCGGCTGATCTGGCTGGCTAGGCAGGTGTCCCCTTCCTCCCTCACCGCTCCATGTGCATCCCTCCCGAAGCTGCGCGCTCGGTGGAAGAGGACGACCTTCCCCGCTAGAGGAGAGGACCGTTCTTCGGTCAAGGGTATACGAGTAGCTGCGCTCCCCTGCTAGAACCTCCAAACAAGTCTCAAGCTCCTTAAGAGGTACTGGTACCGAGAGCAAGCAGGTATGGGTCCCCATTTGCGGGGGTACTCTTTCAAGATTCTAGGTTACTATAACCCCTTGTGGTTATTGCCTGTGGGACTTCAGTGTCTTTTTTTTTTTAATATAGGAAACTTGTTGAACCAGTTTTCTCTATTAAATTACTATGTAAAAATATCTGCTCTCTTCTTCTTGGACTGAATCTGACTCTTATACTACCTTGCTTCAAATTAGCCTTCAGATTATTCAATAGCTGGAGGGTTCTGCTACATGGTTGGCTTTCTAGGAAGGCAAAGAATAAGCAAGCTCAGGTAGCTGTTTCCATCTGGGGCAGTGGGAGTGTGTGGAAATCTCTCTCCAAGGTGGGGATGCTAGAATGAAGAGGTAGACAGATATGGGGATGAAAGTACACTGTATACAAACTTTTATAATTTTGCTAGGTCTGTCTCAACTGAGAAACCCTGGGGGTACAAATCAGAGATAAATGGTAAACAAGAAAAATCCATAATAATCCATAGTGACATTTATTAATAATACAGACATCTTGGTTCCATCCCTTTTCCTTCCTTTAAGCCTAGGGTTTATGATTTTTTACTGTATTTGTGGTCTCATCTGTAATTACAGGGTAGTACAAATTCATCTTCTCTTGGGCATGGAATTCACTCCTACTGTCAAGACCAGGGGTCTCCAAACTTTTTACACAGGGGGTCAGTTCACTGTCCCTCAGACCGTTGGAGGGCAGGAGTATAAAAAAAAAACTATGAACAAATCCCTATGCACACTGCACATATCTTATTTTAAAGTAAAAAAACAAAACGGAAACACATACAATATTTAAAATGAAGAACAAGTAAATTTAAATCAACAAACTGACCAGTATTTCAATGGGAACTATGCTCCTCTCACTGACCACCAATGAAAGAGGTACCCCTTCCGGAAGTGCGGCGGGGCCGGATAAATGGCCTCAGGGGTCGCATGCGGCCCTCGGGCTGTAGTTTGGGGACCCCTGGTCAAGACCATACTCTATGCTTACATAATGTGTAAATCCATGTGGACGTAAGTTTCACTAAGATAATAATTTAGGTTCTGCTTTCTCAGATTTGTCCATTTGGTCAGCAGAATCTTAACTCTAAATGTAAGAGAGGATCTATTTGGTAGAAGTATCTCTACTGTAATTGATAAATTTAGCTTTACAACCATCTTTATATAAGCAATGTGTTGATTTACATAATCTAATCAGTTAACGTGGGCATTTGCGAGGGAAAGTTAAACCCACACATCACTTTCCTATACTGTTTCACTGCCTTGACACTCTGCTATTAATCTTTGAAATTATTTTGTGTTAGCAATGAACAGTTTTAATCACCTCATGAGAATTTTTGCATATGTAACAAAGTAAATAAAAAATAAGCTTGTTAAGATGCAGAACCTAGAATCAAACATTAACCTAGGGTTCAACTGCAGCCCATGATTCAAATTGTTACACCAAAAGATTACAAAGGTGGACTTTGGGGGCTACTTATCAATAACTAAAAACACAAATATTATCATCTTTGAATATCTGGGTGCTACTTTACCATACATGCACCAACGGTTAAGATTATACATTAGGGCCCTGGCTGGTTGGCTCAGTGGTAGAGCGTTGGCCTAGCGTGCGGAAGTCCCGGATCCGATTCCTGGCCAGGGCACACAGGAGAGGCGCCCATCTGCTTCTCCACCCCTCCCCCTCTCCTTCCTCTCTGTCTTTCTCTTCCCCTCCTGCAGCAGCTGAGGCTCCGTTGGAGCAAAGGATGGCCCGGGCGCTGGGGATGGCTCCGTGGCCTCTGCCCCAGGCGCTAGATGGCTCTGGTCGCGGCAGAGCGACGCCCGGGAGGGGCAGAGCGTCGCCCCCTGGTGGGCGTGCCAGGTGGATCCTGGTTGGGCATACGGGGGAGTCTGTTTGACTGCCTCCCGGTTTCCAGCTTCAGAAAAAAAAAAAAAAAAAAAAAAAAAAAAAAAAAGATTATACATTAGGTTTTTATATTCTTGCTAAAGAAATGGGATAAATATTTGCCAATATATTTAGGGGAAATTTAATACCGTCTGGATCCTCTACTAGGAATTCTATACTTCCTGGATTCTGTTAAGGTCTTTATGTGTACATTTTGCTTCTTATAAACTATAAAACAATTTTAGTCTTAATATTTGTAGAATTGGCTCAGCAATACTGCAGCTTTCTTTTCTTACTCCAAAGAATGTCATCTGCCTTTTCTTGGATGAGTCTGTTTTTTCTGTAAGATTAGCTTTCTCTATAGCGTTGGGAGGCATGTTTTGTACTTTCTTTAACAGGGAAGCCATTTCTCGTTTGTCATCTGAAAATGTCTTCCCTATTGTATGATAACAATTAGAGAACAATAACCTTTTTTCTCCCACTTTTAATGGGTTGGTCAAGACATATTACAATATTGTGTAGTTTATGCTTCTGTTGATTGTATGAGTTAGTTTGGATGGATTTGTGTGATCTAGACCTTCAATTGAACTTTTTATTTTGACCTATGATTATTCCATAGAACTCCAGATCCAGTCATTAACTTAAAAGGAAAACAGATAGCTAATTATAACCCTGCCACTTAGTTGTGAAAACAACATGACAATAAAGTTCCTCAAAATATATGCCACCAGAAAGCAGTGAATAAAAGAAAGATCACTGAAGCCCTGGCTGGTTGGCTCAGCGGTAGAGCATCGGCCTGGTGTGCGGGGGACCCGGGTTCGATTCCTGACCAGGGCACATAAGAGAAGCGCCCATTTGCTTCTCCACCCCCCCTCCTTCCTCTCTGTCTCTCTCTTCCCCTCCCGCAGCCAAGGCTCCATTGGAGCAAAGAAGGCCCCGGCGCTGGGGATGGCTCCTTGGCCTCTGCCCCAGGCACTAGAGTGGCTCTGGTCACAGCAGAGCGACGCCCCAGAGGGGCAGAGCATCGCCCCCTGGTGGGCGTGCCGGGTGAATCCCGGTCGGCGCATGCGGGAGTCTGTCTGACTGTCTCTCCCCATTTCCAGCTTCAGAAAAATACAAAAAAAAAAAAAAAAGAAAGATCACTGAAAATGGAATTAAGAAATGTAAATTCTTAGCAAACCACTACTTCTTATTACTATAACTTTGTGACCATGAGCATGCCACTTAACCTCTCTGAACCTTAGTTTCCTATTCTATGATACAAAATGTAAGTTGTATCTGACCAGGCGGTGGCGCAGTGGATAGAGCATCAGACTGGGATGTGGAGGATCCAGGTTTGAGACCCTGAGGTTGCCAACTTGAGCGTGGGCTCATCTGGTTTGAGCAAAAACGTTCACCAGCTTGGACCCAAGGTTGCTGGCTTGAGCAAGGGGTTACTCAGTCTGCTGAAAGGCCCACGGTCAAGGCACATATGAGAAAGCAATCAATGAACAACTAAGGTCTCGCAACAAAAAACTGATAATTGATGCTTCTCATCTCTCTCCATTCCTGTCTGTCCCTACCTATCCCTCTCTCTGACTCTCTCTCTGTCCCTGTAAAAAAACAAAAAACAAACAACAAAAAAACCCCCAAAAAACATAATGTAAGTTGTAATATGCATTTTGTCCACCTCACGGAACGCGAATGCTTAAGGGCCTAGAAATACCGCAACTCTTCAGTTCAGGTTGACTTTCTAGAAACGAGCTTTATTTTCAGAGGATTTGATTATTGAGTTATCTTTATATTCTGCCGCTGTCAGTAGATTTACCGTAAATGTTTCTTGAGAGTCTCTCTTTTGAGGAGATTCAGGCCCCAGTTAAATTCATCCCAATTAAAAATAGAACCTGAGATGCAGCAGCTGTAGCACCTCTTAAACCTCTTCAAACAACATTGAACGACGAAGTGCCTGCTACTGTGGAGATAGCGCCCACAGAGCCAGCAGCAGGCTCTCTCAGAAACGATAACACTGAGTGGTCGTCGGTCCTCAGCAATTTCTAGTAGTTCAGGGGTGGCTACCTTATCTTCTAAGTGTTCTAGAAGTTCCTGGGGGAAGAGGGTAGGGGCAGTGTGGGGATTCAAATAATTAAAGAACACAACCAGTTCTCTGCCTTAATGACCATTTTAAGTACAAAAAGATGATATACCAAAAGGTAGTTTATAATTTTATGCATTTAACACTTAAATAAGAAAAATAAAAAAAGGTACTTTTCTCTTTACACTATATGTTTGTTTACTGAAATAAAAAAATGCAAGGGAGGCCCTGGCCGGTTGGCTCAGCGGTAGAGCGTCGGCCTGGCGTGCGGGGGACCCGGGTTCGATTCCCGGCCAGGGCACACAGGAGAAGCGCCCATTTGCTTCTCCACCCCTACCCCCTCCTTCCTCTCTGTCTCTCTCTTCCCCTCCCGCAGCCAAGGCTCCATTGGAGCAAAGATGGCCCGGGAGCTGGGGATGGCTCCTTGGCCTCTGCCCCAGGCGCTAGAGTGGCTCTGGTCACGGCAGAGCGACGCCCCAGAGGGGCAGAGCATCGCCCCCTGGTGGGCAGAGCGTCGCCCCTGGTGGGCGTGCCGGGTAGATCCCGGTGGGGCGCATGCGGGAGTCTGTCTGACTGTCTCTCCCCGTTTCCAGCTTCAGAAAAATACAAAAAAAAACAACAACAAAACAAAACAAAACAAAAAAAATGCAAGGGAATTAAAATGTATTTCATCAAAGGTATAATGAGTTTTATGAAATGAATAAATAAATATTACAAGCATAGTTCCATCAAATTTTTTTTCACCTGTGGATGGAATGAACATTACTATGGGCGCTTAGAATATGCTGTTGTGCAGGTGAATATTGAAAAAGAGTAAGGAATGTAAATTTGTGATTTCCATATTGGGCGGCCACCCAGGTCCCCACCTTAGAGAGAACCCTGGTTACAGGTGCCATTTTAACAACTGGTTCGCCAAACTCAACAAAAAATTAGATATTGGTTCTGCCAAACTGGTGCAAACCGACTGAATCCCATCACTGGGTAGGGGGAAATAACATATTGGTTATATTATAAAAATATCTCTCCCTCCCTACAATAACAAAATCCCCCAAAACAACACTGAGCAAACAGGCATGCACAGCTGTGACGAAGTTCTTTCATCTGAATGAAGTGGATTGCTGTAGCAATGTTTGTCTGGCAGGTTTGGGGTAAAGGGCTGATTAACCTATTTTCTTTAGAAAAATGAACACTGGTTTCTAGGGAGAAGGAAGAATTTACATCCTTTCTTCTTAGTTCTTGAAGAAATGACTAGTTTTCAAATATATGACTCAGCTGTTAAATTCAGCTCCAATGATTGTTTTCTGACTTTGGTTCTTATTTTCTTTTAATTCTTTGAGGAGAGTTTGAAAACAAAATTTCTTTATCCTCTCCATAATAGAAATTTTGACTATAGAAATTGCCAAGTTAAAAATAAATTATTTTTTTTTAGAGAGAGAGAAACATTGATTCATTGTTCCGCTCATTTATGCATTCATTGGTTGATTCTTGTATGTGCCCTGACCAGGGGTTGAACCTGCAACTTTGGTGTACTGCAACGATGCTTTAACCAACTGAGCTACCCCGCCAGGGCCCAAATAAGAAATTATAAAAGGTACCTTGTTTACAAGGCAAAGCTCAGAGGAAGATCATCTTATTATATGTCAGCTTGGAGACATTTCTTTGCCCTTTTCTTAATGCTAAATAGCATGTACTGCTATTCATTAATAAGCAGAATGACAACTATTTAGGTTGCCAAATCTCTTTTATCAACATTTCCTTAGGGATGTGGGATTTTTATCCACTTTCACAACAGGCCAAATTGACAGATATGAACTTTTGCTTTATTTCCACAGGGCTCTAGATCCAAATCTCTGGGACAAAATATATGCCACTCACTTCAACAGTTGGTTCTGGGATCCCTTTGAAGGCTAGCCCAAGAGAGTTCTTTCTGATGAGATTTTCAGCGCAGTCATTAGTCACTAGATAAACATTCACAAAGGGAAAGCTTCCTAAAAAGAGGCTTGCTCTTCACAGTAAGAACAGGTACAATTTCCTTTAAAAGCTCACGGTTGCCTATGGGGTATGATTTGAGAAATCTTTGATCTTTTATCTCAAATACTTTTCCTGTTGAGTCCTACATATTCACTAACAGTGCATTGCTACTGTAAGTGAAATCTGTCCTCTCAAGTTCATTCTCCTTAAAATATGGCAATACCTGTACCTTAATGTGCTTGACTTTATAAGTTCCTTTCTCCTTTGACAGAGGAAATAGAGGATAATGAGAAAACCGGATGCCTGGCAGGGAAAGGGTGTTGAAAAAAGAAAAACAAAAAATGCACAGAATGAAACCTGAAGTGCCAGTGAGAGTCTGCCTGGTTCTCTGTTAGGCATCTTTATAAATGAGGATGTGCACTTTGGAATGTGTCCATGAGCATCTAGCTGGATGTAAATTGAGAATATCTTTCTAGAAAAACAGATTGGAAATATTTATCAAGGGGTTAAAGAGCATTCATATATATAAAACCAATAATTCTAATTGCAGGATTTTATCCTAAAAAAATAATCAACAATGAGCAAGTTTGGACCCAAAGATGTTCATTGGGACATTATTTGTAACTGCAAGAATAATGGAACAAGTTCAATGTCTGTTAATAGGAGAATGAATACTATGGGAATGAATCTATGCTATAAAAGTGAATAAAGCAGTATACAAAATATACCAATAATATGATTTCAAGCATAAAAAATATATATGCATAGATAAAAGAATAGAATTAGAATTAGTAGTTGTCCATAATTGTTTATTAGTTTTCTTTATTCCTTTATGTATTTTACAATTTTTTAATAATGGTCATTTATTACTTAAAATATAAAAAAAAATATTAAAAATTTATCTAAGGCCCTGGTTGGTTGGCTCAGTGGTAGAGCGTCAGCCTGGCGTGCGGAAGTCCTGGGTTCGATTCCCGGCCAGGGCACACAGGAGAAGCGCCCATCTGCTTTTCCACCCCTCCCCTCTCCTTCTTCTCTGTCTCTCTCTTCCCCTCCTGCAGCCGAGGCTCCATTGGAGCAAAGAAGGCCCGGGCGCTGGGGATGGCTCCTTGGCCTCAGCCCCAGGCACTAGAGTGGCTCTGGTGGCAACAAAGCGATGCCCGGGAGGGGCAGAGCATCGCCCCCTGGTGGGCGTGCTGGGTGGATCCTGGTCGGGCGCATGCGGGAGTCTGTCTGACTGTCTCTCCCCGTTTCCAGCTTCAGAAAAATACAAAAAAAAAAAAAAATTATCTAAGAGCAACTGTTTGTGTCAAACTTATAAATCTCACACATGGGTGACCTCTGAGGAGGCTGACTATTGCTGTATAGCAGATTTTCTGGTGATTAATTAAAGATCTGTCAGACTTTCCCTTATGTATGAGTCCTTGATGTTCAAGGGCTCTAATTCTACATAAAGATGTCCACATAGGAGGAAATTTGGCACCTGATGTTTGACTTTGGATAGTATTATAGTTTGCTGTGGCCAAATTTGAGATTAAAAACAAGTAGGATGAAGTTTCACACAGAAAGATGTTATATAAGTCGTTTTCTTAGAACTAGGCAATGGCAGAAACATGCAAGAAGCAGACGGAGACTTGAATTAGGTCTTTCTCACCGCAAACATATATGTAGTACCGTATTTTTCGCTCCATAAGACACACTCCCCCCCAAAAAAAGTGGAGGGGAAAATGCCTGTGTGTCTTATGAAGTGAAAAGTATAGTATTTTATTAAAATTTTAACACACTATTTGGTTCAATTTTTTTTTTCTCTTATTTTCCTCCTTAAAACCCTAGGTGCGTCTTATGCTCAGGTGCATCTTATGGAGTGAAAAATACTGTAGTTTTATCTATTCACTGGACGTAGACCTGATTTATAAAGGTCTTTCTCTAAGTTTTGCTTGCTTCCCATGTTTCAGACACATTGACGTATCTGAAGAAGAGATCTGGACTTCCTCTCAGGACCTAAGTGGTCCTTACTTGACCTGGAATGCCTAAGAAATCATGTCTTCTTCTTCTTTAGGCTTATGTTACCCCAAAGCTCTTTCTTGAAGCCCCTACTGCTGCCTCTAATGAATGTGACCGCCCCCTCCTTTGAACTGCCCTGGCACAATTATGGTGTTTCTACATTGACTTTCTATTTGATTGTTAATTTCTTAAGCACAAGGGCTGTTATGTCTTTCATCTCCCATGCCTTGCCTATCTTAGCAGGATTAAATTTATTTACTTAGTGAATCAGGTATTAATTTGGCTGGCCCAGGGTCTTTCCTCTCTTCATGCACATCTGTAATGCACATCTATTAGCTCAAAATATTACTACAAGTAAAGGTGAGAATGGATTTTTTCAAAATTTCTCCATAAGGATCTTTCTAGAGCAGGGGTCGGGAAACTTTTTGGCTGAGAGAGCCATGAACGCCACATATTTTAAAATGTAATTCTGTGAGAGCCATACAATGACCCATGTACATTAACGCATTATCCAATAAAAATTTGGTGTTGTCCCAGAGGACAGCTGTGATTGGCTCCAGCCACCTGCAACCATGAAAATGAGCGGTAGGAAATGAATAGATTGTAATACATAACAATGTTTTATATTTTTAACATTATTATTTTTTTTATTAAAGATTTGTCTGCGAGCCAGATGCAGCCATCAAAAGAGCCACATCTGGCTCGCGAGCCACAGGTTCCCGACCCCTGTTCTAGAATAAACTACAGACAGGAAATATAGAGCACAGAGCTGCCAAATACTCATGATGTAAGTTATCAGTATGCTCCATCCTGCTTTATTTAACTTTAGTAGCGTGGAAGGGTATGTGGGCTTTAGTGTTAGAATGAACTGTGAACCTGACCTTGGCACTTATTGGCAGTGGGATTTTGGGTAAATAATTTAGCTTCTCCATGCCTCAGTTTCCTCATTTGTAATAGGTGGAATTAATTAACATCTCTGTCTCCCAGCGTTGTGCAGATTATATGAAATGGTGCGTGAAAGCACTGAACATCATGTCTGGCGCAGACGTAAGCCTGAGCTCACAGGGACAGAGGATCCGTTACGTCCTGGACTATTTATGCCTTCTCAGAAAGCTAGACCTAAGCCCCCTACACTTTGCAGGGCGGTATTTACTTAATTCCTGGGTCTGTTGCTCTGAGATCACTAATCTATTTGTACAACATAGGCCACCAAACACAATCTCCTTTTAACATTTTGAGGGAATACTAAACTGGAATGTTGAATCAATTCTGTAGTAAAAGCCTATTTGGCTATAAGTATATAATCTCTGAATCATTTATATCCTCAAAGCAGGAGAGTTTAGTGGGCTCTAGAGCTAAATTGCCATATAAAGCTTTTCTGAGGATAAAATGAGCTTTTGTCTGCCATACATTTGCAACAGTGCCTGGCACATAGTGAGCGATCAAGCAAAGCTAGCAACTCCTAATACATTGATTTAAAAGGTGGAGCTCTTCAAGGACCATGCTGAGCCGAGTATTTCAGTAATGATCTGAAGATTTTATTGTAGCCTTGGTGCCATCTTTGTGGGCAGGAAGGGAGCATGTACTTTGGAGACCGTGCCCCATAGTGGTTTGAATTTGTTAACAGTACTAGCTGTAGAACACGGTGCGCTGAAAAAGTTGCCAGACGCCAGAGAGATAAGGAGCGTCCTGTGAGCAGTGACAGATGTGAGCACTCCCAGTGAACAGACAAGGGCAGTGATGGCTCTGCCTAAGAATCTTGTCCTTCAACCTTGACAATGCTGCTTTTTTTTTTTTTCAGATTCTGCTGACCAGTATAAACAACACCAGAATTTCCTGATAATGAAAATTTTTTTTTCTGATATAATTGCTACCTCTATTCACAACTTCGGTATTTAATACAATAGAAACAAAGTGAATGCTGGTGTGGATAACCTAATAACTAGAATATCTGATACTATAAAATTAGGGACATGTACAATTTGCTCTGGTCACCTGACCTATTTATACATTGTGATGTTTAAGTCATTTAGATGTTTCAGGGACTTTCTTTTTGTAAATAGCCCATTACTTTCAGATATTGAAAGTCCTTTAATCACCAAGCAGATTTTTTACTTCCTTACCTAACATTCAGTCTCTTGCCTTTTGTCCTTCTTTTGAGGTTTTTAAAAACGTGACCATTTTATTTATAATTTGACAGATTTAATAAGTTTGAATTTTTTTCTCTGCTCCTTCTCTCCCTTCTTCTTCATCTTTTTTTTTTTTCTTCTTGTTTTGTTTTGTGTTTGCCTTTGGCACAATGATGAGATTAGGAGATTTCCTTAAATTTCTGGCGAACCATGTCGTCCATTTATAATTATAAGTGAGTGAGGCACTCAAAAGTATTGGCAGTGTGCTTCACAGAAGATTAACGGGGGGCTAATGAGAGGGGTCCCCAGAATGTCTGAATCTTAGTTCTTCTTCCTTGAGTTCATTGGTTTCCCTGGAGAGGGATTTTACCCTGTCTGGGAGGTAGAAGGTTGAATGCCAGCATTCTCAGAGCCCCCTGTAGGCATGGATGTAGGCGTCTCACTGCTCAGTAGGCAGACTTCCACTTAATTGCCCTCTTTTTTAGTGCAGGTGTGACAGATGGCGGTAACAGCGTCAACTCTTCACACCTCCCTGTGTTCACATCTTCTGCTGTTATATATGACTCTGTAGTTCCCCTCACTGCAGAAGCCAACTTTCTTTCTCCAAGCCTGAAATCTGGGCTGGCTTCTTACTTTGGGCAATAGAATATGGCAGAATTGACAGTGTGTCACTTCCAAGTTTAAGACTCCAAAAACCTTGTGCATTTTGGCCTGTTCTTCCGTGCCTGTCATCAGCGGGAGAACATTCTGAGCTCCCCTGCTGGAAGCAGAGAGGCTTGTGGATCAGAATGGAGTTAACCCAATCACCCTAGCCAAAGGGAGCCTAGATCTGAAAACCAGTTTCCCAACATGTGAGTGTCTCCAGCTAACCCCATATTCATAAGCAATAAATTGTTATTGTTGAATACCACTGTGGTTTTGTGGTTGTTTGTTGTAAAGCATTATTGCCAAGCAGACAACTAATGCTACTAGGTTTTATCCTCCTCCTGAGGGCTCCAAACCTCTTCAGAAATTAACCTCTTGTCTTCTGCCTGGATGGGGGAGAAGTCTCCAAGTTATATGGGAGTAGGAGAGAAATGGGATTACATCCTGTACTAATCTTCAACTAATCTTCTTTTGTGTGCCCCTGGGCCCCACACTCAGAGGTCTCTGCTCTGAGAATTCCCGAGCTCCTCCAGGGTTCTGTGCTATAACTAGAGTTGTTTCTTTTTCTGTCTCCCTCTGTAGGCACCAACTTCTGGCCTCCTGTTGGCTGTTATCTGCCCATTCACGTTCCAGTGTCTGAGCTTTTGTTGCTCACTCTTCTCCATTGTCGTATCCTTCTTGGTTCACTTTGTCCTTGGGGCGTGGGGCCTTTCATTGTTTTCCTCCCATGTAGAAGAATGTTAAGAGGAAATGGGGAGAAATGTGTGTTTCAATATTTCATGTTTAGATTGAAATATCTTTAGTGGTTTATTTTTTCTCCCTGAGTCTAAATGTTGCTTCTTTTTTCTTTTCTCTCTCTCTCTTGTGGATGTTCATCTGATAGGTGTGATTGACTTCAGGGTGTTAAATGACATGATTATAAACCTTTCTCTGACTAATTTAATAATATAATGGTAATTAACTCCTCTACCAGTGATTTCTCTTTTCTGGATTGAGTCTTATATATCAATTCCTTCCATGGCTACTTTTCAAGGGTCTACTAATGGCCAACTATTGTGTCAGCACCGGTGAAACAGTGGGGAATAAAATAGACGTGATTCCCATCCTCAAGGAACCTGCATCATAGAGGTCTACCAGCACCTTCCCTAGCACATCTTTCTGCATGGTTCCAGTATAATTGAGGCACCCAACAGCTACTTCTATTGTTCACTGCAGTTTATAATGTGGCGGGGTAGTTTAGGAGGTTAGTCACATAGTTGTCAGCTTAAATGTTGGGCAATAACTTAATCTCTTTAAGGCTTGAGATCTTCAGGGTAGTACAAAGTGCTAAAAAATATTAGAACATCTTGCCTGGCCAGGTAGTGGTGCAGTGGATAGAGCATCAACTTGGGATGGGATGCTGAGGACCCAGGTTCAAAACACTGAGGTCACTTCCTTGAGTGCGGGCTCACCAGCTTGAGCGTGGGATTGTTGACTTGAGCGTGGGATCACATGCTGGGCCCCATGGTCACTGGCTTAAGACCAAAGGTTGCTGGCTTGAAGCCCAAGGTCACTGGAGCAAGGGGTCACTAGCTCAGCTGAAGCCCCCCAGTCAAGGCACATATAAGAAAGCAATCAATGAACAACTAAAGTGCTGCAACAACAAGTTGATGCTTCACATCTCTTTCTGTCTCTCTGTCCCTGCCTGTCACCCCCCCCTCTTTCACTCAAAAAAAAAAAAAAAAAAAAAGAAAGAAAGACATATTAGAATATCTTGTTAACATTTAAAATCAATATCGCTTTCCTCTCTCCAACATATACATACATACACATGCATGAGCATACGCAAACACACACACATGTTCTGATTTTCAGGTTCTTTTGAAAAATCAAAAAAAAAAATACTACAACATTGGGCCACCTTCCTGGATGATAAGGTTAGGCAAAACCTAATGGGGCTGACCTCTTTAAAGGAGGCATGATCTGTCCTATTTGCCAAGGTCCCCCCCCCCACTTTCCATGTAGTAGACCCGACTATTTCACACATTTACATCATTTGTCTGACCTCTGTGTACATTTGAGTTTTCCACCTGCCCTGGAGATTGGGAAATTGGAGTCTTATTTTAAAAATGATCTTAAGGAACATTAGGTTAATCTGTTACTTTCGAAGAAATGAGACACAATGTTTTCCCATATCATGGTGTGTTTTTTTCTTATCAGATACCCCCAAATATGAATATATTTATTTGTATATATTTTAAATGTATTTCAACATTTCATTGTTTTATTAGTATTTGTTAATGACTGAACAGGTTTTGGCCTAAAATTCTTCACCTGCCTGATTTCCCGCCCATTGTGCCAAATCACTGTATCCAATTGTTAAGATCTACAACCTCCTCCTGTCTCCACAGTTCTAAACTCATGACTCCATTTATCCAACTTCATGATCTCCTTTCAGAATCGGTCTTTGGATGTGCTCTTCATGGTATTTGGACTCTAGGCATCCCGTAAAGACCACAGCCTGGGTCATTCTTCCAGGCCCTAGAACCTCCCATTAATTTTGGCTGTTCAACAGACCCGTTTAGCGAGCTCTTGCATCTCTGCGGGCCTGTGGCTGGTCCATCCCTGCTGAACCCCATCCCTCCCAAAATAAAACATGGGGATTCAGATATCCTGTAACCCAAAGGTCCTGTGATAATTACCAAATTGAGTAGACCATCCTTAAGCTGTTAAGATTGATTTGAACCCTTGAAACAAACTTGAAAATTGCTTTCCACCTTGGAAACTCATAGACAAAGATTGATTTTCCTTACCTCCTTAAGAAAAAAGATGTTTTTATCTTCAGATACTATATATTACTCTTTTATTTGGCCCGATTCCTTCCAGGGACGCGAGTTAATAAAAGCAAGCAGGATCCTCGGGAGCTGTAAGAGGACAATATCAGAAGAAGGAGGTTGGACTGCTGGTCTCATTCTTCCCCGCAGGGTCCCGTCCACTTCTGAGCATCGTGTTTCTACCCATGTTCCAGCAAGTGAGGGAGATGAACCTGTGATTAGGAAGGAGACATATCTGGGCTTTTTCTTTATTTTATTTTTTTAAAGGAGAGTAGTTCACAGCTGAAATTTCCTGCCCAGGGAGGATATTCTGGACCTCTAAGAAACCATGCATAAAGTGGATGACCACTTGGTGGGGGTGTTGTAGAAGAGATTTCATTGATGGGATGATTGGACCAGAGGATCTTAATTTCTTTAACTTGGAGAGTCTAAAGTAGTTAACATTGTCATGACAGGAGATTCCTGCACATTTCAAAACTTAAAATCAATGAGCTGATTTATTTCTGCCTATTTTAATGGTAATAATGGTATATTAATGTGTGGATATTTACTTATATAGAAAATTAGACTTTTTTTTTTTTTTTGGTCAGCAAGTACAACTACATGTTGTTGAAATAAATTTGGCTGCTTTTTTCATAAATTAATTACTTGGATCAATTATGATAAGAACATAACAAATGTCAGCTTTGGCCTGTATTTCTGGGTTAAAAACAATATTTATTCCTTTTCCCTGTTCTTTCCAAATTAGTAGAGGAAGCAAGGATATCACTACCTTTTTTATACTATCTATGGCTGAGAGTTAATATATTAAATCTGGAAAATCCAGTTAGAAGGACCTATAATTGGATAATTTAGTCTTATTTATTTCACATGGGCTGAACCTTGATTTTATTAATGTCTCTCACCATAGCCTTAGCCATTCTTCTCAATCTGAGTTCTTCGACTAGAATGGGTGGTCATTTGTAAACATTTTTTCCCCCTGTGGATGGCAAACAGGAACCTGACCTTGGTAATTCCCACAACACGTATGACCTCCTGTTTGCAGTGATTCTCCACAAATATTTGTGGTTATAAATGATTTCTATCATAAGCTCATTCTGTTCACTTGCCACATGTTTGGGCCAGCAGTTCATCTGCAAGCATTCGTTAAATATCCCCTGTGAGCTGGTGATAAACTTGCTTTGAAAGTGTAGAGATGACAAACCTTATGGCTCTGAACACATAGAACAATAGCTAAAAAAAAAAAAAAAAAAAAAAAGAAAAAAAAGAAAGAAAGAAAAGCATCTGCCTCTTTTTTTAAAATACAAATTTTAAGTGGAGAGAGCCTTTTCCTGTGGTCTGGAGCCACTGTTGCCAGTGCTTACGCATAGTTGTAAAAGAGCAGAGGATACTTGGATCTGGTCCCAACTCGACCACTAATTAGCAATGTGGTGTCAGGCCAAGCACTGGGTCTTTCTGGACTTAGCTTCCTCATGTATAAAACAGGGGAGCTGAAATTCTCTGGATTTCCAGCCCCTCCAGGCTAGACATATTCCTTGACAGTGAGTGGAGAGATTCCTTCTATCTCTGACATTGTCCCTTTCTATCCACTCCTTACTATGTGTGCAACTTCAGACAAGTTATCGGATTAAATGAGTAGATACTTGGGAAATTGCAATAGTGTCTGATGTAGAATAAGTTCCAACTCAATGTTAGCTCTTTTATTTTGCTACTTTGTTGAAAATATGTTAGTCCATTCCCAATTGTTCAAAATACGCACTCATTCCTGGCACGGTGCCTGGCACAGGGGGTACACCAGATGCAGGTTTTCAGCCTATTTTTTTAGTCATTCTGCTTTCAGGCAGCATTATATAAAGTTGTACTGCCATCTGTTCTGGTCCACAATTTGCTATTTTATCTCCTACTCTGTGGTGCTTTGTGTCTTTTGTTTTGTTTTTTTAAGACAACCAGTCTTGGGATTCTGGCTCAATGTCCTGTGTTCTGGGAACATGTGGAGTCTTCACCCTTGCCATTTCTGTGCTCACAGAACTCATCGGTAGCATAGATGGGGACACTGACACATGGAGATGATATCTTTGAGATATCTTGGTCTGATAGTCTAATGGAAATCTCAACATGAGAATGGCCTGATCTTCTAGAACCTTTATTTTGGCATGGGTTGTGCTGTTGTTACATTGACATAACATTTCAGTTCAATATATTGGAAGTTTAAATCCATTGAGCATTTTGATTGATGATAAGGCCTGTTCTAGTTCTGTGTGTGTGAACAAGTACAATATATCCCACTGAAGGTGGGTGAGAGAAACATACAACGGAATCATCAGCAGAGTTTCTGGTCTTAAGAAGTTTGCACACTTATTTGACATAGTGTTCTAGAAATTCTGAAGACCGCATGCCTTAGGAAATAATTGCTGATACAATGAAATGCATACACACAAAATGTTTTTATATATATAATAATACCCTTTAATCCTTTATCACTATTACTCATTTTTTTTTTTTATTAAGTTGAAGGGTCAACTGAGTGTTAGAGAGGTTAAATAACATGCTAGTTGGTTGCCAAGCCAGAGTGTCAGCTTGGGTCTCCTGACTCTAGGGTACATGCTCCAAGGTGTTGAGGAGATCGTAATCGTATTTATGCCAAAGAAACACTGAGAAGATGCAGAGGCTGCTTGTACATGTTGCTGGTTTTATTGTCAGTCTGCAGTACATCTCTGATTCTCCAAAGCGCTCCACAATTTTCCAGCTATGAATTTTGACAGTCATGATTTAAAGCTTCAAGCATATGATTATGAGATGGTGGTTCTCAACATTCACCACAACCGCCCTGCCCACCACACAGCAGCCAACTCTCAAGATTTCCTCTAGGAGAGCAGAAGGATTTTCTCCCTATGCAGTTCATTTCCCTGGGAAAACATTAGCAGTGACAAATGACTCTGAATGAACCCTGGAATCTGAGGCAAACTTGAACCTTTGCTTCTCCAGAAGAGAAATTCACCATCAGACTCTTTTCCATGAATAAGTTTGAAAGACACCATGTGAGCAATTGTGGGCATTATCTATTAGCCTTAAGGAGAACAGCTGTAATTATCTAGCATGTAGAAGGACATGTTTTTCTTGGAGTCAAGTCTATTTATATTGATATTTATAGATATTTATTTCCTTCGGCAGATGCGAACAAACACATTTTTGAGAAGTACTTCCAAGTCTGTGAAAAAACAAAGCAGAATATACTTCAGAAAATCTACCGCAGAAGAGATAATAATAGCTTCCATGTCTGAAGACAACAGACAGGCATAAAATATAAGGGAATTATTTTATCCTGGACAAGAGAATTGCTGTTACAGCAAATTTTGACCCTGTCACAGTCTGGATAACTATTAGGTTTAAAAGTTCCACCCCCACAGACCCAGTCCACAGAGGAGATAACTGATCCGGGGTTTAGCAGTATTGGCAAGGTGGCGCATTATGGGATTTAGCTATAGAGTGTTTGCTCCCCAAGGAGAGAACTGCAGGAATTTTAAGAACTTGCATCAATTCCCCAGTGTAGAAGCAGTATGTCTAAGTATATTTCAAGTAAATCCTCAACTCAACACATAAAGCTGCAGTTACACCACGCCTTTAAAAGGAAATTAGAGCACGGGAATGAGGCCAGGCTGACCCTCCTGGAGACAAATCCACCGTTTATCTCCTCAAATGCCCTGTCAGTCTGTTTTAGTCACATGTTAGACAGGCTATCACTTTCATTGAGAGCACATTCCCCTCCCCTCCCAGCACCCCACTGCTGCACTGCCACACCCCACATTCAGGCTCTTGAATCTTCCTTCAGGCCCCTAACAGCATATAGCAATTTGAATCGTTGCTTTAGACATTGTTTTTCTAGGAAATTGATTCAGATCACAACTCTTTTTGTGACACACTTTAAAATAGTCTCACTTTTTTTTTTTAAAGAAAAGTTCTTGATCATGATCTTAGGAAGGTAGATTTTATCTGGTGAGTGTAAAACCTCAGTCTTTGACAACAGATAACGAACGCTGGCAAGGTGGGGGAGACGGGGAATGCGTGTGCTCTTCCGGTGGGATTGTGGACGGTACAGCCACTATGCGAAACAGCATGGGGGATCCTCAGGAAAACTAAAAATAGAACTATCATATAATTCAGCAATTCCATGTCTGGGACTATATCTGAAGGAAATAAAAGCATTATTTTGAAGAGCTATGTATCTGCACCCCCATGTTCATAACATTATTTACTACGGCCAAGGCATGCAAACAACCTAAGTGTCCATATACAGGTGGATGAATAAAGAAATTTTGATAGGCCCTGGCCAATTAGTTCAGTTGGTTATAGTGCTTTCCTGAAACACCAAGGTTGTGGGTTTGAACACAGAAAGGGCACATATGGGAAGCAACCAATGAATGCACACCATAGTAAAACAACAAATGAATGCTTCTCTCTCTCTCCCTTCTTCTCTCTGTCTCTCTCTCAAAAAAAAAATCAATCAATAAAAAAGGAACTTAAGAAATCATGAGACACACACACACACACACACACACAGACTGGAATATTATTCAACCAAAAAAAAGAGGAAATCTTTTTTTTAAACAACATGGATGGACCCTGATGAGGATATTATGCTAAGAGAAATAAATAAAATAAAAACAGAGAAAGACAAAAGAAAGAGCAGTAGATTTCACCTGCACAGATCCACTTACATGCAGATTGTTTTAAATAAATATTGTAAAGGCCACCATCATAGCCACTTGGCCCATGCAGGTTTGCATTAGATTCGGACAGATGGTAATGAAACAATGGAGCCAAGAACTGGTGGGCCATTAGCTTTAATCCTAGCTTGCACCCGGCAGGCAAGTAAAAACACACATTGGGCTCCAAAACCCACTCATTCAGTGCTCACAAAGCGACTGACTTATCCGAGTTTCCTAGAATCAAAGGTTTCTAGCTCACCAGACTTATTCACCTCCATTCCCCATCTTCTCCACGTGGCCTTTCTCTGCTCTTTCCTCTAATACTAATCTCAGGAACCGAGAGAGAGTAAGCTCCCAGTCTGCCCCACTTTATAGTATAAAAATCACAATTTTTAATCCAGTATACTAACAAGGAAATCTCTGATACAAAGTCACTTATCTGAGGCATAATGGGATTCCTTATGAGAGTGCACCACCCCACATCAAAAAGGGTGGGAAAGGCTTAATCTTAAAAGTAAACCATAGGCTATAAGAATCCTGCCTGCTTACAGCCTGTTCCCCCACATCTAATGTAAACTATAAGCGAGCAAACATATATATCATTATTTACAAACTTATTTGATCAACATTCCACCCCTTTTACTTGCTTCACAATCTAAAGCACAGTATTCCTGCACAAGGAAATAAGGCACATTACACAAATTACATCAACATGACAAATTATACAATTTCAACAATTGCAAAGGTACATTTCACCAGTCTCTGAGCACTTTGCTAAAAGCAGAAAATGTCCTCAGCCTTCTGTCTAGCCATGGGAAAAGCTTCCTGGGCAGGAGAAGGGCCTCCATCAAAGCTGCCCCCCACCCCCATCAGGGTATTTCACATTGTCCAAAACCCATAAGTCCATCCAGCAAAGGAGCCAGTGCCCACTCCAGTCATAGTCCTGGAAATCAGTCCATGCACATGAGGTCTCAGCCACCCCCCTCATCCCTGCCATCCTGGCAGGTCTTACACCGTCCCAAAGAGGAGCACGTGGCAATGGCAGTCAGCATTTCCATCTCTGCTCTGGAGAGCATGATGGCACCCACCCCTATGTCCCCTAATTGCAGACCTACCAGGGGCACAGCAGGTACTCCTTTCAGCTGGGCTCTTACCTTCTGGAGACTGTGGATTGCAACTCCAGCCCAATTCTCCTCATCCTCCAAAGAGGAACTGAAAACATCAGTTTGCGCTGCTGGGCTTGAGCCCCGGGCCACCTTCTGCTCAGCAGGTCTTACAGCTCCAGCTCTGGCTTCAGCCCCGGCCTCCTGCTGCTGCTGGCTCTCCACAATGTCCAGGGCAATCTCAACTCACGAACCTGTGATTCCTCCTCTAGCCACTGCTGTATTTCCAAGTAAATCTCATAAACCAGGTCAGCCACCTTTTCCCGTGCTTGCTCCAGTTCCAGAGAAGGCATCTCATTCTCCCATGTTTGCTCCAGCTCCTTCCACTGCTCAGTTTTCAGGTCCCGGGCAGCCTCTTCCACAGAGCTCTTGGTTTCCTCACATATGGCTGTAAAAGTCAGCCAGCCTACGGTCCCCAAAAGGACAGCCATGGGGAACCATAACAGCAGCCAGTCCTCTGTCATGCACCTCAAGTGTGGCAGCTCAATACTGATCTCCTAATGCTGCCACAGACTACGCCAAATGTAAAGCCAGCAGCCACGGCCACCATCACAGCCGCCTGGCCAGTGCAGGTTCACATTAGATTCAGACAATTGGTAATGAAACAATGGAGCCAAGAAATGGTGGGCTATCAACTTTAATCCTAGCTTGCACCTGGCAGGCAAGTAAAAACACACACTGGGCTCCAAAACCCACTCATTCAGTGCTCACAAGGCTACTTATCCAAGTTTCCTAGAATCAAAGGTTTCTAGCTCACTAGCCTTATTCACCTCTGTTCCCCATCTCCTTCTCTCTGCACAAACTGGCTTCTCCTTCAGGACTCTGCCATCTTGGCTGGTTCTCCTCTCCTCCACATGGCCTTTCTCTGCTCTCCTCTAATGCTAATCTCAGGAACTGAGAGAGCAAGCTCCTGGTCTGCCCCACTTTATAGTGCAAAAATCAAAACCTTTAATCCAATATACAAACAAGGAAGTCTCTGATACAAAGTCACTTATCTGAGGCATAATGGGATTCCTCATGAGAGTGCACCACCCCACATAATGCAATCAGTCAAGGGTGTGGGGAAAAGCTTAGTTTTGAAACAATCTTAGTACTAAAAGGGTGGGAAAGGCTTAGTCTTAAAAATAAGCCTTAGGCTGTAAGGACCTGCCCTGCTTACAGCCTGTCCCCCACACCCAATGCAAACTATAAGTGAGCAAACATATATATCATATTTACAAACTTATTTGACCAACAACTATAAATGTATCTTCTTTCTTACAATGTTTTTTTTTTCAGAGACAGAGAGTCAGAGAGAGGGACAGAGAGACAGGAATGGAGAGAGATGAGAAGCACCAATCATCAGTTTTATGTTGCGACACCTTAGTTGTTCATTGATTGCTTTCTCATATGTGTCTTGACCGTGGACCTTCAGCAGACCGAGTAACCCCTTGCTAGAGCCAGCGACCTTGGGTCCAAGCTGATGAGCTTTGCTCAAACCAGATGAGCCCGTGCTCAAGCTGGTGACCTCGGGGTCTCGAACCTTGGTCCTCCGCATCACAGTCCGACGCTCTATCCACTGTGCCACTGCCTGGTTAGGCACTCTTACAATATTCTTAATAACATTTTCTTTTCTCTAGCTTACTTTATTGTAAGAATACAGTATATAATATGTGTAACATACAAAATGTGTTAATCAACAGTTTATGTTATCAGTAAAGCTTCTAGACAATAGTAGGCTATCAATAGTTAAGTTTTTGGGGAGTTGTAAAGCCAGTATTCACAGCCACCATCACAGCAGCCTGGCCCATGCAGGTTTGCATTGGATTCGGACAGGCGGTAAAGAAACAACGGAGCCAAAAACTGATGGGCTATTATCGTTAATTCTAGCTTGCACCCAGCGGGCAAGGAAAACACACACTGGGCTCCAAAACCCACTCACATTCAATGCTCACAAAGCTACTGACTTATCTGAGTTTCCTAGAATAAAGGTTTCTAGCTCACCAGACTCATTTACCTCTGTTCCCCGTCTCCTTCCTTCTCCCTGCACAAACTCTGCACAAACTGGCTTCTCACTCAACACTCCGCCATCTTGGCTGCTTCTCCTGGCCTCACCCACGTGGCCTTTCTCTGCTCTCTGCTCTCTAATGCTAATCTCAGGAACCAAGAGAGCAAGCTCCCGTTCTGCCCCCATTTTATAGTGTAGATTCAAAACCTTTCATCCAATATACAAAATAGGGAAGTCTCTAATACAAAGTCACTTATCAGAGACATGATGGGATTGTACCACCCCACATCAAAAAGGGTGGGAAAGGCTTAATCCCAAAACCAAGCCCCAGGCTACAAGGATTCTGCCTGCCCACAGCCTGCCCCTAACACACATTAATATCACCTGGGCGACAGCTTCCATGTGGGCATCGCCATCTTTAACAAAGTGAGCATAATATATTTTATCTGCCCAACAGGAGTCAAAAGTTATCTGTAGATTTTTGACTCTATAGGGATCAGTGCTTCTAATCCTATGCTTTTCAAGAGTCAACTATACTATATTTTCTAACTAAAATGTAGACTCTATAACAACAAAAAAACAAAACTCATATAAAAAGAGATCAGATTTGGTGTTAGGCAGTGTAAAGGCAGTAGCCACAGCCATCATCACAGCCACCTGGCTTGTGCAGATTCACATTTGATTCAGACAGACAGTAATAAAACAATAAAGCCAAAAACTGGTGGGCCATTACATCTAATCCTAGCTTGCACCTGGTGGGCAAGAAATACATACAGTGAGAAAACACTTCCCTTTCCATTCAGGGCTCCCAAAGCCACTGACTTATCCAAGTTTCCTAGAATCAAAGGTTTCTAGCTCACCAGCCTTATTCACCTCTATTCCCCATCTCCTTCCTTCTCCCTGCACAAATTCTGCACAGACTGGCTCCTCCCTCAGCACTCAACCACCTTGGCTGCTTCTCCTCTCCTCTACATGGCCTTTCTCTGCTCTCCTCTCTAATGATAATCTCAGGAACTGAGAGAGAGAGCAAGCTCCTGGTCTGCCCCATTTTATAGTGTAGAAATCAAAACCTTTTAGCCAATATACCAACAAGAAAGTCTCTGATACAAAGTCACTTATCTGAGGCATAATAGGATTCCTCATAAGAGTGCACCGCCCCCTATCATGCAACAGTCACAGGTGTGGGGAAAAGCTTAGTTTTAAAACTAATCCTTAGGCTATAAGGACCCTGCCCGCTTACAGCCTGTCCCCCACACTCAATGCCAATTATAAGCGAGCAAACATATATATCATATTTACAAACTTATTTGACCAACAGGCAGATAAGATATATTATGCTCACTTTGTTAAAGATGGTGCTGCCCATGTGGATGCCTGTCGCCCAGGTGATAATATTGATAGAATCAATCGGAGTCCGAAAGACCAGTGTAACAAGCTTTAATGAAAGGAAACCTGCCGGGCTGTCTCGTAAGGGAGAGCAGCAGCGGCTACAGTCTTTAGGCCACTTTTAAGGGTAAGGATAGGGAAGTAGGAAGGGTAGTGGGGCATTTGCTGATTGGCTGTCTCCATCGCTGGGCGCAGGGGTGCTTTTCACCAATTATGGATGTTGGTGCATTTTCAATCGTCAGCTGTTTCAACTGTCCATGGCTTCATCGGACATTCCTTTGTGGTTGGTCACCTGCCACAAGCCCTGAAACAAAACTCATGCCGGCAGGGTTAAAGAAATGAAACCTAAGATTCCAGACTATTAGATATATTTATATAAAAAGGAAAGAGAATGATTCCTGGAGAGGCTTCAAGAGAAAGAGGATGGAGGTCATCATCTTCTGTAACTTCTTCCTGCTGAGTAGGGGTGGTGAAGGGTTATGGCCTCTCTAAGGATTACTCTCAGTGGGGAGTAAAGAGGTACAGTGATGGCTTCCTACTGGGTAGGGGTGTATTTACAGGGATTTGGATTTTTCTGTTTCGCGACAGCAAGTTTTGGGGTTAGTGTGTAGGGCTAGGTAGATTTCTCCAATTTTCTGATTGATGAAGGTCTGCGTGTGGTTCTGTAAGAAACTAGTGAACAAACATAAGAGGCAGGGTCAAAAACTAGAAAAATAAATAGGAAAGTGAGTGGACCAATGAAAGGCAATAGCCAAGTGTAAAGCCAGGAGCCGCCATCGTGGCCATTCACATGCAGGTTCGCATTGGATTCGGACAGTCGGTAAAGAAACAACGGAGCCACAAACTGGTGGGCCATAGTCTTTAATCTAGCTTGCACCCGGCGGGCAAGTAAAAATACACACTGGGCTCCAAAACCCAGTCACATTCAGTGCTCACAAAGCTACTGATTTATCCGAGTTTCCTAGAATCAAAGGTTTCTAGCTCAACAGCCTTATTCTCCTCAGTTCCCCATTTCCTTCCTTATCCCAGATACAAACTCTGTACAAACTGGCATCTCACTCAGTACTCCGCCATCTTGGCTGCTTTTCCTGGCCTTCTCCACGTGGCCTCCTCCCGCTGCTGGCTCTATTCTCTCTGCTCTCTCATGCTAACCTCAGGAACCAAGAGACAAACTCCCGCTCCGTTCCCATTTTATAGTGTAGAAATCCAAACCCTTAATCCAATATACATAATAGGGAAGTCTCTAATACAAAGTCACTTCTCTGAGGCATGATAGGATTGTACCACCTTACACCAAAAAGGGTAGGAAAGGCTTAATCCCAAAACCAAGCCCCAGGCTACAAGGATTCTCCCTGCCTTTAGCCCACCCCAACACACATTAATATCACCTGGGCAACGGCCTCTTTAACAAAGTGAGCATAATACATTTTATCTGCCCAACACCAAGACACTCAGTTTGTGTGAAACTGCTGGTTCCATGACTCGGTTTGTGTGAAGCCAGTATCCACGGCCACCATCACAGCCACCCAGCCCATGCAGGTTTGCATTGGATTCGGACAGTCGGTAAAGAAACAATGGAGTCAAAAACTAGTGGGCCATCATCTTTAATCCTAGCTTGCACTGGAGGGCAAGTAAAACACACACTAGGCTCCAAAACCCACTCACATTCAGTGCTCACAAAGCTACTGATTTTTCCGAGTTTCCTAGAATCAAAAGTTTCTAGCTCACCAGACTTATTCACCTATGTTCCCCAATTCCTTCCTCCTCCCTGCACAAACTCTGCACAAACTGGCTTTTCCCTCAGCACTCCACCATCTTGGCTGCTTCTCCTGGTCTCCTTCACGTGGCCTTTCTCTGCTCTCTTCTCTAATGCTAATCTCAGGAACTGAGAGAGAGCAAGCTTCCAGTCTGCCCCCATTTTATAGTGTAGAAATCAAAACCTTTAATCCAATATACAAACAAGGAAATCTCTGATACAAAGTCACTTATCTGAGGCATAATAGGATTCCTCATGAGAGTGAACCACCCCACATCAAAAAGGGTGGGAAAGGCTTAGTCCTAAAACCAAGCCCCAGGCTACAAGGATCCTGCCTGCCCACAGCCCACCCCTAACACACATTAATATCACCTGGGCAACGGGCTCCCCTGTGGGCAGTGCCATCTTTAACAAAGTGAGCATAATATATTTTATCTGCCCAATAGTTTGTTTTTCATAAATTTGCTGGGCTCGTTTCTTTAATTTGATTGCCACATCTCTAACTAGTCCTGACTGATTAAGGTAAAAGCAACACTCTTCTCCTAGAAAGACACAAATACCTTTTTTTTTCCTGCCGTTAAGAGATCAAGTCCTCGGCAGTTTTGTAGCATGACGGCGACTAGGGAATCAATTTGATCCTGAAATTTTACTAGGGTGCAGGCAATTTCTTTTAGGGAGCTTTGGAGGTCTTCAGAGAGAGTGTGGTAATAGGATAGGGCAGTGGCCTGTCCCCCTACCCCTAGACCTACTCCTGTAGAGATTCATAAAGCGACAAGAAGGGGGGTTACCTGTATAGCTCTTTCTGTCCTTAGATTGATGGGTAGTGTACCAGGAACTGGAAGAGGCTCATGGGGTGGGATTAGGTTGATATTTGGGGGGAAATAGACTAGGGTACAGGTGCCTGTGCAATTAGTAAAAGACACATATAGGTGTTTGTTGGGCAGATAAAATATATCATGCTCACTTTGTTAAAAATGGCGCTGCCCACATGGAAGCTCGTCGCCCAAATGATATTAATGTGTGTTGGGGGCAGGCTGTGGGCAAGCAGGATCCTTGTAGCCTGGGGCTTGGTTTTAGGACTAAGCCTTTCCCACCCTTTTTGATGTGGGGTGGTGCAATCCCATCATGCCCCAGATAAGTGACTTTGTATTAGAGACTTCTCTATTTTGTATATTGGATTAAAGATTTTGATTTCTGCACTATAAAATGGGGGCAGAACAGGAGTTTGCTCTCTTGGTTCCTGAGATTAATATTAGAGGAGAGAGCAGAGAGGAGAGCTGAGAGAGGCCACGTGGAGGAGGCCAGGAGAAGCAGCCAAGGTGGCGGAGTGTTGAGTGAGAAGCCAGTTTGTGCAGAGTTTGTGCAGGGAGAAGAAAGGAGATGAGGAGCAGAGGTGAATAAGGCTGGTGAGCTAGAAACCTTTGATTCTAGGAAACTTGGATAAGTCAGTAGCTTTGTGAGCACTGAATGAGTGGGTTTTGGAGCCCAGTGTGTGTTTTTACTTGCCCACTGGGTGCAAGCTAGGATTAAAGATGATGGCCCACCAGTTTTTGCTTCATTGTTTCTTTACCGACTGTCTGAATCTAATGCGAACCTGCATGGGCCAGGCGGCTGTGATGGTGGCCGTGGCTACTGGCTTCACAGTTTTGGTCCCACGCAAGTAGAAAGTCCCTGATTTGGTGAAGCAGGCTGGAGGTGAATAGAGAATAGAAGGACAAGGGGTTGGTTTCGTCTGTCCGGCTTTGGACTCCAGACGGTCAAGGTGGAGGAAAGTGCAGCCCCAACTAGGAGGGAGACATGGTCAGAGGCCTGCTTTGAGCATTGCAACTGTGTGGTAGGGTAGTGAGCCCGGGATATAGCTGTGTGGTGGGATAGCATTTATGTTGTGAGGCTGTAAGAGTAGGGAGTCTTGTGAATTGAATGGGATTAGAAAATAAATCGTTTGCTTCTGGAGAGACTTGATAGTTAACTCGTTGATTCTGATGGTCTTTGGGAAATTGGATAGTTATTATGATGTTGCAGAGGTTAGAAGGGAGGTGACCCACTGGGACAGTACCTTGAGCAGTAAAGTATAAAGGGGCAGGTGAAAGCAGGGGAGTATTCAGGGTGATTGATCCCTGAGAAGGGGGAATTTGGGGTATTAAATTTTTGAGCTGGAATAATAGGTTTTATATAGCTTATTTGCTTGGTTGGTGACTGAAGTGGGATAATTCCCTGTAAGAGTGTAAGGCCAGAGGCTGCCATCGTGGCCATTCACATGCAGGTTCCCATTGGATTCAGGCAGACGGTAAAGAAATGGTGGAGTCGGAGGATGGTGGGCCATTCTGTTTATTGATGTCTCACCAAGACTGGCAAACCACAAAAAAAGACAAGGGAAAAGCAGAAAATCAGCTTTTCCCATGAAGGGCAAGGGATCAGGGAAGCCCCTGCAATCATGATAGCAGGAACTGAGAGAACACGCTCTTAGTCTGCCCCATTTTATAGTGTAAAAACCAAAAACCCTTAATCCAATATAGAAATAAGTAAGTCTCTGATACAAAGTCACTTATCTGAGGCATAATTGGATTCCTCATGAGAGTGCACCACCCACATCTTGCAATTAGTCAAGAGTGTGGGGAAAAAGTCTTCAAACTAAGCCTTAGGGACCTGACCAGGCAGTGGCGCAGTGGATAGAGTGTCGAACTGGGATGCCGAGGACCCAGGTTCGAGACCCTGAGGTTGCCAGATTGAGCGCAGGCTCATCTGGTTTGAGCAAGGCTCACCAGCTTGACCCAAGGTCACTGGCTCAAGCAAGGGGTTACTTGATCTGCTGAAGGCCTGAGGTCAAGGCACATATGAGAAAGCAATCAATGAACAACTAGGGTGTCACAACGAAAAACTGATGATTGATGCTTCTCATCTCTCTCTGTTTCTGTCTGTTTATCCCTCTCTCTGACTCTCTCTCTGTCTCTGTAAAAAAAACCAAAAAACAAAAAAACTAAGCCTTAGGGTGTAACGACCCAGCCTGCTTACAGCCTGTCCCCACACCCAATGCAAACTATAAGCGAGCAAACATATGTATCATATTTATAAACTGATTTGACCAACAAAGAGTGTCGGCTTTCTCAAAGAAGGAAGCCCCTTTTTGGGTTTGGTATATGAGAACTGTCCATAGAAGTGGGTGTTGTTGTTTGGGATAGGGAAGGCAGAGTAAGCTGAGGAGGACATAGACATATACATCCAGCAATTAACTGCAAAGGAATAATTAGCTTTAATTCAAAGTCTTTGAGTGAGGTTAAGAGAGCGTTCTGTATATGTGGCTTCTAGGAGAGAGGAGATGGGGGCAGCATATGTGGTGCCCAGTAAGAGAGAAAGTAGAGCTGGTGTTAGGAGATCAAGAACTGGGGGCATGGTGGTTGGGCTTAGGAGTGATTAAGAGGAAGAGAAGAAGAAATTGAAAAGCTGCTGTTTCTTCTGGAGAAAATTCAAGTAGAGAACCTTGCCAGGCCAAGTCCCGCATCCAATTGAGCAGTCCATCAATTTCACTAGAGTGAGGTCTAAACCAGGAGAGGTCCTCAGAGGCCTGAAGAAGGAAGTAGAAGAATCTGGCAAGGTGGTAATTGGCAGTTGCCTGTTGTGAGTGCCTGCTGGACTGGGGCGATATGGCGGGATATGGCCTCTTGGAGGAGCATCATGAGATGGACTGGTCTGGTTCTTCTTGGATAGGGGAACATGTGGAGATCTTGAGAGACAGGACCTATGGGGGTGGAGATGTAGGTTTTAGGGGTATTGGTGGTATAAGGCTTAATATGGGAGAGGTGAGTCCAGTGTGAGTCTCCTTCTACTTCGAAAGTGGTAGGGGTGGACAGGATAACAGTACAGGGCCCTGTCCAGGTAGGCTGAGAGGGGTTTTTCCCTGTGTCCTCTTGTAGACCTGGTCCCCAGGAAGGATTGATAGGTGTGAGTCTGTGGTTGGAAAGGGCTGTGGAAGGAGCTTGTCAAGCTGGGAATAGTAGGTTTAGTATAGCTTGTTTGCTCAGTTTGCAGCTGAGGTGGTGTATGGCCAGTATCCACGGCCACCATCACAGCCGCCTGACCCATGCAGGTTCGCACTGGATTTGGACAGTTGGTAAAGAAACAACGGAGCCAAAAACTGATGGGCCATCATATTTAATCCTAGCTTGCACCCGGCGGGCAAGTAAAAACACACTCTGGGCTCCAAAACCCACTCACATTCAGTGCTCACAAAGCTACTGACTTATCCGAGTTTCCTAGAATCAAAGATTTCTAGCTCATCAGACTTATTCACCTCTGTTCCCCATCTCCTTCCTTCTCCCTGCACAAGCTCTGCACTAACTGGCTTCTCCCTCAGCACTCCACCATCTTGGCTGCTTCTCCTGGCCTACTCCACGTGGCCTTTCTCTGCTCTGCTCTCTCCTCTAAGGTTAATCTCAGGAACCAAGAGCAAGCTCCCATTCTGTCCCCATTTTATAATGTAGAAATTCAAACCTTTAATCCAATATACAAAATAGGGAAGTCTCTAATACAGCGGTTCTCAACCTGTGGGTCACGACCCCGGCGGGGGTCGAACGACCAAAACACAGGGGTCGCCTAAAGCCATCGGAAAATACATATTTATAATACAATACATTTTAAAATAAAATATGTATTTCCGATGGCTTTAGGCGACCCCTGTGTTTTGGTCATTCGATCCCCACCTGGGTCATGACCCACAGGTTGAGAACCACTGCTCTAATACAAAGTCACTTCTCTGAGGCATGATGGGATTGTACCACCCCACATCAAAAAAGGTGGGAAAGGCTTAGTCCTAAAACCAAGCCCCAGGCTACAAGGATCCTGCCTGCCCACAGCCCACCCCCAACATACATTAATATCACCTGGGCGACGGCCTCTACGTGGGCAGCGCCATCTTTAACAAAGTGAGCATAATATATTTTATCTGCCCAACAATCCATCCCTGTGCTCACTTTACTACCCACAATCTACACCACTGGCATCCTTGTGCAAGGAAATTAGGAACATTACACAAATTACAACAGCACAAATCATACAGTTTCAACAATTACAGAGGTTCACTTCACCAGCCTCTGAGCACTTAGCCCAAAGCGCAAAATGTCCTTGGCTTTCTTTCTAAGCATGGGAAAAACTTCCAGGGGCAGTGGAGTGCTTCCAGCAAAGCAGTCCCCCATCCCCATCAGGGTATTTCACATTGTCCAAAATCTGTAGTCCATTCAACAAAGGAGCCAGTGCCCACTCTGGTCGTAGTCCAGGAAATCAGTCCACGCTCATGGGGCATCAGCCACCCCCCTCATCCCTGCCATCCTGGCAGGTCTTACACTATCCCAAAGAGGAGCATGTGGCAATGGCAGTCAGCATTTCCATCTCTGCTCTGGAGAGCATTTCCAACCCTATGTCCCAAAATCGCAGACCTACTGGGGCCGCTCCTTCCAGCTGGGCTCTCACCTTCTGGAGACTGTGGATCACCACTCCAGCCCGATTCTCCTCATCCTCTAAAGAGGAACTGAAAACACCAGCTCCCACTGCCTGGCTTGCAGCTCCGGCCACGGCCTCTTGCCGCTGCTGGCTCTCCACAACATCCAGGGCAATCTGCCACTCACGAACCTGTGATTCCTTCTCCAGTGGCTGCTCCATTTTCAGGCAAATCTCACGAACCTGGTCAGCCTCCTCCTCCAGTGCTTCCTCCAGCTCCAGGGTCAGCATCTTTTTCTCCCACCTTTGCTCCAGCTCCTTCCACTGCTCAGTTTGCAGGTCCCAGGCAGCCTCTTCCACAGAGCTCTCAGTTTCCTCACGCATGGCTGTAAAAGTCAGCCAGCCTACGGTCCCCAAAAGGACAGCCATGGGGAACCATAACAGCAGCCAGTTCTCTACTCCACCACTCAAATGTGGTGGTGGCTCCTTGCTGATTTGTATCGAATCCTGCTGACTACACCAAATGTACGGCCTATATCCACGGCCACCATTATAGCTGCCTGGCCCATGCAGGTTCGCATTGAATTTGGATAGTCGGCAAAGAAACAACAGAGCCAAAAGCTGGTGGGCCATCATCTTTAATTCTAGCTTGCACCTGGCAGGCAAGGAAAACACACACTGGGCTTCAAAACCCACTCACATTCAGTGCTTACAAAGCTACTGACTTATCCGAGTTTCCTAGAATCAATAGTTTCTAGCTCACCAGACTTATTCACCTCTGTTCCCCATCTCCTTCCTTCTCCCTGTACAAGCTCTGCACTAACTGGCTTCTCACTCAACACTCTGCCATCTTGGCTGCTTCTCCTGGCCCCCTCCACGTGGCCTTTCTCTGCTCTCTGCTGTCTCCTCTAATGCTAATCTCAGGAACTAAGAGAGAGCAAGCTCCCGTTCTGCCCCCATTTTATAGTGTAGATTCAAAACCTTTCATCCAATATACAAAATAGGGAAGTCTCTAATACAAAGTCACTTTTCTGAGGCATGATTGGATTGTACCACCCCACATCAAAAAGGGTGGGACAGGCTTATTCCTAAAACCAAGCCGCAGGCTACAAGTATCCTGCCTGCCCACAGCCTGCCCCCAACACACATTAATATCACCTGGGTAACAGCTTTCATGAGGGCAGCGCCATCTTTAACAAAGTGAGCATAATATATTTTATCTGCCCAACAGGTGGTGTAATCTCCTATAAGAGTGCTGGCTCTCTCAAAGAAGGTGGCCCCTTTCTGAATCTTGTACATAAGAGTGGTGTGAAGAAGATGAGTATTATTAAGAGGAATAGGGAGAGCTGAGTAAGCTGAAGATGACAATGGACAGACATATCCAGCAGTCGGCTGCATAGGAGGAGTTAGTCTTGATTACGAGATTTTAAATAAGATTAAAAGAGTTTTCTAGATGAGAGGATTCCAAGAGGGAGGGTATGGGGGCAGAGTATGCCTTTAAGGGTAAGGAGATAAGAAAGAATAGAGCAAGCTGGAATCTCCCTCCTGTCCATTATCAGAAGGTAATCACAGTTACTCAGGGTTCAGGCTGTTTTTCTTCTTCTAGGATTTTAGTCAGACTGACCTTGGTGAGTCTTAAGGGGGAGCAGATGTATTTAGGAGATGATTCAGGTTGACTGGAAGGGTCATTCCTAGGCATGTGTGGAGATGGAGTTCCGTTTTCTTTAACCTGGAGACATGAAACTAGGGGGCCTTTCCCTGGAGTTTTGCATCTGTGGGGGTGGTGAGGAGAACCTTGGGATTCACTATGCTGGGTGGTAGTGGTAAATTTATAACAGAATTGGGCAAATATGTCTGGCCGAGAAGCAGTAACAGAGCTGACTTTGAGGATGGGAAGTGAAAGGAGAGAGAGACTGAGTTTGGAGAGTAGATTCCGGCCTAAAATAGGTATAGGGCATTGTGGTGGAAGAGAAAAGAGTGCACAAAGGAGACATCATGTATTAGACAAGGCAGTGGATCCGTGGCCAATACGGAGGAAATAAGACCATCAACACCCACAACAGAGATCTTTAAGGGATGAGCAGGACCCAAATATTTGGGCAAGGCAGAGTAAGTGGCCCCTGTGTCCATAAGAAATGAGATCGGCTTACTTGCTACTTGGATGGCTACCCTAGGCTCTTTGATGGTGATGTGAGATGGGGCTGACAGCCCTGGGCACCCTCAGTTATCACAGGTGGCTGGGGTAGGGCTAGATGAGACTGAACCCTCCCTTAGAGGAGCGATAGGGCAGTCTACCTTCCAGTGTCCCTCTTTCCCACAGTGAGAACAAGGCCTTGGAAGGGCTGAGGAGCCAGACAGGCTTTTGCTCAATGACTTTTTTTTCCACACTTGAAGCAGGACTCTGGTGGAGTTTACGAGGCCCCTTAGGGGTGTTGGAGACTTTAAGGACAGCAGCCAAGAGCTGGTATTTTGCCTGATCTCTTTTGGGCTGTCTGCCTTCTCCTGTTCCTCTTGGTTATTATAGACCTTAAAAGCCATGCTCAGGAGATCTCATTGAGGGGTTTGACTAAGAGAACAAAATTGGGAATCTAATGTCTAAAGAAGCCTATTAGACTGAGGAAAGAAAGGATTTGATCTGCGGTGGTAGGTGATTGGAGACTGCAGAGGGTCTGAGTTTGATCTAGGGTGAGACCTCAGGTGGTGGGGGTTAAGGCGATGCCCAGATAGCCTATGGACTGAGAGTGAAATTGAGCCTTAGCAGAGAAGATACAATATCCCTTCATGGTGAGGAAGTTAAGAAGGGTGGCAGTGTATCTCCTTGAGGCAGGCAGGGAGGGGCTGCAGAGGAGTAGGTCATCTACATATTGTAAGAGAGTACTAGTTTTGAGATTGCATGCATGGGGGTATTGCAGGGAGAGTCCATAGGGATGAATAAGCTTTGATTTAAGAGGTGGGTAATTATTGGTTTAAGACCTTAGAAACAGACAGTTATACATTAAACAAAGACTTCATATACAAATTATAAATTAAGAAATTTAAATGAGTGTGCTTTACTTGTTTCAAATAAAATTATACTAGAGATATTTTCTGACAAAGAGACAAAACAGATTACTTACTCACACAGCTCAATAGACACTCTGCCTTTTTAAGCTTGTCAAGATGGCAGGGAGTTGTCAGCATAGAGAGGAGGAAGAGAGGAAGCAGATGGATGGACAGCGTGAACAGCTGGATGAAAGAAGGAGGGTCAGAATCTGCAGGAGGAAGAGGTTGAGGTGCTGGTAGTGGCACCATATGGTCAGAGGAGTCAAAAAGATCAGAGCTTAGAGGAGAGTTGGAGGAGGATGGGGGAGAAGAGGTTTTGGCTAAAAGTATTTGGTAGGTCGAGCAAGAGGATCAGAGGGAGAGTAGAGAATGGAGAAAGAAGAAAGCTTGTACATAGGGAATTTCTGAGGCTTTCTCTGTCCGGTGGCAAAAATTATTGAGATCTTTGAGTGTACTGTAATCAAAAGTACTTTATATTGGGGCCACACAGTAGGTCCCCATGATAGGTAAAGACAGTAGACGGGAGTTAGGGAAGAAAGAGTAGCGACCCAAAGGAGTAGTCTCTAAGGCCTGAGATTGGGAGAAGCCCATGTTAGGCTGAGAATAAAGAAAGAGAAGAGTATCCTCAAACTCTTTCAATTATTCTGAGTAGAGTAGAGTGTATAGGATGTGAGGAAACTGATTGTCACCAGAGACCTCAGTTCCAGAGAAGAAGAAAGCACCCTGGCTAGGCACCTAGACTTTGGAGAAAATCCATAGAAGCAGGCCGCTCGTAGTAGAAGTCTCCCAAACTGTGAACCCCAGAGAGTAGAATGAGGGTGAGGGAAGGAGAGGAGCCTACCGGAGATTGGGAAAGCTTCAAAAAATCTCCTACCTCTGGTCTGGCAGGGGTTTGGGACAGGGTCAGGTCACCGCCCAATCAACCTACAATTACATGTCCCAGCAGAATCAGGGAGTGTAAAGCCAGTATCCACGGCCAGGGCCACCACTACCGCAGCCCAGCTCGTGCAGGTTTGCATTGGATTCGGACAGTCAGTAAAGAAACAATGGAGCCAAAAACTGATAGGCCATTTTCTTTAATTCTAGCTTGCACCCGGCGGGCAAGTAAAAACACACACTGGGCTCCAAAACCCACTCAACATTCAGTGCTCACAAAGCCACTGACTTATCTGAGTTTCCTAGAATCAAAGGTTTCTAGCTCACCAGCCTTATTCTCCTCAGTTCCCCATCTCCTTCCTTATCCCAGATACAAACTCTGCACAAACTGGCATCTCACTCAGCACTCTGCCATCTTGGCTGCTTCTCCTGGCCACATGGCCTCTTTCTGCTCTCTGCTCTGCTCCCTCTGCTCTCTCATGCTAATCATCCCAGGAACCAAGAGAGCAAACTCTCGTTCTGCCCCCATTTTATAGTGTAGATTCAAAACCTTTAATCCAATATACAAAATAGGGAAGTCTCTAATACAAAGTTACTTCTCTGAGGCATGATTGGATTGTACCACCCCACATCAAAAAGGTTGGGAAAGGCTTAATCCCAAAACGAAGCCCCAGGCTACAACAATCCTACCTGCCCCCCAACACACATTAATATCACCTGGGCAACGGCCTCCATGTGGACAGCGTTATCTTTTACAAAGTGAGCATAATATATTTTATCTGCCCAACAGGGAGTAAGCCCAGGATGAGCTGCCGCTGCCCATTGCTTCCCTGGTTGTAAGTTTAGATGGCAAAGAGGGATTGTCCAGGCAGTTAGTACCCTGTCCCGGGTTTCAGCACCAAATAATAGAATCAATCAGAGTCTGAAAGACCATTGTAACAGGCTTTAATGAAGGAAACCTGCCGGGCTGTCTCATAAGGGAAAGTAGCAGCAGCTACAGTCTTTAGGCCACTTTTAAGGGTAAGGATAGTGTAAAGCCAGAAGCCACGGCCAGGGCCACTATCACAGCAGCCACCTGGCCCACACAGGTCCGCACTGGATTCGGACAGTCGGTAAAGAAACAGTGGAGCCAACAACTGATGGGCCATAGTCTTTAATTCTAGCTTGCACCCAGCGGGCAAGTAAAAATACACACTGGGCTCCAAAACCCAGTCACATTCAGTGCTCACAAAGCCACTGACTTATCCGAGTTTCCTAGAATCAAAAGGTTTCTAGCTCACCAGACTTATTCACCTCTGTTCCCCATCTCCTTCCTTATCCCAGATACAAACTCTACACAAACTGGCATCTCACTCAGCACTCCGCCATCTTGGCTGCTTCTCCTGGCCTCCTTCACGTGGCCTTTCTCTGCTCTCCTCTGCTCTCTCTTGCTAATCTCAGGAACCCAGAGCACAAACTCTCTTTCTGCCCCCATTTTATATTGTAGCTTTACAACCTCTAATCCAATATACAAAATAGGGAAGTCTCTAATACAAAGTCACTTCTCTGAGGCATGATTGGATTGTACCACCCCACATCAAAAAAGGGTGGGAAAGGCTTAATCCCAAAACCAAGCCCCAGGCTACAAGGATTCTCAACACACATTAATATCACTTGGGCGATGGCCTCCACGTGGGCAGCACCACTTTAACAAAGTGAGCATAATACATTTTATCTGCCCAACAGATAGGGAAGTAGGAAGGGTAGCGGGGCATTTGCTGATTGGCTGTCTCTATCGCTGGGCGCAGGGGTGCTTTTCACCAATTATGGATGTTGGTGCATTTTCAATCGTCAGCAGTTTCAACTGTCCATGGCTTCATCGGTGTAAAGCCAGTGGCTAGGGCCACTACCACAGCAGCCTTCTGGCCTATGCAGGTTTGCATTGAATTCGGACAGTCGGTAAAGAAACAACGGAGCCAAAAACTGGTGGGCCATAGTCTTTAATCCTAGCTTGCACTCAGTGGGCAAGTAAAAACATACACTGGGCTCCAAAACCCACTCACATTCAGTGCTCACAAAGCCACTGACTTATCCGAGTTTCCTAGAATCAAAGGTTTCTAGCTCACCAGACTTATTCTCCTCAGTTCCCCATCTCCTTCCTTCTCCAGCGTCAAACTGCACAAACTGGCATCTCACTCAGCACTCCGCCATCTTGGCTGCTTCTCCTGGCCACATGGCCTCTTTCTGCTCTCTGCTCTGCTCCCTCTGCTCTCTCATGCTAGTCATCCCAGGAACCAAGAGCGCCAGCTCCCGCTCTGTCCCCATTTTATATTGTAGCTTCACAACCTCTAATCCAATATACAAAATAGGGAAGTCTCTAATACAAAGTCACTTCTCTGAGGCATGATTGGATTGTACCGCCCCACATCAATAAGGGTGGGAAAAGCTTAATCCCAAAACGAAGCCCCGGGCTACAACGATCCTGCCTGCCCCCAACACACATTAATATCACCTGGGCAACGGCCTCCACGTGGGCAACGTTATCTTTTACAAAGTGAGCATGATACATTTTATCTGCCCAACAATCGGACATTTTTTTGTGGTTGGTCACCTGCTGCAAGCCCTGAAACAAAACTCATGCCGTCAGGGTGAAAGAAATGAAACCTAAGAAATATTAGTTGCCCTTCTTGCTTGGGATGGGCGTGATTATACTAATGTGTGTTGGGGAGGGCTTTCATGCTGTAAGGCCAGGAGCCGTCATCGTGACCATTCACATGCAGGTTCCCATTGGATTCGGGCAGACGATAAAGAAATGGCGGAGTCAGAGGATGGGGGGCCATCCTATTTATTGGTGTCTCACCAAGACAGGCAAACCACAAAAGGAGACAAGGGAAAAGCAGAAAACCAGCTCTTCCCATGAAGGGCAAGGGATCAGGGGAGCCCCTGCAATTGTGATAGCAGGAACTGTGTGTCTGAGCTCCTGGTCTGTCCCACTTTATAGTGTAGAAAACCAAAATCCCTTAATCCAATATACAAACAAGGAAGTCTCCGATACAAAGTCACTTATCCAAGGCATAATTGGATTTCTCATGAGAGTGCACCACCCAGATCATACAATCAGTCAAGGGTGTGGGGAAAAGCTTAGTCCCAAAACCAAACCTCAGGCTACAACAACCTGGCCTGCTTATACCCTGTCCCCCACACCCAATATAAATCACAAGCGAGCAAACATATATATCATGTTTACAAACTTATTTGACCAACACATGCCAAAAGGTTTTAAAAGGAAGAGAGATCACGTTCCAGGGAAGAGTGATTACATTCTAGGAAGAGCCCATGGAGGCAGGGCAGGGAAGCCATGTGGAGGAGGCAGCCAGAAGGGTGGGTTAGGAGAAAGAATGGGTGTAAGGCCAGGAGCCGCCATCGTGGCCATTCACTTGCAGGTTCCCATTGGATTCAGGCAGATGGTAAAGAAATGGCAGAGTCGGAGGATGGTGGGCCATTCTGTTTATTGGTGTCTCACCAAGACAGGCAAACCACAAAAGAAGACAAGGGAAAAGCAGAAAATCAGCTTTTCCCATGAAGGGCAAGGGATCAGGGAAGCCCCTGCAATCGTGATAGCAGGAACTGTGTGAGCAAGCTCCTGGTCTGTCCCACTTTATAGTGCAGAAAACTAAAAACCCTTAATCCAATATACAAATAAGGAAGTCTCTGATACAAAGTCACTTATCTGAGGCATAATTGGATTCCTCGTGAGAGTGCACCACCCAGATCATACAATCAATTAAGGGTGTGGGGAAAAGCTTAGTCTTAAAACCAAACCTCAGGCTACAACAACCTGGCCTGCTTATACCCTGTCCCCCACACCCAATATAAATCACAAGCGAGCAAACATATCTATCGTATTTACAAACTTATTTGACCAACAATGTGGAACAGAGGTGAATAAGGCCAGTGAGGTACAAACCTTTGATTCTAGGAAACTCGGATGAGTCAGTGGTTTTGGGAGCCCTGAATGGAAAGGGAAGTATTTCCCACTGTTGTATTTCTCGCCCGCCAGGGAGCTAGGATTAAAGGTAATGGCCCACCAGTTCTCGGCTTCGTTGTTTTATTACTGGCTGTTTGAATCAAATGCGAACCTGCGGGGGCCAGGCGGCTGTGATGGTGGCCGGGGCTACTGCCTTTACATTTGGAATTACCAAAGGCTGAGGGTGGTGGAGGGGTGGGGAGAAGGAATTGGATGAAGATGATTGAAAGGTACAAACTTTCAGTTGTAAGATAGTGATATACTGTCTTAACACAACGTGTATAGTTAACACTGCTCTATGGGAGATATGAAAGTTGTTAAGTGTTGGGCAGATAAAATGTATTATGCTCACTTTGTTAAAGTGGCACTGCCCACGTGAGGCCATCGCCCAGGTGATATTAATGTGTGTTGAGAATCCTTGTAGCCTGGGGCTTGGTTTTGGGATTAAGCCTGTCCCACCCTTTTTGATGAGGGGTGGTACAATCCAATCATGCCTCAGAGAAGTGACTTTGTATTAGAGACTTCCCTATTTTGTATATTGGATTAAGGGTTTGGAGTGGGAGCTTGCGCTCTTGGTTCTTGGGATGACTAGCATGAGAGAGCAGAAGGAGGCCACGTGGAGTAGGCCAGGAAAAGCAGCCAAGATGGCGGAGTGCTGAGTGAGATGCCAGTTTGTGCAGAGTTTGTATCTGGGATAAGGAAGGAGATGGGGAACTGAGGAGAATAAGGCTGGTGAGCTAGAAACCTTTGATTCTAGGAAACTCGGATAAGTCAGTGGCTTTGTGAGCACTGAATGTGAGTGGGTTTTGGAGCCCAGTGTGTGTTTTTACTTGCTGTAAGGCCAGGAGCCGTCATCGTGACCATTCACATGCAGGTTCCCATTGGATTCGGGCAGGCGATAAAGAAATGGCGGAGTCAGAGGATGGGGGGCCATCCTATTTATTGGTGTCTCACCAAGACAGGCAAACCACAAAATAAGACAAGGGAAAAGCAGAAAACCAGCTCTTCCCATGAAGGGCAAGGGATCAGGGGAGCCCCTGCAATTGTGATAGCAGGAACTGTGTGTCTGAGATCCTGGTCTGTCCCACTTTATAGTGTAGAAAACCAAAATCCCTTAATCCAATATACAAACAAGGAAGTCTCCGATACAAAGTCACTTATCCAAGGCATAATTGGATTTCTCATGAGAGTGCACCACCCAGATCATACAATCAGTCAAGGGTGTGGGGAAAAGCTTAGTCCCAAAACCAAACCTCAGGCTACAACAACCTGGCCTGCTTATAGCCTGTCCCCCACACCCATTATAAGTCACAAGCGAGCAAACATATATATCATGTTTACAAACTTATTTGACCAACACATGCCAAAAGGTTTTAAAAGGAAGAGAGATCACGTTCCAGGGAAGAGTGATTACATTCTAGGAAGAGCCCATGGAGGCAGGGCAGGGAAGCCATGTGGAGGAGGCAGCCAGAAGGGTGGGTTAGGAGAAAGAATGGGTGTAAGGCCAGGAGCCGCCATCGTGGCCATTCACTTGCAGGTTCCCATTGGATTCAGGCAGATGGT
This sequence comes from Saccopteryx bilineata, assembly GCF_036850765.1. Classification (NCBI taxonomy): domain Eukaryota; kingdom Metazoa; phylum Chordata; class Mammalia; order Chiroptera; family Emballonuridae; genus Saccopteryx; species Saccopteryx bilineata. The sequence goes on from NC_089501.1 coordinate 22,218,645, forward strand.
AAAGAAATGGCAGAGTCGGAGGATGGTGGGCCATTCTGTTTATTGGTGTCTCACCAAGACAGGCAAACCACAAAAGAAGACAAGGGAAAAGCAGAAAATCAGCTTTTCCCATGAAGGGCAAGGGATCAGGGAAGCCCCTGCAATCGTGATAGCAGGAACTGTGTGAGCAAGCTCCTGGTCTGTCCCACTTTATAGTGCAGAAAACTAAAAACCCTTAATCCAATATACAAATAAGGAAGTCTCTGATACAAAGTCACTTATCTGAGGCATAATTGGATTCCTCGTGAGAGTGCACCACCCAGATCATACAATCAATTAAGGGTGTGGGGAAAAGCTTAGTCTTAAAACCAAACCTCAGGCTACAAGGACCTGGCCTGCTTATACCCTGTCCCCCACACCCAATATAAATCACAAGCGAGCAAACATATCTATCGTATTTACAAACTTATTTGACCAACAATGTGGAACAGAGGTGAATAAGGCCAGTGAGGTACAAACCTTTGATTCTAGGAAACTCGGATGAGTCAGTGGTTTTGGGAGCCCTGAATGGAAAGGGAAGTATTTCCCACTGTTGTATTTCTCGCCCGCCAGGGAGCTAGGATTAAAGGTAATGGCCCACCAGTTCTCGGCTTCGTTGTTTTATTACTGGCTGTTTGAATCAAATGCGAACCTGCGGGGGCCAGGCGGCTGTGATGGTGGCCGGGGCTACTGCCTTTACATTTGGAATTACCAAAGGCTGAGGGTGGTGGAGGGGTGGGGAGAAGGAATTGGATGAAGATGATTGAAAGGTACAAACTTTCAGTTGTAAGATAGTGATATACTGTCTTAACACAACGTGTATAGTTAACACTGCTCTATGGGAGATATGAAAGTTGTTAAGTGTTGGGCAGATAAAATGTATTATGCTCACTTTGTTAAAGTGGCACTGCCCACGTGAGGCCATCGCCCAGGTGATATTAATGTGTGTTGAGAATCCTTGTAGCCTGGGGCTTGGTTTTGGGATTAAGCCTGTCCCACCCTTTTTGATGAGGGGTGGTACAATCCAATCATGCCTCAGAGAAGTGACTTTGTATTAGAGACTTCCCTATTTTGTATATTGGATTAAGGGTTTGGAGTGGGAGCTTGCGCTCTTGGTTCTTGGGATGACTAGCATGAGAGAGCAGAAGGAGGCCACGTGGAGTAGGCCAGGAAAAGCAGCCAAGATGGCGGAGTGCTGAGTGAGATGCCAGTTTGTGCAGAGTTTGTATCTGGGAGAAGGAAGGAGATGGGGAACTGAGGAGAATAAGGCTGGTGAGCTAGAAACCTTTGATTCTAGGAAACTCGGATAAGTCAGTGGCTTTGTGAGCACTGAATGTGAGTGGGTTTTGGAGCCCAGTGTGTGTTTTTACTTGCTGTAAGGCCAGGAGCCGTCATCGTGACCATTCACATGCAGGTTCCCATTGGATTCGGGCAGGCGATAAAGAAATGGCGGAGTCAGAGGATGGGGGGCCATCCTATTTATTGGTGTCTCACCAAGACAGGCAAACCACAAAATAAGACAAGGGAAAAGCAGAAAACCAGCTCTTCCCATGAAGGGCAAGGGATCAGGGGAGCCCCTGCAATTGTGATAGCAGGAACTGTGTGTCTGAGATCCTGGTCTGTCCCACTTTATAGTGTAGAAAACCAAAATCCCTTAATCCAATATACAAACAAGGAAGTCTCCGATACAAAGTCACTTATCCAAGGCATAATTGGATTTCTCATGAGAGTGCACCACCCAGATCATACAATCAGTCAAGGGTGTGGGTGTAAAGCCAGGAGGCAAGGCCAGGGCCACCATCACAGCAGCCTGGCTCTTGCAGGTTCGCATTGGATTCGGACAGTCGGCAAAGAAACAGTGGAGCCAAAAACTGGTGGGCCATAGTCTTTAATTCTAGCTTTGCACCCGGCGGGCAAGTAAAAATAGACACTGGGCTCCAAAACCCAGTCACATTCAGTGCTCACAAAGCTACTGACTTATCTGAGTTTCCTAGAATCAAAGGTTTCTAGCTCACCAGACTTATTCACCTCTGTTCCCCATCTCCTTTCCTTATCCCAGATACAAACTCTACATAAACTGGCATCTCACTCAGCACTCCGCCATCTTGGCTGCTTCTCCTGGCCTCCTCCACGTGGCCTTTCTCTGTTCTCCTCTGCTCTCTCTTCTAATCTCAGGAACCAAGAGCCCAAGCTCCCACTTCGTCCCCATTTTATAGTGTAGCAATCCAAACTCTTAATCCAATATACAAAACAGGGAAGTCTCTAATACAAAGTCACTTCTCTGAGGCATGATTGGATTGTACCGCCCTACATCAAAAAGGGTAGGAAAGGCTTAATCCCAAAACCAAGCCCCAGGTACAAGGATTCTCCCTGCCTTTAGCCCACCCCAACACACATTAATATCACCTGGGCAATGGCCTCTTTAACAAAGTGAGCATAATACATTTTATCTGCCCAACAGTGGGGAAAAGCTTAGTCCCAAAATCAAACCTCAGGCTACAACAACCTGGCCTGCTTATAGCCTGTCCCCCACACCCATTATAAGTCACAAGCGAGCAAACATATATATCATGTTTACAAACTTATTTGACCAACACTTGCCCGCCGGGTGCAAGCTAGGATTAAAGACTATGGCCCACCAGTTTGTGGCTCCGCTGTTTCTTTACCGACTGTCTGAATCCAATGCGAACCTGCATGGGCCAGGTGGCTGCTCTGATGGTGGCCCTGGCCCTGGCTTCTGGCTTTACATTAAGAAAGTAAATCCTAAGAGTTCTCATTACAGGGGGAAAAAATACTTTTTCTTTTCTTTTGTGCCTTGTAGTACTCCAGCCCGCTGGGAACTACTGGTGTCGCATGTATAAAACCTACTTAGACACAGACTTCTGTCAAGAGGAAGAGAGAGGGAGGCCTGCCAAGGGAGGGGAAGAAAGACCTGAATCTCCTTCACCTTTAGCTTTTATTATCAGAAGCCGATCAGAAGTAACAGGATTACAAGGGAGGGAGGCCAGGTGAAAGGGGAAGAATGATTAATGACCATTTTGCTAACATGGAGAAAGGGTTAAATTGATCAGCACATTCCTTTTCTTTTGCTAATTATCAAGCGCAAAGGAAAGGACAATCCAGAACCTCTAGGCTAATTTTCTAAAGCCTGTCAACATGCATTCTTTTGTGTCTGCACAAATGTCATCCACTCACACTTGCTTGGTGTTTGCATCCAAGAAACATTCACTCAGGGCTTTTAACTAAAGTTCTCCAATCCAAGGCATAGAGGGTTCAAGGTTAAATGGGTGATTCCCTACAATGCCTATATGAGATAATGGATGTTGACTAAACTTATTATGGTAATACATTCACAATATACATAAAGTCAAATCATTATTGTATAGCCAGTGGCCACGGCCACCATCACAGCAGCCCGGCCCATGCAGTTTTGCATTGGATTCGGACAGTCGGTAAAGAAACAACGGAGCCAAAAACTGGTGGGCCATCATCTTTAATCCTAGCTTGTACCTGGCGGGCAAGTAAAAACACACACAGGGTTCCAAAACCCACTCACATTCAGTGCTCACAAAGCTACTGACTTATCCGAGTTTCCTAGAATCAAAGGTTTCTAGCTCATCAGACCTATTCACCTCTGTTCCCCATCTCCTTCCTTCTCCCTGCACAAACTCTGCACAAACTGGCTTTTCCCTCAACACTCCGCCATCTTGGCTGCTTCTCCTGGCCTCCTCCATGTGGCCATTCTCTGCTCTCCTCTCTGTTCTAATGTTAATCTCAGGAACCAAGAGAGCAAGCTCCTATTCTGCCCCCATTTTATAGTGTAGATTCAAAACCTTTAATCCAATATACAGAATAGGGAAGTCTCTAATACAAAGTCACTTCTCTGAGGCATGATGGGATTGTACCACCCCACATCAAAAAGGGTGGGAAAGGCTTAGTTCTAAAACTAAGCCCCAGGCTACAAGGATCCTGCCTGCCCACAGCCCGCCCCCAACATACATTAATATCACCTGGGCAATGGCCTCCACATGGGCAGCACCATCTTTAACAAAGTGAGCATAATACATTTTATCTGCCCAACAATTATGCTGTACAGGTATTGATTGGCTTACGACCTATGCAACTTATGACCATTTGACTTTACACCCACAATCGCTAGCCATGATTGCTCTGCATCTGGCAGCGCAAGCGTTGCCCAGCTGGGCGTACGACAGTGTGGATGAGCTTCCGGCAGCACTACCATTTCCACGTGCACCATTTCAACTATTATCCCAGACTCGGTACAGCAATTTGTATTTTGTGTCTTGGATATTTTTCATCAAACCCCTCCCAAGATGTCTACCAAGAAGAAATTTTCTTTGTCTTTGACTTAAAGATTTTTATAACATCATTTCATAGTACTGTACATACAGCCTACTCAACTTACAACCAAATCATGTTACGACAGGTCTGTTGGAACCAATCACGGTCATGTAAAGCCAGTATCCACGGCTTCCATCACAGCAGCCTGGCCCATGCAGGTTCGCATTGGATTCGGACAGTCAGTAAAGAAACAAAGGAGCCAAAATCTGGTGGACCATCATCTTTAATCCTAGCTTGTACCCGGCTGGCAAGTAAAAACACACACTGGGCTCCAAAACCCACTCACATTCAGTGCTCACAAAGCTACTGACTTATCCGAGTTTCCTAGAATCAAAGGTTTCTAGCTCACCAGACTTATTCACCTCTGTTCCCCATCTCCTTCCTTCTCCCTGCACAAACTCTGCACAAACTGGCTTTTCCCTCAGCACTCCACCATCTTGGCTGCTTCTCCAGGCCTCCCTCCTCCAGGTGATAATATTAGTATGTTAATGTGTGTTGGGGGCGGGCTGTGTGTAAGCTGGATCCTTGTAGCCTGGGGCTTGGTTTTGGGACTAAGCCTTTCCCACCTTTTTTTTTTTTTTTTTTTTTTTTTTTTTTTTTTTTTTTTTTTTTTACAGAGAGTCAGAGAGAGGGATAGATAGGGACAGACAGACAGGAACGGAGAGAGACGAGAAGCATAAATTATTAGTTTTTTGTTGCGACACCTTAGTTGTTCATTGATTGCTTTCTCATATGTGCTTTGATCGTGGGCCTACAGCAGACCAAGTAACCTCTTGCTCAAGCCAGTGATCTTGGGTCCAAGCTGTTGAGCTTTGCTCAAACCAGATGAGCCTACGCTCAAGCTGGCGACCTTGGTGTCTCGAACCTGGGTCCTCTGCATCCCAGTCCGATGCTCTATCTACTGCACCAATGCCTGGTCAGGCTCCTACCCTTTTTGATGTGGGGTGGTGCACTCTCATGAGGAATCCCATGATGCCTCAGATAAGTGACTTTGTATCAGAAATCTCCTTGTTTGTGTATTGGATTAAAGGTTTTGGTTTCTACACTATAAAGTGGGGCAGACTGGGAGCTTGCCTTCTCGGTTCCTTTAGAGAGAAGAGCAGAGAAAGGCCACGTGGAGGCAAGGAGAGGCAGCCAAGATGGTGGAGTGCTAAAAGAGAAGCCAGTTTGTGCAGAGTTTGTGCAGAGGGAAGGAGATGGAGAACAGAGGTGAATAAGGCTGGTGAGGTAGAAACCTTTGATTCTAAGAAACTCGGATGAGTCAGTGGCTTTGGGAGCCCTAAATGGAAAGGGAAGTGCTTTTCCCACTGTGTGTATTTTCTCAGCCGTAGGGTGCAAGCTAGGAGTAAAGGTAATGGCCCACCAGTTCTTAGCTCTGTTGTTTCATTACCATCTGTTTGAATTAAACCTGAACCTGAGTTGGCCAGGTGGCTGTCATGGTGGCCATGGCTACTGGCTTTATAGATAGTAATACAGATAATGTCTCAAAATCATAAACCTAGTGATTTATCTATTTGAGAACTATAATTTTTTAGTGGTTTTTAGCTCCAATCACATGTCAGAAGTTAAGTCTCATTGCTGTAGAGTTGAATGATGATAGTATTTGACAGTATCAGTGTGTGTGTGTGTGTGTGTATGTGTGTGTGTATGTGTTGGGGTGGGGCTGGCAACTTTGAATACAAACATAAGACATGGGTGGGCATGGGTTTTAGGACCTCACTTATGGATCGGCCAGCTGTCTTTACTCCTAGTCACCTGCATTGAATAAGTGCATTTTGAACTTTTCTATGCAGGTCAAAATTACCTGACATTATCCAAGTTGTGCTTTGGTGTTTCTCACATTGACCTTCTGCCTGTTAGTTGAGTTTGGGTAAGTACAGACATGGATGTCCTGACATTTTATATCCTGGCCAGTTCTTGTATCTATCTGAATGTATCTATGATGTAGTCTGACTATCTAAGGAGGGCTAATAAAAATATATATATTATGACTTTCAAATGAAAAATAATTTTATTTTTGTAGAGTGATGACCAACAAGACTTCATTGTATTTGACTGAAACTGATCACGGTAGTTGGTTACGGTTTCTTCAGTACAGTAATGACTTCATGACTGTTTTTAATGACTTCCAACATAGGAAGAAAAACTAAGAACTCAGAGCTCAGGGTGGGTGTGGTGGGGGAATTATAGTATAAAATCCATATGTGTTAGAATTGGTTGTACTATAGAAGGTTGGAAGAGCTCAGGTATGTTTTGGGTTAGTCCAGTCCCTCAAACTATTTCTTTCAAATGTTTTCTTTCAACCAAATCTAAAACACATTTTGCCAAAACCTTTTTTCCCTTAATTTTTAAAGCTATGTGTATTTAAAGGGACATTTAATCCATATGTTTTGGCTCATTTACACTTAACTCATCAAGATATTGTTTTAAAGAGCTATTTGAGCTCTACGAAACCCATCTTATAAGTTTCTTTTTTTCTTCTGCAATGCTAGGAAGTTGTGTTTTGCTGGAAACAGAAATTGAATCCACAAAATAATTAAGTTCGGATGAAAATTGAGAATGTAAATGATTTTTTTTTTTGGTGACAGAGAGAGTCAGAGAGAGAGAGACAGATAGGGACAGACAGACAGAAAGGGAGAGAAATGAGAAGCATCAATTCTTTGTTGCAGCACCTTAGTTGTTCATTGATTGCTTTCTCATATGTGCCTTGACTGGGGGCTACAGCAGACCAAGTGACCCCTTGCTGAAGCCAGAGACCTTGGGCTCAAGCTGGCAAGCCTTGCTCAAACCAGATGAGTTCGTGCTCAAGCTGGCAACCTCGGGACTTTGAACCTGGGTCCTCTGTATGCCAGTCCGATGCTCTATCCACTGTGCCACTGCTCAGTCAGGAGAGAATGTAAAAGATTTTTAAGAGCCATAAAACTTCACTTAGAAAAACATATTATGCTATTGCAGTTTTTTCAGTTACTTTTTCTAAGTATCAATATTCTTTAGCCAGGATGCTAAATTTGATCATGTGTTAAATCTTAATTTCAGAGTTAAATGTCTGAAAGCTTAGAGCCCCAAATATCTTCTTTAACGTAGAGAATAAAAACGTGTTAAAAAATGAGGATGTACAAAAAAGTGAGCTCTAAACTACTGAGATTGATGTAGAGCTATAAACTTGGACCTTCACAGTGGCTTTTTTCTCTCCACCAGAATTTCCACAGACTTCTACCTGTTCTTTCCCTCTGAGTTTCTTCTGCTGTGTTCGGGGAGATGGAGATACACTGCTGCACAGAAGCTCACAGTGTCCGTATCCTCAGCACGTCCAGGATCCTCAGGTTGTTCCTACTAGCTTGAGGGATGACTCTGGGCGCTTCTTAGTAGGATTGCCTTTCTGTCTCATATTTCCCAGGAAGTTAGGATTCTGAACACGTTCTGGGAGAGAATTCAAGAATGTCAGTGCATGCCTTACATAGAGAAGACATAGGCAATGTCTGAAAAGTTGAGAGGCTGATAAAGCTGTTCAGATCAGTAATGACCTGAGGTTAGTTACACTGTCATCATCTCAGCGAAGATGATCTTTGAAACAAGCTTGTCCAATGAGCCTCAATAACCAGTGGAAAAGAATGGTCCTTTCTTAACAAAATTCATCCACATGCCTCACGCTTCCTTTGGTATGATTTCTGTAGTGAGTTGAGGTGACTTTTCTTTTTATATTTGAGTGGACATATGAGTAAAAATCTATTTCAATTAAGGAAGATGTGAGTAAAAATTAATAAGATTTTTATAGTTTATAGTAAAACATAAAAATGTGTCTTGTAATTAGCTAAAATATCAGTTCATGTACATAAAAAACTACAAGATATTAACAGTCTGAATACCAGAGAGTAAATTATATTTCCTTAAAGACAGATTTTTACTGTAGGAAATCAAGTTTGTTGTGCAATATTAATGGGGTGTAATGAGTTTGAAAGAGCAGTTTTGTGTAACTTTTTATGTCTTCCTTTCCAAATGAATGTATGCTTTTTTCTCTCAATATTGCATCTAAGGACTGTTTATCATATGAGACACACATTGAGACTATCTCTGACAATTAGGTGCTGTGTTGCCTGTGAATAAGTGAGTTATCAATCTGCATGAAATTAAGAAAAAGTTTACTTTTTTTTTTTTTTTTTTGAAGCTGGAAACGGGGAGAGACAGTCAGACAGACTCCCGCATGCGCCCGACCGGGATCCACCCGGCACGCCCACCAGGGGCGACGCTCTGCCCACCAGGGGGCAATGCTCTGCCCCTCCAGGGCGTCGCTTTGCTGCGACCAGAGCCACTCTAGCGCCTGGGGCAGAGGCCAAGGAGCCATCCCCAGCGCCCGGGCCATCTTTGCTCCAATGGAGCCTTGGCTGTGGGAGGGGAAGAGAGAGACAGAGAGGAAAGCGCGGCGGAGGGGTGGAGAAGCAAATGGGCGCTTCTCCTATGTGCCCTGGCCGGGAATCGAACCCGGGTCCCCCGCACGCCAGGCCGTCGCTCTACCGCTGAGCCAACCGGCCAGGGCTTACTATTATTTTTAAGGCAAATATTTGATTTGGAAACAAATGTTTATCATTGTGAACTTTTCAAGGCCTATAACTGGCACACAAAGGAACCTGGCTAACAGATGTTTAATATCTCTGCCAGATAAAGAGAAATTCAATGATATAGTGACCTTTTCTGAAAAATAACATTTAAAAATGTAGTCATCATAATTTGAATAGTAACTTTCAATTTTTATCACAATAAAACTATTTAACGGACCTGAATTCATGGCCAGGTTATTGTTTTTATATTGTAATGCTAGTAAAGTTGTGGGAAAAATTGTATATTTAGTATTTAGACATATATATATATATATATATATACACACACACACACATATATAAACCTTTTTTATCTTTGGCCTCAATGTTCTTAAATTTTATGTATTAAATTTAAAAAGCAACAATACATCAGTTTTCATAGATAATAATTCAACGCTTTATCTGCTGTGCCACCACAGGTCAGCATAGATAATAATTCTAAACAATAAAGTACACTTAGCAGCAATGTTAACTTTTATGAGCTTATATTTGATGTGCTTCTATATTGTCCTGATGACATCCTAGAGCTAAGTAATAATGCAAACTTCAAGAAATAGTATGAAGGTATTCAAATAAATGTAGAAATAGGTTAATCTAATTATTGTATATTTTCAATTTCATTTATCAGTTTTTAATAGTACAACTAATAAATATATCTAGGCTATAAAACAAAAATATTATAGATAAGGCTACAATCTCCTTTGATTGTCACCATCAATCCTGATTCTTTTTTTGAGAAGCAGCAACAATATTTAATTTGATATGTATCTTTCCAGACCATTTTATTTTTATGTGAGATATATATACTTAAGACCATAAATTATCCACAACACTTTTTAAAAAGTGTGTGTGGATTAAAATGTACATTGTATTTTAATGCATGTGTTACTCTGTAAGTTCTATTTGCTTGCCTAAATAGACTTTCTAATGAACTTAATAATTTATAAGTTGATTTTTTTAGTTTTGGGGTAAATGATCATATCACATTCAAATATGGATAATTTTGTCTCTTTTTTCCTGATCTTTTTATCTCATTTTTCTTGTCTTGGATAGATGAGGATAGTAAATAAACAGTGCTGGACATTGGTATTATCTTGTAGTATTCTTTTTTTTTTTTTTTTTTGTATTTTTCCGAAGCTGGAAACGGGGAGAGACAGTCAGACAGACTCCCGCATGCGCCCGACCGGGATCCACCCGGCACGCCCACTAGGGGCGACACTCTGCCCACCAGGGGGCGATGCTCTGCCCCTCCCGGGCGTCGCTCTGCCGCGACCAGAACCATTCTAGCGCCTGGGGCAGAGGCCAAGGAGCCATCCCCAGCGCCCGGGCCATCTTTGCTCCAATGGAAACTTGGCTGCGGGAGGGGAAGAGGGAGACAGAGAGGAAGGAGGGGGGGGGGTGGAGAAGCAAATGGCGCTTCTCCTATGTGCCCTGGTCGGGAATCGAACCCGGGTCCCCCGCATGACAGGCCAACGCTCTACCGCTGAGCCAACCGGCCAGGGCCTATCTTGTAGTATTTTTTACAAATACACACACATGCCTATATACTATATTTAGTGTACTGCTACTAACCTTTTATCCACTAAGTATGGTAATTATTATATATTTCCACTAGTAACACTTTATGAAAGTTAAAATTTTCCCTTCTATTCCTAGTCTGCTAAGATAAAAAATAATCAGGTTTAAATTCATTATAAGATTTTTGTCTTTGTCCTCTAATAGAAAGAATTGATGGATTTTTAATGCAAAACCATCCATCCATTCCTGAGATAAATCCAAGTTGGTCTTGATATTTAATTTTTAAAAATATATCTCTTAATCTTATTTGCTAATATTTTTACTTAAAGTGTATATATCTTCATTTATATATGTGATAGGGCCATAATTTCTTTTTTTTGAACTTTGTCTTGTTTTTGTACTGGTACTATTACTTGGGAAAATAGGTTGAATAATTTCTCATCTTTTACTTTGCTCTGAACAGTTTGTATAACACAAGAATTACCTGTTTCTAAAGACTGTGATGAAATTCTTAAGTGAAAACTTGAATTAGTCTCTTTTGAAGTATAGTATTTCTACTATCAATTTAATTTCTTCAGATGTTACTGATTTGTGTTTTTAAAAAAAATTTTCTTTGAGCCAATTTTAGTGACCCACATAATGTTCTATAGAAAATTGTTCATTTCAGGTAAGTGTTCATCTGAATATACTACATTAGCCACCTGAAAACGAAAGATGCATTATTTCTTTCATATGTCTCAGGCTAGAGGTTGAGAAATTGCTTTCCTTGCTACGTTAATTTAAACCAACAAAACAACCTACATGCCACTCCAGTGTTTGTAATATCCCCAGTGAAACTAGTTAATTTTGCAAACAAGTAACTGTAAGAACTTTTATAATCAAGTGGCAATGCATTTTAAATTTTTTTTTATTTATTCATTTTTAGAGAGGACAGAGAGTGGGAGAGAGAGAGAAGGGGGGAGGAGCTGGAAGCATCAACTCCCATATGTGCCTTGACCAGGCAAGCCCAGGGTTTTGAACCAGCGACCTCAGCATTTCCAGGTCAACGTTTTATCCACTGCGCCACCACAGGTCAGGCCTGGCAATGCATTTTAATAATGTCATTCCCTTGCCTGACCTGTGGTGGTGCAGTGGATAAAGCGTCAACCTGGAAATGCTGAGGTCGCTGGTTCGAAATCCTGGGCTTGCCTGGTCAAGGCACATATGGGAGTTGATGCTTCCTCCTCTTCCCCCATTCTCTTTCTCTCTCTGTCTCTCTCTCTCCTCAGTAAAACAAACAAACAAACAAACAAACAATAATGTCATTCGTAATTCCAATTTAAAGAACCGGAGAATTCCAAAGTGATAATTTTCTTAAATCCTATGTGTTTTTTCATCAATAAAATTGAAAATAATTCCTTTCTATCTGAAGGAGGCAGCTACTGTAAATCATATAGTGAGTATATTAGCCTCCCTCCAAAGTTCGTGTGTGTTCAGTTATATGGATATATTTTTGCTAACCCATATCCTTTGCTTTAGAAAAAATGTACTTAATGCAAGCTGTGTATTTGCATAACAGAATGTTCCTTTCCATATAAGTAATTGAAATTGAACATGAGGTTTTGAACTGTTGTCTAATCATCCTAATTAATTATCAAGGTACAGCATAATTTGACTACTTTTTCTAATTTGAGTTATCAAACATAATTGAAAACAAAACAAGCAAAAAGTGGTTGTACTTAGTTAATTGTTGTTCTAATCAATTCCATCAATCAAGTAAGTTTAATAGTAAAAAGGACTTATGTTTTCACACATGTTCAACCAGCAAGTATGATTTTACCAGTAACTGTGGGAAAGTAGCAGGTCTGAAGATACTGTTCAGGCATAAATCTACAGGTTTTTCTGCTGCTGCAAACACTGAAATATATTTGGAATGAGGAGAAATTTCTCTACTGCCTGCCAAGCCTTGCAGGTTGCTGAAGCTGATGTGAGAAGAAAAAGTCAGAAGATGAGGTCAAGAAGCTAAATTAGATGCTCTGTTAAGTGTGGGACACAAAGTGAGCTAACTAAAGTCATTCTTTTGGAAAAGGAGGTTACGTAAGACGTGCATTCAATTTCAGCTCAACAACCTCTCTTTAGCAACACTCTACCCTTTATCTTTGACCTTCTTAATAAGATAAATGTCCTTATTTTATTATAAGCATAAGTGAAATCCAATCTAGTTAATTAACTGTTTTTTCTTTCTCATAGTTTTGCCTGAGACTTCTTATTCCAAGATTTTTTGTCTGTTTTTCTGTCAATTGTGAGTATTCTTTTTTTTCTTATACTTGAAGAAGGAGAGAACTTCATTTTGTCCTAGCAAGACCATTTTTCCTACTGCCCTAAAATTTTTGGATCAAAGTTATGACATTGAGCGACTAGAAGATTTTATTCCTTTTTATACTTTTTTGCACCCTGGCCAAGTGGCTAGTTTGGTTGGAGTGTTGTCCCAATAGACAAAGTTTATAGGTTTGATCCCCCGTCAGGGCACATACAAAAATCAACCAATAAATGCATAAATAAGTGAAACAACAAATCAATTTTCTCACTTTCTTTGAAATCAATGAATAAATAAAAATATACTTCCTTGCGTTAATTTTCTTAAGTACGTTAAACTGTATCACCTAGCAATAAATCTGCATTTTTTAGAGGGTACAATGTTTCTGATTTCTTTGTGATGAGAAAATTTCTATATCTCACTTACCTCATTATCCTTGGAAAAGAATAGATCGTGATAGTGAGAGGAAGTAAAGAGGCTAGGTTATTGTAAAGAAAGTAATGATTGCATTGCTTTATGGAGTAAGGACTAGATTTTTTTTAGTGTAACCGTGTCATGTCCTTGAGAGATGTTTGTATAAGAAAAAGCACAAACTCTGGATGTGTTACAATTGCGTTGTGGTATTTGGCTTTGATTGCATTTGTATTAAATTATAATTTTTGAACATCAATATAATTTATTTTATTTTTAAATGAGTAAAGTTTTCTAAGTGACTAATTTTGAATTTTGTGTAACAAAGGCCATATCTTCCAATTTGTAGGTAGAAATGGCATTAAAAAATAATGGAAAGAACATGGATAGTATAGTCAGAAACCCACACTGGAATTATAGCTCTGCTATATATGTTTTAGCTGGGTAAATTTGGTGAAGGCATTCATAATTTCTGAAATTTGGTATGTACATCTGTAGGAATAAGAATACTTGACTTATAGGGCTATTTTAAAGATAGAATGAAATGTCCTTTGTAAAGCACTAGTAAGGTGCCTGACATATATAAGGCCTCCAATATATATTAATTCCTCTTTTTCTCAATAGTTTTTATTAAATTGGAGACCATTATATTCCAGGTTCTTTTTTCTCACATGTATATGACCTTGATAATTTCTATAAATGTTCAGAGCTCTAGTTTTCTTACCTGTAGAATGGGAAGAAGTATGTTCCCAAATGAAAGATATGTCATAGAGAAATTTTGTGGCTATCAAATATGTAAATATACTATGAAAATTACAGACTACTAAGGAAATAGAAGCCATTTTCATTAAAAATAGATAGTAATTCAGGCATTGATATTGTATCTGTGTATTTTACCATAAAAACACAACAAACAAACATTCAGGAAAGAGGAGTTCTTGATAGTTAACACCTTTTTTCACCATATTTAACACTGGTCTTTTTCTAATTACATGTAAAGATACAATTCTAAGCCTGACCAGGCAGTGGCGCAGTGGATAGAACGTTGAACTGGGATGCAGAAGACCCAGGTTCGAAACCCGGAGGTCTCAAGCTTGAACGCGGGCTCATCTAGTTTGAGCAAGGCTCACCAGCTTGAGCACAAGGTTGCTGGCTTGAGCAAGGGGTCACTAACTCTGCTGTAGCCCCCCGGTCAAGGCACATATGAGAAAGCAATCAACGAACAACTATGGTGCAGCAATGAAAAACTGATGCTTTTCATCTCTCTCCCTTCCTCCTGTCTGTCTGTCCTGTCTGTCCCTCTTTGTCTCTCTCTGTCTGTCACACACACACACAGAGATAGTATTCTGAAATGTTTCTTTCTATTGTTATTTGTTCTCTAACAAATATAATTGTGGGCTACTGCTAGCCCCTTGGCTTCCTAAGAAATAACTGAGAGCACATTGACTATTCTAGAAAATATACCCAAATAATGGAAAGAAGAAATTCAGTTTTATTTGGCAACAAAGTAGTTGGAAATCTTTACATTGAAAGGAAAATGAGATTATTTACCAAGGTCAAATGAAAATAAATATTGTTAGGATTTTTTTAAAGCCATTATTTTCTTGAGAATGCCACTTGATAGAATGCATTTTCTTGAGTGGCAGAAGATTTTCTTTTGTTTTTTGACTATTGCACCAGATTTGGAGAATAAATAAGAATTGTCTCTGTATTGTCATGTAGCCTCTTTCTGAACAATAGAACTGATTCACCAACATGTCAAATCACTGACTGCAGCCTTAGAAAAGAAGGTTTTGACTTCTCCTTTTTGAAATTAATTATGTCTGAAACTTTGAGAAATTTCATATGTTTCTCATAATAATTTTTTTGAAACTGGAATAATTCATGACATCGCTTTATGTAATTAGGTGTCACTGAGTTGCATACATAAGCTTTGTATTTGTCAGTGGAGAGTCTGTGATAATACTTAGAAGTACTTTGATTTAGTGTCTGGGCCCCAGAATGGGGCCACTGGACCCACTGTGATCTGGGTTGGAATAGACCGTTTATTCCATGGCCATTTCGACCATGGGTGAGGAAGAACAATTCACAGCTAAAAGCAAGAAAGCAATTGAGGTAAACTGAAAGTAATTAGTTTTTAATGATCTTTTGGAAGTCTCATGAATAGACTGATTTCTGTTTTGATCTTGCTTGAATTAACAGATGCTTTTGAATCTTCAGTGCCACTCCAGCACGCATTGTTTCTCCATTTCACGGTCTGGCGCTCCCGCAGTTTAGGCTTTACTTGGACCATTGTTCCATTTTGTAAGGCTCCGTCTACTGTTTTTGTGTTCTTCAGCTTTAAACATTGTTGTGCTGTTTTCCTTTTATTTCTATAGCCGTTTCCTCTTGGGAATTGGATGGGGTTATCACTTGCGCAGGCTAACATCCAAACTGGAGGTTCTTAGTTCATTTCTCCCTGAGACAAGCTCCCTGCCTCTCACCAAGAGCAATTCAGCCCATATTTGGTTACAGCCTCAATTTTTCCTTCCCTTCTTTTTGGATTATGTGAGTTTTTTAGAACCAACCAATGAGGCTGCAAGGAAGCAGTTTGTATGGCTGGAGTGGCTCTTATGGTTAAAAAGCCGTGATCAATAATAAATAGAAATTTGCTTTTCCCCCAGAGCTTTTCATTCAAGGATAACATCGCCAGCTTTGACTAGATCATTGTCACCAACTCCCTATTTCACTATTAGACACATGCCTGTGTTCCTCCTCTGTTTCCCACTTGTCCATCCGGTTCTCAGACAGCTTTTCTTGTCACTAAGTTAAGCCTTACAACTTATTTTTTATTTATTTATTTATTTTGGTCAATCAAGCTATGCATGTATATTTTTAAAAATTATTTTTAAAGAAAATGTGAAAAATGAAAATAATCAGTCAAATTCCCACTAACTAGAGACTTTCAACATTTTGAAACAGATTTCCTGTTTTTTCTATATAGTTATAGTTTTTTGAGTTATGACCATTTTATTATGTGGCTATGTTGTATTTTGTCACATTTATTTATTACTTAAAAATTGTTCATTGAATTTACGGTGGTGACATTGATTAATAAAACCATACAGGTTTCAAGCGTAGAACTCAAGAAGACATTATCTACATATTGCATCATGCGCTCATCACCGAAGATCAAATCTTCTTCTGTCCCCATTTATCCTTTATTGCCCACTTCTGTCTCTCCCACCCCCTTGCCCTCTGGCTGTCATCGTAGTGTTGTTTGTGTCTATGAATCACATATAAATATATTTGCTTAATCCTTTCACCTTTTTCCAACCAGTCCCCAACCTGCCTCCTCTCTGACAGCTGTTAGTCTGTTCTGTGTATCCTTGCTTCTGTTTCTAATTCGTTTGTTAAATTATTTTGTTGATTAGATTCCACATATAAGTGAGAGCATATGGTACTTGTCTTTCTCTGACTGTCTTATTTTACTTAGCGGGTCCATCCATGCTGTCCCCAAAGGTAAATTTTCTTTTTTTTTTTTTTTTTTACAGCCAAGTAGTATTCCATTTTGTAAATATGCAACAACTTTCTGCTGATGGGCACTTGGGCTGTTTCCAGATTTTGGCTATTGTAAATAATGCTGCAATGAACATAGGGGTGCATATATTCTTTTGAATTAGTGTTTTAAGGTTTTTTTTTTATATATCCCATGTGGGTTCACTGGGAATTTTTGAGGAAATTCCATACTGTTTTCCACAGTGGCTCCACCAGTCTGCATCCTTACCAAGAGTACACAAGGGCTCCCTTTTCTCCACATCCTCATCAACACTTGTTTTGTTGATTTACTGATACAAGCCATTCTGATAGGTATAAGGTCATATCTCATTGTGGTTTTAATTTTCATTTCTCTGATGATTAGTGACATTGAGCATCCTTTCACATGTGTATTGGCCATCTGAATGGTCTCTTTGGAGAAGTGCCTATTCAGATCCTTTGCCTATTTTTTATTGGATTGTTTGTCTTCTTGGTGTTGAGTTGTATAAATTATTTATATATTTTGGAAATTAGTCCCTTTTCAGATGTATTAGCAAATATATTTGCCAATTCAGTGGGTTGTCTTTTCATTTTGTTGATGGTTTCTTTTGCTGTGCAAAAGCTTTTTAGTTTGATGTACTCCCATTTATTTTCCTTTGTTTCCCTTGCCCAAGGAGATAGTTCAGCAAGAAATATTGCTACGAGAGATGTATGAGATTTTATGGCTATGTTTTCTTCTATGATTTGTATGGTTCATGACTTATATTTTAGTCTTTAATCTATTTTGAGTTTATTCTTTTTATTTTCTTTTGTATTTTTCTGAAGTGAGAAGTGGAGAGGCAGAGAGACAAACTCCCGCATGTGCCTGGGGTGGATCTGCCCAGCTGGGATTCACCCAGCATACCCACTAAGGGATGATGCTCTGCCCATCTGGGGCATTGCTCCATTGCTACCAGAGCCATTCTAGCACCTGAGGCAGAGGCTATGGAGCCATCCTCAGCACTTGAACCAACTTTGCTCCAGTGGAGCCTTGGCTGCAGGAAGGGAAGAGATAGAGAGAAAGAAGAGGGAGAAGGTTGGAGAAGCAGATGGGCATTTCTCCTATGTGCCCTGGCTGGGAATTGAACCTGGGACATCCACATGCTGGGCTGAAACTCTACCACTGAGCCAACTGCCAGGGCTGAGTTTACTCTTGTAGATGGTGTAAGTTGGTAGTCTAGTTTCATTTTTTTTTTTTTTTTTTTGCATGTACCTGTTCAATTTTTCTAACACCATTAATTAAAGAGACCGTTTTTACTGCATTGCATGTTCTTGGTTCATTTGTCAAATATTAATTGACCATAAAAGTGTAGGTTTTGCCTGACCTGTGGTGGCACAGTGGATAAAGCATCGACTTGGAATTCTGAGGTTGCCAGTTCAAAACCCTGGTTTTCTTGATGAAGGCACATATGGGAGTTGATGCTTCCTTCTCCTCCTCCCTTTCCCTCTCTCTCTCTCTCTCTCTCCTCTCTAAAATGAATAAATAAAATCTTTTAAAAAAATTGTGGGTTTATTTCTGGGCTCTGTGTTCTGCTCCATTGATTTATATGCCTGTTCTGATGCCAAACTGTCTTTAGTTTTGATTACAGTGGTCTTGTAGTATACTTTGATATCAGGTAGTGTGATTCCTCCAATTTTATTTTTTTCTCAAGATTTATGAGACTATTAAGGTTGTTTTGTGGTTCCATATAAGTTTTTGGAACACTTGTTCCAGATCTGTGATATGTGCCATTGGTATTTTAATAGAAATTTCATTGAATCCATAGATTGCATGGGTAGTGTGGGAATTTTAATAAGGTTAATTCTTCCAATTCATAAACCATGTATGCTTTCACTTATTTGTGTCTTTCTCAATTTTTTTCTTTAGTATTCTATAATTTTCTGAGTACTGGTCTTTTTTACTTTCTTGGTTAAATTTATTTCGAGGTACCTTATTTTATTTTTTTTTTTGCTGATAGTAAATAAGAGTATTTTCTTAATTTATTTTTCTGATAGTTCATTATTGGTGTATAAAAATGCCACCAATTTTTGAATATTAATTTTATATTCTGCTACTTTACTAGATTCATTTATCAGGCCTAGTAGCTTTTTGGTTGAGTGTTTAGGATTTTCTATGTATAGTATTTTGTCATCTGTGAGTGATATTTTTACTTTTTCTTTTCAAATTTGGATGTCTTTTATTT
Organism: Saccopteryx bilineata; assembly: GCF_036850765.1. NCBI lineage: Eukaryota > Metazoa > Chordata > Mammalia > Chiroptera > Emballonuridae > Saccopteryx > Saccopteryx bilineata. The sequence continues at coordinate 22,237,583 of NC_089501.1, forward strand.
TTCTCCTTGTCAGATTGTTGTGGCTAAGACTTCCAGTACTATGTTGAGTAAGAATGGTGAAAGTGGGTATCCTTGTCTTGTTCTGCATCTTAGAGGAAATACTCTTAGTTTTTGCTCATTGAGGTTGGTTGGGGTTTGCCATATATGGCCTTTATTATGGAGAGGCATGATCACTCTATTTCCACTTTGGTGAGAGTTTTTATCATAAATAAGTGCTGGATTTTACAGAATGTTTTTTCTGCATCTGTTGGTATGATTGTGTAATTTCTATACTTCATTTTGTTTCTGTGATGTATCACATTTATTGATTTTCAAATATTATACCTATCTTGCATCCCTGGAATAAATTTCACTTGATCGTGGTGTATGATCTTCTGAATATATTGCTGGATCCAGTTTGCTAATATTTTATTGAGGATTTTACATCTATGTTCACTAGGGATATTGGCCTATAATTTTCTTTCATTGTAGTATCTTTATCTGGTTTTGGAATTAAAGTAATGCTGACCTCATAAAAAGAGCTTGTCACATAATTTAAAGTAATCTTTTTATGTCAAAGAAAATATAGATCTTATGGCAAATTTTTAAGACTGATAGTAAAAGTATTGTATTATTGTAGTCCTGGGCTTTAGGATGGCTGTAGGAATAAAATAGATAAGATTTGAAATAGTAAGAGAAGATTAAATAAAAACCATCACTACTAAAGTCCTGTTAGAAAAAAGAAATGAGAAGAAACAGGCTTTAAAAGGTTGAAAGAAACTGCCTTCCGATTGGAATCAACAGATTTTAGAAAACTACCCAACACTGCAGTTACAATCAGTGTAAATGAGCATTTTGGAAATTGAATCAATGAGTGCTGGGATTCTAAATCTCCTTCATCTGTCACTCACCTCCCCTCTCTCTACAGGACAGAGGAGGCAAGTGGCAAGGGGAAGAGAGTGGAGGAAAAAGATAGAAGATAAGATGCAGCAGCCACATTGGCAAAGAGGGAAGAGAAGGTTGGAGAGAAGCCCTCAGAGAAGAGAAGGGAGAGGCGGCTTCAGAACATTTACAGCCAACATTCCACGTAGCCCCAGGCGCCCCATGGAGAAATAACAGTCTATCCTTGTCGTAGACCTGGCTGCACAGCTTCTCTGCTGTTAGGCATTTTGTTTCCAGAAGGGGTTACCCAGGAATGTAAGGGGTAGGTGGCATGGGGAGTCAATAAAGGCATATATCAGCAACACCCTTAGTCTGTTTCAGGTTAAATTACAACCTCGTGACTTTGCCTTCTACCTCTGTTTATTACTCTCTTTTGTTTGCTTATTTATTTTTAAATTAAATTTATTGGGTGACATTGGTTAATAAAATTGCATAGGTTTCAAGTGTATAATTCTATGATACATCCTCTATATATTATGTAGTGTGTTTACTACCCCAAATCAAATCTTCCATCACCGTATACTTGATCCCCTTTACTCTCATGGTCTCCATTTTGTATTTTTATAGTTGGATCTCTCTAGCTCTACATTCCCTCCTTTTAAATAAACATGGTTCTTTTAAAACTTGTTTTAAAGACCCTCTTCAACTATGCTTTATAAGATACTATCATTTTTTTTCATTAATACTTTACTTTCTAGAGATCAACATCTTCTTCTGATATTTTAAAAATGAACTTCCAGTCTATAGAAGGTTCGTATTCATTTTTGAGATTGTTGTATTTCACTGGCAGATATCCCATGTGATGATTTTATTCCATACAGGAAGAAGAATGAATATGGTCCATTCACTAAATTCTGAAATCTTAATCTCTACCAAAAGAACAATTGGTTGCTTTCCTATGAGCCAGTGACAGTGACAGTTTGAATACACAGGATGGCAAGTATGCTTCTGTTTAGTGCCTTTGGGACAATTTGGCCTTTTGGAATGTTCCCAAAATAAAGAAGGAATATAATACTTGTCAATTGCTCTTATAAATTCAACCTCACCATAATCCAGCATTTGGGGAATTTTTCACCTTTCCCAGCAGAAGTTGTCTAGCTCTAATGAAGGTGAGTATCCTCACCATAAAATATATTTTGTGTAGTACATGGGCTTACTTGCTCCAGAGGGGAAAAAAGTGGCATGATTAGCCAGTGGATTCGAATTACAGTCTGTCTTCTTATAGCAAGCTTACCTTCTAGCTATCATTTGGTTTCCTCTTGCGCTTAATGAGGATATAATAATATTTACCTCATAGGGTTGTTACAGCTAAATGACATTTTATATGTCCCTGGTTCATAAGAAGTTCCCCACAAATAGAAATTGCTGGCATTATTATAATTATTTATATTAATAATAATTACTAGTTATAACTTCAAGAAGCTCATATTCTGTTTAGGGATTATAATAATCAGACACTAATCACTGAGAATATATTTAAATGCTAAATTGTATGGTAATAACCATGTTCAATTGTAGGTACTCACATGAAGGAAAGATTTATGTGAGTCCACAGATAGGGATAAGAAGACCTCCCTTAAGAGATGAGGACTGGCCTGACCAGGCGGTGGCACAGTGGATAGAGCGTTGGACTGGGATGTAGAAGGACCCATGTTCGAGACCCCGAAGTCGCCAGCTTGAGCATGGGCTCATCTGGTTTGAGCAAGGCTCACCAGCTTGGACCCAAGGTCCCTGGCCCGAGGGTTACTCAGTCTGCTGAAGGTCCACGGTCAAGGCACATGTGAGAAAGCAATCAATGAACAACTAAGGTGTCTCAACAAAGAACTAATGATTGATGCTTCTCATCTCTCCATTCCTGTCTGTCTGTCCCTATCTATCCCCCTTTCTCTCTGTGTAAAACAAAACAAAACAAAACAAAACAAAAAAGAGATGAGGACTGAATTGAACCTTGAAGATTAGATAGAACTTAAAATATGCAAAAGAGAATTTAAGAAAAAGGTCAGGGGAGAAAAGTGTGAATAAGCACACAACAAAAAAGAATAGGGTTTCATAGCTATTTTTCTGGGTTGTCAGCATTTATTCTATGTCTCTTTTTTCCCCCTTTATGTTAGTGCTTTTTATTAAGTTAAATTAAAAAACTTTAGCTGTTACCTTTGCCAAAATAATATGCATGCTTATAATAGCATGTCACTTTTAGTCCTTAAAAAATGAAAGCAGTTTACTATTCAGCTGTTGTTTTGAAGATATACCATTTTGGATTTAATTCTAGGGAGTGTGGACAAGTCCTGCTGGGGGTGAGGACGATTGAGACAGAAAGACCCGACTCTGGGGACCAGGTTCAGTGATGCAGATCCACTTTATTCAGGAAGTAAACTAGCTTATATACATGGGTTCAGCCAATAGGATGTTACAGCCTGTCCTTCATAGCCAATGGCTGAAAAGATCAGGGAGCTGCGTGGTTGGTGCTAAGTCACTTCCTTATTGTGGGCGAGCTTCCTTCCTGGGTATGCCCAGGAGGGTTCTGGGAGCTGGAGTATTCTCACAGCATTGCATCAGCCACAGCTGCTAGGAATGTGCTCTGCGCTCCACCCACATCTCCCCCTTCTCTTTTAATTAAGGCCAATTGGACTTGATGAATGACAGCTTGCCGTTGTTGTAGCTTCTGAATGCTACGCATTATGCAACAGAACCCTAGTAGAACTAAAACTATAATACCTATTATACTATATGCTAATAGATTAGCTGGATTAAACAATGAGGCAAGTTTCTATAATGTTTGACTAGTTAGGAAATAGAACGGGGATCTTAAACAGGGGATTTCTCCTAGGGGTCAGGATGTCATTTCTCTCCCATTGTGTTACAGAAACCTTCTAGGTGCTGTTAAACACAGTTCCATTTTGATTGTAAAAAATGGACGTAGGTCAATGCATGCCTCCTTCCCACAAAGGTCCCAGCATCCAAACACAGAACGGATGGCTTGCTGTGGGCTGCATACTGCATATGGTTGCAAAGCACATTACACAAATTACAGCAACATGACAAATCATACAATTTTGACAATACAAAGGTACACTTCATCAGTCTCTGAGCATTTTGCCAAAGCACAAAATGTCCTCAGCCTTCTTTCTAGCCATGGGAAAAGCTTCCCAGGGCAGGGGTAGGGCCTCCAGCAAAGCTTCCCCCCACTCCCATCAGGGTATTTCACATTGTCCAAAATCTGTAAGTCCATCCAAAAAGGAGCCAGTGCCCACTCAGGTCGTAGTCCAGGAAATCAGTCCATGCACATGAGGTCTCAGCCACCCCCCTCATCCCTGCCATCCTGGCAGGTCTTACACTGTACCAAAGAGGAGAACATGGCAATGGCAGTCAGCATTTCCATCTCTGCTCCAGAGAGCATGATGGTATCACATTACACAAATTACAGTTGGGCACCAGTTGTAGACAAGTCCTGCTGGGGGTGAGGACAACGAAGATGCAAAGACCCGACTCCAGGGACCAGGTTCAGTGACACAGATCCACTTTATTCAGGAAGTAAACTAGCTTATATACATAGGTTCAGTCAATAGGATGTTACAGCATGTCCTTCATAGCCAATGGCTGAAAAGGTCAGGGGCTGAGTGGTTGGCGCTAAGTCACTTTCTTATAGTAGGTGAGCTCCCCCCCTGGGTATGCCCAGGAGGCTTCTGGGAGCTGGAGTATTCTCACAGCATTGCATCAGCCACAGCTGCCAGGAATGTGCTCTGCGCTCTACCCGCAAGGGAGCTATATTTGCAAGAGTACATATTTTGGGCAACTTAAAAGAGTTTGTATTCCCAAGGTCAGCATTGAATTTCTAAGGGAAGGAATTGTATTTCAGTGACCAGTAATCTGGTGTGTGTGATGGCTGCTTCTGCATTCATTAGAGAAATCAGATTGAGAAGTTTGCTGTGGTAAGACAAATGGTACTGAAATACTGCATTCCTACCTCTTGTACTCAGTGCTTCATCATAGTGACAACTGTGAAGAAAGTAAAGTGAGCCACCCAGAGAGTCGGGGGTGCTGAGGACTCTGTGAATGAAACAGGTTAAAAACATAACCCAGCTCTTCTCTTTGTAACTGTAAATGGAAAATAAAGCAGGGTTTTTTTTTTTTGTTTTGTCTTTAATTCTGAGATTGTATGGTACGCTGCATAATACAATTTAAAAAGAAGTCAAATTAAACTGTACATAGCATCTTACTTACTTAGTTCTTACCCACTAGAAATACTGTTTACTATCACTTTTGGTATTACCCTGCTGGCCTCTCGATCAGTCTGGTCCATGGCCAGAGCCCGGCAGGCAGCCCCCAGGATCCTGACCAACACCAACTCACCAGGCAAGGAAACATGGCCTCCTTCAATGCCAAGCCTGTAAACCCAAGCATAGGAATGATTGAAAAATATCACAAATGTATTATTACCTTTAGCTTTTTTTTTTTTTTTTTTTTGGTGACAGACAAGGCAAGGGACAGACAAGGATAGACAAACAGGAAGGGAGAGAGATGAGAAGCATTAGTTCTTCGTTGTGGCTCCTTAGTTGTTCATTGTTTGCTTTCTCATATTTGCCTTGGCTGGAGGGCTACAGCAGAGCCATTGACCCCTTGCTCAAGACATTTGGGCTCAAGCCAGAGACCCTGTGCTCAAACTGGTGAGCCTTGCTCAAGCCAGATGAGCCCTTGCTCATGCAGGCAACCTTGGGGTCTCAAACCTGGGTCCTCCACGTCCCAGTTTGATGTTCTATCCACTGTGCTGCCACCTGGTCAGGCTACCTTTAGCTTTTTAATTTAATGTAGGGGCAGTTTATGTGATCTATTTAATTACATACATTCTTTCCCAAAGCCCTTTATTTTCCATGCAAGTTCCTGGGCTGACAGATCTCACTGGCCCCTGCACCTGAACAGCACTTCAAAGCATGCTAGGAGAGGCAATATAGCCTAGCGAGCTGGAAACTAACCAGATGTGGACTGAAGTTCTGTCTCCACCACTTATTAGCTGTATGATTTTGGGTAAGTTATTTAAGCTCTTTAGGCTTATTTTCTCCCTGGTAAAGCAGGGATAATAATGGTATTTATTGCAACATTTAAAAATATATATATATTAAAAAAGAAAGTGTGCTTAAGTCACTTAGTAGGGTGATTGACACACAGTAAATCACCCTTAATTAAAATTAATAATAGATAATAATAGTGACTATTAATAAATGTAACAGTAGATATATTTGCATTATTGTTATTTAATAAATATATATAATGAATAACATTCAAAATGCCTAATGTTAACTCCTAATTATTACCATTGCATTTGATTCAGTTAACTTCCTCCATTTCTTCATCTGTAACATGAGGATAATAGTACCTGTTGATGGATTCTATGAACTACACTCAGCTGTGCTTTGAGAATTCAATAAAAAGACTGAGTGTCAATGTCCTTTACAAACCCTAAAATAATTATATGGCAAAGCTCAAAACAAATACACTGCTCACAGGAATTAGGGGGTCAGGGAATGTGCAGATACTCCAGTACTTTCAGCCTTTTGTATAGTGCATTTTCACCAATGAAATAAAAGTTGGTTTTGCCTCTTATTTGCATAATCGAACAACTTTCTTTGACTTGCCATCTGCTTTTCTGATGTTCTTGTTTAATAAAAAAAGAATCAAGTGCTTCTTTTCTTTATCGCTTCATATTCATTTTGAAATATCCCCTAATTTTTGTGAGCAGTATAGTTGGAATCTGGCGGAACTTCCAACCTTCTTGTACATGGCTAGGATCTGCAAGACGGGGTTTTGCTGAGTGCTGATCTTTTAGGTGTCAGGGCTGGTGTCTCTGGAGAGCCAAACGCTGGTTTGTAATGGAGCAGAAAGCTGTGTTCAGAAAGGCTGCAGAGTAGCTTCCAACCCTGTGTCCTGGCCTACCCACTTCAGTTTGAGCATTGCTGTAGCTACGGTGGGATTCCAGAATTAGTCACCTTTTAAGAGAATTACTTTGCTACAAAGCATCCTTTCTTCTTGTCACTCTATTGGGATAAACTCACTGGGCACCTGCTGGGCGAGGCACTGTGTGTGGCACTTTTGCCTGTGTTGTTTAATACTATCCTTATAATTGTTCCCTGAAGTATGCGTTTTCACCTCTATGTACAGATGAGAGAGCCAATGACTGAAACACTTATCACACCGAAGTTGTCCGCGTCCTCTCACTATATTAGCTCACTGAGGCTCGTACTGTTTCAGTGTAGAAAAAGGGCAGGAAAGGGGAGTGGCTCTCCATGGGGAGCGGGGCTGCCTCCCTATGGAGTGTTGGAAAGAGGACAGGGAACTTTTTATTGTCACAAAGACCAGGGTCAGAGGGTCTGCTGGAGTTGGGGGGCAGGGACCATAGGTACCAAATGTTCTGCGGTACTCTGAATGGTTCAGTGAAGAATTGTCCCACCCCAAATCCCAGTAGTGCCCCCACTGAGAGACACAGAGGATTAGGTAATGCAGAAATGTCTCTCCCAACTTCTGCTGTAAATGGGGGCTGTGGCTGTGGTAGTGATTTAATTTTGTCGAGGTCACTTACATGTTTCTTGCCATGTAGGGCAACAAAACCCTCACTTCCCAAGCAAGACAAAATTGTTCCTTTTTGAGTGTTTTGTTTCTATGCTTTTTTTAAAAACCCTTATCACAATATATTGCTGCATCCCATACCATACACACAAAAATAAATAAATAAAAAGCGAGTGTGGATACCAGTGTATTCATTGCTTGCTTTTCAGTGCCTGGCATAGAGTTCGGTTGAAAGTAGGCACTTAAGTAACACTTGTTAATACAGAGGATTCTATCTCATCTATAAAGCCCAGGAAACAAGCTTAACACTGCCAGTACCTCCTCGACTGGGCTTTAAAACATTAGTGTTTCAATGGTGATTAAATATACCACAGGTCATTATTCCTGAATTCTTGCTCCTTTCCTGGCTAATGAATGTTCTGGTAGCTTAGGGTTCTCATTTGGTCACCAGAAACCTTCTAGGAAGGGAAGTTCTGCTTTTACAACCTGGCTGAGAGCCTGTGCCTTCTAAAGATTAGTTTTCACTTCCCTTTGCTAAGTTGTAGCTCCATTTTCCCCTTTGGGTAGTTGGAGTGATAGAGCTATTACCAGAGCTGGGCCCTGTTTTCTCTTTCTGAAGGGTTGGCCAGAGTAGAAGCATCATCTCTGATTTTTCAAGCAGCACTTTAATTCACCAGCATCCTTAGTTCTCATTTTCTACATGTTGACTTTTGAATGATTATTATTTATTTTCCCTTGTGACATTTGTATATATATCAAGGTTATTTTTCTCTTTCTTATTCAGATAGACTTTCATACATTGTTCAGGTACCGGACACTTCAGGTTGGCAGTAGTGCTTTTCAGTGACTAATTAAAACTTCATAAAGCCCGTTGAGAAAGAACTAATTAATTTTCCATTTTATTTATAAGAGTTTAGTGGTCATGTGACTTACCTAAGATCCCTTAACAAGTAAGTTGAGGGATAAAGTAAGAACTAAAAGCTCTTCGATTTCTAGTTATTTGCTTTCAACACTTTTTCACCTTCCTCCTTTCCTCCCTCTCGCCTTTCTTCTTTCTTTTCTTTCTCTCAAGGAATGTCATTATGTATTTTCTTCTATGTCTTACATAAAATTGTTAAATTTTCTTGCTATAATTGTTACCTTAGATTTAGAGGTCAAGGTCGAGTCAAGTAAAGCTTGTTACTTAGTTAGACAATCAGCAATGTGGAGCCTGCTCACCTCCTGCCTCTCACTGTGTCATTATGCCTCCCATATTTTTAATATCCTCAAAAAAAGACCACTTTTATCTTTGATCTCCCACCATTTTCTATCCTTTTATTCACTCTTATAATACTTTCTCACTAAAGTTTTCTTTCTTTCTTTCTCTCTCTCTCTCTCTCTCTCTCTCTCTCTCTCTTTCTTTCTCTGTTGCAGGCATCATGTATTCTGGTTTTGTTCTGTTTCATTTTCTCTTTCTCTTTTTTGAGGGGGATGAGGTGAGTATGGTGGTGAGATATATGTTCCTATACAGAAAAGTTTAAAACTACTGGTTGAATGAAACGTCATGACTTTCTAAAATGTGAATTACGTTGTGGCATGCTGGTTGGATTAATGTAATTTCATCAAAGGGCTGGGAAAAAATCAATCATTATATGCATGGCTTTTTAAAGCCATTTATAGAAAATGTGTAATGAAGAAAAGGACAAGGGACACAAACATACTTTCTCTGTGGGCAAGGAGAATTGTCTTTAACACAGTAGTGCTTGAAAGTAAGGTAAGGCGGTGGCGTGAGAAGTCAGTGCCCTCTGCCCTGGGTGGGATCCAAGGATTCCTGGCATTAGAGAAGAGATTGCAGATTATGGTTACTCAGTGAAAGGGTAACTGAGACAGACATGCCTCAGGCTGGAAGAAGACAACGGGAATTAAGAGATTACACTGAATTGAGAGTGGCATTAACTGTCTTTCCAAGCTTAAATATTCTACAAAAGATATATTAACATCTAGTTCTCCATTCTAAAGTGTAGAGTGGAGCTGGACCTGAGTTGGTTCTTAAATATTCTTTCCAATTTTGGCCCCTCAAATCTTTAAATTCAGTTCATCTAGGAAAGGATATCAGCTGTGCTTATTTAGATACTGTTTCAAAACTCAGTCTTGATTTGTTATATGAATGCATGCACTTTCTGCCTTTCCTCAGTTTACTACTGTTACAATTCAAATTCAAGGTGGTGGAAGCACTGTACCTGATGCAGTAGTTATGGAAGTTTCAGGTTCCTGGCCTGGTTTTCAGAGACCTGGAATAGAAACCCAGTTCTGATCTAAAGAATGAGCCTGAATTTCTCAGGCCCTCAGATACTTCATCTGCAAAACGGAGGGAATAATGCTAGATGATGTTCAGGAATCCAAATGTTGCTAAAAATATAGGTACCTCTCAAAAGTCTACAAACATTAATTGGAAGCACTGGGAATTTATTCAGTTGTTCAGCGATATTATATCTTGAAAATGTCAGCTGAAAGTTCATGAATTTTTGTCTTTAAGGAGGCCATAACATTTATTAGATTTATATAGACCCTTTTGGGACAACTGATTTCATTCTAAAAGGGCTAATAACTTTTATTTAAAAATCATAAAATTAATTTACACATAAAATATAAAACACCTAAACTTTTCCCTAAAGCATGTTTTAGTCCAAACATTGCTAGTTTGTAGAATCTAATAGGCAAAACTATTGACATTTTATAACGTTGTCTGATCTATTTTTAGTCTGAAGGATTTTATTCAATTCTAATTCCAATGAGGTTAAGTCCATATTTTGATAGTGTACTTACACATGATATAAGATTAAAATACACTCATTATAATATAAAAATATAAGTATATAACGAAGAAGATACTGTTACTTTAAGCCTTTCTTTGCAAGATACTAGGAAACATTTTCAATGGTTGTGCTTTCCTTATTTAGCTGGGTTAATCTCTTAGTTGCTAAGGGCAGATTGATTTGTTTATAAACTTGTTAAACCAAATCTGCACACAACCACATCACAGATAATAAAGTGGGGAAAGACCACTCAGATTGTCAGTCTGCATCCACTCACCACCTCACTCTTATTAGTTTCTAATTTAACTTTTTCAGCAATGTATTCCACATTGCATGTTTTGCACATTGTATTTTTAAATGATGTGCTGATGATGATTGTTAACCATGTGTGTGGGTGTGGCTGAAAAGACTGATGTGCGACCAGAATTCCTTTTCCATTGACATACCCAGGCTGGGCTACTGTCAATGAGTCATCCTGGCTGTGTTGATGCTGGGGTTCCCATGTGTGGTCTGACTGTTAGAGATAGCCTGGCGGAGGCCACGCATGTTTATTCCATGTTGGTGCCATAAACACTAGGGAGGAGTGTGTGCCATGCTTAGGTTACTGGCAATTAAAAAACTTGCCACTGCTATCTGCCTCTTCTTAAAAGCCCCTAATTTTGGAATAAATAAAACCAGGTCTTTTTATGACCACTTAACCTAGTGAGCTTTCAACCTTTAAAGAGCATTGTTATCAAGCACATGGAATTATAAAACTTGTGAGATTGAGCATTTCTTTGTGTCATATTTAGTTTTCTTAGCGATCTTTATGATGGTATTGTTGTCTTGAGAGTGTCAGATAACAGTGCTAACAGGTTGCAAAGCATGTGTGTGTGTGTGTGTGTGTGTGAATGTGTGTGAGTGTGTGTGTGTTGTAGTAGCAGTAGGAGTTTAGAGAAGGTAGTTTAGAGTAGTGTTTGACAGGCGGTAGCATTAATCCAACCATGGAAAAGTTGCATCTATCGCAGTGATTGAAATTTATACACCACAATTTAGGAAGGCAGAAATGTGATTTTGTTTTCTAGATCAATCTCAGTTTTACTCTTAAGGCTCCATTCTCCCCAGAGGAGATAATTTCTCCTACTCTAGTAGCCTTAGTTTGATCCAGTGAGTTTTTAGCTAAAGTCATTGTTTACTTCAAAGCTTGGTTGCTTTTCAGCAAGAGGCATCTGGAAGGATTTCTTTCCATTTTCCTCAGTGGCATCTGGGAGCAAGCAGGGAGGTCATCTACAATCAAAGCAGTGGCACTGTGGGGCTTGCCACTGATCTCTCTGCTGTCATGGCCCCTGCTGGTCTCACCCTGCAGCGTCTGGCTTGCTTTTCTCTACCACCTTTCTTGTCTTTTCAGCATCCTGCTAATTTTTGTAACTGATGCTTTTGAGACGTCCGATCAATGTTATGGGTCCTCTTTGGACCTACGTTCTGAGCACTTCCATATTCCCCACTAGAGCCCAGGGGTTCTTCTGTTTCTTTCTCCACATATCAGTGGAGTGTGTGAACCATTTTGGCCTGGACCTTCAACTCACACACAAGCCCCTCCTTCAGCTATAGAGACTATTCATTGTACCTCCCTCTTCTGCCACCATCTTGGATGTTGTATCTTTTCAAATGCAGAGCCCCTCAGAAAGGTATGTGATGGGCCCACTCCTGGGCACAGACTGGGGATGGGCCCAGGAAAGCAGAGTATCAACAATGCCTCCTAGATGCTCCCAAACCCATGTAGGTACTTCTTCTGTTGCCTGACTACTCTCTGTCCCTCACATGGGATACCTTGTCCCTCTCTTCCTCTTTCTTGCTATTTCTTCTAGCACAAAAACGGGTTTTCTTTTTTAATTCCTATGTTCTCAGAATTGACTCTGGGCTGTGTCTTCTTTCTTTTCTACTCTGGGATATGTCATTATTAATCTGACTTTTTCAGGCTTGGCTTTTATATGCAAAATGTTCAGCTTTGGAAAGTTTTAATAAAGCCTTTTCTTTCTCAATAAAGCCTGGCTCCTGCTAAATCGAAAGCCTTTGCATACAGGCACTAGTCTATCTATTTATGTAAAATCTTGTATTGTAAAACTGTGAGCTGATTGATGACTGCTGTTCTTGGCTGTGTGTTGCCCTTTGCCTGAAGCAACGAACCTCAATGAAATAAAAGGGAATGGGGAGATTGAGAAAACTGCAGGAAGAGGAGGACTTAAGGTTTACTAGGGATGAAACGACGTTGGTTTACTATCAAAAGAAAATTATACTCATTACATCAGTATCTCTAAATTACCAATTTAGTGTGGAGTTTTTTTTTCTTTTTTTAGATGGGTTTGATGAAAAGAAATTGACTCATGTTTGGTTTTTTTATTAATAAACAATATATTTTGTTAAAAAGACGAGTCATTCTAGTGTTCTTTACCTTGGTGTTTTTCAATCATTTCTCTTTCCTTATAATTTAGTCTTTACATTTTTAATTGTAAGTTAAAATGCAGATCTAGACCCCTTCCGAATGAATGTATATATGTGTGTGTGTGTGTGTATACACCTTAGTGAATTGCCTAATGAATTCTAAGGTGAACACCTTTGTAACTATCACTATGTTAAGAAATAGAGCTTAGTCAGCCACACATATGCCCCCTTTATATGCTTTGTCTCAATCATATAATTCCCTTCTTCTGCCACATGTAGCTATGATATATATGATGTTATCCTGAATTTTAGTAATCACTTCCTTGTACATGTGTGGGTGAGGTTAGTTTTAACATTCAAATGTGTGTCCCTAGACACTGTAGTTTAGTCTTGTTCATTACTTAGAAGTTGGTAAGTTTAAAGACTTTTAAAATCTACGTTTCCTCCCTTGTTCTCTTTCTTTTCCTAGTGATGTTTCACACAGCACGGATTTTGCTTGCAGCACAGTTATGGTGCATTTTGGTGTGTTTCTTTGTCCTCTTATATTTTCTGCAAATTGGCAGCTAGACCCAGAGTTGATATCAGACTCAAGTTCAATCTCTTTGGCAAAACTGGATGAATTTAGGAAGCATATTAAAGACACATAATGTGTGATTGTTTCACTTTTTATGATGTTAGCAGTTGATGCCCAGTGTGTAAATCTATTATGTAATGTACTCTGAAGTGTCATCACCTTTACCCTCTGGATCTTTAGTATATACTCCAGATTAAGAAAGCTGCAGATAAACAGGAGATAAGCTTTCCAAATGGTAATGTAATTTTTAAACTTTCTAAATGCATTTTCCATGCTTCTGTATTTGGTATAAACTGGGTTCCCAAGGCCATATCAAACTTGGAAAAAATGCAGAGCCACAAATGCAAGAAAAAACAATTTCTCCGTCTCTATCTCCCACCTGCTATTGTAGTACCTTTTCTTCCTGCAAAGTTCTCCTCCTTTCACCAGTTACTGCTGGAAGTCCCTGGGTAGTGTCTCCTGTATGCTCCGGAAAACTGCTTTCTCAGCTGCCTAAGCACCTCACTGTCTCTTCTCTTGTTGCCCATCCTGGCTCTTACTCCTTTTGGCGATGTCTTCTTTAAAGCTTCTGGATTCGATAAGACCCTGTATAGGTGGCTCCTCATGGCTGTCACTACTGCATTGATGTGGGTGACATCTTCCATTGATATCCAGCAGAGAGTCTGCTAATTGTTACCCAAATATCTCTTTTCTCTTCCTCCTGGATTTATAGCTATATTACATTTCTAAGTCATTCTTGCAATTGGGCGTGGCCATTTAACTAACAACGCTAGATATCTGGAAATGATCTGTGCCATGCTTGGGAAAGCTGCTTGGCTCAGAGTCTCTTTCCCTTGGTGCCAGTTGGATAAAAATGATGATGGTGCTCTGTGGGGAAGAGGCCTATTTTTTTCTGTAAAAAGCAGCAGTGTATATATTTTAGGGTTTGAAGGTCATATGGTTTCTGTTGCAACTACAGTTACTCCTTGACATATGGTAGAATTACATCTCAAAAAGCACACTAAGTTGAAAATGCGTTTATACAAGCAATCTACCAAACATCGTAGCTTAGCCTAGCCTACTTTAAACGTGCTCGAAACACTTCTGTGAACCTACAGTTGGATAAAATAATCCAACACAAAGCCTATTTTATAATAAAATGTGGAATATCTCACATAATTTATTATACATATCACTTTTGCACCATCATTAAGTCAAAAAATTGTAAGTCAAACCAACATGAGTCAGGACTATTTGTACTCGGCCTAGCTGCTGTTGTGCAAAAGCAGCTGTAGACAGTGGCTAAATGTGTAAGCGCGGCTGCCTTCTCATCGGGCTTGATTTATAATAAGACACAGGGGCTATAGTCTGCTGGCATTTACCCTATGGATGGCAGAGACACAAGATGAGAGCTCGAATCCTGAGTATGGAGGGAGGCTGGCTGTCGACCTGGGACAGCCACCTTTGACTAGCGTATGAGGGAGAAATAAACCTTTATTGTATATTTGACTCATGTATTAGTTAACTAGGGCTGCCGTTACAAAGTACTACACATTGATGGCTTCACACAATGGAAGTCTATTGTACAATTCTGGATGTAAGATGTCCAAATTCAAGCTGTTGGCAGGGCCATGCTTCCTCTGGAACCTGTAAGGAGGAATCCTTCCCAGTTTCTTTCTAGTTTCAGGTCACTGTTGTCAGTCTTCAGAGTTCCTTGGCCTGCAGGTGCCTCTACTGTCACATGGCATTCTCCTTTCATGTCTATCTCCATGTCTCCTCAGTTACAGGGACAATAGTCTTACTCCAGTATGACCTCATCTTAATTGGCATCTTAATTACACCTGCAAAAACCTGTTTCCAAATAAGTTCATGTTCGCAGACACCAAGGATTAAGACTTCAAAATATCTTTTTGGATGACACAGTCAAATTACAGAAAGCTGTTATACATTTTCTTACTGAGGCCCACTGGACTATGATCATATCAATGGCATCATTGATTTTGGAAAAGTTTATTCTTCACACCATTGTACCTCACCCAGTGTGTCTAAGAATTGTGTGTGTTGTGTGTGTGTTTGCTTATGTATGTGAAACAACTTATTCACCTGACAGAAGAGCCACCCTCTTTCTAGAATTCACACCCCAGTCTATGGAGGACTGGAAGGAAGCCAGAAGTGGTGGTGGAGAGGTAAGGCGACAGCCATCCCAGCAGTGGACAAGCTCTGTGCCTTAGCATTGTTCTACCTGCTGCTCATGGAGACTGCTTTGCTATGCTTCTTCTACTCAATTCCCTCAGCACAAACTCTTTCCAGGAGCCTCATTAGTCAAACGTACTCTTGGCAGAACCAAGAGTTCTTCCTTTCCTCCTGACCCTTCAGCTACCACCCCCACAGACATGACCAGACACCTTTAATCATAACCTGAGCACAGCAGACATCCCTGCTTCTTGCACTTATACAGAGAACTAAAGATAAATAATTAGAACTCCTCCATCTTCAACCAGTTGACTGTTTTTAGGTGATACTGAACAGAAGGAACTGGTTGACAGAAGCATGTCAGGAAACTGATTTAGAAAATTTCTTTCAAGCAAAATTTTGAAACAGATACAAACCAAGGTGAATCAAAAGATAAAAGCACCATCTATGGTACAGATTGATAGCTATCACCTGGTACACTTATTATCTGAGTTTTTAGAACATTCATTTGCTATTCTTGGATAGCCTAAATAAAAAATAAAATGTGCAGATCAGTGAATTTTAAGAAGACACAGTTCTTATGTGTGTATGTCTGTATTTGTGTCTGTGTTCTTTGTTTGTTTGTTTTTTTTTTTGGTGACAGAGACAGAGAGAGTCAGAGAGAGGGACAGATAGGGACAGACAGATAGGAAGGGAGAGAAATGAGAAGCATCAATTCTTCATTGCATCACCTTAGTTGTTCATTGATTGCTTTCTCATATGTACCTTGACCGGGGGAATACAGCAGACTGAGTGCTCCCTTGCTTGAACCAGTGACCTTAGGTCCAAGCTGGTGAGCTTAGCTCAAACCAGATGAACCCATGCTCAAGCTGGCGACCTCGGGGTCTCGAACCTGGATCCTCGGCATCCCAGTCTGACACTCTACCCACTGCGCCCCTGCCTGGTCAGGCTGTGTCTGTGTTTAATCATTAATATTTCTCAAACTTAGGCCAGTGATTAGCATAGAAGTGTTTTTCCTAGTCTTCATACACTTACAAGGCCAACCCTCTTTCTTCCACCTCACGCATGTGTTCAGGTAGGTTTGCTGATCTCTAATTAGTCAGCTGAGATATTCACTCTAACTTAGTTCTCCAGCCCTGTCTGGAAGAACTCCAGGCTGGGAGAATCTAAACATATCACGCAGAGGCCTGTGATGTTGGAAAGAAAGGAGGTTTTGGATGATTTCTGTTTTTGTTTGGACTTGGGTCAGTGCCTCCCATTTACAGCTGGAATGCACACTGATGGTTTCAGATGTGTTTTTGGAAGACTGATGTGGGCCTCATGGAAGTAGCTACACTGGGGCCTCAGGAGACTCTGAGAGCAGGTTATTATGTTAAGGAACACATCTCTCTTTATTGTTGAATATTGATGCTGAACAATGATGCTGTGGGATTTCTCCTCCAGTGGCAAACTCAGCCCTTCCAGATAACGTGCGTGGTTCAAACCAGTGCCAGGGGGAGCTTCTCTCCATGGCTTCTCCAGCAGGCTTTGACTCCTAATACAAAGGGTTCATCCAGGGGGTTTCAAGTCAGAACCAAGGAACCAAACTTATTTCTGTAAATGACATGAATAATATCATTCGTGAGTGAAAAGAAAATGTTTCCCATGTGTAGGGACATAGGAACAAATGCTAGCAGGCAGACTGATTTATCAGCAGTGTCCTATGGATCATATAGGCCATCATGTGAGAATTGCGTCCTTACCACTTTTTTTTAGGATGAAAAGCTATCTTATTGAAGGACAAATCCTTATTTTTGTTTTATACTTTATTTTATGGGATCTACTTATTATGAATCCACTTGTCCCAGACCATCATGTCAACCAACTTATTTTTTGATCTTCCACTGCAACTTTCCACCTTCTTTAAAGAAAATACAGGATCAGCCCTGGCCGGTTGGCTCAGCGGTAGAGCGTCGGCCTGGCGTGTGGGGGTCCCGGGTTCGATTCCCGGCCAGGGCACATAGGAGAGGCACCCATTTGCTTCTCCACCCCACCTCCTTCCTCTCTGTCTCTCTCTTTCCCTCCCGCAGCCAAGGCTCCATTGGAGCAAAGATGGCCCGAGCGCTGGGATTGGGTCCTTGGCCTCTGCCCCAGGAGCTAGAGTGGCTCTGGTAGCGACAGAGCGACCCCCCCCCCAGGGGCAGAGCATCACCCCCTGGTGGGCAGAGCGTCGCCCCCTGGTGGGTGTGCCGGGTGGATCCCGGTCGGGCGCATGTGGGAGTCTGTCAGACTGTCTCTCCTCGTTTCCAGCTTCAGAAAAATACAAAAAACAAACAAACAAACAAAAAAACACAGGATCAAAAACAGAATTGGACACAGCTATTATCAGACCAAAAAACAAAACAAAAACTAGTTTTCAACATTCAGAAATAAGGAGATTGTTCATAGGAATCTACATTCCTTGCATCTCTTATAAAACAACTGCCTACCTGCAGTACTGCACAGTAGCAATAATCTGGAGCTGGGTAAATGGAGGCATATTTAGGTGGGGACATGTGTTCTTATTAATGCAAGCCAACTTTATTTTCATTGACTTGACCTTCCTTGTATTTATTTGTAGGTATTTGAATTTATAATGCTTGGTCTATAGGAAAGTAGGCTTCAAAAAATTTATTTTCTTCCTTATGATTCTAATTTGTTTTATTTTTAACTGGAAATAAAGTCAGAGAATGGAAATTGCCCCCGAAAATATATAAATAAATGGACTTCCCCAGAGTCACTACCTAAGTACATTCGACAATAACTGGGTTCAGTGCTACCTATGTCTGAAAGACTGAAAGAGTAGCCAGAACTAGGCAGGGGGTATGTATTTAGTTTCATAGATGCATTTCAAGGGGAGATGTGACCCAGAGAAGGCCCGTAATATCAATATTAACTGCCTGGAGCAGTTTGTGAAGCTGACAAACTTCACAGGATCCTGGGTCCTAGGCTGTGGTAGGACGTGTGGTTACCTGGCTAGAGATGAAAGTTCCTGGGTCTTATATAGTTAGTACACAGGACAAGAAAGAAGGAATGCTTTTACATTGAGTTAAACCTTGTTCTTCCTTCAGTTTCTTCTTCCAAGAGAATATGTTGACCTGAGAGGAAGCGTTCTTGCTTCCTCTCCCAAGACCATCACTATCCTTAGATTCCCATTGGTTAGGGGGAAATGAAAATTTTTGTTATTTTGAAAACATAACCAGAAAAAATATAAAATCATGATTAATGAAATATAGTCTCTTTTTTTGTTTGTTTTTTAATAGTAGAGAAGACAAATATTTTTCTCTACGTGTCCATGTTTCTGTTCTCTTCAATATTCTCTCTTCTCGTGACTGTTGTTCTCTTGCAATTCATTTTATGTGTTTTATTTCCCCAAGAATGCTTTCATCTCATTAGGTTTTCCTCCCCCCCCCCCCGTTATTCTAGAATCTGTGTTTAATTTCCAGCTCTTTACTTCTATTCTTACTTCGCCTTTGTCAGCCTGCTCTCTTTTATTTCCTGTTGTCGCTTCCTTCTCTCCCCCGTGGTGCCTCCTTCACGTGTGATCCTGTGTAGTCTGCTTGCTTCTCTCTTTGGTTTAGTTTGTTTCATTCTCTTATCATAGATTTATGCCTCCTGCTTAAAAACAAAAACAACAACAACAAAATCCTTCCAAAACACAAGTAGGATTCTTACTTGTGTTACTTGTGGTTATCGCCTCTCTTGACACTAACTCCACACTGCCATCAGTGGATTATACTGTACCTCGCCAAAATCCTATGATAACATTACGTTTTTCCCCAGCTTTGTTTTTAATAGAAAATTTGAAGAATATTTATTTTTATTGAATTTAAATGAATGAATCTTCTTTTCATTTGATCTCTGCCATGTGACAACCTTGGACCGGAAGTCATTCTGAAGGTTCCGATCTGATTTTTTCGGTTTGCTAGCTGTATTACCTTGAGGAAGATTCAGTACCTCGGTGTCCCAGTTTTCTCCTCTGTGACGGCTAAGGGGGAAGAACTTCCTTGCGATTCTAAGTCCGACCCTCACGCTAGCCTCCTCACAGTCAGCTGAGAGTGTGCTGGCAATGGGCAAGCTGAAAACTGCCTCCACACTCCCCGACCTGAACTGTGCAGTTTTACAAGATGCCCAGATGACTTGTGTGCTGATCAAAGTCTGAGAAGCACACACTTGATGATCTCCAAGGTGTTGTTTTTTTTTTTTTACAGCATTAACATTGCTAAAAATAAGCGAAACATTTTAGTCAGTGAAAGTAAGTGAAAAAATAAAGTGAAAACTGCCTTACTCACAGGGCACAGTAAAAATACCCAAGAATCTTTGATAAAATGCCAATGCCTTGGGCTTCTCCCTCAGATCAACTAATTCAGAAACTCTGAGGATGGTAGCTTTCTCCAGGTCCCGGGTGATTTTAATGAGCAGACTAAGAGCCACTTGGGTCACTGCTGGCACATTTACATCTTCTGATGTTATCAATACTGCCTTCTTCTGGGATGTGAGGTAAGTCAGGACTATGGAAAGAGGGACTCCAAACTATTTGGTTCTATCTACTTAAAACCATGAAAAAAAAATTCTGGGGAGGGTAAAGTATTCTGGGGTAAGGAGATAATTATTGAATTTGACTATGCCTTTTTTTTTTTTTTTTTTTTTTTTTTGTATTTTTCTGAAGTTGGCGGGGAGGCAGTCAGACAGACTCCCGCATGTGCCTGACTGGGATCCACCAGCATGCCCACTAGGAGGCAATGCTTTGCCCATCTGGGGCATTGCTCCGTTGTGGCCAGAGCCATTCTAGTGCCTGAGGTGGAGGCCATGGAGCAGTCCTCAGTGCCTGGGCCAACTTTGCTCCAATGTAGCCTGGCTGTGGGAGGGGAAGAGAGAGACAGAGAGGAAGGAGAGGGGGAGGGGTGGAGAAGCAGATGGGTGCTTCTTCTCTGTGCCCTGGCCTGGAATCGAAACTGGGACTTCCACATGCCAGGCCGACGCTCTACCTCTGAGCCAACTGGCCAGGGCCTTGACTATGTATTTTTATAGCATTGTGAGAGCAAAAAGTGAAGTTCACTATTTTTTTTTCTCAAGCCTCATTCTCAAACTTCTGCCGACAATGGGAGTGTTTGTGATAAGACAGCAGTAACCCCTGGTGAGTGACAGATATGATGTTGTATCTGATAGTCCTGGGGAGTGAGAGTGGATATTTCCGTGGAATGGTTTCATTTGGAGCTGGTGTTGACTGGCTGAGCACAATTAGCCACATGCTATAATTGGGTTACCAAACACTAAGTTCCAATTTACTTTTGATTATTTCAGGTTGTTGAGTTGTCATTGATTTAAGACAAATTGAAAGAAACAATTCTTCCCTAAAACTTCCAATATGGTATTTTTAGTGTGAGTACTGGAGAAGATGTTGATTATAAAGCAGTTTGTCCCATTATGGGGAAATTTTTTGATGTCATTGTTTTGCAAATCAGATCTAGAGGAACTGTGTCTTTAAAGGTGAACGTTTTTTTAAGATTAATTTTTTTCTTCAGTTCTCAACAAGAAACACCAGCAAATGATTACATTTTAAAAGTGATTGAATTACTTGATCAAAATAAAGAAAAAAAATATTTTCCTTAAGCGTGTTTTGCTTAGTACATCACCTTCTTTTCCAGTTTTTGGGTCCTGAATTATTTCTGCATTCGGTTTAGCTGTGGAGCCAAAATTCTGTCATTGCAGGGGATTTCTGAGGTGTCACGTTGAAGAGGAGAGATATTTAGAATAAGATGTCATTTTGGTTTGGTTCTTGAGTGTTACTCCAGTAAGTTATGTGAGCAGAGGAATATGGATCTGGGTGGACATCTGTCTTGTTCATTGTGTAGCAGGACCCCCTGTGGGGTCTCCAGTTGGGGTTGGGCTCTCATTTCATCAGGTCTGGGGAGAGTCTCTCTGCTAGTTATGTGATTCTTACTTCACACGTCGCCCACAATTCTGTGAAAACTCAACAGATATTTCCTCACAAATTTATTCTGGCCCTGGTAAAACTTGTGAAGTTGGAAACTTTCTCTTCCATTGTATGCTCTCTTGTTGAAAATCTTCTCCCTATTGTTGGCACTACTTTGTATTCTTCTATAATCGTCTTTGTCCACAGCTGCTATCCACCTACCTAGGGAAGTTTTGCAACAACTGCTGCAAACCACTCGACTACTATTCCTTTTTTTTTTCTGGATAAAGAAATCACTAAACTGACATTTGTCTTGTGAACAAGATTGTCTTCTCTTCCCATTGTTTGCTCTATCTTCTCAGCTTTCTTAATTCTTTTGTAAAGGGAATTTGAAAAGCTTTCCATCAAAAACTTGACTGAGGTATTCTAGGATGGCTATTTTATTTGATTTTGGAGCAAAAATTCCAAAATATTTCCTGAATCTCACCCCTCATTTTTAAAGAAAACAAGTCTACATTTCAAAGCTACATAAAAGTGTCAAGTTTCCTCCTTTTTTCTTTTGAACCTTCTAAGTAGAAAATATCTTTCCCAGGGTTTCATTTAGATAGGATGAGAGGGTGGTGGGACTGAGTGGTGGGAGGTGCTGAAATATAGTTAAGCTTGGAAATCAAACAAATTCGATTTTTTTTCTTACTTTAATCCTTAAAGTATTTTGTGTCTCTCTATGTCTTTGAAAGCATAATGTCTGATGGGGGTATGTTTTGTAGTGTTAAAATGTAGCTATATTAAAAAAATAGAGCCTGACCAGGCGGTGGCACAGTAGACAGAGCATTGGACTGGGACGCGGAGATTGAGCATGTGCTCACCAGCTTGGATATGGGATCACAGACATGACCCCATGGTCGCTGGCTTAAACCCAAGGTCACTGGCTCGAGCAAGGGGTCACTTGCCCTGCTGTAGCCCCTTTCCCCCTCCGTTAAGGCACTAATGAGAAAGCAATCAATGAACAACTAAGATGCCACAATGAAGAACTAATGCTTCTCATCTCTCTCCCTGTCTGTCTGTCCCCATCTGTCCCTCTCTCTGACTTTCTTCCTGTCTCTGTCAAAAAAAATAATAATGCCATCTTACCTTTAAATATACATATATATTTTAATTCAACAATAATAGTGACTTTGAAAACATTATTTTTATGGGATCTGGAATAATTTTTATTCTGAATTATTAGCACTTTTTAGATTCATATTCATCTCTTTTGAATTGATTGGTATGCCAACAGAAAATATAGTTAGCTGGAACTTACAAATCCAATGACAGTTAATGTAAGTTACTTCCAGTGCTTTTTATTCCAAGGCTGTTGCTAAATTGTGGTGTAACCACTTCAGTTAGAATGCACTCCAGTCTTATGAAAATTCTCATACTCTCGTTAATGCTGTGGAAAATTTAAAGAACAACAAAAGTAGACTTGGTACTGTTTAGAATGTGTTTTCTCCTGAGAGTATTTGAAATTTGCTGTGGGTTAATGAAAAATTCACTCACTACTCTCATTCACAAGTTTTCCCAGTGGCTGGTGGGATTTTTCCACAATTTCCAGATTCTAGAGGGATATATAAAATAATGGACCCAAAGCTTGAAACTGGAAGGCTTTTTTGTTTTTTAGTCTAGTTGTCAAATTCAAATATTTGAGTTACCTGAACCTTCACAACAAGAGCGGATGGATAGGATGAGTTATTGGGATTCATAGAGTCTCTGAACCGGAGCATTCTGATCAAATAAGTCTAACAGGCACGTCAGGATGAGCTGTTCCATGTTTGAGAACCTCTTCTATTTGGGATAGAAGAGGTATCTAACCTAACTGGCACTACCTAGTGCTATCTGGAGGTATGAAAACATAGGTCATAGAGCTCTCCTGAATATTTATCCCACAGGGCACATAAATCTTTAAAGCCCCTCCTCCTTATAGTTGGTGTCACTGGTAGTGTGCCAATATTTGATTTATGAGAAGATCAAATACTTTTTGTTTATAGACTAACAGATTGGATTATTTTGCTCTTAGAAAGAGCTCTGAAGGGAGAGGACAGAGAAGAGGATGTAATAAAAAGATATCAGACCTTGGTATGTGGTACAGGGAGGGGGATTGGGCAGCCCTGGGGGAGCTTGAGGAGCTGATTATCAGTCATTTTTCTACTCTAATACACCATAAAAGTACCACATTTTCTTATGTATAGCAAAGATTTTTCTTATAACATTCCCCATAGAAGTGGGCCTGAGCTGGGGCCTAATGGGGTGTCGATCAGATTCTGGAGAAGAGACTTTGGAAAAATTATAAGGGTCCTATTTTAATAAAATAGATAATCATGTAATTGTGGCCACCATTCACATAAAGTAGTTACTTTTCCAACATGGTCAAAATTTGATTTCTTATAGTTTCATCGACATTAGGAATGGGTGGACTCTGAATCAGTGAGGTTTTTGTGCTGTTGTTTTATTTTGTTTTTTTCCTTACTTAAGTCAGTCTTCAGATCAGTTTGTCACGCTGTAGGTGATGAATCCTTTCAGTGGCTATAGGCAGTGTCCTTAGAAAAATAGTGGTGCCATAGCTTATACTTTTCCTAAATGTGTGCTATAAAATTGGTCTTTGATATATGCTAGATCAGGGAAATGTAGAACAAAGGAGGCACGTGGAGGAGATGAGGATACCAGGGAGGGAATTTGCGCAGAAGAGAAGGGAGTTCATAAAAGGTGGACAGAATCAGAGAAGACAGGAAGAGGGGGAACAGGGTCTGATAAGTCTCTGTTTGGTATGTAGGTATAGAAGAATAGGTACTCCATGAAGTCTCATGATGCTCTCACTATCTTATGGTTAGCCAGTTACCAACAGGTATTTACTGAGCACCTACTATGTGCCATGCATTGTCCTGGTTGCTGGAGATATAACAGTCAACGAGCTAACAGAATTTCTGTTTTCAAAGAGCTAACATTCCGGTAAAAGAGTTCTCTTGCTCTTCTTAAGTTTGAAATACCTACTTATGGCAAAAAAAAAAAAAAAAAAAAAAAAAAAAAAGTTTAAATGGGAGATGCTTCATGTAAGATATATGATTTGTTTTGGCAAAACATTCTTGGGGGCAGATTAGGACAGTTGGGGAAAGCGCATTGAGTAACATTCTCTCTGTTTCCACCTTTCTGTTGGGTCACAGATATAAATTACAATTCTGGCCCTCGTTCACCCTCACATAGCTCTCTGGCATCCTTTCCCGTTCTCTGGACATGAGAGGAATGAGGAGGTTATTTGGAAGGTCATTGGTGTGAGGAGTTGTCCTGCTGCAGTTACCGGAGAATCTTGAATTTCATCTGGAGAGACTGTGGGGCAGTGGGGCGAACACACTGGGAGGAGTCGGTTGGGAAGCAGACCCTGGAGATGAGACGCATATGGAGAGCCAACTTCGTGACTTGCTTCTTTAAAAAGCCTAGGCTGTGTATGTATTTTAAATTCTACCTTAAAGGAAGGCTTGTATTAGTGCCTGTTTTCAGGAAAACCAGTGGAACTCAGCATTCCCCTGTGTGTGTAAGAGACCATGTGGCCTCAAGCAGTGAAGTGAGGAATTCATTTTGTCTTCTTTGTCAGACACCCATCCTGGAGCTTAGCAGAATTTCTGGTCATGGATCTGGTCTTTGGTGTGCTGTAGGCATGATTAGTGTGTCACTGTGGATTCCTTCTTGCTCAGGAGAATGTCAGGAAAATTAGAGCAAGGACCTGCATGGGATTGGGTAGGTGGAAGAACTATTCCCTCTCAATAGTGTGAGAAGCCATGGTCCAGCGTCCTCACTACTCAAAATGTTGTCCTTGGGACTTGTCAGACATGTGGAATCTCAGATTCTATCTCAGAATCTGAAGGCTTAATTTTCAGTGTTGGCCTAGGCAATGCACTTTTCTGTGTCATCCTTCTGCCCCCTCACTACCCCCATCCTCTGTTCCCCATGGGCTGTCCTCAGGAATGGTGTTGGTAGGGTCCTCGTGAAGGAATAAGCTGCAAGCATTCAGTTCCTTATTAAAATAGAACTCCAAACCCAGAAGAGTGTAAGTTACAGAAAACAAAGGGTCAGTCTCATTTCAGACACATCTAGAGTCTTTGCTGGTTAAGTCCCGAGAAACCCACAAAAAAAACTCCAGACATTTTAGGGTGTGAATTTCAAATCTGTACTTCTTGGCATGTGTTTGGCTGCCATGACCTTCAATTACCAAAATATGGAAACTTCATTATGGCATTCTATCCACATAATGAGGAAAATGCTGATGTCTGTCTCAACCCAAGGCCCCTAAAGCAATACTACCCCAACCACACTTTCCTATATAGCAATTTCCACAAAAAAAATAAACCAAGATATTGGTTCCTTGAAAGTTAATATAAATGAAGTTTCCCCTCTTGTAAAATAGCATTTAGCACAGATCTCTGGAGGAGAAGTCAAAACTCTTCAATTAAAGTTTTATCTAGCTAAAGGGACTTCCTCCTCATTCTGTATCCCCATCTTGAACGGTCCTGCCCTTTTAGTTCTTGGTGGGTGAAAGGTAAAGCCAACTTTGCAACTTCAAGCTATCATTGTGCAATTGTGCTTTTTTTTTGGGGGGGGGGGTTGTTCAGGAAGAAGAAAAAGTGAGAGAGCAAGAGCAAATTGAAAAGCAAGAGAATGGAAGACAAAGAGAGTGCAAGAGAGGAATGAGACTCCCTCATGAGCCCCGGCCACATCCTTTCCTGGGCAGCTGCAAAAGCATAGACAAGGGGTCTCTTGCAGAGCCCTGTCTCCAAAGGAGTCTCTTATATATGCAAAGTTAAGGCAGCTTTCCCAGGCTGGCTTCAAGTTATTCAATCCTAACATTAACATATTACTTTCACCCAGTAGGGCATATTAAAATGTTCTATATCATGGATTACTTTGCCTATGTCTAGCAACCCTATTGTCTCAAACTTAGTATTGGGACAGTAATCAACTCAGGTCTCCTGTCGGGAATAGTTGAGGCAGCTTTTAGAAGTAAACTGAAGTAGGGAAGAATGGCACTTTGCTATCACTGGGTCTATTTTGAGATGAGAGTGTCTGGGATCTTCTCCACACTTGGCTTTGCACCCCCCGCCCCCATGTAGATTTAGTAAGATTTGTGTCCACGTGTGAACATATTTTCATTCCTAAATTTTTGGCTTTATTGGAAATTCTGTTGAAAAGCCAACCTACCAGAGAGGCTGACCATTTTTATAAGAGGAGTTAGTTTATTTTGTGGTTGGGACTGAAAGAGAAAAAGCTTAGACATGTCCCCCAACATCTGATTTAGCGGATTGCTAGGTTATCCAAATCAACTTGGAAACTTTGAATAAGCATTATTCAGATAGTAAAGGCAATAAAACTCTCCTCAGCTGGGTCTGCTCTTATAGCTCTCTGGCTCCCAGACTGACTGCTCTCAGGGCTCTGCTCATTCCTTTCTGAGGAGCCTGAGGAGTGAACATAATAGAAGAGGAACTTCACAATGATGTTCATGTTTTTGGATGGTAACTAGCTGGTAATGTCAACTCATAACATTTTTATTTACGCTTACAACCCACAGACCTCCTTGTTGGCATATTGTATCCTGGGAGATTGTTAGAACTGAAATTGGCCTAGTGATTTAGCAGTGACTTTTATAAGTATGTCCCAAAATAAAGGTTTTGTACTAATTGCACTTAAATTGATTAAAGTGTACATATGAACGAGAATTTTACTCACTGTTTTCACTAGAAAGACAGTCTTGGCCTCCTTTCTCTGTCCTGTCTCCCTCTCAGAGATTAACTGAGGAAACCTTGTTTAAAAGTAGTCATTTTGGTTAGGAAATAACATCACTAAATTAGTTTTGGTGGGTGGTGTGTAATCACTAAAAGGTCAATTTGTTCGGGAAGCTGGAATTAACACCTCCACTCTAGTGAAAAACAAAATTGGTACAAGACGTTAAGTAACTAGAAGTGATGGAGTTTGGATTAAGCATTTAAGCAGAAAGGGAGAGGGCGGGAGGGGAAGCAGGGCTGAGCTGGCCCGTGAATAACTGCTCACCCCTGGATAGAATCTTTTTCTCTTGACACAGAGAAGTTAAAATACTAGCACAATTCAATGTAATCTTCCCCCACCCCCACTCCCTCCAAAGGCCAAAGAAATTTTAAAGAAAAAGAATCCATTATACATGACTCTAGTCTATAGGGTCCTTGGAAATAAACCACAAGTCAGCTCTGGAAATGGGAAACTAATCCAATTGACCACTTGAGGGAGGTGGTGGGTTATCTTATTTAGAAAAAGGAAGCCAGTTCTTTTTTTTTTTAATAATGTGCAATTTTAAAGACTTTGAAAATCTCCTGTGACCTGTGGATAAGAAAAGGTCACAAGAACCCAGACAATGGCCTTTTCTCTACTTGGATTCATTCTCTAATTTTCCTATTAAAATAAAGGGAATAAAATAGATTTACTGAACACTTGTGATGGTTTGGTTGATGGATCGCTGTAAAAAGAGAGAAAGAGGCAAAGTATGGTTTATTTTTACAAATCAGTTTTAGTTTTTTTTCTATGAAATAAATGAACAAGAAGCCCATTAAAATGGTTGTTACAATTCTTCTTTTTAATTGTTTACACTATTAAGGTGACAATACTTGACAGTTTGATGTATGAACAATGTTCGCTTGCCTGACATAAACATAAATTATAACATGAGAAAGCGATGATCCTTCAACCCTTCATTCACTCATCCAGGTTAAATGTCGAATTTGGAGAGAAGTCAAAATTAAAACATTCACCTAGACTCCAACAGCTGTTTCTTCTTGTGTAACGGGGGCTGAGGAAAAGTTAGCTGAGATGAAGGGTAAAATGGGTCAAGTCTGTCAAAGTCATTGTATTTCATCAGAACCAAGATGGGAAATCAAATCGTGAAAGCCAGCCCAAGTGCAAATGCCATCAGTTCACCAAATTTTTTCCTAAGTGTCATAAAATATACTTGTATGTGTGTTTGCTCCCCTGGGGTTGAATTGTAGCATTATCAGTCAAAATGTCAAGGGGATTAGATGTAAAAAGATTATAGAAACAAGAATTTTTAATTGATACTGTAGTTTTTTTATTAATTTAACTCAGGTCTAGGGCATATAGAGTCAAATAGTAGTGTGAAATTTATAATGAAAAACATCAGTGCCTTGCTCAACCACTTGTCATCCCCAACTCTTGATGCACAAACAAAACCACTTTCAATTTGTTTAGCTATTTCTTTTGGCATAGAACTCCAAAAGTCTAAATGACATGTTTATACTGTACTTTCTAGTACATGTGTGATTAAGCTTTAGGTATTTTCTACGGCTTCCATTTATAGGAAAAAAGAATCGAGCCTTATCAACTTTCCCCACACCACTTATCATATATTTCCTATTTCCTCATTCTCTAAATATATAGTTAAATCATCATTGTTAGTTTAACCTAATGTTTGAAGCTAACTTTATTATGATGATATAAATACTCTGCAAAGCTGAGCTAATCAGGATGCTTTGAATTTTTTTAAACTTTTCTTTCCTGAATGAAAACTTGCATCATTTTTAGTTACATATTTTCATGTACATGATTCATCCAGTGAAATAGAAGTGACCTGTCAGTCTCATTTTTTGAGTGTCTATTCCCCTTCCCCACCAAGCTCTCTGGCTACCTTTGCACACCCAGGTCATTCTCTATGCCTGCTTCTAAGCCCAGACCTGGGTCTTCCCTCTGCTATATCAAATAAGCGTTCTTTTATGTCTTTGCTCTTGTTTCCTGAATCACATGCTTTCCCTGGTTTATTCTCTCCTTTTGCTGGAATTCATTCTTCCATTGCTTCCTAAGAAAAGTTGAAGGAGAAAAAAATTTTTTTACCTTCATATTTTATTAAAGCTTGGCTGGGTATGGTATTTTGGATTTAAATTATTTTAAAATATTTTATTACTTTCTATCTTCCATTTTGTTGTTACGAAGGCCGATGTTATAGTAATTCCTAGTCTTGCACATGGGATTCACTATTACTGTCTGGAAGCTTTTAGAATCTTTGCTTTATTTCTGGCGTCTCGATTTCACACACACACACACACACACACACACACACACATACACACACACAAAATGACCTTTTCTTTTCTCATTTATTGTGTGAGAGTTTTTCAATCTGAAAAATAATATGTCCCTTGTGACTTTTTGGTTATTTTTTAGATAATTTGAAAATTTTATCCCTTCATTTTCCCTGTTCTCTCTTTCTAGAACTCTCTTTATTCAGGTATGAGACCTGAATTGTTTCTCTATTATTCAAATACAGAAATTATAATTTCTATACTATTCAAGTTCCTTTTATTCAAGCTATTTCCCAAATCTTTTTATTTTATTTTCTGGAATATTTTCTCTATGTTGTCTTCTACCCTTTCCGTGGATTCTTTTCCCATTTCATTTATTATAGTTTTAAATTTCAAGAGCTTTTTTATATTCTCAGAATACTTCACATAAAAAAAAACTTACATAGCATATTTTGAGGGATTCACAAGATGTAATAATACCTTCTTTTAGCATTCTACAGACATCTATTACAATTTCTCTGATTTGTGGTGAACACTGGAGGCATCACCCAGGTCTCCCTTCAAGAAAAGAGTTATTGCCCCACTTCTGGGAATGCTTGGACAGACAATCTCAGCCGGGAGCTCTTTGAGGGTCATTTCAGCTGCAGAGAGCTGCCTCGCCCAAGATCACCCCCTTTCTGGGATGGCTCACTTGCAATCAATGTTCCATGGGGTGTGTGCATGCTTGGCCGTCTTGGTCCAGCTTAGATAACCCTGTAGGGTTGTTCTAGCCCCTGAGACTGAAGTAGAAGCTGTCATGGGGCCGCCTTTGCAGCTTGACATCTCTGCCTGCCCAGTCCTGTTTTTGTCTCCTCCACAGACACTTGAGTAAACATCCTGCACCCTTAATTCCATCTTAAAGTCTGGTTCTCAGGAAAACAAAGCTGCAGTGGTTTCTTCTATATCAGTATGTCTTTTTCCTGGGCTACCTTTATTCTGCTTACTCATTTTGACTTTTTCTTCTGTGGTAAAGGCCACCTGATGTTAGTTGAAAGCAAACTTGACTGGAAGCTTCAGTATGTGTGGTACATGTGTATTTAGGGTCACCAGGTAGAAACAAACCAGAACACCAGCAGTTTCTTTGGTGTCTGTAGGTATGTTCTCTTGGCCCTGGGCACACTCTCCCTTTCTCCTGTGTACAGAGTGTAAACCTGGCCAGCACATTTCTGGGACCCTATAGAAAAAAGAGTGGGGAGTCCACTGTTAATATGAATATCTTTATTTAATACTCTAGAAAGATTCTGAATCTGGAGTCTCAGCTCCAATTCGGCTCTACCTAGCAAACCTACGAAACTTCTCTGCTTTGAATTCTCTGGAGAATTCTCTTTACTCTTATTTTCTACCAGAGTATTGGAAGGGTAACCTCAAGTATATGGGCTTGGGAAGTGACTTAGGGCATCTAACTTTTCCTTGTACAAATTTTCACCCAGTTCCTTTGTTAGCAGTTCCCCATCCTTGAGAGGCACACCCTCTAATACTTGATGCTTTCTTGGGATCTACTGTAACTATTGTGTTGCTTCTGCAGAACTCCTTCCCCCAGTGAAGGCTTGGAGCTCTCTCTTCTCCGCTAAGTCAGTTATTGTTTATCCACCATCTTTTCATCTTCCAACATTTTGTTGAGATTTTTCATCTGCCATGGTCCCTGCTACTATTCTCTTTGCTTATCTGGGTTCAGCTCTCTTTTTATTTCTTTATTGTTATTTAAGTAGAGCTTGGAAGAGAATGGGGTATAAACAAAGGCTTTGGGTGAACTAATTTGAATCTATCAGAGTAGTCTTACAATATTGATTCAATGGCCTATGACAGCATTGATCCTCTCCTCTTTTTAGAAACACGTTCTTGCTGGCTTCCAGGATAACACATTTGCTTAGTGTCTTTCTAGTTTGCTGACTATTCATTCTCATAGTATGCCTTTTAATCTCACTTCTCCAAAGGCAAACTTATCATAAAAAAATTAAAGTAGAACAGTTTTACTAAATAATATTAAGAATTATTGGTATCACTAGAGGATATAGCTAAAAGACTAATGCCAGATTTCATACATAGCAAAAAATAACTGTAAAACAATTCACAAATAAAAACAAAGCACCTACTTTTCAAAGATATTCATTTAGCACTCAAACAAATGAAAATAAGTTTAAATTTTTTTTCTGAAATATAATTGTGAAAATCAAATGCTTTAAAATATGAACAATTTTTAATTTACTGAGCCATAATAATTTAGAAAGAAAACTTTTAAAAACATACACAGAGATATATGCTTTTACTAAGTTTCTTTTTAGTTATAGACAAACTTCTATAGAATTTAGAGCTTAGTCAAAAAACATTTTTTTATACCAATAAGGGCAATACCATTTTTATAAACTGTTGTAAATAAGAATCATATGCTTGAATCACTACTAAAAATTCAAACTTACTTTGTTCAGATAGAATACTATATAATAAAGTGATTAAAGGCAGTTTAGAATGAAACAGGAAGAAAATGTAACTTGAAAAAAATCAATGATTATATTTTTTGATCACTGACCCATAAAATCATACGTATTTTCAGAAATATTTCATGTGGCCTTTTAGGTCATCTGTACAGGTTGCCAGTTGTGACTATATAGTAAAAGTTTAAAAATACATATGATTATGTATTTGCCTTTCAAATTGAAATTTGCACCAGAGAACTAGATGTTATGCATAGTTTCTAAACCTTTTCCTTAAAATCCAAACCTTAGTAATTGTTGCCATTAGCTAGGTAAACCTGATATTACCTTCACTGAGTGGATAGTTTAACATGTTTATAGTAAGGAGGCATTTGGCAGGGACGATTACACATTAGACTTATAAACAAGATATTTAAAACATTAGTCAATTTGATTAATTTAGAGAATTGTTAACAAGTTCAGGTCAGAACTATAACATGTAGAAGCAAGAATGATACATATGCGTTTAATACAATCATAAAATTCATGAGTAGCTGTCTACTTTTCATCAACAAATGTATTGGCATGTGTTGATATGAATGTTAGACAGGTGCCGATGCTTCAGTCACTTGGCCACCACAGTTATATTGTGTATGAGTCATGGGAAATACTTGTCCTAACCTGACCACTGAAGCTCTGTCCTATTGTCTTTTCATGTAATAGGACATGGCTCAAATGACAAAGCCCAACTAATTACAAACCTAATTTAATAGTTTAAAGCGTAAAGAGCATTTCCTAAGCAGTAAAATCTTTTGTCTGGAAAATTTTAAACAAATCAAATTTTACTTTATGTTTTATTATTTACGTAATAAGTATTTACAAGAACACAATTTTCTCAAGCTTTAAACAGCTCATTGTTCCATAAATAGGATGCACATTTAGAAAGATTTTTTTAAAGGAATATTTTAGTGATTACCTCTAGCTCAAAACAAAAATCTTTTAGTGCTTGAAGTTACTGAATTTTGCTCTAAATTATTTTTTGAATATTCTTTGTAAGGTTAATAATAGAACTGTTTTCATCCCCAGTTACTTCTTTGAATAACTACTTTGAACCTAGATTTTGTGTCTGCATAAAAGTTCCCTCTGGCTTAGTGGCTAAACTGGTAGAAATGTCTTACCTAAACCCATTGTCTTCTTTTTGTTAGAAAGATTAATAATCCAAAACCCTAACAGTTTCAGGTACATTTGATGACCTATAATTCCATCCATATCCCTTTTATGAATTACTCTGACTACTGCCTTGTTAAATATTATCACCTAACTTCTGTTTGCTTACTTTCAGTGATGAAGAAATTTGTCCAATTTATGCATCTTGGGTAATGCTTAGGACATTATGATCCATTTTCACCTTATTACAGATTCCTACCTATCAAAGTGCTTTGTGGGTTAGACCATGGAGCAAGAAGACTTAAACTTAAAAGGTTCAGGAATGTAAATTGACCAAGATGAACTCTGACCTAAAAGAGAAGGGCACCATTGTTCCAGCGGGATTGTGACTGTGGTAGTTAATAAAAAAAGATTGTCAGCCATCTTGGCCCTGAGAGTGAAGAAGGGAGTGTTTTCTAAGACTGGGATTGATGTCAGTAGCCTGTGAGTTGAGAGTGTTCTGGAATCTGGCCTGTTTTCAGGGGAACTGAGGAAACGGAGACAGCTTACTGAGCCAAAGTTCTCACTACTCTTCTTTTCTTTACTTCATTAATTCCTTTAATGAGTTTTTGTCAACACCGAGAGGTAAGGAATGCAATCTGCTAAAAACAGCAGGTCATCCTGTCAGACAACAAACATTTTAAGAGCAAACTCCTTGGAGTCAGGAGGGAATTTAGAAGAAGTTGTAGACAGTTCCTACAATCAATGAATTTACAAACTGATGAAGACAAGGAAGATGACAAGTAACTCAGAAAGCAGATAAAACATAAAGGCTTTGTAACTTTATAGAATGACGTATTACATATTGACAGAAACTCTAGAATGCGCAGATTTCTCAAAGCAAAATGGGGTTGAGAAGGTTTCTACAAAAGAGAGGGAAAGAATATGATTCTTCAGGATTGGGGGGAAGCTTTGGGGAAAGAAAGAGCTCATTTTTTAGAGGTGTAAGGGTATACTGAGATGACCTGCAAATCCCCAGAGAGCAGAAGGGTCAAACACGTTTATGCCCAGTGCCTGGTTGTCTTGGTCTTCCTTCCTTCCCCTTTGTTCTACTTCCTGGTGGTCTTTTCCTCCAGAGAATGTAGGCTCTCCCTACCACTCAGGTGTATGGCACAGGATGGCTTTGTCTTGCACCTGGGCTGATGGAGTCTGATTGTTGTAGGCCTCCAGCAACCTCTCTTTGTTCAGTCATCTCTCCCTATGGGATCTGTGCTTGAGAGCAGTATGTCTGTAGTCTAGGTTCCCTTGCTGAGTATTTCAGCTCCTTCCCATAAACACCTGCAATACAGCGATACCTATCCTCTTGACAATGACTTTCCTCCCGGGGAATGTAAGATTGCTGCCTTCCATTCTGGTTTAGGTAGGAGGAAAACTTTTAAAAATTCACTTCTGTAGGAATCTTATTTAGAACTCTTAGGACTCCAGGGATGTCCTGTACTGAGAGTGACTTTGTCCAGGAAATCAATTGGATCATTGTCTGTGTCTTTCGACCCTCAAATCACCTTTGCTGTATTGCAAACTCTGCCCAGTCATTAGATATCAGCCTGGCTGCACCCTCTGAGTGTGCCTTTGTATATTCTATAATTAAAAAGCCTAGTTTCAAGCCCATGTTAGCCAGGGCTGTTGTACTTCATATAAGTGGGACTTCATCTGCCCCCTACAGGAGGTGAAGTTTATGATATTGGGAAGCCATCACAACAAGGGAATTCATTCATACCCCTCCCCACTCAGCACCACTCACCCACACACTGCAGGCTTCTTGGACTGATTGATGACATTTCCTAATATAGCTGGGGTAAGATGACTTATTTTGAAAATAGAATTAAAACTTTCCCTTTTTAGGAGCAAGCACCACTTTGGCAACACCGTCAGCCCCAGGCACTTTGGTTCTTGTGGTCCAAACATTAACGGGGTGCTTTGTTAACAAAATGTTCAGGTCATGATAAGGCCAACAAAGGAACTGTAAGACTTTATGAGCTGAGTCTTTTCAAATTGTGCTCCAAGTCAAAAGCACTGAGAGTAAAACTTCTCCTGTAAACAGGGCCCAAACCCGCCAGGGTGAGGGTTTTCACGAGTGAGTGGAGGTGTCAGGGTGTCACATGGACCAAAACAAGCCACCTCATGAAAAGTGGGAAACGATTGATAGGCCACAAAAGTGCGCAGCTCTGTGAAAGTCTGGAGCAGAGGATCTGAGATAGGCTCACTAATTAGCCTTCTTGGGCAGCGTAGGAGAGCCGGGAGCCCTTTAAAGAGGTCCCAGGGAGTGCTAAGTGCTGGGGCAGTTTATTGATGTACTCATAAAAAATGGCACTGGACTGGGAATTGAAATAAGATCCTGTGAGCTCCGGGGCACCTGCTCTAGAATCGCATCGCTATGAAACCTTCCCCAACTCTGAACTCTGATTGCTTGCCTATTCTATCACTTCAGAATTTAAAACAAGAATTCCAGATTAATTTTCAATGTGTACAGGGTGCTTTGGGCTTGCGATGAGAGAGCGAGGAGGGGGTGGAGGTTGGTTGGGGGTAGCTGATGTGGTTAACCTGGGCGAGAGGCATCCTTAGTCCTCAGTGCAAGTTCTCGCTCTGACTTTGTTATCAGATAATCATGAAAACTCTCTGGGATTCTGATTTGTCATCTGTAAAATGAGGGAACTGAACGGGATATCATTTTGATTTTGAAAATCACTAAAAATATCTTACATTTACTAGTGTCTCAGGACCTATTGGGTGATATAGTAATCTTTAAGGTAGGCATAATGGAAAACAAGATCTTGGCCTTAAAGAGGAGTATCATGAAACTTAGAGTAGTCAAGTGTTTAGCTTATTAACCAGAGCAAATATGTTGTGCAAACAGCAGCAGGAACCTAGTGCTTTTCATTTCTAGTTCTTTCTACACTTCTCAAAAATTGTCATTTAAATAGATGGGAGTTCCTCTTTGAACTAAGTACTCAAAGGCAAGAATAGCATCCTACCTATTCTGTATCTACTATAGAGCTACTGTGTATTGGCTTTAATTCTCCATGGCTTAACCATTGCCCAAATATTAGCCAAGCAGTCTATTAATGTTTTGACCCCCAATGAGTTCAGGTGCCGCATTCTTACTTTGGACTTCAGAATATAATACATTTTTCTTTTTGAACTACTATGCTGTGCCAGGATCATTACATAGATTATCTCATTGGTTATTATTCATTTTAAAGTTGAAGAACATGATGCTCAATGGCACATCACACAGCCAACACAGCAGGGATGGGAAATGGACTGAGGTTGTCTATTTCCCAGAATGGGCAGTCATCTGTCTCTCTGACTTTCTCTCTCACTCTGTGTGTATCTTTTTCTCAGTGCTTTTCCCAGGTCAGGTTTCAGGACCCCCCTGGCTCTCTGAATTGGAGGAAAGAAGCTAAGAAAAGATTCTGGGCAGGAAAATTCCATGGGGTGTGTGGGTTCTAGGAGGATGGGAAACCTGCACCTGGCTCTCGAGTGGAGTTGCTGTGAGGACGTGTTTCCCCGAGAAGAGAGGTGGTGTAGTAAGTAAGGGGCCACAGGTTACCTTAGAAAGGATTCCCTTGCCCCAAACCAAGGCTCAGAGACAGTAGCCTGGTAGGGTCAAGCAGAAGGTAGTGACAGACATTCCAGTGGTAATTTGTTAGAACCAATATTCAAGAGTTGGGTCCTCTCCGTACCTCCCCAGTGCCCTGGCACAAGGAAACACCCTGTGGCACTATTCCATGGGATGTTCTTCTGAAGTTTAAGGCCTTACTTGTATGCTGTCAGTCTGGTGGAACCAGGGTTTACAGGGACAGAGAATAAGGTGAGGTATAAAAATTAAAATTTTAGTCTGATGAGGCAGTGGTGCAAGGGATAGAATGTTGGCCTGGGATCCTGAGGACCCAGGTTCAAAGCCCCGAGTGGCCAGCTTGAGCATGGGCTCAACTGACTTGCGCATGGGATCATAGACATAACCCCATGGTCACTGAGTTGAGCCCAAAGGTTGCTGTCTTGAGCTGGCTTGAGCAAGGGGTCACTGACTTGGCTGGAGCCTCCCAGTCAAGGCACACATGAGAAAGCAATCAATGAACAGCTAAGGCTAAGATGCCGCAATTATGAGTTGATGCTTCTTAACTCTTTCCCTTCCTATCTGTTCCTGTCTGAGATATATATTTCCTATGGAGGATTCACAGTACTTCATTTAGAGACAGATGATGGAGAAATTGAGTCACCAATCAATGTCCTATATTTCAAGACTCTGGACTCAAAAGAACTCATTGCCACAGGATTTAATACTATATTAATGTTTTAGTATTTACTAAACTGTCTCTGCATTAATGTTATAAATTTAATTTACATTGGCTTATTATTTCACTTAATTTAAATAAGTTATAAGGTTATTTAACTCTATAGTTCTGTAAGACTTATAAATATAAAATACTCACACCTGCTTTTATATTTGCACATATTTAAACAACATGAAGTATATTTAATATTAACACTAGAGTCCTTGACAGTCTTTCTTTTTTCCATGACTGAGGTTTGAGGAACAATGTTCTTATTCAAAGAAGTGATTCTAATTGTAGTTGTCGAAGGTCAAAAGGAGGAGAAAACAGGACAGATCAGAAGGGGAGGTATTTGGGAGCAGCTTCTGGAAATAAGTCACTTTTTTTCCCTCTATTCAAAATGTTCTCCAGATAACCTAGTTTGTCTTTGAACTATTTGTTTGGTAATGAAGATTTATTTCTCAGTGAACAGTGGAGTCTGTAGGACTGGTTGAGATAAGCTGTTATGGTCAGCAAAGTTTATTTTTACGTTTTCAATCTTCTCCAGGATGCCACCCTCAACCTCCCCTTGACTCTCCTTTTTGGGGCCCTTCACCTTCTGAAACAGTGGCCTACTGAGGAGCAGGCCTGCTGTGCATGCCCAGCCCCAAGCTGTGCTCAGCCTCACCTAGAACAGATACTGCATGTCTGCTGAGTCCGTGGACTCTAGGAGAGATCACCTGTTTTCTTTTACTGATAAGTTTGTCTAGTTAAAGAAAACAACCCTATTCTTCAATACTTAATTTTTTTATCTAATGTCTGTCTATTGTTTTGCTAATTGCTTCCCAGGGTAAATGTTGCTGATATAATAAGTGAGACCATAGTTGAAGATAATGGCTTCAGGTTTTTGTTAGCCCTCCACAATGGCGTGCACATTTTAAGAGTCTTCCTAAGAAAAGGTTTTACTCCTCAGATTGATTTCCAGTGTGAGATTTTCTTGTGATTTCATAAAGCCTTTTTATGGCTCTCCAAATAACTAGGGGTAGGCACCTTACAGGTTTATAAGACAGAGAGCAGAGCATCTCTTTATTTGGGTTAGTTTGTTAAAGTCATACTTATCCTGGCCATAGAATAACTATACCTTTATTCCATTTCATCTTACTTAAGCATAAAGCAGGGTTTTCTTCATTAAATTGTGAAAATGTATTGCTTTGAGATCTATAAGACTAGCTAAATGAAAATTCAAAACAATCAACTAGTTTAATTGAATT
Organism: Saccopteryx bilineata; assembly: GCF_036850765.1. Classification (NCBI taxonomy): domain Eukaryota; kingdom Metazoa; phylum Chordata; class Mammalia; order Chiroptera; family Emballonuridae; genus Saccopteryx; species Saccopteryx bilineata. Next base: position 22,276,223 of record NC_089501.1, read on the forward strand.
CCTTAGGCACGTAAAATGACGTAAGAAGTAGAATATGGGATTAAAAGCTACACTAAATAATGACTTTGGAAAAGAAAGCAATGCAATTTTTTGTTGTTGCTTTTTAGGTGTCTACAAAATATACACTTGACCATTGACAAATCACAATTAAATATCAGTAGGAAATGGTTATTTTAATAATATTGACTGAGAAATTATACCCCAGTAAATTGCAAAATTATCTTCTTTTACTATCTAGGAGTCTTTTGAGTATGTTGTAGGGATTTTGTTAAATATCCCTCTAGATCTTCCTAATGTCTGATTACCTTTTTCCTTGATGTTTTACATTTGATGATACAATTTCAAATTCTAAATTTAAGTGTCCCTCATTATCATTAGTTTTCTCATCACAAGAGCTCATGGACTGCTGATAAAATTAATAAAAAAATAACCTAAAAATTTGAATTTCAGAATAAAAAAATATTCATCAATTATAAAAGTTAACCAACATCCTTCCATGGTTAAGAAAATAACATTTTGCAAACTAAGACTAAAATAAATTTTTATTAATCTGTCAAAGGCATCTATAGAAAGCCTAACGTAACATATATTTATTCAATGGTAAAATACTAAAGGCCCAAGACTGAGATTTAGGCAAGGGTGTCCATTCCTATCATTTCTAGTCAACATTATTCTGAAATCCTGGCCAGTATAATAAGGAAAGAGAAAAAAATCTTATACAGAATTGAAATGAAGAAGTGAAACTGTTTTTATTTGCAGATATATAATTAAGTACAGGGGGTCCTTGGGTTACAACCTAGTTCTGTTCCTATGACAGTGACGTAACTCAAATTTTGGTGTAAGTCAAAACAAACCCTAGCTTAAGTCACTTACCTATCCTAACACAGTTTTAAAATCACAATCTAGAACATAAAAACACAACTAAGCCGCAGAACAAGGAAAAGAACATAAATATACTGTACTGTACACTGTACTGTGTATTCTTCTGCCGCACTCAACCAAACTAGTTCTCCCACATAGACTGTAAGGACAATGCTAATGGTGTAAGCTGAAACATTCACATCTCAATTTTTTTTTTTTAGTTTTTATGGAAGTGAGCATCATAAATTTGAAATGTCGTATCTCGAGACTGTCGTAAACCAAGTACCCTCTGTATAAAGAAAATTCTGTAGAATCTACAAAAAAAACAAACAAACTACAAGAACTAAAAAGTTAATTCAGCCAAATTTTAGGATAAAAGATTGATATAAAACAATCAACTGAATTATTATATACTAGCTATTAAAAACTGGAAAACAAAGTTTGGAAAACAATATCATTTGTAGGAACATGAAACCCTCAAACAAAGCCAAATATCGGATAATAATTCTACCTGAAAAATGTGAAAGACTACGTCATTAGTGATCAGAAGTGCAATTTGAAACCATAATGAGATAGTATTTCAAATATACTCACTAGAATGGCTAAAATAAAAAAGTTTGACAAGTCTCACATTATAAGTTAGTAAGAATGTGGAACCATTGGAGCTATTGTAAAATGTTTATATTTCTGTTCATGTTAATTTCTGTTCGAAATGATTCGATTGCTTACCTCTGTGTGACAAACTGTTTTCTAGAATATGTTTATTCATTTAAGCCCTTATTTAACAATTAGGTATTTAGAGTTCATGAAGCGTAAAACAAAGTTCTTGTTTTCAAGAAGCAAGCCCTTTGCAAATTGAAACTTTGTTAAGTTAGCTGCCAGACAGCCAAGTATTATTTATCGTATTATTTTTCATATTCTTTTGATTCTCAAAAAGATATATTATCTTACAACTAACTTCAAAATGAATCTGACAATTGATTGTTCTTTGCACCAAGGAATTTTTCTTGAATAAATGCTACCTTTGAGAGTGAGGAAATACACTAAATAAATTGAGCTGTTATATTCAAATAAGCTAGCTATTCTCTTTGGAGGAAGTTAATTTGTAACATGAAAGAAAAAAAAAAGAATAAAGTCAAGGACTATCCCCTTCTGATTAAAGAAAATACAAGCCATAGGATCTGCATTTTGTATTTTGAGGTTGATTCTTCCTATTTATTTATTTATTTATTTTTCACACAGAGGCTGAAAGCAGAGCCTTTGAGGATTAAAGTTTGAAAAGGTGATTTGGTGAAGGGGTTAGGAGATGAACTAGGGGTCAGACAGACCTGAGTTCAGATTCTTTATTTCCCAGTGAGTTGAATGCAGGCTCATCACTTACCTTCTGTGGGCCTCAGTTACATTCTGTATGATGATGCAGGAATCAAAGAGTTTAAGTGAAGTTTAACGAGGTTTCAAATGAGGAAGGTGCTTAGAACAGTGCTTTGCATATTGTAGGTGCTCACTAAATTCTAAATCATATTATTGCCTGACCAGGTGGTGGCGCAGTGGATAGAGCGTCGGACTGGGATGCGGAAGGACCCAGGTTCGAGACCCCGAGGTGGCCAGCTTGAGCGCGGGCTCATTTGGCTTGAGCAAAGAGCTCACCAGCTTGGACCCAAGGTCGCTGGCTCCAGCAGGGGGTTACTCGGTCTGCTGAAGGCCCGCGGTCAAGGCACATGTGAGAAAGCAATCAATGAACAACTAAGAAGTCGCAACGCGCAACGAGAAACTGATGATTGATGCTTCTCATCTCTCTCCGTTCCTGTCTGTCTGTCCCTGTCTATCTCTGCCTCTGTAAAAATAAATAAATAAATAAATAAATAAATAAAAAATAAAAAAAATAAATCATATTATTAACTAAACTCTCCTTTCTGATGAGTATCAGAGTCAGAGCCAAGGTGAACTGAGCATAAGCCACTATGGCTGAGTTAGTTTGTGAACTACTTAAAGATTAGTAATTGTGGAGAGCACCTTCATTACTGAAACAAGAATGCTCTGGAGTAGCCAGGCAGGTCACCTGATGGTGATTGATTTGAAATGTGTTGTGGGTGACAAAACTGACCAGCAGGCAAAGCTTGTGGACACTCAGCAAGCTCAATCTGGAGTTCTGATGAAAACAAGACTATTTTGCCATATGTGTGTGTGTGTTGTGTGCATATGTGTGTGTGTAATTTTTTAGTAAGAGAAAATTGGAGAAATAACCGTGGAAAATGTCCCTCTGCCAACATTTACCGTTCAAAGAACTTTGGGAAACACATTAAACAGGCAATGAAGTTTTTTTGCAAAACATGTCCCTAATTTTGAATGTAACTTGAAAATCATTGGAACAATGAAAAATTTCAATGCTTGCTGCTGTGAGATTTACCAGGAAAAAAAATATATTAGAAATCATTGGTCTTAAATTTCAGAAGCCAGAGTAGAATTTAAGTAGAATGTCTCTGCAGTAGAACATTAATGATAACACTCTTTCGTGTGTTTGAGTTCATGTCCATGAATGCTCACAAATATACACTGTGTTTTCTTTTATCAATATGATTAAAGAGTTCCTCAAATCCTAAAGATTTTGGTGTTGATACCATTTCATAATTTTTGTCAATTTGAGAGGCAAAAATGTCTTATAATTTTTTTTAAATTTTATTTATTTATTTATTTATTTATTTATTTATTTATTTATTTATGTTTTACAGAGACAGTGAGTCAGTGAGAGAGGGATAGACAGGGACAGATAGACAGGAACGAAGAGAGGTGAGAAGCATCAATCATTAGTTTTTCATTGCGCATTGCAACACCTTAGTTGTTCATTGATTGCTTTCTTATATGTGCCTTGACCGCGGGCCTTCAGCAGACCAAGTAACCCCTTGCTGGAGCCAGTGACCTTGGGTCCAAGCTGGTGAGCTTTTGCTCAAACCAGATGAGCCTGCGCTCAAGCTGGTGACCTCGGGGTCTCGAACCTGGGTCCTCTGCATCCCAGTTCGATGCTCCATCTACTGTGTCACCGCCTGGTCAGGCGTCTTATAATTCTTTAAAAATAAATCCATGAACATTCTATTCATTGTTTATTCAGATTTATTTTATATTACCCAATAAAATTTTATAGAAAATAGGAAAGTTGTTACTTCATTCTTTCCCTGAGGGTTAGAGAAAAGGAGACACCATGTATCTGTGTCAGGTTCTGAGGTCTTATTTCTTATGTGGCTGGCCAATAGATGTAAACACAGGTTTCACTTTGCCTGTGATTTTCATCATTGGTTTCTTGGACTTTTTTTGTGGTTGGTCAGGGTTGGAATAGTTCTGGTCTAGTGATAATGTAGCATATTGGACAGATTTGCAAAAGTTCAAGTGTAGTGCTTGAGTATATAATAATCTCATATTTTTTACTTGTCTTTCAAAATATTCACTATTTATTTATTTATTTATTTATTTATTTATTTATTGTGACAGAGACAGGAGAGTCAGAGAGAGAGAGCGACAGATAGGGACAGACAGACAGGAATGGAGAGAGATGAGAAGCATCAATCATCGGTTTTCTGTTGCGACACCTTAGTTGTTCATTGATTGCTTTCTCATATGTGCCTTGACCGTGGGGCTACAGCAGACCGAGTAACCCCTTGCTCAAGCCAGCGACCTTGGTTCCAAGCTGGTGAGCTTTGCTCAAACCAGATGAGCCCACGTTCAAGCTGGTGACCTCAGGGTCTTGAACCTGGGTCCTCCGCATCCCAGTCTGATGCTCTATCCACTGCGCCACTGCCTGGTCAGGCCAGGTACATATTTTATTATTGTCACTAATAAGGTGTAGGCAAGTGTTTTTACAGATTGCATAGCATGTTATCTTTTAAATTGCTTTTGTTAGAGGAACCCATCTCTGAAATTGCTGGTGTGGTAGTTGGTATCCTATTCATTCTCCTACCCCCCATATTTCTCCAGTGCTCCTCAACTCAGGACTATGCTGTTTCAAGTGATTCTTGCTGAGTAGCTCATTGGTGTCTTTTCTGGGGCAGATTCTTTTTATTGTCTGTTTGTTTTGGTTCCTGATGCTAGGTACTCTTTCTCCAGGCAGTGGAAACATTAGGCCCCAAACCTTCCCCAGCCCTTTATATCAAGTGGTCACTCTCTCCTTTGTGCTCCTTACAATTTCACTGACAGTACACATTACTTTATCACTTGTCTGGCAATTATTTATTTTATTAAGTTGTTTCTTCTTGCACATTTGCTGAGACATTATCTTGTTCACCTTAAGCCCTAATGTTCACTGATTCACAGATTCAAAAGTTTAATTGTAAGGGTTTTAAAATCTAGAACCTAAAGGTTGTCTAGAGTCTAGAAATTGGACAACTAAACTTTAGAACCTGTTGTAGATAACTTTAAAAACTCAGTTATTTCTTATCTCACCACACTTGTTTAGCGCCAGATATTGCTGGGGGAATGGGCTAGGGCTCTTTTCACTGTTCCAGCTATGTGAATCAACATTTACAAAGTTACTTGCCTTTTCTTTAGAAAGGTAGAAGTATACTTTTACTGGGTCTACAAAAACCTTAATGTTTAGAAAATATTTGAGCACCATGCACAATGCAGTGGCCCTAATTTGCCTTTTTTCTCTAGGATAGTTTTACTTTCACTCAAATATTGTCTGTGATAATCTCATATATTGAGTAAGTATTTTGACAGTATTTTTCATCTTGTGTATTTTATTATAAATTTTAGGAAATATTTAAATAAATAAGCAAAAGTAAGACAGTAAACACCACTCAGCACCAATGTTAGCATTCTAATGTTTTTCCTTTTATGTTTAAAAAATATACATTTCTAGAGATGCTGTTGATTTACCCAGTGTACACCCCCAACTCCCTTCATTTTTCCTTCAGAATCTCAAGTCTGCTCAGGTACCCTCCTCCCCCATGGCCATGTGCTTTGGAGGGAGGGATTGACCCCACCCACAGCCCCAAACATAGATCTTAAATCATAGAAGTCAATCATGATTTTTTCCTTTGCTAGCAATTGGCTTAGGCATGTGATGCTATTCTGACCAATGAAACATAAAAGCAAGTTGGCTTGGTTATCTCAGGGGAAGGGTTCTCTTTTCTAAGAGATACACACAGAATGAGTTGGCTTCTTTCTTTGGACATTTTCATATCTGTTTGTGACCTACATATACAGTTCTCATCTTGCAGCTAAGAAAGATGCTAGCTTAAAAGGAAAGTGTTTACACTAAGAGTGGCAAAGCAGAAAGCTAGAGATACTTTTAATCTTTGGTTATTGGGTTGCTAAGTTAACTAACCTTGGAGTAACTTACTCTACTCTTTTTATTCAGTGAAATAAATTACCTTCTTATTTAAGCCAGTGGTTTTCAAAGAAGTGCTAGTACCCTCAGAGTCTTGGACTTTCCAAAGGGTAAATGGGTATGGATAGCTTTAGAGAAATCAATTTCCAGTTACTCAATGTCTCCAAAAACCCTTTCCTAAAATTGTTTGGCCTTTGGAGAACATATGAAATGAAGATGATGTGGTGGTTCTCTTTCGCCACCTTCTCTTTCAAAATCACCCCTTTTCCACTTTGCAAAGGAGATCTATCACTCACTCACCCTTCTAAATCTTACTGAAGTTCATTGTGCAAGATATAATATAACCTCAGGAAGCCTTCTTTAATTAGGGTGCTTAAACCATTCCCTCATTTATCTAATTAAAAACTACATTTCTAATGCAACTTTATTTTTTATGTTTAATTATTATAAAAATTTATAATAATTAAAAAATTTATGATATTTTGACCAATTATGTAGTAATAATACTTGACATAATAACTCAACTAGAATGTATGTGATTACTTAAAGCTTTGTGGTACCCAGAAATTAATTTTTATATTTAAAGTGTTTAATATGTTTTTGTTACAGAGAAGTATGATAGAAGATCAATAAAGGATTCCGAAGCATAAAAGTACATACTTTGGTGACATCATAGAAATGGCACTGTGAGGGGTGTTCCCTATATCTCCCCCTGAAATTTCAACAAATTCAACAACTAGAGACAGAGAAAAAAATCTCAGGAGCACCTGAAATATACACACACTAGACAAAAGTATGATTGTGCAAAAAGGTGGCTAAATATATAATATAATCCACTCTGAAGGAAACAAGATGGAGAACGGAATAGTCCGCTTTCCTCACTAATCTGAGGAAGGGCAGCTTTTGTCTGGAACTGAGAGAATCGGAGGATCTGGGGCAGAGGGAAAAAGCTGGGCTAGGGTGGATGATCAAGCAGAGGAGAGGAGGCGCTGGCTTGGCCTGAGATTGCACGTGGGACTAGTGCAGGCAGCAGGCTCCAAAGAAGGCTGGCAGAATGGGTTGCCCATGGAGGCCAGCACTAGAGCGGCTTTGGGCTTTGTGTGCTCCCGGTCTGTGATCACAGGCGGTTTGCGAGTAGCTCCACCTGGCGCCTCTGGCATGGGCATGCACATTCACGGTCAGAGAAGCTAGGCTCGAGATGGTCAGTGGTGGACTTCTGTGTGGGCTGTAGCCAGCATTTCTGTGTGGTCTCGGCTCCCGACCAACAGCACAAGAAGTGCACCAGGGCCAAGATCTCTACGCCTGAATCTGTCTGGGCGGGGTGCCTTGTGAGCCCATAGAGGTCACAAAGCACATTCCTGCAGAGCAGACCTCCCAGTGCAGTGGAAGTCATGGGGGCTGGGCGTGCATGTAGCTTGCTGCAGGCACAAGGGAGAAAAGCCTGTGGAGATTAGACCTGTGGAGCACTGAGGCATACTAGACTGATCAGTAATCAACTCCAGCCCTGTCTGCTGTTGCTGGCAGCTCTGGTTGGCACAGCCTTACCCAGAACTGTGCTTTGAATGGTGCTGGAGGAAGGACTTAGTTGCTCTTAGAGCCTCTTGCTCTGTAAGTAGTGGCTGGGGCAACCTTACAACTAAGTCCTCAGGCTGCTAGCTCAGGAGGGAGAGATGTGAGGAGAGGCACCTGGAAAACTGACGCTCCCATTGTCCGAGCCTGAAAACCCTAACAAGCCCCGCCTACCAACGGGACTGAGGCCCAGCCTCCATCATTGCCATAGCGGCACATCAGTAAATCTCTACTCAAGAACCTCACAGGGGCAAAACCTGTAGTACAGTGCCACCTGCCAAAAAGAAAGAAAAAAAAAAAAGAAGAAGAAGCTACCTCTCAAAACCAGGAAAAGATTATATTTTTTATAACTTTTTTCATTTTTGTCTTTTTTTTCACTTTGGTCATTTTATTTTCTTTCCATCTTATTCTTTCCTTTTCCTTTTGAACTTCATTATCCATAGGTGTTAGATTTTTTATTCTTGTTTCTTTTTTATGAGAGTTACATTTCAAAAACCTTAATTTTTTTCTTCTTTTCTCTTTTTTCTTTTTCTTTTTTTCTCATTTGATTATCATTTATCGACAAATTATTTTATTCTGGATTTATATTTTTCTTTATGGCATTTTTGTGTGTTTTTTTACTTCATTTTTTAAAATCTCTTTGTCATTTCCCCTCAGTTCTGGCTCCTTGTTCTATGTAGCTTTTGTTCCACTTATCATCATAGAATTTTCATTTTTTCACTGTATTTTTTAAATTTTATTTTATTTTTTAAATTATCTCTTATTCCTCAAAAAACTGAAAATCGAACTGCCTTTTGACCTAGCTATCCCACTTTTAGGAATATACCCCAAGGACACCATAGAACGGCTCCAAAGGAGAAATGCACCCCCATGTTTGTGGCAGCATTGTTCACAATAGCGAAGATCTGGAAACAGTCCAAGTGTCCGTCAGAGGACGAGTGGATTAAAAAACTTTGGTACATATATACTATGGAATACTACTCAGCCATAAGAAATGATGACATCGGATCATTTACCATAACATGGATGGACCTTGATAACATTATACAGAGTGAAATAAGTAAATCAGAAAAAAACTAAGAACTATATGAATCCATACAGAGAAGGGACATAAAAATGAGACTCAGAGACATGAACAAGAATATGATGGCAATAGGGGTGGGGGTTTGGGGGAGAGGGGATGGGGCAAAGAAGGAGAGAGGGGTTGGGGGATGGGAGGGGCACAAGAAAACCAGATAGAAGGTGACAGAAGACAATTTAACTTTGGAGGAGGGGTACACAGCACAATCAAATGTCAAAATAATCTAGAGATGTTTTCTTTCAACATATGTATCCTGATTTATCAATGTTACTGCATTAAATTTAATAAATAAATTTAAAAAATTATCTCTTATTAGTGTTATTAATAATACCACTCTCAAATGCCATTAAGGATATCATGGATACAAAAGACAGAAAAGTAGCTCAGATAGATGACAAAAAATCTCTAGAAAATATTTCAATTGCTTGGAAACCTTGAAGTTAAATGACAGAGAATTAAAAATTGAAGTCCTAAAAATACTCAGGGAAATACAAGAAAGCACAGAAAGGCAATTTAGAGAGCTCAAAACACAGTTTAATGAACAAAAGAAATACATCACCAAGGAAATTGAAACTATAAAAAGGAATCAAACAGAGATGAAAAACTTAATACATGAACTGAAAAATGAGGTAACAAGCTTAGCTAATAGAACAGGCCAGATAGAGGAGAAAATTAGTGACATAGAAGACAGGCAACTAGAGACATTACAGAGAGAAGAGGAGAGAGACTCACGAATTAAAAAAAATGAGAAAGCCCTACAGGAATTGTCTGACTCCATCAGAAAGAGCAACATAAGAATAATGGGTATATCGAAGGAGAAGAGAGAGAAAATGGAATGAAGAACATATTCAAACAAATAATAGATGAGAACTTCCCAAGCCTGTGGAAAGAATTACAGCCTCAAATCCAAGAAGCAAACAGAACATGAAGTTACCTTAACCCAAACAGACCTTCTCCAAGACACATTGTAATGAACTAATCACAAACCAATGACAAAGAAAAAATCCTCAAGGCAGCCAGGGAAAAGTAGAATACAACATATAAAGGAAGGCCCATTAGGCTATCATCATATTTTTCTGCAGAAATTCTACAAGCCCGAAGAGAGTGGACCCCAATATTTAAAGTTCTGAAAGAAAAGAACTTCCAGACAAGAATACTGGGTATATACCCCCCAAACTAAAAAACATTGGTATGTAAAGACACATGCAACCCCATATTCAGTGAAATAAGTAAATCAGAAAAAACTAAGAACTGTATGATTCCGTACATAGATGGGACACAAAATTGAGACTCGTAGACATGGACAAGAATGTGGTGGTTACCAGGAGGAGGGGAAAGAAGGAGAGGGAGGGGGTGGGGGGAAGGGAGAGGCTTAAAGAAAACCAGATAAAAGTGAAGGAGGACAATTTGACTTTGGGTGATGGGTATACAACATAATCAAATGTCAAAATGATCTGGAGATGTCTTGTCTGAATCTATGTACTCTAATTGATCAATGTCACCCTGTTAAAATTAATTATCTAAATAAAAAAAAGTACATACTTCATTATAATATCTGTGAGAGAGGTATAATAAATAGACAAATTCAAGAGAAGAAAGAATAATTATCAAAGAAGATCTTTTAAATGTGTTTTTTTTTTTTTTCATTTTTCTGAAGTTGGAAACAGGGAGAGACAGTTAGACAGACTCCCGCATGCGCCCGACCGGGATCCACCCGGCATGCCCACCAGGGGCGGTGCTCTGCCCCCCAGGGGGCGATGCTCTGCCCATCCTGGGCGTCGCCATATTGCGACCAGAGCCACTCTAGCGCCTGAGGCAGAGGCCACAGAGCCATGCCCAGCGCCCGGGCCATCTTTGCTCCAATGGAGCCTTGGCTGCGGGAGGGGAAGAGAGAGACAGAGAGGAAAGTGCGGCGGAGGGGTGGAGAAGCAAATGGGCGCTTCTCCTGTGTGCCCTGGCCGGGAATCGAACCCGGGTCCTCCGCACGCTAGGCCGACGCTCTACCGCTGAGCCAACCGGCCAGGGCTTAAATGTGTTTTTAAAATGCATGTCAGGCCCTGGCCGGTTGGCTCAGCGGTAGAGCGTCGGCCTGGCGTGCGGGGGACCTGAGTTCAATTCCCGGCCAGGGTACACAGGAGAAGCGCCCATTTGCTTCTCCACCCCCTCCTCCTTCCTCTCTGTCTCTCTCTTCCCCTCCCACAGGCAAGGCTCCATTGGAGCAAAGATGGCCCGGGTGCTGGGGATGGCTCCTTGGCCGCTGCCCCAGGCGCTAGAGTGGCTCTGGTTGCGGCAGAGCAGCCCCCCGGAGGGGCAGAGCATCGCCCCCTGGTGGGCAGAGCGTCGCCCCTGGTGGGCGTGCTGGGTGGATCCCGGTCGGGCGCATGCGGGAGTCTGTCTGACTGTCTCTCCCTGTTTCCAGCTTCAGAAAAGAGAAAAATAATAATAATAAAATGCATGTCAGTGGCCAAAAAATTGGAATGGTATTAAAATCCTATTATATACATTCAAAATTGGATAAAAAATTTTAAAATATATAAATATTTATAATATGCTAGATAGTATATATAATACTTTGCAAATAATTAAACTTATAATTGAAAATTTATTTTTTAAATTTATTTTATTATTTTTTTTAAAAGACTTAAAAATTTATTTTACAGAAAGGGTAGTGGGGACATGAAGTAGTTGCTTCACTCTAGTTGTTCATTGGTTGTTTCTTCTATGTGTCTTGACTGGACATCCCAGGGGTTCGAACTGGCGACCTCATCATTCTGGGTCGATGCTCTATCCACTGCACAACCATAGGTCAGGCTTATGATAGAAAATTTAAATGTCAACTTAAAAATGTGAAAGGATACATATTTTCCAAATTATTTTATGAAATACACTAGTCCTAGAATTTGAAGTTCTTTATATAAACAATTTTCAATAGATTTTTTTGTAAAGCATACATGTATCTATTATCTATCATCTATCTATCTATCTGTCTATCATCTATCTATCTATCTATCTATCTATCTATCTATCTATCTATCTGCCTACTGCCCTTTATCAGTCTATCTACTTAATCAATCAATAGTGCATATATTTAACTTAATATGCCTTAATACAGGAGGATTCTGGCCATGTCTGCAGTCACTTGAGTTTCCACTGCCGTTATTCTACCTGGCCCATTATTGTTCCTTCATGCACTTTCCAGTTTCTAATATATATATATATTTTTTTCATTTTTCTGAAGCTGGAAACAGGGAGAGACAGTCAGACAGACTCCCGCATGTGCCCAACCGGGATCCACCCGGCACGCCCACCATGGGGCGACGCTCTGCCCACCAGGGGGCGATGCTCTGCCCATCCTGGGCATCGCCATGTTGCGACCAGAGCCACTCTAGCGCCTGAGGCAGAGGCCACAGAGCCATCCCCAGCGCCCGGGCCATCTTTGCTCCCATGGAGCCTCGGCTGCGGGAGGGGAAGAGAGAGACAGAGAGGAAAGTGCGGCGGAGGGGTGGAGAAGCAAATGGGCGCTTCTCCTATGTGCCCTGGCCGGGGATCAAACCCGGGTCCTCCGCACGCTAGGCCGACGCTCTACCGCTGAGCCAACCGGCCAGGGCCCCAGTTTCTAATATTTGATGACATCTCTAATTGGTTGCTATTTTCTTTCCCTTTTGCTTTATCTTTTGGATTTATACCTTAGAAAACAGTTTTAGACCACTTTCCGGCAGTACTTCGTTTTACAAATCGCACCGTGACGTTGTACGTCCTTCCTTTTCTGCCGGCGCCAAGCAATGGGCATTTCTAGGGACAACTGGCACAAGCGCCGCAAGACCGGAGGCAAGAGAAAACCCTACCACAAAAAGCGAAAATATGAGCTGGGACGCCCTGCTGCCAACACTAAGATTGGCCCCCGCCGAATACACACAGTCCGTGTGCGGGGAGGCAACAAGAAGTACCGAGCCTTGAGGCTGGACGTGGGCAACTTCTCCTGGGGCTCCGAGTGTTGTACGCGCAAGACACGGATTATTGACGTTGTCTACAATGCATCTAACAACGAACTGGTCCGCACCAAGACCCTAGTGAAGAACTGCATCGTGCTCGTTGACAGCACACCATACCGGCAGTGGTACGAGTCACACTATGCGCTGCCCCTGGGCCGCAAGAAGGGAGCCAAGCTGACTCCTGAGGAAGAAGAGATTTTGAACAAAAAAAGATCAAAGAAAATTCAGAAGAAATACGATGAAAGGAAAAAGAATGCCAAAATTAGCAGCCTTCTAGAAGAGCAGTTCCAGCAGGGCAAGCTTCTTGCCTGCATTGCTTCAAGACCGGGCCAGTGTGGCCGAGCAGATGGCTATGTGCTAGAGGGCAAGGAGCTGGAGTTCTATCTGAGGAAAATCAAGGCCCGGAAAGGCAAATAAATCCTCCTTCCTCCTTCCTGTCTTAGTACGTGTAATAAAAGTGTTTATTCTGAAAAAAAAAAAAAAAAAAAAAAAGAAAACAGTTTTAATATAATTTGAATGAGATTTCAAGTTGGAACAAAGACAAGTGAATCGATGAGTCTGCCATGTTTTATCCAGAAGTTGACAAAATGTTTTCTCATTTATACTTTCTACTTTAGCATATGAAGCAAACATTTTTTATGTTGTTAAATGTAAATGTCCTTGTTCATTACACATTTTAAAGGCTACGTGACATTTCCTATTATAAGAGATTATTTTCTAATGGTTGGTCCAATCCATAAAGATTTCTGCATCTTCCTCAGATTATTTAACCATTATTTTCACTACATTAATCACTGCAGACCTGCTCCTTTTTTTTTCACATGAATCAGTTTTATGATATCACTGATGAGATCATTTATAAGACAGGAATGCAATAAGGCCACAGATAGATTTTCGTATTTTGACTTTTTTTGCTATAAGTGTCACATCCTACCATTTTTTTTTTTTTTTTTTTTTTTTTTTTTTTTTTTTTTGCATTTTTCTGAAGCTGGAAACAGGGAGAGACAGTCAGACAGACTCCCGCATGCGCCCGACCGGGATCCACCCAGCACGCCTACCATGGGGCGACGCTCTGCCCATCCTGGGCGTCGCCATGTTGCGACCAGAGCCACTCTAGCACCTGGGGCAGAGGCCAAGGAGCCATCCCCAGCGCCCGGGCCATCTTTGCTCCAATGGAGCCTTGGCTGCGGGAGGGGAAGAGAGAGACAGAGAGGAAGGTGCGGCGGAGGGGTGGAGAAGCAAATGGGCGCTTCTCCTGTGTGCCCTGGCCGGGAATCGAACCCGGGTCCTCCGCATGCTAGGCCGACGCTCTACCGCTGAGCCAACCGGCCAGGGCACATCCTACCATTTCTATGTAGTTAAAAGGGTAACCGTCTGCTCCACAGCTGCCCTCAGCTCTCTCAAGGTGAAAGCTCATAAAAGCCATAAGGCCATGAAGGACCAAAGGGAAACATGAACACAAAGGACACGTACCAGTCTAACAATAAGTCCTCTCATAACACGTACACCCTTTCTTATCCAGGTGAGAAGAAATAATAGAAGCTCCTTATCAGTCAACTTGATCTGGAGTGAAGAAGAATGAATGTAGTCTTTGAAACAGCTTAATAAGGCAGAATAGCCTTGGTGGAAACATTTTAGACATAGCTTACATTCTACTCCTAACCTTTCAGGACATAGTCCCTGCCCTCTGTCAATTACTGCCGTCTCTTCACTGACAAGCCTGATGGGTTATAAGTACAAGAATTTTCCAGATGCATGGCAGAGGAAAAAAAAAGTAGAATCTCTAACACTGGATTGGTACTTCTGGTGGCAGGAACTTTGGGTCAGAAATGGAGAAAACCATTGTAGAGAAGGAACAAGACTGAGAACTACTTTCTTTTAAAACAAAACAAAACCAAACCCCAAACTTGTCAACGTGTCCATTCTTATAGTTAGTGTATACAAGGATGTTGCTCTTTCTTTTTTGAGATAATTTTAAATGAAAGCCAAGAGGAAGTTTGATTCCCCCCCCCCCCACCTTTCTCTATTTCTGTATCTTATTTACAGATGAATCTTTCAATGAATTTCCACCTGAACCTGATCCTAATTCCAGAAACACAAGGCTTGGATTCTTTGTGTTCACTGCGTTTATTCTGTCTTTCCATGAACTAAAGCTGTAAATCCTAGAGTGAAGCATGCATAAACACAAACGAGGCGGGATTAGACCACACTATTTAGTTCATCTCAGTTTACAAAACCCCTTCTCTCTTTGTCTGACAGCCTGCCACAGAAATACAGCAACGCAATTTGCAAACCAGACATGAGAAGTTTCGGCATTATGGGTATAGAGACAGTAAAAAATAACTACTCGCTTTCATAAGCCCTCTCTCTTTGAGAAACCCTAGGGATATTTTTCAGAGTGAAAGATCTCTATACTTAATTCTCCAAATCACCATGATGCAGGAGAAGAGCACAAGTGTTTTTTTCCCCCCTAAAACTTAACCAGCACAACCTCCAAAACTCTTGACATGTGCAGCTAAGATTACCAAGAAAGGAGCCTCTCCCTGACTTCCACTCTCCAGCTCACCCCTCTCTTGCTCTGTGTTTAAAAGGTTAGTGGTTTTGGATCCAATGACAATAATATTGGGAGGACATTAACCAAAGTACTTTGAATTTAAGGAGGAGTAATGAAAGATGGTTTTCTATAGAATGTTTGCATAACTAAACATCCTTAAATAATTGGTGGGGAGCTGGGAATAAAAATGGCTTAAAAGAGAAAAGTTCCTATAACAAGCGTGAGCAAAAAAGTCAACAAAGAATCTGAAGGCTGAGCACTTCTCATATGGTATCAAAACCAGCTGATGTCACAAGCACCTGCTTTACAGGAAAACCACTATGGTAGGAACATCCGTGTGTGCAGATGCGGTGACAAATATTCCATTTCAGTTCTGCATTTAGATAGACGATGCTCTGTGAGGTTTTTGTCTACAATCCTCAGGCCTGTGGCTCTGCAGACTGCTCTTTGAATGTTCCAAAAGATCATGTTTGCTTTGGTCAAAATTCAGATACACACCCCAATGTTCACATTTTCTGCTCTCCCAAGTTGGAACAATTTGAACTTGCTTTCAGAGTCCAAATGTGTTAGCTTCATCCAGAAATCTTGAAGTGTGTTATAAATTACAGAATTTAGTTTGTCACAGGACAAAACTTTATTTCAGAGAAAATAGTGACTATCATGGATATATTTTATGGGAAGCTAATCTGCTGTAGACCATAGAGAAACTAAAACTAGCAAAGGCTGGTGATGGTGGTATGTGTGTGGCTGGTATAAGTAGGAAAGATAACCACATTGTGTAGTAGTCTGTAATTACCAATATTCTCTGGCCTTAGGGTTTACCTTCTTCTCATCCAGAGAATGGTAGTGTTAAGTTATTTTAAAATACAAAGTCAGAAATTAAACCTCCCCTCCCCACTACCATATTTTAATCTCTGGAGTTTTATGCCTAGTTAGAAGTTTATTACTATGCAACATAGAGTGATAAGACATTACCTGTTAGTGTTTAAATTTCCATCCTGGTCTAATATACATTTATAAAGAAAGACTGACTCATCACTGGCTTGTTTTATTTTTCTGAGTAGGGGCAGTTCTCTCGATCAAGTGGTTTTAAAATAATGCTGTGAACACATATTCTTGAAGCATCTGAGTAGGGGGTGTTTAGACAGAATTGTGCAGATTTGTCTGCTAACATGTTTTCCTTTTTTTCTTTTTCATTTCTTAATAACACAATTAAAATAACCATGTTAAATATTAAGCTACATGGTTTTTAATGCAAACCCACATAACCATCCAAAGTGAGTTGCCTGCCAATATTATATTTCCTTAGAAATCTTGGCATCTTTAACAAATGATACATTTATTGACTCAATCTCCTTGGTAACTACTTGGTCCATGAAAAAGTGCTTCTCTGTATCTGGAACAACTATATAGTGCTCATCATGAAAGTATTGAATATTTTCTTTGATTTTATTTATTTTTATTATTATTATTTTTTTGTATTTTTCTGAAGCTGGAAACGGGGGAGACAGTCAGACAGACTCCCGCATGCGCCCGACCGAGATCCACCCGGCACGCCCACCAGGGGTGAGGCTCTGCCCATCTGGGGGCGATGCTCTGCCCCTCCGGGGCGTCGCTCTGCCATGACCAGAGCCACTCTAGTGCCTGGGGCAGAGGCCAAGGAGCCATCCCCAGCGCCCGGGCCATCTTTGCTCCAATGGAGCCTCGCTGAGGGAGGGGAAGAGAGGAACAGAGAGGAAGGAGAGGGGGAGGGGTGGAGAGCCAACCCTGAGCCAACCGGCCAGGGGTTTTTCTTTGATTTTAAATAATGAAGGTGATGTTTCAAATTTGCCTCTGTTAAATTAAAAGAAATTTCTAACAGGAAACATGTGACATAGATTTTATTCTAAATCACTTGTTGGACAAATTACTTTTCTTAGATAAAACAAAGGTGTGAAACTTGGCAGTGATAAGAAATGCAATCTTTAGATTATATATTTTGCATGCTCCTTGTTCTAAGTATGTATCATCATCCTACATACTCTGTATGGGACCAGCGCCTTCCAAGAACCGGAGAGCATTTCCACAGATGTCCTTCCCTGTGGCTTGGTCCTAACTCGATCAATTATACAAAGGACTCAGGAAACTCTAGAATAAGTTCGAGGTACTGTTTTTTCTTCTAACACTAATTCACAGACCTCCGTCTTTCTACATTTCTCTCCTTCTGAGGCACCTGACCCCAATATCTCTCATTCGTCATGACATTTTATGTCTTGTTCCTTTTCTCCTCATTTCTTTTTTCTTATCTGCTCTTGTCCTATAATTTTTTCCCTACGTTCTTGCTTTACTTTTCTTTTTCCCTTAAATTTACTCATCTCCACCTTCATTCTCTTATTGTCTCTTATATTCCTTACTCATGTGACTCTTTTTATTTCTTTTTTTGCCTCCTCTAATTAAAAACGAATTGAGAGTACTTTTATATTTTTGCATTAAGTTGTATGGACTGTATCTGTGGAAACTTATAACCTGTTCAGTGGTGCCTTATCCTATTGCATTATATTGCAGTTATTTTAAGTGCCTTTCAATTCTTCCACCAATTCCATTTTATACCTATAGGAACAGTCTTACTTGCTTTTATATTTGTCTTTGTATTCTACAGAGTCCAACACCAAGAAGATGACCTATACCTGTTTGTTTAATGCTTAATAAGTTAACATTCTTCAACCTTTTTACCAGACACAGAAATAAACTAAACTTCTTCTGTAACTCTGGCATATAACATGTATCTGGTATACAGTGGGCACCTAATATAGGATTGTTTAATAAGTAAATAATCAAAGGTTAAGATTATACCTAACACCTGTTTTAATATATTGGTGCTAACATAAATGTATTTTATGGCTTTCTTTGGTTAATGTTGCCATTTACTCACAGAATATTCAAGACTAGATGAGCCAGTCAGAATTTCATTCACTTTCTAAGGCTTCAGATGGCTCGCCCATATTTAAAATCAACATTTTTTTCTGACTACCTCTCTGTATTTATTTCTACTTTTTTTCCCCCTGTAGCTAAGACCACAAAAAAAAAAATACCTTGGCTTGCAGTGAATATACATTTCCATGGAAACCAAGCCAAAAGCAATAGCAAAGGAGGCATTGCTTATAATATGTCTCTTGGCTGCTGAATTTCAGACCATTGCCTGATTTCCTCTAGTTTTGCGTTGATTTCTTTAATTCAATGTGAACACACAGACCAGGACTTTTTAAATTAAAAACTTTTAAAAAAAAGTATGCTGTGTTTATTGATTTAAAACATGTACTTACAAACATACACAGGCTTTCAGGGTGTGGAAAAATAACATTAGTGAATGAGGTTTGTGTTTCAATGTTATTTTTATGGAAGCTTCATCTTTACTGGGTTAAGTGTGTTTGCTGTAAATTTAAACTTATCACTGACAGATGAGGACATTATTTGTTTATAAAATTAGAGTGATTTTCCCCTCTATATGAAGTGTAAGGAAAATGTGGTGGGATATAATTAATGGAAAGTAACAAATGGTTATATTAGCAGTTGCATAAAGGATTCTCCATCTATTCAGTAAGAATATGAATTTCAGAGATATAAAAAAGGTAGGTCTGACAACTGAAGGTATATGAGCAAGTGGCAGATAACTTCTGGGTGAGCATGAGAACAGGGCCACTTTGTACACCTGAGACCTGTGTAGTTAGTTGCACATGACTCAGAAGGCTCATGCTTGCTTTAATGCTCTGCTATTTCTGTCTAGACATTCTCAGGAATTTATGAACATGGGGTTCCTCATTTTTATTTTGCAGTAAGCCCTGCAAATTATCTTGCTGGTACTGCATGAAACTTACCCTTTATACCATCTTCAAAGTTGAGACTATTTGGATATTTTCTAACCATTTTAAGAACATAAGATTCAAAGAGTGAGTAGAAATATCAGGCAGCGTAGCCTTTCATTTGAGACCCTCCAAATGTTCTAGGAACCTGTTTTATTACTTCAGTCCACCCCGGACACCACTGGGTAAGAGCAATTCATCTCTTAAGCACTGAAAAGCAATTTATATAGTGATAAGGAAAGGCTTACCTCAGAACCAACTTGTACCTTGAAATACGTGTTGGCTCAATAATTATAGCCCTAGGGCGGAATGGAGAGTGCAAAGTGATATGCACAAGCACGTTCATTATAATGTTATTTATGATGGTAAATAAATATAAACGAATTAAATGTCTATTATACATGATTATTTAAATAAATTACACTCTGATGCTATATCAGGCAGCAATTAAAACTATGTTATAGATCAGGGGTCCCCAAACTACGGCCTGCGGGCTGCATGCGGCCCCCTGAGGCCATTTATCTGCCCCCGCTGCACTTCCAAAAGGGTACGTCTTTCATTGGTGGTCAGTGAGAGGAGCATCCGCATCCTTGCTCCAGGAGTACTGTACGTGGTGGCGCCACAAAGCGTGGTGTCGCTCACGTACAGTACTACTTCTGGTGATGCGGGACGCACACGTCATGGCTCCGGAAGCTCATTATATCACTTGTTACGGCTAGCAGTGACAAATATGGAACCGGACATTGACCATCTCATTAGCCAAAAGCAGGCCCATAGTTTCCATTGAAATACTGGTCATTTTGTTGATTTAAATTTACTTGTTCTTTATTTTAAATATTGTATTTGTTCCTGTTTTGGTTTTTTACTCTAAAATAAGATATGTGCAGTGTGCATAGGGATTTGTTCACAGTTTTTTTTATAGTTTGGCCCTCCAACGTTCTGAAGGATAGTGAACTGGCCCCCTGTGTAAAAAGTTTGGAGACCCCTGTTATAAATATATACTACTAAATATTAAAAATCATATTACAAGCCTGGACTGTGGTGGCGCAGTGGATAAAGCGTCGACTTAGAATGTTGATGTTGCTGGTTCAAAACTCTGGGCTTACCCAGTCAAGACACATACAACAAGCAATCAATGAACTACTAAAGTGAAGCAACTATGAGTTGTTACTTCTCACTCCCCTCCACCACTCTCTCTCCTCTCTCTCTCTGTAAAATCAATAAATAAAATCTTTAAAAAATTATAATATACTATGTATAGTATGATCCATTTAAAAAATGTATGCATAGATAGAAAATTAACAAAGTTTTCCAACACAATATAGTTATCTCTGGGTGGTGGGATAATAGATTATTTTTAGCATATGGGTGTTACCAAATTTTTCTTGTAGAGCAAAATGATTGGTTAAGAACAAACAAACAAACACACAGAAAAGGATGAAACAATCAATGATTGCTAAGCTTTGTTGCCATGCTCAAGAAAACTGTGATGACTTTTTATTATTTTAAAAATCAACTTTAGCATAGAAGAAACAACCGTGTGTAAAAGAGAAAGTTTCAATGGGACATTATTGTCTTCCCATTAAAGATATAATCATCTACATTTTCTTCTGGTTAGTCAGTTATAATTACTGTTCTTTGGCCTTCCTCAGAAAGTTCTCTCTGAGATGTGGCAGGTGCAGAATGCATCAGCTCAGCTGTTACTGCAGAAAGGTGTGAGAGAAGTGGCAGAGCCCCCATCTGGGAACTGCATTGCTTGCCAGTTTGATAAAAAGGATTCCAGACCAGATTCTTATTCTCTGTTGTTAGATTATGTCTCTCCCACAATCTCTGAAGAAGAAAAGTTTTTGTATATACCAGAAAGTTTATGAGTATTATATTCTTTTAATTTCTCCCACTGCCATAGGTTATTCTGAGGGGTACAGTCTAGTTATCTCTGAACCTCACTGTAGAGGGTAGTCACAAGATTGAAAACTTATAAAATTATCCTGTCTGTACTAATATGTATGTGTTCCTTCCTATTAGAGCTTGCTTCCATAGGTTCCCTATTACAGCTTGCAATGACAGACTGGCAAAAGTTCAAACTTGTCTTGTGGTGGCCAAATTTCATTTCCCTGGGTGTTGATGGAGGTGAATTATGGTTCTTTGTTTCTACCTGAAACTTCTGCCAACATTATGTAGTACTATGTACTAACTAATATACAATATCATACATTATAGCTTTGCCTACAGCAATCGCAATACCTGTTTGAGCCAAGGATTAGTTTGTAAGTTGGGCAGATCTAGTTGCCTAAACCTCTTCTTTTTGATAGAATTTTTATGGTAACTGGATTTGTTAATGTTTGTTGTAAAATACTTATAAGTAGGGAACTTTTCTCTTTTCATTCAGTCTACATAACCTTTTAATTATAGGTGCCTGAGGAAATTTTGTAAATATATATTATTTTTAAAAATAAATGGTGAAAAGTCTATTTTAATATTGCAATTAGCAATTTTAATGCTAGTGTGTTCAGTCTCCAGTGTAGATTTTAATAGATGTATACGTTTGAAATAAGTATATTTATAAGGAGAGTGGATAAAAGAGAAAAACTCGGTTATTTTTCATGTGCTTGAACTCCAAAGATGAGAAAAGCAAAAATAATATTTTAAAAAACTTTTTAAAAGATAAAATAGCACAGTATTTTAAATGAGATTTTTTTTTTTTTCATTTTTCTGAAGCTGGAAACAGGGAGAGACAGTCAGACAGACTCCCGCATGCCCCCGACCGGGATCCACCCGGCACGCCCACCAGGGGGTGACGCTCTGGCCACCAGGGGGCGATGCTCTGCCCATCCTGGGCGTCGCCATGTTGCGACCAGAGCCACTCTAGCGCCTGAGGTAGAGGCCACAGAGCCATCCCCAGCGCCCGGGCCATCTTTGCTCCAATGGAGCCTTGGCTGCGGGAAGGGAAGAGAGAGACAGAGAGGAAAGCGCGGCGGAGGGGTGGAGAAGCAAATGGGCGCTTCTCCTATAGCACAGTATTTTAAAGATAATTGTGAAGGAGTGATTCTACTGAAGATTTGCCTTCACTTATCATAAGTTAGATTTGAATTGTAGTCAGTTAAACTGTGTTTTGATTTAGAAAACACCTAAAAAGTATAAACTGAGGCACTAGTATTTGGTCAAGTATCCTGTTTTCTTTCTTCCTGGCAGGAGAAGTTAAATGGGAAGTTGTGTCAGGAGATGTTAGTGATGGGGAATGTCTAGGAAACAGGAGTAGGAGAGGCAATAGGAAGATGGCAGAAATCTCAGACAGGCAGCAGACAACAAACCCAAGCATGAGTGCACGTGTGAGAACATATCTACATAATATGCAAGAATGGAGCTCCCCACACAGAAATACTGTTACTAGCTGAAGTTCCCCATTGCAGTGTGTAGGTATGTCCCTATATGAATAAATGCAGTATTAGTAATAACAACCACTGGTTTTTTGTTTGTTTTTTTTTGGAGGGGTGGAGATTTATTTCTATTTAGCACTCTGCCTTTTAAGACCTAAAGTCTGACCAATAAAATGCCATCTTCTAAAAGTTTTTGTCAAGTTGGCCAGAGCTGTTTCCCAGTATTTACATTTAGTCTAGATCGCTTGTTATAATAACCTAGCCTGCCTTTAACTTGATGCTTTCATAGGTTTACTGTAAGTACCTTTCAAATTTTGAATGTCTTTTAAAGAATCTTGTCTTCAGAGCCCAAGAGTCTGCCCGTCTCACAAGCTCCCAGGTAACGTCAGTGCTGCCAGTCTGCAGATGACACTTTGAGTAGCCAGAATTAGGTTGCTCCACTTTAATTCACAGCACAAGAACTGTTTTAGTTATGTTGTTAATGTTATTCTCAACATTTTGTAGAGTTGGAATGTGAAAAGTAGAAGCCTGGCTGGACCTAGTTATCTAATACTCAAAACACTTCATATTTTTGCTCATGACACTGGTGGAGAAGCTCACTTAATCTGCTGTGGGTCATTTGCCGAGTGCTGCTGGTTCAGAACTCATAGTACTCATTGGACTCTAAACCTCCCTCAGATCTGGCCTCTATGCCAAAGTGCAGGCTTCTTTCAAAGCACCCTGGTGTTTGTGCATAGGCTTATGGTTACCTTGTCAATAAAACTCTATTTGACCACTAGTTATTTCTTTAAGGAAAATTCATCTTAATTTAATATAACTTGAAATTAAACTCTGTTTGGATTTGAAAAACACCTACACTCTTTTCTTGAGTTTAACAAAGCAGAAATTGTTTCCTGAAGGAAATAAAATGTAAATTAGCAGTATCTTTTAGCCAAGTATCCTTTTTTTCTAGTTCTTGGCAGGAGCGGTTGAAGGCTTTATGCCATATAATTTAATGTTAACTTTCACATCTATGATTAATATCTGTGGTGGACACGTTGTTTTTTGTCCAATGTAGTTCCTTCTTTTGAGAATTTATTCTCTCTACTTCCAATCGAGTGCTTAGGTAGGCCTTCCTTTCGTGGTACTCTGCAGTGTATTGAAGAGGGTGAATGCACGACCAATTGTATTGCTGCATTCTCCAGTCTAAAATGATTTAGTCCAAAGAAGGGTAAGTGACCACACTGAGACAATCAGAGGCCTTTTGGGAACTATTCTGTGTAAAGCTGCATATGAAGGTACATTGTATCTGGGACATGGGGCTGGTCGTTGGTGAATCAGAGGGCAAGAAAATACTGATTCTCTTGGGAAAGAGTAAAGCCACTTAAAGACAAGAAGAGATGACAGATGGGTAGCTAAAGAAGGGATAGGGCAAGAGGCATGAGTTACTGGAAATCTTAGAGTTGTCTAGATTCACTTTGGCTCAAGTCTCTGAGCTTCTCAGCTCTCTTGAGCCACTAAATTCCTTCTCTGTAAAGCCAGTTTGCGTTGGTGTTCGAACTGCTTGTTGTAACTGAAAGAGGCCTGCTAAATATCTATCACACATTTATTTAGGACAGTAATGTGAAGAGGTATTCTACTGAAGCTGCTGTATCTCATGGCCATGCTGTAGTCAGTATGTGTAAACTTGATTTGCAAATAAGAATCAGAATTAATGAAGAACAACTGAAACATGCCTTTGTTTGCCAGCAAGTGCATTACATTAGTAAGTGATACCAAAGGGCTGAAAAAGAAAATGTAATAATTACAGTTATTGTCACAACAAGTTTGATGGAAGATGAACATTTTGAATACAAAGTACATAAAACGAACATTAAGCTTAAACTAAAGACACTGATTAAAGAAATAGAAAAATAAATCTGCCTGGCCTGAAAAGTAAATGAGGTCAGACCATTGTAAGATTGAATATAGAAAAAGAGAAATGCAGCTTAGACCAATTTAATAGAAACAAAGAATTGTTGGTGAGTGATGATTTGCCACAAAGAAGAAGAAGTACTGTGGAGTTTATTTTACTCTCAACAATGAATGCATTGGAGCATTTACTAATAGTATCTAGGGATCTCAGCACGGAAGAGGGAAGGGGGAAGCAGCAGCCCAAACTTGGGGGTTGTTCTCCAAATCACCTGGAGGGCTTTCAGATGACAACTGCTGCTCTCCCTTTTTGACAACTCTCATTTGCTTTTCTAGAGTTTTCTTCCTCCTACCCCCGGCCATGTCAAATCCCACTCACAGGTACGAATCTCAATAAGTGAACAATAGTTATTGGTAGGAGTGTACATTGTTTCCCAGATGTATAGAATTTTAATAAAGGCTATAAAGTTATTTATATGAAAACCAAGCATATACAATGCATATAAAGACAGGATGGCTCCATTACCTATTTAAAAAGTCTACAAGTATGATGAAAAGGAATAACTGACCATGAAAGAACCAAGAAGCAATAGAAGGAAAGTGGCCAACACCTTGAGCATCTATGATGCATTCTGTGGGGTACACATGTTACCTCATTAAGTTATTGTGAAAATATTGTAAGTTAGGTATAGTAGGTCCTCTACTAACACCATTATAATGTTGATGTGATGCCGTAGGACCTTAACTATTGTTTGTATCAGTTAGCTTATGGTAAAACCAGTTTTATTATGTCATTTTGCTTGAAGTCACAGAATCTGTCTACAATATTGCAGACTTATTGCATTCTTATTATACATTTTTAACAGATAAAACAGATTTAGAAAGCAACTTTCTCAAAAACACACAGGTTGGCCCTGGCCGGTTCGCTCAGTGGTAGAGCATTGGCCTGGCGTGCAGAAGTCCCAGGTTCGATTCCCAGCCAGGGCACACAGGAGAAGCGCCCATCTGCTTCTCCACCCCTCCCCCTCTCCTTCCTCTCTGTCTCTCTCTTCCCCTCCCGCAGCCAAGGCTCCATTGGAGCAAAAATGGCCCGGGCGCTGGGGATGGCTCCTTGGCCTCTGCCCCAGGCGCTAGAGTGGCTCTGGTCGCGACAGAGTGATGCCCCGGAGGGGCAGAGCATCGCCCCCTGGTGGCCAGAGCGTCACCCCCTGGTGGGCGTGCCGGGTGGATCCCGGTGGGGCGCATGCGGGAGTCTGACTGTCTCTCCCCGTTTCCAGCTTCAGAAAAAAATCCAAAACAAAAACAAACAAACAAACAAAAAAACCCACACAGGTGTTATGTCATACAGGCTGGACTCAAATATACTATTTTCTGCTCCCAGGCCAATGAACATTTGGGTTCTTCATGGATGAGTGAAAAATAGCTATTGATTGCCTATATATTTATATTTATATAATAAAAATATATATATATATATATATATATATATATATATATATATATATATATATATATATATATATATATAAAATACCAACAGAGGAACCCGATATAGTAAATATACGACATAGTTGAAGTGTTCCACCAGAAACGGCTACAATATTCTTATAATAGAAAGGAATTTATAACATAGTTTAAGTGTTTTCAACAGAAAGACAATATGCTTGCCATGGGATCAAATAATGTCAACTAATGTTTATAGCCCTTTAGATGGGTTGTATAAAGAAAATTATTGAAAAATACTTACTGGAACAGTAAGGTAAAAGATCATATCATCATGTTAGAGTTCGTAACAACTCTAGAAAATAACATATTTATATTTAAAGTATAATTGGGAAGAATAGTGAAGGAACTTTGTGAGGACTGTCTTTTGAAGACATAGATCATCCTCAGGCTTTCTTGCTACATCCTAAGGTATGGATAAAATAAGGAATAGAATTGTGTCTCATCTTTAATGTTACTGAGTATTTTCTGCATAAAGCATTATGATTAATCTTAATCTCATGGAACAGGCTTAATAATAATAAAAAAAAAACCCAGACTGATTTCAGAGTCAGAAGATCTGTGATTCAGCTATTCACTGGCTGAATGACTTTGGCACAGTCACTATTATTCATATCATAATTGGTAAAATAAATAGGTTTTATTAGTTCATTTCTAACTTACTATATTTAGAAACTCTACTGCATTATGACTTTAAAATATTGGTAATCTTTTCAGGTCATATTAAACTTCTTTATTAAGTCACGAAGTCTAAAATAGATCAATGATTTCAAATACTTGATGTGTTATGATTAAGTATATTAGACTTTCAGTTATGATAACAGTATGACTAATAGAGCTTCTACTTCTCTATCTCAATTTCATATACTTCTATTTCATCCTTAAATATTGGAAATCTTCGTGGTGGTTTCCTAGATGCTGTGCTCTTCCCACTCTATGATCTCCCTGGAATATCTCTCCTCTGGACATATATGGTAAGCAGAAGTCCAAGATAGACCCAAGACTCCCACCTCCCGGTCCATACATGCTCTATATTCCTTACCTTTTAGTGTAGGTGAGACTTGTAGACAAGATGAGAGGATTTTATGCATATGATTAAGTTATGTTAAATGGAAAAGATGAAGGATTCACAGAGATAATTTAGGTCCCTAATAAGTTGACTTTTGTTAATCAAAAGGGATGTTATCCTGGTCAGGCCTGACCAAATCAGGTGAGCCCTTTAAAACAGGGTCTAGAGATTCAAAAAGAGATATTTGAAATGCAGGAGAGAGTAAGCTCTCTTGTTGACCTCATAGAAGCAAACTGTCATGTTCTGGAGAGGGTCACATGACAGGCAATAGTGGGTGGCCTCTGTGGGACTCAGTGCTATGATTGCAATAGTAAAGAACTAAATTCTGCAAACAACCAATGAATTTAGAGGAGGACCTTGAAACTCAGATTAAATCACGGTCTGGATTTTACTATACAGCCTTATGAAACCCTAAGCAGGGGACCCAGTTTATCCTTGCCTAGACTCCTAACTCATGAAAATTGACATAATAGATGGGTGTTGTTTTAAGCTGCTAAACTGTGGTAATTTGTGATGCGGCAATAGAAAACTAATGCAACATGACTTTAATTATCACCAGATGACTAATAAATTTATCTCCAGGAAGATCTTCTCTTGCTTATTCAACTGTATATTTTACATTTTCTCTTGGCTGTCTCTAAGTTACTTCAATTTTAATGTGCCCAATACTAGGCTCATGTTCATTACTCTTGAGCCAAGTTTAGTGAACAGCATCTAACGTCTTATCAAGTTAGGAAGCAAAAACCTGGGAGTCATTTATAGTTCTGTTTTCAGCTTTATATTTTACATGCAATCCATCAAAAATTACCATTCACTTCCTTGTGACAAATGCTTTCGTCTGGTTCAGTCAACATCTACTTTATTCCCATTCAGTACGCCTTCCCTATACAATCAAGGGTAAAAATTAAAGATAAAATTACCTTTCTTTGTAGCTATGGTTTCTCATGAGACTGTGGTTCTGGGAGACAGATGTCTTTATGTGAATTTGGTAAGACGGATGTGAGCAATGAGAGGTGGCAGCCATGTATGAGGAGCTTAGAGCATCTAGCAAGTCCAGTTGTGGAGATGATTGGTTCTCTTGGGGCAACAGTAGTTTTACTGTCTGGTCCTCAGCATCTTGAAGGCCATAAGGTTTCTGTTAGAATAGTTTTGTGTGGCTGTTTTCTTTGTTGCATTGTTTTTAGCTGGAGATCATTCCAGCTTGGAGCTTTGACCCTTCTAAAAATTTTGTAGAGTACTTTATAACCTTGAGATATATTTATTTTTTAACTTACACTAGATTAGGCAGATAGATATATATTTAAAAAGTCACCTAATATATCTTTTTTTTTCTCCATTTCCACCAACACTTTTGCTAACATCCCTTGTTAGCAATGTCATTGTCTATTGCATTGTCACTAGCAAAAGTCTCTTGGCTAGTTAACCTCTGTATCTACCATGCCCCCTCATAACTCTCTGTAATCTTTCCAACATGTAATCCTATCCCACTTAAAATATTCAGTAGCTCCCCATTGCTCCTTACTTAAAGACAAAAATCTTCACTACCCTACAAAGCTTGGCCCCTACCAAACTCTCTGTCGTAATCTTGTTCCCTTAATCATGACTCCAACCAGAGCGTTTTTAGTGTTTTGTAGGTACCATTCACTTCACCATTTGCACACAGGTTCCCAAGGAAGGTTGTTTCTTCTTAACTTTCCCCAATTCATATCACTCTATGACTTCCAGATCTAAGCTAATTCTTCACTTCCTCAAGGAAGTGTTCGCTGACCTCTCTGCCTTGGCCAATTATCTCATGTGCTCCCTCATGCCATCTACCTCTTAGGGATTCCAGTTTGTAGAGATGCAAATGTATATGTATGCCATCATTTTATTACCAAACTTCTTTCCTATTATATAGTCAATACCTTTGGAGCTGGTACTTTCTGTTTTTATTCACATTATATTTGTTCCATCTAGAATAGAGTTTGGTACATAGTAGGTGCTTAATAAATATTTGTTGACTAATGAATGAATGAAGCATTTATAGTGTTCTAGGTATTCCTTTAAGTAATTTACACTCAGTTTATTCTTACAAAAGTACTTTGAGGCATGCAGCTTTATTCTATCAGTTAGGATAAATTAAGCAATGCGTGGTAAAAATAACCCCCTAAGTCCAGTGGTGTAAGATGACCTCAGCTAAGCTTTGTTTCTTGTTTATGATTCATGTACAATTATAATTAGCATGTGGCAGGCTTTATTATAATTACTTAAGGAACCAGGTCATGTGTCCCATATTGACACATACCTTCACAATTTTTGCATTAGGGAAGATAGGTGTTGGAGAATCATGTACCACCTTTTAAATGCTTCTGTCCAGAAGTAACACAGCTGGGCAAAGCAAGACACCAGGCATGTCTAACAACAAGGGGCAGTGATGTATCATATTAGGTACCTAGCAGAAAGAGAATGAAAACATTGGTGATCAGATAAAATATTGACTTACCAAATTTATTATTCCAATTTTATAAATGAATAAACAGACACAAAGAAAAGCAACTTGCATGACAGTGGAGGAGTGAATTTTGGCTTCCCTTCTTTCCTTTGGAAGTGAAAGTAATGACTAAAACATGCCTAACCATTTGTTCTAGAATCCCCATGAAAGTTTAGGTGCTCATGTGGACAAAGTAGAATAACATTCTGACAGTATCCTCTATGCTCACATTAGAGTAACTTTCCTTACTTTTTTTCCCTCTAATAACAAATATAGATAAATTATAATCATCCCTACATGAAAATGTTTATCAAATGAAGAAATTCCTATAGGAATATTTATAGGAATGCAAATATAACAGTATTTGAATAATAGACCCGAAACATTTTCACTACAGAGAGAAAAAGAATCAATAAAGCTCAAAAAAATGAAATAATAATGAAGAATTTGTGTATATGAATTTGCTACCAGCACACCTTTGTTTTTTTTTAGTTCTGAATTCCTCATTTAAAGAAGTATACATTTTTAATAAAACTAATTGTAAGACAGTCATTTATTTATTTTTAAGTATTTAGCCTTAGGCAAACATTATAACTAGCAAAACTCCACTGAGGACTACCATAGCTCTGCAATAAAGGCTCATTCAGGCTCATTCAGGCTTCAATTTGCTTTATGGAAACTAGGAGTTAGATGTGCCAATGTCCTTGGAGCCATGAGAAGAGGAACACATCGTGAAAAGCAGGTTGCCTTTTCTGAGTGGCACTGTCAGTAACTTGGTATTCTGGAATTCTAGGTATCATCAGCCAGTTTCAATCTTAGTTACACACAGGGTACTCCCACTGAAATCAGTCAGAAGGATACATGAGCATCTTATCCGAGCAGGATAATCTTTCTTCTTTGCCATGGAGCCTGAGTTTGAACATATCTATGTATCTCTGTAGAATGTTTGGCTAGTTAACCATCTGAGAAAATGTCATTAAAAAACCCAAAGCGTTTTATAGATATTTAAGAGAAGCTTAATCTTATCATTTCTAATAGTAATAAAATTCCCTTCTACCTACTAAAATTAGTACCCCTGAAAATGTTTATAATATGCTTTCATTTAGTTACCTTACAGAGCTAGCTTCTCTATTTACTTTAGCTAAGGTCTTCCCACTTCAATAATATGAACGGAACAGCATATCTATATCTCTCATCTCTCTTTGTCTCTGTCTCTCTATTTTACCTCCTTTCACCTGACATGAGATTCTGCAATGCCCCCTTTAAGATGAGACCACTTCCTGTCCTATGAATGAATCTGGAGTAAGTGGAATGTAAGGACACTTGAGAACAAGGTAGCATGTCTTGTTGATACATAAAAGTAATAAAAGGTACATAAAAGCCATAAAACATCAAAGCAGGGAGGGGAGCAGGAGTAGAGAAAGAGGGTGGTGATTTGGCCATGTGCTCTTTCTTTCCAGATTGGTTTTTTAAAAGTCACTTCTGGCCACTTGGCCAATCTGCACTTAATTACCTGTTCCTGCTCTATTCCCCAGGCGGCCAGTAGTGTGGCCAGTCTATTCCCCGTTCCCTTTGTGAGGCCTAGCTCTGGGGCTGAGCTGATGCGTTACAAACGCCTTGTGGACCAAAAACAATGTATGTGTCCGATGGGATTTTCCCGAAGTAGTCAGGATGCCAACCACGGTCCTGATGGTTTTAAATGGCTCGTGATCTGAGGGGAGGGAGATGCTCATTAGCGGCCCGAGGAGCCCCACATTAGGACCAGATTGAACCAAGTCGCTCTGCCAAGACAAGCATTAATCGAAGAAACCATGTCAATAAAAGTTCCCAAGATGAAGCTATAGAATGAGGCACTTATGGACAATTATAAACATTTTGCCCTGTGGTGACTCTCCTCTATCAAATCTACTCCAAGCCTGATAAGCACTGCCTCTTTAGGGGTCATTAATTTCCCTGAAAATTTAAACAGCTGTCACTTGTGATCCTCCTCAGGTGCTCATGTGGGAGAGATTAGCCTGTGTTTATAAGCCAGCCTGTTCATTAAGCGCCAGCCCATGTGGAACCCCTTCCACAGACCTGCAGATCACCCACAGATAATTGGGGGCCGCGGCGAATTACACAGAGGCGCTTGGAACAGCAAGAATGGTGTGGCCTTATTAATATCAGCTGGCGAGAGTGCACGGTTTTAACGATTTCCAATAAACCAAAGCAAGCCCTCAGAGCTCCACGAGCATTTGGGCACTGACAGTCAAAGAGACTGTATGAGTTGGTGTTTCCTGTAGTTACTAATATCAACTTCTTTCTCATCAACATTTGGAAATCTTAGTTTAACCCTTTGCGATGCACTGATTCTTCCATTAAAAGTAGTTTTTTGGGGGAGAAAACTACTTTTGTAATTTTAACGCCTTATAAATTATTTGGTAGATTTAATGGTTGTTATAGTAGAAAAAGATACATCTTGAAGCTCTGTGGCTATAAATGGAGGAAGCATATTTTGGCTGTATTTTTAAAATCAAGATACTCATATTTTAAATAGCATTCTTCAATTATATAATCTTTTAATGAAATTTGGTGTATTTCTGTAGTCTTTGATGTAATAAGTTTTTGCAAACTATATAAAAAAGTTATAGTTTAACATTTTAACAGGAGTTCAAAACTTCCTGAAACTATTTGGAAAGTCTTTAAATAGGTTGGATAATTTATTTTCAGTCTCATAAACATATAGATAAAGGAAGATATAGGGAGGTTTGTAAAATAGATGACCATATATATATTAGTAACAGATTACTGTAAGAGTAGAAACATTTCCAAAGATAACTCTCTCTCTCTCTCTCTTTTGTGTTTTTCTGAAGTTAGAAGTGGGGAGGCAGTCAGACAGACTCCCACATGTGCCCGACAGGGATCCACCTGGCATGTCCACCAGGGGGTGATGCTCTGCTCATCTGGGGCGTTGCTCTGTTTCTGCCGAAGCTATTCTAATGCCTGAGGCAGAGGCCGTGGAGCCGTCCTCAGCGCATGGGCCAACTTTGCTCCAGTGGAGCCCTGGCTGCAGGAGGGGAAGAGAGAGACAGAGAGGAAGGAGAGGTGGAAGGGTGGAGAAGCAGATGGGCACTTCTCCTGTGTACCCTGGCCAGGAATCAAACCTGGGACTTCCACACGCTGGGCCAATGCTCTACCGCTGAGCCAACAGGCCAGGGCCCAAAAATCTTTTTCAAAATGCTGTCTTGGACAATAGTGTGGAGGTTGTTGGAGTGGGGTGGGGGGATGATATAGGGGTGATAAATGTCAATAGAGGAAGACTTGACAATATGGTGGACAAAGATGTGTTGAGAACTGGGCTCCTGAAACCTGTATGATTATGTTAACAGTGTCATCCTAATAAAATTCAATATAAAAAAATGCAGTCTCAACTGCAAGGTTTGCTTTTTTAAAGCACTCACTCATTCTTGTTGAAACATTCAACTTTAAATCCAACAGATAGATTATATGTGCTTATATTTAAAAAGGAAATCTTAGGAGGATTAGATGGGCATTCACTGTATTCAAATTAAAAAGATTGACAAATTTTATACATTTAAAAGAAATATATTCTATCTTAGTCCAACAGTTCTTTTAAGAACTTTGCCGTGAGCTAATTAGGAGAACTTTGAGGTACAAAAGAGTTTCCTGATTTTTTCCTCCCTCATTCAGAATATTCTAAAAATTTTACTAATTTTAAAGTCTTATTTCTATAAAATTTACCATATGATTAACATCCTCTACCTTGAAGGGCACCACTGGATTTAACTTCTTTGCTACCACACAGCCTATAAGTGATGCAGAAAGTGGTCTCTTCTACAGTGTAATCTCTGTAAGTTTACCTTTGAATCTTTTTCTTATATTCTAGTCAAGGCAGTGGCTGTAGCAATGATTACATCACACTGTTGTATAAAGCATTGTTTTCTTAAAGAACTTTTATGTTGTTGAGAATCCACCTTTTCTGTTTCTTCTTTCCTTTGATAGCTGATAAAAAAGTAGTTGTGTAGCCCTGGCCGGTTGGCTCAGCGGTTGAGCGTCGGCCTAGCGTGCGGAGGACCCGGGTTCGATTCCCGGCCAGGGCACACAGGAGAAGCGCACATTTGCTTCTCCACCCCTCCGCCGCGCCTTCCTCTCTGTCTCTCTCTTCCCCTCCCGCAGCCAAGGCTCCATTGGAGCAAAGATGGCGCGGGCGCTGGGGATGGCTCTGTGGCCTCTGCCCCAGGCGCTAGAGTGGCTCTGGTCGCAACATGGCGACGCCCAGGATGGGCAGAGCATCGCCCCCTGGTGGGCAGAGCGTCGCCCCTGGTGGGCGTGCCGGGTGAATCCCGGTCGGGCGCATGCGGGAGTCTGTCTGACTGTCTCTCCCTGTTTCCAGCTTCAGAAAAATGAAAAAAAAAAAAAAAAAAAAAAAAGTAGTTGTGTATTTTATTTAAACAAAATCTGACAGCTACTATAAGCTGAGACATAAGGGAACATCACTATGTTTATTCAATTTATAGCATAACTACCATATTTCATGATGTGATCTGATGCTTGTTTTATGAAATCTTCAGCACTGCTTTCTATGCACCTTCCCAATCTATTTGTTAATAAAGTTATCTTTGTAGTTTGTCAGTATATTTATTTCTATAAATTATATGAGACATTTTTATCAGGAAGAGAAAGTATTCCTAAATGGTGTGTGACTTTCACTATTAACTAAAGAACCACAGAAATGCCTTCTAAATATTTATCATTAAATTTAGTAAAATATTATAAAATGTTGGCCTAAGAATACCATGACATTAAACATTGCTAAAAAAATGATTGTCCATGTCCATGAGTCTCAATTTTGTGTCCCACCTATGTATGCAATCATACAGTTCTTAGTTTTTTCTGACTTACTTATTTCACTTGGTATAATGTTATCAAGATCCATCCACATTGTCGTGAATGACCCTATGTCATCATTTTTATGGTTGAGTAGTATTCCATAGTATATACGTGCCACATCTCTTTATCTTATCATTTATTGAAGGGCTCTTAGGTTGTCTCCATGCCTTGGCCACTGTGAACAATGCTGTGATGAACATGGGGCTGTCAGACTCCTGCGTGCGCCTGACCGGGATCCTCCCAGCATGCCCACCAGCGAGCAATGCTTGGCCCATCTGGGGCATTGCTCTGCTGCAACCAGAGCCATTTTAGTGTCTGAGGCAAGGCCTTGGAGCCATCCTCAAAGCCTGGGGCCAACTTGCTCATTCGAGCCATGGCTATAGGAGAGGAAGAGAGAGAGAGTAGGAGAGAAAGAGAAGAGGGAGGGGCGGGGAAACAGATGGTCATTTTTCCTGTGTGCCTTGGACGGGTATCATCTTCTTAATCTTTAAAAAGTTAAATTTAATTAGTAACTAGACTGTTTATTGTATTCAAAAAACAGAAGTAACTACTTGGGCAGGGTCCTTATTCATCCCAATGAACTCATTGGTAAAGCAAGAAAGTACTTGGGAGAGGTGATCTTATATCCTGTGGGTTAGAAGGAAATGACCAGATCTGCACTTGGAAATAGTCCTCCCTGAGATACTTTTTTCAGATATGTTTTGTGGATTCTCACCTCAGTGTGATGCTTTGTGTCACTGAAAATCAGAAACTCTCAGAGCCAAAAACTAATAAACGTAGAATCCAAGCTAACAAATAAGCAAAATGTACTGGACCCATCATTTATGTGAACTATTCTTTTCTTGGAAAGTTTCTAATACTTCCTGTAAGTAGGCATAATTCAAAGTGTCAAGTCATGTGGTGCTGGCAAAAATCCACACTGAAACTGTTTTATTTTTTTTTTCCATTTGTTTTTTGTTTGGATTCTCTTTTGATGACACTTATTGCTTCATACAGTTTATGCTCTTCTTTCTCTCACAATGGCTTTGTTCTACATGCTTTTTGTTTCTGTGAAGGGAAAAGACAATGTGGGAAGGCAGTGACTAAAACATAGTTTAGTATATAGATAGATCAGGTTGACCTTTGTCACATTTTAGTTTGTGCCAAATCGCACTGAGAAAGTCACATCAGTGCCTCAGTTTCCTCACTTTAAAGGCGATTCTGTGACTTTGGATACAGTTTGGCTGCATGTAAGCAAGACTAAAAATAGCAGGAAGTTAAACTAAATAGGAATGTATTTTTCATTTATATAAAATCTCTGCTGGTATTGTGACTCTGCTCTGAGCAGTCATCAGGGCTCCCTGAGATGTCAAAGATTCCAGGTTCCTACTCACTTGTTCTTCCAGCATTCCTAGAGTTT
This sequence comes from Saccopteryx bilineata, assembly GCF_036850765.1. Classification (NCBI taxonomy): domain Eukaryota; kingdom Metazoa; phylum Chordata; class Mammalia; order Chiroptera; family Emballonuridae; genus Saccopteryx; species Saccopteryx bilineata. The sequence goes on from NC_089501.1 coordinate 22,312,037, forward strand.
TGTACCTACTTACATGGGCCGAATAACTCACCATTATCACTGCTGAATCCCAACTTCAGGAAAAGGGAACACAACCTAGAGGTTGTGCCTATTGTTCTACTCACATTTTATTGGCTAAATTAATATCTGGCTACACAGCGCTGCAAAGGAGGCTGGGAATTGTAGTCTCTATTTTTTTTTCTTTTTTTTTTTTCATTTTTTCGAAGCTGGAAACGGGGAGGCAGGCAGTCAGACTCCCGCATGCGCCCGACCGGGATCCACCCGGCATGCCCACCAGGGGGCGATGTTCTGCCCCTCTGGGGCGTCGCTCTGTTGCATCCAGAGCCATTCTAGCACCTGAGGCAGAGGCCACAGAGCCATCCCCAGCGTCCCGGCCATCTTTGCTCCAATGGAGCCTGGCTGCAGGAGGGGAAGAGAGAGACAGAGAGGAAGGAGAGGGGGAGGGGTGGAGAAGCAGATGGGCACTTCTCCTGTGTGCCCTGGCTGGGAATCGAACCCGGGACTCCTGCACGCCAGGCCGACGCTCTACCGCTGAGCCAACCGGCCAGGGCCTATAGTTTCTATTTTTGATGACCACATGCCTGGCTAAAATTGGGGGGTTTCATTATTCTAAAAGAAGGAATGAATAGCTCTTAGGGTTTAACCACCATTGTCTGCCATAGGCAGGATTGACTTATAGCCAGTAAGCACAGTGCCCAGTATACATAATACATGTAGAAACCAACAAAAAATTTTAGTTTTAATTTTTGTTAAAATCAGAAGAAAAAACAAATATGATAATAATGAAAATATAATAATGGAATTCATCCTGGGTTATCTTGCCTTTATTCCAATGCAGACATAAAATATAATTTTTAATTATATAAACATAGTCAACTAGATATGGAAGAGGATCACAAAGGAAAGAGTCACTATGATCCATAGAAGCCATCATGCGGACTGAGTCATAGGAATGATAAAACCTTCCATATGGTGTTTTAAAGGTAGAGAAATTGCAGGACAAAGTAGATATAATTACTTTCCCTTCATTGTCATTTTGCCTTTGATCCTTTCATCATTATTTTATTGGTTGACTTTAAACATACTAACTTCTGAATTTAGCAACATCATGTTATTTTTTAGTGAATCTCTTATTCAATATATAGTCATATCTACATCTTCAATAGGGAGACAGCTCATCTAATGTGAAGACAATCAAGAGGTATGTTTGTCTCCAAATCTCTCACCTACTGGTTTTTCCTGTTAGAGATACTCTGACTTAAGACATTGACTCTGGGATACCCTAGTTAAAAGTTCAACACATAATTCGAAAAAAGTTAAAATAAAAACCGTGAAATATTAGATCTTTATCTACTTGGAAAGATTAAAAAAACAAGTTTATAAAACTTCCACTGCAGTTGGGATTTTATTTGCTCTTTTCATATCTTTTAATTTAATAGTTTAATTGTATGACTTTGTAACCAGAGGCACACAATAAATATGATTTTAAAATTTAAATATATTAATCATTTAGCAGTGACAACTCATTAGAATTTGTTGTATTGAGTAAGATGGTTGTCTCTTGCATGAGAACAGGCCCTAGATAAGGGATCATGAGGTATTTCTGGGAGGGAATCAAGAAGAGAACAGATTTGCAAAATGGTCTGTGTCATCCTTGTCCCATAGGTTTTCAAAAATGTTAACAAGCAATTCATTTACTCTACTGAGTAACACTTTAATATGTTTATATTAATAATGTACTGTTCTGTGAATATCAATGCTTTAAACTTTAAATTATGAATATATGTTTAAATCATATCAGTAGTTCTTACAATGACAAGCTATTTTTTATTCATGCTTTCTTCAAAGACTGTGTTTAAAGCTCTAATAATTGTAAATGACCCAAATCCTTGTTTTCCAAGATACTGTGTATCCTGCATATATTAATGGAGTACTTGAAATCACAGGTCAATACTGTGCATCTTTTTGAGGCATAAATTTCACTTTATGTTATATTTACATTAAGACAAACAAAAATATTATGGAGTAGAATGCAATATCCACATAAATTTTTAAAACAAACCAAAACAAGTAAAGGGTTGAAAGAAATTGCTGCCCTGGTTTGGTAGGTCAGTTGGTTAGAGCATTGTCATTGTACACCAAGGCTGTGGGTTTGATCCCTGGTCAGGGAACACAGAAGAATCAATCAATGAATGGTTCTTAATATTGACAAATACTCTTGGGTCTGCCTATAGAGTCCTTGTTTTTCTTTTTCTTAAAATTATTTCCAAGAAAGATTGAAAAGTGCCACGTTAAGTCTTTGAGGTTCTACCTGATCCAGTCCCAGGACAGGAATACTGCACATGGAATGAGTATCTAGGTCAGCCATTTGAAGCAAAAGACCTGACATAACCAGTTAGGAGTTAGCCAGATGTCCATTGCACTGCAAGAGTCATGGCTACTGAGGATGAGATTTTATTTCATGATCATACATAGAGATGAGCCCACCTTAGTCAGGATCTTAACTAAGCCATTTATTTGTCTTGTCATTTGTCGTGTGCATCATCAGTATTTCACATCTATAATACTTTGGATTATCTGTAGCATGTTCCTGTGTCCTTTATAACTCTTGAATGCAATTTTATTTAAAACAAAAAAACAAACAAACAAAAAAATCCCTCTTTTTGGTGACTGGAGATTTTTTCCAAAATTAAGAGTCACTGTTTTCAAAGCTTAACAAATTTACTTCTTTTTCCTCGTCTTTTTCTGGCAACTAAGTAGTACTTAGGAGTTTTACTGGCTCTAACCAATCCCTTCCAACTAGGCAAGGATGGCTGTTTTCTTTGGCCTGACTACTTGGAATCATCTGCATGAATTTGGTTAGTTGAAAATATGTTTGACAGTTGAGTCCCTCTTCTCTCCGCTTTGGCTCAGTAGACAGAGCATGTTAAGTTATTCTGTGTGAGTATGTTGGCACCTGGAGCATGTGTATTTGCACATGTCACAGGGGTCTTATTCAGTAATTTATTACTTTGATTCCTTAAGTAGACACTTGTGACATGAGTTAGGATTCCTCTAAATGGGCTTAACCAGTTATACTCAGGAAGAAAACTTTCATATGGAAGCTTAGCTTTGGAAAATGTTTTCATTAGCCCTTAAGTATTTGACATGGTATAGGATATGGCACATAGACGAGAAAGGCAAAATTAAACAAAGAATAGAAAGGCAAGATTAAACAAACTACAGGCCCTTCTGTGCTGGTTTCTCCTTGTAGCCTTTTATTGCATTGTTTGTTCTAACGTTATTGCCCTTGAGTAATAGGGACTCATCTTAGGTTACTTGTTTACTATTTGAATTTATTTATACTTTTTTATATAACTTGTATTCAGCCACAATGAGGTAAAAGTTATCTTGCCATAGATTACTGTTAATAATCAATCTTTTCAATTATTTCTTAGATTGTAAAAATAGATGTAGTGAAGATGAATCTCTGTGTACAAAGTTTAGTGTAAAAAATATAACTTTTACATTTATATATAGTTCAATTTACTATCTATTTTCAGCACTCTGCTATAGTGGAGTAGAATATTTCCATTAATTTTTTTATCCCCCCCCCCTTTCCTTTCTCTAAGGCAGTAATTTTCAACTGTTGTACCACAGGATTTTTAAAACATGCAATATCTAACTACTTAGTCAGGGGCACTGACCTCTTTTCCCTTAGATTGTAATAAAAAAGTGACAACAACCAGCACAACCATAGCCATGTGGTATAAATGAATAAAAATTATACCTACTTTTTGTCAGATCAGTAAAAAAAAATTTTTTTTTTTGCTGTGCCACAGAATTTTAGTTATCAGCTTGTGTGCCATGAGATAAAAAAAAAGTTGAAAATTGCTGCTCTAAGGTATACATCTAAGAATTTATTTTTGATTTTGAAGAGGCTATGTAGTGGTCAGACACGGAGAGGGGAGCCATGTGCTTTCTGGGTTGTATTTTCATAGAGATAACAAGTGAGAATTCCATTCTCCTAATCGGCCCTAGGTGGTCACTCCATGGGGTTTGAGGCTGAGATGTCCCATCTCCCCAGGCACACCTTCTCTGACTGTGAGGGCTGTCTTTCCTGCTTTTGTGTCTCTTGTAGAAGCAGGGAATCTCTCTGCCACGCTGGGACATTGACATCTCTGTGAAGTTGTCTGTGGTCTCATAAACTAGAAGGTCCACAGAGCCCTTCCCTTTCAAAGTACTTGTTGACCTAGAGAGAGAGAGAGAGGTTTTATTGACATGTGTATTTCTAAACAACTCTAAGAACAAGCATAGATAGTTTGTGGTTCCTGGAGGTTTTTCCTGGAAAACAGGTACTTTTTTTTTTTTTTTTTTTTGGTGCTCATAAAAGTATCTCAGATCTTTCTGTTGCTCTTGGGCTTTTCCCTGGAAAACAGAGCACTATACCCTCTCCCTGGGGACCCAGAGAGGTTTTTGTTGTTATTAGACCCCCTTTCCTGCTGGACAACCTTTTCTAGTCTGGATAGAAGTCATATTACCTTCAGTTAAAAAAAAATTCTCCAACTGAAACTAAGAAAAGTTTCCTTAATTCAATCCTAAGTCAAGGAATACAGAGTTGACAAACTGCTCAAATTAGGAGAAAGAAAAGCAAGAAATACCAGGAGAAAAAAGCATGGATGACTATTACAGAAATATGATCCAACCACATTTAGGTCTTAATTATCTACATAAGTTAAAACTGGCTGAGCCTTCTAAAAAGAAAATTAAAGTTCTCTCTATTTATTTCTGAAATTTCCTTGGACTTGAACAAAGTTGACTTAGTCATCCAAGTGATAGTTTTCTAAGCATCTGTCTTTTTTTTTATACTACTTCCTTCATTAAAAATAAAGTTTATTAGTGTGTAGGTGAAAGAAAATAAAGCAGAACAAAAATTCAAATCACTAATAGTTTTTTGTTATTAGCTTAGCATAAAGAAGGACAAATTGCTAGCAGGGTTTGGCAAAGTCTGTAAATCTCTCTAACCTAAGCTACCTATGCTTTTTCAGAGAGTTATTTATAGTAGCACAAGTCAATAATTAGTCTCTCCCTCTCTCTCTCTTTCTCTCCTTCTTGCAGGTACCTAGAATATGATTCATAACTCTAATGCAGTAATGGTTGACATTATAGCTCAGTTTTTGGTACTCTGGCACACTGAGTCTGGTGACTGAGATTTTTCAACACCCTGTTCCATGTAGTTATTATCAATCAATCAAAGCTAACACACAGATAGAATCTGTTTGATATTCTTGTGTAGTGGTTAAAAATGTGTACGCTGATATTAGACTTCCTGGGGTAAGTCTCACTGCTACCTTTTGGGATCTATGAAAATGACTTGGACAAGATATTTAACTTTTGTAAGGCTCCACTCTTTGTGAGGTAATAAGATCTACTCAAACTGTAATTGCAAAAATTAAACAAATTATTCTATGTAATGAGTTTATAGCAGTGCCTGGCACTCAACACACATTAGTGTTTATTAGTACTATTACTATTTTATGCATATGAAGTGTTTTCTCTTTGCAATATCCAGAGAAATGTGTATACTGATTCCAAATCTGTGAAAAACCCATTTGTCTATAGTTCCTCAACTTTAAGAAAGGTTTTATGGTTTTATTGGAAGCATATGCAAGAAATCATTCCTAGAAACCTTAAATATAGGGGCAGATTGGCTGGACCCACAATTATTTGAACTGGGACAAGAGCTATCATTGCCTATAGTACATCACTTTAATAGGGATCAGATAACTTGACTATGTGGATGAAGAACCTGGTTTTTTCCCCTAGCATGTAAAGAATCTATAGTAGTGGGAAATCTTAGATAATTTGAAATTTTTCCTCATTTTGGTAGAATAGGGTAAACCTATGTCCAGTCTCAAAAGGTATTATAGTTAAAATGTTCAGACTAGAAGAGTGCCTGTTATGAGCTTTTCTTCCATGGGAAATCAGTCTTAAAAGGGGTGATTTAAAGCCAAAACAAAGGGCAAACTGGCAGAGATACACATATCCACTTAGGGACAGATGGATTGAATCTGCACTTACATTGGTAGCCAATTAGGTAAGTGAAAACTTCTGCTTTAAGTGTTTTAGCTTCAAAAACTTGACATAACAGAAGTTTGAATATAGTGATTGAAATTAGAAATAGAATTACAGTGCTATATTGTAACTGGAAACTGGTGTGATTCCTTGTTCCCCCCAAGTTTTTAGTCTACAGTTTTTTTGTGGTGAAAAAATATTTGAAGTTTGAATACATTATGCTATTAGAAAATGGGTTATATAAAGTTTTTGGTAAAGAGGAGATCCAGGGTTGGGCTTACACCAAGGTTAAACAAATGATTTATTAACTTTCATTAATTATTCCCAATTACTTGTGAAAAATGTTGAGAAATAATATGGTATAATAGAAAGATTACCTTAAAACCAGTTCTAGATCCTTTAAGCATTCAACAGTTAATTAATTATTAATTAATAAAAATGATTATATACCATTTCCTTTATATGCTATTTCCATTGGATGGAAAAATAAATATTTTATAAATGACAATAGTGAGTCTAGAATATAAAACTGGGGCCCAGAAAAGAGGGAAAGCTGGTCATGTATAATGGGTTTCCTGGCTTAAAGTAAGAGTTAAATCTGTGAGAGTGAGTGACAATCATCCACATTGAGTAAATAAGAGAAAAAGGTGAGACAGACAAGGATGGAGCATCAACAGGCAAGGAAAGGTAAAAGGAAATAAGCCAGCACTAATGGGACAGATAAATATCAGTGAAGTGGCAGAGCGCAGGCTGTGGGAGAGGGCTTTGAGATTGAGGAAGTGAGGCTCTGGTGCAAGGTGACAGGCTAAACGTACATATATCTCTGCTCCTTCCACAAGTCCCATTGAAATAAAATTTAAAAGTACCAAGGGTAATAAATTTATAGCAGTTCTCAAATCAAGCAGAGACATACATAAACCATTAACCTTGATGAATTTCTGGAAGATGGAAAATATATGGTATATTAAGAAATACAGGAGCAGGAGCACAGCCCAGATGTGCACGCACAGAGGCTACCATGAACATGGGAGCCCTGCTCCTTCCCATATATGGTGCATCTGAGTGTTCCGTTTTTAGGATCCAGGTAGCGGTTAGAGATCCAGGTTGATGTTTGTTCTCTGAACAGCTGTGCAAAAAGCAGCATTTCTTCTAAGACTGTTTGCCAAAGAAATTGGTTTGAAATTCCCAGAAAAAACAAAGAAACAACAAACCATGTAGCCTGGACCTCACTTTCTCTCTCTCTGCTTTCTATTCAGTTTAAAGGAATCCCATCTGTGGGCTCAGAGTTTACATCCATTTCTCTTTCTCTCTCTCTCTAGCAAGTGAGATGCAGGGAGTTGGAGAGACAGTCTTCTGCATGCACCCCAACCAGGATCTACCTGGCAACTCCCATCTGGGGATGATGTCCTGCCCATCTGGAGCTGCCGATTCGTTGCTTGGCAACCAGCCATTCTAGCGCCCGAGGTAAGGCCACAGAGTCCTCCTCAGTGCCTGGGCCAACTAGCTCATTTAAGTCATGGCTATGGGAGGGAAAGTGGGGGGGGGGAGGAGTAGAGAAGCAGATGGTCACTTCTTCTGTGTGCCCTGACCAGAATCAAATCAGGGACTTCCACATGCTAGTGAACACTCTACCACTGAGCCAACCGGCCAGGGCCACATCCATATCTCTCATTGAAAAGAAGCCTGGTGGAGAATTGTACTGCCTGTTGGCAGAGGAAACTCAGGCCAGCGAACATGAACACACAGAGTGCCAATATAAACTAGTGAGTCGACTCACAGAGAAACAAATAATTCTGGACATGAATATAATTTTATATACAGTTGACCCTTGAACATCATGGTTTGAACTGTACAGGTTAACCTATATGTGTGTGTATGTGTTTTAAAGTAAATACTGTATTATTTTTTTTTTTGTATTTTTCTGAAGCTGGAAACGGGGAGAGACAGTCAGACAGACTCCCGCATGCGCCCGACCAGGATCCACCTGGCACGCCCACCAGGGGCGAAGCTCTGCCCACCAGGGGGCGATGCTCTGCCCCTCCGGGGCATCGCTCTGCCGCGACCAGAGCCACTCTAGCGCCTGGGGCAGAGGCCAAGGAGCCATCCCCAGCGCCCGGGCCATCTTTGCTCCAATGGAGCCTTGGCTGCGGGAGGGGAAGAGAGAGACAGAGAGGAAGGGGGGGGGAATGGAGAAGCAAATGGGCGCTTCTCCTATGTGCCCTGGCCGGGAATCGAACCCGGGTCCCCCGCACGCCAGGCCGACGCTCTACTGCTGAGCCAACCAGCCAGGGCCTGTATTGTTTTTGATTCACCGTTGAGAGTCTGTGAATGCAAAGGACCAACTGTATGCATTATTATGTGCCATTTTACATAGATTTGAGCATCTGAAGATTATGGTATATATGAGTGGAAGGGGGGATGCCCTGGAACCGATGCCCTGTGGATACCAAGGATACTTAAGTTTTTGGGGAGTAAAAAGTTACATGTGGATTATTCAATGCACAATCTGTTGGTACTCCCTAATCTCCACGTTATTAAAAGGTCAATGGTATATCTTCATAGATACTAAAGAAATATAGTAGCTTATTGGAACTTTAAAAATATGATAACTGAGATTGAGAAAAAAATAAAAGAAGTCCTGAAATAAAAACCTAAGGAAATCTCCTGGAAATCAGGCTTTAAAGAAAAATAGGAACATTAAGGCCCTGGCCAGTTGGCTCAGTGGTATAGTGCCAGCCCGTCAGCCTGGTGTATAAATGTCCCGGGATTAAGTCATGGTCAGGGCACACAGGAGAAGCAACCATCTACTTCTCCACCCTTCCCCCTTCCTCTCCTCTCTCTCTCCCCCCCTGCCCCTTCCCTTCCTGCAGCCATGGCTCTATTCGTTCAAGTGCATCATCCCTGGGCACGGAGGATGGCTCCCAGCCTCCACCTCAGGTACTAAAAATAGCTCAGCTGCAAGCATGGTCCTAGATGGGCAGAGCATTGGCCCCAGATGGGGTTGCCGGGTGGATCTCAGTCAGGGTGCATGCAGGAGTCTTTCTATCTCCCCTCCTCTCACTTGGAAAAGAAGAAGAAAAAGGACCATAAGAAGAAAACTTTAAAGTCTTTAGGGATCCATCCAGGACAGCTACAACCCTTCAAAAAGAGTTTCACAAAGAAAAAAGAACAAAATACCCTAAAGAAATAACCAGAGACATGATAGAAGAAATTTTATTTTTAAGATATTAACACATATGTTCTCAGCCTGAAAAGGCACACAGATAAAGCATGCATGAATGAAGGAGAAAGACCATATATAGACAGATAATTGTGAAGGGTAAAGAGAAGACCTCAAAGGCATCCACTATTGTCTCTAAAAAACGGGATTCCAGCTTATCATTAGCGATATTGAACACCTGAGTACCTAGGTCTGACAAAAATATGATTGGAATTTAGAAGTAAATATTACCCAAACTATCAATCAGGAGTTCAGGCCAACTAAGGACATTTTAAAATATGCAAGACTCAAAATATTTACAATCTTAGCAGTACTGAAAAGATGGTTTGTTACATTGTTTTTAGAACAAGGTATAAATAAAATATTAAAATAAGTAGCAGAAAATTGTTAAAAGGAAAAAAAATAATTTCAACATGACAGTTATGTAGTAGTTGTAGAGGGAAATTAGAACAGGGAATAAGATGGATCAAAAAGAATGTTTCCTAGAAAAAAAAATAAGTTCCTGTAATAACACCTATGACGAAGAAGCTAGGTAACCTAATGATAAGGGCAAAGTATAGCATCATAAAAATAAACAAATAAAATCCATGTGCTGCGCCCTCTTCATGTTGCTTAGTTATATGCTCTTTCCAGCTGCACAGTTTGTGACAGGGGATCCATCTACACTCCATGTCCAATCACACTACCTGAATCTGCAGGGAACTACAGTTAAATCATTATGTTATAGAAAATGCTGTGGTTTTTTTTTTTTTTGAAAATTAACCTGTAGCCCAAAGGGTTACTTTCAGTTATAAGAAGTGATGTAAAATTGAATGTTATAATGTATGAGATAATGCCTTAAATGAGTGAGTCAAGAAATAGAAGGTTGTGTTTTATTTGAAGACATAGATTATTAAATAAAAAAATTAATAAATAAAGACATGCCTTCTAGACTTTAAAATGTGTGGGAATAGGGAGGTGAGAAAGCAGTATAAATCTGCAGAATTCCTATTTCCTCTTCATAGCGGTAATGATTGGGTAAGGTTTAAATTGATAAATAAATGAATGAATAAAAACACAAATTTAACCATCAAAAAGTCCCTTAATTAAAAAAAAAAGTCCCTTAATTTTGTAAGTAGTTATCAAAAATGTGGAGGAGGATTGAGATTTAAGGATATTTTACTTTTCAACACAAACCCTCTCAATTTGGATTTAAAAATTTTAATTACATGCTAGGTTTACACATAAATATCTGATATGAGGAACCTCAGCTGTAGCATTGGTTCTCCTGACAAGTGGGAGGGAGGCACAGTGAGGAAAAGACCTTGTTATAATCTTCAATCTAGTTTCCATTTTTTTTTTTTTAATTTTATAATTTTATTTTTTTAATGGGGTGACATCAATAAATCAGGATACATATATTCAAAGATAACAAGTCCGGGTTATCTTGTCGTTCAATTATGTTGCATACCCACCACCCAAAGTCAGATTGTCCTCTGTCACCTTCTATCTTGTTTTCTTTGTGCCCCTCCCACCCCCTATCCCTCTCCCATTCCCCCCTCCCCCCCGTAACCACCACACTCTTATCAATGTCTCTTAGTTTCACTATTATGTCCCACCTACGTATGGAATAATACAGTTCCTGTTTTTTTCTGATTTACTTATTTCGCTTCGTATCATGTTATCAAGATCCCACCATTTTGCTGTAAATGTTCCGATGTCATCATTTCTTATGGCTGAGTAGTATTCCATAATGTATATGTGCCACATCTTCTTTATCCAGTCATCTATTGATGGGCTTTTTGGTTGTTTCCATGTCCTGGCCACTGTGAACAATGCTGCAATAAACATGGGGCTGCATGTGTCTTTACGTATCAATGTTTCTGAGTTTTGGGGATATATACCCAGTAGAGGGATTGCTGGGTCATAAGGTAGTTCTATTTTCAGTTTTTTGAGGAACCACCATACTTTCTTCCATAATGGTTGTACTACTTTACATTCCCACCAACAGTGTATGAGGGTTCCTTTTTCTCCACAGCCTCTCCAACATTTGCTATTACCTGACTTGCTAATAACAGCTAATCGAACAGGTGTGAGGTGGTATCTCATTGCCGTTTTGATTTGCATTTCTCTAATAGCTAAAGAAGATGAGCATCTTTTCATATATCTGTTGGCCATTTGTATTTCTTCCTGGGAGAAGTGTCTATTCATATCCTCTTCCCATTTTTTTATTGGATTGTTTGTTTGTTTGTTGTTGAGTTTTATGAGTTCTTTGTATATTTTGGATATTAGGCCCTTATCTGAGTTGTTGTTTGAAAATATCATTTCCCATTTAGTTGGCTTTCTGTTTATTTTGTTATCAGTTTCCCTTGCTGAGCAAAAACTTCTTAGTCTGATGTAGTCCCATTCATTAATTTTTGCCTTCACTTCTCTTGCCATTGGAGTCAAATTCATAAAATGCTCTTTAAAACCCAGGTCCATGAGTTGAGTACCTATGTCTTCTTCTATGTACTTAATTGTTTCAGGTCTTATGTTTAGATCTTTGATCCATTTTGAGTTAATTTTTGTACAGGGAGAGAGACTGTAGTCCAGTTTCATTCTTTTGCATGTGGCTTTCCAGTTTTCCCAGCACCATTTATTGAAGAGGCTTTCTTTTCTCCATTGTGTGTTGTTGGCCCCTTTATCAAAAATTATTTGACTATATATATGTGGTTTTATTTCTGGACTTTCTATTCTGTTCCATTGGTCTGAGTGTCTATTTTTCTGCCAATACCATGCTGTTTTGATTGTCGTGGCCCTATAATAGAGTTTGAAGTCAGGTATTGTTATGCCCCCAGCTTCATTCTTTTTCTTTAGGATTGCTTTGGCTATTCGGGGTTTTTTATAGTTCCATATAAATCTGATGATTTTTTGCTCTATTTCTTTAAAAAACGTCATTGGAAGTTTGATGGGAATTGCATTAAATTTGTATATTGCTTTGGGTAATATAGCCATCTTGATTATATTTATTCTTCCTAGCCAAGAACAAGGTATATTCTTCCATCTCATTATATCTTTTTCGATTTCCCTTAACAATGGTTTATAGTTTTCATTATATAAGTCCTTTACATTCTTTGTTATGTTTATTCCTAAGTATTTTATTTTTTTTGTTGCAATCGTGAAGGGGATTATTCTTTTGAGTTCCTTCTCAGTTGTTTCATTGTTGGCATATAGAAAGGCTATTGACTTCTGTATGTTAATTTTGTATCCTGCGACCTTACTGTATTGGCTTATTGTTTCTAGTAGTCTTTTTGTGGATTCTTTGGGGTTTTCGATGTATAGGATCATATCATCTGCAAAAAGTGATACCTTTACTTCTTCTTTTCCGATATGGATGCCTTTTATTTCTTTGTCTTGTCTGATTGCTCTGGCTAGAACCTCTAGTACCACATTAAATAAGAGTGGAGAGAGTGGACAACCCTGTCTTGTTCCTGATTTAAGGGGGAAAGCCTTCAGTTTAGTGCCATTTAATATGATGTTAGCTGATGGTTTATCATATATGGCCTTTATCATGTTGAGATATTTTCCTTCTATACCCATTTTGTTGAGAGTCTTAAACATAAAATTGTGTTGTATTTTATCGAAAGCCTTTTCTGCGTCTATTGATAAGATCATGTGGTTTTTGTTCTTTGTTTTGTTGATATGGTGTATTACATTAACCGTTTTACGTATGTTGAACCATCCTTGAGATTCTGGGATGAATCCTACTTGATCATGATGTATTATTTTTTTAATATGTTGTTGTATTCGATTTGCTAGTATTTTGTTTAGTATTTTAGCATCTGTATTCATTAGAGATATTGGTCTGTAGTTTTCTTTTTTTGTGCCATCCTTGCCTGGTTTTGGTATGAGGGTTATGTTGGCCTCATAAAATGTGTTTGGAAGTATTGCTTCTTCTTCAATTTTTTGGAAGACTTTGAGTAGAATAGGAACCAAGTCTTCTTTGAATGTTTGATAAAATTCGCTGGTATAGCCGTCAGGGCCTGGACTTTTATTCTTGGGGAGGTTTTTAATGGTTTTTTCTATTTCTTCTCTACTGATAGGTCTGTTTAGGCTTTCTGCTTCTTCTTGACTCAGTCTAGGAAGGTTGTATTTTTCTAGGAATTTATCCATTTCTTCTAGGTTGTTGAATTTAGTGGCATAAAGTTTTTCATAGTATTCTACAATAATTCTTTGTATATCTACGGTGTCCGTGGTGATTTCTCCTCTTTCATTTTGTATTTTGTTTATATGAGTTCTTTCTCTTTTTTCCTTGGTAAGTCTTGCCAAGGGTTTGTCAATTTTGTTGATCTTTTCAAAGAACCAGCTCCTTGTTCTATTAATTTTTTCTATAGTTTTTCTGTTCTCTAATTCATTTATTTCTGCTCTGATTTTTATTATCTCCTTTCTTCGGCTGGTTTTGGGTTGTCTTTGTTCTTCTTTTTCTAGTTCCTTAAGGTGGGAAGTTAAGTGGTTCACTTGGGCTCTCTCTTGTTTGTTCATATATGCCTGAAGCGATATGAACTTCCCTCTTATCACTGCTTTTGCTGCATCCCATAGATTCTGATATGTCGTATTGTCATTTTCATTAGTCTGTATATATCTTTTGATCTCTGCACTTATTTCTTCTTTGACCCATTCATTTTTTAAAAGTATGTTGTTTAGTTTCCACATTTTTGTGGGATTTTTTTCCTCTTTTTTGCAGTTGAATTCTAGTTTCAAGGCTTTATGATCAGAAAATATGCTTGGTACAACTTCAATTTTTCTGAATTTGCTGATATTGTTTTTGTGGCCCAACATATGGTCAATTCTTGAGAATGATCCATGTACACTGGAGAAAAATGTATACTCAGTCACTTTGGGATGAAATGTCCTGTAGATGTCTATCATATCCAGGTGCTCTAGTGTTTTGTTTAAGGCCACTATGTCTTTGTTGATTCTCTGTTTGGATGACCGATCTAGAGCCGTCAGCGGTGTATTGAGGTTCCAAGTATGATTGTATTTTTGTCAGTTTTTGTTTTAAGATCAATAAGTAGCTGTCTTATATATTTTGGTGCTCCTTGGTTTGGTGCATATATATTAAGAATTGTTATGTCTTCTTGATTCAGTGTCCCCTTAGCCATTATGAAATGGCCATTTTTGTCTCTAAGTACTTTTCCTGTCTTGTAGTCAGCATTATCCGATATGAGTATTGCTACACCTGCTTTTTTTTGGATGTTATTTGCTTGGAGTATTGTTTTCCAGCCTTTCACTTTGAATTTGTTTTTATCCTTGTTACTTAGATGAGTTTCCTGTAGGCAGCATACAGTTGGATTTTCTTTTTTAATCCATTCTGCTACTCTGTGCCTTTTTATTGGTGAGTTTAATCCGTTTACATTTAGTGTAATTATTGATACTTGTGAGTTCCCTATTGCCATTTTATATCTTGCTTTCTGTTAGTTTTGTGTCTTGTTTGATCCTTCTCTTTCGTTTTTCTATCTTTTGTTTTTATTTGGTTGTATTCCATACATCTTTCCTCTGTTGCTATCTTTTTTATCTCATGTGCTTCTGTGGTGGTTTTTTCAATGGTGGTTACCTTTGAGTAATGAAAAGGGTCCCTACCCTGTTCATTGTAGCGAACTATTTTGTGAGTACTTTTGCACTCCATCGTCCTTTGCTACTGTTAATCTCCGTCTTCTCCCCCTCTTTCTTTTTGTTGTTGTCACAGTTTAAATTTGGTTTTATTGTGTTCTTCTTGGAGCTTTTACTTGTGGCTATGTTTTTTTTTGTTCTTTGTATCTGATTGGAGAACCCCCTTTAGTAATTCCTGGAATGGGGGTTTTCTGATGATAAATTCCCTCATCTTTTCTGTATCTGTGAATGTTTTTATTTCTCCTTCGTATTTGAAGGATAGCTTTGATGGGTATAGTATTCGTGGCTGAAAGTTCCTCTCTTTCAGGACTTTCAATATTGGGGTCCACTCTCTTCTAGCTTGTAGAGTTTCTGCTGAGAAATCTGATGATAATCTAATGGGCCTTCCTTTATATGTTGTATTCTTCTTTTCCCTGGCTGCCTTGAGAATTTTTTCTTTGCTGTTGGTTTGTGTCAATTTCATTATGATATGCCTTGGAGTGGGTTTGTTGGGGTTAAGAAAACTTGGAGTTCTGTTTGCTTCTTGAACTTGAGGCTTTAGTTCTTTCCACAGGCTTGGGAAGTTCTCATCAATTATTTGTTTAAGAATGTTCTCCATTCCATTTTCTCTCTCTTCTCCCTCTGATATACCTATTATTCTTATGTTATTCTTTTTGATGGAGTCAGATAATTCTTGTAGGGCTATCTCATTTTTTTTAATTTTTGAGTCTCTTTCTTCTTCTCTCTGTTGTGCCTCAAGTTGCTTGTCTTCTATTTCACTAATCCTCTCTTCTATCTGACCTGTTCTATTAGCTAAGCTTGTTACTTCGTTTTTCAGCTCGTGAATTGAGTTTTTCATCTCTGTTTGATTTGTTTTTATAGTTTCAATTTCCTTGGACATATATTCTTTGTGTTCATGGAGTTGTTTTCTGAGCTCCCTATATTGCCTTTCTGTGTTTTCTTGTATATCTCGGAGGATTTTTAGGATTTCTATCTTGAATTCTCTGTCATTTAGCTTAGTTTCCATTTTTTTTTGCAATGGGCATATATTATTTTGTCATTGAATAAAAATAATACGTATATATTGTTATGTAATAAGGAGATCACTGGGAAACAGTTAAAGTCTAAATAAAATGAATTAAAAGTTCATGAGATTTGGCAATTGGGAGGAGACCCAATTTCCATAAAGACAGGAGTACGGGTTGAAGATACAATAGAAACTATTTTCTTATTTATCTATCTATCTATCTATCTATCTATGTATTTATTTTATACTTATTTATTTATTTTTATTTTATTTATTCATTTTTAGAGAGGAGAGAGAGAGAGGGAGAGAGAGAGAGAGACAGAGGAGAGAGAGAAGGGGGGAGGAGCTGGAAGCATCAACTCCCATATGTGCCTTGACCAGGCAAGCCCAGGGTTTCGAACCGGCGACCTCAGCATTTCCAGGTCGACGCTTATCCACTGTGCCACCACAGGTCAAGCTATTTATTTATTTTAAGTGAGTGGAGGGGAGATAGTGAGGCAGACTCCTGCATGTGCCCCGACTGGGATCCACCCTGCAGCCCCTATCTGGCGACCATGCTCAAAACAACTCAGCTATCCTCAATGCCTGGGGCTGACACTGGAACTAATGGAGCCACTGTCTGCTGAAGGAAAGAGAGACAGAAGGGGTAGAGGGAGGAGCAGAGAAGCAGATCGTTGCTTCTCTTGTGTGTCCTGACTGGGGATGGAACCCAGTATGTCTGCACATCAGGTTGGTGCTCTATCCACTGAGCCAACCAGCCAGGGCCAAGTATAAAGTATTTTGAAGAAGTTTTGATGAGCAAAGTGAGAGAGAGAGTGTGCTAATATGTCCAACATTTAAAGAACACGGTAATTTAATGAGTACTTTGATGGTAAAATAGTGTGTTTTAATAACTTGAGCTTAAAAATGAAAGGACTATGGTTTATAGAGAGCATTGATTAGTCACACATAGAAAAAATAATACCTACATCTTTCCACACTGGACAAGACCAGCATATAATACATTTTCATGGGGGCTTATTTTTATGATTTTAAGGCTTTTCCTTTAAGTCCACTCTTTCAGAAATGCCTTTTCTATACATTCCCTACAGACACTTCTAAAGCTATTGAGAAGTAATTATGTCTACATTTTACATGTTTGAGGCATCTTTTACTATATCTGACTCTTCATATGTATTTATAAAAATACAGTGAAATATCAGAGCTTGTTTCACCTGATAAAGTGATGCAATAGTAAATCTAAGCTCTAGTCCTTAGCCATGATGTTAAATGCACTAAGTTGATAAACAATCTATATTTGCCATCCAGAAATGAGTACTGAATGAAACTTGGTTATCCTTAGTGCACAGGTAACCCTTTGGGTGAAGTCAAGGTGCCTCTACCATTTCAAGTTGACTTTCTGGACAAGAGACTGAGACAGATTAAGTCCAGGATAAAAATCTGAAGTAAGTTTGTTTTTGCTTCTATCCTCTCTTGTTCTGTACCATCCTCTGCCCTCTGTACTGTTTCTCAGCTTATTCATGCTCAGCATTCTGATGCACTTAGCATTTCCCCCAGTGCTCCTACAACCCAGCGTCTAGCAAAACCTGATTCCCAGAAAGATTCAGAGAAATTCATCCAACCTGAAGTGAAGCTATAGCAATGTCTTAACTCATTAGGCCCTTGGTTAATGCAAAATGCATGAATACGATGTATGTTACTAAATGCTTCTTCTGGCTGGTGATTGTTATGTAACAAACTACTGCAAAACTGAGTAGAGTAAAATCAATTTTATTATGCTCACAGATACTGAAGATCAAGAACTGGAAAGACACAGAAAGGATACTTCTTCGCTCCATATGTTTGGGATGTCAACAGGAATGACTCAAATAACTGAGGATGACTTGAACAGGAGGGTTGGGACAGCTAGGACTGATAGGATCCCTTCCAAGATGCTTCTTTACTCACATATCTGGTGTCTGACCCAGTATGGCTGAGGGTCAGGTTTACCTGGGATTGTCTACAAGAGTGCCTTCACGTGGCTTCTTCAGTGTGGTCGATTCAGGATAATTGGACTTCTTACATGGCAGCTAATGCTCTGAGAATGAGTGTTCCCTGGGTTCAAGGGGGAAGTTGCATGTCTCTTATGAACTGGTCTTGGGACTCACATAGCATCATGTTCTCTATACTGTATTGGGAAAAGTAGTCAAAGAGCCCACCATAACCTAAAGAAAGGGGGTCAAGTCCACTTCTCAATGAAAGAAAAGTCAGCAAAGTTGTGACTATGATTAAAACAGTAAAAATAAGTGAATAAATAGCCTAAGATAATTTCTCTCTTTATTGTTTAAAAAAATATTTTTCCCATTGATTTGAGAGGAAGAGAAGAAGGGAGAGAGAGAGAAGATAAGGCAGAGAGAGAGAAGGATGAACTCGGTGTTCTACTTAGTTATTCCATTAATGTGTACTCTTTGATTGTTTCTTATAAGTGCCCTGACCAGGGATCCAACCTGTCACCTCAATGCATTAATTAGGATGACCCTTTATCCACAGAGCCGCCCAGCCAGGACAATGATTTGTCACTTTATAAAGGGTAAGAAGTGCAAAAAAACAAATAGTGAGTACAAGAATTTTAAGTAATTTTAAGAGGAGGTAGAGAAAATATATACTGCTCACAAAAATTATGGGATATTTTATCGCTTCATATTCATTTTGAAATATCCCCTAATTTTTGTGAGCAGTATATTTTAAAAAAGGAACCATTTCAGTGATATGTAAATGACTCAACAATGTCGAGAAGCCTTCCTTTAGGATTTTAAATTTTTAGAATTTTATCTATTGAAATTTCCAGACTACTGGAAGTATTCTAATACCAACTTCTAAGGTTCTTTATGCATTTTCAACATTTTTTTGCCCCATAAAGTATATGGGGAGAGGAGAAAGAATCTAAACTGATTAAATTCCTTCTGTATTCCAAGATGCTAAGGACAGCACTATTGCAACTGAGGTGTGTGCTGGTCAAAGCTGACATCAACTCCAGCATAAAACCTTAATAAGAATGCATGGGAGAAAGCTTATATGATATCAAATATTTTTATAGAAATGATAAAGTTTCAATATCTTTGGATTAAATGAAGAATTAGATGATATTTAATATTTTTTATTGATTTTTAGAGAGAGAGAGAGGAGAGGGAAGAAGTGGGAAGCATCAACGCATAGTAGTTGTTTCCCACATGTGCCTTGACCAGGCAAGCCCAGGGTTTCTAACCGACAACCTCAGTGTTCCATGTCAATGCTTTATCCACTGTGTCATGACAGGTCAGGCATGAATTAGGTGATATTTAAAGTAATACTCTGTTAGATAAACCCGTGCTCTATAATACGAAAATAGATTATGGTATATAATATTACCTTATGTAAAGGAATCTTGAGGCCCCTGTATTTGTTATCTAATGGTGTATAACAACTCAGCTCAAAACTTAGAGGCTAAAAAACATTTATTATCTCCTACTATAATTCTGTGGGTCAGGAATTTAGGAGTAACTCGGTGTCTCATAAGGTTACAGTCATTTGTCAGCTAAACCTGAAGTTATCTAAAGGCTTGAATGGGGCTGGAGGACACACTTCTAAGGAGGTTTCCTTACATGACTTGCAGTTGGCACTGGCTGTTCATGGGAGGTCTGAGTTCTCTTTAATTGTGTGTTTCCACAGGGCGGCTCTTTTAGTCTTGCCAGACGTTTGAGCAAGATTTCTGAAAGTCTTAGAATATGCTTGATAACCTTTAGTTTCTAATAAATAATTTTAAAAAATGTTTTTTATCTTTCTCAGTATAGTTGATTGTTAGAGCTGTAGAGTGCTTGAGAAAAAACTCACCTACCAGTTCCCGTTTCCACGGTGACAAAGGAGGACACTCAGGCCCAGAGAGGTCTCTCTGTATGAGCATTAAGTAGTTATTGATTTCTTCAGCACAGAACGTGGCCCCTGGGTCTCTCTGCCTCACACTGCTGTCGGTTATTCAAAACAGGGGCCAACAGCTTGCTCAGGACATCCTCGTAAGTTCACACAACACGTTCGAGTGAAGTTACAAGAAACAGGACTGTTTCTCTTCTTCAGCAATCTGATACTACTACTAATCTCGAGCTGTGATATGTTCCTCTAGATCAGTGGTTTTTAACCTTTCCCATCTCATGGCTCACAAAAACTAATTACTAAAATTCTGCGGTACACCAAAAAATATATTTTTTGCTGATCTGACAAAAAAAAAATAGACATCATTTTGATTCCTTCCCACCAGATGGATATTGTTGTGTTGGCTGTTGTCACTATTTTATTTGACAATCTAAGGCAAAAGAGGTCTTCATAGTGAGGTATTGAATGTTTTAAAAATTCTTGCGGCATATCTGTTGAGAATTGCGGGTGTAGATGATTTACTTGGCTCTCTGTATCTGTGCGTTTTACAGCTGTGGGTTCAACCAGCCACGGAGTGAAAGCAAAACAAAATGTTGCATTGTTGCTGCCGTGCATTTTGTAGTTCGGCCAACTTTGGTTGCGTCTTTTGAACACGTAAAGACTTTTTTCTTGCTATTATTCTCTAACCAATATAGTGTTACAACTATTTACATTGCAGTAGGCATCGTAAAAAACCTCGAGATGACTTCAGGTATGTAGTAGGATGTGTGTAGGTTACATGAAAATATTATACCAGTCATTTTAATAAGGGACTTGGACATCCACAGATTTTGGTATCTGCAGGGGTCCTGGAACCAATTCCCTGAGGATACAAAGGGATACTGACAATTTGTATTGTATGCCTCTGTCTGCCATAGAATTAGGTGATTCTCATATCTAAGTCTAAAACTTGTACATCTTTAAATATAAAATAATATTTCTAATTGGCAAAAATAGAAATGAATTAGGAAACACTTTTTCCTCTTTTGATTGTAATTTAATTTATTAAAATGTTACAAAACAAAGGTCTCTGCAAAAACATGCAAAATGGCAAATGTGTAATATCTTAACATTGTGTGAGATCCAGATGTGTTTAAGACATGAAGAACTAATTAGAGGTAATATTTATCTCCAGTTCTAGGAGCTAGTATTGGGCAAAACTTGGACAGTTCACTTTAGCTAAGCATCCAAGTGCTTGGCTGCTGATCCCAAGCCTTATCTGAACTATCTGAACCTCTCAAGTCCTGAAAACTGGGCTGGACATCTTATGAGAACAGCCTCATCTGGGGTGTTTGGGTCTGTTTGATTCCAGCTGGAACTTGAAACTGCAGATAGAGGCAAAAAGAAAGAATAATTGTGTGTGTGTGGGGAGGGGGGAGGGGAACATTGAACTTCTTCAAACCTTAGAAAAAGGCTTTCGTTAAATTTGGAGCAAAGGTTAGGGATTTCAAGTTGCTTCTATTTTATTTGGCTACATTCATCCATCCTTAAAAATTTCTTTTTGAAAAAAAAATTAAGGTCATTAATAATTTCTTTTTGTCTTTAGTTGGGTAATAATATAGTGGAACATTCTTAATTCTTTTTTTTTTTTTCCCTGAATTTGGAAACAGGGAGAGACAGACAGACTCCCTCATGCGCCTGACCGGAATCTACCCGGCACGCCCACCAGGGGCGATGCTCTGCCCCTCCGGGGCATCACTCTGCCGCACCCAACCAGAGCCACTCTAGCGCCTGGGGCAGAGGCCAAGGAGCCATCCCCAGCGCCTGGGCCATCTTTGCTCCAATAGAGCCTTGGCTGCGGGAGGGGAAGAGAGAGACAGAGAGGAAGGGGGGGGGTGGAGAAGCAAATGGGCACTTCTCTTATGTGCCCTGGCCGGGAATCGAACCCGGGTCCCCCGCACGCCAGGCCGACGCTCTACCGCTGAGCCAACCGGCCAGGGCATAGTGGAACATTCTTTAAAACAGTGAAACCCTGATGTTTTACATGTCCCGAGTAAGGATATGACAGCACAAGATTGCTCCAGAATGACAAAGTGCATATCTATCGCTAATCAGCAACACATACCTGGGTTTGGTTTGGGACATCACACTAAATGGAATCTTAAATTAAGTTGTAGGAACACCATAAAATATAGAGAGAAAACAAGAACAAAATATTCTCTATTATGTTGTTCTTTATCAACTTGGTGAGTACATATCCGAAACACATTTTTATTTTCTTTTTATTTCATTTTTACAGTTTTATTTCACATTAAATACACCAATTACAATCAAGGGATTTTGAAAATATAAATCTGTAGATACAGACCATTAATATTTGTTAAGTAGCTACTATGTGCTAACTGTATGTACACAACCTCACAAAAATTCTAAGAAGATGTATTAACCTGATTTTACAGAGACTGAAGTTAAGAGAGGGTTGTTTATTTGCTTCAGCTTGCACAGCTTATAGGATGGCTAATTTTATGTGTCAACTTGGCTGTGCTATGCTGCCCAGATATTTGGTCAAACATTATTCTGGTTGTTTTCTGTGAGGGTGGTTTTGGATGAGATTTACATTTAGATTTGTGAATTTTGAGTAAAGCAGATCACCCTTCTTAATGTAGCTGCCTCATCCAATCAATTAGAGCCCTGGACCATATACTGACCCTCCCCAAGCAAGAGGGAATTCTGCCATTAGGCTGCTTTTGGACTTCATCTGCAAGGTTGGCTCTTCGCAGTTTGACAGCAGATTGCCTTTAGACTCTAATTGTAACCCTTTCCTGAGTTTCTAGCCTGTAGGCCTCCCCCATCAGATTTTGGACCCATTGAGCCTCCTCAATTGTGTGAGCCAAATCCAAAAAATAAATCTCTTTTTGTATATATACACACATCCTATTCCTGCTGTTTCTCTGCAGCACCCTAATATAGCTGGTGAGTGGGAAAGCCAAGGTTTGGACCTGGTTCTGGTGACTTTCAGAACATTATGCCAAATACCATTTTTTATAAACACTTTTTTCCTGCTTACTGTGTTTGTAATTCAATTGTAACTATATGTTCACATTTACATTTATGTATACACAGGTACACCTATGTACATGTCAGTACATAGTTATTGAGTGTCTACTATGTGGTCTTATTTATATATGTGTAAGTTATGAAGTTTTGGCTTTTGCTAAAAAACTCCTTAATCAAACAGAATGACGAAGCTTGTCCTCAGTGTGTCATTAATCTTGTGAAGATAGACTCACTTCACCATACTTGCTATAACACAATAGAAATATTTTGGCACTCTGATATAATTATTGACTAAATTTATACCTAAAATCTAGGGTTTATACCTAAATCCTAGTCACTGAAAATATTTTTCTAAATTTCCCCAAATTATGGCTTCGTGGAAGATATTTAAACATTTTTTGCTGTCAAAATAATCATAATTCTATTTGATTATTCAGTTCTCATTTTTATGACTATGAAAAATCATAGAAAATTAAGATGAAGCAGTAGCAAATACTATGGAAAACTCTGGAATATTATTTTCAAAGGCTCTCTAAAAATTTCCTAAATTAGAAGAATGTCTAATAATATTACCTGTCGCTATTATCCTATCTATCTTGTTAGCTAGTTTTGTAGCTGTTTATTTGCCAATCTCTGTATCTCTTTGGTATATCATGGCCCTCATTGTTATATCAGTTCCAGCTTAGATACGTACTGTTCCTTTTGTCATTGAATTTCTGGGGAAAAGATGCCTTATTCATTTCCTCTGATTCTCTATTGAAATGTCCTCAGTTAAGCTCATCAATAGCCATGTCAACAAATCCAGTAGAACTTCTTTTTTTCCTTGTCTGTCTTGACCTTTCAGCAGCACTTAGCATTGTCCATAAAATCTCCTTTTGGAAAACTGTGTTGTGTATAAAAAGTTTAATTTCCTGATTTCCTTTTACCTCTCTGAACATACCTTCTCAGCCCATCATTTTTCCTTTTGTTTGAATACTAGGATTCCTCAAGAACTTCTGTAAATCCTTTCCTCATTTTCTGCTTTCTTGCAAGGTTATTTCATTTCCAGTTGACTTCAATTAACATTTGTATACTTATAATGGGAGTAATAATACTCTTGGACTATAATTATGTAATATTCACCAAAAGTGGCCATTCAAACTCAGCTAAATATTTCTAATAAGTCATTAAAACTAGAAATTAAAATAAAGTTCCCCCCAATAAAATAAAATACAATAAAATAAAATTCCCAATCACTATTACTTATTATCTCTTTTTGGCAATGGAGTTTAAGAATACCTATTAGAACTATATTACTAATTAATTATGTTACTAGGTTTCCCATATCTTAGTTTTTGTCCACTTGATCCAATATGAACTTAAAGAGATAAATTAAAGTTGATTTTTTCTAGTTTTTTTTTTCTTCCATTTTTCCGAAGTTGGAAACGGGGAGGCAGTCACACAGACTCCCACATGCACCTGACCAGGATCCACCTGGCATGCCCACCAGGGGGTGATGTTCTGCCCCTCTGGGGCGTTGCTCTGTTGCATCCAGAGCCATTCTAGCACCTGAGGCAGAGGCTACAGAGCCATCCCCAGCGCCCAGGCCATCTTTGCTCCAATGGAGCCTTGGCTGTGGGAGGGGAAGAGAGAGACAGAGAGGAAGGAGAGGGGGAGGGGTGGAGAAGCAGATGGGCGCCTCTCCTGTGTGCCCTGGACGGGAATCGAACCCCGGACTCCTGCACGCCAGGCCGATGCTCTACCGCTGAGCCAACTGGCCAGGGCCTCTAGTGTTTTTATATATGTATTTATCTTTGTATTTACTGTAGTTTTTTTCACTATGGATATTGAGTTGCGTAATTTTGTGTTTATCTGTTTATACCTACCTGCTTTACACTATATTTATTATAAATTGCAGCATTTCTTTAATAAGATGACTTTTTTGTCTTGTTTAATATCTTATGGCTTCAATTCAATCTTAAATTAATATTAAAATAGCTTCTGTATATTAGTATTCTATTGCTGTGTAACAATTATCATTAGATTAGTGGTTTAAAACACCATCATTTATTAGCCTACAGTTCTATGTGTCAAAAATCTGAAATAGTGTTGTTGGGTTCTTAAGACTGAGATCAAAATGTAGGATTGAGTTCTTGTCTGGAGGCTCTGGAGAAAAATCTACTTCCAAGTTCAATCTTGTTGACCTAATCCAGTTCCCTGTGTTTGTAAGACTGAGATTCTTATTTCCTCTTGGGCTGTCATTTGGGGGTTGCTCACAGCTTTTAGAGGCTGTCAAGTGGCCCCCTTTCTTTTGAAGCAAGAAAAGGTACATTAAATCTATCCAAGAATTCAGGGAACTCTGTTTTCGTCCACCAGCAGGAGAAAACTCTCTGCTTTAAAGGGCTCATACGATTACATTAGGCCCACAGAGACAATTTCCCCATTTAGGTGCAAATGTATCACATAACATAATTTAATCATGGAAGAAAAACCCATCATATTTTCAGTCTGGGGGATTGTGCAGGGCACAAACATCAGGGAGTAGGAAATCTTGGGCACTATCTCAGAACTCTCCTAACCATTTTCTGCTTTCTTTTTGTGTGCATACTTTCAATGTTGTGTCTATGGCTATCTTTATTAAACTTTCTGAATCAACTTTGAGAATGTTTATTGTCAACAACAATTAATAAGGTTTTACTTTGTGATCTAAAAATGAGAGGTTTTTTTCTTTAAAATATGAGGTTAGCCCATATTGATTTATTGACTTATAGACATGTGGTCTTAATTCTTTCAGCATAATTTAGGTTCTACTTGTTTTCATAAAAAATCTTCACTATTTCATATGTAGGTATACTTTTTCACATTGATTGGTGTGTGTTTCTTCTTATAGTGATTTATAAGCTTTGTATTTAAATTCTTCATGTAACCTTCATTACCATGTCACCTTATAGTTTGATTACTTATAGTTTTTACCTATTATGTGTAACTTTACCTGATGCTTTTCATCTTCTATTTCTTTTTAAAAGCAGCTACTTACTCATTTGAACAAAGAATTACCAGATTTCCAATGGTTAATTAACACAAATGCAATGATTCTTGCTGAGAGCCTGGAAACTTGATCTTAGTATCAATAATATTCACCTTTGTATGCTAGTCGTGAAAAAAGAATTATGTTCTAGGGACATAATTTATCATTTTTAAGCCATATCAGCAGGATACAACTTTGTAAATATTAAGGTCAAAAGGAACATAAGTTTATAATTTGTTAGAATTGTCTCTAAGAATAATCTCCCATTCATGTCCCATAAACCCCAAGTCTGACTTCCTTTCAGGAACAGGGGCTAAGGAAATCAGGATTATCAGCCATCTTTTTAAACAAAAATTTTTTACTGAAAAAATATAGCTCACAATCAGCATTTTATCCTTGAAAATGATCTATAGGTATTACTAATATAATTATTATTTAATATTAATAATAGCATCATTAGTATTTGTTTATATTTTATAGATGAAGAAATTGTAGCCCAGATAGGTTAAGTTACCTACCTTGATGATTCAGGTATACTAAAACACAGTTATTTCTTCAAGAAATCATGTGACCTTTCCTTTGGAATTCTGAAATTGCAAAATCAGAAATGTTATATTACCTGGCTCACTTAAAATGTGAACTATAAACTCTTAGTCTGTGAGCTGATTATTTTTCACTATGTTCCCATTCAGCATCAGAGCTTTCTAAGAGACCTTCTTGGATGTGCTCACTGGAAAGCTTTTGTGCTTTAACAACCAGTGACAGCTTTTCTTGTGTAGTATAGTAGTAAGCATTTTAAGGCCTTATTTAGACATCCCCCAAATTCTCTATTTCTATGCTTGATGCAAAACCCCTGTATTCAGTTCTATTTTAGGTTTCAGTTCTTTGTTTTTATAGAATTTATTGGGATGACATTGGTTTATAAAGTTATATCAGTTTCAGTTGTACAGTTCTATAAAGCATCATCTGTACATTGCACTGTGTGTTCACCACCCCAAGACTCTTTTTATTACCATTTATCTCCTTTCTACCCTCTCTACCTGCCCCAGCCCCTTCCCCTCTTGTATCCCCACACTGTTGTCTGTGTCTATGAGGGTTTTTTTTTCTGCTTAATTCCTTCACCCAATACCCTAACCCACATTCCTTCTGATTGCTGTCAGTTGGTTCTCCATATCTGTGAGTCTGTTTCTATTTTGTTTGTCAGTTTATTTTGTTTATTAGATTTCAGTTCTTTAATATAAGACTACTCTCTGTGTGGAGTTTCCTTTTTTGTAAAAGCTATCCATCTTTTTCTTTTTATCTTCTAGGTGATAACACAAATGAGGTGTCAGGGGTGTTCTTCTCCTGTCTATTATTGCTGTGAACTACGTGTGAATATCATCTCCGACAGAATCACATTTTATTTTCATTGCTGAAGTAATCAACCATTTTTAAAGACTTGAGCATTTTTTTCTGGCTTTATCCTATTTAAAATGGGAATTTTTCTTTTGCAATGACTTCCTTTTGTGCCTAATCATCGTTTCTTCATCGTCTTAGTTAGATTCGTGACAGCACAGGCAAATAGCTAAATACCATAGATTTTGTTCTTTTGTCCTCGCCTTCTTTTATCTATGCAGATAAAACGGTATCATGGATGTATTGGTGAAAATGTATTGGAAAAAAGAGTGATGATAGATGATTATTAATTTCATTATGGCAACATATTTTGGTATGCCCTGTTTTAGGCTCTGTTCTCTAACATGGGCCTGCCTGTTGCTTGTATGGAACACCAGAGTAACCATGGACTTTGGAAATGAATTTTAACTTCGCCCTATACCAGCTGTGTGAGCTTGAGCAAGTCACTTAACTGGTTGGCTTCGTGATGTCTTTATTTATAAAAATGGTGTTAAAGCTTTTGTTTTACAGTTGTAATTATTAAGGGAATTAATGTAAAGTTCTACCGGAAAGTTCTGTCTGTTTCTATCATAACAAGTTTCGACATGTAAGCACATGTTTATTTGGCGCATGTGTGCCTCTCTATTTTTATCACTTAATGTATACATACTGATGTAGCAAATTAACTAAAACAAAGTTGATTCACGTTAGTCTTATGTGTGAAGCGATAGTGTACCCATGGCTACTGATAAAGTTCATTTACGCTACTGTAATTTTTACGAATTTCAGCAAGGAAGAAATGCTACAGAAGCATGTCTGTAGCATCTACCATATCCCCCGGACTTAGCACCCTCTGACTATCACTTGTTTTTGTCCTTACAAAATTTTTTGAAGGGCAAAAAATTCAAAAATGAAGAAGCTATCAAACAAGCACTGGTTCAATTTTTCGCATCAAAAGATAAAACATTTTTCAAAAATGGGATATACAAATTGCCCTCACGCTGGCAAGAAATCATTAATAATAATGGCAATTATATTATTTAATAAAGTTTATTGACGGTAAGAAAAATTTGTATTTTGTTTATTTCCAAAAACGGACAGAACTTTCCGGTGACATAATAATATAATTAAAGGGTTTAGCAGAAAGCCTAGCACATTGCAGGGCTCAGCAAGTATTAATTTCTTTTTCTTCTTAATCTCTACTGCTGTCTTTAATTTCAGGATTTACAACTCCTTGCCCAATATGGCCCACCCACCTGAAGGCCTCCCAGTCAATCTCTTGTAGTCTTTTTCACACTTGCAGGTGGGAGATATTAAAGTCAAAGTATATGCTTGAAAATGAATGTGTGTCCATATTGTCCCAAATTAATTTCTTCTTTCACTAAATTATTATGATGTTTAGGATTTAGTTATTGTGCTAAATCTACCACGGCGAAACAATTCATTAATAGATTCAATAGGAAAGCTCTCTGGTGAAGTTAGAAGATGGTTCTGTTTGTGTAAGAAAAATGAGCAAGAAAATTTTGCATAATGCCTTTTGGAGCAGTCTTGTTCTTCATAATTGCCTGAGATATTTCAAGGTGCTTTGCTATAAATCTGAAGACTTAAAAACATTGTTTTACAGTCTGGCCCACTAAGAGTAATGACCTCTCCCATTTCTTGTTTTTCTGCGTGATTAAGGGTTTCCTGACTGGCCCCAGGCCATCTACCCTGACTTTCTTTTCTCCCCAAGGATTTAGAACTAAATTGTCAAAAATAATCTCTTACTCTGAGATATTTTTTTTTTTAGCCCCAGAAGATAGTTTGTTGTGTGTGCTCAAACCTTGCATGAAAAACTTTGCAAGTGATACTTTTTATTGATGGCATGAAGCAGTCCCAT
Source organism: Saccopteryx bilineata (assembly GCF_036850765.1). Classification (NCBI taxonomy): domain Eukaryota; kingdom Metazoa; phylum Chordata; class Mammalia; order Chiroptera; family Emballonuridae; genus Saccopteryx; species Saccopteryx bilineata. The sequence goes on from NC_089501.1 coordinate 22,341,126, forward strand.
CATTTATGCTTCTTTAACTAAATTAGGTGTAAATTATTTCAAGGAGGCCAAAGTTCTTCTCTGTGTCCCTGTGAGGATAATTTTACAAATACGCAGCAGATCCCTCCAGCCACAGATTTTGGGCAGGTAGAAGAAAACAAAAAGAGAGCTATGGTCTGGGGCCAGTGCACACCTCTCCACAGGGGGTTTCCAGCATGTGGGTGATTTTTATCCAAGCTGACATAAATCAGACTGTGTGGAGCAAAGAAATTCGGATCAGTGTGCTGGGAGATGCCTGGATAGTGTTACGCTTCCCTCATTAGGAGGGACTGGAGTTGAGCTGAGGAGTTGAACTTTTAGCTGTATCAAAATATCAGTGTGGGAGCAAAGAAGAGGCTGGAACAAGCTAGGGGTGGGTAGCCTTAACACCCAGCCTCTACAGACAGGTTATATGAAGTGTCCTGAATCCCACTCCTTCGAGATCATTTATTTTCGAACTGAGCTCAATAGAATCAGGAAGAATTTGGTCCAAAATTGCCATGGTTTAAATCTTCTGGGTAAGACTTGAGCCTCATTCTTTTTTTCAGCTGGGACATTTTGCCACAGTGGCTTACACTCCGAAACTCTGTTCAAACTAAGTTCATAATGTGTTGCTCAGCAAAGCAAACTGTGAGCAAAATGAAAAGGCAACCTACCAAATGAGAGAAAATATTTGCAAACTGTATCCCTGATAAAGGGTTAATGGTTAATAAAAGTGTTGGTTAGTGTTCAGAAACATTTTATTTAAACCCAATTATTATTTATAGCCATTAACATTTTATAAAAGTTAGATATAAAAATTGGGTGTTTCCCTTTAGTAATATGAAAGTAGAAATTCTGAAACTACTATTATTATAGACTTAGGCAAGTGAGGATGTATGTTGTTGGTGGGAGGAAGGGTTCTCACGGTGGAGGAGGAGAGATGAAGGTATGGAACAGGGATGGCAAGGAAGAAACTTGTGAGCTGGACTGAAATTTGTAGTAACAGAATGAACTCATTTTCTCTAATATATAACTTTTTAAAAAATGTCAATGTCATGAATGACAAAGAAGGCCTGAGATGCTTTTCCAGATTAGAGGGCATTAAAGGAACATGATATCTAAATGTAATACATAATCTTAGACTGGATCATGAACGGAAGGAAAAAAAAGTATTATAAGCAATGGTTTTTTAAAAAAAATTCCATATGGACTATAGAATAAATAAAACTAAATAAAAGTATTGTATCAATTTAATACCTGCTGAATTTGATAACTGTACTTGGTTCTATAAGCAAATATCATTATTCCTAGGAAATACATGCTGAAGTATAAAAAAGGCAAAATGTTCAGAGAGACAATGTAAAACAAATTTTACAATATGTTAAAAAATTAGTAAAGGATATATTCTTTAATTCTTTAAACATTTTTTTCTAGGTTTTAAATAATTTAAAAATAATAAGCAAGCCTGACCAGGCAGTGGCACAGTGGATAGAGTGTCGGACTGGGATGCTGAGGACCTAGGTTCGAGACCCTGAGGTCTCCAGCTTGAGCACAGGCTCATCTGGTTTGAGCAAAAGCTCACCAGCTTGGACCCAAGGTCGCTGGCTCGAGCAAGGGGTTACTCGGTCTGCTGAAGGCCTGTGGTCAAGGCACATATGAGAAAGCAATCAATGAACAACAACACATTTCGTAGCAATGTGCAATGAAAAACTAATGATTGATGCTTCTAATCTCTCAATTCCTGTCTGTTTGTCCCTGTCTATCCCTCTCTCTAACTCTCTCTCTCTGTCTCTGTAAAAACAAAAACAAAAACAAAAAAACCAAAAAAATAATAATAAGCAAAAGATAGTCATGTATAACATTCTAAATTTATTCCCTGATATTTTGTTTGCTAAGAAAAATAAAACACACCCATGTATTATTATGTCCCTATGTTTTTCTCCTGTTTTTCACCTTTTATCCTTTCTCTGATTTTATCAATACTTGAAAAGCATATCATGTGTTCTTTTCAGAGCTTGTCATCTATTTCTTTTGGCTGCATTTTTCAAATATTTGTTGATTTAACTTTGTGTATACATAAAACAAGTGTTTCTGAAATATAGTCTCTTATTTGGTTCTAAACATGTTCTCATCGCATATAGTTTTCAAGAGATAGAGCAAACTTGTGTTTTTCAGAAAGTTAATAGCATGTCTTTTGTTTGGGGCACTGATTTCAGACATTTTAGTGAAATTTGAGGGCAGAACTGACCTATGTGTGACTGACCAGGTAGCGGTTCAGTGGATATTGTGTTGACCTGAGATGCTGAGGATCCAGGTTTGAAACCACGAGGTTGCCAGCTTGAGTGTGGGATTACTGACTTGATTGTGGGATCATTAACATGACTCCATGGTCGCTGGCTTGAGCGAGGAGTTACTAGCTTAACTGGAGTCCCCTGGTCAAGACATGTATGAGAAGCAATCAATGAATAGCTAAAGTGCCACAACTATGAGTTGATGCTTCTCATCTCTTTCCCTTCCTGTCTGTGTCTCTTGCACTCAAACAAAAAACCCAAAACTGGTCTGTGTGTTATTTTAATTTCTACTTCCCATTATTTTTGTTTTCTTCTTTCCCAAATAGTTTACATGTAGATAACCCATGTTCAAAACTTCTTAGAAGGTGTTAATGGTCATTAATGATATACATATCAAGACGAATCACATGCAAAAATATTTTTTAACACAGTAAAATTTATGTCACATCAAAGTTTGCCACAAAAGAAAATGTATAGGCTATTCACCAAAATACTGCATTTACATCTTCTATATGTCCTCCACAGAACATTGGGCATTTAGAGACTGACAATGTTGTCAAAATGTGTAAATAGATCATAGGTAGAGTGTCAAGGGGTTCAGTAAAGAGAGGATCCATGTTCAATTATGACTTTAGGAAGGTCATAATTTTATCTAGTGAGAATGCTTTAAACCTCTCCAACCAAAGTTATATAACTTAACAACAAAATCCCTAACAAATCACGAGGAGCAGAGTTGGTGAATGCTGCACTCTCAGAGAGAACATGGTAATTCAGAGCAGTTGTCTGGGAGGCAGAGAAAAACAGGACTAAGTTAACAGGTCTATCTCTGAACTCTGCTAAGGGCCCAGAACCAAAAAAAGGGAAGTGTAGGAAAGGCCAGAATAGATTGGGAAGAACAACACAGGACAGGCAGAAGATGATTTGGAGGGCACAAGGAGCATTTCTGGATCTGCACTGGATATAGATAATCACCAGTTCCTTAATGAGGGTAAACTGGAGACAAAACTCAGGATGCTGAATATTATACAGTTTAAGTACAAGCGTAACATAAATATAACTAGTTATTACAGAACATGGGTTTAGTCATGAATAAGTCCTTCAGTCAACCTCATAAAGTACCTACTTAAAAGCATACGGAAGATGATTTGACTTTGTGTGGAAGACTACAATGAAATATACAGATCATGTATCATAGAGAGCTACACTTGAAACCTATAAATTTTATTAACCAATGTCACCACAATAAATTTAATTTAAAAGCACACGTAAATATCATATATAGCACTTGGACTGAGCTTTATAGACAAAATTTTGGTTTCTAAAGCAATCAAAGCCAAGTAAGTGACCCCTTTTCAGACTTCCAAGTTCAACTAGCTTTTTTCATTTCTAAATTTTCTACATCTTACATGTTGTTCTCTGAATATAGTTATAACACTTGACTTTTAAAAACTTTAACTTTTTTTTCATTGTCTTAAAATGAACTCTTGGCAATGGACTAGTAAAATCTTTTCAATGTTAAAAAAATAAACAAAATAATAAATAAGCAAAATAATACAATGATAATACAAGTGTTGAAAAGTATGTGTTGCCAGAAAATTAGTGTGACTAGTTTTATGCCATATAATTTAAAAGAGTAAAGGCAGTCTAATAATTAGAATCTTCATATTACATAGCCATTTTTTCCTATTAATCTAGAAGTTGCCATATTATATACATTTAAAAAACCATGTGACCAGAGGTTTTTGGAATAAATTGTGTTTTGATTGTGTGATGAAGTATATTGTTTGCTTTCTCTTGCAAGTTGTTATTGAATGTCAAGTAATGTAAAGACTGAAAACTTAGAGTATAAAAAGGAAAAGAAGTAATTTGAGCAGAACAGCAACAAATTCATTTTGTCTCTGTTGTCTTCCACTTTCCTTTCCTTGTCTCCTCATCTTTTAATTCCCATTCTCATGACTTTCATGCCTTCCTTTCTACCTCCTATTTGTCATTACTTAACTCTGGCTAGAATATTTGAATTGGTGTTTGGCAGACACAGATTTCTGGGAGTGGAAATGAGTAGGAAAACAAACTCACATTTACTGGATGCATGACATTTGATGTAGATTATTTTATTTATTTTACAACAGTGAGGTTGGCATTTTTTTTATTACATATGAGAAACTCAAAGATCAGAACTGTTGAGTGAGTTGCCTAACAGTACCAAAGAAGGGAGCCAAGATTCTATCCAGAAGTGATCTGAATACAGACAGCCTACTACCAAAGACCAAAGCCTACTACTTTCTTAGTACCCTCAGAGTCGAATAAATCTTAGAAGCATTTTTACTTTTAGTCTTTGACTTCTTCACAGTCTGTAAGGGGTGAATGTCTAAATCCAAAATCAAGGAACCAAAGCAGACCATGTAAACTATGTGTGTGGTTGGGACAGGTTAGAACATTATTTTGGAAAAATATTAAATGTTGATTTCACAAAAAAGGCTATTTATTGAATTGCTGCTTATAGTCACACCTTGGATATTCTTTGGTGGTCTTCCTTCTAAGTAATGACAAAGTAAGACCTACTTTATTTTATGAGAACTGAGTCACAGCACAGGGTGGTCTTAAGTTTCAGAAAAGTTTAGCTTTTGTTAACATAGATTTTTCCAATCCTTAAAGTCACACTTCTATGCATAAACAAAAGTTTTAAGAGTCATATGTTTTCAATGGGCAATGAACTCGGTAAGCACTCCTAGACATTTGCCTTTAAGTCATGGTAACTGAATAGGTTAGACCTGTCATGAAACTCATCGTGTTTGAAAACCAGTTGCTCTCTGCCAATTTTTTCTTAGATTTAACTTTAATGGATTTTTAAAGTTACCAATAGCTCTATTACCAAGTTCCACACATTTGCTGCTCTCTGATTAATTTTTCACTTCAAACACATGAGACCTAACTTTCTACATTCCAATATGTATTTCCCTAGGTATAACTGGCTAAAAGGAATTAAACTCAACTTACATTTTTTCTTTCTTTCTGGCTTGAATGATTCCCAAGGTTTTGCAGGATATAAGCTCCCATGAAGTTTATAATCAAAATAAAAATACATTTAAATATAAAGTTATAGAGTCAGATAATGATTAGCATACACCTATTAAACTTGATATATTTGGATTTATTTGAGTAAATATAATCATTAACTTAAATGCTTTATAATATTAGTCATGATCAGTATGCTAGGTGCCTTTCTTATACTTCCCACTAAGCATTATAATAAATAGAAAATAAAACAATAGATAAAATGACCTCCTTTTTAAAAGATAAAGATATTACAAATTTCAACTCGAATTGATTTATGATTATTGCATTTAACATTTCTTTTCAAGTAAGTTAATAATTATAAAAAATAATTGAACATTTGTTCGTAAATAGTATTTTTTGGGTATTGCCTAGAAATTTTTAAATTATTATTTAACAAAATACTTCTAGTTAATCATGTCTCACAAGATTCCTTTCAGTAAAATTTCTTATTTAAGATAAGTAGTTCTGTCAGAGCCCAATTTGGGGAGAGAAACCACACAGTAATTTGAATAAAGAAAGTTTAATGTAACATGCTATTAAGTATATCAGGGATTGCTATAGTGTGGGATTGCTAGGAAGAAGTGAAGACAACTCTAGAGAAAGAATACATTAAATTTAATTTTCTAAATAAAATATTAAGAGCCTGACTAGGCGGTGGCACAGTGGATAGAGCGTAGGACTGGGATGTGGAGGACCCAGGTTCGAGATTCCGAGGTTGCCAGCTTGAGCATGGGCTCTTCTGGTTTGAGCAAAGCTCACCAGCTTGGACCCAAGGTAGCTGGCTTGAGCAAGGGATTATTTTGTCTGCTGTAGCCCCCCGGTCAGGGCACATATGAGAGGGCAGTCAATGAACAACTAAGGTGTCGCAACAAAAAACTAATGATAGATGCTTCTCCCTCTCTCTGACTCTCTCTCTGTCTCTGTAAAAAAAATAAAAATAAAATAAATAAATAAAATTTTAAGAAAGAATATATAAATAGTAGATAGAGAAGCAGTCACTATTTCTAAGGCCAAGACAGACACTCAACAAAGAATCTCCAGTCTCCCAAGGCTGAGATCCAGGTCTTGGAGAGAGCACAGATATGGCTCACTGGATGGCAGAGAAGTCCTTGTGGTGCTATACTGGTGGAATGTGCTGGAAATCTGCCCTCTAGTGTGCTTGGGAAAGCTTTGCTCAAGGAAGTATTTTATCAGAGATACTCTGAAGAACCACGTGAGCTGGGAGCTACTGCACACTGCACTCTGCATTGTAGGAGCCCAAGTTCTGAAAGAGATGCCTATGCCATAGGAGTATATATTGTGAGAATATGGAAGCCAGGAAACAAAGCTCTTTCCCTCATGCCATGTCTGTTCAGAGCCTTCTACCGAGATACTTCAGTGCCACATGGCAAAAAATAAATATTTAAAGGGTCCAGTTTAATTTTCACAGAGCAGGCAAAAACAATAAATCTATAGCAGATAAGTAATAAATCAATAACCAGTACAGTATTAGATTTTAAAATTTAATATATTATAATTAATAAAATTTAATATAATTTATTATTTTATATTTATATTATATTATAATTACATTATAATACATTATACTTTAATATGTATTGTAGCCACATCATGTTATTTTGTCTTGTTTTAACCAGCCACACATAATCAAATAATTAGAAATTATTTCCCCAAAGAAAATTTCCTACCATTGCATTAATTTTCTCGTTAATTACTAAAGAAATAACTTTCTTTAAAATTTTGGTGTACATCCTCCCCTATATTTTTGTATTATTAGTATACTTATTTTCTACAAAAGTGGAGTCCTGCTATCCAACCAATTTAACCACTTTTATGACTGACATTATTGCAGATATTTTTCCACTTCACACAATACATTTCTCTGTCACAGGACTTCATTCAATGAATGTCCCATCTCTTAGGACACCAGTGTTCCTAATACTTTTGTTCTTTTTAAAAAAAAATTTTTTTTTCATGAGAGGAGGGGAGTCAGAGACAGGCTCCTGCATGCCCACTAAGGGGCAATGCTCTACACATCTAGGGCCCTTACTCCTTTGCAACTGAAGCCATTTTTTAGTGCCTGGGCCATCCTCAGCACTGGGGCCAACTCGCTCCAAAAGAGCCATGGCTGTAGAAAGGGAAGAGAGAGAGAGAGAGAGAGAGAAGCAAGAGGGGGAGGGGTAGAGAAGTAGGTAGGCCCTTCTCCTGTGTGCCCTGACCAGGAATCAAACCTGGGCCGTCCACATGCCGGGTCGACGCTCTACCACTGAGCCAACCGGCCAGAGCCTGTTCCCTTTTTTTTGTATTCAGTGATGTGATGACCTTCTTTACATGTACATGTCTACGTGTGAGTCCAGTTAATTTCTAGGGACAAATCCTTAGAAACTGAATTCTAGAGAATATATATTCTGGAGGTGCTTCTGCTACCCAGTGCCAAGTTGCCCTGTAGAAATATTGGGGCTGTTTACACACTTTTCCAGAAGTATCTGATTTGTTTTCTGCATGTTTTGAAACGTCAAATATTGTTTTTGACATGAAAATTATGACATATTACCATAGATCCATTAAATGAGAAGATTTTATTTTAAACAATTCTTAGAGATTAACATTTGATTAAGAGTACCAGTTTGGCCTCCAGTTAAATTGCTTTATTTCCTGGCTCTGTTTCTTATCACCATGACCTTGGATAAGGTGTTTCTCCTCTCTGTGCCCATTTCCTCATCTGTAAAATAGGTCAAAGTGGTATCTGCTTCAGTTCGGCTGTCAAGAGAGTTAAGTGAAGATAATGTATATAAAGCACTTATATTGGTGGCTGGCACAGGGTAAGGTCTCAACAAATAGCTAGTGTTTTTCTATTCTTTTCTTTTTTAAAGATTTTACATTTATCAAACTGGAAGTTTCAAATTTCTAAAGAATTAAAAAAAATAATGTATATCAACATAACTTATTTTCCAGATAAAATCTTTTGGGAGTGTGAGGTCTTTGGTAACTCATGAGGCCATGGTCTGTTCTTTGGTTCATTCACATGTTTCTGATTGGCAACAATTATGGATATAAATAGGGGCAGATCATGGCTCCAAATGAATTACAGTTTTGGATTTCTTAATTTCCATTCTTCTTAATCAGAATTCAGAATAAGTATGCTATAATTATCTTCTTTTTTGGTGTGACAGAGACAGAGAGAGTCAGAGAGAGGGACAGATAGGAACAGACAGACAAAAAGGGAGAGAGATGAGAAACATCAGTTCTTCACTGCTGCACTTTAGTTGTTCATTGATTGCTTTCTCATATGTGTCTTGACCATGGGGCTACAGTAGACCAAGTGACCCCTTGCTCGAGCCAGCAATATTGAGTCCAAGCTGGTGAGCCTTGCTTAAACCAGATGAGCCCACGCTCAAGCTGCTGACCTCGGGATCTTGAACCTGGGTCCTCTGCATCCTAGTCGGACTCTCTATACACTGAGCCACTCCCTAGTCAGGTTAAATTTGCTATAATTAAAAGCAACTTTTAGTTAAGTCATATTGCTATATGCTGTTAAAATGCTAAGTGATCATAACCATTATATCAAAAATTTTCAAAAGTATGATTTATAGAAAAGCTCCTCCATTTTAATGTAAAATAACTTACATTATTTCTATGTTTTAGTATCTTTGTACCAATAATGATGATATTGAACTTTAGTTTTCAGAGTACATTGCTTCAAATAGCCAATATAAGAAATGCTCAAATTGAGTGACAGTATTTGTCCAAGCTCTCAGGAGCACCCACAAGAGAAAAGGTTTACCTCCAGGCCAGTTTAAGAGAGTGTCTAAAAGAAATACAAATATAACTACATAAAACTTGAAAAATATTTTAGGTATTTATTGCAGATCTCCTGATGAGGTGGCAAAGAGAAAATTATATTGTATCATACACAGAACTCTTTAAAAGTTCTCTAATTACTTTACCCTGATCACTTTCTAATCTCTCATAGGAGCCGATCACTTTCTGTCTTCATATAATTCAGTTCAATAGCTAAAATGCCACTTCGTACTTACCTGCATTCTGCAGACTCTGCCTAAATATCTCGATCTTGCCACCTCTTTGAGAAAAGGCCAACCCAGAGAGAGGTCAGAGAGAAAGGAGTGAGAAAGCTACATAATTCCTAGAGCAGGTAATTTGGGGCACCTGACTCTGAGCCTATTTTACAAAGCTGTTCAGGAAAAAAGGATATATTCAATGGGACCACATCAAAGGAGTTCTACATTTTATCCCCTTTAAAATTCTACCCAATACATACGATTATGATCAATGTTAAGTCTCAGAATTTGACCAACTATATCAATCCTGCTCCTCCTTGAGTGAGAAGTTAAAATAAAAGGTAGGTGGGTTTGGAGAGAGAGAAATTTCAATTTACCCTTGAAGTCAACAGTTATGAAAACATAGTATGAACAAAAATGAAACACTCAAGCTGTATAAATAATTCTGTTCTCTCCTTAAATATTTTAACTTAAGACTTTTTGTGGATCATGGTATAAGTAAAATGTTTAATTGATTTTAGTGAGTGAGAGAGAAACACCAATATATATTAAATCTTTAGATTCTGAGGACGATGATTCCCATTTACAAATTAAAAATATGATTATAAAACTTAAGCGAGGGACAACATATATAGATTCTATTTTCAGTCCAAAAGAAAAGCATTAAAAGGTAATAATCATTTTTTCTAGTGTGTGTATTTTTGAGGTATGTGCTTGGAAATTTGTGAATTCCCAAATTTTCAAATAACCTTGTGACACATACTTTACTCTCTCTCCCCCAACATGGTAATATATAACTGAAAAATGTGACTCATTCAGACCATCCTTATTTGATTCATATAGAACTAAAGACATTTACAAAGTATTACATAAATTCTACCACAAAAATAAATTCTGCATGTTACTACAGGCATTATTATTATTTTTAAAGATTTTTATTTTTGAGGCCCTGGCCGGTTGGCTCAGTGGTAGAGCGTCGGCCTGGCGTGCAGAAGTCCCAGGTTCGATTCCTGGCCAGGGCACACAGGAGAAGCACCCATCTGCTTCTCCACCCCTCCCCCTCTCCTTCCTCTCTGTCTCTCTCTTCCCCTCCCGCAGCCAAGGCTCCATTGGAGCAAAGACGGCCCGGGCACTGGGGATGGCTCCTTGGTCTCTGCCCCAGGCTCTAGAGTGGCTCTGGTTGCGGCAGAGCGACGCCCCGGAGGGGCAGAGCATCGCCCCCTGGTGAGCATGCCGGCTGGATCCCGGTCGGGCGTGTGCGGGAGTCTGACTGTCTCTCCCGTTTCTAGCTTCAGAAAAATACAAAAAAAAAAAAAAAAGATTTTATTTTTATTTATTTTAGAGAGAGGAGAGAGAGAGAGAGAGAGAGAGAGAGAGAGAAAGGGGGAGGAGCAGGAAGCATCACTACACATATATGCCTTGACCAGGCAAGCCTGTGGGTTTTGAACCGGCAACCTCAGTCAGGCACTATTTTTGTAATATTAACTTTAAACTTATCTGAGAATTTGGGTTTTGAATGAGAATCTCTCTTTTACAATGCATTGGGAGCAATGGTGGAATATGTTATATAGCAGCTAAGGGAGTGGTTACCATTGTTTAACAATGGCCTTCTGACCTTCTGCTGAGGCAGTCACAGTGTCGTCCTTCATGGACAAAGAGGCAGGTAGTAGAAAATAGGAAGGATAAAATGGTAAAGCCCTTGTAAGGAAGGATACCAGAAAGGAGGTGGCTTGTGAAATGATATGTTACTAAGGAATATTATGAATGGTAGTTATTTTGCCCTTTGCAATTATTTTTGCCTTTTCCAGAAGGTAGCTAACATCTTTTGTTAAATATGACTAACAAATTCATGTATTAGCAGCTCTGCACTGGCATATTGGAAGGTCTTGGAATATTTTCAAAGATCCAAAATAGGTTGCTCTAGCTCTTTAATATTTGTAATTGTTTCCACTTTGGGACAAGTTCCCTGGTTTTCTGCACCTTGAACCAGCTCTTCTTTATGAACTACAATGGTGTCCACATAGTCTTCACCACTCACTTTCCAGGCGACTCTCAGAATGGGCATCACACCATCATCTGTGGATGGAAACCTGCCTCTAACCCCATGGCTTTCTAAAAAATTTACTTTTCTATTTCACCTCGTCCACTAACAACTTAATGTTCATCAATCATTTAGCAATGTGGTAATAGAGGAATGTTTTCATTCTCCCAAACGTTGGCATCAGTGCTTAGATTTTTCCCCCCCATGGTGTTTATGTCATGTCTTGATTTGGAAAGATCAGAAAAAGTCATGATATTAGGGAGAAGGAATCACCATATTACCTTAAACTCAGCAATGAAAATGGAAGAGCTTGTATATATTTGGTGTATAATTAGCAGAACCTTAAATTCATAGTTATGGGAAGTAATATATTTTTATACTTTTGGCTAAAACATTTATTAAACCAGTCTCAAAAGAGATCTACCATGATCCACACATTTATGTATGTCTGTCAAGGAAGTCTGGACTCTTGATTCCCTGGATTTTGCAGGATGGCAAATAAGCCTGGCTTAACCACCCAGTCTACTGCACTGCCCTAAAGTCAAGGTCAGTCTGGCTTTGACCACCTCAAAATTTGTGTTCTATCTCCCTTAGGTATTATCACCAAGGCAGTTTCTTTTATATGTTTCATTTTGAGCTGTGTGTAATTTTAACCTTTTCTTTCTTTCTTTCTTTCTTTCTTTCTTTCTTTCTTTCTTTCTTTCTTTCTTTCTTTCTTTCTTTCATTCTTTCTTTCTTTCTTTCTTTCTTTCTTTTTAGTTTGGGAGGGTAAGAGAGATTCTGTCTTTTTAGTTTACTTCAAAACCTGTAGAATTACAGGGTTTTTCAATTTAAAAAATCTTGCTTTATGACAAAAATTATTTCTGTACCTGAACTAGTAAATGCCACCTGCCTTAGAGATGTGTTTCCACAGGACTCCTGACTTTTTTCCACTGAAATTTATATTGAGAGCCATACATTTTCTGAATATTTCTTAAACTCTAACATCTTTACAAATAGTTACTATTTCTTTTCACTCATAGTTTTGTACAGGCTCAAGCACCTATTGAAGTAATTTCACAAATTACTCTTTCTTATTTCCAATAACAAATATGGTAAAATAATTCATATCATAGAGCCATTAGTAAATATTATGATGAATAAGACTCCCCTAGCCACTGCCATTGTTAAGAGTAATTTAGCCTGATCTGTGGTGGCACAGTGGATAAAAGGTTCAAAACTCTGAGCTTTCCAGGTCAAGACACATATGAGAAGCAACTACTATGAGTTGATGCTTCTTGCTCCTCCACCCCCTTGTCTCTCTCTCTCTCTTCTTTAAAATAAATAAAAAATATTAAAAAAATAATTTAAACAAAAGTATTGACAGTGGTCTCTGTTATGAACTGAATGTTTCTGTCCCCTCAAAATGCATATGTTGAGGTCTAATCCCCAATGTAATAATTTGAAGATGGAACCTTTGGGAAGTAATTAGGCTATGTGGCTGAAGCTTATTAATGAGATTAGCATCCTTAATAACAGAGGCCAGAGAGGTAATTCACTGTCTTTCTGCAAAATGAGGCATAAGGAGAAATTGGCAATCTGTAACCAGAAGTGTGCCCTCTCCAGAACCCAACCCTTCTTGCACCATGGTCTTGACTACTAGACTCCAGCACTGTGAGAAAGAAATTTCCATTCTTTACAAGATATCCAGTTGTATATTTGTTACAGTAGTTCCAACTGAGATAGTCTCTAAGTATAAATTTGTACATTCTTTGTGCTATGAAGAATTAATGCAGAATCTGGGGAAATTTTTATGTTGTCAGTTGTATTATAGAGATTTTAAAGCTAAAATTAGTTGAAGTACTTTTCTATATTTTTTGATAAAATATAATTTCAGATAGAGTTAAAGCAAGGAGAAAAAAATACTTATACTCCTGACAAAATTGAATGGTGATGATGTGATCCCAGGTAATTAATATCTTTTTATATCTTAACTTACCCATTAATAATTGTGAAATAATAAAAAGTATCAGGACTGTTTTTTTGTTCAAGATGTTCATTTAAACATTTATTCAATGTTTACTTACACTTTTCTGGGCCAGGCATTGGGCTAGGTGGTAGAGGTACAAAGATAAGTAAGTCATTTATCCTTGTTTCCAAGATTAGGTGGAGAAAAAAAAGTTATACAGATGAAGCATGTTTTAAGTTTTGAGAGAAAAGAAGGAAGGAAGGAAGGAAGGAAGGAAGGAAGGAAGGAAGGAAGGAAGGAAGGAAGGAAGGAAGGAAGGGGAAATTGTTTTTAAGAGTCTGGAAAATCTTCAGAGGAAAAGTGAAATCTGCCCTAAATCTTGAAAGACAAGAAGAAGGAACAGAATCCCAGATAAAGGAAAAGTGAGTGTTTTGAGCAGCAGTGAGAAATTTAGGATAATTCAAGGAAAGGAAAATGAGGAGAGAAATAATATGATGAGGGAAGAAGATGAGAAAAGTACATGGTGAAAGATTTTGTTTGCCAAATCAGAATGTCTTAACTTGATCCATCAGATGATGAGGAACCATTAAATGTATTAAGGGTCTAATGATGATTTTTTAAAAAAAACTCAGTGTATTTAAAAGGGAATGTATGGTACATAATCTCTTTTATGTCCTTCCTTAGTTTTATTTAAATGACCTGCTATGAGAGTCCTCAGAGTATCATAATTTTTATACTCTTTAGAGCCTCATTGACCCTCTCTTTGCCTCTGAATTACTTCCACTATAAACTATCCTTAAGTTTATGCCAATTGTGCCAAAGTGAAAAGATATAGTAAATGTAACCCCTGAGGAGAACTCAATCACGCAATGTAACATATATATATTCCTGAATCATTTAGTTCCAGTTCATGTTTTTACATTAACTATATAATTGCCACTCAGCTGCTTCTAAACAGCTGTAGACAGCTGATATAACACATGGAACATGGAGATATCTAGGAGGGATTAAACACTTAAAATTAATAAATGGGAACGGGTCCAATTCTGTTGGCCAAACCAAGTTTCTGTAGGCATAATGAATTTTAAAAATTAATTGTAAAATAGACTTAAGAAATAATTGTAGAACACTTCTTTGGGGATGAAAGTATTTTGGTAAGGCATCAAGTATCATTTCACTGAATAGCCAAGACTTTGAAATAATCTTAATATTCTTGTATATTTGTAAAATATTCTTAATATTTTTATAAAATATTTGAATTAATTGATATTTTAAAATATACCTCTCCTAGGATGGTTTACTTGGTGCCCTAGTTTGAGATAAAAATTTTCATATTGTCTTTCTTACTTCATTGTCCTTTATAGGAACTTTTTAAGAATATGCATAATTATAGCTATTGCTACTGATTCAAATATCTAAATTTAATTGAGATAAAAACATTTATATATTTAAATGAATTAATGGTAAAATATCTTCACAATTTGTTCAAAGTTGAGGCTGGGAATGGAACTAGAACAACAACATAACATAAATATACATGTTACACACTGTGCAGACTTAATAGAAAACATACAATGTTATATAATTCAGAATTTCTCAAGAAGTGAAACAGTAATCTTCTGAGGTGTTAAAAGTTGTTTGATGACAGGAATCTATAATTAATTAAGTTTGGTAATGCTGAATTATTATTTTATTCTTTTTTTCTTAGAAAACCTTACACTTATTAGCATTTTAAAGTCTTCTAGAAGTTCTGCCATACGCAAACTCATTTAACTTTGTTTAACTTAATGTTTTCATAACTTATTTGTGTTTCAAAGCTCTTCTCTCTCCAGAACATTTATTAATAGCTCATGGACTCCAGTATTTTAAGGAACATTTTCTTAGAAAAGTTGACATAAAATTTAAGTAAATATAATTTATCATGCACACAGAGATGCACATAAAAAATACAATACATTGCCCCTGATTAAGTGGAGCAAGGAGTCTTGACATAAACTATATACTTGGAAGTTTTACAGCTGAATACATTGCCTGGAACACAGTAGGTACCCAATAAATATCTACTGAATTGAACTTATTTTATTTTGTAGACACTTCACTACCCCCACCCCATTCCTCCCACCTCCAAAGGCAAGTTTTCTATAGCACTTACTAAAACTATTTTTCTTGCAGTCAGACAAGCTAAGTTACTATGATCCCTTGTAATTAAAACCCTTTGCTCAGCATATTTTAACTTGCTGTTATTACAACAGAAGAAAACTTCTTATGGTGGTTGTAAAATACCCCTTATCCCTGAAACCCTAGCATGCTAAAATAGATCATGTAGTCGTTAACCATGGGAGGATTGTTTTCTCAATGTTACGTTAGTTTTCAGGGCTCACTGCTCTTTCTGGGCCTTAGGCTTTTTCAGCATTCTATTCCCTGATTACATTTCTTCCCTTAGAGTGTGATCATTCCAGGTTAATAGTTGTGCTTTCCATATCCATGGGAGCTCAGGTGCTAAAGTCCACTATACAATTGGTGGAATTTTAAAGAATCTAATGTCTTTTTCTGTACTTACCTGTCTCCCAAGATTTTTCTATGAATTCCTTGAACAAAGATTTTAATGCCTACTGATTTTTTAAACTACAGAGGTGAGATATAGACTATTAAAGGTGGTCTCATGGTCTAATGACAATGCATAAACATAACCAGCAGTCATGGTTCTGGGTGATAACAAACATGCCTCAGAGCATGCACAGGAGGCAGTGTGATCTAAGGAGAATTATCTCCTGCATTGCCGCAAAATATGGTCAGACTCTTTGCCTTTCTCCCTTCACCAAAAATCTGTAAAAAAAAAAAGAAAAAAAAAAAATCCATTCTTCTTATGTCTTCAGGACCCAAACCTGAAAATTCCACAGTTTAGCTAATGGATTAATGGATGAGATTAAAATATGTGATAACATACTCCAAATATGCTTGCAACAAAACACAGTAATTTTGTTATGTCTTTCTTTAGGCTCAATTTGGAATCCTTTAACACAAATCTTACCAGTTTCTCTTCTCTTCTTAAACCTCCCTGTTCTCTCACCTTTTCAATATGTACTCTTAGTTGTTAATCTTACCCCACTAAAGAGAAAATAGAAGACCTTATAACAAGACACTTATTTCTCCATTATCAAACTTACAGGCTATATGCATTGAACTATCTTTGCCTTTCTCCTTCCTATCACCATGAAATAAGTGTTCCTCCTTCAATTAAAGGTCAGCGCTACCACCATATATATACACTTTATATATATACTTTATATATATATATTTTTATATGTATTATATATATATACTTTGTGTGTGTATGTGTGTGTGTGTGTGTGTGTATTTATCTCTACTATTGTTTCTCTTTTCTACTTAGAGACTATCTCCTTCTCCCATGGAGCATTCTACCAGCTTAAACATCTTCCAATATATCCCATGTTAAAACCAAAGGATGGAGGAGGAGGAGGAGGAGGAAGAAAATAACTTGTCTTTTAAGTACTCTAACTACTAACCTATTTCTCTGCCCCTTTGTATCCAAATTTATTTAAAAAAAAACTATCTATGTACTTTGCCTGTCCCCTCACTTTCAGACCATCATCTCCCCACTGAGTATCTAGGGCTTTCTCAAGTATTGTGAGTCATTGGGCTATTACAAAATGATCTGTCTATTTGTCTATATGGGGTAAGTCAGAGAAGGGTCAAGCAAAATCTGAAGCACTGAAAGTTGTCACTCCTGCTGAGCAGTGGCTGGGAGAAGTGCCAAAGGCGATTGAAGAGATGCCTTTATTAGACATTGATGAAAAGAACAGCTTGCATAACCTCTGGGCACAAGGGATGGACAGTGATTGCATAAAAGAAGGCCACAGCACTCATCACATGATTACTTCCACATGGTCTCTAGGTCCCTTAGCAGTGCTCCTCACTGTGGCCCTTTGCTAAACTAGTTCCCATTCCTGTCCATGTGTCCAATTAGGTCTACCCTTCTTAACCCACGTCACCAAACTCTCTCCTCTCATCACTTTCATTTCTTTGTTCCTTTTTATCTCAGGGAATCTCTTCTTTTCTGGCTTCTGGAAAAGAGATTGCAAGAGTAGGTGAAGGCATCATGGAGCAAAAGCCCAATTTGCCTAGTTATTTCTCTCCTAAACATTTTATCCATGTTAGGAATCTTCTCTCTGTCCTAAAGGAATCCAATGCCAGGAAGTTTCTCTCTTTTCTCTGGATGCTACAGTCATGTCCTTACTTTAAATAATTAAGTACAGAATAGCCTGATTGTTTAAATAGGGATTGAGGATAGAAGAAAAGTAAGCATCAGATACTATATCAAGTTACTATCCTACTAAGATATCTATATTAGTCTGTCTAGGCTGTCATAAAAAAATACTATAGTGTGGGTGGCTTAAACAAGAAAAGCTTATTTTCTTACAATTCTGGAAACTGAAAAACTTAAAAAGTCCAAGATGAAAGTCTGGCACAGTGCAGTTTCTGGTGAGAAATCTTTTTCTGGATTTCTGATGGTCACTTTCTTACACTGTCCTCACATGGTGGGGGCGGGGGGAGAGAGAGAGAAGGATGGAGGAAAAGAGGGAGAGAAGGGAGAAGAAAGCAGGGGAGAAGGAAATGGAGAGAGATACATATCTGGTGTCTCTTCCTTTCTTTATAAGAACACCAGTTTTATTAGATAAAGGATCCACCTTTATAATCTCATTTAACATTAATTATCTCCTTAAGGCCCTATCTGCAATACTGTCATATTGGTGGCTAAGCCTTTAACATATGACTTTGGGAGGTAGGGTGGGAATCAGTTCTGTCCATAACAATGTCTCATAGGATTTCAATGTCTAATATATATATATATATATATATATATATATATATATATATATATATATATATATTTTAGTGAGAGAGAAAGAAAAAGAGAGAGAGAGAGAGAGAACAGCAGATAGACAGGGACAGACAGACTGGAAGAGAGAGAGATGAGAAGCATCAATTCTTCATTGCAGCACCTTAGTTGTTTATTGATCGCTTTCTCATATGTGCCTTGACGGGGGGGGGGGGGGCTCCAGCAGAGTGAGTGACCTGTTGCTCAAGCTAGAGACCTTGGACTCAAGCCAGTGACCATGGGTCATGTCTGTGATCCCACACTCAAGCTGGAAATCTCATGCTCAAGTTGGTGAGCCTGAGCTCAAGTTGGAGGAGATCTTGGAGTCTAGAACCTAGGTCCTCAGCATCTCAAGCCAACAATCTATTCACTGTGACACTGCCTGGTTAGGCTCAAGGTCTAAAATTTCTAAAACAGATCACCTCGTTCTTCCTAATCCCCACACCCTAATCTACCAAAACTTTCTATCATAATCATTTTCTTAAATTTAATAATCAGCACAATTTCTGACTACTTGCTTAAGCATAAAACCTGGTGCCATTTATTTTTGACTGCTCTCATTTTCTTGTTCTGTAAATCAAAAAAAAGAGAAAAACTCTTTGCTTTGATTTCCATAAAATTTCTTCAATTTGTTCTCCTCTCCACCTCTACAATTCATAAATTAAAGCATTCTGCCATCACCTGTACTGAAAATCTCTTTAGACAATGTTCCAATTTTTCACCTTATAATTAACTCTCTACATTTAGAATAATTTTATTAAAGTTTCAATCAGATCATCTGAATAAAACCTTTCATTGAATCTCATTGCTCTTACAGTACATTCTAATTGCCTTACTTTGGCCTACAAGACTCTGGTTAAATCTTTGCATTGTATAAGAAAGATTTTTTGGATGTTAAAAGATTTTAAATGGGGAGATGTTTGGATGTTATAAGAGTTCAAATGGGGGAATATATGTTTAGATCTGCTTTGCAAAAAGTAGAAATTTGGAAGCAGTAATGATGATAAAAAAAGATTAAGCTGGTGCCTGATTGGTGGTGGTGCAGTGGATTGAATGTTGACTTGGGATGCTGAAGACCTAGGTTTGAAACCCCAAGGTCGTTGGCTAGAGTGCAGGGTCGCCAACTTGAACATGGGATCACAAGTATGGTCAGCCAGATCAGCCATTGCTGACTTGAGTCCAAAGGTCACTGACTTGAAGCCCAAGGTCACTGGCTTGAGCAAGGGGTCACTGGCTTGGCTTGAAACACCCTCCCCTCAAGGCACATGCTAAGCAATCAATAAACTACTAAAGTGACACAACTATGAGTTGATGCTTCTCATCTCTTCCTTCCTGTCTGTCTCCCTGTCTCTGTCTCTTGCTAAAAAAAAAAAAAAAAGATAAAGCTGGTAACAGGAAGAGATATATAAAGTCTGCTGAAATTATTCAAAGGGGAAGGTATAAAAGTCAAAACTAAGTTGGGGAGTATTGAGAAGAGGAAATATATTAAGGGGTATTTATGAGATAGAAAAGCCACACTGAATTTACATGAGGGTAGAAGAGATAAAATAAGGAAGCAGGTTCCTCCCAGTCTTCTGACCCACAGCAAGAATGGAGTGCAGTATCATTTACTTTGTAACTTAGAAAGACAGAGACTTGTGGAGGAGTTGATAAGTTCCTTTTGACACATGCTAAGTTTGGGAGTCTGTGGAAAATCAAAATTCATTTAGCTGTTGAGTACAGATTTCTGGAATTTGAGGTGTAAATACTTGGGAATCAGAGACATTCAAAGGGCAAAGGAGAAAATCTTTGATTGCACACTGTTTCAGAGGAGAGTGGAGAAAGAGGAGACAATAGAAGAAATGGAGAACAACAGGATAGAAATGTGAGTGGAAAAGTAGTCTATCAGAAAGCTAGGAACTGAGTAGGAGATAATGGCAAATGTGGCAAAGATATCAAATGGAGGCCCTGGCCCGTTGGCTCAGTGGTAGAGTGTTGGCCTGGCCTGCGGAAGTCCTGGGTTTGATTCTCGACCAGAGCACACAGGAGAAGCACCCATCTGCTTCTCCACCCTTCTCCCTCTCTTTTCTCTCTATCTCTCTCTTCCCTTCCAGCAGCCGAGGCTCCATTGGAGCAAAGTTGGCCTGGACACTGAGGATGGCTCCATGGCCTCCGCCTCAGGTGCTATAGGATGGTTCAGATTGCAGTGGAGCAACACCCGAGCGACCGAGTTTTGCCCCCTGGTGGGCATGCCAGCCGGGTCTGGGTCGGGCACATGTGGGAGTCTGTCTGTCAGCCTTTCCCCTGCTTCTCACTTTGGGAAAATACAAAAAAAAAAAAAAAAAAAAAAAGAAAAGAAAAGAAATCAAATGGATAGGGACTAAACACTGTTCTTTGGATTTGCAGTCAGAAGTCTTCAGTGGTATTTTGAAAGCAGTTGGCATGATATTGTAGGGACAGAAGGTTGATTACAGTGTTTCAAAGAAAGAATAAGGATTACCTTTATTTTTTAATGGAGCTTGGTGAAAAGGAAACAAGCAAGCTAGAGTGTTAACTAGTGGGACCTATATAATTGAGGAAAAGTTTTAAATATTTTATTGTTGTTTTTTGTTTGTTTGTTTTGCAGAAGTTAAGAAGGCAGTAATTATGGACAAACCTATTGACTAATGAGTTACATAATGACCAACAAAACAGGAGAAGAAGAGGATAAGAGACAGTAGGGTGAGTGCCAAAGCACAGGGGAAGGAGGAGTCTTGGTCAAGTAAGTCAACACATCTCTTCAAACTTGAGCTCATTTCCTAATAATCAATAGCATAGGATATGAGGCATATATTTTATTGACTCTTGAATAGAGCTTTATGTTTTCTATCAAGTTAAAAAGTAAATTATATGTTCGTATGTGTTTTATCTTCAAATGTCCAAATTAATTTTGCTTTTGACTTTTAATGGCTTATGACTAAATTATTGTTGATGGGTGGTTCTGGACAGATGAAAATTGACTATATCCTGCAGTGGCATTATATTGTCCCTGATCTTCTCTCTATATAAACAGATGTCTATTGACTATTAACTATAAATATTTCAAAATACATAGGTACTTCTGTACTGCCCACTACTCAGATCCTAATCACTCTAGCTACAGCATGTTTTATTTTTTTTATTAGATCTTTGACATCCATGCCATGATTTAGTTTCTTTTTACTTGACAACTTAGCTCATTATAGAAGCAATTGAAAAACTTACCTAATTAAAATTTACAGATCATAAAGTTTAATTCAGTGGTAAGGCTAACTTTCCTCTAAACTATTGAATGTCACTGGTTACTTTTTCAGTGGGAGTGAAGACAAAAGCCAAAAAGAACTTTTCAACTCTTTTATTATTAACATAAATTATTCTCCACCAACATACTAAATTGAAAGTCCTAGAAAGAGTCCTCAATATGGATCAAAACTGCCCTATCGTAGATGCCAGAGATTCTGTTCTCAATAAGTAAGAGATGATTAAATAAGAAAGTGTTAAGTGTGATCTTCCAAAAACTAAGTGGATGGGGCCCAATAATCTTACAAATAGTTCACTGCTTCGAGGTTTCACGAGTTGGCATTGTTTTGGTGGTCTGAAACATTAAATGCACTTTGTTTTGGGAAAAGAAAATGGAAGAAAATTATACATCTATTCTTTCTACTGCTCCCAAAAGAAAATTTGGATACATTAAAGTGGGTAATTAAAAAATGTATGGAGGTGCAGAATGTTTCTGGCTGTGGGTATAATTAATTTGCAAGTTATCATCATCCCACTACCCCCAGTAGGCCCAGCATAACGCTACGTTCTTCCAAGTATTCTCCCCACCACCGCCACCCAGTTTTTGTGCATTAGTTGAAATTTCACAGTGTGTAAGTTTATTTTGGTTGGCTCGTACATTTGCATAATTAAATTTGTTCCTCTGCAAAATGTCCATAATAATGCCACATACTTTACAGCACATTTTAAAAATAAAATGAGATCAATCCATTTACAGAAGTGAGAAAGTGCCAAGCACAGATTAAACATTCAATAAGTATTAGTCATTGTTATTCATTATTCACTTACGCAATACAAATTTATTAACCACAGGTTATGTTCACAGTGCTGAGCTGACACTGGCACTCATTTATTCATTCATTCAAATAGTGTCTACTGAGCACATATGATATGTTGGGTATTGTTCTAGATGCCGGGGACACAGCAGTGAATAAAACACAGTTCAGGTCCTCATGGATCTGATAAGAGGAATTAGAGAAATAAAAAATATAGAATATAACATCAGGAAATAAAGCACCAGAAAATGAATTGTAGAAGATACAATGGTAATCAAGAGAGACATAAACCTTACATACACTATAGTTAAACAATAGACAAAATAAAGATAAACATGAGAGTTTAAAATGAAGGAATGAACCTGTTCTCAATAGAAATAAGGTCCAGGCTAGGGGTAGGGGTGGTTGAAATAATGTAGAGGAGGGTTCACTGGGTTGCACAGGGCAAGAATCTGTGAACTTGGGAGGTGAATGGCTCATCCACATCAATCCTGACCAGGCATTGACACGTAACCTGGGAAAGCCTAGATTAGAACCTCCTTT
This sequence comes from Saccopteryx bilineata, assembly GCF_036850765.1. Lineage (NCBI taxonomy): Eukaryota > Metazoa > Chordata > Mammalia > Chiroptera > Emballonuridae > Saccopteryx > Saccopteryx bilineata. Next base: position 22,363,977 of record NC_089501.1, read on the forward strand.
GGTCAGATATAAAACACAAATGAGATGTTAATTCAGATCAGAAATTCATTATGATGGAAAGATGTCTGGTTTATATTTAAAGCATTCATATCCTGGAATTATAATTTTTTTCTTTGTAAATCTTTGTTTTGTAAGTAAAATGACTTGGTTTTTAATAGGCATCTTGAAGACTTGATTGCATAACAAGACCTAAGAACTCTGTATATTTGGAAATAATAGCTTGGTTTTCTGCAGAAAAATGCATTTGGTTCAAGTTTCTATGATAGGGTTCTGCATCAACCCCAAGAGCACTCTTGGATAAGCAGGGTGTTTGAAAGGGCTTATAAGGAGGTTTAGACCATCTATGCAGGCTTGCGAAAGGTATCCTCAAGTAACACCTTAGATTCATAAAAGAAGGTTCTTTTCCTGAGTTCCACACTTTAGTGTGTTCTGCATATCCCCAATGAACAAAATAAATTACTTAAAGAACAATTGAGGCCCTTTGTTCTGTTCTTGGTTGTGTGAACAGAACCTTGGACCTTATGTGGTGCCAGACTCCAGCTCCCCATTTGCAGCATCTTAGAATGGATGAACTTTGGCTTTTAAATGGGAGAGTAGAAGGTTTGCTCTTGCAATCCACAGCTGCTTCATCTATGTTTAAAGACACTGAGACAAAGAAGAAATAATATATCATAGAGTTTGATTCATAGAAGAGAAGAATCTAATTAAAAATGGTGTGAAACTATAAATAAAATGAAGAAATATAATAAAGCTATTTTTTCCTAGGTTTGAAACTATAATAAAATGAAGAAATATAAGAAAACTATTTTTTCCTAGGTTAAAATAATGTTAATAATTTTCTTCCATGTGTCTTATTCTATAGAATATTTAAAATAGTGCCAGTTATAGTACAATGATATTTTGAGACTAATCATGCAATGATTTTTAGGAAAAAAAAGTTTACATGTAGACACAATATACTTTTTTATTTATTTTTAAGTTTTATTTTTTTATTAAGTGAGAGGTGGGGAGGCAGAGTCAGACCCCTGCATGTTCCTTGACCGGGATTTATCTGGCAAGCCACCTATCAGGCGATGCTCTGCCTGGCTGGACCACAGCTCCATTGTTCAGCAACCAAGCTATTTTAACTCCTGAGGCTGAGCCATGAAGCCATCCTCAGTGCCTGGGGCCAACTTTGCTCAAACTATTCGAGCCATGGCTGCAGGAGGGGAAGAGAAAGAGACAGAAAAAAAGAGAGATGAGGGTGTGTGGAGAAGCAGATGGTCACTTCTCCTGTGTGCCCTGACCAGGAACTGAACCTGGGACTTCTACATGCTGGGCTGTCATTTTACGGCTAAGCCAACCAGCCAGGGCCACCATAAACGTTTTTAAAAGATAAAAATTGTTACAGTTTTTCAAGCTGGAAACTATAAAGTTACTACAGAAACCTCCTGCAAGATAAGTTATCATATTGGAATGCCTGTGGAAGCACATAATATACGTCTGCAGAGTTGACATTGCTGAATGTCTGCTGGATGAAAAAAAATTGGTAAAGGATATCATGGAACTGCCACATCTCAATGATACAGTAATTCATCAAATTAAAAATTTAGCTGCACACAGGAAGATCAATAGAATTTTACCTTTTTCTCATAATTGGAAATACCTACAGCAGTGACTGAGCCTGACATCTTGCTTATATTCCAGTATGAGCTGTCAAATATCAGACAAATGATTGAAGACCTTCTTTTACATTAATGCTTGGTAACACACAAATGGTGCTGAAATATTCAAAGGATTGAATATCTTGTTTTGAATCATGTGGTTTCTTCTGGGGGAAAAATGTGTTGACATCTGTTCTGATGGTGCGAAAAGAATAGGAGAGTAGAACTCTTGGCACAAATCAAAGCCATGACCCCAAATCATATTAGTAGTTATTAATTTCTTTACCACTGCACACTGGCAGAAAAAGAATTCATTTTATTTAAGAATATTCTTGATAAAGCAGCAAAAAACATTTTTTTTATTTCTTAACTCTTGAACATACCATTTTAATATTCTGTGTAATAAAATGAGAAGTGTGCAAAAACCACTTTTACTACAAACTAATATTTGTCAAGAGGAACGGCACCCATGCAAGTGTTTCAGTTGTAAACTGAAATGGCCCCTATTTCATGGAACATCATTTTTTCTTGAAAGAATGACTTACTCAAAATAAATCTAATGATTTTTAAAGCCACAGATGATTTTTTTTAATGATTATGTAATAAAATAGGTCACCATTTAGGAGATGTGCACACTCTGTAAACTGATATTCTAATAATCAATAAGGATGTTATAGCATGGCACATGGATAGAGGGACCAATGAATTTTAAGTCACAGAGCATGAAAAGTTTCTTGACATTGCATCTAACCCTTAAAAATCCGCCACTTAACAGAGTTTTGATGTACTATCAAAGAAGAATTTCCAGAATTATCTAAAAATGTTATTATAACATTTTTTTCTCATTACGTGTGTGTGTTGGGCTGTATTTGCTTTACATAATTCACAAACAACATATACCAGTTGATGGAGTACAGCAAGAAATATGACAATTTAGCTGTCTTCCATTAAGCTAGACCTAAATGAGATTTGCAAAAATATAAAACAATTTTTTCATTAAAATTTTTAGAAGAAAATAGTTATTCTTCATTAAAAAAGTTATTTATGCTAACATGTAACACATTTTTCATTTTAAAATGAATTAACAAATAAATATTAGTTTAAAAGGAACAAATGGGTGTTTTCTTACTTGGGATCCAGTATTCAGCATTGGCATGACAAGTCCTAAAATTTTAAACATCCACCCTCATGATTAAAACCTTTCAGACCACAGGGAAATGCTTCTTTATGTTTCTTGACTTACCTTTTTAAACAAAAGGAAACTCTTCTGAATACCCTGAAAATTTGTGGGTTATGCAACTGTTAATGTAGATGGTAGACACAGCTTTGAAGCAGAGGGAGGACTTGAACAGCATAAGAGAAAAGTCAGAATAATTAGCTTGTCAGGTCCTTCTTCTTAGTACTAATACAATAAGTCTTGCATAATAAAATGCAATATCCTCTAATACTCGTGTCCATTTTCCCCCTCTATTCATATTCAGTACCAGGATACTGTTGGTCAAAGCAGTACATGACCAACCCGGAATCAAATAAAGAAGAAATAAACGCCGCCTCTCCATAAGTTTGAGACATGCACAAACAGGGACAGAAAGAACTAATAGCAGCCATGTTTGGAGATCAGACTCTGCAGACTGCAGTTATTTTTAAGAATCCTTTGTTTTTATAAAGTTGTGAGTTCAGAACATGTTTAGGCTTTGTTATATCAGAAAGATTGTGTAGACTGATTTAAAGAGATAATTCTATAAAAACCAGAGTAGATAAATTCAGGAAAGCACACTGCCTTAGGAAGGCTTTTTTGTTTGCTTGTTTTTTGTAACCTGGTTTGGGGTTTGTGCACTTTCTCACCACACTCTTTAGTAATATTAACGACTAATTTCCAGAAAGTTAAAATGTTTATTTTTGATTTTTTCAACTTGAATTATTCTAGAATTTAGACTTCTAAATTCGACTGGATGATTGGTAAACATAGTTTCAAAAAAAAGAGAAAATGGTTTCAAGACCATGGTAGATATATGTTAGATATATTTATTAATCTTATTAAAAGTAACCAGAAATAATATTACATTTTAATGACTTTCACTTTTCACAAAAATTATGCAGGTATTACTTATGTAACACCTATTTAATATGGGAAATAAAACCTCACTAAACACTTTGCTGAAACTATAGAACATTCTTTCATTTAAAAACACTTGTTTTATTTACTGAAGTTAAATTTCATATGTTTAATACTGGACAAACAATCAGGCAGGAGTACGTGTTGACTGAACTATGGAGATTGACCAGAATCAAAATCCAGATGAAAACAAATGGCCTAAACTTACTTGATTTAGGTCCCTTTATGGACCAGGCTTATACAAACAGAATCCGAGACAGTGTGTAAAAATGCCTTTGCAGGCACTGGCCCTTCCTTGCCTTCCTCATGTCTGGATTCTACCTCTACAGATTAGCCAGGGTTCAGGAGAGAAACAGCATCTTTGATGTTTGTTTGTTCTGAGTAATTGACTCATTGATTATGGAGCCTCAGAAGTTTTACAAACTTTAATCTGCAAACTGAAGACCCTGGAAAGACAGTGGTATAATTCAGTCCTAGTCCCAAGGCCTGAGAACCAAGGGAGCCAATGGTTAAATCCCACGGCCAAAGAAGGTATCTTCCAACTCAAGCAGGTAGGCAGGAAGAAAAGAAAGGGGTGGTGGTGAATTCTTCCTTTCTCTTTCTTTTGTTCTGTTCAGTCCTCAAGGAACTTGATGATTTATGCCCACTCACATCAGAGAGGGCAGTCTACCTTACTGAGATCACTGATTCAAATGCTAATCTCATCTAGAAATATTTTAATATAATACCCAGAATTTATGTTTCATCGGGGTGTATCCTGTGGACAGTAAATTGTTGACACATAAAATTAACCATCACACTGCATCCTCCCACCTGCTGCTATTTGAGCTCAATTTCTCTGATTTCCTCTCCTGACTTTTGAACTTACTTGTGATGGGTTTTAAACATAATTTTCCCACCTGGCAATTGTATTTTTATACATAACATTTGATCATTGTCCTTTAGTTTTACACAACAGAACTTGGCTAACAGGCACTCAGTTTTTTCCTTCCTTTTCTTCTTCTTCCCTTTCTTCCTTCTCTTCGTTTCCCTTTCTTCCATATCTCTCTTCTCCCTTCTCCTTCTATTTGCTTCCTTTCTCCTCCATTCTTTATTCTGTTTTCCTCCTTGTCAACCTGTCCTACCTCCCTCCCAAATAATTATTCATGCACTTAAGTGTTTGGCTCACTAATTGACACTTAAGGCCCAATAAAGAACAAGATAGGCAAGCTATCAGCCTTTAAGAAACCTACACTCAAACACTAAGTAAATAATGTCAAAACTAATGGTTTGATTCTAATCGTAAGTGCTATAAAGAAGCAAAGGACGTGATAAAAAAACATGATAGAACTCAAGACAATCTTAATGAGTGGGGTGTCATCTTCCTGGTGTCCTACTTGAAATTGGAAGAATGCAAAGAAGGTAGCCAGGTGAACTCTGATGGAAAATGGTTTTGCAGGCAGAGGGAGTGATGTGTATTAATTTCCCAGGCATAAAGACACAGGGAACATTTGAGGAACTGAAGAAAATACTATTGTGGCTGGGCTTAGAGAGAAAGAAGGGAGGGTGGTGAGAAATGAGGCTCCTTAGGATGGTTGTAGCTAAACAATGCAATGCCTTGCGGGTGATGAAAATCTCCTGAAGTAAATCAAATGAAAAGGGATTAAGAAGTACTTTTAAGTGCATGGAACTGAATGACCAAGCCTGACCATTAGTGAAGAAAGAAAGAGAAGTAAAAGGACAAAACTCACAACTTAAATGAGGCTTTGAGATAATATGTGATTTGTGCCTATTCATTTTGTATCCATTAATGAAAAATAGTTTTAAGTCTTCCAACTGTGTTTTTTTTTTTTTCACTCTTACCTAGAGTATGCTCTGCCTCTTTTCTAAACATGTGAATCTCTGTTTTCTGAACTGAATTCAGAAACCTCTTTTAACTGATACATTTTTGGACTTCACATAAAAGTAAAGGAGGATCAAGAGAATGCCCGGTACTGTTTGTAGTTCTCTGTTTATAAGAACATATAACAATCAATGTTTGCACCCCATAGAAATATGGTTTCAATTTTGTCCTTGATATATGAGATGTGTTGCCAGCACATATTTATGTCTGCCAAGCCTCTTCTTATTTCTAGAGTGCACAGACATCTTATGACGTTTTGCTTTCAATTTTTTCAAGTTTAGTTTCATTTTAATTTGATGAACACTTGATAAATGACAGAACATTACAGTGATGAGAATTATCTGGAATGGTGCACCAACAGAGGTGGACGATAGACACCAGTTGCTGCATGGCTACAAAGAATACCAACTGCTCTTTTGAGGGATTTATATTTGAAAACACTGGCTAACTTTCACATGTGAACTTTGAATTGATTAGAGTCAAAACAAAGGACCAGGATTTGGAGGCCAGGTGTTTAGAACTTGTTGTATTTTGAACTGTGTAGCTTATCACCACATTGAATTATATAGTAGAAAATAATGATTGATAATCAGGATCTTGCAAGTTCATTATAAATAATATACATGTTCATTTACCTAAAATTTGGAGTCTTGAAGTTTACCTATAACCAATAACACTGTTATTAGCAAAAGTATGATAACATGTTGAATAGACTATTTGATTTTTTTCAAATTAGTAGCCCTTGTTGAATGTCATACTTCTCTTATTTTCTTAAATTTAGCATTTATGGAGCAATAGTACATGATCCAGCATTATCATTAAAAAAAGAAAAAAATGAGATACATTATTCTTATAAATTCATTCTGAGATACAAAAGTTCAATCATGATAAGTGGGTAATGGTCAACCAAGGTGATCTTTAATTTTTTTTGTTTTTTTTATACTGTTATTGTATTCAATCATTTTTCTCTTACCTGAATACATTTTATTATTGCTTCACTTTATTCATTACCTTACCCATACATTTGGAAGTTCAAGAACAAAACTCCTTACTTCATATTCTCAAGTTCTTTATATCAAACTCTCTGTATGGAAGAGATTTAGAGAAGTTTAGAATCTGAGTGATTATAAAGGCTTTGCTAAGCTTATTTAGGACAGTATTTCTTACTGTTTCTCTAAGTGTTACGATGTTCATATTTTTGCATAATTGGAGACTGATACTCAGTTAAGGTTAAAGTCTCAGATCTAGATTCAACACTCATTACTCTACTGAGGTTGCTTGCATAAAGTTAATCAATAACTACCTATTTGTAGAATCCATTGAATTTTGTGATTTTTTTTCAGTAGCATTTGTCATTGTTGACCACTTTCCTACCCACCATTTACCTTTTGCTACCTCTATTTTCTCATATATAAAATGGTGTTTTGTTAGATTTAAATTAATAAATGTAGAAATTTTAAAATAGTGTCTAGTACATAATAAGCACATAATATTTTTTTTATCTGTTATCACCATTTTATTATTACTTTCTTTCTACTGTGTCCTAGCTGGCATTCCCCTGGAAGCAGAGTGTTAAATCAAAGCTTCCATGAATGAGTTTATTATGAAATTATCCCAGGGAAGGAGTGAGAGTCAGGAGGAGTAAAAAAAGGAAGGAAGAAAAGTGAACACAGGTTGCATTATCAGGTTGACCATCTCTATGAGAGTTTATAGAATAAAGCATTTGAAACTGACTACATCTGTACATTGGCTTTCCTACCCTATTGTTCAGGATGGCTCCAGGGGCATTACTTCCCCTCTGTGTTCAGGTTGAGAAATTCTAGGTGTATCCCAATATAGCAGATTTTCATTTGTTTTTACTAAAAGGTATAGAATTTTACCTTTTTTTTTTTTATAATTTTATTTTTTTAATGGGGTGACATCAATAAATCAGCATACATATATATTCAAAGATAACAAGTCCAGGTTATCTTGTCGTTCAATTATGTTGCATACCCACCACCCAAAGTCAGATTGTCCTCTGTCACCTTCTATCTTGTTTTCTTTGTGCCCCTCCCCACCCCCTATCCCTCTCCCATTCCCCCCTCCCCCCGTAACCACCACACTCTTATCAATGTCTCTTAGTTTCACTATTATGTCCCACCTACGTATGGAATAATACAGTTCCTGTTTTTTTCTGATTTACTTATTTCGCTTCGTATCATGTTATCAAGATCCCACCATTTTGCTGTAAATGTTCCGATGTCATCATTTCTTATGGCTGAGTAGTATTCCATAGTGTATATGTGCCACATCTTCTTTATCCAGTCATCTATTGATGGGCTTTTTGGTTGTTTCCATGTCCTGGCCATTGTGAACAATGCTGCAATAAACATGGGGCTGCATGTGTCTTTACGTATCAATGTTTCTGAGTTTTGGGGATATATACCCAGTAGAGGGATTGCTGGGTCATAAGGTAGTTCTATTTTCAGTTTTTTGAGGAACCACCATACTTTCTTCCATAATGGTTGTACTACTTTACATTCCCACCAACAGTGTATGAGGGTTCCTTTTTCTCCACAGCCTCTCCAACATTTGCTATTACCTGACTTGCTAATAACAGCTAATCGAACAGGTGTGAGGTGGTATCTCATTGCCGTTTTGATTTGCATTTCTCTAATAGCTAAAGAAGATGAGCATCCTTTCATATAACTGTTGGCCATTTGTATTTCTTCCTGGGAGAAGTGTCTATTCATATCCTCTTCCCATTTTTTTATTGGATTGTTTGTTTGTTTGTTGTTGAGTTTTATGAGTTCTTTGTATATTTTGGATATTAGGCCCTTATCTGAGCTGTTGTTTGAAAAAATCATTTCCCATTTAGTTGGCTTTCTGTTTATTTTGTTATCAGTTTCTCTTGCTGAGCAAAAACTTCTTAGTCTGATGTAGTCCCATTCATTAATTTTTGCCTTCACTTCTCTTGCCATTGGAGTCAAATTCATAAAATGCTCTTTAAAACCCAGGTCCATGAGTTCGGTACCTATGTCTTCTTCTATATACTTAATTGTTTCAGGTCTTATGTTTAGATCTTTGATCCATTTTGAGTTAATTTTTGTACAGGGGGAGAGACTGTAGTCCAGTTTCATTCTTTTGCATGTGGCTTTCCAGTTTTCCCAGCACCATTTATTGAAGAGGCTTTCTTTTCTCCATTGTGTGTTGTTGGCCCCTTTATCAAAAATTATTTGACTATATATATGTGGTTTTATTTCTGGACTTTCTATTCTGTTCCATTGGTCTGAGTGTCTATTTTTCTGCCAATACCATGCTGTTTTGATTGTCGTGGCCCTATAATAGAGTTTGAAGTCAGGTATTGTTATGCCCCCAGCTTCATTCTTTTTCTTTAGGATTGCTTTGGCTATTCGGGGTTTTTTATAGCTCCATATAAATCTGATGATTTTTTGCTCTATTTCTTTAAAAAACGTCATTGGAAGTTTGATGGGAATTGCATTGAATTTGTATATTGCTTTGGGTAATATAGCCATCTTGATTATATTTATTCTTCCTAGCCAAGAACAAGGTATATTCTTCCATCTCATTATATCTTTTTCAATTTCCCTTAACAATGGTTTATAGTTTTCATTATATAAGTCCTTTACATTCTTTGTTATGTTTATTCCTAAGTATTTTATTTTTTTTGTTGCAATCATGAAGGGGATTATTCTTTTTAGTTCCCTCTCAGTTGTTTCATTGTTGGCATATAGAAAGGCTATTGACTTCTATATGTTAATTTTGTATCCTGCGACCTTACTGTATTGGCTTATTGTTTCTAGTAGTCTTTTTGTGGATTCTTTGGGGTTTTCGATGTATAGGATCATATCATCTGCAAAAAGTGATACCTTTACTTCTTCTTTTCTGATATGGATGCCTTTTATTTCTTTGTCTTGTCTGATTGCTCTGGCTAGAACCTCTAGTACCACATTAAATAAGAGTGGAGAGAGTGGACAACCCTGTCTTGTTCCTGATTTAAGGGGGAAAGCCTTCAGTTTAGTGCCATTTAATATGATGTTAGCTGATGGTTTATCATATATGGCCTTTATCATGTTGAGATATTTTCCTTCTATACCCATTTTGTTGAGAGTCTTAAACATAAAATTGTGTTGTATTTTATCGAAAGCCTTTTCTGCGTCTATTGATAAGATCATGTGGTTTTTGTTCTTTGTTTTGTTGATATGGTGTATTACATTAACCGTTTTACGTATGTTGAACCATCCTTGAGATTCTGGGATGAATCCCACTTGATCATGATGTATTATTTTTTTAATATGTTGTTGTATTCGATTTGCTAGTATTTTGTTTAGTATTTTAGCATCTGTATTCATTAGAGATATTGGTCTGTAGTTTTCTTTTTTTGTGTCATCCTTGCCTGGTTTTGGTATGAGGGTTATGTTGGCCTCATAAAATGTGTTTGGAAGTATTGCTTCTTCTTCAATTTTTTGGAAGACTTTGAGTAGAATAGGAACCAAGTCTTCTTTGAATGTTTGATAAAATTCGCTGGTATAGCCGTCAGGGCCTGGACTTTTATTTTGGGGGAGGTTTTTAATGGTTTTTCTATTTCTTCTCTACTGATAGGTCTGTTTAGGCTTTCTGCTTCTTCTTGACTCAGTCTAGGAAGGTTGTATTGTTCTAGGAATTTATCCATTTCTTTTAGGTTGTTAAATTTAGTGGCATAAAGTTTTTCATAGTATTCTACAATAATTCTTTGTATATCTACGGTGTCCGTGGTGATTTCTCCTCTTTCATTTTGGATTTTGTTTATATGAGTTCTTTCTCTTTTTTCCTTGGTAAGTCTTGCCAAGGGTTTGTCAATTTTGTTGATCTTTTCAAAGAACCAGCTCCTTGTTCTATTAATTTTTTCTATAGTTTTTCTGTTCTCTAATTCATTTATTTCTGCTCTGATTTTTATTATCTCCTTTCTTCGGCTGGTTTTGGGTTGTCTTTGTTCTTCTTTTTCTAGTTCCTTAAGGTGGGAAGTTAAGTGGTTCACTTGGGCTCTCTCTTGTTTGTTCATATATGCCTGAAGCGATATGAACTTCCCTCTTATCACTGCTTTTGCTGCATCCCATAGATTCTGATATGTCGTATTGTCATTTTCATTAGTCTGTATATATCTTTTGATCTCTGCACTTATTTCTTCTTTGACCCATTCATTTTTTAAAAGTATGTTGTTTAGTTTCCACATTTTTGTGGGTTTTTCCCCCTCTTTTTTGCAGTTGAATTCTAGTTTCAAGGCTTTATGATCAGAAAATATGCTTGGTACAACTTCAATTTTTCTGAATTTGCTGATGTTGTTTTTGTGGCCCAACATATGGTCAATTCTTGAGAATGATCCATGTACACTGGAGAAAAATGTATACTCAGTCACTTTGGGATGAAATGTCCTGTAGATGTCTATCATATCCAGGTGCTCTAGTGTTTTGTTTAAGGCCACTATGTCTTTGTTGATTCTCTGTTTGGATAACCAATCTAGAGCCATCAGCGGTGTATTGAGGTCTCCAAGTATGATTGTATTTTTGTCAGTTTTTGTTTTAAGATCAATAAGTAGCTGCCTTATATATTTTGGTGCTCCTTGGTTTGGTGCATATATATTAAGAATTGTTATGTCTTCTTGATTCAGTGTCCCCTTAGCCATTATGAAATGGCCATTTTTGTCTCTGAGTACTTTTCCTGTCTTGTAGTCAGCATTATCCGATATGAGTATTGCTACACCTGCTTTTTTTTGGATGTTATTTGCTTGGAGTATTGTTTTCCAGCCTTTCACTTTGAATTTGTTTTTATCCTTGTTACTTAGATGAGTTTCCTGTAGGCAGCATACAGTTGGATTTTCTTTTTTAATCCATTCTGCTACTCTGTGCCTTTTTATTGGTGAGTTTAATCCGTTTACATTTAGTGTAATTATTGATACTTGTGAGTTCCCTATTGCCATTTTATATCTTGCTTTCTGTTAGTTTTGTGTCTTGTTTGATCCTTCTCTTTCATTTTTCTATCTTTTGTTTTTATTTGGTTGTATTCCAAACATCTTTCCTCTGTTGCTATCTTTTTTATCTCATGTGCTTCTGTGGTGGTTTTTTCAATGGTGGTTACCTTTGAGTAATGAAAAGGGTCCCTACCCTGTTCATTGTAGCGAACTATTTTGTGAGTACTTTTGCACTCCATCGTCCTTTGCTACTGTTAATCTCCATCTTCTCCCCCTCTTTCTTTTTGTTGTTGTCACAGTTTAAATTTGGTTTTATTGTGTTCTTCTTGGAGCTTTTACTTGTGGCTCTGTTTTTTTTTGTTCTTTGTATCTGATTGGAGAACCCCCTTTAGTAATTCCTGGAGTGGGGGTTTTCTGATGATAAATTCCCTCATCTTTTCTGTATCTGTGAATGTTTTTATTTCTCCTTCGTATTTGAAGGATAGCTTTGATGGGTATAGTATTCGTGGCTGAAAGTTCCTCTCTTTCAGGACTTTCAATATTGGGGTCCACTCTCTTCTAGCTTGTAGAGTTTCTGCTGAGAAATCTGATGATAATCTAATGGGCCTTCCTTTATATGTTGTATTCTTCTTTTCCCTGGCTGCCTTGAGAATTTTTTCTTTGCTGTTGGTTTGTGTCAATTTCATTATGATATGCCTTGGAGTAGGTTTGTTGGGGTTAAGAAAACTTGGAGTTCTGTTTGCTTCTTGAACTTGAGGCTTTAGTTCTTTCCACAGGCTTGGGAAGTTCTCATCTATTATTTGTTTGAGTATGTTCTCCATTCCATTTTCTCTCTCTTCTCCCTCTGATATACCTATTATTCTTATGTTATTCTTTTTGATGGAGTCAGATAATTCTTGTAGGGCTATCTCATTTTTTTAAATTTTTGAGTCTCTTTCTTCTTCTCTCTGTTGTGCCTCAAGTTGCTTGTCTTCTATTTCACTAATCCTCTCTTCTATCTGACCTGTTCTATTAGCTAAGCTTGTTACTTTGTTTTTCAGCTCGTGAATTGAGTTTTTCATCTCTGTTTGATTTGTTTTTATAGTTTCAATTTCCTTGGACATATATTCTTTGTGTTCATTGAGTTGTTTTCTGAGCTCCCTAAATTGCCTTTCTGTGTTTTCTTGTATATCTCGGAGGATTTTTAGGAGTTCTATCTTGAATTCTCTGTCATTTAGCTCCAAGGTTTCCAATATATTAAATTTTTTCTCCATAGATTTTTCCTCATCTAGCTGTGTTACCTCTCTTTCTTTTGTATCCATGATATTCGATTTTCTCTTCCTTAATGGCATTTGAGGGTGGTTTTGTTAATAGTATTAATGAGATTTAATAAAGAATAAAAAGTTAAAAAAAATAAAAAATCGAAAAGAGTTGTTTTTTTAAAAAAAATTAATAATGAAATAAAGAAAAATAAAATAAAATAAAAATTTTTTTTTAAAAAAAAGGAAATTATTCCCCCCTCCTTTTTTCCTCTCCTCTCCTCTCCCCTCTTTCTTGAGAAAATCTTGTGGTGGACTGTGAATTATTAGAAACAATGCCTGTGATGGAGGGCCTGAATTGGGGAAAAGTAATAAAGGGGCAAAAAAAAAAAGAAAAAAAAGGAAAAAAAAAAGAAAAAAGAAAAAAAAAGAGCGTATGGACCCACAAAAAGCATATAAGGAAAAAATTTGGGTCAAGGATAAAATGATTTGCTTTTAGGTGTTGGTTGTCTAAGAGTTATGATGAGAGGAATAAGAGGAAAACAGAAAAATGGGGGGACAAATTAAAAAATTACTATTGTATTTAGTGGAACAAGAACTAGATAATATGGAGAGCCAGGGATGGGAGCACTGCTAGTGAGTTAAAAAGGTGAAGTAAAAACCCCCTAAAATGCCACAAACATAGGTTTGAGTCCCAGATAAGATAATTTGTTTGTTATTGAGGTTTGAATGAGAGGAGATGTAAAGAGAAAGGAAGAAACTAATATAGAGGGAGAAAAGAAAGAGAGAGAGAAAAAAAGAGGGAACCACTAAAAGAAGAAAAAAGAAAGGAGAGAGAGAGAGAGAGAGAGAGAGTTAAGGGTTTTGGAGTGCAACCCTCATAGAGAGAAAGGAAGAGAAGAGAAAAGATAATGGGAGATGTAACACTTATGGGTAGTGTAGTTCAAGGAGAGGAGAGAGTAAGACCGGCAGAGAGTTAATCGGCCAAATTGGAGGAGGAAAAAAAAGTATCAAGAATGAAGATAAGAGAAACAAACGAACAAATATAATAAAATGGGATAGGTTATAAAGTCTGCAGATTATTCTTGATTTTGAGAGGTTATCTTCTTGCTTTTTCTTTTCTCTCCCTCTTCCTGGTCGGTGACTCTGTACCCCGGGTTCTGCCCCTTTGGCACGCTCAGGTAGAGGTTTGCAGTTGATAAGTCTCTATGGCAATGTCATGTATTGTGCTTTAGTCTCATTGGCAGTCGAAGCTCATTAGCATTTATAGGCTCCGCCAGTGAGAGAGTCCGTGTTCCTGGAGCCTTTCTCCTAGTCTTTCCTTCCTCAATTAGTAGCCTGATAATCCAGCTATGGGGTTGCTGCTGCCTCTGCCTGGATAGTAAGAGGCTCAAAGAGCTGGCAACTCCCCACTCTATTTCCACTCAGCACAGGGCTCTGGGTAAGGCTCAGTCAGTCAGAGCTGCTAGCATAATCAGGCGGGCTTTCCACCCACTCAAAGACCTCTGGCTCTGCCACTCTGTCCGGTAACACAAGCAGGCGCCCACTTCCGGGGCGCTTGGAGGAAACTCTCACTCACTGTCTGCGACCAGGATATCCGGCCAGCAGTCTCACGCTCTGAGTGAAACCCCCAACCGCAGGGAAAAGTTGCAGTGTTGGAATTGAGTCTTGCTCCGTCCCCGTGCGCGGTTTTTGCAAGGCGCTGGGGCGGCTTGAGATTCCGCTTTGGCCCACACAAAGGCCCCTGACTCTGCCCCTCTGTGCGATAACACGGGCGCACTGCTGAGGCACTCAGAGGAATTGCTCACTCCTTATCTGCGCACGCAAACCAGGATATGAGGCCGGCCGCGTTTCCCTCTGAGTGAAACAGCCTCCAGCACGGAAAATCTCCACCTTTGGAATTAGTTCTCACTCCCTCCCGTGCGTGGCTTTCCCAGGGCACTGGGGCTGCCCAGAGACTCTGCCCTCGGCCCACAGAAAGGCCTCTGACCCTGCGTCTCCGTGGGGCAACACGGGCACCCACTCTCGGGGCCTAGGAAGAAATTCTCGCCCACTAACTGCGCACCGATCAGGAGACCGGGTAAAATGGCCACTCCGCTTGTCTTTCTTTGTTTGGGTTTGGCGCGAGTGTTAGCTTGTATTGCCCGGGGTGCCACAGGATCAGATTTTCCTTGGCTTGGATCCCCGTGCCACAGCCTGGTTCGGCCGTTTGTGCCGCGGCGGCCTGGATCTATTCACCCCCTTTGCCCGCCTCAGTTTCTATATTCACAGTTACCAGAGAAAGCCGCCCTGTTTAGGTTAGTGAGGAAGGCGGAGCATTTCTTACTCCCTATTTCCTTCGGGGTTTGGTTATATATTTAGCCAATTTTTCACTCAATCATACCTTTGGGTGTATTGCGAAGCATCTGGAAGCTCCAAGTATAGGTTTTTCTGTTTCTGGTTGAAGATCTTGTTGAGTTTTGGGGGAGATTTATTGGTATCGCTTCCTACCCCGCCATTACTCTGACGTCATCCAAATTTTACCTTTTATATTAAGCCTCTGATGCATTGTACATTGGTATTGATTATGACACGAGGTCAGGCCAAGATTCTCTCTCACCTTTTTTAAAAAAATAACAGTCTAATCTTTCAATGCCATTTATCGAAAAGATTATCCTTTCCACATTGAATTGCCTTGGCATCTTCGTTAAAAATCAATTGGAGAGCCCTGGGTGGTTGGCTCAGTGGTAGAGCATTGACCTGGCGTGTTACTGTCTCGGGTTCGATTCCTGGCCAAAGCACACAGGAGAAGCGCCCATCTGCTTCTCCACCCCTCCCCCTCTCCTTCCTCTCTGTGTCTCTCCTCCCCTCCAGCAGCCAAAGGCCCATTGGAGCAAAGTTTTCTTGGGCACTGAGGATGGCTCCATGACCTCTGCCTCAGGAACTAGAATGGCTCTGGCTGCAACAGAGCAACACCCCAGATGGACAGAGCATCGCTCCCTGTTGGACATGTCAAATGGATCCCGGTTGGGCACATGCAGGAGTCTCTCTCTGCCTCCCCGTTTCTCACTTCAGAAAAATACAAAAGAAAAAAAGTCAATTGAAGAGAGAGAGAGAGAGAGTGCATTTTTATTTGGTTTTGTTTATTTACATAAATATAGATTCTAAAAACTCATATAAATATTAAATTGTTTCTAGATTCTTTATTCTGTTTTATTGACCTATATGTCTCATTTTACATGAATATTACATTGTATTATTGGAGCTTTATAGTAAATGTAGAAATCTGGTAGTATAATCTTCTAACTTCATTTATCTCTACTAGTTTCTTTATATTCCATAATAATTTTAGAATCAGTTTGCCAATTTTTACAATAAGTTTGCTGGTATTTTGGTTGATATTATATATTGAATCTTTAAACCATTTGGGTAGAACGGCATCTTAATAATAGTAACTCTTCTTATCAATAAGTATATTATGCCAATTCATTTATTTCATACTTCTTTAATTGCTCTCAGCGGTGTTTGGCAATTTTAAGGTACAAGTCTTTTGCATATTTTGCTAACCTATCTCTAGGTATTTTATAACTTATATTACTATTGTAAATGGTATTTTATACTTCTAAATTTCCAATTATTTCTGGTATTTAAAGATACAATTGATTTTACATATTTTTATGTTTTTCATATGACATATTCCACAACCTTACTGAATTTGTTTACTAGTTCTTATAGTTTTCTTTGTTGATTCTTTATAAACGTCTATGTACTCTATTATTTCATATGTGAATAAAAAGCTCTCCCTTTTATATTTACCTTTTTTCTCTTTTTTACTGCCTTTTCCCCCTGACTAGGATTTTCAGTACAACGTTTAATACAAACGGTGAGAATGAACATCCTTAATTTTTACCTGATCTTGGGGAAAAAGTATTTAGTTTTTTAAGTTAAGTGTTATGTACATATTTACTAGAAGGTTGTTTTAGATGCTCTTTATCTGATGAACTAGTTTTCCTTTCACTTTTAGTTTACTGAAAGTTATATCATTAATAGGTGTTGAATTTTGCCAAAAATTTAACTGCAACATATTGGCAATGCCTAATTTTAATATTGGTTTTCTTATTTATTTATTTATTTATTTATTTATTTATTGTGACAGAGAGAGAGGGACAGATAGGGACAGACAGATAAGGAGGAAGAGAGATGAGAAGCTTCAATTCTTTGTTCTCTGCTCCTTAGTCTCCTTAGTTGTTCATTGATTGCCTTCTAATATGTGCCTTGACCAGGGGGCTACAGCAGAGTGAGTTACCCCTTGCCTAAGCCAGCAACTTAGGGCTCAAGCTAGAGACCTTGGGCTTCAAGCCAGTGACTTTTGGGCTCAAGCCAGCGACCATGGGGTCATGTCTATGATCCCACGCTCTAGCCAGAGACCTCGTGCTCAATTCTGATGACCTCACGCTCAAGCCAGTGACTTCACGGTTTCAAACCTGGGCCCTCCGCATCCCAGTCTGACACACTATCCACTGCACCACAGCTTGGTCAGGCCCTTTTATTTTTAATGAAAACGTTTTCTTGATAATTCACATTATCCAGATGTTCAACAATACTAAATATAAGTACTCTTATTCTTTATCTTCCAGACTTCCACTCTCTCTATAGATAAACACTTTTATTAGTTTCTGGTATAAGCTTCCTGCGTTTCTAAAATGGAAGTAGCAGAAAATACAATATTTAGTCTAATTTTGCCCCCTCCCCTTTTAAATACAAAACATTCTATGAAATGGTTTTGGATATTGCTTTATTTTTACTTAATGGATCTTGAAAAACTTTCCTCATCAGTCCTGCTATGAACCAAATGTTGTCTTCCATTTATATTTATATTTATTTTTGAGTTGAAACCCTAACTATCAGTGTGATGATATTTTGGGATGGGGTTTTAGGGGGTTAGGTATAGATGAGGTCATGAAGGTGGAGCCCCCATAATGAGAGTATCCTTATAAAAAGAGGAAGAGGCCAAAGCATGTCCTACCCTCCTTACCTTCCTCCTTCCCTTACTCCCTACCTATCCTTTTTCTACCCTTTTCTACCATATGAGAATATAGTGATAAGTTGACCATCTGCAAGTCAGGTAAAGAGCCCTCACTAAGAACCGAATATAATTACTTAAATCTTGGGTGCACCAGATTCCAGAACTGTGAGAGATAAATGTCTGTTGTTTAAGCCACCTAGTCTATGGCCTTTTGCTTCAGCAACCCAACTGATGAAGATAGTGCTTAGAGATTTCTTATTATTTCTTATAGCTGCATAATATTCTATTCCATGGATGTACCATCATTTAGAAAACTGGTACTCTGATGGAAATGTGGTTGTCACTAATCTTTTGTTACAGAAATGCTGCAGTGGATAACCATGTATACATGTCAATTCCTGTAACTAGTAACTCACTCAGCTCAAAGGATACGTGCATTTGTTATTCTGATAGTACACATTTGTATTAACTTTTAATCTCTCATTATTAATCTCATGATAAAACTCTTGTTCAGATACAGGAAAGCTCTTCTCTCTCTTGTCTAGATCTCATTCTTCATTTACTGTCTTGGCTCCAAGTCTCTTTTAGTTTCTATGTGTCTCAAGTTGGACAATGTCAGAATAATTATATTATTTTATAATAATTATTTAGTGACTGTGGAGAATTCATAATCCCTTGATTTGCTCCTACTTATATTTTTGGTGACTAAAGCTACTATTTTTACTAGATTACTATAGAAAATATACATGCAAAATTCCAACATAAAAACATTTTTGTTCTTCTTCAGCGTTTAGGTTGAAAAAATATCTGCTATAAGATTCAGTATCCTGGAAGCCTTCTTTCTTTTTGTTTTTGTTTTGTTTTAAGTGAGAGAAGGAAAGGCAGAAAGACAGACTCCCATATGCACCTGGACGAGGATACACCTGGCAACCCTGGTCTAGGGTTGATGTTCTGCCCATCTGGGGCCATGCTAGCAACCAATTTAGTTTTAGTGCCTGAGGCAGAGGCTCAAGAGAGCCATCCTCAGTGCCAGGTGGAAGTTTAATCAATCAAGCCAACTAGCTGCTAGAGGGGAAGAAAGAGTGAAAGAGAGAGAAGGGGGAAGGGGAAGGGAAGAGAAGCAGATGGTTGCTTCTCCTGTGTACCCTGACCAGGAATCAAACCTGGGAGTCCACATGCCAGGTTGACACTCTACCACTGAGCCAGCCAGCCAGGGCCATCGTCTTTGTTCTTTTTTGCACTTCACTCTTTCTTTACACTATTTCTGTCCGTCTTTGAGAAAAAGGTTATACAAGTTTATTTAGGGTAAAGAAAGAAAGAAAAAGACAACTTAAACACTATGTAATCAATTTCCCACATTTTGTAAAAGGAATTGACTCAAGCTTACTTCTTCAAAAGCAATCTCATTGGCTGTAGTATCTAAACATATTTTATTGAGCTGTGTTATGTACCCCAAAGGAGACCATACCTACTTTTGTTGTTTAATAAAAAGGAATGATGGGAATGTTCACAAATCCAATAGACTGGAACCTCAAATATTAGCTGCCTATGTGCAGGGTTGACTTGAGACTTGCTAGTTAGATAAAATAAATGCTCACTTCATCTTTTTGTGCTTCTTCTAGAAAAGAAATAAAAAATTGTTGTGCTATAAATAACACTTCAGATAACCAGTAAATTCTAACAAAATAACAAACTTTAATAATACACAATTTTTCTTTCTCTGACGTTTATGATAATAGGCCCTTTTCACTCCATTTCTATTTTTTTCTATCTTTGGATGCACCTCTGAAAAGAGTTCAAACAGCGGAAGGAAAAAATGTATGCCAGAAGAATAGAATTCACAGTACAGAAATTAAATGTGTGACACATTTCTTGAAAGAACAGTGTGCAAAGCAGTCTTGGATTATTTTAACTCGAGCCTATGACAATGCTATAGAAATTTAAATAGTCAAAATTATTTAAAGAAATGCTATAGACATATAAAGCACCAAAATATCTTGGACACTATGATAGGTTTATATTCTTGTCAAATATTTTTGGATGTTGGTGTGGGGGAACAGGGCCAGGGACTCTATAGAGTAACAAATTCCCTCCTACTGATTTTAGTTAAGATGAATATGTTTTATTCAGTTATTATGATCTCCTTAGTGAAATACACTTAATCGGAATCACTCATATCCCTTTTGTGCTAATAAATTGAGTTAGTTTTTGGTTGGCTCACTTGAAAGGAACTGTTGTTAAGAGCAATAGCTTTGGTGCTAGAACTTTAATTTTTGTTACCCCGCTTAATTAATTGGTTGTCTTACATAAGCCCCAATTTCTCAGAGGCACAATTTCCTTATTGGTGAAACAGACATAGAATACTTACTTAATAAGTTCATTTTAAGGACTAAATAAAATAATATATGTTAAATACTCATCATGGTTTCCTGATAAACAATAAATGTTTAATAAATGATAATGAAAATGAAAAGGACACAAATTAAAAAACAAAAGAACAAAAGTCGCTTTCCATTCTGGTATAGATATACTAATTGAATATGAGGAAATAGACTTTGAGATGATTCCTTTAAATAAAACAATTTAATACATGGCAAAACTTTATATATATATTTATTTATATGCAGATGTATCTGTAAATATATGCACACATACAAACATGGATGTACATATTTGTACATACAAAGTAATGAAGAAAAATGCTCTTTGTAGGAAAAAATAAATGTGCTAGATTAATTTCTGTATATTTTGCAATTACTCATTCTAATATTTGTATCTGTATCTACATTAGTACATTCCAGAAGGATAAGCAATATTTCTAGTACTGCATTTTCAGAGAAACACATCTGCATGTACTTTATGAATCCATTGGGGTGCTGGACTCCCTATAGTATAATGCTGTGAGTATAACTTCGACTGGAAATCTTTCAGGGATAGCATCATAACACATCCCATGATTTCGTGCATTACCCGGCTGGCATCATTCCACTGGGGCAGGACAGACACACACACTGACATGACTATTGCAACAGGTTAAGATTAATTATCTGAAAATATTTTAAGAGTAGGATTAGAGAGAACAGCCTCCTAATTTTCATTTAAGTGCTTTGTAACATCACTTGGTATTAGACTCTGTGCTCAGAAGCATGCCACCTGCAAATTCTATTTCTTTATTCAATCCAAAACGTTAAACTTTGGAGTAGATGACAGAGAACTAAAAGGAAATGGGGAAAACTGGAAACTTGTAAAGAATGAGTTTTAAATGAGAAGATTGAAATTATCCAGAGAATAATTTTTATCAGCAGTAAATATACTTTTCACCCTTTTCTCTTGATTCACATAAATTTAATAAAGAGAGTAAAAAAAATGTGTGCTGGCCTGCATTTTATTATGTAATAATGTTTGCATGGTACCGCTTTTCTGTTTCTCACTTCATCAGAACTGTTTTTCATTTGGTTGGACCTCCTCAGCTGTGACGGTGTCGGAAAAAAGCATCTGTAGTTGTGCAATCATCTACTGAAAGCTGTTCTGTTTCCATGTAACTATACGTCTCTTTGAGACCAAATGGGAGATGCTTAATGTTAATAAATAAGCAGTTTCTGCATAAGTAAAGACCAGGCCCTGAAATCTACAGACTTGATTAATTATTTTTTTTTCTGTGCCAAGCCAAATGGACTCATAAAACAAGCGATAAAGCTGTGAATTGTACACTTAGTTACAAATGTATTCAGAATAAATATGGTTTCTATTTGTAAATACAAATATTACAGTGCTATGGGAGTCAACCTTAATCCATTACAATAGAGAAAAATACAAATATATGACCCTTGTGTATAAAACACATTTGTACTAAAGTACTGCAACAATGAATAATATGTTTGACTTTGTTTTAGATGCCAAAAATATGGTTCAAAGCCCTGGAAGATGTGACCAAGCTCACCTACTTTCAGGCCTCTCACTGTCCCCCACAACCTTTAACATTTAATCTGATTAAATGGGGACATTGCATGGTAGTTTTTATACAAGTTGCATATATTTGCAGATTTTAAGACTCTGATCTTTAAAAATGGTGGTACTAATTATACCTCTATGCGTGCAGAAACTGAGGGCAATAATAAAGAAGGAACTATGCTAGCTATTATTTTTATTGCTATGAGGATAATTTTTACTGCTGTTTGAATAATTTACACAAATACTCTCTTTTGCTTCAATTTTTCTCTTTTCTTAGAGTGAGACCATAAAGTCAAAATTGACCACATACCAAACAGTTTTCCTATCAGATTTTGATGTCACAAATTCAACATTTTACTTTAGGATCAAATAGATGAATTCAAGCTAGGAGGAAGCAAAAGCCTGTTGAAATAGAAATAGCTTTGACAATCGTCTGAGATAGTGAAAAGGATTATGAGAAACACATGAAAGGTAATAGACGTGTGTTTGTCTGACAACAGAGTTCAAAGTTTCTTCTGTTCTCAATGTTCTACTCTACAAAGAGAAAATATAAATATAATTTGAGTTACGGCCTTTTTCCCATTTAACAACAAAAGTTACTTTGTGCTGATAAGATTCTGACACACCATTGTCTTCTTTTTAAAAAATAAACTGCTATTAAGTGAATGTCTAAAAAAGAATACTTTTGGCCCTGGCCGGTTGGCTCAGTGGTAGAGCGTCGGCCTAGCGTGCGGAGGACCCGGGTTCGATTCCAGGCCAGGGCACACAGGAGAAGCGCCCATTTGCTTCTCCACCCCTCCGCCACGCTTTCCTCTCTGTCTCTCTCTTCCCCTCCCGC
Source organism: Saccopteryx bilineata (assembly GCF_036850765.1). Lineage (NCBI taxonomy): Eukaryota > Metazoa > Chordata > Mammalia > Chiroptera > Emballonuridae > Saccopteryx > Saccopteryx bilineata. Next base: position 22,386,600 of record NC_089501.1, read on the forward strand.
AGCTAAGGCTCCATTGGAGCAAAGATGGCCCGGGCGCTGGGGATGGCTCTGTGGCCTCTGCCTCAGGCGCTAGAGTGGCTCTGGTCGCAACATGGCGACGCCCCGGAGGGGCAGAGCATCGCCCCCTGGTGGGCAGAGCGTCGCCCCATGGTGGGCGTGCCGGGTGGATCCCGGTCGGGCGCATGCGGGAGTCTGTCTGACTGTCTCTCCCCGTTTCCAGCTTCAGAAAAAATGAAAAAAATAAATAAAAAAATAAAAAAGAATACTTTTTTTATTTTAGTGGTATAGTTGGCAACATTAGCAATTCAAGAATGCTCATTTATAATTAATAGAAAAATATAATTTAAAAAATTCATCAGTGCATTAAGAAATAAGAGGTCCCATTAAGAACTCCACATGTTTTATGAAGTTCTGATGGGCTTTAAGTGGCTCATTTGGCAACTGCCTTGCACCCAGCCTTGTACTTAATACTTATTACATTCAACTATTGCCCTCCAACCTGAATCCAACATCTATGTCTCGCTAGCTACATAAATACAGACAGGGAGACTCTTAAAAAGGAAGATGGTGACCAAAACCACTCCTGCACGCAAATAAATTTTTTATGCCTAGACTGAAGATTAAATTCAGTTCTCAAATCAAATGTTACCTTTTCTGTGAAGTTTTCTTCAATTTCTTGATCTCATCTCCATCAAGGTAAACTAAGGTTTTGCTTCTTCTATAATCCTATTATATTTTACATACACACACTCACACACACACGTTTCCCTTAGAGACATGCTCATATTTTAATGTATGTCCTGGGTTTGGTCATCCCCTCTATGTGATCATAAGACTCTTATAAGACATGGAAAATATCTTACCATATGCTTGACAAATTAAAAAAAGATTAAAGTCATTACTGAGTGAATAAATGAATTCATTAAAAGTAGTTAAGATAAAATTTATTTTGAAATCCTAGATAAAAAAATAAATTACTCATTGTATGGATGATTCTTTACATAAACCTGTTTCTAGGCTCATAATCTAAAATTCATTCTATAGCAAAATGAGGACTATAATTTAATTCAGCTTGCTATGTAAATATGAAACTATTTTATTTATGTAATAAATGGTTGTAAATCTTGAAAGAATTAAATAGATTTCACCTTTATACTTTCTAGCCAGTCATCTGAAGCCAGAAGAAAATAATAATGGACAAATTATTTATAAGAAGATTTCATGAACATATGTATCTTAAATATTTTGGAGACTCTTTGGATGGAGTTTTCAAATTGTTGGAACTTTGGAATCCAAGTGTTCCCTTGCCACTTCAAATAGTTTCTTTAATGAGGAGCATAATAAATATGTAAAAGCAAGTATATATAAATTTTAAAATGTTTGGATTTAGGTAATTAATATTCACTATGTTCTCTTATTTTTTATTAACAAGGGAAATTTACATATTTATCTTTCTATAATATATATTTTGTAATTGAAAAAGAATGCTCTCATTAATCATTAATTAGCTTATTTGAAGGTACTAGCTTGACCTTTAGTCCCCTCATAGGACCTAAGAGGAACAGGGGCATAAGTTATTTAGAGGTCACAAAATCAAAAATATATATGCCATGGGCCCTGGCCGGTTGGCTCAGTGGTAGAGCATCAGCCTGGCATGCAGGAGTCCCGGGTTCGATTCCTGGCCAGGGCACACAGGAGAAGCTCCCATCTGCTTCTCCACACCTCCCCCTCTCCTTCCTCTCTGTCTCTCTCTTCCCCTCCCACAGCCAAGGCTCCACTGGAGCAAAGTTGGCCGGGCACTGAGGATGGCTCTGTGGCCTCTGCCTCAGGCATTAGAATGGCTCTGGTTGCAGCAGAGTGACGCCCCAGATGGGCAGAGCATCGCCCCCTGGTGGGCGTGCCAGGTGGATCCTGGTCGGGCGCATGTGGGAGTCTGACTGCCTCCCCGTTTCCAATTTCAGAAAAATACCATATATATATATATATATATATATATATATATATATGCCATATTTTCTATTGCTTCTGTCAGTTTGTTCCCTTGAATGTTAAATACTGGGATATCTTCTTTTGTTCTTTGTCCACACTTTTAGAATGACTGCAGCTACTTCTAGTATCCATGGTATTATAGCTACCCTTAAAATTGAACTTAATTCTGTTTATTTGCGTTTAAAACATATTAAGATCCCAGATGCTATATACACTTTGAGAAATTAATAAGCAAGGGGCTATCATGTTTGATTTAAAGTGAAAGAAAACTCTCTCAAACTAGCTTAAGTGAAAAAGGAGATTTATAGGAAAGACATTGGGACCATCTAAAGGAAAATAACAGAAACTAAGACAGCCATAGGGATGTAGAATGTTTTTGCCTCTAAACTATGCTTCTTTCTGGGTATTAGGGACAAAGCTGCTAAAAAGTTCTGCGGTCTCTAATTTGAGGTTCATGATTAGGGAGGAGATTGTTATCTCTCATTGGAAAATCCCAAGGAATAATGCTGGTTGGTTTTTCTGGAGGCATATACCCATCTCTGGACGGATCTGTATGGCCAGAACTAAAGCAAATTATGAGTAATCCAACCTGTGTTGCCTGATGACATGTATTTTTCAAAGAAGAATGATGGAGATGCCAGGGCAACAATGGCAATAGTCATTACAAAGAGAATCCAATCAGTTTATTTCATTCACCTTTTAGGTATTCTGTAACATTATAGAGATTATAGAAAAAAGAGATTTATATCAGGTGTCAAATATTTGTAACGGTACTATTAATTTAAAGGTAGAAATATTTTGTCTGTGTAGTATTTAAATATTTGCTCTGGCTCGGGATTATTATGAACAAAAACCACTATTAAGGCCAGATGTTAAAGTGAAAATTTAATTGAAATATTAGAATGTAATGAGTTATGAAATTGTAAAGTGAGATGCCAGACCAAGATGAAAATTTTCAGAGAGAATGTCTGTAAATGAGCTTTTTGGTTCCAACCCCCCTCTTCTCCTTGGGAATATAAATAATAAAGAGTGCAGCAAAAGAGGGGAGACTCACGAAGAGGATTTTTGAACAAAGTTATTCCCTCTTCATCTCAAGTCAACCAAGAGGGTTTGTAACAGGATTACCCAGAGAGGCTGAACTATGGCCCTGTAGTTAGAGAGTCAGGGAAATAGAATCACAGGGCAAGGGCATGGCTAGCTGCAGTGGGAGTAGAATAAAACTTGCTTATTGGTATAGTCTTGCTATACCAGACACATGGGGTCAAGAAAGTCTGAGAGTGTTTTGTGCACATCTTACGTGGTTCAGAGAGATAGTGTAGATGCTTTATTAAGCTGGTTCATGAGAAGGCAAAAAACCTCCCCCCCCAAAAGTTCAAAGTTAATCACCAGACTAGTTATGACAAAAAAGAAGTAAGCAACTGTGGAAATAGAGTACATTAGTCCTAGTCAAAGGAACTGCAGGTGAGAGACCACCTCGAATGGAAGGTGGGTAACATAGGGCATTTTGAACAAATATGAGAGTTCCCCAGAAGGGAAAGTTTCAACTATAAACATCTGCCAGCCTTTGAGAGATAGAAAACAACTTAAGATAATGGCAATCAATTAAGAAATTTTCTGCCCTATCTTACCTGTTGTCCCTCCTCTCATATTATCTCTGGAGAGAAGTATCAAAAAGCAGTTAGCAAGATGGAGGTATAGGAATGAAGGTCCAAGGGAAAGAGTAAGAGATAAAAAGATGCAAAATAAGTATCCCTTTCCTTTCTACTGACTTGTACTTAAAGCAGACCTCCAAAGTTCCATCTGGGAGACTGTGTAGAGCTCTAATTTTGAATAAAGTTGGATACTTTTGACTATTACATGAGACTGAGTACCAAATCCAGACTTTGCAAGCCAAAGTGATCACAGTACTTTTTTATTATCTGACAGTGAGAATGTTAGCGTAGGCAGCTAGGGGCTAACAACAACAACAAAAAGGGAGTTGGACTGGCTGGGCCTGACTGAATCTGTATATTACACTTAATCAGGATTGAGTTTGGAAGTTACTGCTTCAGACGCCCCAGGGGATAGCCAATGCCCGCCAAGAGGATTAACACTCCTCATCCTGTTCCCAGTCCCCCTCCATGTCTTCCCCATGTTGTCAAGAAGAACCAGCTTCTAATCTCCCCAGGGTTGGGGGGACCATGAGGTAACTAGTATAGTGAGGAGAAATAAACAATAAAGGGAAAATCCCTCTTCTGGGCTCATACACAGTAGAAACCAGATGACACAGGAGAACTTTGAGGCATGTGTAGTAGAAGCCAAGATGGCAACCATAGAAAGGAGGTATCTAGTCTGGGAAAAGGATCAGATTGGGTGAGGGCATGAAACCCCAGAAGATCTCAGAAAGAGACTGGAAAGGGAAAGACTCAACACAACTGTGCAAAGAGCCAGGAAAGAGATTGGTTAGTTTGAAAGAAAGTTTACCCTTTCCTAAGCTAGAAGTAAAATAATCAAAGCCTAACAACATTCCCTTTGTGTAGTACATGTTGGTTCATGTGCTGGCCCATTAATTGCACGTTGTCTCTTTGTAGCAGCTGTGCAGACCTAGCACACAGTGCAGTTCTAATTGCGGTTCCAAACGTGGAGCCTGGGTGTAGCAGCAGCACCAGGTGAAGAGCAACCAGGAACAGAGGCTAAACTAGCTGGATGGGGGACAAAGACTGAGCTAGGCTAAGCTTTGGCATGGACTGAACTAAACTTAGCAGCTTCAGTTGCCCTGCTGATGCTGGGTAATGGCACAACATCTCAGGACCTTGGCCCTTCTTCTGGGCTTTGTGAACACAAGGCTAGGGTTCTTCCACAGCAGGATGGGGTTAAGCCACCTGGTCATGGATGAGATGCTGGGCACTGGGGGACATTCCTTTGTGTTTGCTCCAGCTCCAATAAAATGTTACCACTACACCTTATCCTCCTATACATCCTTGAAATACTTTCCTCGTGGTTCCATGGAAGAACCGTATTTCCACTGGCAATAAGAAGTATAGTCATAGTCATGGGGATACTTATCCTTTATTCCAGAGTCTAATTGAGAATTTCTTAACACTGAATGAATTTTAAAGGGGGAGTGGGTGGGAAAAAATATATATTTGATTATAATCCTTAAGTTCTTTTTTTTCCTTCCTTCCTTCCTTCCTCCCTTCCTTCCTTCCTTCCTTCCTTCCTTCCTTCCTTCCTTCCTTCCTTCCTTCCTTCCTCTTTCCTTCCACCTTTCCTTCCTTTCTTTGTTTTTTTTTTCAGATACAATCCATTAACTGAATTATCAGGTTCTTAGGCTACACCTAGTTAATCAATTCTTGTAATGTGGTAGACTTTTTGTCCTTCTATTGGGTTTGATACATGAGAATTCTTTGTACTACATTATTTGTGTCTATGTGTATCACTCCATGTATATTTTATATTCTTTATTTTTTAATTCATCTGCTGTCTTAATATATCAATTATAGGAACAGTTTTGTTCCTTAACCTTAAAAATTATATGAGTGTTAGATTCATATAATAAAAGCAATAGAGAAAAATCAACCACTAATTAGAACTTGCAAAATATATTTTTACAGATGAAAATGAAAAACAAAATGCTGTTTAAATGTTTTAATTGGTTTCAGTTTTACAACTGGAAACCAGATGGTTTCTTTTCAAGTAGTTTACAATGTCTTTGCCGAATAACTGAATTACCAAACCAGCTGTGATTATTAACATTTACCTAAATAGAAAAACATGTCTGCTATTTGTTTGTTTAAAAAGTACCTGCTTTGCAACAGTTTGACAAACAAATCACAACTGTACTCTGGAGAATATGGTATTTTTTATAAAATAGAGAACAGTGATAAATAGAGATGCACATATTAACATATCTTAAAATGAATGCTGAGTTAAAATTTTAACTTACATACCAGGTGTCAGAACCAAACATTCTGTTGTGGATTCTTCCAATTTTATGATTCTACAATTGTAAAATTTTTTATAATTTTAATGTGAAGAAATTGCTTTTAAGTTTATTTAAAATCTTGTTAATTATTTTCTTTAACAGCTTGTTGTAATGTTATATTGGAAAGCAACCGGTTTTTACAAAAATTTGTTTCTGATATAAGCTGAGGTTTTCTAACTCTAAACTCTTAGCAACTGTAAATCTAGATATTAATTGTAACTGGGTTATTGACTTCAAATTCAATTCTCTTTAGAGCCAGTTTAGGAAGGAGATGTTTAAGGGAAAGTAATGGTGAAGAATGCTGTTTCAGGCCTTTTACCAAAAAGATCAATTATCAGAAAAAAATTCTGATTAGAAAATTATATTGTAAACATTTCATCACAGTCATTTTCCAATCGAATTTTTTTCTTGGTAATTCATCATTTTGGTAAAAGGTTCTGAAACTACTAATTTTTGTCTCACAAGTATATGATTCGCTAGGCCTTTTTTTTATAGCTCTAGGTTTAGATTGACTGATCTCAGTGGGACTCTCTTAGACATCTATCTCTTGTCAGCTGGAAGCTCTGAGAGGGCGGGTGGTGTAAGATGGTCAGCATAGTGATGAGAGCTGACCTCCAGGTGTCACCATATTTGCTTAGCAAGTTACCCCGGGCATGTTCTCATGGTTTTGGTAAAGAAGCAAGAGCACCCAGAGAGCAAGTCCCAATGCACAAGAACTTTTCTCACCTGTGTCATGTTCGATAACATTCCATTGGCCAATGTGAGTCTTGTAATCAAGCCCATAGTCAAAGAGCGGGGCAGAATGTTCTGCCTTTGATGGGTGGAGTAAGGAACTGGAGCCATCAATGCAATCAATGGAACACACGTTCATACAGGTTCACACTATTCTTTAACAGCATGGGAATGCTGTACTATAATGTATTATAATTTACTTATTCATTTTCCTATTTATTTATATTCAGTTGATTCTAATTATTTCTTTTTACAATTATAATCAATGCTGCAATAAAAACCTATGTACAGGCCTGACCTGTGGTGGCGCAGTGGATAAAGCGTTGACCTGGAAATGCTGAGGTCGCTGGTTCGAAACCCTGGGCTTGCCTGGTCAAGACACATATGGGAGTTGATGCTTCCTGCTCCTCCCCCCTTCTCTCTCTCTTCTTTCTAAAATGAATAATAATAATAATAAAAAACAACACCCCCCCCCAAAAAAAAACCTATGTACATATAGCTCTATGCACATGTATAAATATCTTTAAACATATAAAAATATCCTGACCTCTGGTGACACAGTAGATAAAATGTTGACCTGGAATGCTGAGGTAACTGGTTCGAAACCCTGGGCTTGCTTGGTCAAAGAACACATAAGAAGAGTTGATGCTTTCTGCTCCTCTCCTCCTTCTCTCTTTCTCTCTGTGTCTTTCTCTCCCTCCTCTCTCTCTCTAAGAAAAAAAGAATAAATAAACATGAGGGTAATAAATACTGGGGAGGGCAGTTGCATTTGGAGCAACACTAGAATCTATGTAAACACAATAAATTAAAATCAATTAAAAAAAGAATAAACACACAAAAATATGTTCTTAACACTGAGATAATGTAGCTCTTCATATTTTGTTTCAAATTTGCTGAATATCTTCTTTGCTGGTTTTAAGAAACAGAAACAGGTGAAGCCCTATCACTTACCCTTTCATCCATTTCTAGAAACAACCACTACCTTAAGTTGATATGAGTCATTCCTGTGTGCTAAATATGCTTATGATATATGTAAATCTACACTGCTGTTTTCATTTTTATTATTTTTATATCTGTGTTGCCATACTACATGTAAGTTTCTGAAACTTTTATTTTTATCCAATATTATGTATTTGAAATTTAGTCATATTAATACATGTAATTTATTTCAACATTTTTAACAGGTATATAGTATTATTATTCCATTGCATGAGTAATCCAGTTATTGGGAGGCAATTATATTTTTTTCAAAGTTTTGTTGTTGTAAAGAGTGCTCAGTGACCATCCTTGTAGATATTTCTTTGTGCATATATGTGAAAGTTTGTCAAGGATAGAAACCCAGAATAATTTTAGTTTAGTAGTGCATGTGCATCTTGTTTTGATCTTGTGTAATCTCTCCAGGAATGTATAAATAACATTTCATAAAAGTTTGATATTATCTGACCTAATAGTTTATGTCAATCTGGTAATTCTAAAATTGTAAATCATTGCTACTAAAATTTACATTCCATTCTTTTAAGCATATTTTAAAATTTCTACTCCAGTTTCTTTTTGTGTTCCTTTACTTTTTCATATAAATTTTTAGATCTGCTTGTTAGGTCCCATGAATATCCTGTGGATTGAAGTTGCACTATTTTATAGATTAATTTTGGGGAAAACTTTAATATTTTTATTGCTTATGTTTGCTATCATGAACATCTTATAGTGTTTTTTAAAGAGTTTTATATACCTTTGAATAGTGTTTTACTATATTCTCCATAAAAGTTGTTGTACCTCATTTATTAGATTTATTCTCAGGAAATTTATAGTTTTTGTTACTATTGTAGGTAAAACCTTTTAAAGTAATTTTTCTCTTTGTTGTGCAAGTATATTGACTACTATTGATTTTATAAAGTGAGTTCATATCAAAAAAGCATTGCTAACCTTCTTTTCTTAATGCAATTATCTGCATATTCTCATGATAATATTTCCTACAAGTAGTAACAGTTTTCTTTCCTCATTTCCAAATTTTCCTCTCTTCTATTCTCTATTTTCTAAAAATAATTCTTTTTGTCTTATTTCATTGGAAAAATCTTTCAAAGCAATGCTGACTAGAAGCAATAATTGTCTACATCTCCATCTTGCTTCTAAATGATAAAGGATTGTTTATAATGTTTCAAAATTGAATTTGTTATCTGCAGTGAGTTTTGATAGATAACCATCAAGGTGGAACATTTCCTTCTATACCTAGTTTGATAGTAGTTTTATTAAGCTATTAATATGTACTAAATCTTATTAAAATTGTTTTACTTCCATTGACATGTTCATATGATTTTTTTCTCTTTTACTTATTGCAGTGAATTTATGTTAGTAGCTATTCCAAAGTTAACAATTCTTATGTTCCTGGGTTAAATATTTACTGCTCACAAAAATTAGGGAATCAGAGACCGTGCAGATACTCCAGTACTTTCAGCTTTTTGTATAGTGCATTTTCACCAATGAGATAAAAGTTGGTTTTGCATCTTATTTGTATAATCAAACAACTTTCTTTGACTTGTTGTTTGTTTTCCTGATGTTCTTGTTTAATAAAATATATCAAATGCTTCTTTTTTTATCACTTCATATTCATTTTGAAATATCCCTTAATTTTTGTGAGCAGTATATTTTTTAACATACTGTTGTTTTTCCTTTTTTGCAAAAATTTTATTTAAGATTCTCTGTCTGGTGCATAAGTAAAATCCTCTTATATTTTCCTTCCTGTTGTTGTCTTATCTAGTTTTTATGTTAAAATTATACTGTCTTCATAAAAATATTTAAGGAATTTTCTTTTCCAACTTCTTTGTCTTAAGATCTCCTCTATTGCTTAGATTTTCTGTTGCTTCTGTAGGATGCATTTGTTGTGCATTAATTTTTTTTATCTGCTTTTACTGTAGGAATATGAAATTTTATATCTTCTTCCAACTCTAGAAAATTCTAAGCCATTTAAAAATATATTGTCTCTCTCTTATTCTCGCTATTCTCTCAGTCTGGAACCTATTTTAATGTATCAATTTGTTGGACATTTTCATTTTATTCTTAATATCTTTTAAATTCTCCTTAGTAGTTTCCATAATTTTATATCTCTATTCTACATTCTAGATAATTTCCTTAAATCTATTTTTCAGTTCCATAATTTTCTCTTTAGCTTTTTTGTATTTAATCATTTTCAGAATACTAATATATTAATTTTCCTTCAAATTTTTGCTTTATTATCTCATATACTTGTGGATATAATGCTGCTGTTTGTACCTTCTGACTTTGGTTTATTCTGCTTTCTTTTGAATTTTTATTTTTGGTGAAAGTTATGTCTTCTATTCTTTTTCATTTAAAAAATTCATTAACATTTTAACACATACTTGATAAAATATGAAGTTATAAAATATTTCTACTTTTCTTACCTCAAATAGAAGAACATTAGACTATTTGATTCTAATTATTGTTTCTTTTATCTTACATGTCATTGTTGACCAGGATTTTACTTGCACTAAATTCTCCCAAATTAAATATTATTATTACTTTCTAGAATCGGTTTGTTTAGATTTACCAACTTGTGTATTACTGTTCACATCCAATTCTTTTGTTTGTTTGTTTTGTCATTCTGAAGGACATTATGTAAACATTCTTTATGTAAAAGCAAGTGACAGGAATAAGTTTTTGTTTGAAAATGTATTTTATATTACCCTTATTTCTGAATGGTATAAAATTTTACATTGAGTGTTAAGTAGTTTTAATTATGTTCTCATCTTACTTTTCTTCATTTCTTCTTTAGTAGTTAATCTCTAGATGAATTTACCATATTTGCTTGGCTAATGGATTCAACAGCGTTTTTTTTTTTTTTTTAAACATTATTCTAGGTGTGGATTTTGTTTTATTTATTCTGCCTGTGATCCATAATCTTTCTGGAAGATAATGTTCTGGAAAATTTTAACCATTATTTTTGGGCTATTTCATTAATTTATTCTCTCTTTCTGGAACCTTTATTTTTTCTTCATATTTTAAAAATTCTCTTTCATCATTTACGCCACTTTGTAATTTCTTCAATTTACAAGTCACTACTTTTCTATTTTGCTGTTTCTATTGCCTTGTTTAATTATTTAATTTCTAGTAATATTCTGTAAACTTACTGATATGTTATTTTGGAAAAATATAACTGGCTTCATTTTTTGTAATAATTTATTACTTTCTAATTAAAAATTTAATATTTATTTTATATTCTATATTCAATCATTTCTTTATCTGATGTTTTTGAGGATCTGCTTGAAGTGGCTGTTACTTCTCTTGTACTTGCTTCTGCTGATTAGTTTCTTTACATTTTTTTATAATAAATTCATGTGCAGAGATAGATGGATTGAGAATATAGAAGCTTAGATTTTGAATAGTATAACAAGGACACTGTTTTAAAAATCTGCTGTGCAGTCAAATGCAGGATTTCTTTTTCCTTTAAAACACATCTTTATGTTTCATATATTATTATGAAAATTGAACTAACCTTAGAATATAATAATTAATTTTTGGTTAGAAAATATCTTAGAGAACACAATAACAAATTAGGGTAGGAACACTTGATATAAACAGAAAATTGTCTGTTGTGTAGTGTAATGACATCTTTACAAGACTCATGGATGAATTATTTCCTGCCTAGATAGGAAAGCAGACAGAGTATGGGAAATGTACACAATAGTGATAGCATTAGGTTTTCCCCCTTTTCACATGATGCAATTCAGAGTTAGAGAGAATAAGCCACGTACCCATTTTAATCTCATACTGACTTTATGTAAAACCTCCTATGCCAGAAGCTGACAGTTATTACATATATATACTTTTTATTTTAGGCTGGGCACATGGCAACCCCAAAACAAACAGCATTTTCTACCCAGTTTGCATCATGGTGCGGCCAGGTATTGCAGTTTTGTTAAAAGAGATAGAAATGATATATGTGCAACTTTCAGATAATAACTTTAAAGAAAGTGGGGTATGTTCTTGGCAGTTGGCTCAGTGGTAGAGTATAGGCTGGCTTGTGGATGTCCTGGGTTCGATTCCTGGTCAGGGCACACAAGAGAAGCGACCATCTACTTCTCCACCCTTCCTCCTCCCCCTTCTCTTTCTCTCTCCCCGTTTTCTCTTTTTCTCTCTCTTTCCCCCTCTCGCAGCCGTAGCTTGATGGGTTCGAGCACATTGTTCTGGCCCTGGGCGCTGAGGATGGCTCCCATCAGCCTCAAGCACTAAAAAAAAAAATCTTTCGGTTTGGAGTATGGCCCCATATGGGCAGAGCATCCACTGAGACAGGCTTTGCGGGTGGATCCTGGTCCAGGCGCATGCGGGAGTCTGTCTTTCTTTTTTTCCCCCCTCCTCTCACTTGGAAGAAGGAGGAGAAGAAGAAGAAAGAAAAAGAAAGTGGAGCATGTACTTCACTCTCTCTTTATCCTTTGTTCTTGCTGGAACATAAATATGTTCACAGAAGATCACGTTTAATGATGTGCCAATGTTAAAAAATTAGTTTTCAAAATGCTTAAAACTACTTTGTTATTGCCATTGCTAGTCTTAAAATACTAAAAACCTAATTTAAGTTAGTCTTTATAAAATATAAATTTACTAGTTTGGATCAAAAATTTCAAAAGTAGATTCATCTCTTCATTTTATTATAAATTTATATTTCCAATAGAGAAGTAATATCACCACTAAATAAACAGGAAATTACAGAGAAAAAAACACTGATAAAATTAACACCCTTTTATTCACATTTTGTGATTTTTCTGCTAGCCATTTTTGTAAGCTTCAATTTTAACAAAATATTATATATATGTATAAACAAAACTACCAATTATAAAATATCTTGTCTACTTTCATTTATCATAAAAGATATATTTTTGCATATTTCTACCTGGTGGTTAAAATCGTTATTTTAAATGTGTGTATGCTACACCACAGAGAGACTGTATATATTTATTCAAACATTTTATATTTTTGCTGTGATCATCACCATATACCAAATACATAAATTTTAGAAAGTTATCGCCGAGTCTCATTTTTCTTCTCTGTAAATGAGAATAACGATAGCACTTACCTCCAGAGTTCTAGAGAATAAATGCTCACACATGTATCTGGTGTGGAGAGCAGTTCCTGGCACATGGTAAACACAAAGCATGAAGATATTTTTATCACATTTTTTGTAATGGCTTGAGTTTATTGAACAAGCCAGACTTGATGAAGTGTAGGGAGAAACTAACTTTATTCTTTCTCCTGTTTTCCCTCTAAACCTGTTCTTTTTTTCTCTTTTAGATGGAAATCTTGGGATTTTACTGTCTCTCTTAGGTAATAAACTGAAAGCCTCTCTGTTTTGATGATAAAAAGTCTGGTCTAGTCTCATAATTATCCCATTATTACTATTCAGCCCAAAGAAATAATAAAAGCTTTACACACTTACCCAATACAAAGCTTCTCTCTTCTAGTCCTTGAGCCTGATCTAGACTGGAAAGCCTGGAGTGGGAGTAGGAAGGTGTAGTGCAGGGGTCCCCAAACTTTTTACACAGGGGGCCAGTTCACTGTCCCTCAGACCGTTGGAGGGCCGGACTATAAAAAAATCTATGAACAAATTCCTATGCACACTGCACATATCTTATTTTAAAGTAAAAAAAAAAAAAAAGAACAAATACAATATTTAAAATAAAGAACAAGTAAATTTAAATCAACAAACTGACCAGTATTTCAATGGGAACTATGCTCCTCTCACTGACCACCAATGAAAGATGGGCCCCTTCCGGAAGTGTGGCGGGGGCCGGATAAATGGCCTCAGGGGGCCGCATGCGGCCCGCGGGGCCATAGTTTGGGGATCCCTGGCTGTAGTGTTTCCTTCACTATATCCTAGCTCCACCTTCCCTCTTACTTTCTGATAACAGTTACTGAATAATAAATTATGTTGGAATAGTCTCCATTTGCTTAAAAAAGGTAGTTTTTTTTTCCCCAGAAAAATATAGTTGCTGTTCTAGGATAGAAGAGAAAACGTTTTACTTGGCAAGATATAGTTTATTCTTCTTTCATTGACAATTAGCCAATTGATATTATTCAATTTTCTTATAGACTTTTTTAACAGTTTATCTATGGAAAGCAGCGTCAGTTTGAAAGCTCCCCGGAGGCACTAATTACCAGCTGAGTAAAATATTTAATCTCAGTATTTCTCTTCTTTTGCCCTAATCTGTAACAAATAATATTCTAGCAGCAATTATTCTTCATAGTGTACAAATTGATAATAAAACATTACAGAAAAAATATTGTTAGCAATGTGGTTTTGCTCCAAGTTATAATTTTTATTTTCACTTAATATTTCCTCACAATATCCATATCTTTTGGATTACTATGTCCTATTTCAAAACCATCTTTGATCATGAAAAACATATAAAAAAGTCTAAGGTTTCTGGCATTCACAATAAAAACTTGTTTTAAATTTAATATCTTTCATCAACACTGGAAAATGGATTTGTGTCCATGTAACCAATTCATATTCAATCTAAAACTGGTATAGTCAGTGAAGAGGTTTCAGAAGAGATGTACTTAGTTGAGCTAAATGTTTGAATTATGAATTAAGAGTCCATACAAGTAAGATGAAAGTTGTCTTATACCCCATTTGACAGATAAAAAATGAAATAAGGCAGGTTCCAAGATTTTGTGAAATTCTGTCTTTTATAAATGATGAATGAAGCCATGATAGAGGTATTTTATTTTATTTTTCTTCTTTTCCAAGTGAGAGTAGGGGAAATAGAGAGACAGACTCCTTCATGTGCCAACCAGAATCCAGCCAGCAAGGCAACCCCCATCTGGGGCCATGCAAGCAATGGAGCTATTTTTAGGACCTGAGGTGGAGACTCCAATGGAACCATCCTCAGCACCTGGGGCCAATGTGCTTGAACCAATTGAGTCATGGTTTCAGGAGGAGAAGAGAGAGAGAGAGAGAGAGAGAGAGAGAGAGAGTGTGTGTGTGTGTGTGTGAGAGAGAGAGAGAGAGAGAGAGAGAGAGAGAAGGTCAGGGGGAGGGGTGAAGAAGCAGATGGTCACTTTTCCTGAGTGTCTTGACTGGGAATTGAACTCAGGACATTGACATGCTGAGCCGATGTTCTACCACTGAGCCAACCGGCCAGGGCCCATGATATAAGTATTTTAAAGTTACAAAACTTTTTTGGCAACTGTGCTGCCTCTGGCAGATTATAATTTAACCAGTATTATAATCAACATAAAATTTGAAGTGTCTAGTCCACTTCCAATTTGGGGATGAAGTGTAGAAAATAAAGGCTCTTAACAATGAATAATTTTTGGCAAAACTTACTTTCTCTAAAACAAAGAGACTTTTAGTAGAACTTACTTTTTCTGGAAAGACTCTCTATTCCTGGCCTCGAGGCTAGTTTTCTAGACTGTGGTGTTGGGCTAGCTTTGCAAAGTTGCAGGTGTTTTCAGAATGTTTCTCCCTGAATCAACCCTATAGATAAACATTGTAAGAAAGTTTGTTACACTGCTTTGTTTTACTGCTGTGCTTCCTCTCCTTCCCATTCCTCAGTCAGTATGTAATTTTACCTTTAAAAGCTAGCCTCAAACTGTGTTCCTGGCCACATTTATTTGAAAGGTTTCAGCCTCTGTTTGGTCCACACTTCACCATTAAAGACTCCTTAGTTTCTTTATTTGGATAATTGATTGATTGTGTGGCAAGACGTTTGTTTCTCCCTGTTCTGATACAACAGAGGGAAGTCTCTTGCTATGTGGACTAGGGTTCCAATAGCGGACTTGTGACTTTTTAACCCTCTGAATTAAAGGAACTTAAATTACAACAAAACAAAACAAAACAAAACAAAAAACTCCAAATACATTTGAAAAAAAGGAGAACATTTTGAAAAATTAGGCTGTGATAAAAATTTCCAATGTTTTGCCCTATAACTCTAATACATGGAGGTGAAAATCTATAAAAAATAAGATAATGTCTACACACTCTTTGTTAAGGCAGTACTTAGAGCCCACTTGAATGATCATGAATTTAAATTGAGACCAGGTCAAGACCTGTCTGTTTCCCTTAAGCTGATATAAACTCAGAGACAGAAGCATAGATAGAATGGATTGAGGTTTTTTACTTATGCAGCACTGGGTTTTGTCATGAGAGTATGAGGGAAAAAAGAGAATGGCCAAATAGCTGAGAATAAATGCAAGGGAATATTAGAATGATGAGAAGGAGGATAAGGAGTTAAGTAGGATTGTGGGTGTGGTAGGGAGAGAAAGCCATCTACAAATTGTTGCAATTTGGGTACTGGAGTGAATCCAAAAGATTGAAGAGTGAGACAATTGAACTGAGAATATGGAAGAGTATGGAATTTGGTAATGACAAGGCTTAGTGGATGCCTGCAGGTGTAAATGGCTCGTAGGGTGAAAGATAAGATCATTGACAAGGAGGAGGATTTGGAAATGGAAGGCCAGAGAGAAGCTTCTGTGTGGATACTGAAATCAGAAGAATTACTAGGGGGATAATATTAGAGGTCCAATGAAAAGCATGGTGATCTCAGAGTGGCTCTCAGACTAGCAATGCCAACATGGTGCAAGTACTCGTCAAAATTTCAAGTCCCATTAAGACTTACTGAATCGGAATCCCCAGGGGTGGTGTTTCAGCTGATGGACAATAAAGTTTGAGAACCACTCAAGCTATAGCACAAATAATTAGAAGAGAGGAATAGCAAAGTTTTCAGTGAGGTAGTACTTAAATTATAACTGATTATTGCACGATTAAGTGGAAAGGCACTAAAATGAAAGGGAGCAGCATTGATAAAGAAAAGTTAGAATCAATGAAAAGACCACAGATAAGATAAAATAAAATTCTTTAAAAGTGCGAAGTGTTAGCTGTTAATATCAGAAAATCATGTCTTGTTAGGAGGGCATTGGTTCTTTAGGAATCCTGATACATCACAAACTTCTTTCAACTTCCCTACTTTTTAGTCCATTGCTGTTGGGCTCACTCTAAACTGAAAGCTTGGAGAATAAATGTAGCCGTCCTGGCACA
The DNA here is from genome assembly GCF_036850765.1 of Saccopteryx bilineata. NCBI lineage: Eukaryota > Metazoa > Chordata > Mammalia > Chiroptera > Emballonuridae > Saccopteryx > Saccopteryx bilineata. The sequence continues at coordinate 22,403,330 of NC_089501.1, forward strand.
CCAACATTCTCCACTATTTCCCTACAACTCTATGAAACGTAGGACATAGAGTTCTTTAGAGCAGGTGTATCAAGTAGGGCGATTAAACGACGATTCGGCCTTAAGACATCCGCCGGTGCCCACCGCGGGTGTTTTCTGGCGTCCCCGGGGGGCGGGGCTTGGGCAGGCCTGACGTCACTCCCGAGCGCCGGGCGCGCTCCTTTGGCGGCGGATTCAAATGTTCAGCCCAGGGTCTCGGGCTTGAAGCAGCGTCGGGTCTGTGCGCTGGTTGTCGCTTTCCCCGCGAACGTTAGCTTCTGTGCGGTGCTGAGAGGGTCTGCGAGGCTGAGGCTGCTGGTGCCCGGGGGGCAGGATGGCGCTGCGGACCACCATCTCTCAGCGTAAACGGATTAAACGGAAGGCTCCCCGCGGCTTTCTCAAGCGCATCTTCAAACGACGGAAGCCTCACCTGCGTCTGGAGAGAAGTTGTGATTTACTGGTGAGAGTCTCCCCCTTTGGGGGCTTGAAGTGGAGCAGGGACAGGTAGGGGAAGTTAGCCCCAGCCTTTAATTCGCCGCCCTCAGACAACCTGGTTCCTTCTGGCCTGTGTTTTCGGGCGTTTCCAGCAACGACGAGGCACGTTTGTCCCAGTATGGCGGCTTAGTTCGTACTCCTGACGCTTAACTGTACGGGAGCCCCGGAAATGGAGACATCTGTACTTTTTTACTGGAGGCTCTTAGCCATATCAGCTTAAGGAGAAAACTAACGTTGAGTTCCTGCTTATAGCTTTTAAATATCGCTGTTCAGGAGCACAGGACGGTACTGACTTTTTAGTATACTTGTGAAAGATACAGCCTTTTATTTTATTTATTTATTTTTTATGAATAAGTTTTTACTTTAATGGGGTGACATCAATAAATCAGGGTACATATATTCAAAGAAAACATTTCCAGGTTATCTTGCCATTTAGTTCTGTTGCATACCCATCACCCAAAGAGAGATCATCCTCCGTCACCCTCTATCCAGTTTTCTTTGAAGATACAGCCTTTTAAAAGTAGATTTTGGAATTCAGTCTGAGACATTTTTATTTAACTACTGTAAAAGGTATTACTGGCATGCCTTGTTTACGTTGTTAACCGATTATATTGCCTTATTAATTCTACTTTAGCTTACTTGCTGTACAGCCCTGATTCAAAAGTTTATCTTTAAAGTAGTATGTTCTCAGCTGTGAATTCGTTTTCCTAGATAGAACACCTATTTAAATCAGTTTCAAGCCAAACCACTAAAACTCCTTTATCTGACTCATAATATCCGCAGTATAATGCTTACCTAGTAAATAGCCACAACCAAACCACTGCATAATATTTCTGTCTTGAAATAAATTCAGAGTTTTTATGTTGAATGCCTGGAACAAATATCTCTTTAGCGGAATGAACAGTTTCTCTAGGTTTAAACCCTGGGAGACACCTCTAGTTTGTCACAAGAGCTCTTTGAGTAAAGGAGGAATTAAAAAAGTGGGCACCTAATGTTCAGGAGATCAAAGTAAAGAATTGTGGCTAACAAGGACATATGGCATGGCAAGTGTCTTCAGAACGGGTCATTCCATCTGTTCTTAAGCTACATTTTTTCCCACCTCTTTTCTCTACTGACTCCCCATCTGTTGCCTACATGCAGAGTTTCTTTTTTTGCTAGACTACTATAGAATTGTCTTCATTTTTCTTTATTTGGTCTCTGAAGCCAAAACAAACTTATTTTTTTAGCTTGGAAAAGTAGCCCTTCTAATCTCCTGCCATCCTCTATTTATTCCTTTCTTAGACCCCAGAAGAAAAGACACTATATACTGTTTTGTACACCTACCTCCCTCACCCCCAGGGTGATGATAAAGGTGGCACAAGTGCATGGGGTTAAAATCAGGTTGATTTACAAGACATTTTTAGGTAATTTATTCTGGAGTTTTTACTGGTCCCGTAGTCCAAAGTGGAAGGAAGAAATGGACTTGCTCAAGAATATGTAGGAGTCTGCCATATCACTGGCAGAAATTTCTCAAGTAGTCAGATGCCTTCAACAGTCACACCTGTCTGCCTGCAAGTGACTCATGAGTGGGCGGACTGTGTTGTAGAGTGGGATTCAGGTGTTGCAGGAAAGAAGAGGTGAATTCAAAGCAGTTGCAGTGGTAGGGGAAAGGCATTTTTTTAGGCCCCTATCTTATTCCTAGGTCTTACGCTTTTCTTTGGCTTTCATTGATTTGTTCTCCTTCATTCTCTGTGTATGCCATGCATCACCCTGGTTTCTTTGCATATGGTTTTTTGCTTGCTATTGACACTTCACAATCTTACTCAGAAGATGTTCCACATCATCCATAAACTTTTCTACAATAAGGCATTTTGTTTTGACCTCTTTATTTCTGAACTTTGATAGTAGAGAAAGTATATATCATACAGTTTAGCTATTGGGACTTTGACACTGTTCACTAAGAATTTCATATGTGAGTGTTGTCTCTGTTGTATGTAGCTTCTTGAGGGGAAGTGTTATAGTAATTAAAAATATAGAAATGTAAAAAACAAAAATATGGAAGATATATAAAAGTAATTAAAATAATATTAAAAATAATTATTAAAATTAAATAAAGTCATGCCATTTGGATAGGAATTAATATAGTGGGTGCAGATGTGATAAACAGTCTCTGACTTACAAGCAGGGCCCAGTTAGTATGTGTGTGAAGTTATACCTAGATAAGAAGTGACTTGGTGCCATAACTCTGTAATGTGATAAACAGACTCTGACTTTCGAGCAGGGTCCAGTTAGTGAGTGTGTGAAGGTATACCTAGATAAGAAGTGGCTTGGCATCATAACTTTGTAAGTTAACGTAAATAAGAACATCTTAAAAAGTGGTTTGATGTAAACATTTCAGTAGGTTGGCATAGAGGGGATTCCCTGCAAGGATCCCCTAAAAAGGTGGTTTGAGATGATAATCCTGTAGATTGACACCTGTTAGAAGACATTGGCCAGAAAAGCTACTAAAGCTGAGGGGCCCTCTGCTGCAGTAGTTGCCCAGACTCCAATGTGAACATGAACTGTCTCCACGTGGCTCTTGAGCTCTAACCAAAGACAGCATAGAGGAGCACTCTGACAGGGCCCCCTTAAGCTGTACCCAGGCACGCCAAAAGAATTTGTGAGTAATCAATTGCCTATGTGATTATTGCAACTAACTCTGTGTGTGTTGGTCTCGTGTCTTTCCTCCGGTGGCAGTTAGTGTGGGTACTTATCAGTAGCATCCTCATAGACGGCTCAAGAGTAGTCTCGAGCCTGACCAGGCCGTGGCACAGTGGATAGAGCATCAGAATGGGATGCTGAGGACCCAGGTTCGAGACCCCGAGGTCGCCAACTTGAGCGCGGGCTCATCTGGTTTGAGCAGAGCTCACCAGCTTGGACCCAAGGTCGCTGGCTGAAGCAAGGGGTTACTCGGTCTGTTGTAGCCCCACGGTCAAGGCACATATGAGAAAGCAATCAATGAACAACTAAGGTGTCGCAGCAGAAGACTAATGATTGATGCTTCTCATCTCTCTCCATTCCTGTCTATCTATCCCTCTCTCTAACTCTCTTTGTAAAAAAAAAAAAAGAGTAGTCTCAAAGACGCTGCCAGCCCTGCTGATAAGCAGGAGTGTCCCACTGCACTGCATGGGGAAATTGAATCAAGGACACCTGATCGACTTAGAGCTTGGGCTCTACTGGAACAGGAAGGAACTGTACATATCTCTTTTTGTGTCTCTCATTATCTTTTAGCACAAAACTAATCTACTTTTATGCTGTGTTTTGTGCATGCTATTTTCTCTGCCTGAAGATGTCTTCACTCCGTTCAGCAAACTTCAGTTCTTTCACAAACCAGTTCAAATGCCACTTCATCAATGAAGCCTTTTTTACTCTTCTTGGAAAGGATCGCCCTTTTCTTTATTATCATCTATTGTCACACATGCATTTAATTCTGTATAGGTTTGGTTCTGCCATTGGACGGGGAAGTTTGGGACTTTTTGTATTCCTGATGTTTAACATAACACCTTGAACATTCTCAATGTACAGTTAATGTTGGGACTGCATTGGAAGAGAGATTTATTTTTGACAGTCTATCCTTTTGTATACTCTTGCTTTATACTTTTTATAGTGATAAAATTACAGATTCACAAGCAGTGGCAAAATTAGTACAGATTACTGCTGTATCTTTTACCCAGATTTTCACAATGCTAACAACTTATATATAACTATCATCCTTTGTGGAAGTTTTGAATTTTGTACTGTATGCTTATATTATCTATTTTAAATAGTCTCTTTAAAAGTACCTTAAAGATTAGTAGTAGATATGATTATATTGATAGTGTTAGATGACAAGTAATGACTTTTGTACATACACATTTCAACTATTAATATGTTTTTGAATAGGTCTTTCAGATACCTGGTTAAAAAGTCTTTAGATCTTGAATTGTAGAATGAAAGATGTTTTGATTTTAAATTTTGGGAAAATTTTAAATACATTATAACTTTAAACTTATTTGGATCAGAAGCAGGACTATTTGTTACTTAATAAAGTTCTACATGAGTATTTATTTATTTATTTATATTTTTATTTATTTTTTGAGAGACACACAGGAAGGGAGAGAGATGAGAAGCATCAGTTCTTTGTTGAGTCACCTTAGTTGTCCATTGATTGTTTTAGTGACCTTGAGCTCAAGCCAGCAACCATGGGATCTGTCTATGATACCACACTCAAACTGATGAGCCTGAGCTCAAACCGGCGACGTTGGGGTTTCAAAGCTTTGTCCTCAGCATTCCAGGCTGAGGCTCTATCCACTGCATCACTGCCTGGTTGGGCTTTTTTTTTTTAATGATGTTTTACAATAATTTTATTGTTATGGCACTTGGTTAGCCTTGTTTATGTATTGCAATAGCAAAGTCTCTTTTTTGTAGACTCTAAGAAGGATCTATATTAAATTCTCTTTAAATAAAAATTGACTTAATCACAGTACAAAATAGTGCATTAAATTTTGTAGCATTTTATTTTTGTATAGATTTTATTTATTTGTTTTAGAGAGGCAGAGGGAAGGGAGAGGAAAGAGAGAGAGAGCAGAGCAGGAAGCATCAACTCCCATATGTACCTTGATCAAGCAAGCCCGGGGTTTCGAACCTGCAACCTCAGTGTTCCGGGTTGATGCTTTATCCACTGTTCCACCACAGGTCAGGCCAGGATCTTTTATTTTTAAAAGTCATTATTTCAAAGTATCAATGTTTTGAGCTTAAAAATCCTTTCTAACATTTTCTTTTAAAGGTGCATCTGAACTGTTTACTGTTTATTCGTCGATTAGCAGAAGAGTCCAGAACAAATGCTTGTAAGAATAAGTGTGGAATCATTAAAGACCAGCATGTACTGGCTGCAGCAAAGGTCAAGTTTGTATTTATTTTCTTGACTGCAAATTAACTTTAAAAACACCACCTGGTTCATTACCTTTGCCTGATTTAGATTTCTTTCTTCAGCTTTGTTGACTCAATTGACCCTTGGTTTTTCATGTTAATAGACTTAATGAGTTAAGATTTTCTTTCTCTATAAGTATATTGGGGATTTCTGATGCAAGATGCTTGGCCACTGCTTTATCACCATTTAGGTGAAAAATATTTGACTGTAACCTGTAGAATTTGTAGTAGGCGATATGTATTTGAGAAGGTTATCACCTTGACATTTATTAGAACTTTCTTGATCATTCTGTTTTCCTAATTGTTTAATTATTTGTTTTTCTGTGTTTTGAGATTTGTGTGATTTAACGAGTCAGATTACTTATAAAAGCAGAGAAGCTTGCTTCTCTTTCTGGTATTTCTATATAATGTTAAGAGTATGATGATTAGGGCAGAGTTTTTTCCAACTATTTTCCTGAGATCATTTCCACTTGGTATTAATAGATGCCCCACCATGAAAAGCAGGTAGATAGACGAAAGCATTAGGTAAACGAATATATATACTATATACCTCTTTGAATAGAAACAATGTTAATATGTATATAGAGCTTGTTTCTATAAAAATATGCAAGAAATTGGCAACCATGATTGACTGGGGAATGATGTTGGAGACTTATTTTTGATATTCTGTCTTTTTACACTTTTATTTTCAAATAATTATAGACTCACAGAAGGTATGTAAGTACTGTAGTATAGTTTCCATGTGCCTTTTGTCCAGCTTTATACAATGCTAACATCTTTATATACTACAGTTATGTAAGATTATAGAAGGTTATGGGAAATATAGCTGTAAAGAAACTTGAACTGTTTAACTTAACGTTTTATAAATTTGAATACATTATATACTCAGCATTTTGTTACTTTGTTTGAGTACATGGTACTTTGTTTTGCAGTATTCATACAAACATCTTAGAGGACAGAGAAGTGCTAACTTAGGGTATAGACCTATTTGGTGGCCTCCGTGGAAACCTAGAAATGTGCATGCTCAAATTTTCTTATAAATATTCCAACAAGATTCTAGACGCTTAAAATCAGTTTTTCTGTATTTAAAGCAAGTTTAAGAACTTGAAGTGCGTATGTATGTATTTTAAATTTAGTGGGTTTTTTTATTAATAAATTATAGGTATGTTTAACCTAAAAGTAGAAAAATAAAAAGTTAAAATATATATATATTTTCAGGTCTAATGCTACCTATCTTTTACACTTAAATATCCTTTTTTATTTCTCTCATGTGCTATATGTTTTGAAAATGTTCTACCTAATAAGCTTTTCATCATTCGATGACTAGCCTTGGTTTCTAAATTGATATAATTTCGGACCAAATGGAAGAAATATTGCAATGGATTTGTATTGCTTTATAGTTGTTAAATGCCTGATTTATAGGAGGGTTTTCAGATTTTGGAACACTGTAACTCCCAGGATTACTAAATTGCCTAGAGATCTCATGTTAGGAACCATTAATAGGAACACCTTTAGCTTACAACTGAGGAAACTAACATCTAGAAGTGACTGTAAAACCAGATTTTGAGACTCTAGGCATGTTTTACATTCTTTGAGAGAAGCAGAGTCTCAGACCATCTATAAGGCAAAAGGATTCCCTAATCACTTTCCATATTGGGTTTTATAAAATCAGCCTTACATATTATACACATAGGAATATTTAACTTTTTGTTGAAGAATTGTGTTTTATTTGCCATAGGTATAATATGAATCTTCATTTTGTTTTCTCCCCACAGGTAATTCTAAAGAAAAGCAGAGGTTAGAAGTCAAAGAACACATTTTGAAAATTGTATGATGTAATTTTTATTTTAGTGGGTAACATCATGAAAGCACTTTTTCCATATCAGTTAATATCATGTATTATTAAAATATTGCCTGCTTGAGGGATGTGTGTATTTGCGTATTTTTTACTGCTATTGAAATATCTCAAGTGAACATATAGAAGTATATAACTTTATTTTTGAGGAATTATGTTTTCATTTTAAATGGACTTGAGTTCATTTTACTTTTGTTTCATTCGTATTGCAAATGTTTTGCACATGAAAAATGAAATCTTACCATGTGAACTAGTTTGAGGAGATTCATTTCTTGAAATTAAGTTTCTAAGTATTTAGCTTTGGACACTTAGCTATAGGAATCAATTTAATCTGATAAGAAACAACATGCAGTCAAAACTAGGTACATTTTAAATAATTTTAACTCTTTAATGCCTTTGTGTAAATAATGCAGTCTACCTTTTATTACTGTTGTATTTTATGGTATTTATATACCACAGTTTGTACAACTATTCACCCATTGAGGGCCATTTTGATTATTTCCAGTTTTTGACTATTACAAACAAAGCTGCCATGAAGAGTCATTTATAAGTTTTTATACAGATACAAGTTTTCATTTCTCTGGGATAAGTACCCAGAGTGTGACAACTGGGTCAAATGGTAAGTGTATATTTAGTTTTAAAAAGAAACAGCCAAACTATTTTCTAGAGTGGCAGTACCATTTTATATTTCCATCAGCTATTTATGAAAGATCCACTTTTCTCACATTCTCATGAATATTTCATATTGTTTTTATTAGATTTTTTCCTCTTTTCCCAGTGAGAGGAGGGGAGATAGACTCTTGCATGCATCTGATCTGGATCCACCTGGCAATGCCTGTCTGGGGCTGATGCTCACAACCAAGCTACTTTTAGTGCCTGAGGTAGAGGCTCCACAGAGCCATCCTCAGCGCTGGGGCCCATGCATTCAAACCGACCTAGCCATGACTGCGGGTGGGGAAGAGATAGAAAAGGGGAGAGAGAGGGGTAGAGAAGCAGATGGTCACTTCTGTATGTCCTGACCAGGAATTGAACCCTGGATATTCACACGCTGGTTTAGTACTCCATCACTGAGCCAACCAGTCAGGCCCATATTGTTATTTTTTATTTTAGCTATTCTGATAGGATTGTGTGATCTCAAGGTTTTAAATTTTTATTTCCTTAATGACTAATGATGTTGCACTTACTTTCATGTTTATCATCCATTTTTCCTCTTTGGTGAGATGTTTCTTCATTTCTTTTGTGCATTTTCTATTTGGAATTTTTTTTGCTTTTCTAATGTTGAATTTTGGGAGTTCTTTATGCTAGGTATGGGCCTTTGTCAGATAATGTGGTTTGCAAATATTCTATTCTGTAGCTTCTCTTTTATTTTAACAGGGTCTTTTGAAGTTCAACAGTTTTAATTTTGATGAAGTCTAATTTATTGGTTATATTTTTTTCTTACATTGGTGTCATGTTCTTCAGCAAGCCCTATTTCCTGAAGATTTTTTCCTGTATTATTTTTTTTATAGGTTTAATAGTTTGTTTTACATTTAAATCTCTGATCTATTTTGAGTTAATTTTTTATGAGGTGTGAGGTTTAGGTCAAGTTTCTTTGTTGATATCCAGTTTCAGCAACTATTTTTGAAAAGATAATCTTGCCTCTGTTGATTTTTTTTTATTTTTATTTATTTTTTTATTGAATGAGAGAAGGAAGGCAGATAGATTCCCACAAGCACCCTGACTGGGACCCACCCGGTAAGCCCACTAGGGGGCGACGCTCCATTGCTCAGCAACTGAGCTCTTTTTAGCGCTTGAGGCAGAAGCCATAGAGCCATCCCTCAGTGCCCAGGGCCATCTTACTCTAATCCAGCCATGGCTGACTGCAGGAGAGGGAGAGAGAGAGACAGATAGAGGGCAGGGGTGGAGAAGCAGATGATTTCTTCTCTGTGCCCTGACCAGGAATCAAACCTGGGATATCCACACACTGGGCTGATGCTCTACCACTGAGCCAACTGGTCACAGCCTCCTCTGTTGAATTTCTTTTGCACTTTTGTCATAAATTTGTTGGTCATACTTGCATAGGCTATTCTTTGGTTCTATATTGGTTTGTTTTGGTGTCTCTGCCAAAAATGCATAGTCTTTATTATGGCTAAGTAATTAGTCTTGAAATTAGTAGAGTGATTCTCCTCACTTAATTCTTGTTCAGAATATTTTTGGGTTTTCTATTTTTATTTATTTATTTATTTATTTTTGCTTTTCATAGAAATTTTAGAATAATCTTGTTTGTAGCTACAAAAAATTCCAGTTCTCTGCATAGCTTCTATTGATAACCAATGATGGGAGAGGAGAGGGCTTTCTCTCCTTGTTATTGCTGGACAGGTGTGAGCTTAGGCTCCCCACAAGGGCTTTGATATCCTGATTAGGGGAGGGGAACACCTTGGTACTGCTACCCACATTTTTTCCACAAAAGTGGAAAGGTGGTCATGTTACCCCCTGATCAATGGTGAAAATCCAGGCTCCACTAGTCTCTCTCTGATATCATCCAGTAGAGAAAGAAAGGAGTTCCCCATTACCTAAGCATGAGGGTGGAATACCACTAGACATCTGTGGTCCCCACTGATACTCTGAGGGTGTGTCCTAATTACTGCTGAGTGGTGAAATTCCTCCTCTTAGGTCTGATACTTCACCAATGAGGAGAGGAGAGTGTTCCTTGTTACTGCAAGGTGTGAATGAAATTCTGGGCTCAGTATGATATTCCCAGCCTTTCAATTGGCCTTCTCTGGAAGCATCTTGGGTGGTGCGTTTGGGATGCATCACTAGTGCCTAGCAAGAGTAGAGGGCCAGGTTGTCTACTTGAGTATTGCTCATGTGGCTGGAGAGTGATCTGTAGGGTTTATTTGTGGAGTTTGTCTGGAATAGAATGGTTATTGTCTAAAAATGTTTCTGTTTGTCCCTTGTCCTTTGGTTAGAGTAGGTTCTTAGGGAGGACTTTTAGTTTTCCCCTCTTGTCAGTGTTCATTGGTGTTTGAAGTTGCCAGCTTCTCTAGTGTCCAATCTGAGATAGAGGGGGAAAGAAAGAATTCCCAGGGAATTCACTGGGTTTTTCCTTTGGTCCCAAGTTTCTAGCTAGTGTATTGCCTTTTCTTGACTTTTCAGTCTTATATTTGTTTTATTTATATAAAGTCAAGAGTTTTTAGTTGAACTAAGTGACAGGAATAGGGGAAAATATATTTACTTCATCTTCTTGAATCCATGAGTCCCAACAGTGATTTTTAAAAATGGCTTCAAGGATGTTGACAACAGCTACGTTAATTTTTTTTATGTGTGTGTGACAGAGACAGACAGAGACAAGGACAGACAGGAAGGGAGAGAGATGAGAAGCATCAATTCCTCATTGCACCACCTTAGTTGTTCATTGATTGCTTTCTCATATGTGCCTTGACCAGGTGGCTACAACAGACTGAATAACCCCTTGCTCAAGCCAGCGACCTTGGGCTCAAGCTGGTGAGCCTTGTTCAAACCAGATGAGCCCACACCCAAACTGGTGATCTCGGGGTTTTGAACTGGATCCTCCATGTCCCCTGTGCCACCGCCTGGTCAGGCATTAAATATTTTTAATAAATATTACTAAATGAAAAAAAAGAATTCTTGGAATTACCTAAACCAGAAACCTGGGATTTTTCTTTGGCTCCTTCAAATCCATCTGCCTTTTTCTCTCATTCAATCAAATAGATCACCAGGAGCTGTCTGACTTTGAATCTTATCTCTTTACCTCTATCCTCTATTGCTTTGCCTCAGACTCTAATTTTAATGTATGATAGAAAATATGTACTTGGCACCCAAGTTACTGCAGTACCCTATCTGATATCCTTGTTCCTAGTTCCCTACTATGCCTTCAGTCTCCAGGCTGTCTTCACAAGATCGGAGTTGCCTTTCTATAAGATGTAAATCCAATCATGTCATGCTGCTATTGAAAATCCTTCAGTGACTTATCTGATCTTGGGTTAAAATGAAACTCTAAACCTGGTATATACCGTTTCCCCAAAAATAAGACATCCCCCGAAAATAAGACCTAGTGCAATTTTTTTCAAGCTTAGAAATATAGGCCTCCCCTGAAAATAAGACCTAGCACATCTTTAGGAGCAAAAATTAATGTAAGACACTCTTATTTTCGGGAAATCAGGGTAGATTGTTGTACATGGAAATAGTCACAAGAAATTCTCGAATTCAGAGTGTGGCTGGTTATGCTGATGTGTGTGATGACATGACTACAGTATATTAATAAATGTTGATTTTATGTTCAACAATAAATGTGCATTCTTATTCATGGAAAAATAAGACATCCCCTGAAAATAAGACCTAGCGCATCTTTAGGAGCAAAAATGAAAGGCACTGTCTTATTTTCGGGGAAACACGGTAACACTGTTAGTTATCTGGTACAGGCTTATATGTATGTGAACAGGGCTTATTATCTGTTAAGTTTCCTTGGAGTTGAGTGGATTAATGAGCAAATAACCAGGTATTGTGCCAGGGAACTCCAAAACTCAGAATATGGAGGGCTTTATCATGAGCTGTCTACACCCATCCTAGTGCCTAAACCTCTCTGGATAACTTATCTAATTTAGAGAAGAATCTTCCATTCTCCACATTTTTTACCCACTCTGGGGTAAATTTTTGTGAATAGACTGTCTCAAATTTAGATCTTCAATTAATCATTTTGCTTTGGTCCCATCTCACTCTCACCCTCATTGCACATGGCGATCTGGACTCAGGAGAGGCTTTGGAGTTTGGCTTGGGGTCAGCTGCCTCAGCTGCAGCATTTTCAACTGTTCATACCTGCAGCTTCTTTGGCTCTGTCTCAGCATTCATTAATTACATCCTCTTTGCATGTAGAAGTTTCCTGAACTATCTTTAATGCCTACATTTTACCTTTTTATTTTTTATCATTTTAATGGAGTATAAGGAGGTAAAGAAGGTGTATGGCTGTTCTTGAACAACTTCATGTATCTTTATATACATACATTGTGTGCGCGCACACACACACACACACACACACACACACTTTGTTTTTCCAAGTGAGAGGAGGAGAGATAGAGAGACAGATTTCTGCATGTGTCCCGACTGGGATCTGCCTGGCAATCCCAGTCTGGAGCCAATGCTGTGCCCATCTGGGGCCTTGCTCACAACTGAGCTATTTTTAGTGCCTGAGGCCTGGGCTGAAGTGCTTGAACCAATCAAGCCATGGCTGTGGGAGGAGAAGAGAGAGTGAGAGAGAATGGGGAAAGGTGGAGAAGCAGATGGTAGCTTCTTCTGTATGCCCTGACCAAGAATCAAACCAGGGACATCCACATGCCGGCTGACACTACCACTGAGCCAACTGGCCAGGGCCTTCATGGATTCTTAGTTCAATGTAAATTAATAATTTTTAATGCATTAGTGTGCCAAGATTTTTAACAAGTCTTACATGGTATATAAATATACTTTTTTTCCTTATGTTTATTGTATTGATTATTTAGAGAGGAGAGGAAGGCAGAGAGGGAGAGAGAGACAGGACCATCAATCTGCTCCTGTATGTTCCCTGACGGGATTGAACTGGCAACCTTTGTGCTTTGGGACAATGCTCTAATCAACTGAACTATCTGACCAGGGCTAAGTACACATTTTTAATGTAGAATTATGTTTAATGTAAAGATAAATTCTAGATAAATATTAAGGTTTTTCATGAGAATGTAAATTTGAAAAAAACATAGCTAAGAATTTATAATGCTGAAGGAGTTCTGTAAAATGTATATATTTATAATATAAAAATCTTATATGGCTTTACTTTGACATGAAGTTGGACTAGGGCATTTTAGTTTTAGGACAATAAGAACTATTATATTCAGAAATAATATCTTTCTTGTTTTAAACATGAAGTTTTCTGTATCTTCTCTATCTCCCGTGTAGTAGACAGATGATCATCATAGTGCAGTTTGGTCCACTGCCTCTTCCCCAGAAGGGTATCACATAATCTCGTCATGTTTTTGTATTCTCTATATTAGGAAGGGGGGGAGCAGGAAGCATCAACTCCCATATGTGCCTTGACCAGAGGAGCCAGGGTTTCAAACCAGCGACCTCAATTCCAGGTCGACGCTTTATTCACTGTGCCACTACAGGTCAGGCTATACTAGGCTTTTATATGCAGTTTTTCTACCTCATCCCAACCTTTAGTTGTGAAAACTTCTAGAAAGTATTGTAAGCTTAAGCTTCTACAATTGAAGGGGAAAAATAGGATTCTAATTGAGGGGAGAGGCTTCAGTTCTTTTTCTCCCATCTTTAGAGACCACAATAGTGCTAACCTGTGTGAATGTGAGTGTGTGTTATGGGAAGGGGTGAGATGGGATGAGGATGAGGGGAGTTGGTAGAGGTGGAGTCAGTAGAGGGAGGTGATTGTGTCTATATGAGTTTGGCATCTCTCTGGGAGTTTATTACTATTTTTTTTGATAGATAGAAATTTTACTGTCTTGGTCAAGAATTAAAACTCCGGCATTTTTATATGGAGATTTGGAGATTAAAGCAAGACACAATGAAGATAGAAGAATAGTAGCAGAAATGTATTAGCTTGTCTTATAAATTTTGGGGGGTATTTATAATATATGCCACCCATACTCCGACCTGAATTAGAAAAGATGAAGAGAATCTAGAACATGAAGTCCAGGGTGATTTTAGACTAAGTGAATTGTGTTCTGGATCTTGAGTAGGGCCTGTAAGATCTTGAAAACTAATTTAACTGGAGCTTCCAAGATAGTTTTGAGATACTCTTATTAGCATGTGTATAACTTAACTATGATATTTGTTGTGTTTCCTTGTGATATTGTCATCTCTGATTAATCTATGTGCAATTTCCTTTTTTGAGTCTTAAGAGTTCCCTGAGTCTCATTACCTGTGACTTTTCTTTGTTTCGTATTTTTATCAAATGTATTTTCCATCATGATACTTTCAAATATTCTATTGTATGTTCTCTAAAGTGAGACTCTAATAAATTAGTATACACTTGGGTTTTGTTTTTTATCCAGTATGATAACATTAGTAATGGGGGTTTGTAGTTCATTTATATTTAATGTGTAAATACCATAACATTTGGGTTTATATTTACCATTTTACTATTTGTTTTCTATGTGTCTCAGCTGCTTTAAGTGAATTTTTTTGTTTTCTTTTGAATTACCTTCTGTGATTCATTTTTCCTCGTATTATTCTAGCTATGTATTGTTCTTTAGGGATTATAATATACATCACTGATTTATTATACCCTTTTTCATCTGGTATCTATGCTGCAGACTTATTAGAGATTATAACATGTACCTTTGGCTATTTCTAGAACATTAGAACTTTACCTCCATTTACCTGCTTTTTTCTCCTATCTCCCCTCATATTTACCCTTTTCTTTGCCAATTCAGTACTTCCTCTAGGAATTTTTTTTAACCATATGAATAACTTCCATCAATAGTTCCTTTAGTATCTGTTCGTGGTAATAAATCCATTTTTTGTCAGAAATAATATTTTACCTTTAAATTTAAAAGATACTTTAATTAGGTATAGAATTCTAGGTTGGCTGTTATAGCACTTTAAAAATTATTTCATATCTTTAGGCTTCCATCGTATTTTGAGAAGTTAGTAAGTCTTAAAGCAATATTTCTTTCTTTTTTTCTGTTAGTAAGGCTTTCCTTTTTGGTTTCCAGCAATCTTACAATGATTAATTCCTCTAGGCTTTGTTTTGTTTGGTTCATTTATTTTCTTTTTTAGTCTGCTTGAAGGTCCTGAACTTTTTGGATTGGTGGGGTAGTGTCTTTCATCAGTTTTTTGTGACCTGATTGTACAGTTTTAGAAATCTGATGAGTTGGGATTAAACTACTACTAGGATATCACAGTGTAAAGAAAAATAATGTTATCTGTATGTAAAAATATATGTGCTTATGATGAAAAGAGGCTATTCTAAAGCTACCACTTAGGATTTCAATAACTAGTAAATTAAAGTAAGATAAATGTCTTTTTGTTTTTTCTAGCTCTAATCCACAAAACCTTAAATGAAAATGAGCATTTTTATGTTTTGTGGCTGTATGAGTTTTATCCCCATAAGGTGATGAAAATTTTTAATTGTAAAGTCCAGATTTCTGATTAAGCAATTTGTTTTTTAGTGGTCTTTTAAATCAAATTTTATCTCTGAGCTTTGAGAGTTAAGGCTGCCAAGATTTAAATGAGGAAAAAAACATTCATTTTGATCCCTACTGACATTAAATTTTAAGACTTTGTAGTTGTAAAACATAAATGCTAAAAATAATTCAAGCTTGAAAATAAAGTTGGGATTGACTGTGCTTTTATTTTTATTATATTTACTATACAGGGGAAAATGCAATCTAATATATGTAGAGTAAAGTTACATTTTATTTGTATTATAAGTTCAAGTTAGAGTCTTAAAAATAATTTGTTTTATAAAATTTTACTCTAATTATTTTTTAGTTACCTTAGTCTTTATATTATAAGCCCATAAAATAAAAATAAGATTTTTTATTAGTTCCATTGCATAAACAGTTTGCTTAATAAAATAGTGGCAATTTGCAAGACTACAAATTTTAATTTAATTTAGAAACTTTATGTTTTGTAATTAGTTGTAAGTTAGACCATTGAAGTTTCTATTTTTAAAATTATCATTAGTTTTTAATTATATAATACTTGTAATATACTTAACTACAAATTCTGGGTTAGAATGCTTAGGAAATGGGAAGGGGCAACAATCCAATCAGTACATTGATTAAATGTCCCTAACCCTGTAAAATTGTGCACCTTGTGTTGTAAAAGGAACTTTTCTCAGGTTTTCATTGTAATTGGACTTTTCAGGTTGCCCTGAGGGAAAGAACACACCTAATTCTAATCAAACAAACTTACTTATTTTCAGTGATATATGTACATTTTTGGTTAATTTAGATTTTAACTGGGTTAAATTAAGTATTAATAATCATATCTGCTTAGGTATTTTGAGATCCAATAATACCTTTATGAGTGTAATTTTGTGAATAGTTTCTGAATTTATAAATGTGTACTGTACACTCAGTCATGTCAGGCATGTTCATTTATTTAGCAGTTGCTATGTGCTGATAACTCAAGTAGACTGAGAAAAAGTCAATATCCCTGCTTTTAAGTTTACCATCTAACTAGTATTTACCATAGACTTTGCTTAAATATGTGTGGGTTTATATCTGGGCTCTTTATTCTCTTAGTAGTCTTTGTGCCTGTTTTTTTTGTTTTTTTTTTTAATGCCAGTACCATGCTGTTTTGATTACTATTACTTTATAATATAGATTGAAATCAGAAGTATGATGCTTTTAGCTTTATTCCTCTTTCTCAGGATTGGTTTGCCTATTTGGGTTTTTTTGTAGTTCCATACAAATTTTATGATTGTTTCTTCTGTTTCTGTGAAAAATGTCATTGGGGTTTTGATAGGGATTGCATTGAATCTATAGATTACTTTGATGAATAAGGACAGTTTTACAATATTAATATTCTTTCAATCCAAGAGCACAGGATATCTTTTCATTTACTTTTGTCTTCTCCAGTCTCTTTCATCAGTGTCTTAAAATTTTCAGGGTTTAGGTCTTTTTCCTCCTTGGTTAAGTTTATCTAACTATTTTATTGTTTTTGGCACTCTGTCTGAGCATAATCAAGGTTCTGTCATTAAGAAAGAAGAAGCATATATTAGGTTGGCATCTCTGGCAAAAGTGCTGTACACAGAACCCATTGATTATACAAAAAATGTATTAAAGCATTAAGTTAAAAATATTAACATAATGGGCTGGAGTTTTTTCAGTTGTTTGAATATTGAGTCGACATTTGTTACTGTTTTTGATCCTAGTGTTTTCTCTGTGTGGCCAGAGAAACCTAGATTACACCAGTGAGAAAGTGTTTAAAATACATGTAGTCTGAGGATCTGTTTACAAATATGAAAAAGAATACATAAATATGATTTCAAACATCTTTAAATTTAAAAACATATTCTATGTTTATAGTTTTAACATTTAACAATCTTAAATTGTATTTTCAAATGTGTATTATTTTGTTATATTTTTGTGCTCTCAGATTAAAGTAAGCCTTTAAATTAAATGACCAATATACTTAATAGAAATTCTGTAATAGGAAATAAACATAGCCAGATGGATGATCAGCTATATCTAGTACACTGTTTCCCAAAAGAAATGTGATGTAGGTGCAAAATTGTACAGCCACAAGCTTTAACTAATGAGGTCATTTAACTGGCAAAATATTCCTGAAGGTTTTAAGAATGAGGCTCTGAAGGTATGTGGTTATTTGAAATATATTTTGGAGAAGGTTCCAATGATGCAGAAGAAGTTAAAACATCTAGCCAAAAGATTGAATCACTGAAGAAGTGCAGAAAGAACCAGCAATAAACTTGCTAAGTGTATTTTCTGGAAATGCAATCATTTCATTGTTACTCACATAAGTCTTCTAAAATGCTTTGGGATACTACCAGTAACATAGATTCTGTGCCCATGAGTAATAAAATAAATGTTACTCTTAGTCATTTGGAATTTTAAATGTTACTTTATTTCTAAATGCAACTGAGTCATTTTTCTTCTTGGTTTCTAAGGGAATCCTCAAAATAATTAAAATTTTATATTATAGTTGAATATGTAATAATGCTTCACATATGAAAAATAATAGAGGGAAAAGATATAAATTATATCAAAATAATGTTTTGAATTCTAAAATCTTATTAATAGTCCTCACAGATTTTTTGTATTTAAGGAAACAGTTTTACAACAAAATATTAGCTTTGTTCTAAAACTTTCAAGAGCCAAAAGAAATTAGATGGGCCTCTAAAGTTCTTAGTCTGTGGACAAGATAATATTATTTCAGTACTTCCTATTATTAGGGTACTGTACTAGAAAGTGAGGGAAATAACCATTAAAACATATTCTTTGCCTTTAAGAAGTTTATAGTTTGAGCAAATAATACAGAGAATATAATTCATGACCCAGGATAGTTTACGGATATTTAAAGCCATTCCAGCCATAAAAATCTATGCTGCTAACATGGCTGCCTATTTTGGTTATTGATGCACAGCAAATCATCCTAAAATTTCATGGCTTAAGAAAAAAGCAATTTTAGCCCTGGCCGGTTGGCTCAGTGGTAGAGCGTCGGCCTAGCGTGCGGAGGACCCGGGTTAGATTCCCGGCCAGGGCACATAGGAGAAGCGCCCATTTGCTTCTCCACCCCTCCGCCGCGCTTTCCTCTCTGTCTCTCTTCCCCTCCCGCAGCCAACGCTCCATTGGAGCAAAGATGGCCCGGGCGCTGGGCATGGCTCTGTGGCCTCTGCCTCAGGTGCTAGAGTGGCTCTGGCCGCAATATGGCGACGCCCAGGATGGGCAGAGCATCGCCCCCTGGGGGGCAGAGCACCGCCCCTGGTGGGCGTGCCGGGTGGATCCCGGTTGGGCGCATGCGGGAGTCTGTCTGACTGTCTCTCCCTGTTTCCAGCTTCAGAAAAAAGAAAAAAGAAAAGAAAAAAAGAAAAAAGCAATTTTATTATTTCTCATGATTCTTTGTATTGGCAGAGGCACATCTGGATAGTTTTGCAGTTTTACTTGAAGTCTCTTGTACCATTGCAGTCAGATGATAGCTGAGATGGAATGTGCAAGATGACTTCATGCGCAGGTCTCCTCCAAATGGATTGTCTCATCCTACATTGCCTCATCCTCCAGAAAAGCTTTGTGGCCTTTTTCACCAATGGGGTAGCCTTATATCATACATTAGGGCTCCAAGAGTCAGGAAGTAGAATTTTTAGTACTCTTAAAGTTGTGGGATTAGGAGTACAATCTATTTTCACCCCATTCTATTGATCAAGATAATCACCAGACCACCCCATGCTGATGAGGTGATGTGGGAGAGTAAGTTCCACCACCTCCTGGTGTGAGTAACAGCAGATAGGTAGTGGAGACATTTTTGGAGGTTGTCTTTGGGGGCTTGCTACCACCCTGAATAGTGGTCTAGGTCTTAATTGCTGTAGAAGTTCTAAGAAAGAGGGTTCTTGGAATTTAGGTGACTAAGAAAGTTTCCAAAGACCTACGGCTTTCTACCTGAGTTAAAAAGGCTGAACATAGAGAAGATGGCAGGGAAGGGCTGTGGTGGGAATTGTAGGATCCTCTAGATCAGTGGTAGTCAAACTGGTCCCTACCGCCCATTAGTGGGCACTCCAGATTTCATGGTGGGCGGTAGCGGAGCAACCAAAGTCTAAATAAAAAGATTTAACTATAGTAAGTTTTATAAAAATTTATTCTGCCAATCTTAGCGAAAATTTGACATAAAGTACTTGGTAAGTAATTATTATTATATGCTTTAACTTGCTGTAACTCTGCTTTATAAATTTTATAAAGTAAAGTTACTTCCCTATATTATAAATCACCATTACTGTGGAACCGGTGAGCGGTTAGAAAATTTTACTACTAACAGATATAAAAGTTGGCGGTAGGTATAAAAAGATTGACTAACCCTGCTCTAGATAGACAACTAGCATGTAAAAATACACAGGTGGGAAAACAAAGTCACTAGGTTTTAATAAGAATTTTAATACAAAGTTTTAAAAATTGACTTAAATGAATAGTCATTAGAGCTAGGGTTGCTTGTTTCCATTACTATAGAAGGAACTGGTGAAAATGCATAGAAGTAAATTCCTATAAAAGGCTGATATAGTTCTAAATGGCATATTCTTTAACAACAACAAAGCCAGTGACTAAAATTTAACCATTAGGGGTTAAAAATAAAATGGTGGAATTTGATTTGGAAGAATTTTCTGTAGGTTTCCATCAGATTTGAGAATTCAGGTAGCCAGACAGTGCTATTCTATTGCAGCAGGTTACTTGAATGCAGGACAACAAAGAAAAGTTCGGTGTAGACATGAAGGCTTGGGAGTTTCCTTCCTGGATGATTAGATTTGGTAGAGTTCGGTTTCATAACAACTGAGCTTATTTTCATCAGCACTACAGTAAGAGCTCTTAGCTCAGCAACAGTACAAGTCTCCTGAGAACAAATAACTCTTGACCTTGGGACAGTTATGTATACTGTGAAATAAGAGTCTAGTGTGAATTCTTAATAAAGCAAATCATTACAACTGCCCCCACTTTGTAATTGAATTAATAAAGCCAAGTCCAAGTGTATAATAAATAATTACATTTATTTATTTAACCCTTTTGTTGATTTCTGGCTATATAAATAGTTTAATACTGAGGAAATACAATGTTGTATAAAGTTCAAATTTTTAGAAAGTTATTTTTTAGACTGGAACCTATGTTCTTGTTACTTCCATGTTTTAGCATTCCTTCTGTTTTTTTTTAGATGAATATAAATTATTTATGCCAGATATTCCTAAATTATCTGGAGAAATAAGCATTCCCCCAGACCAATTCTTCCTTGCTCACCAGCTTATTTAATGATTATATTACACTGAAGCTTTCATAATCCTCATTCATTTATTCGTTCAGCAAACATTGAGTTTCATCTACATTAGAGACAGTAAAAATGAGTTGAACTGTGACCTATAAGAAAGCATCTTGAGAAGATCTGCTGGAAAAGAATTCCAACAGTGAGTATGAAGGCCTTAAAGAGGTTGTAAACCTAATGTATTCAAGGAACAGAAAGGAAGTCAGCCTTGCTGTAGCAGCCTGAAGAGGTGAGTTAGGCCAGATATGTGTTGCCTCCGAATCCATAATAAGGACATTGAGTTCTTTTGTGAGTGTAAAGGAAAGGTGTGGAAGAACTGTGACTATAACTTACCTCTTATGAGGGCCATTTCTGATTCTGGGTAGAGGGGAAAACTACAGAGTAGCACCATTAGGAAGATGCCAAGGAGCTATTACAATGGTGTGTGGGGATGGTGGCAACTTGGATTAGGTGGAGGGGTGGAATTAGTGAGACATTGGATGCTGTCTGCCCCTTGCTCTTTTGTCCCGCCTTCCACATACTGTCTCTTCTCGACTCTGCAACATTTGGTGAGTGCCTATCTTGGTCCTCACAGCTGTTTCCTTCCTCTGTCTCTAGTCCTCTTTCCTCTCCTGCTGTACTTTTCTATTGTTTCTTGTCTGTTTTCCTCGCTGTTTTTCTTTTCCATCCCGTTTCTTTATGATTTTTCTCTCTTCTTTTTTATTACTTCAGCTATATGTAGGCCTTAAAAAGACCATCTTGTTCCCATTCACTAATAGACTAAACCTTTACTCCTTGGAGGAGGCATAAAATTTTCTAAGTTACCCAGCCTGGGAATTTACAATATTCTGATCTGGCCTTTCTTATACAGGAGACTGACTGTGGAACTAGCTTTCTTTGTAGCTTTGACTGGCACTGAAAAGGTCTCAAATGTAGTGGCTCATTAAAGGAAGCTATCAATAAACTCAGTATGTATGTCCTGCTGCTGGAACTGGCTGAGATACTAACCTAGTGTTCATTTGGCTGTGCTAGAGAGTCTGGCTTGGTCCAGGGAATGAATGAGTGTCTGAGTGAATGAGTGAATAGAAACATAAACTGAGTACAGAGGAGGAGGGATTTTTGGTTCACGTATCCCTGTGTACATGGCTAAAGAATTTCTACCCTAGTGTCTTTCACATCCTAGTGGAATGCTTAGGACCTAGGTGGACAAGTATGCCAGGCAGCCCAGCTTTCTGAACCAGAATAGGCATCTTTCATGGCCAACATATTCCTGACTTGGGATTCCAACTATTTCTTGTATATTGCTATATTAGTAACAGTCAGCCTCTCTTATTATTCCTATCATTAAATTTTAGAAGTGGTAACTCAGCTAGATCCTCTATTAACAATAATAGAGTTGACAGGGCAGGGGGCTAGGGACAACTAAGAGAGCAAAACTAGAGTAAATATTGCAGCTAAGGTCCAAAACCTGGGCATTCCTTAAGAATTTACACTGTCAGAATTTCTGTAGCTAATTCTGTCATACATATTATATTTTTAGCTGAAATACTTTATTCACTAAAGGCAACTGAAGAGCACACAATACTTTTCCTTTATCATAGGAATTGGCAGCAGGAAAGTGTTCCACATGGGGAGTAAAGTGCCACTGATAGAGGAGAGGAGCACAGAGGTGCCTTCGTTGGGCAGCCTGGTGTACCTGCATGTTTGGGATGGGGCTGTCATAGGTCTTTGGTTCTCATTTTGATGATGCCACCATGGGATTAATTTATCCTGTGGGCACAGTTCAACCTGTATACACACATCCTTAGGTAAAGGTGACGTTCTATTTTTGTGAAGGAACATCAGCAATAAATCAGTTAAATAAGTTCTTTTATTTTTAGATTATAGGATTTGAGGAGAGAACTAGGATAAAATAATGTTGGGTCTTTCCTAGCGGTATGTGGAGAGGGGGATGTGTGAATTGGGGAGGAGAGGAGAGTCCCTCTACCCAGACCTCTGGTCACAAAGACTCATGTTTAAATGGCTATTTTTCGATTAAAGTTATATCGATGGTTACAGTGACTCACAATTTAAGGGAAAAAAGATTTGTCCTTTTATGGGAACACTCATCCCCAATTGACTGTTCATTACATGTTCATCAGGCTATCTGTTGCCTAGTGTCTCTTACAAAGAAAAAAGTCCAGAGTCGGTTGCTACAGAATTGATGTTTGATATGCTGCTATACAAAAACTTTATTGTAAACCTTGGTAAATATAGCAGGCAAGTGTATCACTGTCTGCTTAATTTAAGTGGAGATGAGGGAGGGAGAGATAAACCTAGTAACAGCTTCTGCAGCATTTCTAAACTCAGGTTGCAGAAGGTGATAGTTAAGTACCTTGCCAATTTTTTAAACCAGTGTGAGTCTGTTGTGCCACAAAATTGAGACAGCGAGGAAGTTTTCTCAAAAACACGCTTTTAAGAAATGTACTTAAATTCATCTTTTGACTTGCTTTGCATAAGTAAACCACATACTAACACACCACTCACTTTAAGAATACTTATCCAAACATCACAAAGTCAGTTCCAAGGTCTAGACAATTTCCAGTTCCTCTGTCAGAAAGCAAATAACAAAAGACTTATTCCAAACATAAGTCAACCAGAACTTTGGAGAACCTTCACAGTAACTTGCTTTGTACAACTTCAGGAAATTTTGTGAATAACCCACAGTGAGGAGGAATCCATAACCCCATAATACTGAGAACATATTGCCCAAGTTACACGTGATGACAAGGTAAACATCTGCTCAAGAATTCTTTCAAAGGAGGATGTGGTCTGAAATAACTAGGGGATGCTCTCCCATCTTTGAAACCCCAAATTAACTACAGCCTTCGTTGCACCCAGGAGTCTCAGGGTCTGAGCACTGCAAATGGTCTCATCTTTGGTTCAAAGGAAATAGCGTAACTTTTCCACCAAAATACTTCTAATTGTTAACCTGCTAATGAAGGTAGGAGTGAGTATATGTGGATGATAGGTGTTATTTATGATTCTTTAGTACTTCTTGCCATGGGTGTGTTTACCAGCTGGCTCCTAGTGACTCCACACATAGGCACAGTTAGTTATATATTCATTTAGTTCTTTTTTTGCTGAAGAGCACAAGGTGATTGATCACTTGTAGCATTTTCAAGCATGGATGCAATTCCCAGGTAATTGCCGAAGTGCCATGAAACCATGGTACACCACCTTCAGAACTTTTACACTGAGCTATAACCCCATTTACATGGGTCACTGAAGTTAAAATTTCCCTTGAGTTTTCTTGATATTAAGTTAATTTCAGACCACTACAGATCCAGACAAGATAAAAATAATGTACTGGCCTTAAACACTCTGTTCCTGAATAAAGTAAAACTATGATGTTGAGGTATTTTACCATAGTGCTCCAGGATTCATTCTTGTTGCGATATACTGTTTGGTGCACACTGGGTACATAAAACAAAATAGCAATTAATCTTATGTTGAGAGTATGAATTAAAGTCCAGAAGAAGAGAATCAAGAATTGTGTGCATACAACAAGTTGCAGTATGTCAGACATATTTATGTGATGATCTGAAAATGTTTCTGATTCTCATAGCTAGTCTCCTTGGAAGAAAAGGAAGTCCATCTCATATTCTTTATGGAAAAAGGTCCAGTGAGTCTGAATCAGCAGCAGGAGAGGTTAGCTACTGGTGTTGTAAATAGAAACATATTGTATCATATATAGAAACTTAAAGAGTTTGACCTTACCGGTATATCAAATGTAGAAGAAAAAAATATTTATAATTTTAATTTACTATTTTTATTGGAAAGTCTCAGTGAACTTTTTCTCTTTTTTTGGTAGAAAAATAATTATCTAGCACAGTGTAGTCAACCTGGTCCCTACAACCCACTAGTGGGCGTTCCAGCTTTCATGGTGGGCGGTAGTGGAGCAACCAAAGTATAGATAAAAAGATTTAAATATAGTAAGTTGTTTTATAAAGATTTAGAAAATCCAACATAAAGTACTTGGTAAGTAATTATTATTATATGCTTTAACTTGTTGTAACTCTGCTTTATAAATTTTATAAAGTAAAGTTACTTCCCTACTTTATAAATCACCATTACTATGGAACCAGTGGGCGGTTAGAAAATTTTTCTACTAACAGAGAGAAACAAAAGTTGGAGGTAGGGATAAAAACGTTGACTATCCCTGATCTAGCACTTCCATATTTGGCCTTTTTATGCTGGTTACAAATCATGGGCAACTCTTATTTATTGTGATGGAAAGATAAAGTTAATACTGAAAAATGAATCAGTTATGGTAACTAATCTATTTAATAAGCATAGGTAGAGCACTGGCTTTTTCCCACGTTTTCTCTGTGTGGAATGGGGATTGTACAGGTAAGAAACATGATCTCCAAGGAGCCCCAGATGCATGAAACTTACTCAAAGTTCCTATTATCCCAGGAAACAATATTTTGTTGAAAAATTTTAAACAAGTTTTAAATTGTGAAGTAGAGACTTTACCTTTATTTCTTTATAAGGTGTTTTTCCCTGGAAAATGGGTAAGTTTATTGGAAGAACTTTGGAGGAGATTTTGCTAGTACTTGAGCGTGAAGGCCTTCACTATAGTGCCTTGGAAATAAAGGAGAGATGCTGGCCTCCAGTGCTGTCAGGTTGGCCTTTTAGGTGAATTTAGTGCCCTTGATTTGTATTATGCTGCTCTGCTTCCTCTGAAACCTACACTGGCTATTCTAACCAGTGTGGTCTGAATTTCATCCAACATTTTACTAATATTTATCAGTGCTAAACTCAGTATTGCTTGATAAGTCAAATTTGTTGCAAATCACTACCAGTTGTACAAACACATTATTTACTCATAACTGGTAAAAACATGCTGTCATTAAATGAGTCAACATATTCATGTAATTACCTGGGCTGGGAGTCTGGATAAGTGTGATTATCCTGGAGAAAGAAAAATCAAAAGAATTAAAGTATAATTTCATGAAAACTATAATCTTTGACAGTTATAAACATAGGCATTTTCTAAAAATGTGTTTCATTTTATTGTAACAATTTTTATTTTTCGCTTTCTTTTTATAAAGTCCCTATAAATTGTCTGAAGTTTGGATGGATGCATTTAAATATTTCAGTCAAAGCTTGGCAGCTGATGCACTGAACCTAGTTTCATTACCAGTTCCAGATGACCCACCCTTCAGATTGAGTTCATGGGTTGTGCCACCAACCACTAAAGTCATGGGTGAAGTGACTCATTGCCAAAGAAAATGCTTATGACACAACTCCAATTTGGATTAGAGACTGGCAGTTGATTTCAGCTTTTAGCAAAGGCAGAGAAGAAGCCAGAGTCCAAACTGAAACTGGAATAAGGCTGTCAGAGTGTTGAAACACATCCTTCAAGATTCACAGGCTGTTCTCAAATTTTGTATTAAATTGAAAGTAATGAGACCTCATATCTGTTACTGATTTAATCCGGAAACCCACCTGTGAGTTTAGTGATGAGCAGTGGCCCTGCTCTTGTCTTTAATGTTGGTTATAGCAGAAAGGGCTCTCTCTGTCTTCGGTTGAGCTGTCATAAAAGTCATGGAAAGGACTGATGAAGAGGTTGTTCAGTTCTACTCTAGCATGTGAATCTTGTCTCAGGTGTCTCCCTGAGATCATAGGTAGGGGCACACCCAGTGTCTTAACTCTAGCTTGTCATATCTGCTGGAGGTGGATGCAGCTTCATGGTATTGGAAAGATATTTTCCCCCAGTTTTACTGAGATATGATTGACATATAACATTGTGTAAATTGTACAACAAATTGATTGATACATGTATATATTGCATTATGATTACCAACAGAGCAATACCTCATGCATAGTAGGCATAAAATATTTCATTCATTAATTGGTTTCATAAATATTAAGCTTCTACTATGCACTAAGTATGGCAGACCTAGTATATAGCATATATAGCAGTGGCTTTGCAGATGGGATACCAGTATCATGCAGTTTAGGGTTTTTAAATTTATCAATTTCTTAAACTTAAATTATTTTTGTTTATTTAGTTTTTCCTGATACGATAACAATAGCATAGGAGCTTTTTAGAGTTGCTGTTAGTAGTGATATTTTTTTCTTTTAATGTTATAGCATCTTTACTGGCATCTGAGTCATTTCCATGGCTGGCAGTTCTACCCTTAGAATAAGGCAAAAGGCACCTTGGCACTGGGCCTTGTACATCTTTAGATATCTAGTTGGTGACTAGATATCTCAAACACGCAGATGTACACAATTTATTGAAGTACGTATGGACACCACGGTTACTCAAATATTCTGCCCTGATAGAGCAATCAAGAACCTTAAACATCCTGAACAGCTAAGACAAATATTTTTCAGACCCCAGGGAAATGCTTTCCCCCTTTTTGTTGTGTTCTTAAAACAAGGCAACTGTTTCTGTATGTGGTGAGTTTGTGGATTGTGCTGCTGCTTGTTGGAGGTGGATGCAGCTTCATGGTATTGGAAAGATATTTTCTCCCAGTTTTACTGAGATATGATTGACATATAACATTGTGTAAATTGTACAACAAATTGATTGATACATGTATATATTGCATTATGATTACCAACACAGCATTAGCCAATACCTCTATCATGCATTTGAGTGGAAGAAACACTTAGGTAATTAGATAAGTGAACTTGTTGAATTTTTCTTAGATAGCATGACTGAAATCAGTTCTTATTAATAAAGTTTCCTTTACCAGCTGTGCCTAATGTTTATTTTTATTATTACTGATTTTGTGTTTTAGTTTGATTCTAACAGTATTCATAAATTAACATCTTATTTACATTTGCATAAGGCAGCAGAACAATATTGAAGAATATTTAACAATTTATATTTCACTTAAATTTATATGTGTAGGTATATTTGCAATATGCCTAAAGCATGATACTGGTGATAACTAGATTGACACTGTTAGAATTGCTAATACTTTCACTTTTATTAAAATATATAATACATTTAGCTCTGACCGGATAGCTCAATTGGTTACAGCATCGTCCTGAAACATAGGGGTTACCAGTTTGATCCAGGGTCAGGGCACATACAGGAGATCCATGTTCCTGTCTTGCTCTCTTACTTCCTCTCTCTCTAAAATCAATAAAATAAACGTTTAAAAAATAAAATATTTAACACATTTAAATTTCAACCATATTGCCTGACCTGTGGTGGCACAGTGGATAAAGCGTTGACCTGGAACGCTGAGGTCGCCGGTTCAAAACCCTGGGCTTGCCGGTCAAGGCACATATGGGAGTTGATGCTTCCTACTCCTCCCTCCCTCTTCTCTCTCTCTTTCTCTCTCTCTCACTCTCTCTCCTCTCTAGAAATTAATAAAGAAAAAATTAAAAAAAATTTCAACCATATTTAAATAGTTTGTACTTAAAATTTTGACATAAATTTTAATTTTGTTCTTCACTTAGATATTTTGTCCTTCACAATAGATATTTTGATTTTTAAAATCACCTTAATTTACATGTTTATAAAAATATGTTTATATTTTATACATATTTATGATTATATTTAAAAAATTCTTAAATTCTTTTAAGACTAAAATCTTGCCTATGACAATATAATAGTGGTTTTGCCAAAAAGAAGGTAAGAAAAATGATTTTAAAAGAAATAATGAGCCCTGGTCAGTGGCACAGTTAATAAGAGTGTTGTCCTGGAGTGCCAAGGTCACCGGCTGTATCCCAGCAAAGTGGGTTCCCACCATTGATAGGGCTCGACCCCAAGGGCACTAGTTCAACCCGATGATTGCTGACTCAAGCTGGTCAGGGCATGTGTGAGAATCAGTGGGTACACAACTAAGTCTCCCCACCTTTCTCCCAAAAAAGAAATAACGATATAGTTCTTTAACTTACGACTCAGTCTATCCATAGACTACTTGCATAACTATAATATTTTTTAAATTCTGTTATTTTGCTGACTTTCAGTCAGGGTGCATATTCCTGTACACTGTTCTGCTATTTTCATGGGTCTGTGTTTCACAGGTAGGCAATACTATATCTTTAAACAGATTAGTTTTTCTTTTTCTAGTCAGCTTCTAGGTAGATACTAGGTCTATAGAGATTAATTAAGACCTGGCCTTAGTCATAGATGAACTCATGGTCTAGTAATAGTAATTATAGTTCATATTGATAAGTACTTTGGTTGGTATATAAAGTATGCGGCAGCACAGAGATGGGAAGCAGCAGCATTAAAAATGGCATTCTCCACTTGAATGAAACGGACTTTTAGAATTTAGTCCATGTAGTAATACCATTAAACATGATCACTAATTTAAAAATAATTACTTATAATTTACTACACATAAATCATATGTTTTTAAGTGACTAAGTAATTTATTTAGAAATAAACTTACTTAAGGAACTAAGTATCTAGTGAATAAGTCCAGACTGAATCCTGAATTTCAGTTATGAATTAAATAACCAAGAAAATTATTTTTTATTTTTTTCCCTTACAAATAAATCTAAGCTTTTCTACTTTCCACTGAGAACCTATCCTAACTAAGGCTATTGCAGAAGGTATGGGAGCTCCTAATGACAAAACTCTACCATAGTAGATATTTTTAAGACATGAAATCCTTGTATTCCCAACTAGGCTACATCCTGGCTACTCTCCCAAATGAATCACAGTTAAAAAAGTAAACTGAAATATGAAAAAATAGTTGGAGAAATTAAATAAATATAAATTTGTTGTTTTATATCCAGTGTACTTTGATTTTGGATATTATATGCAAATTATACAAAGGAAAGTTGCTGTTTTTCTTTACCTTGGTTTTCTAACTAAAATAATCTATTTTAATAACTTTGCTGTCTTCGCCATATAAAATGATATTATTAAGTGCCTTCAAAGGTAATTAGTATACGTATCCTTTTCTGAATCCACATCTAAAGTGAGAAAGCAAACATAATCTACATTAGAATTTAAGGCTGATAGAACTGTTGTATGGACGGATGCAAAGAAGATATGAATTAGTCAATATTGTAATTTGTCCCAAGGGTAGGGTAAAGTATCTTCCTAAACCAATACCTAATGGGTTTCTAACTACTTGGGTTTATTCAAACTTCTAAATCAGAGAGTGGACTTGATCTGGATTGTTAGTTCATATATAATTCAGAAGGGTCAGCAAAAATGCCCATGACTACTTTCCCAAGTGCCAACCACATGTTTCTTCAATGTAAGTGTAAATTCTAGACATTATAAAACCTATTAGCTAGACCCTTACTGACTTTTAGTAAACAGAATTGAGTGTAAATAATATTTATTACCTTGTAGACTACTTGGCTGAATCAACCTTAAAAGACAGTTTCATTCTGCTTACACCGTGATGTTTCACCATCTACAGTAGCACACGCACATATACAAATGTACAGTTGGACCAAGCCAAAAGGAGAGACGAAAGAGTAATTCACCAAAGAAAAAAATATATAAAAGAAGGTGACTAAACTGAGACTTCATACAACTGTTTATTTGTCATAAAACCATCCATGAGCTAAGATATAAGCATAAGCATTAAGTGAATGACAGTTGTTTTATTGTGTTTTCAACATTTTTAGTTGTATCTTAAAAAATACCAGATGCTGTCCACATGATGCCAAACATATGGCTTTTGGCTGTGCTCTTATGATCTGTAGTAGATTGCTATAATGTACAGGGCAGGAAAAAAAGAGATTTACAGATAGCCCTGGCCTGAGAGGCTCACAGCTGGATCTAATTTCACTGAACTGATGGCCTCTTCCCTCCAGCACCTTCTATTTTATCAAATGCCACATATTGTTTTTTGAAGTGGTTCTTGTTGTCATAGTGAATACCACAGATGGATAGCACACAGGACATTTGGTTGTCTGTTTTCTGACTAAGGTCAGGACCTACTGTTGTTCATGTTTGGGTGGAGGATGTATTTCATGGGACTGCCCAAAAAAACTTAATGAGTTTCAGCTGTCTAAGAGATAATGTATAAGACATTGCTCACTTGGTTGACATACTTCAGGCCATTATAGTCATTTGCATTCTTCGGCACTAATATGGTGCCTCCCAAGTGTGTCTTTTCTTTGTATCAGTTCCTAAACTGATATATCACCTGGAAAGAAGATAAAAAGGTTAAAAAGGTGAATGAATAAATGCTAGTAATTACTCAATTTTATTTAATACTTTTTTGCCTTTTTTTTTTTTAC
This sequence comes from Saccopteryx bilineata, assembly GCF_036850765.1. NCBI lineage: Eukaryota > Metazoa > Chordata > Mammalia > Chiroptera > Emballonuridae > Saccopteryx > Saccopteryx bilineata. The sequence continues at coordinate 22,434,291 of NC_089501.1, forward strand.
TAGATTTTAAACTTCTTGAGGGTCCAAAATATGGCATGTTTACCACTGAATAGCCTGAAGATAGCCCAGGGGCTAATACATAACAGAGACTTCATCTGTTGAATGACTCCATGGAAAAGCAAGTATTCAAAGAACATCTGTAGATCTGATAATTATGGAGGGACTAAACAAGCAGTATATGAATGGTAAAATTGTAAATGTCATCTGTTTTCTAATTTTCCTTAAGCCTTGTTGTTTTTAGAGCTTTGATGCTCTTTGCTCATATGATCTGTTTCTTTTAACTATAGCATAATTCTTATATGTGCGTATGCTACATTCTACCTCTCATTCCCTAACTGATAAATACCAAGGTTTCCTCTAGTTCCCTTCCAAAACAGAAATTTTCCAACCATATCTACTGTTGCCATGACATTGTGATGTCGAACCATATGGAAGATAATTGCTATGTATACATACAGATGGGACTGGTCAAGTTTTAAAATGTTACTGAAGACAGTGTTCTTTAAAACTTGTTTGCACACAATTTTATTTTCTTTATTTTAATTAAATTTATTGGAGTGACATAAGTCAATAAAATTATATAGATTTCAAGTACACATTTTTACAATATATCATTTATATTTTGTATTGTGTATTTACCAGCCAAAGTCAAATCTCCTTCCGTCACCATATATTTGACCCTTTAGCCTTTTATTCCCTTCTTCCCATCCCCCTTTCTCTCTGATAACCACCATACTGTTGTCTGTGTCTATGATTTTGTTTGTTTGTTAATTTATTGCTTTCAGTTTATATCCCACAGACGAGTGAAATCTTATGGTTCTTGACTTTTTATTTCTACTTCTCTTAGCATTATATTTTCAAGATCCATCCATGTTGTTATAAATGGCATATTTTCTTATGGCTGAGTATTCCATTGTATATATTTACCACATCTTCTTTATGCAATCATTTATTGAAGGACACTTTGGTTGTTTCCATATCTTGGCCACTGTAAATAATGCTGCGGTGAACATTAGGGGTATATATATCTTTGCAAATAAATATTTTTAAATTTTTTAGTAGATACCAGAAGAGGGTTTGATCTTAGAGAGGATTTTATGAATTTGACCTCAAATGCAAGGGAAGTAAAAGCAAAAGAAATGAATGGGTCTATATCAAATTAAAAAGCTTTTTTGCAAAGCAAAACTACCAACAAAACAAAAGGTCAACTAACTGCATGGGAGAAGGTATTTGCATTCAACAACCTCCAATAAGGGGTTAATATCCATAATATATAAAGAACCATGCAACTCAACAACAATAAAAAAACATCCAATTTTGAAATGGGCAGAAGACCTGAATGGACACTTTTTCCCAAGAAGACATACAAATGGCCAACAGATAGATATATGAAAAGATGCTTAACTTTACTATCTATTAGGGAAATACAAATCAAAACTTCAATGAAGTACCACCTCACACCTGTTAGAATGGCTATTATTAATGAGACAATAATAAGTTTGGAGAGGTTGTAGAGAAGAAGGAAACTTGATTCATTGATGGTGGAAATGTAAACTGATACGGCTATAATGGAAAACAGTATGGCAGTTTCTCGAGTAGTAAAGAATAGAGTTACCATATGACTCAGCAATCCCTCTTCAATCTTTTTCTTTTAACGGGAGACTCTTCCATGAGGCTTCTACCTCCTAGTCTTCATTTAGAAAACCAGGCACAGATTTCTTTAAACCATTTGTAGGGACTCTGTTGACCTCCAGTTATGTCCCCAGAGGAGAGGATACCTTTCTTTTTCCTCCCTGAAATCAGCCTTATCCACCCTTCTCAAAATAGTTTACAGCCTTTGAATTTCATAATAGCTCTAGAAAATCAAAACTGGTTTCCCACATCTCTTCTTACCTTCTTATGATGCATTAGTTACATACAGCCAGATTATTCTCTTTTTTTGACACATTTCATCATTCCCCCCAAATTTTTATTGTTGTAAAATATACAAAACACAAAATTTACCATCTTAACAATCTTTCAGTGTATAGTTCTGTGGTATTAAATACATTCATAATTTTGTACAACCATCACCAACAACCATCTCTATATTTTTATCTTTAAAAAAAACCCAACCACCTTTATACCCATTAAATAATGTCCCCATTTCCCCTCCCACAAATCAGGGTAACCACTATTCTACTTTTTGTTTCTATAATTTTGACAGAGAGAGGGGGAGGAGGGGGAGGGGTAGAGAAGCAGATGGTTGCTTCTGTGTGCCCTGACCAAGAATTGAACTGGGACATCCATACACCAGGTCGACGCTCTACCACTCAGCCAACCTCCCAGGGCCACCATGCATTTACCTTTAATGGAAGTCTTTATTTCTCCATAAAGCTTTGAGTTATTGACTTTCATTTCAATCTGAAGTACTTCCCTTTAAATTTTCCTGGGGCAGGCCTAGTGGTAGCAAACTTCCTCAGTTTTTTTTATCTGAGAAGTCATAATTTTTTCTCTCAATTTTTAGGACAGTTATACTGGATATAGACTTCACAGTTGATATTTTTTCTTTCAACATTTGAATATATCAACCCACTGCATGATGGCCTCTAGGGTTTCTGTTGAGAAATAGATTTATAATCTTATTGAAGAGCCCTTGTACAATATATAAAGAGTCACTTTTCTGTTGCAGTTTTCAAGATATTTCCTCAGTTTTGTTTTTATTTGTTGACAATTTGATTATAATATCAATGTGAGTGAAGTATTTGTCCTATAGTTATCATGAAGTTATCAGTTTTCTCTTAATTGCTTACCACCAAAATCTCCATTGTTTTTGAGAGTATAATTAGGCAAGAACTTCCTCACATTGAGTTTCAAATAAAGTTAGTTCCATTAAGCACATTTTAGAAATCTGTCTTATGAACTGCCTTTCTGGGAAAATTTTCCACACTACTGCTCTATATAGTTGTAGGTGGACAGCCTCAAAATTACACCCGTTTAAAGAGCAAGGTGTTAGAGAAGAGTGGTGGCTTCTGGTTTTCTGCACTTTCCTCTGCTGGCGTGGAACCTCCACCCAAAAGCAATCTGAATAAAAGCTCTGAAGGTCAAGTATTCTTTGCCTGCCATGCTTGAAATGTCATCTCCACCCCACAAATTGGGGTTGGGTGGAGTAAAGAAGTGCTTGTCTTTTCAGCTCTATTTTTGGCATTTAGCCTCTGCAACATGGAGGTGAGAGATTGAGAAATACAGGTGGCTTACTTTTCCCAGGGAGATATGTAAAGTGGGAGGGAGGAAAGGAAACCTTGTTTTCATGACCTGCCTCAAGTGGAGCTTCCATTACAATGAGCTAGGGTTAGAGAAAAAGGGAATGAATTATGACTAAAGTACCATAGATTATCACTGTTCTTACTGAGATTTAGTAGATTTTCTTGAATAAATATTTTTGCATTTGCTGTGTGCCCTTAAGAAAATTTCTAGGGCTTTTAAATGATGGTTTTAAAATGATTTAAACCAACTACCGTTCTATGGTGAGAGATCTGCAGAGTTCTTTATGCCTCCATTCTAGAAATTTTATCACCTAGATGTCTCTTGATAGCAATAATAATAAAAAGTATTGCTGATATTTGTTGAGTACTTATTATGTTCCAGGACTTGGAATGACTATTTTATATAATTATCTCATTGGCTCTTCATTTGCTTGGTAGATATATTTTTTGTTTTTTGTTTATTGCCTGTATACACTGACTAGAATAAAAACTAACAAAGGCTGGCATTTTAGCTGCTTTATTTGTCCTCAATTTTCTGAAAATGCTACAGTGCTTGACACTAGTATGTGCTGCAAAAATTCTAGTTCAATAAATTAATGAAAGAATAAATATATTACTAACTGCAGTAGGGTATATTGTTAATTGCATTTTTAGAGAAAATTAAGACTTATGGGAGTTAAGTGACATGTCCAAATTCAGAGAGTTTGTGAATTTGTGAGTGCCTGAAATTGAAAAAGGTTTATGTAACTGCCAACCTTGAACTTTAATCACCATTGTAGAAGGTCAATCTGAAAATAAGAGACAATATCTATGCTTAATACTTGATGTTTTGTTATCCAAAATGAGAAAAAAAATTTTATGGTAACTTTGTAGTAAACACTTTTTGTTCTACAATTAGTCTTAATAGATAAGTATTGAAAGCATACTGATAGAACAAGACGGACGGAGGAGAGGGTACACTAATTAGATAAATTGCCAGTGATATAAATACTGCTATCCTATTTGTTTTTGACCCTATAAAGTACTGGATAATGCCTTATTAGATTAATTTATGGCAACCTTCTTTAGCATGGTTATTGGAGTTAATTATGTAATTGTGGAGGAAAGGAGAAATTTGTTGTATGACAGACTGGAATATTTTGTTTTAGGAGAAGAGGATTGTGAAGGCCTTATTACACCTTTCAGGGTGTCCCTGACTATTCGAAATTTCTTAGAAGACAATGTACTACAAGTTTTCACTTCCATTACTTATAACCCTCTAGGCCTGAGTATGCTACAAGTATACTGGAAAAGAAGTAACCATAAATGAAAGCCATCATCATTTGTTTATTTTTTTTAGGGGGTGAATGAAAGCCAAGCAGAACTAATATTAATGTTATTGAGATGGGAGAAAGAGAGCAAGAATATTTGGATAATTCATATAAAGAGAAAAAAAGTCATTTTACATCAATACCTACGTGTTTCAGGTAAAATATTTTGTTTTAACTTTTAATTTAATTAGTTTAATTCTTCAGAACATTCTGTGAATAAAATCAGATTAGGGCTTTGCCAAATAATAATCATTTTAAGTACTTGTGAAGACTAAGATTAACAATAGACCAACAAACACTCATTGGTTGTAAACTTGTCTGGTTTTCCTTTGGATAATTATGCAGGTTAAATAATTATTCGGTTAGTATCAGGTAGCACAGACTATTCATATTTTTCTGAGTAAAAAAATAATGCTATAAAGCCTGACCTGTGGTGGCGCAGTGGATAAAGCGTCGACCTCGAAATGCTGAGGTCACCAGTTCGAAACCTTGGGCTTGCCTGGTCAAGACACATAAAGGAGTTGATGCTTCCTGCTCCTCCCCCTTCTCTCTCTCTTTCTCTCCTCTCTCTAAAATGAATAAATAAATAAAAATAATAATGCTATGAAGACATGATGTTTAACTCTAAATGCTATGTCCATCTCCAAGTACTATGGTTCAAAATTAGATTATTGGCTATCCTTTGATTCTAAAATTATAATGTGCTGAATCTGCAAAATCTAATTCTTTTTGAGGTTTTTCCATGGCTACACACATTAGACACAGGAAGAATTGCTGTATTAAAATTATTTTGGAGATCCTAACAAATACATCATAAAAAATTCTAACCTACTTACTTTCCAATAGGGTTATTTTTATAAGTAAATGGATTACAGAATGTTGAAAATAAAATGGCATGTATATAGGCTTTTGTGTGTGTAATTGCTTTCTTTTTTAATTAACAGTAACAACTGTGGTGACTGAATTAGGAATTACTATGTACTTCAAAATTATAACCAGTATTTGAAAGTTCACTGAATATAATGCGAGTGAGTTGTGGAAAATAGCAATAGAAAAAGGTAGAGCATCTGCTTAAACCTTATTACCCCTTCCTACTGTAAATAGCTGATGTCTGTTTATTATAACATACTATTCTTCATTGGAAATACTTAATTTTTATTTATTTATTTTTTTATAGAGACAGAGAGAATCAGAGAGAGGGATAGATAGGGACAGACAGACAGGAATGGAGAGAGATGAAAAGCATCAATCATTAGTTTTTTTGTTGCGACACCTTAGTGCGACACCATGAGCATTCAGCAGATCGAGTAACCCCTTACTCAAGCCAGTGACCTTGGGTCCAAGCTGGTGAGCTTTTGCTCAAACCAGATGAGCCCGTGCTCAAGCTGGCAACCTTGGGGTCTTGAACCTGGGTCCTCCACATTCCAGTCCAACGCTCTATCCACTGTGCCACCACCTGGTCAGACTTAAAATTTTTTATATCATTTATTTCTAATTGTTTTATAGATGATATATTCTTTATATCTAAAATAATTTTTTTCTGAAATACATTTTTCTTGTTGCCATTTTGTCTCCCAGTGGAGAGAAAACACAGATTATTATTCTTTGTTTAATATATGAAAACAAGTATATAATTATCTGAATTTTTATATTTTTAGTTGAAAAATTGATATGTTTAGTAGTTCCTCTTGGATGTATTTGCCATCTTAACTTTAAATTCTTTAACTGTCTACTCCTCCTCCTTACTATATTTTACTTGACTCTTTTAGTTCTCTTTACTCTCTTTCTCTTTTAAAATCATAGAATGACTCTTTAACTAGAAGCTAATGTAAAGGTATTTGATTTTGAAAATCTCACCTGTTATTACTTCATCCCAGAAAGGTATGTTTTTTAATGAACATTTGCCAATGCTCAAATGATTTCAACTTAGCTTCAAATATAAGTCTCAGATACTTCACTGTCATTTTTATGTGTAGTCATTTATTTCCTAGTTATAATGGATAAAGTAGAGAGTATTTGGGATATAACACAAAAGTACTATGCCCAGCTCTTAATTATACAGGCATATATGAGCTGGGTGATTAATTAATTAAAAGAAAAGATGATGTATTTTTAAGAAAAATATATTAAAAAAAAACCTTTACAAGTTAGCATGGACATTTTTGTTGTTGTTGTTGGGATTATAGAAACAGGGGACATAACAAATTATTCATCTATTTATGGAAGTACTGCTCCACTGTCAAGACCAATAATGGATTTATCAAACACAGGAAAGTGGATATATGAGGCATGAAAGGGACACACAAAAAATTGAGCATAATGGGTAATTATTATAATGTGTGAAGAAGAAAAAAATAATTACATTTATAGTAGCACCTGAAGGAATAAAATACTTAAAAATCAATTAACAAAAGAATAAAACTTAGACTCTGAAGAGTATATAGCATTGTTGAAAGAAATTTAAAAGACTTAAAAAAATGGAAAGACATCTCATTCATGTTCATGGAATGAAAGACTTAATTTTATTAAGAATGCAATACTCCCCAAATTGGTCTATAGGTTCAATGTAATCCACACCAAAATCTCAGCTGTAGTATTTGGAAAATTGACTGATTGATTCTAAAATTCATATGTACTCAAGCAATCTAGACTATTCAAAATGATCTTGAACAAGAAAAATGAAAAGATTCAAAAATTGAAGTTGTACTCTTTTCTTTAGGAAAACACAAAAGGTAACATGGGTCAAAGATTAAAATGTAATAGCAAATATGATTAAATTCTTAGAAACCAGTATAAATCTCTGTGACTTTAGATTATGCAATGGTTTCTTATATGTGGCACCAAAAGCAAAACCAAAAGAAAAATAGGTGAATTGGACAGCATCAAAATGAAAACTTTGTGCCTCAAAGAATACCATCTAGAAAGTGGAATGAAAATTCAAACATGGGAAATTATTTGCAAACATGGGAGTATATTTGCCAATTATACATCTGATAAGGACTTTTATCCTGAATATATAAATAACTCTTATGAGTCAATAATATAATGATGAATAATTCAAATGAAAAATGGTTAAAGAATCTGAATAGACATTTCTCCAAGAAGATATATTATATTATATAAATGGCCTAGAAGCTCGTGAAAAAAATGCTGGACATTATTAGTCAGTAGAGAGATTCAGATCAAAACTACATTGAGATATCATTTAATACCTTGTAAGAGGGAGAAAATAAAAAAGACAGATACACCTCAGCATCTCAGTTTGTTAGAGTGTTGTCCCAGTACACCAAGGTTGTGGGTTCAGTCCCTGGCCAGTACACATTCAAGAATCAACCAATGAATCAATGTTTCTCTGTTTCTGTCTCTCTCTCTCAAATCAATCAATAAACAAAATGTTAAAAAAGACAGTAAATAACTAGTGTTGAAGAGGATGTGGAGAAAATAAGACCCTTGATATACTGCAAGTTGAAGTGTAAAATGGTACATTTACTTTGAAAAATTGTCTGTCAGTTCCTGAAAATGACCAGCCATTTCACTCGAGAAATGAAAGCATATATATACACTATACATATACATACACAAATACTTGTACATGACAATATTCAGAGTAACCAAGGAATGAAAACATAAATGACCATTCATCAACTGATGAGTTGATCAATAAAATGCAATATATCATACCTTTGGAAAATATCCATCATATAATGAAATATTTTCAAAATTTTCAGGCAAAACTATGGAAACAATAAAAAAATCAGGGGTGTTGGAGAGGGAGGGAGAGATGAACAAATGTAATTAGAGAATTTTTAGGGCAAAGAAAATATTCTATATGATAAATCTGTAATGGTGGATAAATGACATCATACATTTGTCAAGACCTATGAAATGTACAACACAAAATGTGAACCCTAAGTTAAATTATGGACTTTAGTTAATAAAAATGTATCAATATTGACTTATCAGTTGGAACAAATGTACCACACTAATGTAAAATATTAATAATAGAGGAAATAGTGTTTGGGTTGGAGTGTAAGATAGGCAGTATATAGGAAATCTGTATATTGTCCCCTCAATTTTTCTATAAAAGAAAAATTCCTCTAAAAAATAAAGTGTTAATTAATTATAAGGAAAAGAATGAAGTTCTGATACATGCTGTAACATGAAAGAGCCACGAGGACATTATTCCCAGTGAAAAGAGCCCATCATAAAGGCCAATACACATTCCATGGATTTCATTTGTAAGAAATGCCTAGGATATGCAAACGTAGGACAGGAGCTAGGTTGGTGTTTGCCAAGGCTGAAAAGAGGAGTGTGTGGTTGGGAGGAAACAGGAAGTCACTGCTAATAGGCACAGGGTTTCTTTTTGGAGTAATGAAAAAGTTCTAAAATTGATTATGGTGATGACTGTACAACTTTACATATACTAGAAAACATTGAGTGATACACTATAAATAGGTAAATTTAATGGCATGTGAATTATATCTCAAACTCATTTTTAAAAATAGCAGTAATTAAGCAGTTAACTTCCTGCAGTAACTCTCTTATCTGTAGAGGGGGTCCTCGGGTTATGGCAGTCTCAACATATGGCATTTTGAGTTTACAATGCTCACACCCATGAAGTTTTAGTATCAAGCCAAAATGTTGAAGAAGATTGGACAGATCATGAGAGTAAAAAGTTAGGAGAGGGTGGATGACAGTTGGAGTTTAAAGTATAGTATTTATCTGAGTTCACAAGAGTTAAGAGAGTAGCTCATGGGATTTTATAGCATGCTTATGGTCCTTGGGCTTAAAGGTAATAATTAAAGGCATGATCCTGGGATATATTGGAGTTCATGAATTAGAACACATTTTGAGCGATTTGGTGTAAAACATCTTTGTGGGTTTTTAACAATATTTTTATTTAGATGAAGTATGAAAGAAAAAAATAACTGGATCTTTACTAAGTTTGACATATACACTGAAATAATAAATCTGAGAAATTCAGTATTCATGGTCATTGATAGAAATTTGTGTTCCTCAATCCTTTTTTAAAAAATACAACTATTCATTTCTTTTGTCCATTTTTTGATAGGACATACAGATGGCCAATAGGCATATAAAAATGTTCAATATCACTAATCACTAGAGAAATGCAAATTAAAACCACAATGAGATACCACCTCACACCAGTCAGAATGATACTCATTAACAAAACAATATATAATAAGTGCTGGAGAGGATGTGGAGAAAAGGAAGCCCTCCTGCACTGCTGGTGGGAATGCAGACTGGTGCAGCCTCTGTGGAAAATAATATGGAGATTTCTCAAAAAATTAAAAATGAAACTGCCTTTTGACCCAGCCATTCCACTTTTAGGAATATATCCTAAGAGTACCAAATCACTGATTCAAAAGAAGAAATGCACCCCCATGTTTATTGCAGCATTTTTCACAATAGCCAAGATCTGGAAACAGCCCAAGTGTCTGTCAGTGGACGAGTGGATTAAAAAGCTTTGATACATATTCACAACAGAATGCTACTCGGCCATGAAAAAGAAGGAAATCTTACCTTTTTTTTTTTTTTTTTTAAATTTTTTATTCATTTTTTTTTAGAGAGGAGAGGGAGAGACAGAGAGAGAGAGAGAAGGGAGGGAGGAGCTGGAAGCATCAACTCCCATATGTGCCTTGACCAGGCAAGCCCAGGGTTTCGAACCAGCAACCTCAGCATTTCCAGGTCGACGCTTTATCCACTACGCCACCACAGGTCAGGCGGAAATCTTACCTTTTGTGACAACATAAATGGACCTGGAAACTATTATGTTAAGTGAAATAAGCCAGGCAGAGAAAGAAAAATACCTTATGACCTCACTCATTTGAGGAATCCAATGAACAATGTGAACTGAGGAACAGAATAGAGACAGAGGCGGGATCAAAGGGACCAGAGGAAAAACAGAAGGAAAGGGGTTGAAAAGATGGGATCAGAGAAGGGATAGAGATTGGTGAAATTATATATACATAACAGCATTATAGAGAGCAAGAGAACAAATCTTGGAGGGAAGGGGGAAGGGTGTTGGGGGGAGGGGGCAAAGGGGATGTTGAAGGAAACACGGGGGTGGGGGAAGTCTGCAGTGGGACACTTGAATCTATATAAACACAATAAATTAAAATCAATTTAAAAAAAGTATCAGAAGAAATACAGCTATAACATGGGTGGCTATATAAATTGTATTTGTCCTTGATTCTCTTGTTTAAAAACCTTCTACTAAGAGTATTGACTAGACTATACTTAGGCTTTTGGAGATAGAATACATTTTCTAACAATAGTTGTTTGCTTCCAAATAACCTTTTTTTTAAAAAAAAAATCTTTTGGCCCTGGCCGGTTGGCTCAGCGGTAGAGTGTCGGCCTAGCGTGCGGAGGACCCGGGTTCGATTCCCGGCCAGGGCATACAGGAGAAGCACCCATTTGCTTCTCCACCCCTTCGCCGCGCCTTCCTCTCTGTCTCTCTCTTCCCCTCCCGCAGCCAAGGCTCCATTGGAGCAAAGATGCCCCGGGTGCTGGGGATGGCTCTGTGGCCTCTGCCTCAGGCGCTAGAGGCTCTGGTCGCAACATGGCGACGCCCAGGATGGGCAGAGCATCGCCCCATGGTGGGCAGAGCATCGCCCCATGGTGGGCGTGCCGGGTAGATCCCCATCGGGCGCATGCGGGAGTCTGACTGTCTCTCCGTTTCCAGCTTCAGAGAAATGCAAAAAAAAACCCAAACAAACAAAAAACAAAACTTTTTTTTTGATATCTATCTCATTGACAATAAAATTAAAGCTAGTTTTTTTTTAATTAAAATTTTTTTTTTAATTTATTTATTTTAGAGAGGAGAGGAGAGAGAGAGAGAAAGTAAGGGGTGAGGATGGGAGGAGAAGGAAGCATCAATTTGTAGTTACTTCCCATAAGTGCCTTGACTAAGCAAGCCCAGGGTTTTGAACCTGTGACCTCAGCGTTCCAGGTCGTTGCTTGACCCACTGCACTACCACAGGTCAGGCTAGTTTGTTATTTTTCAAAAATCTTTATTAGACCTGGATTGGTAAGTATTAAATATAGACAATACTGAAGTCAATCTTTGACAATAAGATATTAAATAGGAATAAGTGGAATCTATGAGAACAGACCTGGTGAAAATCTTCTAGCTGACAAAAGATAACTTTTAAACTGAGTCATTCACTCCATTTCCATCTTTTCAACTCTGTAACTTACCTGCCCAGCTCTGGGTGTATAAAATTTTCCCCAGGGGAAATTATGTCAGTGATTAAGAAAACTTTGAAATTTTTTTTTTGGCATGGTTGCTGAATCCATCTCGTGCAAGTTCCTAAATAGAAAGTTAGTCTATAAGTCTATTAGTCTAAAAACAGAAGCAAAATTATTTCTGTTCTTACACACTAAAACTTACAAACATTGAAATGTATTTTTTAAATCAATATTTACTGGAATTTTTCACATATACTTATATCACTAGAATAATAACCTAAGTTGAGCCCTTTTTCAATTCCAAATAAACTCCAGTAAGATGATGGAAACTCCACAGTGTTTATAGTTTTAAAAATGATTATGTCAACTCTGTTTAATGAACTACATGGAGATATAAAGATTCAAATCAAAAGCCAACAGCATATGCCTTGGCAAAGGATTGCAAGTATCAAAGCAGATCACATCCTTTTTAAAGAGAGCTGAATCAGGATGAGAAGGAGCATATTCTAGTATAGGAAACTTAAATAAGACAGTTCTCTGATACTGAGATTAAAATGAACAGTGCACTCTTTTTGTTTTCCTTTTCCAGTTAGAAAGGCTAAAGTTTTAAAGTCTAGAGATAGAATAAAATCTTTGGCAGGCAGACAAAATGTAAATTTCATGTACCAAAACAATTATGCACTCAATTTTATTGTGTGCTTACTGTATTCTAGGCACTGCTCTAAGAACAAGAATAAATATGAAAAACAATGCTCTTGTCTTTATAGAGTTTATGCTCTAGTAAGAGGAGATAGTGAATAAAATAGGAGTGTCAGGGTATTAGTTTTCTATTACTGCTATAAAAAATTGCCACAAACCTAGTGACTTAAAACACATATTTAATTATCTTGTACTTATGGAGGTCAGGGTTTGATACAGATCTCACTGAACCAAAACCAAGATGTCAGCTATGGGGAATTTAGGGAAGAACTCATTTCTCTCCCTTTTTCAGATTCTTTTTTTTTTTTTTTTAATACAGGGACAGAGATAGAGTCAGAGAGAGGAATAGATAGGGTCAGACAGACAAGAACGGAGAGATGAGAAGCATCAATTATCAGTTTTTTGTTTTTGACACCTTAGTTGTTCATTGATTGCTTTCTCATATGTGCCTTGACCACGGGCCTTCAGCAGACCGAGTAACCCCTTGCTTGAGCCAGCGACCTTGGGTCCAAGCTGGTGAGCTTTTGCTCAAGCCAGATGAGCCCACACTCAAACTGGCGACCTCGGGGTCTTGAACCTGGGTCCTCCGCATCCCAGTCTGACGCTCTATCCACTGCACCACCGCCTGGTCAGGCCCCTTTTTCAGATTATTGATGCCTCTTGCATTCTTTGGTGTGTGGCCCCTTCCTCCATCTTCAAAATGCAATGCTCGACCTTCTCCCATGATCATAACTCGTCTCTCTTACCCTAATCCTCCTGCTACTCTCTTAGAGGATCCTTGTGATTGTATTGGGCCGACCTGTTTAATCCAGGCTGATCTCATCTCACATGTAAAATCTCTTTTGCCTTACTATAATGCATATATCTGAAGATGAAGATGTGAACATTTTTGGAGGGCTATCATTCAGCCCACCACAGGTAGTGGTAAATGAGATGCAGAGAACAAACACGGATGGTGCTATGAAGAACAGCCAAATTGCTCCTTTAGGTGGTCTGGAAGGTTTCACTGAACAGGCATAGATAGTTAAACTGAGACCAAGATAAAAAAAAGGAATCACACCTGGGAAGATCAGGTGGTCACGCACTCCAGATAGAAGGGAGAGAGAATAAGTTTGGCTGTGCGAGAAAAATAAAGAAGGCTGGTATGCCGGGCCTTAGTTACTTACTAGAAATGTGTTATGAGGAGAGATGGGGGAGGTGGGTTGAAGCCAGAATATGTAGACTTCAGTAAATTAGGGTGAGCTAACAGAAAAGTATCTTTGTAGCTGGTACCTTCTCTAGCCACATTTCAAGAGGAGAATGGTAGTCAATTAAACTTTACATAAGTATTCAGGGTTAGAAGATGTATTAGGTAACCTGATGCAGCATAGCGAGTGGAAATCAAAACTGTTGGTGGTAGAGATTTGAGACTGGTAAGCTTAATTTGTCTTGGCAAAGATGTATAGTGTCTATCCAGTCTTTATAGTGATAGAATCTGCAGAATTTAAAGGAAATAACCTGCAAAGATTCACTGGAGAATCAGTTAAGAAAGAAGATTGATTTAGAAATGGACACCCTGGCAATCTATGTCCTCATCAGGAAGCAGCTTTTAAGGAAAGTTGCATTTTAAGGCCTAATTAGGGGATGGTTATTTCCACTGAGAGAAAGGGCTTCCAGTCAAATGGGTCCTTCAAAGGGAAAGATGTTTAATAGGTGAAAACTGCATTAAAACGGAGACACAGAGACATGGCAGAAGCTGAGGTTTATTTTTCATTCTCGAGGCTATCTAAAATGGCAATTTGCTCACTTTCTTAGAGAAATGGGAAAAATTCTGGGAATCTGCGATTAGCTCCTTCTTGGTATTCAGAGAGCTTCTGAGTAGAGGAATGAATGTGGTGGGGATTGAAGGCAATCACCCTTTATTTGTTTACTAAACATTTAATGACTATCTGCTTAAAAGGAGTTGGAAAGGTAAGTGGTAGCTAATCCAAATACCAAGAAATTGGGAAGAAAATATGTATTCTCAGCTTTTTCTGCTCTCTTATAAAAGCTTATTCTCTTGAAATTCATGTGATCCAGCTATACTACCCTCTACACTTGTACGTTGCTGTCTTTGACAACACTCACCGACTTCATTAATGCCTTCAGTGTATAGTCTATGGTGTGATACCCTGCCGTGTTTCCTGCCTGTCATCACAGTCTGTGGCTGACAGCAGGTTTGATCTCAAGTCTAGAGATCTTTACCTTTTTCTGCTTGAGCCACTGTTACCTCTGGCGATACCATGAAAATTGTTATCTGCAACCATTCCATTATAAAATCCTAAATTCCAATATCACCACTTTTACTTTCCTGGTTATTTTATTCACTTATTCTTTCTATATCTATTCTCCAAAATTGATAAGACCTCCATTTCCTTCCATTTTTTTTTTCCCCAATAAAACAGTACCTTCTGTTTACACCTTATCTTCTATTTTTTCTATGCCATGTAGTCTAGATTGGACTTCCATCTATCTGTCTCTGGTCTTTCTGCAGTAACTGCCTGATAAGGCTTCAGTTTTGGATAAATGTAATTGTCTGTAAGATGGGCATGTCTCTCAGTCAAGAACTGCAGTTGATTGCATGCAATAGATACTCGAATACGATGGCTTCACTAAATAAGACGTTTATTGTTTTATTAAAAGTAATAAATCCAGAAGTTGTCATTAGCATTCTGACCTCCTGTTATATTTCTGCTCCACTATCCTTATACCTTGGCTTTAATCCTCAGGGTTATAGCATAATAACTTCAAGACCAAAAGCAGGTTGTCATCTTCAGCCTCACATCCAAAAAACAGGCAGGAAAAAAAAGACCGTGATAAGGAGAAAAGTGGCATTGCCTATATTAGGAAAGGAAAACCTTTTCAGAACTTGTCAGCAGCAAACTTTCTTGTCATTGGCCAGAACCAGCAATTGTAGCTATAAGAAAAACTGTGAATATATTTATTAGATACACTGCTGTGCTGCCAAACAAAAACACATTTTCTTAGCAAGAACAGGGAATGAATATCTGGAATTCACTATCAGTACCTGCCACCGCATCATTAAAAATTCAGTTTTCTACAATATATTAGCTCCAGAAGTAATCCTCGTATGTTTACCTGTCTATATACCTCTCTGTACTGGTATGCTAGGGCTGCCATAACAAAGTAGCACAGACTGGGTGGTCTCCTAAGGCCTCTCTCCCTGGCTGGCTCATCACATGGCCTTTTCTCTGTGTACATGTCCCTGGAGTTTCCTCTTCTTATAAGGACATTAGCCTTATTGGATTAGAGCTCCACTCTTATGACCTCATTTATCATTATTTGCCTCTTCAAAGGCCCTATCTGCATAACTCACATTAGGGGGTTAGCGCTTTAACATGTGAATGTTGAGGGGAACGTTACTCAGTCCACAACATTCTTCTAACACCTACAAAAGATGCCACATTTAAACCTTTCTTCATCTATCAGCTACACACCAACTTCTTCATTCAAAAAATTTGCCCTGCCTTTACTCTCACAGAGAAAATAGAGGCTGTTAGATAAGAAGCTCTTCATCTTTTTCTCCTTTCCTCTTCACCTGATAGTTCACCTTCAATGACCTTCGCGTACTCCATGTTTCCCCCCAGTTAAAGGGAGGGAGGGAACAACAATATTGGCAGATGAAAAAGATTTCAGATTTAAAACATGTATATAGAATTGACAGCATCTTCTGAGGTAGTAAAACTAGCATAATGTTAGAGAACCACATTAATTATTTTATTGAGGTTTGGAGTAGTCTTTTGAGCAAAGAGTAGGAACTTTAGGCTTTTCTTGATGAGGGGAGTATTTTGTTACTATTCTTAAGATAATGACAGCATTTTATATGCTTTTTCCTTCAAAATATTTTCATAATCTTTTACATTTTATCAGATATATAGTTCATCAATATTTGAGTGACATTAAAATGACATCTAGTACTGTGGAAATTTCTTCATCTCTAAAAAGTACATCTTTAATATAGAAAGATCTTTCTAAGCTGGACATAAGAAAGGAAACTGAATTATTATAATATAGTTATTATCTTTCCAATCTATTTTTTTTACCTGACCTCATCCTCCTCATCTCTTTCTCTGTCTCTCTGTCTCTCTGTCTCTCTGTCTCTCTCTCTCTCTCTCTCTCTCTCTCTCTCTCACACACACACACACACACACACACACACACACACACACACACACACTGTAAACAGAAATAGAAAGGATGCAGAAAAGTTGACATCTGGCAAAGTAGCATATTTATGTCCAGTGTGGCACTCCATGGAGTCTCTGCTGAGTATGCAGAAATGAGCAGGTTGTATAAAAGTCGAAATGACTTTCAAGTAAGAAACTAATATTCACATTCATGTGACAGAGATGATTTTAATAAGAGAACCAGGTCAAAGTCATTTTTTATGCCTTTTCTTTACTTAAAAAATAAACAAGAAAATATCTGCAATGGTGAAGGATGGGATATGTGATGGGTGATATTGGTATATAATATGAAATATTATCTTTTGGAAATACCGCATTTTCCTAATAAGGAAATTGGGAAGCATTCATAAACCATTGTTTCCAGTAAAGGCAAAACATATTTTTTATAACCCTAAAGTAACATGCTTTTTCAGTTGTTAATTTTAAATAACTAATAAATTTAGATTTTATTAAAAATTATATTAAGGTATTTGTTTAGCTTTTGGAGGAAATTTATTCTAAGACAATTCATTTGCATTCTTTGTGTACTTCTACTTTTTATAGCATGGTGAATAATACACATATAAAATAGATACTTAGCCTACCAACATATATTCTCTCAAAAACTTTGACCAAAAAGCTAAGAAAAATATACCCCAAACTTTGATGTCCTTTTAGGATAAATATATTTTTTGAGGTTCATCCTGAAGACCCCACACAGATAAAACTGAATTACATTTAATTTATAATTTTGGAAGGCAAGAGGGTGAGTCAATCATGACATATTTGAACATGTGGTTAGAAAAAGTCTAGATGAGGTTTTAAACCACTAAGGCATTTTATTCATCTAGTATACTATACTAGTTTACTGCTCATTTTTTTCCACTTGAATTAAGGGATTTATAATTTCATAGAACAAGCAAATGTGTCCTTTGCCACAGTTCCAAAACATGTTTCAAGGACTGACCAGGACATATGAGTTTATGTACCTCTGTAAACATAAAATAATTTGTGGGATATTTATTTATTTATTTATTTATTTTTATTTTTTTCCGGAGACAGAGAGAGTCACAGTGAGGGATAGATAGGGACAGACAAGAATGGAGAGAGATGAGAAGCATCAATCATTAATTTTTCATTGTGACACCTTAGTTGTTCATTGATTGCTTTCTCATATGTGCCTTGACAGTGGGCCTTCAGCAGACCAAGTAACCCTTTGCTCAAACCAGCGACCTTGAGTCCAAGCTGGTGAGCTTTTGCTCAAACCAGATGAGCCCACGCTCATGCTGGCAACCTCGGGGTCTCGAACCTGGGTCCTCCGCATCCCAGTCTGACACTCTATCCACTGCGTCACCATCTGATCAGGTGGGAAGGGAATTAGATCGTGCAAATAATTGACTCAATTCTTAGTTCTGCACTTTGTGGCAATTCATTAGCTTAAGCTGAAGGATAGACTAGTGCCATCTGGTGACATGATTGACCCAGATCTGTACCATTGTTTTAGGTGATATGCTTACCAACTGATTTTTTTTAATAGATGGTGATTGTCCTGCTCTCGTTTTTTGGTTGATTATTTTTTGGATCAATGTGGGTGTGCAACATTTAAGACCCTCAAGGTCATGGATTTCAGCTCTGCAACAGAAGCAAATATTAAGAGGGATTATGATCAGAGTTTGTTTTTCTCTTCTAAACCAGGATCTTAGTACCCTAATTACATCAAAAGACTATATCTCATTCCAAATCCCTAGTGCATAACATGGTATAGTAGTAGTATGGCCAAATTACCTAATTGTATATTTTCTTTATTGCCTGGATCTGTTTAATAATGTTAAAGATCCCAGAGAGGTTTGTAGGGATATGACAATACATGTTCATCTTTGAGTGGGAAGTATTATATCTAAGTTGGCTGTATTTTGAACTATTGCTTGTTCAATTTCATTGACATCTTGGGCAAGGGTTTTATGGCTATAGATATTGTATGGTTCCCTTGGTATTCTCATATCATGCAGGATTCTCCTTACTCTTCTAATCTTACATAGAAGTTAAAAGGGAGAGGCTTCAAGAAGAAGAGAACAATCACAAATTTCTCTTCAGGGGTAAAAATTTTTGGACTTCAATTAAGGCATAGTTGATTTTTTTTCCTTCTATAGTTAAATTACATAAGGTTTTCTCTCTCGCTTCATCCTCTTCTCTCTCTTTCTTTCTCCCTTCCTTCCCTTCCTTACTCTCTTCTTTCCTCCCTTCCTCATCCTCTCCCTCTGTGTTGAAAAGAGCCTAGAGCCACACTGATCTCATAGTAACTCACAAGCTGCAACTTTTCAGATGTTCACAAGAAAATTTTAGCTCTTTTTTCAAAGGACCATATTTATTGTATTGCTAATATCATGTTTTTTAAGCCATATAACAAAAGCTACTGGTTCTATTCAATTTATATCTTTCTTGAGAACTTCACTTTATAAGAACAAATGTATTTACAATAAAATTGAAATGCTGACGAAAATTATACTTTGAATGTGTTTTAAAATAATGTCATTGAGCTGAATATTTTTCTCTAATTTGGTTCAACATGTGTATTTTGCCATGGTATAGATCTAGACATCCCTTAGCAACTTCAGAAAGTTAATATGTTCCCTTAGGTCCCCCAGTGGAGGGCAATGTTGGAGAGAAGAGAACTCTCTGGAAGCTGTCTATTCAGTTCTGGGTGTGGGCCACACAGCCACATGGGGGCACTTGGCCTTGCATGGAGCAATTGGGATAATGAGGGAAAGTAACAACTGTATACTATAATAACTGATTATTATTCAAGAAAAGAGATCTAATGTCCTCTTCCTCTTCCAAATGTTTTCTTTCCCCACCATAGGAAAATTGCATTCATTGCCATTAAGTACCTTGCTCTTGGCTCAATATAGGAGACAAGAGCTGTGTATTTGCTTTTTGTAAAGTTGGGTACATAATATTTCTAGATATAAAAATCATGGTAGACTTATTTTAAAAATTTCAGAAAATGTAAAACAAAAAAAAAGGAACAAAATCAGCATTATATATACAACTGATGTAATTCAATGCCACTATTTTTGTATGTATTGTCATAGTTCTCTGTCTTTATATGTGTAGACATATTTTTTCAGTTAAAATAAAAGGGTGCACATAAATCCTTTGTATTAACTATTCTTCTTCAATGTGCTTAGTGACTGTATAATATTGTATTATATGCTTGTACAGTAATTTATTTAACCTGTTTCTGATTGTTGGACACTTACTTTTTTCCCAAGTTTTTTTTTTTTTACTATTAAATAATATCTCTATAAATCTTTCTTTGTTATTTTATCTTCTAGCAGATGAATGATTATTTCCTTAGGATATATTCCAAGAAATATACAATAATGTCCATTTTCAGCACACTCTTGCCAAATCAGAGCATTATTATTTTTAATTCTCTAAATTGATAAGTGAAAGATAAATAACTTATTTTACTTGAAGTCTGCCAGAACTTAACACATCTGTCTGGATCTGAGCCGTGCACAACATCTACCTGGGATCTTTCACCTATTGAAAATCATTCCATTATATAGCCATTGCCATAAATGTGATTCACACCTCATATCTTAAATGATCGTTTGCTCTACTACTGCAGATCAGGAGGCATTTTGTTAGATGGTCATCTTGTGAACAAAACACATTTTTAAATACACTTCTGGGTAGAATTAGTAAGCAAAACAGTGACTTTGTGCCGACTGTCCTGGGTTCTTGTCCATTTGCCTAACTGGCTCAGTGGAGACCTGATTTTTTACTTTGAGGCTCATCTCTGTCAATGCCAGTTCTATATCCTAGTGTATTTTCTTTAACAATTCATTTATATTGTTTAGATTATGCGTGACAAATTTCCTTTAGGAAAATGTATGATCTCATTTTAAAAATAATTTGTTTTGAGGAGATATATCATTTCTACTATATTTAGAAATACCTCAGATTCTAAGAAAAGGTATTTTCATATTTAACTCCCCCTCTTTCCACTATGAATTAGGCCTTATGCTGGAATCTACTTATCATGACAATTAAAAAGCTCAGGGTTACCTGAGAGGTTCAGTGAATACGCATTGAAAAATACTCTGTATCCATCAAGAGTTCAGTGGTTACTTATGGAGAGCAGACTAAGTATGTATTTCTCATGTTAACCTGACTTTCTCAGACTAATGGTATGAGACAGGAAAAGGTAGTGGAGTTTCCCCCTTGACTTTGTTATTTCTTTACAGGTACCCAAAATCTGAAGAGTGGAGAGCATGTTCAGATAGGGAGCATGAGAATTCTTGTAGAAATAAGGGGTATTAGGTGGTAGAAAATGAATAAGGAAAACTAACTTTTTTATTATGTGAAAACCAATGTTTTAATAAGGTAGTTTAAGATATTGCAATGTAAAGTAGCCTTTGACCAAATCTCTTATTGGGCAATAGCAAAAAAATAGCATATTTGAGTCTTAAGCCTCAATCTTGTCCTAATTATGGGGGACAAAGAGGCAGAATATAAGGAAATTTGCATAGAGAATAATGATAATGATGATGATTGTGATTCTGTTAATGTAACTCTAGTCTTTTGCTATTTTGGAAGTGTGTTCTCATCTATACATAATAAATACTTTATATTTACCTAGCTTTGTTTGGAAGTTAGGTTATAAAACTTTGAAGCTGACTAGCAATGTTGCTGTTTTAGTTGCATTATTTTCTCTCTGAATCCATTGGAAAAGATTTTAATAGATTTTCTTCCAAGATAGGCAAGCACTTGTAGAGGCAAAGCAAAGTGCTGGTACATAGTTTCAGAAATCTGTTGACTACATGGTCCCATATGTGTTCCAGGAAATTCACATTTGGACTTCAGTAAAACTCAGAGTTATGGTAGTGCTATCCAACACTTTTTTGGAAGGCAGTTTGCTTGATACCAACATTAGTCTTGCCAAAACTCAGCAGGCCAAATCCTAGTTCTGGAATATGTGGGAATCAAGAGATCAGCCGTTAAATGATGAGGGCCGTATCGCTTTCAATTCACCAAGGAAACAAATTCTATCTAATGGTCTAGAAGGTCATTTTAAATAGAACCAATAATCTTTAAAAAATGAAATGTCTCTTTTGTGGCATTTTATAGGGCATGTAACATTTAATAATGATAATGTACTATTACTTCATTTCTTCTTCTGAATACTGGCTAACATATTTCAACGTTTCAGACTTAATTATATCTGGCTAGACATGTGCAATTATGCTTACCTTTAGTAATGAAAACCTACTACTATTTACTATATGTATTAAACTAAGTTAGAAATTCAATAATTTTATAGATAATGTGTGTCAAAACTGCCCTGGTTAAAGCAATTCGAATGACATTAAACTCATTACTGAATACAGAGCTTCTCATCTTGCTCTAAAATACTGCAGTTAAATTTGGGAAAAAATGTTGTGTTAGAATTATAAAAAGTATAATAAATAAGAAATTGTAAATCATAGTCAATCTAAGATTTTTCATTGCTCTTTCCTGAGAATAAACTATAAAGTGTAAATGCTGGATGTGATCTCAATGTTCAATGGTCAAGTACCAGATAAGTCATTCAAAATGAATTATCTTTTCTGTTTTTAAAAATCCTGATTACATGCCCTGTCTTCACAACCTTTTCCAATGCATAATTACATAATGAAACAGTGTGTAATAATTCCAATTATGGCCTATCCTGCTAAGTTTTACAAGTATTTCTGCTATTGTTTTAAACTCTTTCATCTTGTCATGGTGTGGGTAAATCAGTTAACATTCTTTTCATAGTGGTCTTGCATATTGAGAGATAGGTAAAGCATTCTCTTCATTTTAAACCATCTCAACTTCTTTACCTATGTTTAGTAAAAATTACTTTCTGTCTTTTTAACAGTTTTCTCTTGGATTCTGGAAATTTTGTTTTTAATATTTCTTTCAGAAGGGAGAAACTAGAGTTTAATAAAGCTTTTAATGGAAGTGTAAAAAATGACAAGTGCATTACTTTTCTTATCATCTTTATGTAAATCAGTATATATTATATATTTTTATATTAAGCTTGCTTTTTGCACTAATAGAGTGTTTAACCTCTCAGCTGTTATGATTGTAATATGTTTTCTTTTTCTGCCTTTCTGGTGCTCTACTAGACTTCATCCATCTTCTATCTGTTTATTTGGAGGGAGAAATTCTAGATGCTTTAGTAAAACTTTGGGACTTCTCAGTATACTATATCTGTTGTGGAAATTAGTAAGTTAATTTAAGACCCATATCCAGTTGCTAAGTAAGAAGGTAGAGTTGGCATTTTTATGAATCCTGCAATCTATGTTACTTACGTAGGTAATTTTCTTGGATAACCAGTACTATTCCAATCTTATTGTTTAAAAATAGTAAGTGAGAGGCTGAGTCACTTGCCTAATGTGTTATGGATTATTAATCAGAGTCATCTGGAAACCCTGGGACCATTGTTCTTCCCACAAGGACACATTGCTAATAGTTCACTTTATTTGTGTAGCTAAATCTTTGTACTGTAAATGCTTACTTTTATGTTCATGGGAGAAAAATGTACTAACAAATGCAGAGAAAATTTGGGGAAAATAAATACTGCTTTTTTTTTGGCTTGACCAGGCGGTGGCACAGTGGATAGAGCGTCAGCCTGGGATGCAGAGGACCCAGGTTCAAAACCTTGAGGTTGTTGGCTTGAGCGTGGGCTCACCAGTTTGAGTATAGGGTTGCTGACTTGAGCATGGGATCATAGACATGACCTCATGGTCACTGGCTTGAGCTCAAAACTTGCTGGCTTGAGCCTAAGGTGCTGGCCTGAGCAAGAGTTCACTGGCTCAGCTGGAGCCCCTCAAAGAAGGCACATATGAGAAAGTGATCACGGAACAACTAAGGTGCCACAACAAAGAATTGATGCCTCTCACGTCTCCCTCTTTCTGTCTATCTCACTAAAAAAACAAAACAAACAAACATACTGCTTTTTTTTCTGATATAAAAGTAATGTTGAATGTTATTGTGCCATCATTTAAAACCTTGGTTTGTAAATGACTGTATTTAATCAATTGAAATGATTCATTTTAGGACCAGACTTATTGTCCAGAGTTTAGTGTTCTAGAGTTAGAGTGGGTAAGAAGGCTTCTAATGATATATACAAAATATTTTCTAACAATGAAATTTTTTGGGACTAGAAATGATCATAAATGATTTGATGTATTTTTTGTATTTCCCCCCACCAACTACATTTAATAGATAATTGAGGTATTATCTTGCCTGGAGTCAGGTATAATAATCATACCTGAAAGACATTTTATTCTATAGTTCTATAAAACCGAGTAGTCAAGATAATGGTAATTTTAATAAGATGCTTTCAATCTACCGAAGATAACGTTTGCTTCCATGTTGTTAGTGCTACATAAAGATAATAAGCAATCATGCTTTAGTTAGTTGGAACATAATTACTATGAAATTTATGATATAGTGTCTTTTAGGAGATGATCTTTAGTGAGGACTGTGAATAGAAGCTTACTTACTAGCATACCCCAAGAATGCTATTTCCTCCTAAATTTTAGGTATTGATTGGCATTGTAAGGAAATCTAATATTTCAAATACTTCTATGATGTTGGGATGCAGGGGGGGGGGGGGAGGGTTTAGGCTCCTGAAATGTAAAACACAATGGCAATGATGACAACTTTGCAAAATATTGTAAAAGATCTATGACCTCCTAAAAAATATTACTTTCCTTTAAAATGTTAAAAAAAACTGCCATGTTTACTAATAGCTAATCATAACTTTGCTATTCTCCATATGCCATTAAGCTAAATTAAAAAACAAAACAAAACAAAAGAACAGCTTATATGCTCCCATTAATTTATATTCCTGTTAAATATTTTAGTTTACTAATTTAAAAAAAAGAGAAATAGAATTTATAGATATGCCATCTAATTTTTTTAAGCAAATGGCTTTCTTTCTTTCTGGTGCCAGATTAATGGATTAATTTCATGACTTATTTATTATGATATAAGAAGTGATAGTTTACTGTGGGACATTTAGTGTTCTAATCTTCTAAGATGCAAAGGTCTATAATGGATATTAAACTTTTTTTCATAGTGTTTGGCATGTTAATTACTAAGCTACCTCCAGTTAACTTGTATATGAGTCATTGAAAGGTTTTTATACATTAGGTATACCATAGGTAAATCTTGCTTTTAGTGACTTTTTATTGTAATGCCCCAAATTTTCTCTGAGTGATTGAATGATTCATTTCTTTTATGCATGACTGCCATGAAAAAAAATTGGCAAGAATCAACCTAAATTTATTAAAAAACTTAAAAATAATGTAAATCCAGTTTACATTTACATATCTCTCAAATAAATTCTTTCATATCATATATTCTTACACAAAAACAATTAGATGCATCAGTGTGTCATTCTTAAAATTTGAATCTGACACAGTTGAAATTGATTTTCCACCACCTCTGCTTTAGCTAGGCCCCCATCACTTAAGCCAAATCAGACAATGAGCCTCCTCTGTGGCTCCTTGGTTGGGGGAAGACTTTGTAATGTTATAATCTCTGTTTGAGCAAAAATACAGTTTGAAATTATAATGTCTCCTGGATTTCTTCACCCAGTTTTATCTACAAATAGAATTTAATTTATGTATTTACTAAGTGACTGAGACATGCTTTAATAAAGTATTTTTTAATATTTCAAGAATTTAAAAGAGAATTTTATGGCAGTTACCATAACAATTTTAAGCTCATTAATGTTTCATTTCAAATTATCAATTTTGGTTTTGTTGTTATTTAATTTTACTGCTGTACGAGAGGTATGGAAGGAAATGCAATATTTCTAGTGTTGAGTGTTCAGTTCATATAGCTAATATTTTTAGAGGGCTCAGAACAATGCAAAGCCAGTGTACAATAGGAGTTTAGCTCTAGGAAACATTGTGGTAATTGTTGCTGTTTAAACAGCTGTATTGCTCTGGCATATGGACTTAGTAAATAAATTTCAAATTAAAATATAAAATCTTATTTATGTGGTGAACATTTATTGATCCATTGGCAAGCCTTTAGAGACTGACTGTGTTTTGTTTTGTTTTCTTCCAGCAGAGAGACTTTCAAAAATCCTCTAAATTAACTGAGGGTCTTGTATTACTCTTCTATTATTAATAAAACCAGTCTGGAAGGAAACATTCAATGTTAACATCTAGCAAAATGTAGCCTTTATCTATTTTTTTTCTCTCCAGACATTCTCTTGGTGCTTACTTTCAACAGTTTACTTTATAAATTGCAAATAAACTGCCTTTCTTAAA
This sequence comes from Saccopteryx bilineata, assembly GCF_036850765.1. Lineage (NCBI taxonomy): Eukaryota > Metazoa > Chordata > Mammalia > Chiroptera > Emballonuridae > Saccopteryx > Saccopteryx bilineata. The sequence goes on from NC_089501.1 coordinate 22,460,285, forward strand.
GGGTTCTCTTTGTATGAAAACTTAAATTAAATTTGCTTAACAAAATAAAAGACATAAATGAAGTTATTTCATTTGGATATAAACCTTACCTAAGTGTGTAAGTGAATGATATGCAATGAGTTGAAAACTAAAGTAAGGGTTACAAATGACTGAGGTGAAGGGTAGGAAGAGTCTTATCTGATCTCAACATGACACAGAAAGAAATCTATTTGCTGATAGAGAAAATGATCACACATTAACATCTGGACTTCATGTGGCTATTTGCTCAATAATTAGCAGCAGCCCCTGTTCAGCTACATTCCTACATCTGGAAGCAAAACATCATAGGGACTAAAAATAAAGACAAAGAAAGAAGTAAAAAATTGCCTGCTATAAAATAGCATGGTTGCTCTACATTGTAAATTAAAGGGATCTTATCACCCGCTTCGGGTGCCCAACACACTTTCTTCTGTAGATACACCCAGATACTACCTAGGAATACTTTGTAAATTGACATGCTATTATATTCAGAGTTAAAGATTATGATTTTAAATCATGCTTAAGTGATTTTGGACTTAAAAAATGATTGAAAATATTATTAAATGCATTTGCATACTGATATACTTTAAAAGAAGCAGAATATAGTAGTATAAATTGATAGAATCATCTCATATATTTCTTTAAGGCATAATAGACATTAATTATTTAAACTGCATTACATGCTATGAAGATAGTGGCTTACATCGGCACAAAAGTGTGTACATTGGTTACTATTATGGCTAGCAAAAGACAAAATGTTTGCTAGTCTTAAATGAGAAAAATAGCAGAACACTAACTGTACTGGATAGTCTGCAGTTTTTCTTCTGTTTAGAATGGCAAAATAAATATACTTGTGCCTAAGAGCAATCTGATACTGGCAGATTTTGTGTGACTGTTATGCAGATTTTTACTCTCTGTTAAATTGTAGATTCAATGGAAGATACAGTATAGTTTCTCTGAAGTATTGTGGAATCTGTGCCATGTGTTTCTAAGGCTGCTTATCTTTTAATTGACTGAAGAATAAACCCATATGGTAAACACAAGCAGGGCTGTAGTTCATTGTAAGGATGGAAATATTCTCCAGATATTTGAACTTGGCTTGCCAGACCCCTTTGGGCCAACTTGAAAGAGATTGGTCGTTGTCTCTGACATTGGCCCAATACTCTTGGAGCAGAAAGGGAGCCTGAAACTGCCAATCTTTCTCTGGTCTATCAAACTTGGGTACCATCTATGAGGGTGACTCTGGGAATCCTCTGGGGCAAAGACTACGCTTTATACTTTGTAGTTTTTGCCCTCCTTTGGTTTTAATTATTATTTTTTTATCATGTTAGTTAAAATGTTTTAATCCATCAACCCATTGCCATTGTTTGACCACTAATATTTGTACATGAATATCTCTACTAAATTGATAAGTTATTTTGGCCACTTGAAAATAGCTTGTAGTTTGAGCAGAACTGGAAAATTTTGAAATATACCTGTTTTAGGCCAATGAACCAAAAATTTTTGACCGCTCTCCTTCCCTTTTCTTATATTCCAGGCCATTTCAGAATTTTATAGCCAGACTTGTGGTGTTCCCCTGGCATCATTAAGCCATTTGTTCTTCATAACCTTCTGTATCATATTCAAACCACTATCCTTGCCTTCAAGCAATTTCCTTAGCCCTGCCTTCATCTCTTTCCACACTTCCCTATTTTTCAATTCACAGTCCTCAACAAATTTTATTTGACCATTTGTTTTCTTTCCTATTTTGATTGCAAAAAGGATTAGGAAATGTCTAAGTCAGATCACATCTGGCAGGCAAACTTACATGAGCTGATGCATTTATTAACCCACTTCCCATAGAAGACAAAAGTCCTTTACTCTTCATTAAGTTTACTGATATCTAGTTGATTTTATGTGTTTGTGTGACTGTTGGGAAAAAAAGAGAAAAAGCCTTTAATAAAGAGATCCTATTCAGAGGTAAGAACATGAATAAATATAGTTTGCCTAATTCTTTAAGCCAGTGTTTTTCAACCAGTGTGCCGCGGCAAACTAGTGTGCTGTGAGACATGGTCAGGTGTGCTGTGGAGAAATTAAACATGGGCCCCCAAACTACGGCCCACATGCTGGATACAGCCCGGCCTGCGGAGGCTATTTATCCAGCCTGCCGCCAGCCGCCTCTATCCTAGCATAAACATTCCCCTCACAATCCCTCCAGCTATCAGCAACAGGAAGAGTGAAGGCACCCAGAAAGGTCCCCACTCGGGCTGCCACGCACTTGTTGTCATTGTGTGGCCGCGGGGAGTAGTTGAAGCTGCTACTCCTCCCCATGGTCTCGATTTCTAATCCTGGTCAGGACTGGAGGTAAATGTTGCCACCACTAGATGAAGCCTCAGTCTCAGCTGGTTATGTCTATCCTGATGGTGTATATAGATATTTGACCTTTTTCTTTTTAAAAGAGGCTCCCGCAGAGGGTGATATACAATACATCACAATGCATCACAATGTTATCTAACTTTAAAGCTAAAGTTTGCTGATCTTCCTTTGAACAGTTTTTGGTTATCTGTTGCCAAGGAGTTCCCCATTCTGGCCAACAAAGCTATTTTGACATTGCTCCCGTTTTCAACCACATATCTATGTGGCTGAGCTTCTCAAGCTTGACTGCGATAAAAACTAAAAACAGAGAGAGACTGAGAACTGTTGAGGAAGAGCTTCGTGTGTGTCTTTCTACCATTCCTGCCAAGATATCCCTTTTGTGTTCATGGAAACAGGCCCAGGTTTCACACTAAGTGAGTATAAATACATTTAGAAACTATATTATTAACTATATGTATAATATGTACTGTGTTAGAGTGTCATTTTGTGTCATTTTGGTAGGTGGTGTGCCCCAGGATTTTGTAAATGTAAAAAATGTGCTGCAGCTCAAAAAAGGTTGAAAATCACTGCTTTAAGCTACAAAAGTAGCTGTAAACCATGAATGTTGCGCTGAGAAGAGGACTAGGGGACTGTTCCATTCTAAAGTTTCTGAATTTGGGAACTTGGGCCTGTTGTTTAGCAAAAGTATCATTTAGGGGTTATTTTGAAAAAATAATTTGGTTACTTATGCTCTTTTATACTTTTTAAAAGTAGCATCTAACATATCTTAAAACTTTTCAAAAGTATTATTAATGATCTTAAAAGATCTAAAGCTACTCTAGGTCTAATTAAAAATATGTGCTAATATATAAGTAATATGTTATAGATGGCTACATAAGACAAATAAATGATAACAAACAAGTCAAACATGTACACACAAATTCAATTTATTTTTATAAAGTTCAAAATTCAATGGGATATTTTAGCATACATAGGCTTTTTAAAAAAGCCATCATTTTGCTTTTTTTTGGTGTTAGATTCATTAGACTATAGGGACAAGCTTAATAACATTTTCATATAGGATTTGAGAAGACTGGAGAATCCCAGTGAAGATAAAGGCATTTATAAAAGAATAGTCCTTTTGAGGAGGATTAGAGGAGTCAGCAATATTTGTATTATGGAAGAAAAATATAAATAGCATTTAAAATTTTGGAACATGATAGATGACATTTGAGTTAGCCTATTAAGCATTTGACTTCCCTCTAGCACAACTATTGTACAATGGAGACCAGCAGGCTAAGTGCATTTCTGCAAACCCTCTGCAGCAAGGGTTCTACTTATGCCTTAGTGTCCACCTCCCTGATACCCCCAATGGAGACCTGGCAACAGAGTGAGCAGCAGTGGTGCTGTTGAGGAGATAAAATCAGTTGGCAGTCCTGGGAGTGGAGGCTCTTAGTTCTATAAGGCAAACAGGAGTTTAAGTTTCTGGAGATTTTGGTAACCAGTCCCTGGTGTCTTAGGTGTCAAGCAGCAAGGTGATAGATATCTGGCTAGATGCCATGGGTACACTAGAATAGTGCTTGGAGGTTTGGGTATTTTTCTTTGATAGTCTATTTCTGGCTTTGTAGTATTCAAACTCAAATTATGATTCTCTTAGAAATTCTGCCTCACTTTACTTTTTTAAAAATAATCCTCTTCTAAAAGTAACTACAGTTGATTATTTTTTCTGGGAGTAAGGATCTTGTATGACACAGCTATAAACACAATTTTGATTAACCTTTTGAGTAGTATGAACGTTCATGTACATCCTCGTGCCCCCTGACCATCCAGAGTATGACTGTACAAAAATTTTTATTTTAAAAATGCATAAGGCAACATTTTAAAAAGGCAAATGTATGTTCTTCTTGTTTCCATAAATTGGTTATCAAACAAACATGATTTTAAGTTAATAAAACTGGAACTGGAACTAATTTTATTTTTTTAAAACACTCCCTGGGGGTCAGCGAGCATGAAAAAAACTTACTACTCAAATAGTTAAAGACTTTATTTATTCATGTTGGAGAGGAGAGCGAGAAAGAAAGAGGGGTAGGGGGAGGAGCAGGAAGCATCAACTCCCATATGTGCCTTGACCAGGCAAGCCCAGGGTTTTAAACCAGCAACCTCAGTGTTCGAGGTTGACTTCTTATCCACTGTGCCACCACAGGTCAAACCTAAATACAAATTTTTATGTGGCAGTAATAACTAGTGAGTGCTTTTCACATGCATTTTAAATACTATTTCTCTTAATCTTTACATCTACTCCCCGACGCTTTTTCTCAAAACCACCTCATGGTCACTGACAAAAAGAGAGTCAAATCCAGGTGTCTCAATATGGCCATTTGTAAGAAGGCCAAATGAAGGAAGTTGGTTCAAGTGTAAGCCAAAGAGAGCTCATTTTGGGCACAAAAAAATAAATAATCTTATAGATAGAAGACTCATTATATCTATGTACTAGATGAATTAGAGAATTCAAAGTTTCACCTTTAAATGATGGGTTTTGGGCCAATCAATAATTTATTAGATTAGATCTCATTGACATATTTTCTAGCATTTTTAGTTCTTTTTTTTTATCCACAGAAGTTCTAAATTTCTATTTGACTTCTAAATTTATAATATGATGTTAATGATTCCATGATGCTGTGCAATAATTTTATGCTAGCATGTGGTAAGGTTTAGTAAGTTAGACTTGTTTTAGGGGGGTGGTAACAAAAGTACTTGATATATAGTCATAAGTACTTTTATCAGGAGGCACATGTTGTCTAGTTGTTTCTCTTTATATGATGTTAACTATCATTAATAATTTGTCTCTTTAGATGCATTATTTCATTAAGGGTTATTGATATTCTAACTCTGATATCTTCATTTGTCATCTAACAACTTCTTAAGGTAATTAGTAAGTTTATTCTATTTTCTATATTTTCTCTTCTTCCCTTTGCTGTTTAATGTGCTGTGTGTATGTCATCAGAACATGTAGCCATAATATACTATAATGTCCTTTTTGTATTCGTTATTTAATTTAGTTCTGTAGGCAAACATATTAAATTCTCACCGTCCATCCATCCATGTCATGGACTCTCTAGTCATTTTAGTTGTCTAAAGTTTCTTCTCTAGTATATTACTCAGGAAAGGCTCGATGAGGCACTATTTCCTGAATTCTTGTATGTTCATAAAAAGTTCAGCATTTTTATTTGAAGGTCACTTCGCATATAAAAGCCTTGGCTCGTGCTTTCTTTCCTTGAGAATGTCAAAGATATTAAGATATTTCATTGTCATCTGTCAAAAACTGTTCCTGTTGAAAAACCAGATGACAATCAGGCTTTCTTCCCTTTATAAGTGACCTTGTCTTTTTTGTCTCGATACTCAAAGGACTTTATTTTTTCCCTTTTAAAATTTAGTTTTACTATAATGATATGTGGTCTCTTTTGATTAAAATTTTCTAGATATGTACATTGCCTTTTCAATACATAAATAGCTTAAAGTTTTTATATTTCAGAAATGTTTTCTTGATTTATACATTTTAGTATTGAGTCTATTCTGTTGCTTCAGCTGTCTTCTTTGGGGATGCCTATGTCAGTGGTAGATTTGTTTGCCTTTTCCTATTGCTTTTTTTCTTCTTTTAAACTTTTATATTTTCTTTTAATTTTCTATTTTTTATATTCACTTTTTTGTAAGGCGTTAGCCATGTGTCCAAAGGCAGTATCTTTTATCCAAGTCCATTTATTTGTTCCTGTGTTCCATCTAGTTATTCATTATTTCTGAAATAATTTTTTACTTTTATTTTTAAGACTTTCTTGAGTTCTGTCCTTTCATTTCAAACATTTTTTTCCCCATCAATTCATTTCTTAATGTTTCTAATTCTTCTGGTATTCTTTCATAGTCTCGATTATTTTCTTAAATTCTTTTAGCTTGTTTTTGAAATATTAGAGAATATTTATATTTATTTTGTAGGCTATTGTCTGGCATGCCTCAGTTGTCTACATGAGTCTTAGTTTCTCATTACTTTTTTTTCTTACACAAAGTTTACATGGGATCTGTCCACAATGCATTGCTTTTTCTGTTTTAAGTAAGAAAAGGTTTTCCTGTATTCAAAGAAAAGGAGGGCCAAATGAGCTTCATGGCTCTTGCCTTCTCTCCATAGCTTTATTCAGGAGCTTCTCTTTCCTTTGCTTAGTGTTTCCACCCTGCTTTGTTTAGTTGAAAGGGACCTTTGGCTGGTCAATTTGGAAGGTTCTTGATGTGAAGACTCCCCTACATGATCTGTCAGTTTTGTGGTTCCCTGAACTCACTCGTGATTTATAGCCTCTTATGGAACCTCGCAGACGCATGTGCTGTTTACTAATTGGCTCACTGAGCTTTTCGTATTAGTGGAGACGTCTCATTTTTGGGGCAAATCCCTGTTAGTAATTTGTTTTCTGTTTCTTTCACTCATTAGCAGTGCTTTGGTCTTCCCTCCATGTTCTCCTACACAGCTGGCCAACGCTGTGTGGGCCTAATGGCAGGTCTCAGTTTGGGGGTTGCAGTAATACCCTTTCTTTGAATTCTGATGTAGCTGTTGGTCATGAAATTTTGTTTTCTTATTCTAGCTTCTCTGTTTTTATTGGAGGTTTAGAAAGATTCAGAAACTAGGCTAATGTTGCCTATACTATCTTGCTGGAAACCACTAATCAGTTTATTCTTAGTCTTAGGGCTGCAAAAGGATTTGAACTCTTATTTTCTTGAAGAATTTTGAAGGTAGGCTAATTAGTTAACAATCATTTTGTATATTTGGGACATAGATCTGCTAGAAGTCTGTAAATTCCACAATATGCTCTTTTGAGACGTTTTGCCATTATTACAGCCTACACAATACAGGTTAGTTACTTCAGAAAAGCAGTAGCTAAATAAAGTCTTAAATAATAGAAACTTTATAAATCCATTTATAACTTTATGAAGGTGTGTGTTTTTATATATAAATTTGTTATATGTAATACATTCATGCAGTGCAATATAATAAAAAACATATGAAAATAAATTTGTTTTACAAATTTTTTTAAAGACTTTTTCAATTAGGAAAAAAATATATGGACTTATTTTTACTTATAAAAGACTAAAGCTATGCATTCCCACTTTAATCGTTTTTGTTTTTACCCTAAATGTTTTCTTCTCACCTAATAAAGAAGGGAAGGAATGTTTGCCAAGCTCCAGCCCTGTTCGGATCTGTGGTTTCTAAATGTCAAGCTCCAATTGAACACTTTGGGCTTTAGCTTTGTTTGCTTGTTTCCTGTTTCTAAGAAAGAAAGGAAAAGGTTCTGAGTCTATTAAAAAGATCAGAAGGCTTCTCCAAGACCCAGTGGTTCACTTGATGAAATATTTTGATGACTTAAATAGAACTGAATCCAAAAATGTAAATTATATTTACCTGTACAATACATTGGCTTTATTATTTAAAAAAAAATAGACTGAGACAAAGTGTCTTTGAGAGAAAGGCTGCTAAATTTTGGCCAAACCCAAGTGTTTGAGAAACACTTGCTGGAGATGGACCGTGTACTCAAAATTTTTTGCAGTTTTTGTGTTTTTCCTTCTTATAATTTTGTTGTCCTTATTCCCACAGCCAACTCCAAATGACCCTCCACCCCATCTCAACCCCCAACCAGGAAAAGAACAGGGCAGCTGAAAAGTTTGCTTAAACTTCTTAATACTTTTAATCCTTACTTGTTATAATTTGATTACTGGGGCAGATTTTCTCTGTGGGCCTCCTATTAAATCACTTTCAAGTTGAAACAAACCAGAAATCCTTTTAAATAACAGAGCTAGTATTTACTTTAAGCTGCTCAGAATTTGTAGAATGTCTTTTCTAAAATGCTGTAAGTGTGCACAGAAGCTACTGTGATGGGCTTTTATTTCCAACCTAACCAAAAACAAATAAACAAACACACAAACACATGTGATGTTCTAGATTATAAAGTAGAGGAAAATGTTACTCAGCCTTATATCTGATTTTATTTCTTTTCCATGTTCTTAGATATCAGTGTTGATAAGGCTACCTCAAATTAACGGTGGAGGTAGTTTTTTAAATTTATGTACCCAATAGTATAATTCTGTTGGTTTAATACTATGAGGATCTCTGGTCAAAATAATCTTTACATTATATATTTAAACATGGAAAATTTGTTAATTGTTTTTAAATTTTAAAAAATATGTTCCCCTTATTTGTGAGGATAGTTTCAGGATATCCAAGAATGATATGGATCTTGTGCTTTTAGCAAGCTATTTTGAATCACTCATCTTGAGAGGGTTATGGAAGCTACTAGTGTAGGCCTATCCAGAGGGGGACAGAGTGGAAAGAACGGTAGTTACAATAATGGTAGCCTTTTGCAGACATGAGACTTTCTAGGGGAAATGCTTAAAAGTGCATCTTTCAAGGGGGCTCTGCCCTAGAGTTTCAGATTGAGTAGGTGATGCCCAGGTATCTGCATTTAAAACATAAGATGCTGCCTGTTGTCTCAGACCTTAATTTGAGAAATAACTTCATTTGAATTTTAGATGCCAGGGTAAAAAGAAAACCTAAGAACAATTTGGGACCTTTAATGTCCAGTATAGATTTACTTACTGAAAAAGGTATTTAATGGTTGTTCTCTAAACGGCAGCAGAGAAAAAATTGGGACAAATTGGAACAAAAATGATAAAAATGACAGGTAACTTCATGACTGAAGGAAGAAAACTGATTAGAGAATGGATGTTTTGTAAAATATAAGAAATTTACACCGGTGTGCAGGTATTAGTGTCTAAATAAGTAGGTAAGATATTTTGCAAGCCCATGCTGACTAATCTCAGTTCTTTCAGATAAGGGGTCAGGCCATCTGGTAAAACTTAAAATTGGGCCTTTGTCCTGAGCAGCTCACTCTGAACTACTTTATGCTTTTGTGTCCTGACCTGTTCCTGATTTCCTAGCTTGTTACCGCTGACTCATTTTTCTGCTAATAAATCCTCAGAACTGCCTTTAACCTTTGGCTTCCCTTCTTTAATCATAATTTAGACGTCTCTGACTATATTACTGTCCACTGGCTTGGTCAGATCCTGCTTCCTCGACCTACCAGAATGAGCCAGGCCATGCCTTGAAGTGCTAGGATACTGCACTAGGATACTCATGTGCTAGGTACATGAGTCAAGTTCACATTCAGCTGCACTTCCACACACTGTTCCACTTCTTGTGTTGTTTCTTATGGCATCAACTGAAATAGTACTTGGACTTTAGGGATACGTACCCTTTGCTGCCTGTTCCAGAGTCAGCCTCCTATCGCCAAGAGAGTCTCTATTGGCTTCATGGTTCTTAAATTTTTATGTTCAGTATAATTATCAGGGGAGTTTGTTAAAAATGAGAATCCTCAGACCCTAGTGGCTCTTGTGAGCAACTAGATTGGTGTTGTCCAAAGTGTGATCCTTAGGCAACATCAGCACCATGTGCAAACTCATTAGAAATCTACCTAGGGGCCCTGGCCAGTTGGCTCAGTGGTAGAGCGTCGGCCTGGCGTGCGGGGGATCTGGGTTTGATTCCCGGCCAGGGCACATAGGAGAAGCGCCCATTTGCTTCTCCACCCACCCCCTCCTTCCTCTCTGTCTCTCTCTTCCCCTCCCGCAGCCAAGGCTCCACTGGAGCAAAGATGGCCCGGGCGCTGGGAATGGCTCCTCGGCCTCTGCCCCAGGCGTGGCCGCAGTAGAGCGACGCCCTGGAGGGGCAGAGCATCGCCCCCTGGTGGGGAGAGCGTCGCCCCTGGTGGGCGTGCCGGGTGGATCCCAGTTGGGTGCATGCGGGAGTCTGTCTGACTGTCTCTCCCCATTTCCAGCTTCAGAAAAATACAAAAAAAAATAATAATAAATAAAAATAAAAATAAAAGAAATCTACCTAGGTTCCTGGGTTCTGCCCCAGATCTACCAGATCACTTTCCTGGGGGTGGGGCTGAGCAATCTGTGCTTTAACAAGAAGGCCCTGAGTAGACTTGTTGGTTTGGATGATGCTAATGTTGGCCTTCAGTCCTTAAAATATGGTCTAATCTCAGACTTGTTGAAACAAAATTAGTATTTTAACAAAATACCCAGGTTCTAGAAGAACTGAGCTGATAACTGTGCTCTTAATAAGTTGCCGCTATGGATTTTAGACATACCAAAGTTAGAGAGCATCTGCACTAACACATGCCCACACTCGAGAGAGGGCAGCACTGCTCAGTCTCAGCTTAATGTTTCTCCAAGGATTTTCTGTTTAAATATATATCTCCCAGTGTCCCTATGGCTCATAATACCAACCCTGTGTAATATCCATGTTTTAGAGTTGATCTGAGGCTTGACTACTTAATGCTTATAAAACCAGTGGAGATCCTCTGGTAAATCCCAGGGTCAAAGAAGCATCCATATATTTGAGGCTTTGCTGTCACTGGTACTGTAGTAGATTTTAACATGACATTCATATAACTCCCTGCAGATGATGGTTCCACTCTCAAACCAGGTACTGAGATAGAAAAAAATAGACCAAATAATAGAAATAAAACAACACTAAATCTACACACACTCCCTCCCCCAAAAATAGGGTAATAAGAGGAATAGAGTATCCATATAAATTTTTTATTATTATTCATTCAAATAGTATATTCAAACTGAGTATTCAGTTACAACTATCTTGCTGGTAACCAGAAGTTGTGCTGAGAGAGTTTGTGATGTAATTATCATTACTATAAGTTACTAAGCATGAACTACAATTCTGAATGAGTCAAACTGATGCAATGTTATCTTTACAGATAAAAGTTGTAAATATTTACCTCACAATATGTATTTTAAAAACCTGTTTTGATCTCCTAAAGATATCACAGCTCTTTATTGAGTTTTCTTGTAAAGAGAAATGAGAACAAATATACTCTAACTCCCTTGAGTGCTGTTTGAATGAGTAGACATATTTATTTCATTAGAGATGCTACTAAAATTATAACCCTTATCGCATAATCTACCTTGCAATGTAATTGCTTGTACATGTGTCTGTTTTCCCACTAAATTGTTAGCCTCTAGAGAACAAAGACTGGATCTTGTTTATATTTGAAATCCCCACAGTGACTAATACTACCTTGCAAAACCTCAACAAATATTTATAGAATGGGGGGAAAATGATGATCTCCTTGTTCCTTCCAAATACTGGGACTTTATTCATTCCATCTTTTTTAAGTGTATTGCTAACCAAACTTCTGACTAACTCGGAAGTTAACTCAGAGCTTATATCCTTAAAAAGCTACTTGACTGATATGGTAGGAACCAATTAATCCCTAAAAATAAATTCATTTTTTCTGCTCTGTCAGAAGGGACTGTGGATTAGGTGAAACTAGTAAATAATTTCAGAAAGAAAATAACTAAACTTGATTGTATCCCTGATATAAACCTACCCTTCTGAACTCTTAAAAGTAATGACTTAAAAACCTCAGAATAATTTCTTATCCATCAAGACTCTTTATAAATAGTCTTGCTCACCAATAGAGGGAAAAGTTCAGAAATACTTAAAGAATTTGTGGAAAGTGACAAACTAAAAGAAAATGACCTAAGTGAATAATAGGAAAAGTGCTGTTTTTTGTAGGTGAAAAATAATTGAATATTAATAATTGCCTATGGTTCAATCCTCTGTGCCCTGACCGGGAATTGAACCTTGGACATCCACACGCTTGGCTGATGCTCTGTCTACCAAACCAACCAGCCAGGGCCTTCCTAAGCATATTATATGTTATATGATATCCTCATAATGCTTAGTGGTGACTTTCAAGTAACACACTTAAAACTATATTAGAGTTGTGTTTTTTTGGGGGTTTTTTTTGCATTTTTCTGAAGCTGGAAACGGGGAGAGACAGTCAGACAGACTCCCGCATGCGCCCGACCGGGATCCACCTGGCACGTCCACCAGGGGCGACGCTCTGCCCACCAGGGGGTGATGCTATGCCCCTCCGGGGCGTCGCTCTGCCGTGACCAGAGCCACTCTAGCGCCTGGGGCAGAGGCCAAGGAGCCATCCCCAGCGCCAAGGCCATCCTTGCTCCAATGGAGCCTTGGCTGCGGGAGGGGAAGAGAGAGACAGAGAGGAAGGAGGGGGTGGGTGGAGAAGCAAATGGGCGCTTCTCCTATGTGCCCTGGCTGGGAATTGAACCCAGGTCCCCGCATGCCAGGCCGACGCTCTACCGCTGAGCCAACCGGCCAGGGCTATATTAGAGTTTTTATTAACTACAAAGGTTGAGTTCAGAAGACTTGAGAGTTTTATAAACCAAGGTTCCAGGGACACTGATGGTTAGAAGCTCTATGGATTTTTTTTTTTTTAATTTGAGCTCTGTTTTTATTTGTTTTCTAATCAAAAAGCTCAAGGTAAAACCAAAATTGAAATATTTGACTATATTTTTAGTTGTTAAGCAATATGCATTTGGTCACTCTGAATATTTGTTAAAATGTAATTTTGTAGTCCTGACTTACTGAATTAGAATCTTAGGGGGAAACCCCTGAGGTCCGCATTTTTACTTGGTATTTAAGATGAATCTTATACCAAATCTGGTAGAACCTCTCTTCCTATGGTTGAAATAACTGAAGTCTGAAGACACTAAGTGATACATCCTGATGCCATATAGCTAGTAAGTAAGAGAATTGGTTCTCTAATTAAAGAGGGGGCAATAAACTCTCTTCCCACCACTCCTCCCCACTTACTGCCTTTTCCCCTTTCTGTCCTCTTGCCACTGGTTCTAGATGTGGGTATCATTACAGTTGTGTAAGACAAGGCGGAATGACTAAAATCCCAGCATTCTGCTGAGAAGTGTGAAAAGGGGAGCCCCCCCAAATTACTAAGTTTTTGGTGGACCATGGAGAGGGTAGTACTCTGGACAATGATTGCACAAGTTTATTATTAACTCCTGGCTTTACTCTGGAGCTGTACATGCACTGCCTTGAGCCTTGTCACTATACCAAAGACTCTGAGAAGTGAACTAACCAACAGACCACCATTCAGGTCACAGAGAGATCACTAGCAGGTGCTCATATGGGACAGATGCAAACAGAACTTCAAAGGCTTTGAAAACTCAACCAACATTGGAACCATAGCACATAAAAGGTAACTTAGAACTTACAGCCTGAACTTAACCACATTGATGGCCTGCTAAAACAAAAATGACAACATTCTTAGTAAGTTAAATAGGACCTACTATCTGATAATATATTCAGAGTGTCCAGGATTCAATCCAAAATTAACATATGAAAAGTTAAGAATATTTTAACTTGCATAGAAAAGACAATCAAAAAATGTCAAAATCAAAATGACACAGGTGTTGCAATCATCCCTCAAAGACTTTAAACATCTTATTATAGAAATGCTGCAGCAAGCAATTGTTAACACTTATGCAATAAAAAGAAAAATAGGAAGTTTCAGCAGAGAAATTGAAGATATAGCGTAGAACCAATTAGAAATCTTAGAACTGGAAAGTAAAGTAACCAAGACAAACAAGTAAAAAATAAAACAACCAAATTCTCATTGAATGGACTCAAGAGAAGAATGGAAATGACAGACTGAGTTCATGAACTTGAAAACAGATGAACAGAAATTAGGTAATCAGAAAACAATGAGAAAAAATGTTTTTAAAAATGAAAATAATCTGAGGAGCAGTGAGAGGGCAATGGAGTAGGCAGACATACCAACTTCCATCTCCCAGAACCAAAGTGGATTCCAACTTAATTTTAAGAACCATCATCTGGAAAAACAAACTTTGGACTAAACTAAGAGGACTCTTCAACCAAGGAATACTGAAGAAGCCACACTGAGACTGGTAACAAAAGTGGAAATGCAGAGAGGGCTGCCCAGCTCCCAGGAGTGAATGGCAGCCCAGATGGACTCACGTGGCAGGAAGTGAGTTTAGGGGAGGGTCCTGGGCCTCAGGAACGAAGCCACAGCCTACAGCCTCCGAGCCTAGAAGAGGCGTATGGACAGTATTTAGCTGCGAAACAAGCCAGGACACTGTTTTTGAGAAAGAGACAGATTTCTCAGACCCAGGATTCTTCTTAAAGGGACCACACAGAAAACCTCTTTTACAACCACTAACCCAGGACTCTGGGGGACCAGGAGATATGAGAGGACCGGAGTAGCAGGAAGAGAGTATAATTTAGCAGGCACAGGGAGAAACAATTTGAGGGACAGCCACCCTAACCCCTGGGCTGAGTCACTCCGAAGTCTAAAGTGAATATTTCCCTTGGAACCAGCAATACCAGCAAAGGAAAGCAGGACACCAGCCAAACAAGCTCTTCCATGGCACTCAGAGCAGAGTTGCTTTGAAGGAGGGAGCCATCAGGAATACAGTATTGAGTGCTAAGGTCTGAGCTGCATCACCCCCACCCACACTATTGAGGGCTCACCGGACGGTGGGCAGCAGTGAGACACGGAAGCATGGTCCCATAGTGGAGGTGGAAGCCAGGCTGGCCATGACTGAGGCCTGGTGTGAGCTCAGTCCCACCCAGCAGGGGCAGAAGGGGCACACAAAAGCAGTCTGACCTGGCTGTGGGCCAGGTAAGAAAGAGCAGCCCCGCCTCCAGTCCAGCCAATGGGGGCAGGGCAAAAGCCAGAGAACAGGCAGAGATGGGTGGATGAACCCAGGTGCGCAGCCCTGCCCATGGAGCCAGGGCTTGTGCCTTGGCATGTGAGCACAGCCCCACCCACGGGGGTGGTGCAAAAACTGGGGAACCAGCAGAGACCCATGGCTGAGCAGAGGTGTGCAGCCCTGCCCGCGGTACTGAAGCTTGAGGCCCCAGCACGGCACACAGCCCCAGCTGTGGGGGTGAGACAAAGGCCTAGGTTGGCCAGAGCTTGTAGTCCCAGCACGTGAACACAGCCTTGCTCATGGAGGAGAGACAGAAACCGCAGTGACAGCCGCAGTGGGCCAGCACCGGTAACGCCCATACCCTAATGCCCGAGGCAGCAGCAGAGGGAGTGGCAGGCCTGCAGACAGATCCCATCTAGGGAACATAGAGGCCACACCCATTTCACTCCTGTGGCCACACCCTTCTTATACACAGAAAAAATGGGAAAGCAGAGAAATGCAACCCAAACAAGTCAAGAGAAATCCCAAGAAAAAGATCTAAATGAGTCAGATATAGCCAAATTACCAGATGCAGAATTTAAAATAATGATTGTTAGGATGCTCAAAGATCTTAGAACAACAATAGATAGACATAACAAGCACCTAAATAGATAGCAAATATTAAAAAGGACATTGAAATAATAAAAAAGAATCAGTCAGAAATGACAAATACAATATCAGAAATGAAGACCACAATAGAAGGAATTATAGCAGGATAGATGGAGCTGAGGATCAAATCAGTGAGTTAGAGGACAAGATAAACGAAGGCACGGAAGCAGAGCAACAAAAAGAAAAGAGACTCAAAAAGTCTGAGGGAACTCTAAGAGAGCTCTGTGACAACATGAAGAGAAATAACATCCGCATCGTAAGAGTTCCTGAAGAAGAGAAAAAACAAGGGATAAAGAACTTGTTCAAAGAAATCATAGCTGAAAACTTCCCTAAATTGAGGCAGGAAAAAGTCACATAGGTTCAAGAAGCACAGAAAATTCCATTAAAGAAAAACCCAAAGAAATCTACACCAATACACATCATAATTAAAATACCAAAGCTAAGAGATAAAGAAAGAATACTAAAAACTGTAAGAGAAAAGCTGTCTATTACCTACAGAGGAACTCCCATAAGGATGACATCTGACTTCTCAACAGAAACACTTGAGGCCAGAAGGGAATGGCAAGAAATTTTCAAAGTAATGCAGAACAAGAGCCTACAACCAAGACTACTTTATCCAGAAAGGCTATCTTTAAAACAGGAGAAATAAAAAGGTTCCCAGACAAAAATAACTCAAGGAATTCATTACAACCAAACCAATGCTGCAAGAAATGTTAAGGGGCCTGTTGTAAACAGAACAAAAGGGGAAAAGAATACAGTAAAAGAGTAATGTAGCTTTAAAAAACAAAATGGCAATAAACAACTACATATCAATAATATCCTTAAATATAAATGGGTTAAATGATCCAATTAAAAGATATAAGGTAGCTGCATGAATAAGAAAACAGGATCCATACATATGCTCTCTACAAGAGACACACCTCAAAACAAAAGATGCACATAGACTGAAAGGAAAAGGTTGGAAAAAATATTTCATGCAAATGGAGATGAAAAAAAGCTGGAGTAACAATACTTATATCTGACAAAATAGACTTTAAAACAAAAGCTATAGTAAGAGATAAAGAAAGTCACTACATATTGATAAAGGGAGCAATCCAACAGGAAGATATAACCATTATAAATATCTATGCACCTAATATAGGAGCACCTAAATATATAAAGCAGACTTTGATGGATATAAAGGGTGAGATCATCAGCATTACTATAATAGAAGAGGATTTCAATACCTCACTAACATCACTAGATAGATCCTCAAGGAACAAAATTAACAAAGAAATAGCAGACTTAAAGGACACACTATCAACTGATTTAATAAATATGTTTAGAACCTTTCACCCTAAAGCAGCATAATATACATTCTTTTCAAGTGCTCATGGTACATTCTCTAGGATAGACCACATGTTAGAGCACAAAAGGCGTTTCAACAAATTTAAGAAGATTGAAATCATATCAAGCACTTTCTCTGATCACAATGGCATGAAACTAGAAATCAACCACAACAGAAACACTGAAAAATACTCAAACACTTGGAAACTAAATTGCATATTATTAAATAACAAATGGGTTAACAATGAGATCAAAGAAAAAATAAAAAAATTCCTAGAAATGAATAGTAACGAGCATACAACAACTCAAAATTTATGGGAAACAGCTAAAGCAATCCTGAGAAGGAAGTCCATAGCACTACAGGCATACCTTAAGAAGCTAGAAAAAGCTCAAATAAACAACGTAACCCTGCATCTAAAAGAACTAGAAAAAGAAAAGCAAGTAAAGCCCATTTTCATGCATAGGACTCTCTGTTTATCACCTTCATCTTTTCATCTCTATTTCTGACATCTTTATCTCAACTCTCCCTTGACCCCACCAGGAATACCAATCCATACCACCATCTCACTTCTCTTTCCCTACAGAGTTTATATTTTCTGGTCAATAATAATCATTAATCATTTCCATTTGGACAGAATAAGGTATGGCATATAAAAAACATCTTGTGTATGTTCAACAAGATTCCACCATTCCTTGTTGGAGGAATCAAATATATCTTGGGTATTTCAGGAGCAAAGCAATGAATTACGTACATTGTAAGCAAATCAATTCATATAACAACCATAGTATTAAATGATATTATTCAACAGACCGTTAAATATTAGTTTCTGTTTCACCATAACTTTATGGTCCTCACTAATTCCCTTAACATACTGGGAGTTCAGGATAGTTATCTCATCAGCCTGAAACACTAATTATAAGCATTAACAACTGTTAGATGCTTCAAAATAATGTTCTGTCACATCAACATGTCCTTTCACCCAACCATTTCTTTTTTTAAGAAAAGCTTTATTCTTTGGTGGTTGAATTTTAATTATTTGTTTTCAAGCAAATCTTATTATGTTTTTAATAAACAAAGATGCAGGGTGCTGTTCACATTCAAACTGGAAGAAAAATATATTCAAGTGATGACAATTCTGAGTTTAAAACCTAAACCAAATTTTTGGTAACTTAGTTAATTATATTTATCATGAGAGTCTTTAAACTTGCAACCACTTGTGTTAATGTGGAAACAATTTTGATCAGGGGTTGGGATTTGTTTTAAATTTACTTAAAGAGGGAATCCTGAATTACACTTGAGACTCTTAAGATTTTAAAGTCGGGTTTTTTTTATAGAGAACCAATGTAACCAATATTATTTTCTAAAGTTTTTTAACACTCAGATGATTAAGAGAATTTTTCCTAAGAGTCATGGAAATTTGACTTTATTATTGATGTTTGCATAATTGCTTTTCTGTGTAATGCAAGCACTTTAAAGAAGAGGAGGCTTCTCCTTCTTTCCAGACTTGAGTGTCAAAACTCCACCCTAACATCTTACACTGTTGTGTCCTACAGTGGTTTTGTGCCATTCTCCTCAAAAAATTAAAAGTGGAACTGCCTCATGACCCAGCAATTCCACATCTGAGAATAAATCCGAAGAAACTTCAAACATTAATTCAAAAGAATATATGCATCTCTGTTTTTATTGCAGCACTATTTACAATAGCAAAGATATGAAAGCAGCCCAAGCGCCCATGAGTAGGTGAATGGATAAAAAAAGCTGTGGTATATTTACACAATGGAATACTACAAGGCCATAAATAATAAGGAAATCTTACCTTTGGTGATGTCATGGATGATCCTGGAAAGCATTAGGCCAAGAGAAATAAAGCAGTCGGAGAAGACAAGTACCATATGATATCACTTATATGTGGAATATAATGAATAAAATAAACTAATAGGCAAAATAGAAACAGACTAATAGATACAGAGAACAGACTGACAGCTGTCAGAGGGGAGGGGAGATGGGGGACTGGGTGAAAAAGATGAAGAGATTAAGCAACAAAACCAAACAAAACTCATAAACACAGACAACAACATGGTCTCATTCAGAGGAAAATGGGGGTGGGGGGTAGAATAGGGTAAAGGGGGGAACAGAAAGGATGGAGACCAAGGTCAGGGCTTAGAGGGCTTAAAAGAGACTGACTAAAGTTTGGTCAAAAAGTAAGTCTTTGTCACTATACCGGGGATATTTTTTAAAAGACTTGGAATATTTCTATTGTCTGTATTCCCAGTTCTTAACCTAGTGGCTTGCACATGGTGAATATTCAATGAATATTTTTTTTATGTAACAAATTAGGGATAAGGTATTGGCATTTACTGAGTGCTCAGTGTGTCACAAACACTAAACTCTTTAAAAAAGTAGTGCTGGCTTTGGAGTCCAACTGTCTTGGGTTTGAATCCTGAATCTAAGAGTATTTGTGTGACCATGTGCAATTTATGTAGTTTCTCTGAGGCTTATTTTCCTTATCTTTGAAATGGGATAATAATAATTAACTAAAACTTTTATGTGAGAATTAAATTGTAAATAACATCTTCAAGTAGCTGTATTGTAACCATTTTGCTACATTATCTCTTTTAGCACACTTTTCTTTATGTCAGGCTTCTACCCACACAGAATAATGGCTGTTATACAGCTTTATCTCATATTTCTCATATTTTAAATAATAAAAATTATAATTTCCACTGTGTGACCTAAACCAATCTCTCTTTCTCTCTGCCTTTCTCTCTCTGCCTCTCTTTTTCTCTCTCTCTCTCTCTCCACACACACACACACGCACACATACACACACACTTCAGTTATAAAATTAAAAAGCCTAACTTGATGTCTTTAAGATTTTCAGTGCTAATATTTTTGAGTTATATTCCTTAGGAATCAACCCAGAAGGAGTGGATTTCTAACAAGATTGTAAACGTGGATAAATTGACCAGTAGACACTTTCTTACTAAAATATTAGGAATTTAGTGTGCTATCCCTCATTGAAGAATTTTTAGTATAAAAAAGAGAGAGCTGGGTTGTTGAAAGGCTTGGTAAAGAGTGGATTGTTAACTTATATTGGTAAGGGAAATAATTTTGAGCAGGAAGACATCTTTCTAGTGTCCCAGTCATACCATTTTACTTATATAATTGACTCTAACTGTTTAAGCTTACAAAAATATTCAATCCCAGGGTTTTCAAGTTCTCTCAAGAAGCATTTTATTGATTTGTATAGATTCTTTAGGACATTTCAGAACATTATTCAATATATTTCTTTAGTTCATGTTGAAAATGGAGAAAACAAGGAATACTTTTTATTTCCTCTTTTCTTTCTCTCTTCTCTTTTTCTCTTTTAATTTGTTCTCCCTTTTTAATTTTTTAAATTTAAGTAGCTAGTACTTTGAACACTATCAGACATATAATAAAACCGTATCACAGACTGAGATTGGTATACAAAATATTCTACACTAGCAAAATTATTTTTTTTAGAAAAGAACAGCAACCACCCTCCCATTATAATATATAAAGGTTTGGATGGCTTCACCAGTAACTCATGTAATGAGCTCAACTATGTGGTAGATTTTAAAAGGCAAGTGGTTATAAAGTCAACTGCTAGCTTAATTGGCTGACATATGTTTAAGTAGAGGGCATATACACTGAGGTATGAAATCCAATTTTAAAATATAAGTTTAATTTGTATTGTTTTATGAATTATGATACAATTTTATCTAAAATGAGTCAATTTTGTAGTAGCATATTAAATTTAGTTAACACTATAAAAGATTAATGGGACAAGGATGGGAAATAGCATAATATAGTAGAAAGATTGAATATAAAGACTGGAGTCATGAGTTTTAGCCGTGGTTCTGTTCCCAATTTACTGTGTGGTATTTTATAGGCACAATCCTCTGTTAAAATATATGATCTTTAAGGTCACTTCTATACTGACATTATTCTATTTGGGGTATACACAGAAGACCAAAGACCAAAATGTTAGTAGAATATGTTAGTTTTGAGAGTCTGGGCAATACCTAGATACAAGTAGGCTATCTAAGAAGTGTGACAATATTTTCTCATTGATGCACTTGTAATCTGACTTTAAGATTATTCATTAAAAAATAACAAAGAAACAAAGACATGCATTCTCTCCTTTGCAAGATTATACGTCATCAACTTCCATCTTATGAAATAAGAAAATAAAACTATCATCTAAAATTAAACAGAAGAAAATAAATGTCAAAATAGAAAACAGTGAAATATAAAACAAAAAGCAATGGAGAAAAATTAATGAAATAGATCAAAAGCTGAATGGTTGAGGAAGTAAATAACATTGATAAACTCCTAGCCAAAATGGAAAAAAGACACAAACTATCAATATCAGGAAATAGAGATGATGTCAATGTGATTATATATATATATATATATATATATATATATATATATTCATAGAATAATGGGTGAACAACTTTATACCAATAAATTAGGCAACTTAGGTAAAATGGACAACTTCTGCAAAAGACACAAATTACCAATAAAACTCAAGAATAAGAATAAGTAGATAACCTTAATAGCCATAGCCCTAAATCTATTACACAAATTGAAATTGTAGTTAAAATTTTTTTTCTATGAAGAAACTCCAGGTCTAAATGGCTTTACTGATAAGTTCTACTGAATATTTAAGAAAGAAATGAAATAAATTTTTCACAAATACTTCCAAAAGTTTCAAAGGAGAGAATACTTTAGAATTCTTTAAATGAGTCAGAATTATCATGATACTAAGAGCAGACAAAGATATAACAGGAAAATAAAGTTGCATATCAATAACTCCATGGGTATAGATGCATAAACCCTACACAAAGTTGAGCAAATCAAATCCAAAAATATGCTAAAAAGATAATATATTATGATCAAGCAGAGTTTATCCCAGGAATGCAGGGCTAGTTTAACATTTAAAAAGCAATCAAGGTCCTGGCTGGTAGCTCAGTAGATAGAATGTTGGCCTGGTGTTTGGATGTCCGAGGTTTGATTCCTGGTCAGGGCACACAGTATGAGCGACAATATACTTCTCTCCTCTTTCCGCTCCCCATTCTCTCCCTTTTCTCCTCCCACAGCCAGTGGCTTGATTGGTTTGAGCATGGCCCTTGGTGCTGAGAATGGCTTAATTGGTCCCAATACATCAGCCTCAGGTGCTAAAAATAACTTGGTACTTGAGCATTGGCTCAAGATGGGGTTACTGGGTTGATCCTGGTCAAGGTGCATGCGAGAGTATGCCTCACTATCTCCCCTCCTCTCACATAAAAAAAAAGACAATTAATATGCCCTGGCCATGTAATTAATCAGTAGCTTAGAGTGTTGTTCCTATACACCAAGGTCAGGGCACATACAAAAAACAACAATGAATGCATAAATGGATTGAACAGCAAATTGTTGTTTCTCTCTCTCTCTGTGCTAACCTTGCTCTCTAAAATCAGTCAATAAGTAAATTAAAGAAAAGCAATAAATACAACTCACCATATTAAATATTATAAAAGAGAAATCCATAATTTGAGGTGATAGAAAATACATATTGGTCTCTGCTCCTGGTTCCTGGCAGAGGTCTGGGAACCCTTGTAATTTCCTAAAAGCTAAGAACACTAGGACTGTCCTGTTCTAATACTGATCTTTGACCCTGTCTCTGACACAGGGCTCCTGAAACCCTTGACAATTTTTAACTAATAAGAGCATTACGAGCATCTTTTACTCTATTGAGGTGATTCTAGGTGACCTCTTGAGTTACTCCTGAATGGAGACTAGTCATCAGAAAGATCAAACCATGCAATTTTCAAGCTTGGAAATGAAAGCTTGGAATTTTAAACCCCAAATGCTAACCTACAGAGAGGGGAAAGGGCCTGGAAATGGACATAATTGATCATGTCTATGTGAAGAAACCGTCAGTAGGAGTTCAGAGAGATTTCCAAGTCAGTAAACATATCCACATTGGCAGGGTAGTGTATCTCCACTCCATGTGGACCTGTGCTTAGGACCCTCCCACGTGTAGCCCAATGTATCTCTTCCTTGGCTATTCATCTGTATCATTCATCATATCCCTGGTGAATATAACTAAGTGTTTTCCTAAATTCTGTGAGCCACTCTGACAAATTAATTGAAACTGAAGAGGAGATCATGGGAACCTTAATTTGTAGGTAAATTGTACCAAAGTGTGGATAATCTGGTGACCCACAACCTGTGACTGGCATCTGAAGTGGGATGAGTGCTGTCTGGTGGGATGGAAACTTAACCTGTGGGATCTGACATTATCTGCAGGTAGATAGTGTTAGAATTGAGTTTCATTGTTGGACACCTAGCTGGTATAACAAAAAAATTGCTTGGTGTGGAGAAAGACCTCCATATATATATATTTTTTTTTAATTTATTTTTTTTTGGGGGGGGGTAACCAGAATGAAGTGTTAGCTGTGTGGAAGGAGACACCCAGGAAAAAAAAGACATCATAGGAAGGAATTGAGCTTTTCCCAGCACAGAAGACCTGTTGGTGTTTCCTTTACATATGTGAGCATTTGGAAAGATATTTAAAAAACATTTGGCAAATTTTTATCCAGTCATTACTTTTATTCAATATTATATTGGAGGTTCCAGAAAATGTAATAAGAGAAATAAATAAAAGCATTAATATTAAAAAAAGAAGTCAAACTATTTTATTCATAGATAATATGATGATCCATGTAGAAAATCCAGTGGAATCTATAAAAATCTACAAGAACAAATAAGTTTATTAAGTCATAAGATCCAAGATCAACATATAAAAATTAAATATTTCTATATACTATCAAAGTTATTTAAAAATGTAACAGAAAATTTAATTTCAGTTAAAAATTAAAATAAAAAATAGTATGATTTATAATAGCATCAAAAGATGTAAATACTTAGGGATAAATCTTTAGAAAGATATAAATCACTTACAGCTTTAAAACTACAAAATATTCCCGAGAGAAATTAAAGATTATTTTAATAGAGTAATAAACCTTTTGCAAGAGCTGGAAAACTTAATATTGTTAAAAGACAACAGTCTGTCAATTAATCTATAGATTCAAGTATAATATTAATCAAAATCAAAACAGGCTTTTATTTGTGTGTATAGAAATTGACAAACTGATTCTAAATTTCATATGGACATTCAAAATATTTTTAAGAGCCTATACGACTCTGGAAATTGGAAGGTTAACACTACCTGATATCAAGAATTATTATAAAGCTACAGAAATCAAAACAGCATGTTATTGACATAAGATTTACAAATCAGCTGATAAAAAAGAGTTCAGAAATAAACTTACACATATATAAAAAATTGATTTTGATGTATGAAGTCAATGGAGTACATAAAGAGTAGCTCTTTTAACAGATAATGGTGGAAACATTATATATTAATGTGCAAATTGATTTCAGATTAGAAACAAAGAAGTAAAACTAGCTCACAGACAATAGGATCATCAATATTATATGGAGATATAGACTTAGATTTCATACCATATACAAATATTATTTCAAAATCAATTATAAACCTAAAATGCAAAATTATATGACAGTAAAAAGATAAGTGGGAGTTAGGGATTTAGAGAAGGATGATGAATTTTAATTAATAATGTATCAATATTGGTTCATAAATGATAACATAAATGTACCATAATGCAAGGTACAACAGGTGAAACTGGATGTGGGGTATGTGAGAACTCTGTGCTATCTGCATTTTTTGTAAATTTCAAACTGTTCTAAAATATAAATTTTATTTAAAAAAATGCCCTGAGGTACCATTGAACACTCATCATAATCTAAAGATAGTGTGTAAGTTGCTCCTGAAGATGTGGAGGAACTGGCACACTTAGACACTGTTGGCTGAAGTGTAAATTCATCCAAATAATTTGAAAAACTGTTTTTGGTAAATAAACAGGAAGTTGATTTAAAATAAACAGGATTTATATACTTTATGACCTACCAATTTCACTCCTGTATATACCCAGCTACATATGTGTATTTATCAAAAGACAGGGACCAGAATGTATACAGCAGCACTACTTGAAGTGGTCCAAGAAAAAGAACAACCCAAATGTTCATTAACAATGTAATGGATAAATATACATTCTCACAATGGAATACAAAGAATTTAGAATAAGCGGTCCACAACTACTCACAAAAATATGATGCATCTCACATAGAGTTGGTATAAAGAACCAGATACAAAAAGGTACACACTATGTGACTTATTTTATATACTGTTCGACAGGCAAAACTAGTGCATGGTGAAAGGACACAGGAATGTTTACCTTGGGGAAGGTGGACAGGGACTGGAATGAAGCAAGCAAGGGGAGGAGGATTTACAATGGATTGGAAATGGTAATGTTTTATTGCTCGATCAAGGCACTCGTCACATGGATGTGTTCAATTTGAGAAAATTCTTTCATGTGAATGGAATACAAATACATTTTCCATATTAAAATGTTATACAGATTACACATTTCTTTTTTATTAAATTTTATTGATGTGACACTAATTAAGGTAATTTTACAGATTTCGGGTGCCCAATTCCACACTATATCTCCACACCGTATTGGGTGCTCACCCCTCCACCCATCCCCGTAAGTCTTTGTCCATCACCATTTATCCCCCCAAGCTGTGGTATATTTGCACAAATCTTTTTCTTAAAGGCTTTTGGCCTGTGACTTTTAACTTAGAATGCTAGAAAAAATTTCAAACATAGACAGGAGGAGAGAGGATACTTTCATGAAACCTATGAAACTATCGTTCAGTTTTAACAACTACCAACTTTGGTAATTTTATTTGACCTTTCTCCTTTTTTTGTGCCATACTTTTAATAGCTTTATTGAGTTATAACTGACATAAATAACAGCACTTACTTAGAGTATAAAATTTGATGTTTTGACACATGTATACAACCATGAAAACCCATAATGAAGAAATATGTATTTCCCATCCTCAAAAGTTTCTTCATGCTCCTTTGGAATTTCTCTCTCTGCTTCTGCCCACTCATGACAGCTACTACTAATCTACTTTATCTCTATCGATAGTTTGCATTTTCCAGAGTTTTATATAAATGAAATCATACAGTATGTACACTTTCATAGTATGACTTTAAATTAGGTGTAGTGAATTGGAAATTTATTGAAGTTGGTCAATATAACAGTAATATCTTTCTTTTTTATTGATTAATTTTAGACAGAGAGGAGGAAGGGGGGAGAGAGAGAGAGAGAAAGAGAAAGAAGCATTTATTTATTGTTCCACTTCAGTTGTGTATTTATTGGTTGCTTCCCGTGTTCCCATATGTTCCCTGACCAGAGGTCGAACCCACAACCTTGGTGTTTCTGGACAACATACTAACCAACTGAGCTAACCAGACAAGGCCAGTAATTTGTTCCTTTTAATATTATTTCAATATATAGATATACTAAAATTTGTTTATCCACTCATCTGTTGATGGCTATCTGGATTGTTTTTGGTTTGGGGCTATTAGAAATAAAGCTGCTGTGATAACTTTGTGTGCAAGTCTGTGTATGAACATAAATTTCCCTTTCTTTTGGATAAATACCTAGGAATAATATGATGAGAGCATATGACAATTATATTTAATTTTTAAAAGCTGACAAACTATTTGCCAACATGGTTTTACAACTTTATTGCCCTCCAGCATTCTTGCCAACACTTGATAAGGTCAGTCTTTTTTAAT
The DNA here is from genome assembly GCF_036850765.1 of Saccopteryx bilineata. NCBI lineage: Eukaryota > Metazoa > Chordata > Mammalia > Chiroptera > Emballonuridae > Saccopteryx > Saccopteryx bilineata. The sequence continues at coordinate 22,486,966 of NC_089501.1, forward strand.
TTTAGCAATTATAATAGTGGAACAATATTATCTCCTTGTGGTTTAATTTCTATCTCCCTAATTTAAAAAAAAGGATAAAAGATTTGAACAGATATTTTTCCTATCATTTAGCAATATGCATTTCAAATTTATCCATACTTTTCATTCTTTTTATTGTTAAATATTATTCTATTATATGATTATTTTACAGTTTATTATTTTATCTATTGAGAGACATCTTGATCACTTTCAGCTTTGGGAATTATAAAGGTGCTATAAACACTCACATACAGGATTTTTTTTTTAATTTTTAATTAAATGTATTGGAGTAACATTGCTTAATAGGATCATATAGGTTTCAAGTGTACATTTCTATGATACATGATTTGTATATTGCATTGTGTGCCCATCACCCAAAGTCAATGCATCTTCCATCACCATATATTTGGCCTCCTTGACCATTTACCTCTCCCTCCACCCCTTCCCTCTGGTAACCACCATGTTGTTGCCTGTGTCTATGAATTTCAGTTTTATATCCCACATATGAGTAAAATCATATGGTTCTTAGCTTTTTCTGTCTGACTTATTTCGCTTAGCATAATATTCTTAAGGTCCATCAAGGTTGTTGCAAATGACAGTATTTTGTCTTTTCTGATGGCTCAGCTATTAGATATATGTACTACATATATCTAATAGTATATACATACCATATTATATATGTACCACATCTTCTTTACCCAATAATCTATTGAAGGACACTTTAGTTGTTTCCATGTCTTGGCCACCATAAATAGTGCTGCAATGAACATAGGGGTACATACATCTTTCCAAATAAATGTTTTCAAACTTTTTAGTAGATACTCAGAAGAGGAATTGTGGGGTCATGTGGTAGTCTTATCCTTAATTTTCTGAGGAATCGCCATACTGTTTTTCATAGAGAGAGTTCCTTTTCCTCCACATCCTCTCCAACACTTATTACTTGAATCAGTTGGGTAAATACCTAAGCATATGATTGGTGGATTACATAATATGACTATGTTTAGTTCTATTAGAAACTTGCAAACTTTCTTCCATAGTAGATCTGATATTGTTTGTTATTGTTATTTGAGAGTTCTAAATATTTTTGCAAATTTTTTCTCTTATACTCATTGGTATTTAAAACTATCCTTGAATATTACCTAATATATAGATTTAAAAAATTCTTTGTTATTAATTTTTAAATTTTGGTGGGAGAACATAATGTTTGTTTGCAATTTATTGAGATATGTTTTACAAATAGTACATGGAAAATTTTTAAAATTTGTTACATATATTATTGAGAAAAATGTATCTAATTGGTACAGAATTTTATATATATGATTGAATATAGAACATCATTTATGTGTTTCTATATTCTATATGCTTACTAATTTTTAAAATTCATGTAATCTATCAATAATTTAGAGATGTGTTTTGAAACCTGATAACATAGTGTTAAAATTTTAGGGTCTCTGATGTATGGCACTTCTTGTTTTATGTGGTTTCAAGGTATTTTAATTGTTTCACACTAGTTTGAAATGATTAAATTTTCAGGGTGAGCTGAACTTTTTATCATTATATGATGAACCTATATTTTTCTAATGATTATTTTTTCCTTAATAACTATTTGAATTAATAACATAGCCATTCCAGATTTCCTTTTATTAGTATTTGCCTGTTATATGTTTTTCTATCCATTTATTCTGAAACATTTCATTTAGTGTGTAATATGAATGACATATACATGGGTTTTTTGGCCTGATTTGACAATCTCTCTTTTGTACTAGTTTAATCAATTTGTAATTTTTGTGGCTATTTGTATATTTAGATGTTTCTTCTATTGTCTGATTTAGATTTCCATTTGTGTTGCTCTGTTATCTCATGTTGTTACGTTTTCTTTTTTCTTTTGGATCAATAGAATTTTATTTTTATTTTGTCTGTGTCATTTTTCTTCTCTATTAGTTTAGAATTTGTACACTATTTCAGTTCTTTTGTTGGATACCCTTGAGAATATGCTGTGCATATTGAAGGCCCTGGCTCTACCCAGGAGCTTTCAGTTCCAAGGCTCAGGATGCTAATTGCTATGTTGCTATATGCAATTGATTTATGGTTACTGTTCAGTTTCCTCAGCTCAGTCCCCAATTTATATTATCACCCTGGACTAGTTATGGCACTTGATTTGCAAATTTTTCTTTCTTTTTCACTGTGTGATTATGGGATCTTGCCAGTTCCCTTTAAACGATTGACATTATTTAGAAGAATATTTACTCTGAAAAAATGAGAAGTCAAGCAAATTTATCTCAGTAAAACAGACATGTAGTACTGTATTCTGTAATTTTTCATTTGCTATGGGTAGTTTTATTAGGAACCGGCTCTTGGGCAAGCCACCACATGCTACTAGAGGTAAGTAATTGATAGATGTTTTATTGCATGGTGTTTGTGCCCTTTTCAGTCAATCCAGTATAAACATTCTCTAGGGAGACACCTCAGATCATAGCTACCAAATCTCTTGAAATTTTTTTTCTGTTTATATTCATAGTCTTAATTCATGCCCTCATGTGTAATCATGTTAGTATTTCCAAAACAATGTTAAATAATTATGGTGATCATAAACATCTTTGAATTGTTTCTGATTCCAACAGAAATGTTTCTAAGGTTAATAGATGTTTGGTTTTGATTTGAAATGATATATATATATATATATAATAGAGTTATATATTCTATAATATATGATATTTAATTTTTGTAAATCAAGGACTTATTCTTTACATCTATTCAAGTGAACTTTAGTTACTTTATTATATTATTAATTCATTCAGTTATTTAATTATTCCTTTATTGTGCCAGAACATTTAACATGAGATCTACCCTTTTAACAAGTTTTTAAGTGTGCAATGCCATATTGATAATATATGCACAATATGTAGTACAAAAGATCTCTAGACCGTATTTGCCCTGCTTAACTGAAACTTTATATAACCATTACATTGCAATTCTGTATTTTCCTCTAACCCTAGACCCTGGCAATCCTACCATTTACTCTACTTCTCTGAATTTGACTCCTTTCGATATATCATAGAAATGGAATCATATAGTATTTGTTCTGTGTCTGACTTATTTCACTTAGCATAATGTCCTCCAGATTTATCATATTGTCACATATTGCAGGATTTCCTTTTTTAAAAAACTGGGTAATATTCCATTGTATAAAGAAAAGACAATTCCTCATTTTCTTTATTCATGCAGCACGAGATGACTTCACTTTTGAATTCTTATAAATATTTAAAGAAGAATTAATGCCAGTCTGTCTCAAGCTCCTCCAAAAAAGAAACAACAACAACAACAACAACAACTGAGGAGGAGGGGACACTTCAAAACTCATTTTATAAGGACAGCATTTTTTTGATACAAAGCCAGACAAAGACACTACAAAAAAAGAATACTACATGCCAATATCCCTGATGACCATAGATATAAAATATTAATTAAGATGCTAGAAAACTAATATCCAAGCACATTAAAAGGCTGACATATTATGTCCAAGTGAGATTTTTTACTAAGATATGAGGGTGGTTCACATATACCAGTCAATTAATGTGATATACCACATTAACAGAATGAAGGATAAAAACCACATGATCATTTAAATCAGCGGTTCTCAACCTGTGGGTCGCGAACCCGGCGGGGGTCGAACGACCAAAACACAGGGGGGTTGCCTAAAGCCATTGGAAATACATATTTTGGCTTTAGGCAACCCCCCTGTGTTTTGGTCGGTCGACCCCCACCGGGGTTGCGACCCACAGGTTGAGAACCGCTGATTTAAATAGATACAGAAAGCACTTGACAACATTCAATACCTTTTCATGATAAAAACTCCCAACAGACTAGGCATAGAAAGAAATTACCTCAACATAATAAAAGCATTTATGTAAAGCCCACAACTAACTTCTTACACAACAGTGAAAAACTAAAAACCTTTCCTGTAAGATAGGGTATAAGTCAAGGGTCCCTACTCGGGCTACTTCTGTTCAGTACATTATTGGCACTCCTAGCCAGAACAATTAGGCTCTTAAATGTTTTTATACTCCTTGCTAAGAATCCAGTATAATATAATTTTCCACATGAAACTCTTGTGGGTTTAAAAGCTCAGAAGTTCTGGAGAGGGCTTGAACCAATTACTGAGATCCCACACGGTGACTCAGCTTTCATATTTCACACTAAGAGTATGTGGCCTAGAGCAAAAAGGGCTTAAGATATTTTTATAACAGGTGTTTCCCAAAAGAGTTATTGAAGTCAATAGAAAGAGTTCTCATTTTTTATCTCCTATGACCATCATGTCTCAAGGGTTCAATTCTCCAAGGTTTAATTTACTATCATTCAAGTTGGTGAGAATATTTTATCACCCTCTGAAGCAAATTTTTTATAATTTAAAGCATATGTCAAAGGTATCATTACCTTTCATCATGCCAAGCATCTATTTCATCTGTATCACTTGTTTTGGTCTCTATTCACCTGTGATCTCTAACTATGGTGAAATATAAAGATTTCTAAGAATAAACATGGACTCCATTGAAGATTTTTATTTGTCCTAGCTAGTAAAAATAAAGTGGTTTTAAATAAAACATCTATATTATCTAGTTCCCTAAATTTTATTTTCCTATATACAAAAGCATCTTTTAGGTGCAGGATTAAGGGAAAGGTTGTATTACATCAGCCTGTGTATCTTACGAGGCTCATAATAACATTATGTGTGACATGTGCAGGGTGAAGACTTGGCAGTAGCACCCAGTTCTTTTGAACATTTATTTCTGAAAAAGAAAAAGCAATAGTGAAAAATTCTGATATTACAGATCTCTCAAGTTTTATATTTTAATTTTAATGTGATTATATTTTTATAATAGCACTTGTTTTGAAAGCACAAAACTTGAGAGTGTACCCAAATAATACAAGTGATAAGTGACAGTTCTATACTAATCATGATTATCAGGAGGTGTTGAATTAAGAAATGAATGATTTTATAAATCTATTAGTTGTAGTCCAATTTCATTTTCTCAACATATAAAGGTTCAGATACAAAGAGTCATTTTATTCAGGCTCTGTCAACTATCTCCATAACCTGGAAAAATATTTGGTATGTTAGAAAGAACAATGGCTCTAAATCTAGCAGATTAAAATTTCAAGGCTGTTTTTGCTGCTTACCATCAATTTCTGGTCAGTCACTTAACCTTTCTCATGCTTGAGTTTCTTTGTTTGTAAATGTGGATAATGATAATTACTGTGCAAGATAGTTTTTTAAAATTATGTATAGATAATTATATATATATATATATATATATATATATATATATATGCCTTTGACATAGGGCCTTTTAAGGCATTGAAAAATGATGTTATTATTTACATGTGTCCACAGTATCTGAGGTTGCTTATGTATTGATCCTTTGGTTTGTACTACTTTTGATAGGTGTGGCTTCACTGTACATGGAATGCCGGAGCTAAAAAGAAGACCTTAGAGATTATCTAGCTGCCACTATCTCCCTAATTCAGCAGCTGAGAAAAACTGTTACCATCATGCTAAGAGCTATCCAAGGTGACAAAGCTAAAATTAATAGCACAGTTAGTATGAGAAATCAAATTTCTGACTCTAATTTCAGAGTTTTTCTACCTCATTGCCAGTACATCTTTCTAGTTTACTTATAGAAGTAAAAAAAGAAAAAAAAAGTCAGCGAACTAACCTTCTCCTGTTAGGATTCTTCCTACCTAGTAGAAATGTAGCAGAATTGTGTTCAGATCACCCATCAGGGATAGATGGCTATCACTAGAGGATTGTTTTGTGATTAATTGTCTTGTGCCTTGTGGACAGTTGCAGTTGAACAGTGCATTTGGTGATGCTTTCCTCAGAGTTAATTTTTCTTAAAATATCACTTTGGAAGAGTATAAACTGGTCAACATGTCCTTTAGCTTTCAATTGAAAGATTCTAAATATTTTTCTATTGACAGTAATGATGAACATTTTTTTAAATTCCATTTTGATTCAAACTCATGAGAGAATCAGTGCTTTTATCCAAAATATTTAACGTGGTTCATCTGGAGGCAACACTGTTTTCACTGTGTGTTTGATTTCATAAAGTTAATCCTGCATAGAGAATACAGTTTGGCTATCTTTCTACTGGAGGAGTCACATTATGTACTTGGAGGTTTGTGAAATGGCTTTCTTTAGAAACCCCAGTTCTGATTCCAAGAGACCTTGCAATTCTAATTGTAGGATTGTATGTAAAACTTTCCAGCTGTTTTTGTTTTGTTTGTTTGTTTTGTTAAATCACTGTAGCATTTACAGTATCTTGGATTGAGAAAAGATCAGTGTATCTGAACCTTTGCTTAAGGAGACGTAGCATAAGTTAGACAACCTTTTCTCATTTATAAAGGCAGAAGCGTTGAGAGAGTGATGGTAGCTGTCCTAATATGTCTGTCTATGTGATTATTAGAGCCAGAATTATTAAGGGTGAAAAGTGTAAATGAATCCTTACCAGTTTAAATATGTGACTCTTTTAACTCAATTCTCTATATACAGTAAGTAAGAAAAGGAACTATACTGGATTTTAAAAAACCTGAAGTTTGTTAGAGAAACAAAAATTAAAGAAATAAATATTTCCAGATTGAAAACATGAGGAAACTGGGGCTTGAGAGAAAATTCAAATCTACCTTCAATAGTCTGGGTCACATCCAGACTCTGTTTTCAACATCTTATTGAACAAACACTAGTTGTCCCTTAAGAGGGTAAAATGTCAATATAAAATTTGCTTACTTCCTTAAAGGAATCACTGGTAGAAATAAAAACTAGCTTGCTGATATCTATAAAGAACATTAGACAAAATTGCAAATCATTACAAAGAAAATAGGTTCCCAAGAGAACAAATCCAAAAGGACCTTGGTAAAGTGAAAAAATTCGTTAACACTTCTTTTAATGCTCAACTTTTAGTCTCTGAGCTGATGACATATTACATTACATGAGCAAATTTGTGAAGGATTGCTGAACTGTTTTCAAGAACTCTTTGCCAGCAAATAATACATTAATCTCATTTAATTCTCATACACTACTCTGTGATAAGTACTATTATTCCACTTTCCAAACAAAGAAACAGACTCAACGAGGTTAAATGACTTGCTCAATTTTGTGCATTTAGGATTTGAGTGAAGTCTAATGAACTCTATATCCTGAAGTGTAAAGGTTTGAATTTCTATGAGTGAAAAAAATAAATATGATAGTAGGATTGCAGTCTTTTACGAGATTTTCAAATGATAACATTTAAAAGATGTTTCCAAGTTAATTTCCCCAAATTGTTTTTTGATTCTCATATCCTTTTGCTTTCTTTTCTTTCATAACAAAGATTCTAGATTCTAGGAATCGTCCTCTCTGATGTTTGTACTTCACCTCCTGGTCACTCTTCAGCTCACTGTCATCTGGCCTTTGATTTCAACATTGCTTGAAACTGCTTTGTCTACAAATGAACAATGATCAGTAGTTGTTTAATTCTACAAACCATTTTCCATACTTACCTTACTTGACCCAGGCAGCACTTAACTCTTATAATCCAAGCTTCCTCTGGCTTGACCAGGCTGTAGATGCCAATTGGTCAAGTTCACAGGAATAACCTACATTTCATTTTTATATATCCAGTGTCCCTACCCCCTATTCTGCTAACAGCAAAGCTATTCCTTTGAGGGGACTGCTTCCCTCAGACTCAGTTGACTTGGAGAAAGGAGTTTGCCCAGTCAGACAATGATAGTGTCTATCATAGGAAGTGACCAATCTGAGCCAATCAGTGATTTCTCTATTTAATAGGATTATTAAATAATAAAATAGAAAGAGAAATACTTTATTTTTCTTCTGGGTCACTAAGCTGGAAAAAAGTCAAGGTCTGCCAGAAGCTATCTGTGTCTACTCTCTCCCAAACAGAACAGACACACACACACACACACACACACACACACACACACACTCATACTCATTATATGGAAGACATTTGAAAAGAAATAAAATGAAGCCAACATTCAGAGAAAGCTGAATCAAGAGTTAGAGAAAAAGAAGTGTGCTCTGAAGGCAACATTTGAGTCCCTGAATCCTTTCCTGTCCACCCCAGGTTTGTGAGCCACAGAGCACATATTTATGAACGCTAGCTACTGCCGTTGGATTTCTGTTGTTTCCATTTTTAAAGAGACTTGATAAACCTACCTATTGCTCTCTGCTACTGGTGTGTGAAGATGATATCCCCAAATGTCACAGAGCACAAGAACTGCTAAAATTGAAGTCCCACAGCCACACTGTGATTTGTGAAGAAATAGAATCTTCTTGGCTCATTCTCACTCTGTTATCTAGACATGAAAAGCAACGCAGCTGGACTTCCATGTTTCAGAGTTTCTGATGAAAAAACTTTGGCTTCTGCAGCTGCCTCTCTCTTGATAAGGTGCATATGTGAAGAAAGGCCTCTCTTCTTTAGCCAACAGCCCTGGGATAAACCTTCTCTTGGACTCCCTACCAGCTCCTCAGACAATCCGGCACACAGTTCACTCTTTCCTCCTTCTTGCTTTATGTGTCACACTCACTTGGTTTTATCTCTTTGCCTTTCTGGTTCTCCTTCCCAGTCCCACTGTAGGCTGCTGTTCCTCTACTTTTCCTGTAAAGGTTGTTGTTCCAGGACTTTGTGTCTTTAATCCATTTCTATTCCTACACCGTCGCCTATCCAGATACCAAATTCTGCTCTATGCAATCAGAAACTATCTATAAACAAGTAACTTTCAGATTTTTATCTACAACTCAAATATCTATCCTGAACGCTAGACCCTTTCATGTACTTACTTGCTATATACATATCACCTCCTGGATATTCCATGAGCATCTTGATTCTAACTCATTAAAAGTTGACCTAGTCATCTTTATCCTCTTTCCCTCCCAAACTTCTCTTCCTCCATTGTCATTATCATTGGTCTGCTTGCCTCCCAAAACATTGGGGGCCACATTCTGAATTTTCTTTTCTTTACCAATTCATAGTCGATCAGTCTTGAAAAATGTGTCCTTCTATTGCCTAAATCTTCTTCAGTATATAAGAAAAGCTGATGGTGTGGGAGAAAGGGAACACAGACCTCTTTCTCTTATATTTTCAAATCCCATTTTCTGAATTGGTTTTCTTTTTAGCAAGCAAGGATTTATATTTGGATCTTTAATTCCTCTCAGGTTTTTGCTGTAATACATAATCTTCCACTTGTTACATGAGAACACTATAATTTTAAGAAGTATCTTCCAGATTCCATCATTTTATTTTATTTTTACCCTTTTTTTTCTTAACATCCTGGGAAAATTTTCCCAATGCTTTCCTAACTGCTTACACAACCACTTAATAATATATGGCTTTCAATGTCTTAAAAATAAGTACTCTTCTGACCAAACTGACCTCCCACCATGCACAGAGGACATGGGTGTGAACCAGAGACCATCCCAAGCATATAAGGGTGAATGATGCTTATAGTTCTCTTCCTATCCTCCCACTTTCCCCCCACCTTATTTTCATAGGATAGAGAGGAAACAAAGAAGACCCAGTATATTATTTAACTTGGTTTTATTATTTTCAAAAAATATTTTATCTACACAAACACACAGAGAAAAAAAATAGTAATACTATAAGACATTCCAGAGTGTCAAGGAAAAGGTTAGAGGAAATAAAAATATTCTTTTAGTTTATAATACTTAATTTCATCATTTTGGGTTATGAGGCAAGGTCTTGTGGTTTATGAACATGAAGCAAAGAATCGGGAAACTTTCTTAACTAATACTGGCGCTAAAAACTAACTCTGTGGGTGGCATGGACAAATTGCCTGATACCTCCATTTCACTTACCTCATGATTTCTAGTCAACATGCAGATTGTTAATTTGAGTGACAATTCAACTAAATAAATAATGCCCTAATGTTTTGTCAGGAATCTAAGAAATGCTGATTTATTTAGAATCATAATATATTTAATTTGTTATTGATAGGTTACCTCAAATACCACAAAATGAATGGGAACATGAACACTATGCAAGTATTCATTAAAAACATCTCAAAATGCTGGAGGAAACTCCATAGTGTTAAATGCTTCTTTTGTGGTACAAAATTTTTTTTAGAGAATAGACATTGACTTACATTTTACTGGATGCCATAGTTTTCTTGGACTATTTGAACAAGCTTGATTTTTTTCAGTCCAACATTTCTGAGGGTAAAATATGATCTGCTCAATAAAATATCTTCTAAAGCCAGATGAGATGTCTTCCAGCAAGTACATTAACGTTCAATGTGTTATATTTTACCAGAGGTAAAACATTTATACTCTAAGGTCTTTTACTTCAGGGGACAAGAGAATGCCAAAAATCTCAACCACCACACATAACTTGGTAACAAGATCACTGAGTCAAGCAAAGCCAACCTTAGTTTGCTGCATACATATATTATGGGTAGGTCTAAGAGATTTCTCTTGTGATTATGACAATTTTACTAAATTCGTCACTTCGGTATTGCCTTTGTGTCTTTCTCTATCTCTTTCTATATTTTCTTCACCTTTGGTGGAATATATTTCATTGAAATTTCTAGTTCCTGATTATCTGACCTAAAATATGAAATTCTGAACTTTTGAATATTTTGGATTGTGTAGTTGATAAAAGTAAACATTGATTTTTATTGGGTGAATATATAGAAATGGAATTTCTGGGAGTTATACTAGGCATATATTTGCTATAAAACTGCCAATTTTCCAAGCAAAGAAACTATTTTTATTTTATTATTTTATTTTTTGCACAGAGACAGAGAAAGTCAGAGAGACAGATAGGGACAGACAGACAGACAAGAAGGGAGAGAAATGAGAAGCATCAATTCTTCATTGTGGCACCTTAGTTGTTCACTGATTGCTTTCTCATATGTACCTTGATGGGTGGTGCAGGGGTTACAGCAGAGTGAATGACCCCTTGCTTAAGCCAGCGACCTTGGGCTCAAGCCAGCAACCTTGGGCTTCAAGCCAGTGACCTTCGCGCTCAAGCCAGCGACCATGGGGTCACATCTATGATACCACACTCAAGCCAGCAACCATGCATTCAAGCTGGTGAGCCTGTGCTCAAGCCAGATGAGCCCGTGCTCAAGCTGTTGACCTTGGAATAGGGAACATGAGTCCTCCATGTCCCAATCCGATGCTCCATTCACTGTGCCACCATCTGGTCAGGTGAAGAACCAATTTTAAATTCCTACCAGTATCATTTGAGAATTCCAATTACTCTACCATCTCATTTCAATTGGTATAGTCAGTTAGTGCTATGATGAATATATAGTAATATTAATTTTGGTATTAATCTGCATTTTCTAGATGATTAATGATATTGAATGCATTTTCATAACCTTATTATTTGGATATACTACTTTGTGAAATTCCCATTGAAGCTTTTGCCCTGTTTTCTATTGTGTTGTCTGTGTTTTACTTACTGATTTATAGGCATTCTATATATATACCAATATAAATATTTTGTCAGGCAAATATATACTGTATTACAAATATTTTCTCCAAATCTGTGATTTGTGATTTTACTATGACATTGGTGACTTATATAATTTTTATTTATATAAATTTGGTATCTAAATCTTTTGTACTTTTAGAGTATCCTCTTTAACAAATGGTTGCCCTGCCCTAGCTGACTGGCTCAGTGGATAAAATATTGACCCTGCATACAGAAGTTGCAGGTTCAATATACAGGGAGCATACAAAGAAGCAACCAGTGAGTTCGCAACTAAATAGAACAAAGTAGAACACAAGTTGATGTTTCTCTTTGCTTTTCCCTCTCCTTTCTTTCTCTATTTCCCTTTCCTTCCTCTCTTTCTCTCTTTCTCAAATCAGTGAGGATAAAAATGAGTGTATAAAATAAATTGTACCTATTATAACACCAAATGAGATTTGAAATGTTTAATTAGATTAGGTGGGAAAATACTTGAGGTAGAGAAAGATATTTAAAAAAAAGAAATATTTTCCACCTGTTATGAAATAGTCTTCTATGTTTTCCCCTAGAAGCCTTATTGTTTAACTTTTTACATTTAGATTTTGGTGGTCCTTGAATAAATTTTTCTACATAGTATTGCATAATGATTAAGGTTACTTTATTTTCATGTGGCCCCAGAACTATGGAAAAGACCATACTTTACATATTGAATTGAAATAGCACTTTATCAAAACCAGGTTAATATTTTTTATTGGATCTATTTCTAGACTCTAATTTATTTACTTGTTTATTTGTCTATTATTATGCTAATTTTCAGTCTTAATTATTTTAGTTTCACAATAAGTTTTTTCTTTTAGTACTTAGTTTTATTGTCATAAAATATCATTGGAAAAGTTGAGAATAGAAATTCTATTAAGATATTACTGACATAGGGCATGGCCAGTTGGCTCAGCAGTAGAGTGTTGGCCATGTGTTTAGATGTCCTTGGTTCAATTCACATAGAAGAGGTACCCATCTGCTTCTCCACTGTTCCCCCACCCCCTTTCTCTCTGTTTCTTTTTTCTCCTCCCTCAGCCAAGGATCCATTGGAGCAAAGTTGGCCCGGGTGCTGAGGATGACTCCATGGCCTCCACCTCAGGCACTAGAATGGCTCCGGTTGCAATGGAGCAATAGCCCAGATGGGCAGAGCATCACTCCCTGGTGGGCATGCCAGGTGGATCCCAGTCGGGCGCATGCAGGAGTCTGTCTGTCTGCTTCCCCACTTCTCACTTCAGAAAAATACAAAAAAAAAAAGAAAAAGAAAAAATATATATTACTGACATAAAATACTGATCTCTGATCATAATCAGATAGATCCCTATAAAATAATTTTGGGGAAAAGAAGATACAGATGAAAGAAAATTAGCGGAATATCAGGTTCTTGAGATTACAAAATAATGACAATTCTTAATTTAGTTTCTACTAATAAACAGATCCTGGTTCTCTATCATGGCCATGAATCTCAGTTTCTATTGGAAACATTTTTGCTTTTTTACATTTTGTTTTATTTTATATATGTTTGTTTCACAGTTTTATCTTTTTAATATTTTTTCTCTTTTTTTGAGAAAAAACCTACATACATTACTATATAAGGTTTACACCATGATGGTTTTATTTATATATATTACAATAATTTCTGATATTCTATAGTATGTCTTCTACTTTAATTTTTGTTCCACTTATATATTGCCTGGGATATATCAATTCTTTGCATTTCCATTTTCACTTCAGAATAAAGTTGTCAATTAGCATACAGTAACCTGCTGGGATTGTGCTAGGAATCAAATTGATTTGGGGTAGAAGTGGCATTTTATCAATATTGAGTCTTCCAGTCAGTGTACATGGTATATCCATTAAGTTATTTTTATCGCTTCTGTTTTCTCACCAATGTTTTGCAGTTCTCAAGGAAGAGGTGTTATACTCTTTTATATATGAGTTCTTAAGTAGTGATTACTTTGAATATTATTAAAAATGGCTTTTTTTTAAGCGAGAGAGAATGAGAGACAGACGGGGACAGACAGACAAGAAGGGACTATTTTAAAGTTAAAAACTTCTATGTAAAATGCAGTGTGAAGAGAATAAAAATACACATCATAGATTGAAAGAAAATATTTACAAATCACATATAAGATAAGTGACTTTTATCCAGAACACAGAATTCAGCAATATGAAAACAAGCAATTAAGAATGGGCAAAATATTTAAACGTTTTACCAAAGAAGATATACAGAGCAAAATAAGTACATGAAAAATTGCACATTACTTGTAACTAGGAAATTTTCAAATTTAAACAACAAGATATCACTACACACCTACTAGAATGTCTAAAATTGAAAACACTGACAATACAAATTGTTGGCCAAGATGTCCAGCAATGGGAACTGTCATTCATTGCGGGTGGGATGCAAAATGATAGAGCCATTTGGAAACACAGTTTAGCAGTTTCTTATAAAGCTAATCATAGTCCTACTACACAATCTAGCTCTTATGTATTTACCCAACAGACTAAAATATGTTGTCCATAATTGTTAAAAATTAGAAATAATTAGTATGTCCTTCTATAGGTGAATGTACTAAGAACTTTAGTATTATTTAGTGATAAGAAGGAATAAACTATCTCTACACATACAACATGAATGAATATTAAATGCATATTCCTAAGTGGAGGACACAGTATGAACAGATTACATACATACTGTGTAATTCCATATATGTGACATTTTTTCAAAGGCAAAACTAAACAGATCAGTGATTGCTAGGAAAGTGTTATAGAACCTTACAACACAAAGAGGAAACCTTAATGCTTGCTAATAGAAAAAGGCAAGTAGAGTTTGGGAGCCCTTGGGGAGGAATGCAGACTGTGAAAAAGAATCTAACTATATTACATATATACCTATGACCTTACTGAAAGAAGAAAGAAAAAAGATGCAGACCTAAATAACTTTGAAAATAAGTAGCGACTGTAAGACTAAAGGCAAATGAAACCGTAAATACACTAGTTGGTAAAGTTTTTCCTGAAAAGTAAGGTTTAGGCCTAGCGTGCGGAGGACCCGGGTTCGATTCCCGGCCAGGGCACACAGGAGAAGCGCCCATTTGCTTCTCCACCCCTCCGCCGCACCTTCCTCTCTGTCTCTCTCTTCCCCTCCCGCAGCCGAGGCTCCATTGGAGCAAAGATGGCCCGGGCGCTGGGGATGGCCCTGTGGCCTCTGCCTCAGGCGCTAGAGTGGCTCTGGTCGCAACATGGCGACGCCCAGGATGGGCAGAGCATCGCCCCCTGGTGGGCAGAGCGTCGCCCCATGGTGGGCGTGCCGGGTGGATCCCGGTCGGGCGCATGCAGGAGTCTGTCTGACTGTCTCTCCCTGTTTCCAGCTTCAGAAAAATGGAAAAAAAAAAAAGAAGAAAAGTAAGGTTTAACAATTCTGAAAACACTGTATATGTATACTGGAATTAAACAAATAAGTAAATAGTGGTAGATGAAGGAAGTCAGGTTTCTCACTGCTCAAGTCAGAGTTTACAAATCAGCAAGAGGGATGCTCCACATAATCGTGTATTTTCTAGAACATATCAATTACAACTATTCTAAAGACCATGGCTGATAAGACCAATATTTGAATTACTTTTAGTTTTGTTTCTATCCTGCCCCCCGCCCCCATTCCCACCACTGAAACCTCAGTCCTGTTTTTCATGTGCTGGTTCATGTTTGATTGAGGGCCGTACCTTATTACACAAAATGTGTAAATGACAGATGATGTTGTTGTTCTCATCCAGAGATAATTTATCTTAACTTCTAGTGGTCCGATTAGGGTCAGATCATCTCAAAATAAGGTTTAGTCTTTGTGGGGCCTGCTCTCTCTCTTATTTACCTTAATTCCAAGATATATTCCTTCAACATTTCCATCTGAGAGTCTAAAATATTTACCAGAGCTTGTCATCTTTGGTGGCAATTAACTTTATTTTTATCTTTCCAAAACTGTGTATATGCCAAAGGACCTATTTAATTTTTTAGTAAAAACAAGCTATTTTTGTTCAGCTTGTTCTGTTTAAAAATCAGCAATAAAATTTTAAAAAAAGCAGCATAAAATGTCAATTTTCCTTCTATACACGTGCCTTCTGGCACAAGTTTGGCCCCTTAAAATTTATGTTAGCAATGCTGATTTCTCTCTGTGTAGTGCCAGCCTGGGACACTGCTCGGGTTCGCTCAGCTCTGCCTGACTCATCACACTTCTCCTTTGCTCCAATTATTATGGACACTTTACCTGCCAGTAAAACGGGCTTAAAATGTTGGGTCCATCTCAGTGAGCTTTGCCTCTCTCTGATATCTTGAACCCTCAAATACCTGCCTGCTTTAATTACCTTCAAATAGTATTTTTTCCTGTTACTTTTGGTGGGATATTTGGTTTCTTCTAAGCTTTGTACGAATAAGAGGAAATCTAGAGACCTTTGATCAGTTAATTTATCCCATTTGTACTAATTGATATAATAGATAGGCTTAGATTTATTTCTTAGTTTATATAATACTGTGCTAGCTTAGTTTTTTAACCCTTTAAAAATCTTTCACATTTTTCTTGTTGTCTTAACTATGTGGCTTTCTTCTGATAATTTGGATATTATGTATTTTTATTTTATTGATTACTTTTATAATTATAATACATATAATAAACTGAATTCTCTACTTTTTTAGAAATAAACTCTGAGGTGTGATGTTCAAGAATAGAATTAATTTAATTCCACTCCTTTCCTCCTCCATAAACACTATTTATTTTAGTTGATAAACTTATTGCTCTTTGTTTTAACTGTTAACTTTTATATACACAGTCATTTTGACTCTGAGATATTATATTCAATTTTGAAAATCTCTATTCTGCAAAATTGCTTTCTAGAAAGTACAAGATTTCTGGGAAGAAGAGGGTTAGAAGAAGGTAACTCAAACCAATGCAAACAAGAGAACTAACAAGAACAGTATTTAGTTCCTGATGAAATAACTTAGAACACAGTAAACACCTCACTGTGGCTACAGGCTGCCATAGTAAATATTTAACATACACCAATGAAATGGAAATGCTATTAGCAATTTAATCAGAGCTGCTTTGATGGACACTGACACAGTCCAATCAGAAATGCACTTCTGAGCCAGAGGCGCCATGCCTGGGTGGACCTAAAAAGCAGTGCAATCTGCCACAAGATGACAAGCATATAGAAAAAGCAAGAAGTACCTTTTCAGGGTGTTGATGCTTATTTTAATTTTCTTCAAATATGCCTAAAGGTTTCTACAATCAGGAAGGTAGCTGACAGCTTTTATCCTACTACTAAAAAAAAATTTTTTTTTTTCTGAAGCTGGAAACGGGGAGAGACAGTCAGTCAGACTCCCGCATGCGCCCGACCGGGATCCACCCCGCACGCCCACCAGGGGGCAATGCTCTGCCCCTCTGAGGTGTCGCTCTGTTGCGACCAGAGCCACTCTAGCACCTGGGGCAGAGGCCAAGGAGCCATCCCCAGTGCCCGGGCCATCTTCGCTCCAATGGAGCCTCACTGCGGGAGGGGAAGAGAGAGACAGAGAGGAAGGAGAGGGGGAAGGTGGAGAAGCAGATGGGCGCTTCTCCTGTGTGCCCTGGCCAGGAATTGAACCCAGGTCCCCTGCACGCCAGGCAGACGCTCTACCGCTGAGTCAACTGGTCAGGGCCCCTACTACTAAAATTTTTCATTATACTTTTCTGATCCTACCTATCTAGAAGAAATAAATTATGATACGAGTAATTTCCATACATGGTAACATCATTCCTTTGTTGTCAGTAATCCATGAAATAACTTGCACTGCAGAGCATGCATTGCAGCGGAACAGCTTGTACTTATGCCACTGCTACTTGAATTCTCTGCTTTCAATGTGCTCTTTGACCCATGGCTATTTTTTATAAAATTTAGAATGTAAATCAGCTTTTTTTCAATTATCTTACTTCCCTTAACAATGCTGTTCTCTTAACTTCTCTTAACAATATTTGCATTATATTATACAACCATGATTTCACTTTGGTTTTGTTTTATTCTGTTTGCTTCTTTTTTCCTGTGGATTGTTTGATTGGCTCAATTCTATTTTTCTTATTCTAGTAGACTCTTTATTAGAAAACTATGAACACTATATTCACTGTATTCTTTCATGTGCAAAATAGTTCAACATCCTGATTGAATAATAGTTTGAGTATAAAATTATAAAGTCATACATTTTTTCTTGAGTATTTTATAGTCATTGATTATTTCACTGTCTTCTGCCTCTAGATTTCCATGTTGTAGATAAGAGGCCAGAGTGAAGCTATGCAACCTGTCACAACTTGTGCCTTGATTTTTTTTTTTTTACTTCAATGGCCAAAAAATTATATCTTTATATTTGAAGATGAATATTTTAGTAGACTATATTTTGTTTTTATTATGTTAGTCTTTTATGCTGTTTTGATCTATACATCCATGACTTTTTTTCTATAAGGTATTCTTGAATTATAGTTAAAATTTTTTGTTCCATTACTTTTGAGTCTCTTTTCCATTGACACCAATTGTTATGTTAGTTCTTCTTTGCTTGTCTTCCACACCATAGTGTCATTATTCTTCCTTTTAAAACTCTTCTTCCATTAACTTCTATTTTGCTTGCTTTTTTCACTTCTATCTTTTATATATTTTACTCTACTGTTGATAGCATCTATTTTTCTTTTTCCTACTTCTAAATCTACCTTATCTTCTTTGGTAATACTTTTTATTTGATTCATTTCTTTTTTGAGTTTGGCTCCTTTATTTTCTACTTCTATCATTTAAACCCATTTCCTCTGCCTTTTATATCTTTCATTTATACAATTGTATGATACAGATGATTCTATTGTACTTTAAAATTTCTAGTAATATATTTGCTCACAAAATTTATCTGCTTTGTGACAATAGTTTTTTTTGTTACATTGAGGTCTTTCATTTATATTTTCATTTTCTATGTTTTTTTTTCATTTTCTATGTTTTTATAGAGACTCTTGATTCCTTTTTTTGATTTTTCCTTATCTTTTAATGACATGAGTGTTTCTGAACCAAGTACTTAAAAGTGGTTTACTTAGGAAAGGTGCCAGAGTTATATTATGTTTCAGGCTAGCAGGTATTCTCTATGTGACACAGGATTATGTCTGAATGAGTTCTATTTGCTTTTGATTTCCCTGTCAGTATAGATCATCTTGAACTGAACTAATTAGGTTCAAGTTCCTACTATATATAGTATAACATCTGTCTTGCTGAAATATATTCACATTTTATGCCACAGTTATTAAGTGAGCTTTATACTATCAAAATATATGAAAGTTTCTTCAGGAGATGCACACAACACTATACATAGCAACATATTTGCAATAATCGCAGAATAGGAACAATCCATATGGCTATAATAGATAAATAATTTGTGCTATATCTATATAATGGTACATACATTTGATAGCAATGAAAATGAAAAAAACTGCAACTACATGTATCTAATTAATGATCTTTCAAACATAAGTATGAATAAAGAAAGACAAACACAAAAACTATATACTGAATAATTCATATAAAGTTCAAAACTGTCAAAACTATGCTATAATGTTAGAAGTCAAGGCAGTAGTTATCTTTAGGAAATTTTAAAATAAAAGCTTATTTTTCTGGGATCAAATTATTTGAAAGTTATATCTTCAAGAATCAAAAGCTTATCATTATAACTATTTCTTGGGTAATGTTCCTAATTTATCTTTCTCTCTGCCTTCTTAAATAATGTCTGACACTATTTAAGAATTGATTGATAGATTTCAAAAACTTTATCAAAACTTTAATTACTAACCAAAACTGTCTGACCTGTGGTGGCACATTGGATAAAGTGTCAACCAGGAAACGCTGAGGTTACCAGTTCAAAATCCTGGGCTTGCCTGGTCAAGGCACATATGGGAGTTGATGCTTCCTACTCCTCCCCTCTTCTCTCTCTCTCCTCTCTCTAAAAATGAATAAAAAATCTAAAAAAAAATAAAAAGTCCAAAAAAAATTACTAACCCAAACTATATTTTCTTCAGGGGTTATCATTATTATATTTTAAACATCACTTTATTTTTTATCAGGTCTTTTAAAAAAAGATTTTATTTTATTTATTTTGGAAGCAGAGAGAGATAGAGGAAGCAAGAAGCATTCAGGTGTTCCTTGACTGATGGAGTGTCAAATAAGTTTGTAAATATGATGTATATGTTTGCTCTCTTATAGTTTGTATTGGGTGTGGGGGACAGGCTGAAAGCAGGTGGGGTCATTATAGCCTAAGGCTTAGTCCCACCCTAAGTGACTTTGTATCAGAGATTTCCTTGTTTGTATATTAGATTAAAGGTTTTGATTTCTATACTATAAAATGGGGCAGAGGAGCCCATGCTGGAGGAGAGCAGAGAAAGGCCACGTGGAGGAGAGGAGAAGCAGCCAAGATGGCAGAGTGCTGAAGGAGAAGCCAGTTTGTGCAGAGTTTGTGCAGAGAGAAGGAGATGGGGAACAGAGGTGAATAAGGCTGGTAAGGTACAAACCTTTGATTCTAGGAAACTCAGATAAGTCAGTGGCGTTGGAAGCCCTGAATGGAAAGGGAAGTGTTTTCCCACTGTGTGTATTTCTTGCCCGCCGGGTGCAAACTAGGATTAAAGGTAACGGCCCACCAGTTCTTGGCTCTGCAGTTTCATTACCATCTGTCCGAATCCTATGCGAACCTGCATGGGCCAGGCTGCTGTGATGGTGGCCATGGCTACTGGCTTTACACTGGGCAAGCTGAGTGTCTCGAACCTGCGACCTCAATATTCTAGGCTGATGCTCTAGCCCAGGGATCGGGAACCTTTTTGGCTGAGAGAGCCATGAACACCACATATTTTAAAATGTAAATCTATGAGAGCCATACAATATTTTTAACACTAAATACAAATAAATGTGTGCATTTTATGTAAGACCAACACTTTTAAAGTACAATAAGTTTCTGAATTCTTTTTAATAACGTTGTTATGCTGTTGCTAACCAATGATAAATAAAGTACTTCTTACCATTAATGTGATTCTGGTGCTGCATGGTTTTGCTGATGGCTTTGTAGTCTGGTTGATAAGCGGTGAGGTTAAGCTTCATACAGGTGATGAGACTTCCATCTGTTAAACGTGATTGTAGGTTGGTTTTAACATTCTTTAGATGTGAGAAAGACTGCTCACATGCATACATAGAGCCAAACATTGTCAGTACAGCAACACTCACATGCTGCAATGTGTGGTATGTGACAGGAAGCACATTCCAAGTTTTGACAATCAGCTGGTCCGCGGGTTGAAGTATTTTTATTTCTCCCCACTTGTGTTTGCTCACCAACTCTGCTTGCTGTCATGCAAGTCTTTCCAAATCTTCATTCAGTGACTTGAACTTATTCATCCACATGTCTGAGGCCTTCAGGTCAGCAGCTCATAGCTCAAAATCTCTGATGGAGACACCGGGGATGTAACTCAGGTCGGCCCTGTTCACTGCACATTCATGTGGATGGGTGATGAACTTAAAAAGACGAGTGCGCTCATAAAATTCTCCAAAGCGCACTTTGAATGACTGCAGGAGATTAGATGTGAAGCCTGCTAGCTGCTGGAGATCAAGATGTTGAGCAGGGTCACTTGCTGTGCATGCATCTTTAAACTCTCCCAGTTTTTCAAAGTGTAGTAAATGACCTGTTTCGATGTCGGTGATGAAGAGTTCCAGCTTGTTTTCAAATGCAAACACTACTTGTTGAAGGGATAAGACTGTATTTCCAATGCCTTGCATTTTTACATTGAGCTGGTTCAGATGTTCAGTCATGTCCACGAGATAGTAGAACTTCAGGAGCCACTCAGTGTTAGCTAACTCAGTATGCTTGACATTTTTCATTTCAAGAAAAGTCCGGATTTCACTCAAACAAGTTGCAAAACAGCTGGGCACCTTCCCTCTTTATTTTATTTTATTTTTTTTCTTTATTTTTCTGAAGCTGGAAACAGGGAGAGATAGTCAGACAGACTACCGCATACGCCCGACCGGCATCCACCCGGCACGCCCACCAGGGGGCGATGCTCTGCCCACCAGGGGGCGATGCTCTGCCCCTCCGGGGCATCACTTTGTTGCAACCAGAGCCACTCTAGCGCCTGGGGCAGAGGCCAAGGAGCCATCCCCAGCGCCCGGGCCATCTTTGCTCCAATGGAGCCTTGGCTGCGGGAGGGGAAGAGAGAGACAGAGAGGAAGAAGAGGGGGAGGGGTGGAGAAGCAGATGGGTGCTTCTCCTGTGTGCCCTGGCTGGGAATCAAACCCGGGACTTCTGCACACCAGGCCGACACTCTACCACTGAGCTAACCGGCCAGGGCATGGGCACCTTCCCTCTTGGCAACCAACGCACATTGCTGTGCAGAAGCAGACCAGGATAATTATTCCCATCTTCATTCAGCAGTGTTTTACACTGGCAATCATTTAAAGCTCTGGCAACAATAAAGTTGACCACCCAAATGACCAGCGACATCACCTCATCAAGCTGCTCACCACACATCTGAGCACAAAGTGGCTCCTGATGTAAGATGCATTGAAAACTTAGGATGAGTCTCTTCTCATGTTCACAAAGAAGCACTACAAATCCTCTGTTTTTCCGCACCATGCACGGAGCACCATCAGTACACACTGAAATAAGTTTATCCATCGGTAGATTTTTTTCTTTAGTGAACTCAGTGAAAGACTTGTGTAAATCCTCCCCTCTTGTTGTCTCTTTCATAGGCAAAACAGCAAGACTTTCCTCAGGTAGTGTGTCACCTACAGCAATGGTCCCCAACCTTTTTAGGGCCACGGACTGGTATAATGTCAGAAAATATTTTCATGGACTGGCCTTTACGGTGGGACGGATAAATGCATCACATGACCGAGACAAGCGTCAAGAGTGAGTCTTAAATGGATGTAACAGAGGGAATCTGGTCATTTTTAAAAAATAAAACATCATTGAGACTTAAATATAAATAAAACGGAAATAATGTAAGTTATTTATTCTTTCTCTGCGGACTGGTACCAAATGGCCCACGGACCAGTACCAGTCCACGGCCCGGGGGTTGGGGACCACTGACCTACATACTGAACTGGGATAAATGGCTTACATCTGTTGACTCATCCAAAGTGAGAGAAAAGAATGGTGCTGCATTTATGTCCTTCACTTGTGTTGCCTCAGTTTGATTTGCCATCATGATGGTACGATCGTGAACAGTTCTTGCCTACAGAGGCATGTCTTTTATTCGTTTAATTATCTTGTCTTTATCCCAAAAGTTGTCAAAAAGTTCATTGGCAACATCAAGCATGAATGTTTTGGCATACTTTCCATCTGTGAATGGCTTTTCATTTCTCACAATTGCTAAAGCACCAGCAAAGCTAACCAAATTCCAGTCACCTTGTTGGGTCCAAACACGGAGTTGCTGCTGACTAGCTTGCACTCTGCACAGTAGTTCTTGGCATGCTGTCTTCCTGCTGTCCCCTGCTGGATATTTCGATGCAAATGTAGTATGGTGTGTGTCGAAGTGCCACTTTATATTTGACTGTTTCGTCGATGCAATTTTATCATTGCATATTAGACACACTGCAGACCCTGCTCTCTCCACAAAGGCAAATTTCTCTGTCCATTCCTGCTGAAAAGGACGATACTCCTCATCGTTTTTTCTTTTAGTCATCTTCTTTGTCAAAAGGGTTTCTGCAATTAGCTAGCTGACTACTTGATTAAAAGGAGGAAAGTTTACTTCCTAACCACACAATGACCCGTGTATATTACACATTATCCAATAAAAATTTGGTGTTGTGCCCTGGCCGGTTGGCTCAGTGATAGAGCGTTGGCCTGGTGTGCAGAAGTCCTGGGTTCGATTCCCGGCCAGGGCACACAGGAGAAGCGCCCATTTGCTTCTCCACCCCTCCCCCTCTCCTTCCTCTCTGTCTCGCTCTTCCCCTCCCGCAGCCAAAGCTCCATTGGAGCAGAGATGGCCCGGGCGCTGGGGATGGCTCCTTGGCCTCTGCCCCAGGCACTAGAGTGGCTCTGTTCGCGGCAGAGCGACGCCCCAGAGGGGCAGAGCATCACCCCCTGGTGGGCAGAGCGTCGCCCCCTGGTGGGCGTGCCGGGTGAATCCCGGTCAGGCGCATGCGGGAGTCTGTCTGACTATCTCTCCCGGTTTCTAGCTTCAGAAAAAAAAAAAAAGAAATTTGGTGTTGTCCCGGAGGACAGCTGTGATTGGCTCCAGCCACCCGCAACCATGAACATGAGTGGTAGGAAATGATGGATTGTAATACATGAGAATGTTTTATATTTTTAACGTTATTATTTTTTTTATTAAAGATTTTTCTGCGAGCCAGATACAGCCATCAAAAGAGCCACATCTGGCTCACAAGACATTGGGTCCTGACCCCTGCTCTAGCCACTGCACCACAATGGGTCAGGCTCTTCAGGGATTACTTACATGTAAAGGGATGATTGTGGTCATAGTAAATACCCCTAGTTCATTTTATACAATAATTTAGTGATTTTTCCCATTGTCTCCGCTGTGGCATTGTTAGCTACCATTTCTGGCTTTTGACTGTTTGTCATATTTGAACTGCCCTTCTCTTTTATTTATTTTATTGTTTTCCATTTACACTAGTATGTTATCTGGTTTTAAACTATATCTATTAGAGAGTACACTAAATTAGGACCCTGTTTACATAGCTAAGAACCTGGCAAAAGAGAAAATATTTCTTTTGTGGAATTAACATAGATGTTCTAAAGTCCATGCAATAAAGTTTTTTCTAGTATTTTTACGAAGAAAATAATAATCAAAAAGATTTCTAATGTGGTCCCCAGTGTAAAAATTGTCTCTATTAATTAAAACTTCTAACTCTACATTTAACTAAAAATACTATTACAATAAATCCTTTATAAAATTTTTGAATACTTTGTTAGAATTGATTACTGACTTTCTTAATTAAAACTTTATCATATGTGAGTAAACAGTGGATGTCATATAACAGGTACCAAATCAATAATAGTTTAATGATGATGCAAAATTATGAGATATTATATAATTTTTATTTTTGATATTTTATTCTATACTCTATAACTGTATAGATATTAAAATATATAGTACTATAGTTAAAAATGCACTTTAAAGTGAGATCATTTATCACCAAAAGCTTTTGTCTACTGTTCATTTTGAATTCTATCTACTTTTTGATCATGATTTTGAGTTAAACAAAACTTTCCTTACATTTCTTTTGTTCATTCACACACTTTAATTACTTATATTGTGCATTGTTATACTGACTAGATTCTTTTTTTTTTTTTAGACATTTAAATTTAACAGAATGACGTTGGTCAACCAGAGTACATAGATTTAGAGAAAACATCTTCACATCATTTGGATACTAACTAGATTCTTAAGTCATTTTTTTCTCCTTGATTAAAAAATATTCAAATAATCAACAGCTGTCTTATGGTACCTACTAATCCATAGTTGCTAGTTAGTACTTTCTACTGAATAATTTGATGACTCAGAGTATTTAGAATATTACCATACTAGTATTTTCTGAAAAACCTGAAATAAAATTTGAGAAAACTAAAGTCCAGCTCTTGAAGGTATTTTAAGAGATGAAAATTCCCCCCTACCAAATATGACAATAGAAGGATAAACAGATTATAAAACTATCAACTGTGAGATTATTGAAATGTTGCTGGCAATTATTAACCAACTGTGAAAAAAAGGTTAAGAAACTGGGGAAGTCAATGAGTAAATAAAAATGATCTTTATTGGAAAATTAAATAATATTAATGTTAAAATTTACCAGGAAATTCTTTACTTTAACCACAGGTTGGATGCAGGTTACAATATCCCCAGCAATCTTCCATGATATAGAAATCATGACCACTTAAAAGAGCTGATTCAGATTTTATATGGCTAAAATTGACCTGAGTTCTGTACCTGCATATGGAGTCAAATTTTCCCTCATGATAATGGCTCATCATTTGGTTATATTTAGTTAATGTGTTTCCTCTTGAGACAGAAACAACTGATTTAATTGCTGTTCAATTGTCTTTAAAATATTTAAAGACTGCTTTCACTTGCCCTCTGAGTCTCCTCCAGTTAAACAGCAATAGTTGCTCTGGCCTTTTCTCAGAGAAAATTTGTTTTGTTTCTTCATTCCCTCTATGTGCTAATTATCTACATCTCTATTTTTAAAAATGAGAAAATATTAAAATTAGAACAATAGTATTGCAAATGGTTATGACCAGAGTAGAACAGATTGATATACACAATCTATAGATACAGTCTAGGATTGCTTTAGTTTTTTTTTTTTTTTTTTCTTAAAGATGCTGCAACTAAGAGTTGAGGCTTCTTTTTTTTTTTAAGGCTTTATTTATTCATTTTAGAGAGGAGAGAAGGAGGAGAGAGAGAGAGAGAGAGAGAAAGAAGAGGGGAGGAGCAGGAATCATCAACACCCATATGTGCCTTGACCAGGTAATCCCAGGGTTTTGAACCGGCGACCTCAGCATTCCAGGTCGACACTTTATCCACTGCGCCACCACAGGTCAGGCAGATTGCTTTAGTTTTTTAAAGGAATCATTGGTTTTTTGGTCATTTAGGGCTTTCCATGAAGTAAAATCTTTGTCTTTTTTACCTCAAATGCTAATGGTGGTATAGCTCATTATGAGGAGCTTTTGTTGTTTTCTAATTTTTAATCTGAGTATAATATTTATGATTGTTTAATTTCACAAAGACAACTCAATATTTCTCTTTTATATTCATTTGGATTAATTTATTATTATATTTAGATCCTCCCCCCCCCAAAAAAACAGAATAGTTGCCAAACACCCTATATTTAATTCTTACAATTAGTTGGATGCATATTATAAAGCCAGTAGCCACAGCCACCAACACAACCACCTGGCCCATGCAAGTTCGAATTTGATTTGGACAGACAGTAATGAAACAACAGAGCCAAGAACTGGTGGGCTATTATTTTTAATCCTAGCTTGCACCCAGAGGGCAAGAAATACACGCAGTGGGAAAACACTTCCCTTTCCATTCAGGGCTCCCAAAGCCACTGACTTATCCAAGGTTCCTAGAATCAAAGGTTTGTACCTCACCAGCCTTATTCACTTCTGTTCCTCATCTCCTCTCTCTGCACAAACTCTGCACAAACTGGCTTCTTCTTTAGCACTGTGCCATCTTGGCTGCTTCTCCTCTCTTCCACGTGGCCTTTCTCTGCTCTCCTTCATGTGGGCTCCTCTGCCCCATTATATAGTATAGAAATCAAAACCTTTAATCTAATATACAAACAAGGAAGTCTCTGATACAAAGTCACTTCTCTGAGGCATAATGGGATTCCTCCTGAGAGTGCACCACCCCACATCATGCAACAGTCAAGGGTGTGGGGAAAAGCTTAGTTTTGAAACTAAGCCTTAGGCTATGACAACCCTGTCTGCTTACAGCCTGCTGCCCACACCCAATGCAAACTATAAGCAAGCAAACATATATATCTGTTGGGCAGATATATATATTATGCTCACTTTGTTAAATATGGCACTTCCCACGTGGAAGCCCGTAGCCCAGGTGATGGTATTGGTTGCCCTTCTTGCTTGAGATGTGCATGATTATATTAATGTGTGTTGGGGGTGTGCTGTGGGCAAGCAGGATCCTTATAGCCTAGGACTTGGTTTTGGGACTAAGCCTTTCCCACCCTTTTTGATGTGGAGTGGTGCACTCTCATGAGGAATCCCATTATGTCTCAGAGAAGTGACTTTGTATCAGAGACTTCCTTGTTTGTATATTGGATTAAAGGTTTTGGTTTCTACATTATAAAGTGGCGCAGACCAGGAGCTTGCTCTCTCTCTGTTCCTGAAATTAGCATTAGAGGAGAGAGCAGAGAGGAAAGAAGAGAAAGGCCACATGGAGGAGAGGAGAAGCAGCCAAGATGGTGGAGTGCTAAAGGAGAAGCCTGTTTGTGCAGAATTTGTGCAGAGAGAAGGAGATGGGGAACAGAGGTGAATAAATCTGGTGAGCTAGAAACCTTTGATTCTAAGAAACTCGGTTAAGTCAGTGGCTTTGGAAGCCCTGAATGGAAAGGGAAGTGTTTTCCCACTGTGTGTATTGCTTGCCCACCGGGTATAAGCTAGAATTAAAGCTAATGGCCCACCAGTTCTTGACTCTGTTGTTTCATTACCATCTGTCCGAATCCTATGTGAACCTGCATGGGTCAGGCAGCTGTGATGGTAGCCTTGGCTACTGGCTTTACAATATTATAGTTACAAACTTATTTGACCAACACGTATTGTTAGTCAAATGAATTTGTAAAATTTGTATATTTTGAGTTTGCTCATTTTTAGTGTTAAAAAGTGGCACTGGGCAACCTCGGGTAATTGATCTGTGAAATTGCAAATTACCTTCCTGATTGAGAAGGGCCATTGTCTTGCTAATGTGTGCTGGAGGAGAGAGAAGCCAAGTTTGCAGAGTGGGAGCAGAGAGAAAGCCGGGTGCTAAAGAAGAAGCCAATTTGTGCAGAAAGTTTGAAGATATGCAGATGGAGAACCATAGCTGAGGGTTTTTGTGAGCTCCACTGAGACTGGTGGGGCCTTTGATTCTAGGAGAAAACAGAGAAGATTCTCCTGGGTTTGGAACCTGAGAATGTGTTTGTGAGCTCTGACTGAATTAAGAGGGAAGTGTTTTCTCTGTGTATTTGCTCTTTTGCCGGTGCGAGACTTGAATAACAGAATGGCCCACCATATTTTGGCTCCACTTTTTCTTTACCGTCTGCCCGAATCTAATGGGAACCTGCATGTGCATGGTCACAATGGCCACGACTGCTGGCCATACACATATGATTCAATGTATTAAATTTCTTTTCATCTTTTTAGGTAATGTCTGTAAATAATAAGCATGCTATTTTTCTCTTCAGGTTCTTGGTAAAAATATTACACAAAATGGACCAAAAAGAAAATTTAGAAACCCCAAGTAACCTCCTTTTAGGGTGATACTAATTCATTATTCCTAGACTTTTGTAAAACTACTCAGTCTAATGCAGTTCCACCTATCTAACCTATCATTAAATCTATATTTCTTTTTCTTGCTCTAAATACTATCAAAATACCAGCAGAAATTCATTCATATGAATTATATGATGTCTCTATTCTTCCCTTGTCATTTTTGTATCACTTAATAAAAGGAAATACAGGTACCACTGGTTTTATAGGGAACCTATAGTGCTTTCAAGATATAACTTCTTTTAATTTTTGGACATAGTCCTTTGTTTAATAATCAATACGGTCTTCTTTTTCTGAAGTTAATTTAAATGTTATGAGTCAATGGTTTCTGATATATTCTTTTGCTTTGGAAATCAGAAATGTATTTTTAGGTGTTGGATTTTATCCTGTTATTCTTATATTTGTGACTTTACTAAAATTCATGTATGCTATCACTGCTTGTACAAATTCTCTCATCAGTTTGAGATGTAGCTTTCTGGGAAAAAGAACTTGAGTTGATTTGATAAGGAGTTCTGTTTGCTTTAACACACTGGGTTTTAATTTACTCCTACAAACATTCGTTCCACTTTATAGTCTTAAAAGTATTCTTGGCAGAGAACAGAAAGAAAGTATTTTTACATTTTTTATTATTTGCTATCACATTATATTTCTTTATCCAAAGGCCTATGTTTCTTTTCCATATGGTTTCTAATATAGCTTTATAACACTCCTCATAATATCCCCCCATATTTAATTTCATTTTGAAAGTTATGATATAGTAAGAACTCTTTCTTTTTACTTTCATTTTAACTATTAATTATTTAACTATACAATGTTTGAATTTTTATATTTAAATTACTATGCTCATAGATAATACTAAAATATGAACTATATAATTATGTATATAATATTTATCCTTAAATACTCTATAATTTATTCAAGACAGAAGGATAGTTATAACTATTATGGAAGGATGGTTCTTCTTTAGAACATTTATTCTAAACCCTCTTAGAACAAATTAAGAGAGAAAAAATAGCTATGATTGCCTCAATGAAGGCAGAAAAGGTATTTTAAAAATAAAAATTTACATTCATTCAAATTAGAAAAAATAACATGTTTATGCACATTTGGAATACTTGTATTAAGATATAGATTATTACATAATGAAAACTTACTTAATCTAATCAAGATCTATTAAAATTTATTTTAAAAAGCCATTTAATGGTTGTGCATTAAGGAATTCCCAACAACAAGTGTTCTAGGCAAAAACAAAAGTAAGATTCCTGCTATTAATGTTTCTATTCACTTCAGGAGAGTTTGAATTGAAGAGAGGAGACCATGACATACTCAAAGTAAGATAATTATTTAATGAGTCAAATATACATGGAATTTAATCCATTTTCTTGAAGTTTACATTTAGACATTAATTTAATAGATTTTTTTTTAATTCTTATTTTTTAGTGAAAAGAGGGGAGGCAGAGACAGACTTCCACATGTGTCCTGACTGAAATCCACCTGGCAAGCCCACTAGGAGGTGATGCTCTCTGCCCATCTGTGACCCTTGCTCCCTGGCAACCAGAGCCATTTTTTTAGCACCTGAGGCAGAGGCCATGGAGCTATTCTCTCAGTGCTTGGGGCCAGCTCACTCTAATCGAGCCATGATTGCAGGAGGGCAGGAGAAGTGGGAAGGGATAGAGGTGGAGAAGCAGATGGGAGCTTCTCTTTTGTGCCCTGACCAGGAATCAAACCCGGGACTTCCACAAGCTGGGCCGACATTTTACCACCAAGCCAACTGGCCAGGCCTAATTTAATAGATTTTTAACTTTTGGTATTCTGAGTTGAAGCAAAGGTCCATAATTACAACTATTTTCAAGTAATTAAAGGCTACACATCAGATTAAAAATATGCAAAGCATGCAGAGGATCAGGCTGGTGGGCTAGAAAGTGTCTGAACCTCTGTATGACTGCTATATTCTTCCATTTATTCAGAATCACTGCTATGCCATTTAAAAGATTTTTAAAAATTTCTTCATGAGAATTTTTGTTGGATGAATTTATAGATGGTTTATTGTTTTGTTGCATTTCAGAGTTTCTATTATATTTTCTGTATCCTATTTTCTATTATATTTTCTAAGTGGTTAGTGAGAGTGAAGAAGACCATTTCTATTTGTGAGTTGATTAGTATTTGTGTTTTATTTTATCTAGAAAACTTTTTAAGCTATCTCTTCTGATTCTCTCTGTTGATTCCATTGGATTTCACAAAATCAAATTTTCTGGTATTTGTTTTATAGAATCTATTCTTTTTAAATTGCTGTATATATAAATATTTCCTAGTTTTTATCATTTTGTATTTTAATATGAACTCTCTTATTTTACCTTTATTCCTGAAGTACATTTTTTACTAGATATTAGTGATTATAATTAATGAGAACTATAATGTTTATGATCATGTGGTTGTAGAAGTCAACATTTACAGGTATGTTCTATAAGTACTATAAAATAAAGCTATTTTTCTATTGTCCTCCGTTCTCCTTTGTTGCTATAAGAAATTGATTATTAGTTAAAATGTTATTATTTTATACATAGTGTTATCTCAGGCTTGTTTTACAAACTTTCTTTTTGATATTGTGCAGTTTCACAACATGTCTAGAGAGGAACTAAGTTTTATATATCTTATTTAAGGTTTGTGGTCTTTCTTTAAACTATGCTATTATTTCATTGCTTATTGCCTCTCCTGTCCTTTATCTCTTTTCTCCTTCTGTAATTCCTATCAGACTAAGACAGTCCTTTCTTTCAACTTTTCATATCTCTTAAACTCTACTTTGTGTTTTTTTTTTCTCTTTTTTTATGTGTGTGACAGAGACAGAGAGAGAGTCAGAGAGAGGGACAGATAGGGATAGACAGACAAGAAGGGAAAGAGATGAGAAGCATCAATTCTTTCTTGTGGCACCTTAGTTATTCATTGATTGCTTTCTCATATGTGCCTTGACTGGGGGGCTACAGCAGAGTGAATGACCCCTTGCTTAAGCCAGCAACCTTGGGCTTCAAGCCAGTGACCTTTAGGCACAAGCCAGCGACCATGGCGTCATGTCTCTGATCCCACAATCAAGCTGGTGAGCCGGTGCTCAAGCTGGATGAGCCCGTGCTTAAGCCGGCAACATTGGGGTTTTGAACATGGGTCCTCTGCATCCCACTCCGATGTTCTATCCTCTGTGCCACTGCCAGGTCAGTCGGGTTTATTATCACTTAATTTTTCTGTGCTTCATTCTGAGTAATTTCCTCAGAGCTGTTTTTCCATTTCATTAAAATCTCTTTTCAACTATTTCTACTCTGCTGTTTATTTTTAAATTTCAATGACCATATCTTTCTTCTGTAGAGTTTTATTTGTTCTTTTCACATCTATTTGTTCCTGTTTCTAAGTTCTGTGTATATGTGTATGTGCATTTTTTTGTAATTTCTTTATATCTTTGTTGAAAACATATTTATGCATCAAATAGATTAGTTTAAATTTTAAGTTCTAGGATTTATAATCCTTTTGTTTTTCTGTTAAGTATAGCTTATTGTTTTCTTATGTATCTTGTAATTCTTAAAAAAATCTTTTTTTTGATCTTTATTCATTAACTTTAGTGAAAGAGAGAGAGAGAGAGAGAGAGAGAGAGAGAGAGTAACATCAATCTGTTCCTGCAACCAGGGGTCGATCCGGCAACCTCTGTGCCTTGGGAGGATGCTCGAACCAACTGGGCCATTGGCCAGGGAACATTTTGTAATTCTTAATTGCAAACTCATCTTCACTGTGACTTTGTTGATGGGATTTATGTTGACCTGAATTAATGGGTCTACCTTCTTTAATGGTTTTATATTTTGCCAGGTGCCTTAGTGGTATCATCATCCAGAGACACATTTTTATTTTATTTTATGTATTTATATATGTATGTATGTATGTATGTATGTATGTATTTATTTTAAGAGAGAGAGAAAGGAACAGACAGGGACAGACTGACAGGAAGGGAGGGAGATGAGAAGTGTCAACTCTTAGTTGAGGCACTTTAATTGTTCATTGATTGCTTTCTTACATGTGCCTTGACCTGGGGGCTCCAGCTGAACCAGTGACCCCTTGCTCAAGCCAGCAACCTTGGGCTTCAAGTCATGTCTCTGTATCCCATGCTCAAGCTGGCAACCCCGTGTTTAAGCTGGTGAGCCTGTGCTCAAGCTGAATGAGTCTGCACTCAAGCCAGCAACCTCAGGGTTTTGAACTTGGGTTCTCAGTATCCCAGGCCAATATTCTAGCCACTGTGCCACCATCTGGTCAGGCTGGAGATTAATTTTTAAATTCATTTTTGGACCTGAGATTTTACAGATAATAAAGAAATTATAATTTCAACCTTTAAATTGACATGGAAACAGATATAAAATTTTGGGGAGAGCTTTTATTTATTTAGTTTGTTTCTGATCATTCAGAGTTCTGACAGAAACACTGTCTAAATATCTTCCTGTGGTAGTGGCTGAATTTTTTTGGTCTATCCTTATGCCAAGTGTTGTCCCTTTGAGGGTTCTATCCTTACTCATGTCTTCCAAGTACTCCCTCAGGAAGGTGAAATGTCTCTTCACACTCAGACTTTAATACCATAGTCTGGGTTAGAAATATTGACTACCATTCCCAAACTAACCCTATCACCCTACATTTTTTCACCTTGTATTACAAAACCCACAGATTTATTTAATTGCTGTTGTGTTCATTTCCTTTTATTCTTTTTTCCCTCCCAACCTAGGAATTTCCCTTCATTTCTTGAAAACCCAGCAAAACACTTACAATTTTATCTATATCACTGTTTTTACATTTCTCCACACTGTTGTCAGGAGAATTTCAGATATACCACTATCTTGCTATAATTGGAGACTAGGAATTTTCTGTTATACTTTTTTTTTCTAATATTATTGATTTTCAATTATTTTTATCTTTGTCATAGTGTCATGTTTCTTCACTCTCAAACTTTTGACTTTGATTATTCTTTCTTTTTGCTACTACTGAATTATTTTTTCTTTAACTTCCGTCTTCGTTTAATTTTCCTTTGTTTAAGAACACTTTGTTCTATTTTATGAACCTGACTCCAATGGCAAGAGAAGTGAAGGCAAAGATAAATGAATGGGACTACATCAGAATAAAAAGTTTTTGCTCAGCAAGAGAAACTGATATCAAAATAAACAGACAGCCAACTAAATGGGAAATGATTTTTTCAAACAACAGCTCAGATAAGGGCCTAATATCCAAAATTTACAAAGAACTCATAAAACTCAACAACAAACAAACAAACAATCCAATAAAAAAAAAATGGGAAGAGGACATGAACAGACACTTCTCCCAGGAAGAAATACAAATGGCCAACAGATATATGAAAAGATGCTCAGCTTCATTAGTTATTAGAGAAATGCAAATCAAAACTACAATGAGATACCACCTCACCCCTGTTAGATTAGCTATTATCAACAAGACGGGTAATAGCAAATGTTGGAGAGGCTGCGGAGAAAAGGGAACTCTCATCCACTGTTGGTGGAACTGTAAAGTAGTACAACCATTATGGAGGAAAGTATGGTGGTTCCTCAAAAAACTGCAAATAGAACTACCTTATGACCCAGCAATCCCTCTACTGGGTATAATGACCCAGCAATCCCTCTACTGGGTATATACCCCAAAACCTCAGAAACATTGATACGTAAAGACACATGTAGCCCCATGTTTATTGCAGCACTGTTCACAGTGGCCAAGACATGGAAACAACCAAAAAGCCCTTCAATAGAAGACTGGATAAAGAAGATGTGGCACATATACACTATGGAATACTACTCAGCCATAAGAAATGATGACATCAGATCATTTACAGCAAAATGGTGGGATCTTGATAACATTATACGGAGTGAAATAAGTAAATCAGAAAAAAACAAGAACTACATGATTCCATACATTGGTGGAACACAAAAATGAGACTAAGAGACATGGACAAGAGTGTGGTGGTTACCAGGGGTGGGGGGAGGGAGGACGCAGGACGGAGGGAGGGAGAGACTTAGGGGAGGGGGAGGGGCACAGAGAAAACTAGATAGAGGGTGACGGAGGACAATCTGACTCTGGGCGAGGGGTATGCAACATAATTTAATGACAAGATAACCTAGACATGTTTTCTTTGAATATATGTACCCTGATTTATTAATGTCATCCCATTAACATTAATAAAAATTTATTTTAAAAAAAAGAACACTTTGTTCCCTCAGAAAGAAAGGTTAGAAAGATGTTTTCTAAATCCTTGTGCCATCTTTAAAAATACATATATTTTTTTTAATTTAACATATGGTTGTCTGGAATCTTGTGTAGGAATTAAAACAGTATATATCTGCAGTATATATAACTAGTACTTCGATTTCAATACAGATATTCTTCAACTGCAATGGGTTTATGTCCCCAAAACCCATTGCAAATCAAAAATGCATTTAAAATACCTAACCTACTGAGCATGCTCAGAACCTCAAACATGCTCAGAACACTTACATTAGAAGACCATAATTGAGCAATTATCTTGTCATTTTTAGAGTACTGTCACCCCTTGCCATATTGTGGTTCACTTTTTGCGGTCTCACTGTATCGTGGATTTTTAAAGTGTATATATCTAATTTTTTTTTTTCATTTTTCTGAAGCTGGAAACAGGGAGAGACAGTCAGACAGACTCCCGCATGCGCCCGACCGGGATCCACCCGGCACGCCCACCAAGGGCGAGGCTCTGCCCACCAGGGGGCGATGCTCTGCCCATCCTGGGCGTCGCCATGTTGCGACCAGAGCCACTCTAGCGCCTGAGGCAGAGGCCACAGAGCCATCCCCAGCGCCCGGGGCATCTTTGCTCCAATGGAGCCTTGGCTGCGGGAGGGGAAGATAGAGACAGAGAGGAAAGCACAGCAGAGGGGTGGAGAAGCACATGAGTGCTTCTCCTGTGTGCCCTGGCCGGGTATATATCTAATTTTGTATCATGGATTTTTTGCTGCATTGAGGGATTTTGCAGTATATTGGTATTTTTATATATTTATTATTTTAATTATTTTTGCGGTAAAATAAGAATTTTGTAGCCTAAAAAATTGAAAACAATAGAAAATATTAATTAAAACATATTAAAAGAATATTCAATCAAAATAAATCCTTAAATATATATATAAATAATAAAATGAATATAAGGTCGCTACTTCACGGATTTTCGCCTGTCACGGGGCATCTGGAACCTAACCCCTGCGATGGAGGAGGGAGCACTGGAATTGCTTTCTTCTTCCTCATCTCACCAGAAATGGGAGACAAAGATGAGCATTTTATAGACATGGTGCAATGTTGAAAAACAAACAAAACCCATAAAACTATCTTTTATTTACTCTTAATGTTTCTTATACTGCTGCTTTAAATAACTTTAATAGTTATTTAAAATAGCTTTACGAAAGCTGACTAAGAGGCAAAGATATTTGATTTTGCGAACTTATGGTTTCATTTCACATTACATGCTTTTGAGTTGCCTATGAAAGACAATTCAATAATGGGTAATGAAACAATATAAAAATTGAATACAAATATATAAATGCAGTAGTTACTTTCATAAAGGCACAAGATAAAGCTGTTTATACTGATACAATGGCAGTTTTCAATGTGGAAAAACTGTATTATCTTGTATGTCTATGCTTGACAAAGAGAAATATGCAATGAGAATGTTAAAAGGCAACACAATATACGTTCCTGAGCTTGTTTTAAAAAGTGCTATAACTAGTCCTATGTCCCCGGTAAAGCCCTCCTCAATGACTGCTCTGAAATCTCCCTGAAGTTGTTCTGCATGAAGGTGTTGCTTTATCTGACATTCTCTCTTTACAGACAGAATTAAGAAATTAATGGAGTAAATGTTGACTGTTAATTGTATATTAGCATATTATTATAAGTTTCAGGAACATGCTACATTTACGTTTTTTTTTTTAAAGTTTGTGAATCTCTATGAATTGATCAGAGAGATGGTGAAATGTAATGTTTATGATTCTGCCTCAATTAACAACAGGCCTTTGGTTAAGGTTATAAAACTGGCTGATGGTTTCATTGGGAAAATGAGAATTATACAGCCTGAATTTGGAAAACTTTTACAAGGGACATGACTGATTATAAATGAACATTATCTGGTTCTTCCTTAAGAAGTAAAATTTATTAAGATTCAGTTATTTAGATGGAGGCTTTAGAAAAATGTTGCCCCAAAGTGGTTTTTTAAAAAAGTTTGACTTTCATAGGGTTCAGCTTGAGTTATACAGAAAATTCACCTAAACAGTAAATGCTTATTTCCCTAGGAATGCTTAGATAAATAAAGAAATACTTAAATTCTGGAGTAAACAAACAAACAAACAAACAAACTAGTTTCTTAATATGAGTTCTTATATGTACGGATGCGGGAAAAACAGGGTATAGAAAATGCAGCCTTCAATGGTCCCATTTCTTACTCATTGAGGCATTTCTGCTTTTAAGGCTGTCCAGTGGGAAACTATATCAAACGAACAAACATAGTTATTTTTTCCTCACATGAACAACCATTATACTAAATAATTAAACTTCTGTGAAAAGCCCAGCATTACTGGTTGAGCTTTTAAATATATAGCGTTTTTAAGCTGGAGCCTTTTCCAAACAGATTTTATTGGTTAGAATAGTCAAGGTGAGGAAAATTTCCTCACCAGCTCTCCTAAAGCATATTGAAGCAGCCGTAACAGCCATGATTGAACCAGCCTTTTCACTGTGAAAATTGAAGCAGGAGCGCAGAGAACATCAAAGGGGTAAAAGAAATAGTCGAGGTTTTGTGTCCCAACTTGTCTCTATTCTCTCTGTGGTAGCTGATCCCATCTGTCTCCAAGAGCTAAGGATAGCTTGTTCTATTGTAAGTATTGTTCACAAGTCACCTAAGTAAAGATTAAACTTCTGGCTCTTTTCCCACATCTTCAGTCTGGTGTTAAAATGTAAAAATGAATGTGTCCTTGTACAAGCAGAGTCATGAATAATGTTATGCTGTAATCCAGAATAACAAATTATTTAAAGTTATCACTAGTTTATATTTTTTATTATATTTTCTCTCCTTTTAAGGATTTTAAAGATTGAGATTAAGGTTAATAATAGCTACTCTGAAGGGTGGTCCTGAGGCGAGAGGTTTCTAGACCTGCAGAAAACATTGAGTAAGGTGACTGACAAGGAATAAGTAATAGTTATAAATCATCTTCTGACCACAATGAGATTCCATAGCTGAAGAAAGGTGCTCTCAATAAAAGAGGATGTATACTAAAATCTTTACCTTTTTCTAATACCTTTTTAAGCATGAGGCTGGCCGCTTCTATATACCAAGCAGGTGCCACACACCAGGCTTTGTTGTTATCACTTTGTTAAACTTAATCTGGAGGAACCCGAAACATTGAAGACACGAACAAAGTTCGTTGATTACACACCAAAGCTTTATTGTCTAGCTTGGCCAAGCGGCGGCTCCTCCAACAGTGGTCTGAGGGAGTGCGCGCCGGCCCTTTGTTCTACTTAGTTTTTATAGTTTTGTAAGTGGGAAGTACAGAAGCAAAAATTGTAATTAGGAGTCCCTTACCACTATTGGTTATAGTCATATGTCCTTTAACATGATAGGACCACGTTCAACTTGCAAGCCATACATTATTTTGGATAAAACAAAATTTACAAGTCAACACAATGGTAGAAAGATGTCTCTTTGCATATTAAAAGGCATTCCTATATTATCTAGTGTTTATCTGCTATCTCTCTATCTAGAGTCACATGTGTTAACCACACGCATTTACATAGGAGAGGTAGTTTCCATGGGGACAAATGCCCGCAAATGGCTCATTGCTATAAGAAAAGGTTTATTTTGGCTTTTCTCTCCCTGCACCTGGCTAGCCATTCACCCCTTTCCCCACAGGTATGGTGGAATGTCTGGGGATCCATGTTTTCCTCCCTTTTGCATTTACAATACAATGCCAAGGGCCATCCTGGTCATGCCAATCACACAGTACAGGGACTATTCTCACAATTTCTCTGCACACCTTAACCCAAATTAATAAAATGTTCTTCAAGCCTCCCAAAATATTAATATTAATTCTGCAGCTTTTGGTACTTTATAACAGCTGCGGGTGAGGTGGCGCAGTGGCTCCTCAACTTTACATTCATAATGTTGTATAAGCTCTTATAATTTCCCACACATGAGGAGTTAGGTATTTAATGGGAAAATAATAATATTTAAAATTGAGAAAAAAATTTGTCCTTAAATCTTAGGCTTAGTTTTAGAGGATACCAAAGTTCATTCCCTTTAATAAGTGTTCCTAAGGCATATGCTGTTCTTCTTTTATTTTTTTAAATTTTATTTAGAAATTTAAATTTAATGGGGTGACACTGATCAATAGAGTACATAGGGCACATGCTATTCAAAGAGAGCTCTAGATTGTTGACAAATCATACAGGCAGTGTCTACTGTGAATTAAAATATGTACACATAATATTTCCTTCTGACTTATTTATAATTATTGAGTGGACTTTACCCAATAATTGATTGACTTGGACATTTAAAATATTTTTCAAAATTAAACAAAACAGATCGCTTAGATTGCTTTTATGCTCTGTGAACACTTCAGCTTTGTTCACTGTAGTAAATAGAGAAGTACACGTCATTTGATTACTCTTTAACCTTTCATTATATTGACAATCTGTTATTGCCAAGCATCAGTTCCATTCTTCCCAGAAGGTGGCTTGGCATTTTTGTGGTGTTTTCAATCTAGGGAGATAAATCTGCATCTCCATCTGGGTTGACCAGATGAGGCTCCCTTCAGAGCCAATTAGCACTTTACCGATGGGGTCACCTCAGCGTGGTATGAAGTGCTTTGCACCTCCAGGGCTACCATAAACTATCTCCACAATGCCTCCAGATGCTCCAGGATGAGAAACCAATCAATCTTTTACATAAGTGGCTAGCATGCCTACCCCAGGGTCCTAGGAAGACACATAGCAACTGATGCTGAAAGAAGTATATGACTCTCCAAGGCAGAGTCTTTCCTATATCCTTTTGTTAGCCTCTTCCTGTGCTTACATAGACTAGGAAGGATATTCATGGCCCATAAGAAGACTTGGTGGGCAAGGTACCAGCCCCTCTATTGTTCAGTTTGATAGTCAGCTACACATATTATTATAATTTCTTGAACAACTTGACTAGAGATTTCTTAACAACCTCAATCGTGATTATCGAAAGACCATAAATCAATGTGAAAAAACTTCCAGTGCCCAGTCTATGGTGACAATTACAGGTCACACTTATTAAAATGCTTAAGGCATGGCCATGGCAGCTCTGACACCACTAGAGGCAATTTAGGGCATCCACTGTGGTGCCCTGGCTCTACCTGGGATATCTGCTGTTATTTCTATAAGGACCCAGACTTGGTTCACAGGTTGCTGAGGCTTTTCT
The DNA here is from genome assembly GCF_036850765.1 of Saccopteryx bilineata. Taxonomy (NCBI): domain Eukaryota; kingdom Metazoa; phylum Chordata; class Mammalia; order Chiroptera; family Emballonuridae; genus Saccopteryx; species Saccopteryx bilineata. The sequence goes on from NC_089501.1 coordinate 22,527,004, forward strand.
GCCAAGGCAACTCATTTAATGAAGCAATCCCCTTTAACTCTGCTTTAGCTGGGAAAGAATGCAAATTAAATATTCTTTAGTAGGGAGGGTGGGAAGGGTGACAAGTAAAGGGGAAAAAAGAGGGGGGGGGGAGGCATGGAGTTCCCTTAGGTAGCTGGCTAACTAGCTCAGCTTTTGTACAGCCACTGTGTGCCTGTGGGATGGAGCTAAGAGACAGAAGAATGACAGTCTGGAGGAAGAAAGAAAGACAGTAATTATGGGATGCGTGCGATTAGAGCGGTAGCCAGAGAAATTAAGCCACGCGTCCTAGGAATCTTCCCTTCTGTATGGTATACCTGCAGAGGAGGAGAAAAGACCTCGCTACAGAGTTCAGTTGGAATCTACTCCCTGCCAGCTCAGCTTGATTGCTTTCTGGGTTACCTACTGTGGAGGCTCAGCAGCTCGACCTTCCTTTCAGCAGAGCTATATTGTCCGGCTCTGGAAAAAAAAAAAAAAGGCAGATTAGGAATTTACAGGGATCCCTCCATCACTGGCCTCTGACAGGAACACTCAGGGAGCTGATTTTTCATGGTTCAATTTGCCTGGGGCCAGGATTCTTATCAAAATATATTCTGTTAATGTGAAACACCACTGCGGATTTAAGAACTATCGAACTTCCTATTAAACTTTGTCTCCCATTTCTTTCCCCACCATCCTCTTGTTTTAGTAGGTGATATTCTTCCCAAACTACTTTACTATTATTGTTATTCTTCACATAATATATACACGTTCAGTTCAGGTTTATAGATGAGCAGTAAATCATGTCACTTGAGAAGTTTGTAATGATTTTGTTGGGAGGTAAATTGTATTCTGTCTTGAGCCTGAGATAGCCTCAGCTCTAATTCAGATCATACTTCAGTTGTTTAATTTGATTTAAATGCTTTAATTAAAGGCCATGTTTGCAGAATAATTGAAAAATACTTGTTGCTAATACAAAAACTATTTAATTTCACCAAGCTAGGAAGAAACAAAGGCTACTCCATGCCATCTTAGTTTCAGGTGTTTTTGAGGGCTATTTCAGGTGACGGAGAGAACGGGTTAGTAGTCAGATGTTGTGCCAGGGCTCCCGTTAGGTCTCTGTATGTACCTTATCTGAGTTTTGATTAGGGTGGAGTATTTCTATCCTTCTTGTTTGCCTCTTTTGATTATGAGTGACTTGACTTCAATCATTTTCGCATTCTTAACTTTATTAATATTTATGCTGAACTTATGAGGTTATGCTAATAAATAACATACTTGTGCTATACTTGTTCTTGGTACTCCCAATCAGAAGGGATTCTTCAATGCTTTGTGTTTTGCTAACAGTGAAAGTAAGAAACGAAAAATAACGTTGACTAGAAATAAGAAAGCTGAGCAGATGGGCTGATTTTCTTGGAGGAGGAAAAGGAGGTATCTTTGTCTTCTATTCATATTGGTGCCACCTGGCATGGCCAGATACAGAACAGAGCCCCTCATTAGCTGGCTCAGCAACAATGCCACTATTTATGATTTTTAATATAATAACATGCGATACATTGCATTTTGTTATATGTTTTATATCTTCAAAATATGTAGTTTAAGATGTATTCATTGAATCCCCCCTCCCTTTTTTTTTTAAAAAAAAACATTGACTATAAAACATATATCTGATCTTGTTTTATATGGGCTTACCTTAATTCTGAGGGCTTTATATCATGGTCTGATATTACAAGATCTGTAAACATAGACCTTGATCCCTGCTATAATGAGACTCTGGTGATGTTGGGTCTAGGAAAAGTGCTGCAGAAATATGGAATGATGGTTCCATTGACCTGCCATCTCTCAAAGCAGCTTATCTATTTTATTCTCACAATCTGTAGAAGTACAGGAGCAGAAGACTGAAATATTGTTCAGTATTTCTGAATAACTTTATTTTGAAATCTATTTATCAATGGTTTAGGTTGATTTTAAATGAAAGATACGCATTTTTTAAATTTTAGTTATTTTGCCATATTCATTGGTAAGATAGCTGAAAAAGTCAATGGATATTCTCAATAAGGAACCCTAATGAGTTCTTTTTTTGCAGTGAAGATCTGTCAATAAGCAGGCAAAGCCCCTAAAACATTACTATTTACTACTTAAGTTTCTCAGTTTTTGTTTTAGATACTATTAAAAGAGAATTTTATTTTAAAGCACCAATACAGCCATCTGTGGCATTCTTTTAATGAATACTTAAATGGGGTGAGTGGAGTAGGGGGTTAAAAAATAAGAGGAAAGATGATTTAAAAGTGAAATGTCAGTTTGTAATATATCTCATTCAGAAGACAAAATAAACAAGGGTTAAAAAGACTAAAGTGAAGTGTTCATTTATGTATCTGACACTAATAAATTCTGTTGGGAAAACTGTACCAAATATTCATGTTGAAATAATTATAAAATGTAATCATTTGGCCAGAACAGTGACAAAAGAAGTTACTGAAATTATGTCAAGGCTGAAGAAAGGATGACTATCAGCTCCAAATTAGTTAGCTGAGACAGACAGCTATGTTGAGATGCAGACCAGTGTCAAAGAGAGTCCTGAGCAGGCTGTGATTGTACTGGTGTACAGCAGAGTGTGCTAGCTCTATTGAACAAAACTACTTGAGTAAGCTCCAGTCTGTGTTAATGTCATACATAGTCAAGAAAAGAAAAAGAGCCCAGGGAGAAAAGGACAAATAAGGAAACTGGCTGTCGATAGCTCAGGAGCACTTGTAAGCCATAAAGACTTTCTGAACTTCTAACAGAAGTAGTCCCTGTAGAACAATGATAACAGGAGAGACAGACATTGATGTGTAAATGACATCATCACTGAAGCCACTTTCAGTCAACTAGAGCCCTGGATCACATTGGGGTTCAAAGGGACTCTAATCTTACCCTGCTCATTTTTTTTTTCTCGTAAATTCTTGCCAGAAATGAAGAAAACACAAAGAAGCTTGTTCATGTCAGCTTTTCTGTCTTGACCTGGAAATGAAGAGTCATGTGACTCGACAGGGGCTGCCCAGAGTTCACGGATTTTAGGATCAAGTTTTTAAAGACACTGGCTAAGAGCTAGATAAGGACAGTAGTTAAAATTAGTGTTACATAAGCTTGAACAACTATCTCCAGAGATGTCTCATACTTTGAAAGAAATATGTTGTATCAACAGTTTATAAATAAATGTGAATTTATCATAATGTTGCTTGAACTTCTTGTGAAAGGAAAAAAACCCACAAAACTATTACTCCTGCCCTAAAAAATCTTTTTCCTTTCTGACTACGTCAGTGCTATGCAATTTGATGTTTTATAGGTCATACTAACAACAGTTTTCCATTCTTCACTGGAAGATAAGCCTGTTTAGCAACAGGAAGAAGGTACCTTCACTTTCTGAGTCATTGGCTGAAATTCCTAGGAATCACCATTTTTGAAGAATCGGTTGCTCACTGAGAGTGGCACATACATCAAGAGTTATGAAGCCTAGCACAGGAGAATTCACATTGGAAGGGCAGATCAAATAATGGTGTTTGCCAAAAGTCGTCCCCTTTAATAAGAACCATAGATTAATGTCCCTAAATTCAAATGACAAAGCCCTTTCTTAGTATAAAGTGTTTATATAGCACAAGCTAATTAGTATTAGAAATGTCTGCTTTATTTCCTTTTCTCTGCCACTTAGACATCTATCTGGGAGGGGGCTGAGTACATCAAGTGTTCCTTTCAATGTAAGCAGTAAGTAGTTCACTTCCTGTACTCTCTATGAACTTTGTAATGGTTAAATAGAGCTATATTCAACATGAACTTGTGAATTCCTTCCTTTTAATTTTTTTTGGCTAGGATTGAAATCTCAATATAAAATAGAAACCATTTGACTTTCTGTTCTAACACCATAACTGGTTCTTTAGTGGAATGGTAATACTAATCAGATGTCGCAATTCATTATCATTATAAGTTAAATGAGAACATTGTCACTGTAGAATGTTGCATTAGGTTTGCGTTATTATATATTCCTCAGCTGTTAAAATATTATATGATAGTGGTGGAAGTCTTTAGGAAAGCTTTTTACAGTAATTATGCAGACTAGCTTTAGTTTATTCAGTGAGAGTCTCTGGGGTGCTGTCTTTGGTTATACACCGAAGAAGAGGTAGCCTTGTACCTGAATGTGTTTGTATATGTTAATTTGAAATGGGTTTATATTTGGCCAGGACTCAAGCTGGCAATTCGACTGTAAGTCAAATGCAAGGCTCAAGGTTTATATGTATAATAACTGGTGGAAAATAGATGAATAGGGGAAGTTAGAAGTTAGTGTATAGTTACTGGAGGAAGCTGGCTTTGATAAGCCACAAAAGAGTGATGCCTGTAAACATGTTCCCTCCCTTCTACCACTGAGGCCTTCACCCCATACCCTGTGCTTTCCTACCTGTTGTATAATCCTTTGCATTCTTCCTCTTAATAAAACCTATCCATGAGAGCTCGACTTTCTGGATGTTTTCCCATTCCCTCTTTCCACTGGCTCTCCTTGCTCACTCTTCTTCATCCAAGTTCTAGCAAATTTAACCCCCAAAAGCATTTTTTGAATCTTGATACTCATCTCCATCCTGTGTTTTATTGCCTCAGTTCAGGCCTCTGTCACGTCTTTCTCTTCTTTTCCAGGCAAAATAAGCTGAGCCCAGTTTCCCTGCCTTTGGTTTGTCTACCATACGACTAACGAAGTGTCGTCTCATCTGTCCATATAGCTTTCCTTCCTAAGGTGGCTCTGCATTGCCTAGAAAATAAAATGAGGTTTTATCTCATATGATATTTCTAAACCCTCTATAATCTGGCTCTTGCCAACCTTTTCAGCCTTATCTCTGTCCATTTTCTGCCTTAAAATATCAGACCTGTAAATACATACCTCTCAGAGTCTAGACAGTTAACTTAGATAAGTGAAGTGGACGGGGTGGGAGAAGCAGGGAATTCTGAGAACTGTGGCGACCTGAAGTATGCAACCCCCTCTCTCCCACCAGAAAAGTATTTGAAGTTATTTGGGTTAGAGCAATAAATCTTCAAGGCAAGAGTGGCTCGAGATGGTCAATTTGTACCCTATGCTAGTAACACCAAACTATTTGTAATTGCCTGCTTCCACCATATTATTATTTTTCTTTCCACACTGTATCTGCTCATACTATCTCTTTTGTGGGTAAGGCTCATACATGGTATGTTTCTCCTCATTTACCTCATCCTTCTCAGGTTAACCTTTTATCATTATTTAAGATTTAGATCATGTAGTCATCTCCTTAAAAAATCCATGCATGGTCCCTGTTTATTTCCTAAAGTTTTCCAAATAATTTTCTACAGAAGTTGTATTTATTTTAATTAAGTGCTTGCCTCTTCTACTGTATTATAAATGCCTTGATGGAAATTTTTTTTTATTTTTTTATTTTCAGTAGTTTCAGGGTAGAGTGGAAAGCCAGGATTTGGTGCATACTCAACAAAGGCATGAAAATTATGATGAGTCAAATAGATCTAGGGTTCAATATCTTTTCTTAGACTTATTGTCTGTAACTATGGAAGTCTATGAAAATCTCAGGGAGTCATTTGACACAAGTCAGAAAAAGAAAATTGCAAATCCTGTTTTAGTAGTCTTTCTATCCCTGGAACCTAGAATTATATCCATTACGCTGTGCAAAGAAAAAGGGAAGGCAGAGGGCAGAAAGAAAGAAGGAAAAGATATATTTTCTTTGTCTTCTTTTTTTATGGAGAGGAGGGTAGATAGTGAGACACACTCTTACATGTCCCCCAACCAGGATCCCCCTGGCAACCCCTGTCTGAGGCTGATGCTGAAATCAACTAAGCTATTTTTAGCACCTGAGCCTGAAGTGCTCAGACCAAGGGAGCTATCCTTAGTGCCTGGGGCCCACGTTCAAACCAATCAAGCCACTGAATGTGGGAGGGGAAGAGGAAGGGAAGAGAAGCAAATGGTCACCTCCCTTGTGTGTCCTCACTGGAAATCAAACCAGGACATCAGCTGAGCTGATGCTCTATCCACTGAGCAAGCTGACCAGGGCCATATTTCCTTTATCTTAATCTTAATTAGAAATGCTATGGAGATGGAAAAAGAAAGGAATGAGGCAGGAACATAACTGGGGCTGAAGAGAAAAATAAAAACAAAGCCTCTTTCAGAGGAATGAGGGTTTTGAGAGCCATTCAGAAATGCTAGACTGAGCACTGGTGGAACCCAGAACGTGCTGAGCTGCTCTGGGCTGTGTTCAACTACCAATCAGGACAGAGCTTCTGGTTCAAATATTCAAAACAATCTCTCCCAGAATAATATGCGTACTCAGTTATATTTCCTTCATGTAGTAACTCATTTTGATTTCCCCCAATCCGTACTTTGAAGGATAATGTACAGGAAAAGAGAGGGGATATTCTCGAAACACATAAACATTAAAAAGGGATCTGTAGCCTGACCTGTGGTGGCGTAGTGGATAAAGCATCAACCTGGAAGCACTGAGGTTGCCGGTTCAAAACCCTGGCTTGCCTGGTCAAGGCACATATGGGAGTTGATGCTTCCTGCTCCTCCCCTTTCTCTCTCTCTCTCTCTCTTTCTCTCTCTCTCCCCCCTAAAATGAATAAATAAATAAATAAAAATTAAAAAAAAAAAAAAAAAAAAAGGGATCTGTAGTGTTTGGCAACAAGACTGACAGGGAAGACAGGTAGCCTAAATGCGGCAATTTCGCCAGAGGGGCACTACTTGTTTTCCTGTCCTTCCCCTCCATCAACTAAGATCATAGCTGTATGGCCCTGAGAAATATGTCCTACAGTCACCCTTGATAAATGCAAAGTTCTTAGCAACATATCGTCTGTGTAAGAGTGTAACTTAAAATTTTGAAGGGCCTATGTCAGTTTAACTCGATGTACACAATGTTAAAAACAGGAGGAACCTTTATAGCGCGATATGATATTTCTGATAGTGATTGAACAGTCCCATATGCAAAACAGAATGTTTGTTCCCTATTATGGCAAATGCTATGAGAATGAATGAGACAGAAAGCACCTAGAAGTCCTGGGAAGAAAAATAAATGCAAAGGATAACCATCGTCTAGTTTTCTTATAACCCATTCTCACAGGGCCGTCAAAGGACTCTCTCTACTGTTTGCCTCCCACCGGGGGTGTGTCAGTGATATATTTTTACAAGTGCTTAAACACGGAGATAAAAAGTGCTGTTAGTGTGAGTGTCAAAGGTGGACTAAAACACAAAGCTCCACTAACTTGCCAGTTTTCACTGAACATAAATAGTTTTGCTTTGCAATAACAAAGGATACCCACATCTCCAAGTCAGCTTACCTTACAAATCAGGAAGTTCTCAAGGAAGCCTCAGATTAGAGCTGACATGGCCAATGTTGGGTGAGGGGGGTCATTTGGGTACAAAAGACAACACATTGACCGGTCCTGACAGTTGGAATCAGCCCTTGGAACATGTCTACCTTTGCTAACCTGGATTTGGAATACACTTAACTGAGCTCTCTTTGGTATATAACCACCATTTTCCTCTCTGTTCCCAACTACACCCCAAGCCTTTGATTTGAATAGTAAAATGAACCATGTGCTAGTTAAATTCTATTTGATAACCAGGATAGAGAAGTCTGGTGATCCTACTTTTATTTTAGCAAACAATATGCCAGTTAAACTATATATAGTCTATATACTATGTAAACTATATATATATATAGTTAAATATATGTATATTTAAACAGTAAAATAAATAGAAAGTATTACTGTTATCAGTTAAAATTCATAGTTAAAAAGTGTCCACCATTTAAGTGCTTGGGATGTCTATGAAGTTATCAGATATAGAGGCGTAAAAAATTGTCATCTGAGATCAATAAGGGAATACAAAATATAAAGAAAACTCTCAGAATTCAGAATCCTACAAAACAACTAACCCATTGACTGTGAATGTTATCTAAAGGGGTTAAAAGAAATCAGACTTCCCTGGGGGTTGTGCATGGGCTATGCATTATGTGCTGTCATTGAAGTATTTTTTCCTCTGTTAAGCAAGCATCTCCTGCTGGGACATCTCTTTGGTTTGGTGGGAGTCTGGAGTAATACACGAAGTGTGTGTTATCAGCTAGAAATTACTCCACATAAAAATTTAATGGTATTGTCCTAGCTATTTTTCAATTAGTGCATGTGTTTTATTCACATGACTTGGATTGTTGAAGACATGAATTATAACTCTGTGGTAAAATATGATCAGAGGTTTTTTTTTTCTTTTCCTGCTATAATCTTATGACTAATGAGAAACTCTGAACAACAATGAATATAATTAAAATAAATTAAGCCTTCTTGTTGGCAATAATTCTGAGATCTGAATTGTCTCATATTGGCTAGTTTGAGGCTTCCACTTGGATTACCTTGAAAACTGTGCGCAGTGTTCAGTCACCACACCTTTCCTTCAGCCTCCAGGCCCTCTTTTCAAATCCATCAGTGTCCCAGAGCAGCGTGGTTTCTGAAAGTATTTGGAAGGGCACCAAGCCCGAATGTTTTGAGAACAATAACCAACATACACAGGACTGCATGTATTTTCGTAGAGATTGAAAGATTTTTTTTTCTTTTTCTGAGAACATTATTGAAGAAAAGCCTGTTAGCTTTACAGAGGATGGAGTGGTTGGGGGACTCTTCCATGTGTATGTTTTGCTTAATTAAATTCATATCTCTTTTTAAGGCTTGTGAAATTCAGATATCTTTGAAAAGCCCTAGTGATCTGTTTTTGGGCTGTGAAATAACTATTTTCTTCTTTTGCAGAGCAAATTATAATATAATTGTTTCTTTGGTAGAATATGTGTCTTTAAAGATAACTAAACTTATGGATTTTGAAAAAGTAATTGCATAATCCATTGGAGGTTATGCTGGAATATGCAATCCTTAGTTACATTTGCACCACTCTTTCTGTTCTGACTCATACTTTCATTCAACTTTTTAAAACTTTTTTATTGAATGTATTGGCTAATAAAATTATACAGTTTTCAGGTATGCAATTCTACAAAACATCACTGGTACCCCAAGTCAATTCTTCTTCATCACCATTTATCCCCTCATACCTTCTTTCCTTCCCCCACCCTCTTTCCTTCTGATAATCACTCCTCTTCTCTGTGTCTGAGGGTGTTTTGTTTGTTTGCTTGCTTGTTTTGTATTTTTTTGCTTAATTCCTTCATCTTTTTTATCTAGCTTCCTCACCCGCCCTGCCAGCTGTCAGTCTGTTCTCTATTTATAAGTCTGTTTCTATTTTGTTTGTTAGGTTATTTTGTTCATTAGATTCCACATGTGAGTGAACTCATATGTACTTGTCTGGTTATTCAGCATTTTTATATCAGATATCACTGAATGTAATATAATTTTTTATAGCAGATCGTTTATTTGTTTTACATTTCTCTGAGTACTTTAAGACCATTGAACGTTCTCCGACAACTTGAATTTAATCTAAAAATAATTTTAAGTAAATGTATTTCTCTTAATTTTCCACAAGTTAAATGAATAATGGTTAGATATATAAATCTTTTTATTCTTTCAAAATTTCTTCTGTGAAAAGACATTAATTAAAGGAAATCCTCCAGAGATATATTATTCCAATATCTCTCTCAGCACCCCAAATATTGATCTATTTAACATCTTCTATGTATAGAGCCCAAACAACAATTTTGAGTCTCTCTGATAACATAGCATCAATCATTGCCACAATTAGAATCTTATCAAATGAATCATAAACAGTTACAGACCTGACATGGTTTATAATAACGTATTTTAAAATGGATAAATCAAATCTACTATCTCTCTGAATCTAAAAATAAATATTATTTTCTTCTTAGATTATATGCAGTGACCAAAAAGTGTGAATGTGTGTGTTGTGTATGTGTATTTTGTATTAGACATATGCAGATATTGGGAGGGCAATGTATTACGGAAAAGTACAAAAAAAATAATAACAGATGCTACTTTTACTGCCTCAAATGATCAATTATGTGTTGCTTTTTTGGTTCAAATGAAAAGTTTCAGTTTCATAAAATATGGATTTTTATAAGCACTAATTAATAATTGGAATTTTACTTCTACCTTCACTTCTTTAATCTTGAATATTTAAATTTACTGAGAGATCTAGATGAATCTACAACAAAAATCCTGCTGGTTTGCAGCAAACGAATTCAATGAAGTTGATAATGTGGGTATATTTGGGAGCATTCAGTAGAATTACCACGGAGGACTTGAATCTGTAAAGTTTAGCACTTTGGCATAGAAGGAAATTAAATAAATTTGCATGCTGCCACAGTTACTCGTCATAATTTTGTTTCTCTTTCACATATTTTGTTATCTTTCTTGGAAGTAGAATTTCTCTGTATTGCTTCGTTTTACTTTTTCTAGGGAGTCCATATACTAGCTCTTAAAATACTATAAAAATATGCTTAAATATAGGTGCTAAATTTTAGTTGTTAAAGGGATGAATAATTCTGAGAGTGAGGTGGTGGGAAACTAGTGAGAATTAGTAAAAAAAAAAAATGAGAGTGTGAGACTGCTGGTCCAAGTCAGATTTCATTGTTCTCTATTGGAAGTGTAGTGAAGTTATTTTGCCAACTTTCAAATACGGTTCACTCAAAACCTTGTTGACTCTAAGTTTGGAGCACATCTCAGAATTAGTTTGGCTCAACTGAGCTATTTGACTTTTGGTTTGCTTTTACTTTCAATTCTCTTGGTATTTCTGAAGGAACTCTCAGAGGAATCTTGTTTGCACATTGTAAACCACCTTTTCAATGAAAAGAAAAATGTAATTGTGAGATTTTTGTTTTCCTGGAAAGAACTGCACTACATTAAAGATAACTGAAATTATTTTTAAAATAACTTATAAAAATACATTTTCTATTTAAAATCTGTTGTAAGAAGTATCTACTTCTTATATATATTTACAATATAACAGTAGTGTTATTTTATATAGAATGGAAAAGGTGGCTCAAATTCTATTTAATCTCTAATTTAAGCACTGAAGTGCATATTATAATTATTTAATTCATATGGCTGCCTCTGCTCTTATTACAGCAGCTGACATTATTTTACATTTATGTGATGAGACTGATAAGAGAATGCTCTTTTTAGTATGATTGCAGGGATGAATGTTCCCTTTGGGTTCTGTTCCTTTATTTTTTCTTTTTCTTTCTTTTTTTTTTTTTTTTTTTTTGTATTTTTCTGAAGTGAGAAGTGGTAAGCAGAGAGACAGACTCCTGCATGTGCCCAACCAGGATTCACCCATCAAGCCCACCAGGGGGCGATGCTCTGGCCATCTGGGGCGTTGCTCCATTGCAACTGGAGCCACTTTTTTTAGCACCTGAGGCGGAGGCCATGGAGCCATCCTTAGCGCCTGGGCCAACTTTGCTCCAATGAAGCCTTGGCTGCAGAAAGGGAAGAGAGAGACAGAGAGAAAGGAGAGGGGGAAGGGTGGAGAAGCAGATGGGCACTTCTCCTGTGTGCCCTGGCTGGGAATCAAACCCAGGACTTCCACACTCATGGCGATACTCTACTGCTGAGCCAACCAGCCAGGGCCTGCTCTTTTAATTTTGTAGTCTTAGGTCTTCTTTGCATGATTAGATATCCTCATTCTTGTTTTCAGGGCAGGTGGTTTTCTATTTTTCAATAAAACTGAAGGAAACCTAATCTTGTTGTCAGCTGGTAGATCATTAAAAATAATTTTTGATGATAGATCACAACGTGAATTTTGGCATGAAGTGATGACAGAGTTCAAAGAATTTTGTGACATCTCTATGAAAACAATTTTTCCATTCCTATCTCATTTTACAAGCATTTTTTCCTATGCTATATTTATAAAGGGGAAAAACAGGATAGAATTGATGACATACCCGTTTCATCCTAGTAAAAGTGATATTTACTTATCAAAAAAACAAGAAAAAAATTCTCCCCAGGAGATTTACTGTTATATTTAATAGTTATTTATCAAAACTGATCATCTAGGTATGCTGTTTTGATAAATTCTGTACTTCTAGGAGTATTAATAACACTGGGGAACAAAATTTTTCTTGCATCCACAAAAACACTTGTACTTACCTAATTTGAGTGTGCTGATCTCAAATCTGACATTAGTTTTTCTCTGTAAGCTACAGTTTTTTTGCAATTCAAGATTTTAGATTTTTATCTTATTGTAAAATTTTCAACATTTAGTTTAACATAATAAAGTAGATTATCTTCTTGGGCATCATCTTTGTGAAAATATAATTTATATAATGCAGTAAATACACGAATACACTGAAAGATATGATTGCATCAGAATTTGTCTACAATTTCAAAATATAACATATTAAAACACTTATTTTAATCATAAAATTTGCCCCAAACTTATTTAAATTCTATTCAGGCAAAAATTTGCATTTGTAGCTCTTGCGTTTGTGTACTTATTGAGGACAATCTTGTTTGATGCTCCAGCAGTAGTCTGATCATCACTAACAGCTCCAAGATTTTCAGGAAACTTATCAAGTTGACTGTTCAGGAAGTGAAACTTAATGCTCATGTTACATCCAATGTTGCAGAAAGCCAACAGCATCCTTTGAACCAGAAGTTTACAGTTTTCTGCTTTTTTGTTGCCAAGGAAGTTCTTTGTAACTGCCACAAAGACTGCCATGCTGCTTTCTCCTCCTTATTCATCTTCCTGGCAAATTCTTTATCATGTATAAGGGTTCGAATCTGAGGTCCATCGAATACACCTGCTTTTATCTTCTCGAAAGACAAGGCAGGAAAAGCAGAAATAATATGTTGAAAGCATCACTTTCTCTATTCACGGTCTGAACAAACTGCTTCATTAAGCCAAGTTTGATGTGAAGTGATGATACTGTCTTGATTCACTACAGGTTCATTCACAATATTTTGCTCCTAATATTTGCAATATTTATCCCTACTTCCAGAGCTTCACGTTTCGGCCACTCCTTCTGTGTCCAGTGTTTCTCCCGAGCTGGGCTTTCCCACAAACACAGAAAGCAAGGATACTTTGTGAAACTTCTCTGTTGTCCTAGCAGGAAATTTACCATTTTAAGATCCACACAAATGATCCAGTCATGCTCCTCATACTTCAGAAAGTCAAGGACCATTTTTATGTCATTATAATCTTCTCACAGATGAGTTCAATAACCAATTGGAACCACTGAAAATAGGCAATATATGCACGTGTCACAAATGATGAAATATTGTGCCTTTGACGTTGAAGTGTGTAACAGCCACATATATAACAGAAGGTGTCAGGACTATTCTTACATTTACACCTACTCGAAGAAGCCATGATTCAATCTTAAAAAAAAATAAGAGGGTGTTTTTATCAGATAACAATTTTTTATATTTAAAAACAACTAAAATTATGTAAAAGTGATGTTTGTAAAACATTAATTGCCTTGCGGTTATGTTCAATCCAAGAGTTGTTGCCCTTTAGCTCCAATTTAAAAACCAATGCATGCCATTAGCTGTAACAAAAAAAGTTAAAATTGCATAAAAACTAGAGCATGCACCCAAAACCGGATTTTAGATTTGGAATCAGCAATGCAGAAATATATAGAAACAGTTCTTAAACCTCATGTAACAGAAAAGGAAAATAAATTGTTCCCCAGTGTAACTCAATATAGAACACTCAATTTTTACCATACAGACTTTAATAACAAAGAAAATAGATTCCATTGCTTACTATTTATGTACTTTATTTTTTGCCAGTAAAGCATTATAGTAATTAAAGTTCTTCTATCATATTGATATGTGAGGTAAAATTATGTTGCGGAAGTAGAATCATATAAGTTCAAGACAAAAAACTAACAATATGCAATTTAAAAGTGAGACTATTTGTGTTTATGTACGTGGATGATAGTATGTTAAAGTACTATTCAGATTCTATTGGACATATTTAAAAAAGTGATATGACAACTCTTTTATTTAAAAAGCCAACATGCATAATTATTCAGAAATTATGGCTTTGCACTTATTTAAATTTATATTGATTACTTTAAATGTTACCTTAAAAATATGTGAGGAGGTATCTAGTTTTCAAAATCCTTTTGAAGTTTGTGAATAAAATTTTAAACACCATTATCCTATGCTAAATTTCAGCCTCTTTGCCTGGGGTTTCGCCATGTGCTTCTCACTGGTCTGACCTTTTCATTGGATTATCAGGGATCATGATGTAAGCATGAGTTATTGTGAATTGGTCACCCTTCTTTGGGTATTCAAATCAGCAATTTCTCACCTCTTCTCTCTGGTTCACACCTACTTCTCGGCTCTTAGGAAGTTCTCTATTATAAATCTAGCCCTCTTGTGAGGCTGAACTAAAAATCTGCCTCTTATTTGGTATTGCTCATAGTCATTCCAGCCAAAAGAAATTGTTCTTTCCTCTGTACCTTCCCAAGAATTAGCTTATATAACTATCTTATACTTATCTGATACTGCCTTTTACATATATTCTAGGCATTTTTTTCTCCTACATAATTATGAACCCTGATGTGGAGAGACCATGCCTTCCATGAGTATACATGAGTGCTAAATATAGAACCTAATACATAGAAGGCTTGTTTATTAAATGAATTAGATGTAGTGAAAGAAAAATGCTTCCAATTATATCAAAGTTCCTTTGATGTGGCTTTCTTGTTATTTCTGTCTCAGGAAACACAGGAGATTTTTAAATTAGCGAATGAATATAGATAGCCCAATGAGGGAGATAGAGTCAATGTTAAAAAATCCATATTGGGAAAAACCATTTTAAATAGCTAAATATATTGAAATTGAGAAAAAAACAATATCAGGAAGTGTTGAAACTAGACAAAAATTTGCCTTTTCAATTTAACATGCTGCAAAAGCAGGTAGGAGTGATTTTGAATGGGATGGGAGGAAAAATAAAGAGCTGAGCCAACAGGTCAACACATAGGCAGGATCAACACTAAAGGAGATAGAAGAAAGCAGGGAACCTGGTAAACATAATTTTGTTTTTTCTGATCAAGCCTGCAGGAATCCAATCTAAGAAGTGTATAGCCAGAACAGCTGTACCTTTAATTGTTTTATTGTTTTTTTTTTCACAACATGAGTTCCAAAGTAATCAAATTACTTAGACAAATATAAAGGGTTTTTCCATTCCATTTTATCAGAAGATTTTTGTTTTGTTTAGTTTTTATTGGGGGTAAGATATTTCCCAACTTTTCTAAATTTTAAAATAATGTTGCAGAGGACAGCTATCTATAATCTAGAACTTAGGAGTTCTTTCATTCCTCAAATACTGCTTTAATGGTCTCATATTACTTGAGCCAGGGTAGCTTCCAGAATCAGAGTCCAGTGTTGTTTAAAGCAATGACTCCTAGAGAATCTATCAATGTCACATTTTGAATTTTAACATGTTGGGCCAAGGTTTCTGACATGAAGAAATATTTTGGAAGCCAACCTGCTATGGGTTCTTACATCTTTTTGATTTGGAAGAGGGCAGTAATGATGTTAAAAACTAGTTTCTTTTCGCTTGCTGCTATTGCATTCTTGAAACACCATATTTGGCAACTGATAACAAAAGTCCAATATTTTAAAAAGAGAATTTAATTATAGAAATAACTAAATTAGACAGAATCTTATAGGGAGTTTCCAGTAATTACATGACAGTTATAAGAAGCAATAACAAATACCAAAGTCTGGGAGGAAAAATTACCTTGAAAAGTTTGTTAATGAAACTCTTTTTTTTCCCTGGAATAAATAGACTGAGTTTATACTGAGATTTCAAGGTTTTTGAAATATGTGCTTGAACAGAGAAGCACATGTTCTTTACGCTACCATGTCACTGCAAGATAGAAGCCCAAGAAGAGAAAGATATTTAAATATCTATCTATTATCTATCTATCTATCTATCTATCTATCTATCTATCTATCTATCTATCTATCATCTATCTATCATCTATCTATCTATCTATCTATCTATCTATCTATCATCTATCTATCTATCTATCTATCATCTATCTATCATCTATCTATCTATCTATCTATCATCTATCTATCTATCATCTATCATCTATCTATCTATCTATCATCTATCTATCTATCTATCTATCTATCATCTATCTATCTATCTATCTTTCTATCTATCTATCATCTATCTATCTATCATCTATCTATCTATCTATCTATCTATCTATCTATCATCTATCATCTATCTATCTATCATCTATCTATCTATCTATCATCTATCTATCTTTCTATCTATCTATCTATCTATCTATCTATCTATCTATCTATCTATCATCTACCATCTGCCTATCTGCCTATCATCTATAGCAGTGGTCCCCAACCCCCTGGCCGTGGACCGGTACCAGTCTGTGGGCCATTTGGTACTGGTCCGCAGAGAAAGAATAAATAACTTACATCATTTCCGTTTTATTTATATTTAAGTCTGAATGATGTTTTATTTTTAAAAAATGACCAGATTCCCTCTGTTACATCCATCTAAGACTCACTCTTGACGCTTGTCTCGGTCACATGATACATTTATCCATCCCACCCTAAAGGCCGGTCCGTGAAAATATTTTCTGATATTAAACCAGTCTGTGGCCCAAAAAAGGTTGGGGACCACTGGTCTATAGATGTAAAACTGCATGTATACATATACAATTCTTCATGTCTTAATGACCTTTTAGCTTACATAATGGAACTAAAATATAAATCAAGATGCCCTATACCATTTGAATGGGACTAAAAAGTCATTTTTGTAATGGTTACACAAGATATTGTTATTTTAATAATAACATTAGCATGATGATGAGAAACTACCTTTATATGTTGGTTGATTCAGGAAGAATATAAATATAGTCCATATTTTTAGAAGTTTAAAAAAATAGCTTTATGGAATCTTAGGGTGGGTGGGATTATTCTTATATATTTTAGAGTGCTTGATTTTTTTTCTACATGAGAGGAGGGGAGATAGTGGGGCAGACAACCAAATATACTGCCCCCAGGATCCACTCAACAATCCTGTCTGGGGCTGATGCTCAAGTACTGAGCAATTTTTAGTGTTTGAGACTGATGTGCTGCAACGGAGCTATCCTCAGCAACCAGTGCCATGCTCAAACCAATCAAGCCAGTGGCTGCAGGAGGAAAAGAGGAAGAGAAGAGAGAGAGTGAGAGGGAGAGGGGGAGAAGCAGATGATTGCTTCTCTTGTGTGCCCTAACTAGGAATTGAACCCGGTATGTCCATATGCTGGGCTAACACTCTATTCACTGGGCCACTGGCCAGAATACTTGATTTTGAAGAACAATATGAATTAAATTGTCATTTTCAAAGACCAATTATTTATTTAAAAATTGAGCAATTAGTAGGTATTAGTACTATTCTAGTGACTAAACAAAACTGACAGAAATCTCTTCTCTTTTGTAGCTTATATTCTTGATGGCCAGTAGAAATAGACTATAAACCTAAGATATGTGCGGTGGGGAATAAATACTACGAATAGTAGAAACCAGAATAAGGAGATAGTGAATGATGGTCCCAAATGAATGTTCCTTCATGTGGGTTTGGTCCCAGAAAGCCTCCCTCTATCTCTGAACAGGGAGGTGGAAGCCCTGGGAATATCTGGGAGCCAAGATTTCAGAAGAAAAGCTATAGTGAGGGCACAGCTGAGCTGTGTTCTAGAAAAAAAGCCAAGAGGCCAAATTAAGGAGAGTGAGCAAAAAACGACTAAAGGAGATAAGGCCAGAGAGGGAGCCAGGGGGAAGATCACAGCTGCTTCAAAGAACATTGGTAGAGACTTGGAATTTATTTGGAAAGACCTGGATTCATTGCAGGCTTCTTGGTCAAACACCCTGCTATGCAGAGAAAAGATTGAAGAGTAAACTGAAAGCGGGCTATCCAAGTAGGGGCCGTGGCAATAATTTATGACAGAGACAAGAGAGCTCTGAGTCAGGAGGATACAGCTAAGGTGGGAAAAATAGTATGTTAAAATTCTGGATAAATATTCTGAAAGGGTGAAGAGAATATATTACTTATCCATCACTTCTGAAGAAAATATGCCTCTTTTGAGGACTCTTCATGGTGAAATCTAACAAACTATAAATGAAATCACTGTGGCTACTCTGAGGATGGTAACTATAAGAAAGAGAATTGAAGTAGGGGGGCTAATTAAAGAGTCATTGAAATTAACCTGGTGAGAAATAATGAGTATTTAACCCAGGATTTCAGTGATAAAAGTGGTAGAAAATATCCAGACGCTACTATGTTTTGAAGTGGGTGCAGACAGGAATTCTGACGGCATGGCTGTGAGAGTTTAAGCAAAAGTGAAATCAAAATCATGCCAAAAAGTTGCCCAGAGAAAGATTTTGAAATCGGGACAGATTTATAATTTTTTACTCTGAATTAGACGTCCCTCTGTTTCTCAGAGCTGGCTGGCCCACTGACTGTTCATCACTGGTTTAAACACACCTGAATGTTGGCTGACTTTCTACACGATCCTTAAGGCAACTGTATAGAGTAGGAGGGAGATATGTATTGTTTCAATTTTAGAGCTGAAGATGATGAGTTTGAGGGAGGCTGCATGTCTTGCTCAAGGGTACAGTTTAACTACTGGGGTAAGAATCCAGATGGTGGACCCTAGTCATGAAAGATATACTGCCTCAAAAACTAATATTGTGTTTATAGAATTCATATCATTTGTAGGATGTAAAATATTTTGTTGGGTGTAATCTTCATGAGGGCTTTTTTTTTGTTCACTGATGAATCTTAAAAGCCTAGAATAGTGTATTGTGTGAGGTAGCAGTTCACAAATCACTCAAAAATATATATATATTAGTGTGCATGAGGGAGTGAGAGACAGAGAGGACAGGCAGAAGACGGACAATCAGGAAGGGAGATAGATGAGAAGCATCAACTTGTAGTTGTGACACCTTAATTGTTCATTTATTGCTTTCTCATACGTGCCTTGATTGGGGGCTCCAACTGAGCCAGTGACCCCTGGCTCAAGCCAGTGACCTTTGAGATCAAGCCAGAAACCATGGGTCAGGTCTATGATGCCATGGTCAACTTGGTGACCCCATGCTCAAACTGGTGAGCCTGTGTTCAAGCTGGCGACCTCGGGGGTTTTGAACCTGGAACCTCAGCATCCCAGGTCGAAGCTCTATTCACTATACCACCACTGGTTAGGCAAATCAAATCAGTATTTTTTGAAAGAAAAGAAAAAGCTGCCATCTTGCCTTATATGTTGATATGCCTAGATCAAATGAAATTTGAGCCTTAATCTAAGCCAAAAGTGGCCTAATCTTTTTTACTTTTTTTTTGTAAGATTTTTATTGATTGACTTTAGAGAGAGGAGAGAGAGAGAAAGGCACTTCTCTGGTGGAAGCATTAGCTTTAAGTTGCTTCTTACATGTGTCTTGACTGGGTAAAAGCAGGATTTCCCACCGACGACCTCAGCATTCCAGGTCTATGCTTTATCTACTGCATCACCTCAGGTCATGGCCTATCTTTTTTTTAAAAAGGAAATCAACTGCTTTTATAGGGAAATTAAAGATCTTTTGTTTTTGATCACATGTTAGAAAGAACCAATATAGTGAACTGTGCTCTAACATCCTGATTCCTGCTCTTTTACCAGGATAAGTTATACTATAATAATAATGTTTATGCTCTTAATTACACTAGGGAACAATTTTTTTTCATTTTCTGTTGCATGAGGTTTTAGAACTGTTTCTATATATTTCTGTATTGCTGATTCCAAATCTGAAATCCATTTTTTGGTGCATACTCTAGTTTTTATGCAATTTTAATTTCTTTTTGTTACAGTTAATGACATGCATTGGTTTTTAAATTGGAGTTAAAGGGGAATGACTCTTGGATTGAAGATAAACACAAGGCAATTAATGTTTTACAAACATCACTTTTACATAATTGTAGTTGTTTTCAAATATAAAAAATTGTTATCTGATAAAAACACCCTCTTATTTTGTTTTAAGATTGAATCATGGCTTCTTCGAGTAGGCGTAAATGTAAGAATAGTCCTGATACCTTCTGTTATATATGTGGCTGTTACACACTTCAACGTCAAAGGCACAATATTTCATCATTTGTGACACGTGCATATATTGCCTATTTTCAAGTTTCCCTTGATGAACAAGACAAGAATTAGGCTCCTCATATTTGTGTCATAATTTTGAGGAAATGCTTCGTGACTGGACAAAAGGAAAATGCAAAGGGATGCCTTTTGGTATTCCCATGGTTTGGCGTGAACCTAAGGACCACATCAGTGACTGTTATTTCTGTCTGACCCATACAAAGGGTATCGGCAAGAAAAAACGGCATATGATCGTATATCCTAATATTCCTTCAGCAATATGACCTGTCCCACACTCAGAGACACTCCTGGTTCCAGTTTTCAATGGTTTTATTTCTTCTAAGGACGAAGAAAGTGAACATGGTGATCAAGTGTATTTTGAAAGATGCATGAGAAAATGGTTGTAGAATCTGAAGGGTCTTCTTCTGATGCCAAGCTGTCATTAACCCCTCAGCAGTTTAGCCAACCCAAATTGAATGACCTAGTAAGAGATTTGGGCCTATCAAAGAAAGCAGCTGAGTTATTAGCCTCCAGGCTTTAAGAAAAGAATGTACTTCACCGGTCAGCTAAAGTATCCCATTTCAGGAAGCATGAACAAATTTTTGTGGATTTTTTTTCTGAGGACAAACACTTTGTTTACTGTCATGATATCAGTAGTCTTCTCAGCCAGCTAGGTGTTACCACTTACAGTCCAACAGAATGGCAGCTATTTCTTGACAGCTTTAAACGGAGTCTGAGATACTTTCTTTTACACAACGGTAATGTTTATGCAGCAGTTCTAATTGGTTATTGAACTTATCTGCGGGAAGATTATAATGACATAAAAATTGTCCTTGACTTTCTGAAGTATGAGGAACATAACTGGATCATTTTTGTGGATCTTAAAATGATAAATTTCCTGCTAGGAAAAAAGAGAGGTTTCATAAAGTATCCTTGCTTTCTGTGTTTGTGGTACAGCCGAGCTCGGGAGAAACACTGGACACAGAAGGAGTGGCTGAAACGTGAAGCTCTGGAAGTAGGGGCAAATATTAGTAGCAAAATATTGTGAATGAACCTTGTAGTTAATCGAGACAGTATCATTTTCCCCCCACTTGGCTTAATGAAACAGTTTGTTCAGACTTTGAATAGAGAAAGTGATGCTTTCAACATATTATTTCTGCTTTTCCTGCCTTGTCTTTCAAAAAGATAAAAGCAGGTGTATTCGATGGATCTCAGATTCGAACCCTCATACATGACAAAGAATTTGCCAGGAAGATGAATAAGGAGGAGGAAGCGGCATGGCAGTCTTTTGTGGCAGTTACAAAGAACTTTCTTGGCAACAAAAAAGCAGAAAACTATAAACTTCTGGTTCAAAGGATGCTGTTGGCTTTCTGCAACATTGGATGTAACATGAGCATTAAGATTCACTTCCCGAACAGTCACCTTGATAAGTTTCCCAACAATCTTGGAGCTGTTAGTGATGATCAGACTACTGCTGGAGCATCAAACAAGATTGTCCTCAACAAGTACACAAACGCAAGAGCTACAAATGCAAATTTTTGCCTGAATAGAATTTAAACAAGTTTTGCGCAAATTTTATGATTAAAATAAGTGTTTTAATATGTTCTATTTTAAAATTGTAGATAAATTCTGATGCAATCATATCTTTCAGTGTATTCGTGTATTTATTGCATTATATAAATTATTGTATTTTCACAAAGATGATGACCAAGAAGACATTCTACCTCATTATGTTAAACTAAATGTTGAAAATTTTACAATAAGATTTAAAACCTAAAATCTTGAATCGCAAAAAACTGTAGCTTACAGAGAAAAACTAATGTCAGATTTGAGATCGGCACAATCAAATTAGGTAAGAACAAGTGTTTTTGTGGATGCAACAAAAATTTTGTTCCCCAGTGTTATTTCTGAGAATGTTAGCTGATTATTAAAAATTCACGTTCCTCCATCTATTGATTAATCTGGAATCTGGACGATAGCTTCCCAACCAGGGACTATAATTCACATGTACTTTTGTATCTAGGTGTAGCCATATTATTTGTTCTTAGCACTAAAATATGAGAGGAAAACAGTATGTGCCACACTCAGGACTTGGCTCTGAGGAGTTGGTAGGGTATCTTTCTACTGTCTTTTCTGCTTGCTAGCAGAACCACTTTATTTGGTGGGACAGAGATTTATCATGTAATAAGAATTGGAATATTCCTGGCAAATCAACATCCGTTATCAATGAAATTGTTTCTGTTATAGCTACTAGTGTTCCCTAACCATATTGTCACTGTAGGTGGGTTGCTGCTTTCAAAAAGCATAACTATGTAGTATTGACCTCAAGGTTGGGTGTTGATAAAACAAGTATTCGAGATTGGGCAAATAGAGATGCATGTTTTGCAATGGGAGAATTTGTGGTAAAACTGTTGCTTGTGATGACTTGGAAGCCATATGCCTTCCAAGCCTGTGGCGCTAGGCCCAGAAGTTGAAACACAGAATGTTATAGTTTGCATTTGTTGTTATTTGCTGCATTTTATAAGATAAGAAAGAGATGAATTTATGCAAAACTTGACTGGTTTGAGAGCATAAATAAAAGGGAATAGATAAAATCCAGAAATTTTAGACCTCACAAGGTTTGGAAAAGCTTAAGTTTCTGGACCTCAATTGGATTAAATAAGATGGATAGAGTCTCATTAAGACTTCAGCTAAATAGTCAAGCTCAGCTCTGTAGTGAAGATAAAAGAACTTTGGTTGTCATTATTGACACATGGAATTCACTAGAAGCAAACAGATCAGAAGCTTACTAACTTTGAAAGAATTGTATTGGCAAGGGAATTTTGAGCCAGAGTTTACTTAGAGAACTTCTGTCATTGCCTGGGGAGGGGTTTCCACAATGCCTGTCTAGCAGGATTTCATTATCACTACGGACCAGAGACACCATGTGTTTCCCATCTTCCCTTCTCCCAGTGGGAATTTTCATGGTGATTATCCTGTCCTGGCTGCAACATTGTATATTGGATGTCAGGAGTGTATAGGGAAAACAACTTGCCTTTTAATTCATAGGTCACCCAACTGTAAGTTGCCACATATGGGTCTGATGGAGAGGACTGTGCATTACTCGGGTCTCCTAAATTTTGAGGTGGATGCTGTGACTGAATGGAACTTGGATTTATACAGCCTGACGAGGAAGTGAGCATGCCCTAGTGGGAAAGATAGTGCACAAAGATATTTAATAGCCAAACGGTTGACTGTGGCAGAGACAGCTAGCTGTCCACATAGAATTTGTGTTTCCCCCTGTATACTGTTGAGTTACTGCTAGACAGAAGCTATTCCATCAGGAGCTATATTGTCTAGTCCTGTGTACATCCAGGTGGATCATATCACTAGTTTTAGCAGATGGAATATCTATGGAAGTGATACTTATCATCAGACTAGTCTTTTAAAATAGTGGCTGAGGCTTTTCCCACTATGTTGTTTTTTGTTTGATTGGAGCAAAGGACTCATCAATCCTAGGGGATGATTGGGCTGCAAAATGGAAACAGCCTAGGCTTTTAAGTTACCATGTTGAGAAAACCCACCCTCCAGTGAGGGACACCTGCATTGGAGAACATAAGAAAAGCTTCCATCACATTAAACCACTGAATTGGGGGCATATTTGTTACTACAGGTAATATTGCCACAATTAATTCAATATCTTATTGATAATATGAGAACCACTTTGTATTAGGTTCTCACTGTGTGCCAGATATCCTAATTAGAGTATCAGATATACTAATTAATTCTCAAACAGCTCTTCAGCTTGGGAATTATTATTTTTATTTTAAGCTGAACATGAAACTCAAGAAAGATTTAATAACTTTAGTACCGTATTTTTTGCTTCATATGACACACCTGACCATAAGACGCACCTAGGGTTTTAAGGAGGAAAATAAGAAAAAAAAATTCTGAACCAAATAGTGTGTTAAAATATTTAATAAAATATACCACAATAATATTTCAACAATGTAAACTCAACAGCAGTATTAACAACCATTAGCACTGTTATTAACAAATGAGAAGAGACTTTAATGTTCAAATACTCTTCTAGTTGTCCGGGAACCTGTAGCAGCTAAAAAAAATGAATATTCGCTCCATAAGATGCACAAGCATTTCCCCCTCCATTTTTAGGAAAAAAGTGCATCTTATGGAGCAAAAAATATGAGAAGTAAAGGAGCAGAAAGGAGATTCAAACTTATGTATGACAGATTTTACTCTTGCTTTTAACTACAGTGTATTGCCATTTTTCCAAAAAAATGATTGACAAATTATTGTGATTGAGGAATTGTTTAAGGAGAGAATGCTTATTATATTTTCTAGGAAAACTTGAATTAAAAATACCTGCTAGATATATATTTACATATGATTTGTTAATATAAAATGAAGACTACATAAGAATCTACGTTCTTTTATTATTTGTGTAGACTATTTATTGACATTAAGGTATTCCTGTTTAATGATGAGTTCCCCTGATTAATGTTTTGTATGAATCTTATTTTTGCAATCTTTAAATGACTTCTCTTGGGATTTAATCTCCTCAGCGGTAAATGGGCCAAAGTTTTAGGAATAAATCCTTACTGAATAATAAAAGTTCATAAAGACAGATTTCTTTTCCCTTGTTCCTTTTTGAGGCTGAACAAATTTTCTAAATCTTTTATTTATTTATTTAATTAATTAATTTAGAGTCTTGAAAATATTATATTTTCTTGAATTTATTCCCATAGGCTTGACCTGTGCAATTGACCTCAAGTTTTCAAGGTAGAAGCCAGTATCTGAGTCTCCAGAGCTCCCTTAAAAGGAGCTTTGGGCTAAAGCAGGGGTCCCCAAACTACGGCCCGCATGCAGTCCCCGGAGGCCATTTATCCAGCCCCGCCACACTTCTGGAAGGGGCACCTCTTTCATTGGTGGTCAGTGAGAGGAGCATAGTTCCCATTGAAATACTGGTCAGTTTGTTGACTTAAATATACTTGTTCTTTATTTTAAATATTGTATTTGTTCCTGTTTTGTTTTTTTGCTTTAAAATAAGATATGTGCAGTGTGCCTAGGGATTTGTTCATAGTTTTTTTTATAGTTCGGCCCTCCAACGGTCTGAGGGACAGTGAACTGGCCCCCTGTGTAAAAAGTTTGGGGACCCCTGGGCTAGAGTAACAGCATGGCTCTTCACTGCAGACTTACCTGAATCATGCAAAGGGTGTTTGGGGGTTTGTACAGGAAAATTCCACTCAGACTCCTCTTTCCACAGTCATCCCTGGTGGGCCACAGTGACTCAGACTGCATGCAGGCTCACCAGCATACACTAATCGGCCCTGGAACCCTGGCTTCTTGATTTCTGCTTCTCATCGATCAGGCCTGTCTGTGATCATCCCACAGCTTCCATGTTGTGTTGACAAGAAAGTGAAATGTCTTGCTATTGTCTCTATTAGTATTCTACTGGATATTTAGGTTAGCATTGTTAACTGAAAGCGCAGAAATAACATTCATTTTTTAAAATGTACTTGCCTGTTTAAAAAAATACAGTAAAAAAGCTTATTTTGTCTACAGAATTTTCTCACTTGGAAAATTCTAGTACATTTTTGGATAGAATATAATTCTGTTGAGTGGTATTATCTTACTCCTATTTCTTTTTATGTTTGTAGACTGAAAGAGTTCTTTCTTGGCTCTATTGTATACCTTCATGCCCACCATCCATGAATCTTTAGGTGTATTTAGAAAACCTGGATGTCTACTCTAGGACAACATTCATTCATTCCTTAATAATTCATTTTGTTTGGTTCCTTGGAAAACAAAAATGAATAAAAACACTTTTACCATCGAAGAGCTCATTCTAATAGGGACAACATGCTAGAGGATCACAAGAATGAAGTCTTGAAAAAGAAAAAAAGAACAGGATACATAGATGACCTACAATGAACTGGTTAAATGACAGTTGTAACACATCCAGAGGAGGAAATGATGTATTCTGTCAGTTAAACCTAGAGGGTGATGAAGGCATCCTGACAATAACCAGGTATCTGAGAATGACGAACCTTGTAAGATGAGAAGGATTTCACCAAGTAAAGAAGAGGAAAGCAAGGCATCTCAAACAGAGGGAGCAGTTAGAACTTTGACCATAGACTTGAGAATGTTAAAATCCATAAGCTATTTGTGTGGGATGTAGGAGGGAAGAGGATAGTGAAGGAGAATAATAATTAAGTATGGTGAAATGAAGAGCACAGAATTTCTTTTCATCCTACACCTCCACTAACCTATTAGTCAATACTTAATGACTTGTATAATAATAATAGTAATAACCATACCAATATTTATGACATTTAGTTACCACTTTTTTTTCCCCTCAAATACTCAGATAGGGTCTTCAATGTTATTACATAGCTATTGCTATGTTTCTCAATCAATTGTTAATCCCTGGCTCTACAGAAAAAAAATATATAGCCTGTCCCTGGAACAAACCAATGGGAACAATTTAGGGAAGAGGTGAAGTATCATCTCACTGTCTCTTGTGTTTGCCCAGGTAGGCTTTCCTTCTGCCTGTTTCTTCTTGATGGTCCTTGATTTACCTCCGGCTGATTCTTTCATTAGCATACAGAGCTCTAGAAATCCACCTAAGCCCTGCTTTCTCAAGTTTCCTTGACTCTTTGGAACTTACTCTGTCAGAATTTGGAATCACTTTTAAGTTTTTTGTACTATATGGGTGGGAGGTATTTGCAGCCCCGTCTCCCATCATGAGGGCCTGAACCAATCTGCACAAAGATCAATTGCACTATGTATGTTAGCTTTCTGTGGCTGCCATAACATATACCACAAACTTGGCGGATAAAAACAACAAAACTTTATTGCCTCACAATTCTGGGAGCCAGAAGTCTGAAGTGAAGGTTTGAGCAGAGTCACACTCCCTCTAAAGACTGTAGGGGAGGTTCTGTTCCTTGCTCTTTTAGCTTCTGGTGGCTCCAAACAGTCCTTGTTTTTTGACTGCATCACACTGCCTCCTCCGTTTATGTGTGCCTCCTCTTCTGTCTGTGCAGAATTTCCCTCTGCTGCTCTCTTATAAGCACACTTGTGATGGCATTTAAGGCCAGCCAGATAAAGACAACCCATGATCATCTTCTTATCTCAGATCATCTTCTTAACCCTTAACTTAATTACATATGAAAAGGCTATTTTATATAAATAAGGTAATATTTATATGCTACAGAGCAGATTTTCAAGTGGGGTACTGCAAGAATGTCTAAAACATGAAGTAACTGACTATTTACTAGTCAGCACACTGACTTCTTTTCCTTTAGATTGTCAAATAAAAAAATGACAATAGTCAACACAACAATAGTCATATGATTTGAATGCCCTGTCTTGAACCATAAATATATAGGTCATATAATAGAGTTGCCTCTTATTGGTCACATCTAATAATAAGGTTGTTTCTGATTGGTTAATTCTTGGTAACAGAAATCCTTATATACAAATATAGACACCTGATTTTTTAAAAAAGTCACTTTGGGATAAAAAGGGTAGGTAATTACTTTTATAATTTTTTTTTAGAAAATTAATCAAAATTATACCTATTTTTTGTCAGGTTTGCAAAATATATATATTTTTTTTGTGCCACAGAATTTCAGTAGTTTATGCATGCCATCAGATGAAAAAGGTTAAAAGTTGCTATTCTAGAGAATAGGACTTAATGTGTGATTAATTTCATTTTATAGATGAGTGAACTGAGCTTTAGAGAGATTAAAATAATTTGCCAGAGGTTCCATGGCAAATAAATGTTATAACCAATGTTCTGACTGCCCTGACATCAAATTTCTTTCTTCTCTAGTATATTATTTTTCTTCGCAAGTAACATGTATTAAGTAACATGTATTGGCCTTGGTATGTCCTTTCATTTCAACCCTTACAACATTCTTTAAATATTTTAAACCCCATTTTATTTTTAAAAGCTCAGAATGATTAATTAAATTGAAAATGTAATAATGTACCCAGAGTTATAGTTCTGCAGAGCTGAGATTTGCACACAGGCCTGTTTAATATATCATCTGAATGTTTCTCAATACCTTTAATCAGCTTTAAAACATTAACGTGAAATAAGCTATCTCTGGCCCTGGCCAGTTGGCTCAGCGGTAGAACGTCGGCCTGGCCTGCAGGAGTCCCGGGTTCGATTCCCGGTCAGGGCACACAGGAGAAGCGCCCATCTGCTTCTCCACCCCTCCCTCTCTCCTTCCTCTCTGTTTCTCTCTTCCCCTCCTGCAGCCAAGGCTCCATTGGAGCAAAGATGGCCCAGGCACTGGGGATGGCTCTGTGGCCTCTGCCTCAGGCGCTAGAATGGCTCTGGATGCAACAGAGCGACGCCCCAGAGGGGCAGAGCATCGCCCCCTGGTGGGCATGTCGGCTGGATCCTGGTCGGGTGCCTGCGGGAGTCTGTCTGACTGCCTCCCCGTTTCCAGCTTCGGAAAAATGAAAAAAAAAAAAAAAAAAAAAGCTATCTCTAAAGTTCTATCTAGCTTTAATTAAATTTTTTCTATTTCTTCTCTATATTAAAAAATTATTTTCCCCTTATATGCAATATTCTTTATAATGGATGAAGGTAATTGCTTATTTTTGCTTTTGTAGATGAATAACATACTTATGAAACAGAATAATGTTTAAATAAAATCACCAAATCATAGGGATTCTTTGGTTATAAAACATTTATTATAAAAGCCCAGATATATCTTTTAGCAGTCATTTATTTTTCATTGGATTATGGCTTTTTTTTCCTTCAAATTTTGCTACACATATTTGGTTGATAGACACCTTTCTCATATAGAACCCTCACAGTTATATTTTTTAGCTCAATACTGATTAAATATGTAGTAGATCACCAACAATGAAATATAAGACAAGACATAGTTGTACTCTTCAAGAAGTTCATTGTCTAGTTGAGCAGTCAGGCAAATATAAATAATTAAGTAAATCGTTAGGTAATCTAGTAAGGGCAGTACTACAGAAGGGTACAGGGTGCCTAGGGGCCCAGAGGAGGGTTTCACCTAGCCAGAAGAAAGAGCACAAGAAATATTTTGATTGTTTACTGATTGAAAGTAACTTTATAATACTTGCTTAAATTCCTTTGTTACAAATTCTCTGTAAATAGTTATAAATTAAATAATAATTTTTTTTTCATGCAAAGTACGTAATACTAAATGTCAATGCAGATATAATTTGATCTATAAAGTCGGTCAAGTACAAAAGAATACAGTGTGACTCATGGTCACAATTCAATGGTTTTAAGATGTTTTTAGTGCTAGGAATTTTTTTCTTGTATCTAACCCAAATCTCTCATGTCATTTTCCAAGCCAACCTCCTTTACTTCAGGCCTTTACAGATGGAGTTCACCAAGATGAAGAACTCATATCTTCTTCCTTGCTAAGTATTTTCCCTGAGACTTCACTATGACTCAGTTTATTAAAAAAATAGTCCTTTTATTTATGAAGAATAGTTTAGTACACTTACCATTTTGTACTTGCTCCTTCACTACATCTTGAATTCACTGTAGCTTTAAATTAAGGCTGATACTTTCTGAGATTAAGTAATATGTTTTAGCATATAAATAAAATATCTGACATATATCAAAAGAGATATTTTATTGGTAGATTTCACAAATGCTTTATTTAATTGATTTATAATGATGTATTGATTTTTAAATAACACATAAAGGATTTATCAAAGGGTTTACATCAAATGATCATTCTCCTGGAATTATGATGTTATTGTTTAAAAACTCTGATTTCTTTTTCAGACTGTATTATTTTATATGACAGGTCACTACCTTATTCTTTTACATTTTATAATTATTGACAACGCCATGCATATACTGTTTAAAAACTCAGTTTCTGAAATAAAAGAAACTGTCAATTAAAATGATTATTATGTTATTCTTAAGTTCTTTGGATGGCTGCTTCTCCAGACTCTCACTGAATTTGCCTTGAGACTTGCAGTTAAAGTTGATGAGGCATCTAGATAGAGTTAGATGTAGATTCTAACCTCCACAAAGAACCCGGGGCTCTGTATGTGTTTTCTTACTGTCATGGTTTTTTTATTCTCAAAATCATCTATTAAGCCCTCATGTTGTTTTATGCATTTGGAGGCTCTGGGATTTAAACAGACTATTTCATTAGACATAGGAGTTCGCAAACTCAGCTAAGTAATATTAGAAATAAGTTACACACCAACACATGGTTACCATAGACACATTGCATGATTATGGTTTGCTTTGTTGGGCTCTCTGTTCATGGGTTATACAAAATTAAAGAGTCCTTGATCTTTCTTTTAAAGCAAAAAAAAAAAAAGGCAAAAGAAAAAAGGCAGCTTAGAAAAATGTCATTTTAAACTGAGTATGGTAAGGGAAATAAAACTCATTTATTATATTATTATGACTATGTTCTTATGTTCATGATTTAGAACTATGTATGTATACACACAATATCAGTTAATCCTTAAATCCAAGATACTGGGTGTCCTCAGGTTACGGTACGGTTCTGTTCCTACAACAGTGACGTAACTCAAATTTTCCTGTAAGTTGAAATACACCCTAGCCTAACACAAATGAAACACTTGCAATTTTAACAGTCCCAAATGGCATAGGTAGGCGTACTGGGGGACGCCAACGCCCTCACTCACATGTCATGTTACTGCATATTCTTCCACCATGTGCAACCAAACTAGTTTGCCCATGTTGTCCATAAGTAGGATGCTAATAGTGTAAATTGAAACACTCACCTCTAAATTTTTTAAAGTTCTTTTGGGCGTGAGCATCATAAACTATAGAAACGTAGCATGTCGAGACTGTTGTAACCTGAGGACCCCCATACTTACAAAAATGGTAGTTTTTTAATCCTTCACTTCTTGTTTTTGCCAGAAAGAAGGATCTATTTAACTTTTCTGGGACTCTCCTCAGGTCATTTGCAAAGTTGCAGAGCTCTACATGCCTGTATGTTGCTTGTGAGAAGAAAATTATTTCATGCAAGTTTCAGCAATTGAACATGGCTGTGTACTTTCCTGAGAGCTGTTATTTGTTTGTTTATTACCATTTAGGGTTTATTATTATTTTGTTTTGAACTAACCATCATGGAACATTTTGCAGAAGCTGTGGATAAAAAAAATAAGAAGAGAAAAAAAAGGAAAGAATAAAAGAGAAAAGAAAGAAAGGACCACAGACTAAACCTGACAAGCTCAGGTGAGCCCTGTAGATGGCCTTGCAAACTCACAGACCTAAAGTAACCACACAGGATGGTCTGAAATTAAAATTTTCTCTTTTTTCCCTTTATTATTAATTTTAATGGGCTGACATTGATTAATTAGGGTACATAGATTCAGAGAAAACATCTCTGAATTTTGACAATTGATTATGTGTATACCCATCACCCAAAGTCAAATTATCTTCCGTCACCTTCTATATGGTTTTCTTTGTGCCCCTCGTCTTCCCCTCTCCCCTCCTCCCTCCTTTTACCTCTTCCCCACCCCATAACCATCACACTCTTGTCCATGTCCCTGAGTCTTTTTTATGTGCACACCTGTTAGATTAGCTATTATCAACAAGACAGGTAATAATAAGTGTTGGAGAGGCTCATCCACTGTTGGTGGGAATGTAAAGTAGCAGAACCATTATGGAAGAAAGTATGGCGGTTCCTCAAAAAATTAAAAATAGAACTACCTTATGACCCAGCAATTCCTCTACTGGGTATCTACCCCCAAAACTCAAACACACTGGTACGTAAAGACATGTGCAGCCCCATGTTCATTGCGGCATTGTTCACAGTGGCCAAGACATGGAAACAACCAAAAAGCCCTTCAATAGATGATTGGATAAAGAAGATGTGGCACATATATACTATGGAATTACTACTACTCAGCCATAAGAAATGATGACATCGGATCATTTACAAGAACATGGATGGACCTTGATGACGTTATACTGAGTGAAATAAGTAAATCAGAAAAAACTAAGAACTATATGATTCCATACATAGGTGAAATTAAAACTTTCTAACTAAAATCTGTTCATGGTGGGTAGTCATGTCCTAGGGAGGTATTTTTCTCTAAACAAAGATCAATGCTTACCTTAAATGAGCCTGTCTGTTGTCTTTTGCATCTACAATAATATACCTGATAACATGTCCTTGAAGTGTAAGGGTCACCTTCTTTTCTGCTCCCCTCAGAGTAGCCACCCCACCAAAGTAGAAACCAACAAACCCCCTAATTATTATTGTTATCATGTTGATGGTTAAGTGTTACCTATCTTACTCCTGCCTACTAAAAAAAAGTTTCAGTATATACATTTTTACTTTTTTCCAATCCCAGAGATTTCTTGCTGTTCTTTCTCCCGCCTCCCTAATCCATCACCAATTTCATGTAACCCACTTACATTTTCCCCTTTGATTCTAATGTAAAAAAAATAAGTGGCAAAACTGCCATTTTCCAGAGCACTTTCTCAATCTGTTGAGACTGCTTCCCGGCAATTATCAACAGTTTGGCTCAATTAAACTCATAAAAAAATTCTTATAGGTTTGGAAGTTCTTTATGTTGACAATGGTCTCTTAAGGGTATCACCTGCATTTCTCAACTCTAATAGGAAATGCCATATCTCAGAGGCTTAACACCACATGTATGGTCTGCAAATGTTATATCGCTGATTTTAAAACTTGCTGATTCTCCTAGGAAATGTGCTTTGTCTTTGGAAGTTTTCCTGATGCTCTGTTATATATGGTTTTTAGAAAATGATGCTAGTTTGGCCTGAGTTTGGTTTAAGTTCATGGATACCAATGATACAATGCGGGAAGGAGTTCCTTTCTTTGTCCTTGTTACCTGTTATACTGCTGGAGTTATCTTGTTTAGAGCAAACTTCTGTTTTGTTTGGGATACACTGAGAGGACAACAGAAGAAAATGTTTCCAAAGTGAATGGGGTTGGGGAGGCAGGTGACCTGAATATCATTACATGAGAAAGAGAAACTTACTTTGATATTATAATGCTTTTTACGAGTCTCCTTCCTAGTCAACTTTTGTACATATTGATGTATCCTTGTCTGGGAAATTGAGTGGAAACTTTGGGTCATAAAAACAAAAATTCCTTCCTGCACTTGTTAGATATGTTTATAAAGTAAAATTATTTGGTGGGCTGCTAGTGTTCATTACATGTAACATTACTTAGCTAAATTGAGACATGAATTTAAATAGCACTTGGGTGATTGCCCAGGTGTGAAAAATCCTTGGGGATTAAGGGTGGATGATACTGAATTCTCCATAAACTTTGTCAACTACAAGGAGCCTTTAATTCCTCAGGATGCCTTCCTAAGTCTGGTTAGTAACTAGTTTGCCCTGTTTATAAACAAACTTCAACAGATTTAGAGGTTAGGCTTGAAAAATAACTCCCTAAATTTAGCACTCTTTATCTTAACACTGATCTAATTTTTTTTAATTTGTCTGAAGCAATTATTTTTGTTTTTTCCTATTTCCACAAAGTATTAAAGTTCCCTTATGTAGAACGTTTTGAGCTATAATTGTAATTTTCTTGTTAATTCTGTCCCTGCTCAAGAACCTGAGAGATTTGAATGATAGTGGGAACAATTCATCTATGAAGCAAGATCCTATTGAACGTCTCAGTATTTGTGAATCTAATTTATATCATTGTGTGTGTGCCCTCTATGTCTTGCTTATTGTGTGCAAAAAGAATCTGTTTGTCTCTTTAAAGTGGCTAATTTGTTTTCATCTTGGAGAATTGTGTTTGTTGAATTCAACATTGCTTGATTTATGTAACATTTTATACTGGGATCATAGCTCCTTTTCTGTAACTTATCTGTTTTCTTTTTTTAAAAAGGGGGAGTGATGGTAGTCAGGCAGTGTCTGTGTGAGGGTAGGTGTGGGAAATTCAGAGGTCAGTATAAAGAGAGGAAATACTCCTGTCTGGTGTCATATTCGGCATCTTACCAGCAGACGGTAAGGTAGCTGATGCACAGGTAGCTGTACTTTCTCCATGGAGAAAGTAGCAGTGAAATAGCACTTGAGGCCAAAGTTAAAAATGATGGTACATGTGCCTGACCACCTGGTGGCACAGTAGATAGAGCGTCGGACCGGGACGTGAATGACCCAGGTTTGAAACCCTGAGGTCACCTGCTTAAGCATGGGCTCATCGGCTTGAGCGTGGTCTCATCTGGGTTGAGCAAAGCTCACCAGCTTGAGCCCAAGGTTGCTGGCTTGAGCAAGGGGCCACTCAGTCTGCCGTAGCTCCCCCCGCCCACCTCATCAAGGCACATCTGAGAAAGCAATCAATGAACAACTAAAGTGCTGCAAGGAGGAATTAATGCTTCTCATCTCTCTCCCTTTCTGTCTGTCTGTCCCTATCTATTCCTCTGACTTTCTCTCTGTCTCTGTCAAAAAAAAAAAAAAGGAACATGTTAGGCATTGAACAGATAGAGATAGGAGTGTTTGAGGATACTACAGTAATGTTGATAGCTAAAAAGCTTCAGATAATTACTTGTAGAAAAGCAGTGCCTCTTCTGTAAGGCTGTTAGCTTCTATTTCTTTTAAATGAAACTGTCAATGACTTGGGTCACTGTTGAAGACTACTGCAGGAAGCCAACCAGAGAAACAATCTTAGGGAACTCAGAGTAATAGTCCCCACTTGCCCTCAAGGCAATCCCTAGTATGGTGCAGAGGTAAATTATCCTTTCCTGGGAAACTTGAATAACGCCTGCCCCATAAAAAACATGCCTTTAGCCTGACCAGGTCATGGAGCAGTGGATAGAGCGATAAACTGGGACTCAGAGGACCCAGGTTTGAAACCCCAAGGTCATCGGCTTAAGCACGGGCTCATCGAGCTTATCTGGTTTGAGCACGGGCTCACCAGGTTGAGTGTAGGGTTGCTGGCTTGAGCGTGGAATCATAGTCATGACCCCATGGTTGCTGGCTTGAGCCCAAAGGCCTCTGGCTTGAAGCCCAAGGTCACTGGCTTGAGCAAGGGGTCACTTGCTCTGCTGTAGCCCCCGCCCCTCAAGTCAAGGCACATATGAGAAAGCAATCAATGAAAAACTAAGGTGCTGCAATGAAGAATTGATGCTCTTCCTTTCTTTTTTATCCCTATCTGTCCCTCTCTCTGTCCATCTCTCTGTTTCTGTCACACACACAAAAAAAGAAAACATTCCTCTGTCTTTGACTGGTCACCCTTCTTTTAAGACTAGATGAGACTCCCTATGCTGAGGTGAGCAAGGGAAGCCTTGGACTGCTGTGATAGTGTTAGGCAGGAAGGTCTGATACTCAGCTGTCCTCTCTGGAAAATGTCCCTGGTAATTCAGACCCAACCCTGTTCTTTTGAGTGGGAGTGTGAAGACTGCGATTTATTGCTCTCTTCTACTTATTTTTGTCCCCCCACACTTTTGTTTGGTTTTGAACATTTGCACATCTAATCATTCCTTTGCTTAGCTTACTGATTCTGGTTACTCACTGCTAATATGCACCTACCAAATCAGAGCTTATTCAATGTATGTAGACTTCAACATTCTTCACTTTATAGAAATGAGAAAAAGTTGATAGGTTTGGCTATTGTACTAATGATTATAATTAAAAATTTTTAATTTGATTCTAAAGAAAAAGACTTGGGGCACATAAATTTCACATCTAAATGTCTTTTGAATATTTACTTTGATCATATTTCAATTAAAATAGTTATACAGATACCATCATGATTTGATTTTTATAGTATTTTGAGGATATTATCAACCTGATAAATAAAGACACATAGAATTGCCCTGGCCAGATAGCTCAGCTGGTTAGAGCATCGTTCAGATATACTAAGGTTGCGGGTTTGATCTCTGGCCAGAGCACATATAAGAATCAATGAATGGGCCCTGGCCGGTTGGCTCAGTGGTAGAGCGTCGGCCTAGCGTGCGGAGGACCCGGGTTCGATTCCCGGCCAGGGCACATAGGAGAAGCGCCCATTTGCTTCTCCACCCCTCTGCCGCGCCTTCCTCTCTGTCTCTCTCTTCCCCTCCCGCAGCCAGGGCTCCATTGGAGCAAAGATGGCCCGGGCGCTGGGGATGGCTCTGTGGCCTCTGCCCCAGGCGCTAGAGTGGCTCTGGTCGCAACATGGCGACACCCAGGAGGGTCGCAACATGGCGACGCCCAGGATGGGCAGAGCATCGCCCCCTGGTGGACAGAGCGTCGCCCCTGGTGGGCGTGCCGGGTGGATCCCGGTCGGGCGCATGCGGGAGTCTGTCTGACTGTCTCTCCCTGTTTCTAGCTTCAGAAAAATGCAAAAAAAAAAAAAAAAGAATCAATGAATGCATTAATCAATGGAACAACAAAATTAATGTCTCTTTCCCTCTCTCTCTCTAAAATTAATAAATAAAAAATTTAAAGACATAGAATCTCAGAAATAGATATTAGTCTTGAGGTTTCAAAATAACACATTGCATTTTTTAAAAGCTTATTTTTAGAAGGTCCTTATATTCTTTGATCCTGAACCCTTCTCTTAAAAACTTTGTACATATTCAGCCTTTTGGAATATACAAAATCTATTCATTACATGATAATTTTTTAGATATTAAAAGTTTTCATATCCCCCAGCATTTTTCTAAGCTAAGCAGTCTTATTTACTTCAACCATTTATCCTATGACATGTTTTTCAGAAACTTTGATCTGCAATTAATTCTAAAATCCTTCCATTATTTTCTCTGAATAAATGTCAACAGAACTGAGCACCATATTTAGTCAGTGTAACATCACATCCCTTGTTATGGATGTTCTGTTTTTATTAATGCACCCCAATGTTGTATTTCTTTTGCTTATTTGGTTTGCTTTGGATTTTGGTTTTCAAGAGTGATATTATTATTGGCTCATGTTGAAATTATACTCAATTTTGCCTTTTTTTTTTGTGACAGAGACAGAGAGAGTCAGATAGAGGGACAGACAGAAAAGAAGGGAGAGAGATGAGAAGCATCAATTCTTTGTTGCAGGACTTTAGTTGTTCATTGATTGTTTCCTCATATGTGCCTTGACTGGGGGGCTACAGCAGACTGAGTGACCCCTTGCTCAAGCCAGCAACCTTGGGCTCAAGCTGGTAAGCCTTGCTCAAACTAGATGAGCCTGTGCTCAAGTTGGCGACCTCGGGGTCTTGAACCTGGGTCCTCCGCGTCCCAGTCCAGCACCACTTGGCCAGGTTGAATTTTGTCTTAAAGAGAATATTTATTCAGTTGGTTTTTTTCATCCCAAAAAGGTGTTATTGTCGTTTTTTCTTTTTTAACTATAGATTTAGAACTGGATTTGTAATCATTGGTTCGCTCCTTCCTTTATTCACTTACTCATTATTACTCCTTTACTTGTGTCTGCTGGGGTGATAGCCAACCTTTGAGTGGCCCCAGTGATTCTGAATGCTTCTTGATATTCACACCCTTGTGTTGTCTCTTCCCAAGTAAATCATGGTTCTCCTGTATAACCAGAAGGATATTGAAGACACAGAGATTTGTGCTTTTTGAAGTTTATAAAAGACACTGTGGCTTCGGCTTTGGTCCTTTTGGATCACTTGCCATGGGGAGAGCCAACTGCGGGGTCATGAGGACACTGAGGAAGCCCTGTGGAGAGGTTAATCTGGTGAGGACCCTAGGCTTCTCACCAACATCCAGCACTTACTTGGAATACATGTGAGAGAACCACCTTGGAAATGGACTCCTTCATTTCAGTGAGATCTTCAGAGGACTGCATTCCCTGGAGACTGGCAATCCCGTTGAGAGTTAGAGGCCCTGAGCCAGAAACACCCAGCTAAGTTGCTCCCATTTTTCTGATACACAGAAACTGAGCTAATACATGTTTCTTATTTTTAAACTGCTAACTTTTAGGGTAATTTGTTATGCAGCAATAAATAATAGCCCTGGCCTAACTGTTCAGGTTAGAATCTGGCACAGAAGTATTCACTTTCTATTAAAATGGTTTAGTCATATTAAATTAAAGTTGGTCACTGCCTCCAAGTTTACATTTTATGTCTCAGGTCAGCCAACAGTCTCCTAACTGCTTCAATCTGTTTCTCAATAACAATAATAATGCCATTTACTAAGGTGTTATTATTGCTTAAAATTTCATTATGTTTTATGTGATGATGGATTTAAAGCAAAAATCTTACTCTTATGTTTAGAGAAATGTGGTCCCCGTTTTCATGTTATTCTAACCATTATATCATGGATATTTCAATACAAGTCTTATAAACAGACACTGAATGCCTTCTTCACTCTTATGGGTCCTTCTTGACTTATAAATCATTTTACCTTTCTTTTTCTTGGGATAGACCCAGGCCATGGTATGTACTTTATATTAGAAAAATGGAGATGATTTTCTTTGTACTATGTCCAATGGAACATATGTAATGCTTCTGAAATGGTTCATAACTTTTAAATTGTTCTAAAAACAAAACACGTACCAAAAAAAGAAAAAAACAACAAAAAAACCCCATATGTCACCACAGCCTAAATTTTTAGTTTCAGAAATAATCAGCACTTGAATCCATATTGTTATTTTTAAGAGACAACAATATGTCGACTCCAGAAAATGCTAAAAAACAGACATCATCAGTAATAAATAACATGGTTAGCTAGATTGAACAATCTATAATTAAGACATTGGTTTGAGTGAAAGAAAAGATTTGGTGTGGTTTGAAATGAAAATTTAATTTCTCTGCGGTGTTTGCCATGTTAGCCGAGGAGGCTGTGGGAGAGAGGGGCTTGGCCACGCCAGGTACTTCATCTCGCCACCAGGATTACTGGTGCTCCAGCCGCTGCAATGTGCAGTATGGGGAAGAGCTGAAAGCTGCTTAGAGCCCCATTTCTTGCCCCAGGAAATATGCACTAGGGTTGACTCCTAGAGCGTTGTACTCACAATGTTGCAGTGGCTTTGTCCTAGTCTAGGTTAGAAGAACATCCATGGTGCAGACTCAGCACTCATTCTTTAGTTATTACTAATGACATAACACCAATAAAAAAGAAAGAACAATAAATGGCAGGACAGCTGTCTAATGAGCTGAAGGTTAAGTAGTGTTAAATTGTGCTAGACATTTCTATTTGTTGGCGTTAAATTATGGTGCCTGCTTCAACTGCTCTCCTTGTGATAGGTTGTGCACTGCGTTGCTATTAAGCAGTTTATGAAATCTAGGATGACCTATATACAGCTACCTGTCAATAGCAGTTCCATAATAAACCATGATTAACAGCAGTCCAAACAATCCTCTCTCCCATTTGCTGCCTTGAACAGACACCACTGTCTTTCTTTCCTCCCCACCACAGCATGTCATATTGTGGGTTGACATATCCCTAAGACAACATAGAGCCTGTACAGATGTAGAAACAGATTTTTCCCACAGCATTCTTGCTTCTTCAACAGAAGCCTGAATGGAAAGGAGAGAAGCTTGGATATCATTATTTTCTTCTGTATCATGAGCAGGAGATGAGAGGAACACTAAACATTTCTATGAGCAGCTTAGTGCCAAGTGAGGTGGAGGTTATTCCATCACTCAGCATTTATGTATTGAGCCACCATAATATGTCAGATGCTGTGGATATAGCGTAAAAAAAGATATGCATGACCTTTGCTTTTCTTAAAGTGTCAAGGTGGTGAAAGAGACATATTATAAGTCCTAGAAGTGTTATAAATGGAACCATTTAGGATTCTATAGGAGTCAATGTCAAGGGGTTAAATGTAGGCTAGGAGATTCCAGCTTATTGATATTAGAAAGCCGAGTGCTACCTCTTTTTGTTATTATTGTTTCATTTTATATATGCATGGAATCACAGTGTTGTGTTGATATTATGAATAGAAATATGCCAATTGACATGGTTTATTTAAGGCTTTGTAATGACAAAAAATAGCATCATCTGTTTGGAAATGTTTACCCAAAGCAAGAGGCAGTGCGGCATGCTTCCAGAACAGTTTTAGTAGTGATTCTCAGTCCTGACTGCACATTAGAATTACCTGGGGAGCTTTTAAAATCCTGATGCCTAGGCCACCCCCAAAACCAATTAAATCAGAATCTCTGGGGGTGAGACCCAGACACCAATGCTCTTTAAAACTCCCCAGGTGATTTCAATGTGCAGCCAATTTAAGAACCACTGAGTTATAAGCTTACTAGGCTTTCCAAAATTCCCCCAAGTCCATACAGCTGCCAATTTTACCACTTTTGGAGAAAAAAAATCACCAGGTGCAAGAAGCTCCTCTTTGCCATCCTAAATTTTTAACTTCATTTTAAAAAAATAAGGCATAATTACATAGTGAAGTACAGATCTTAAGTGTAGAGTTCCATGAATTTTGACAAAGTATAGACTCATGTAACCCGTACACCAATTGTGTAACCCACATACCAGTTGAAACACAGAGTATTACAATACTTTAGAATGTGTCCCTTTTCATTCTTTGCCTCTCCCTACTAAAGGCAAAAATTATTCTAATTTCTATTTCATATATTAGTTTTGGCCACTCTTGGACTTCATAAAAATGGAATCATATAGTATGTTCTCTTTTGTTCTGACTTCTTTCCCTCAGCACATTATTTCTGAGATTTTTCCAAATATCAACAGTTTTGTTCCTCTTAACTTTTGAGTGGCATTCCATTGTACAAATCTGCAATATAACCCAAAATTTGGGTAGCCATTCTCCTGTTGATTAGCATTTGGTTTGTCTTTAATCTTTGTTAATATGAATAAAGCTCAGTGAACATTTCAGTACAAATTGGTGCATATATATTTTTGTTTTGTTTTTTAAATTTCATTTTCATCCTTCTTGGCTAAGAGTGCAATTGTTGTGTCATGGAGTAGCTGTGTATTTAACTTTAAGAAACAATTAGCCCATGCTAATGGTGCAGTGGATAGAGCATTGTTCCAGAGCACTGAGGTCCCAGTTGGTTTCTGGAGTCATCAGCTTGATCCTGGGATCACCAACTTCATTCTGACAGTGTTGGGCTCAACCTTGAGGTCACTGGTTCAAGCCCTAATCAGGGCATATATGAGAAACAATCAATGGGTGCAGAGCTAAGTGGAAAAATGAATTGATGCTTCTCTTTGTCTCTCCCTAACAGCCTTTTTTATCTCTCAAAATCAATGGGGAAAAAAGAAACTACCAGTTTTTCACAGTGCTTGTACCATTTTATACTCTTGGTAGCAACGCATAAGAGATCCAACTGTTGTATATCTTCTCCAATTTTGGTATTGCAATTTCTTTCCATTATTGTTTTAATTTTAGCCATTCTCTTGAACATAGAGTGGCAACTAACTGTGGTTTTATTGGCATTTCCTTGGTGGATAACAATGTTGTTGGACAACCTCATGTGTATTTACCGGCCATTTGTATAATCTTTGTGAAGTGTCCGTCCAAAACTTTTTCCCATCTTGGTATTTAGTTTCTTGTCTTATTTTTCCCTCATGGTATTTTTTTTACATGAGAGACAGAGAGATATTGAGGCAGCCTCCCCTGTGTGCCCCAACTAAGATCTACCTGGCAACCCCATCTAGGGCCAATCCTTGAGTACAGAGCTATTTTTAGCAACTGGGGCTAATAATGCTCCAACAGAGCCAACCTTGGCACCCAGGGTCATATTCAAATGAATCAAGCCACTTGCTGTGGGAAGGGAAGAGGACAGGAAGGGGTGAGGGAGAGAAAAGAAGCTGATGGTCATTTCTGCGTGCCCTGACTAAGAATCGAACCCAGGACATCCATATACCAGGTCAACACTCTATACACTGAGCCACCGGCCTGGGCCCATGGTATCTTTTGTTCAAATGTAGTTTATTAATTTTTCTTTTATTATTATTGACATTTCTATCTGTCTAGGAAATCTGCCTATATCTAGGATTTAAAAATATTTTTGTTTGTTTTCTAATATAAGCTTGATAATCTTTTAGCTTTTACACTTACGTCTATAAGCCATCTAGAATTCTGTGCATGGCATTAGGTATGAATCAAGTGTCCATTTTTTTCCTTATCTAGTTTTCAACACCCAATAGTTATTGCTTTCAATATGCTATTAAACAGTGTTTCATATAAAGCTTTGAAAGCCATTTTCTGGGAGCACTTTAAATCTTAAGTCACTGATAAAAATGTTTTAAAAGTATATTGTATTCATTTTCACTTTGACTACAATAATTTTGTTTATTATATTTTAGATATAACTTTTATTGCAGTCTTAGAAATACTAAAAATATCATTCAAAGAACTTTACAAGCTGTTTAGGAAGACTGATTTACCAATACGAGGCAATTTTACTCCATCTCCAAAGGACTCTATGATATTTTGTTTTATATCAAAAGAGTAAGGACATTAGATGATTCTACTGTGCATTTAATCTGATCTTGAATCTAAAGGATAGATAACGAAACACATAAAATATAATAGCATATGAAACAGAGTTTAAAAACAATACCCATTAAGGAAAATTTAATCTTGGGGTCAATTTTGGAAAGGAGATAATAAGCATCTCTTAGGGAAATCAAGCAGAGAAAATGTTTAAAAATAATAATTTTAAATTAAAAAAATCAGTTTAGATGACACGTTAGAAAACAAGACCCAATGAACTATTTTACGTTGCAAGTTCTTCTAAGTAATAATATTAAAAATTAGCAATTGGCAATAAAGTGCCATTTTCTGCATCAGAAACTGAAGATCCTTATATCATAAAAACAACAACTAGAGACAATTGGGTAACAGTGGTGGGATCACTGAGTGCCTGGGATGTTAGGCAGTTCTATCTTCTTTTACAGTGAACTAGTTATCATTTTATCTACTATGACAGTGATTCTCCTTTGAAAAAAACAAAAACAGATAGGTAGATATCAATGTTCATAATGTGAGAATAAATCAGTAATAACTAACCTCCTTTTAACCTTTGGGTCCTGTCTTTAATGTGTACATAAAACTAGAGAAAACAGGATCTTCTGTATTTTGGTAACAGAAGATAAGTTCAAACTGGTTTACTTGATGTTTCACTAACAGGTGGGTGAAATGCCATTAGTGTGAGAGAAACAATAACAAGCTTGCCTAGCTTTTATAAATTTATGGTGAATATCCAGGTTCAGTATAGGTAATGGGTGAAAAATTTATTTTTGGGAGAATAAACAATATAAATGTGATGCATTTTTATTTCAAGGCTTAGTTTATGGATTATAATTGTAGAGGTAACCTGAAGTAAAATATGTGTATTTTCAAAGTAAATAACTTGGTCTCTATGTGGCCTACTTGATCACATCTGAAATAAGACATTGTTAATCTGGCCCCACAAAAAATTTAATGGCAACAAAAGTACATAAATCATATGTTGGTATCAATACAGGTATGTATAATCAACTGGCATTAATTTGAATTCAAGAATTAGAAGCTATCATTAAGCGTGGAGTTAAAACTTAAATGCTAATAAAGAGGTTCAGGACAGTCTTTACTTGCTTAAACAGTTCAAATTATAACAGAAAATCAATTCAATCAACTCTAAGGCAAATCACATTTAGAATACATACCATATTTTTCTCTATCAATCCTTTTTGCTCCCTATTTCTGCCTCAGATAAATACAACATTATCTACTGATGTATAAAGATAATTGATGTTCCAGTGACCACCAAGAGATTGTCAGAGGTCAAATACTTATGTCAAAGACTTTATTCAGTAGCTATAAAAATTTGACTAGGTATCAATAAAGCGCTATGGGACCATATAAGAGCTGGGTTTTCAAATTGACATATATGTAGAGTAAGCATTATTTTCCACATAGGCATTGAGATGTTATAGTCAGCCATTTTCTTACCCAGCATCTTTCTCATGCTATCTTCTCCAAGGAAAAGGAATAGTGGATTCTTTTTGATGACTATAATAATGCAGAAAGTATCAACACACAGGGATTTTTCTCTTTTTTAAGAAGAAATAAATTTCTGAGCAAGCAGGTTAGAAATGTATATATCATCAAGTTGTAGTGGTCTACATGGTTATCCAAAGACACTGTCTCATTAAAAGACTAACAATTCAAACAGAGTGGTATGTATTATATAAATTCCACAAGTTTGTTGAACATTAAGTGGGGTATTTTTATTAAATTAAAATCAACAAACATTGATAACTACTATATTAATAGTTTAAGTTAGGAAAATCTTCATGTGAAATAAACCATGGTTATCCAAAGTAGGGTCCAGAGACCAATATCATCAGCATTATCTGGGAGCTTGTTAGAAATGCAAAAAAAAAAAAGGTATTGAACCACCATCTTAGAACTTTGATTTAGAAACTGAATTTTAACAAGATCCCTAGGTGATCTGCACGCATTCAAGATTGAGAAGCAAGGCTTTCAGCTTTAATTGCAGTGGAGGAGATCTGAAAGCTTTCTACTTAACTCTCAAACCTTTCTTATCAACTCAGATTGTGGCAAAATTTGGAGAGTTTATACAGTGTACAGGGTTTTTTTTTTTAAGCTTGCCAGATTTCAACAGAGAAATGAGACTTTAGGGAGTAATGAGCTTTTATTTTGTAGAAAAACAAGGGTTCACCACCAGAGTAGAAGAGGCAGGGATCCAAAGGTCAGAGAAAATGTGTGCTTGCTTCCAGCCCCGTTCTCAGCCACATAATTCA
Organism: Saccopteryx bilineata; assembly: GCF_036850765.1. Lineage (NCBI taxonomy): Eukaryota > Metazoa > Chordata > Mammalia > Chiroptera > Emballonuridae > Saccopteryx > Saccopteryx bilineata. The sequence goes on from NC_089501.1 coordinate 22,571,706, forward strand.
TCATTTTGATCAAGAGCATATTTCTGCACAGTCTGGTAGTGTAGGCAATACCCAATTTAAGAACCGATTGTGGTTCAAATGATCTTTTGTAAATTGGTGATTTGAGACTTTGAATGTATTTTTCCATAGGAAAAATGTTATGCTCAGTGGTAGGTTTCTAGGCAGTCTGCAAAAACCTATTTAACTTATAATGTGCTGAGAAGTAAAATGTTGAGAGGCACTGAGGAAAAGCAAGCGTATTAGAGTGACACATGCCCAGGTTCAAATTTTGCATCCCTCATTCTCCAACTCTTCACCTTGAGCAGGTTATTTAACTTATTTAGCATATGTGAAATAAATACAACAATAATTACCTCACAAAATCATTGTCAGAGCTGAAATGTGTATTGAGTCACTTGCTGTTGAATTAAGTAACTCTCATGATTGGCTACATAAGACTTTAAAGGAGATTTTTCCACATGGTATTGGTGAGTATGGATTAGGACATTTTATCCATGGAGAAAGAAGGTGAGGATCTCAGGAAAGACTCGCTTACAGCAAATGATGCTTGACAAGAGAGGGAGATTACATGTGGGGTTAGGTAAGAATTGGAGGAGAATGTTCTAGGTAGAAGCTATGACCCAGGATTACAAGATGTGTCATGCAGGTGAAATGTGGTGAGGGAACAGAGTAGACAGTAGGGTGTTCAATGATATTGGGCTACAGCTGCTAAGGAAAAAACTACTGGTGGCATTTGCCTTTCTTTGTCCTTTCTCCCTTGCCTCCACCTATTTTGATATGGCCAGTACACCTGAAGCACACCATGAGATAGCTGGGAAGGGCCAGAGTTGGTTGGGAAGCACCACAGTGTACATTATGGTGCCTAGCAGCAAGGAAGAAAGTGAGGAGATGAAAAATAGCTGTCTAGGGTAGAACAGGCGTGTAGGCAATGCTCGCGGCCTCTCGACTGCCAGCACTGAATATCCTTGTGTTGAATACAGAATGTTAGATGACAAAGCCCTAAGGCTGATTAGGATAAGGTCTGTGATACAGTCTTATTATCAGACATCACTTTATAAAAGTTAAGAGTCAGTCAACATTGCAGTTCAGATTGAATCATAGTTTATTGTGGAATAAGGATTATTTTTGGCTTTATCTTAATTTTTTATTGTCACATTTTATTTTATTATTATTATTTTGCATATTTCTGGTTATTATTTGCCAATAATGCCATTTTAGCAAACTCAAATTATGTTTCATTCACAAAACCAAGTGGAGAATTGAAGCAATTATCTTAATATTGACAGACCTGCAGTCAAGATTTTGACCAAAATAGGTGTGTTACTCTTTTACTTTTTTTTCTTTTGTTCTCTCTTAGGCGTTGTTACTTAGCTTTTTACTTGAGATTGTCCATCAATAATTGATAAGATTTTTCTTGTCTTCTCATAAAAACGCTGAATGGAAATGTGATGATTTTGTGACACTAAACAATATTCATGATAATAATTAAAATATATTCAGATAGTACGTTAACACTGATATACTTCAAACGTGCATTTTTATTATTTGGTGCGTGTTATTACTCAGTGAAGTTGGCGAGAGAGGTACTTTCACTGATCTTGCACTGATTCTTAAAGACCGAAAAAGAGTTCCAAAGAGAGGATGCAGCACATCACAGGTATGCAGGAAAATTAAGTATATTGTGAACCCCACAGCAAAGGGTACCTGCTATATAACTGGATTAGACAAGGTTGGAAAGGTAGACACGGATGAGATTTTGAAGGAAATTGTAGGTGATGTTAAGAAATTTGAACCTAAACCTTTAGTTTATTGGCAGTTGTTAAAATATTTTAGTGAAAAGAATAGCAAGATGTACTTTGTGGTTTAGAATTATTCTTAGCGTCTGGTCTGCTAAATTTTCATCCAATGCTTTGCTTAAACATGTAGTTCTTGAGAGAGATTCAGGTGGAGAATATAAAGTTTGCTATGCATTAAAACCATGAAATTGGATGAGGTGACCAATGAAGAGAAAAATAATGAAGTCTGATGAATAAGTCCTGGGCACTGAAACAATCATGTAAAGGAAAAAAGGAAGCAGCAAAGAAAATTGAGAGTCTTGGAAATTCTGGTTATTTTCCTTTAGTATGTGCATGATGGGATTTTAAATATTATAGGTTTATTTTTTATTATAGTAAGAACATATAACACAAGATCTACCCTTTAAACACATTTTTTTTAGTGTATAATATAGTTTTGTGAACTATAGGCATGATATTTTACTGCCTATCTCTAGGACTTACTCATTTTATATGATGGAAGTTTTGCTATGCAATAGATGTGATAGTTTTATCCTGATATTTTTCAGAGTCTTCTTGAATATGGAGGTTGGGCTCATTTGCATCTCCTCAATAGTAATACATTTCAAATTAGCATCTACATACATAGTATAACTATGGGCTCAGAAGGACTGAGGGCTGCTGCTTTCAGGTAACTCCCCAGCTGTGCCTGGGATAGGGATGTCATTCCTGTTGCCCATCAAGTACATAGTGGGTCACCTCAGGACCTCATTTTTGTCACAATACTGGATGATCTCAGGTTGTTCTGAATTTCCCTTATTATCATGTTTATTTTTCTTCATTTTAAGCTTATGTTTTAGACTTTTGGTTTTTAACCACACATCCATGTTGCTTGGCTGCAAGTACTAAGTTCTTATTAAGGCACTGAAGATCAGCTGATTGTCTTGTGAAACTACCCCTTTATACTTAACTTTCAACTCACTGCATCTAGCGTAAAACCTATTCCAGGCAGTGGTTACAGAGCTCCGGAGGACCCACACCGGCCTCCTCTCCTCAGCGTGCACCAGCCTTCCTTTCCTTCTTCCTAAACTAGAAATAAACAAGCTTTAGTCAACAGTCCATTATATAAACTTGAATGTAAAAAAAAAACAAAAGAACAACACAATGTTTTTAGAGTATAATTAAATTTGAATTTTCAACTGAATTAATCATTTTATGGAACAGTCTAAACTTGAGGGTGCAAACATGAAGCAGTATTCTTTTCCTTCCAATCTTTACCTTTGATCATGTGGGGACAAATCTCCTTTTCCCATTCTCTTAGTGACATCTTGAGTAGATCTCAAAGATTTCCTGTCATTTTAAAGAATCAAATCAAATCAAATGCAGTCCAAATTAATAGAGTTTAAAATTTCAAATGAATATTTTTTCTTCCTAAATTCAAAGTTGATCCTGGGTGAATGACCAGTAGTGCTAACAGTGAGGGCTATTTTTCCCTTATCCTATTCTTCCTGCTCCACCTTTATCCAGGCCCAGAGAGGACTACTTTAGAGAAAAAGCACAGGCCTCATTGTTGCTTTTCCTGCCCCTTCTTCTAAGCACTCTTCGTGGCAAGCATTTAAATGAAGTGTCTCATGAGTAGATTCTTCGGCAGCACCTTTGGGAAATGCTTCATTTTATCTGTCACAGGTGAGGGAGGTTAGTCTCTGTTTTGACCTCTTTAAAATGTTTCTCAGATCGTCTCACCTCTGGCTGATTATCCCCAAATCCTTGCTAGGATTTTTTGTGTGTGTGCGTATGGAATACCAAACAGACAGCTAATTCTCAGTTACCTTCAGTATTGTCCATTTGACCATCAAGAGGAGCATATTTACTCCCACCCAAAGAAATGAGAGTGCAGACTGCTTCACTGCCATTCTCTCTGTATTCTGCCCTGTCTCTCTCTGCCAATGCTCAAGTTGTCTACCCTCCCCACATTCCTTCCCCACCACAACTGGACGGACCTAGAGTAGCAACTCTGTTGCATAAACATACTCAACTAGGAAGTCAGATCAGTGATTTCCAACTGGTGTGCCACAATAACTTTTAACATGCAATAACCTGACGATTTAGTCAGGGCACTATTGTCTTTTTCTTTAGATTGTCAAATAAATAACTGACAAACAGCCAACACAATAGTCATCTGGTTTGAGTGCCCTGTCTTGAACCATACAGACAGGTCATATAATAGTGTTACGTCTTATTGGTAACATTGCCTAATAAGGTTACATCTAATTAGTTAATACTTGGTACCAGAAATCCTTATATACAAGTAGTATAGGCACCTGATATTTTTTTACTATTACTATTATATTTTTGTTAATCACTAAAAATTATACCTTTTTTGTCACATTGGCAAAAATATCTTTTTTGTTGTGCTGCAGAATTTTAGTAATTAGTTTATATGTGCCATGAGATAAAAGAGGTTAAAAAATCTCTGAGTTAGATGATTGTTTTTATTGTAGCTCAATTATATATGTATGTGGCTCTAGAAATCTCAAATATCAAAGTCTTTTGTTTTTTTGGAGTGGTAGGAAGTCGAGGGTAGCCGGGGTTCTGCTACTGTTTAGTAGACCTGTACAATGTATCTGGTCACTTTTCTTTTCATTCTTTCATTATTTTTTTAAGTGACAGGAGGGGAGATAGTGAGGCAGACTTCCACATGAGCCCTGACTAGGATCCACCAGGCAACCGTGTCAGTGGCTGATGCTGGAGTACAGAGCTATTTGTAGCTCCTGAGGCTGATGCACTCCAATGCAGCTCTCCTCAGTGCCTCGGGCCATGCTCAAACCCACTGAGCCACTGGCTGCAAGAGGGGAAGAGGGAAAGAAGGGGAAGACAGAGATGGAGAAAAGCAGATTGTAACTTCTCTTGTGTGCCCTGACTAGGAATTGAACCTAGGATGTCCATACACTGGGCCAATGTTCTACCCACTGAGCCAGCTGGCCAGGCTGGTCACGTTTCTTAATCTGATCCAAATTCTATTTGGTTTTTCAAATTTTGAAAAATTTATTGTTTATAATATCCCATTCCTGATCACATAAACTTTCTGTTACTGGGAGAGTGTGACCAAAGTGTCTTCATATTTGTCTCTTGCCTAAAGAGGGTAGTTTCAGAAAGTTAATTTAAAATTCACCTGAACAATAAGGTAAGAATTTCATTGTCATTCAGTGAAGTTTTATTTATTTTTTTATTAGTATCATGATTGATTTTGAAGTTTTTTTTCTTTGATGAAGAGTATTTTGTTTTTTTCATTTGATTTCTCTCCCCCGGCACTATACCATGCACAGGTAACACTTCTCTTTCAAGACTTGCTCCTTTTCCTATTTAACATCTTTTCCTCTGTCTAAACAACTTATTTCCACACTACTCTGAAAACCAACTTGGAATAATCCTTGTTTTTCCTAGAATGATGGTCAGTGATGTCTGACAGGTGTCACAATCACTTTAGAAAACGGAGTTTAAAATGAGATCCAGCAAATTAAAAAGAAGAAAACATTTTTATTGCTTTTAAAGTCAAACTCTTGAAAAAAATTAGCACTCAAAAATTCTTTAAAAATTCTGATCATATAAGGAAAAACTCTGTGAAGTTTTGATTTTTTTTTCTTCTTAAAATTATCTTTTCTTTCCTTTTTGAGATGACATATAAAAGTGATTTTTGTGAAAGTGATGACATCTTAAATAAATATTTTATCTGATGTTTAAGAATAAGCATTTATGTCCTATTTGGTTAGGCATCTGATTGAGAGAATGGAAATGATTCCCGAATCGTTCATATTTTGTATAAGAGTAAGTGAAAAGTTTTATATTTTGTACAAGGCTAGGACAGCAAGTGACTTTCAGACATTGAAACTATCACTTCCATTTGGATTCAAAGTTTGAAGAATAAATAATCTAGACATGATTGTGCACAAGATATTGAAATCAAAGTAATAATTTCTATTATACCTTTCAGTAATAAGTATAACTACCTACCTCAAAATTAGAAAAAGAACTGGGACATCTGAATAGTGTTTTGGCAAAAAATGTTAAGTATATTTTTCGAGAGCAAGACAGAGTTTTACTTTAGTTTCTATGACTAAACATGAATGTATTCTTTATATGAAATACTTAGGGATTTCTTATTAACAAACTTTGCATAATTTTTTTTTCACGAGTAGAGAAAGAGCTTGTATTTTAGTGGAATACTTTATAAAATGGGTCTTGAAATCTGTCATGATGTAATGATGCAGAGTAAAACAGGAAAGTCAGGCAAGTGTTGGATGCTTTTCCCTCTGCTAGCTCATTTAACCCATGAATCATCTGTCTGAATCCACACAGAAAGTTTAGGCAACTTGTCCAAAAACACAGAGCTAGTAAGTGGCAAGACCAGGGTTAAAACTGGAGGGTGTCTATTTTCCAAGACGGTGCTTTCCCAGTTGGCCAGAGAGTAAAGGGATGCTGCCCACAGAGTCGGACAGAAGAGAACTGGGAAGGCCGCGTGCGAAGGCGGGCTCGGGCCCCGTGCGGACAGTACCTCCGGACCTCACGGATGTGTCTTCAGCAGGCAAGGCCAGGGACAGATCACTGGAAAAACGTGTCGGGATTGAATGTGTTTGACGCCTGTTGTCAAATTATTTCCTTATAATTCTTTTTTTTTTTTTTAATAAATTTTTATTAATGGTAATGGGATGACATTAATAAATCAGGGTACATATATTCAAAGAAAACATGTCTAGGTTATTTTGTCATCAAATTATGTTGCAAACCCCTCGCCCAAAGTCAGATTGTCCTCTGTCACCCTCTATCTAGTTCTCTGTGCCCCTCCCCCTCCCCCTAACTCTCCCTCCCTCCCTCCCATGTTCTCCCTCCCCCCCCACCCTTGGTAACCACCACACTCTTGTCCATGTCTCTTAGTCTCATTTTTATGTTCCACCAATGTATGGAATCATGTAGTTCTTGTTTTTTTCTGATTTGCTTATTTCACTCCTTATAATGTTATCAAGATCCCACCATTTTGCTGTAAATGATCTGATGTCATCATTTCTTATGGCTGAGTAGTATTCCATAGTGTATATGTGCCACATCTTCTTTATCCAGTCTTCTATTGAAGGGCTTTTTGGTTGTTTCCATGTCTTGGCCACTGTGAACAGTGCTGCAATGAACATGGGGCTACATGTGTCTTCACGTATCAATGTTTCTGAGGTTTTGGGGTATATACCCAGTAGAGGGATTGCTGGGTCATAAGGTAGTTCTATTTGCAGTTTTTTGAGGAACCACCATACTTTCCTCCATAATGGTTGTACTACTTTACAGTCCCACCAACAGTGAATGAGGGTTCCTTTTTCTCCACAGCCTCTCCAACATTTGCTATTACCCGTCTTGTTGATAATAGCTAATCTAACAGGGGTGAGGTGGTATCTCATTGTAGTTTTGATTTGCATTTCTCTAATAACTAATGAAGCTGAGCATCTTTTCATATATCTGTTGGCCATTTGTATCTCTTCCTGGGAGAAGTGTCTGTTCATGTCCTCTTCCCATTTTTTTATTGGATTGCTTGTTTGTTTGTTGTTGAGTTTTATGAGTTCTTTGTAAATTTTGGATATTAGGCCCTTATCTGAGCTGTCGTTTGAAAATATCAGTTCCCATATAGTTGGCTGTCTGTTTATTTTGATATCAGTTTCTCTTGCTGAGCAAAAACTTTTAATTCTGATGTAGTCCCATTCATTTATCTTTGCCTTCACTTCTCTTGCCATTGGAGTCAAGTTCATAAAACGTTCTTTAAAACCCAGGTCCATGATTTTAGTACCTATGTCTTCTTCTATGTACTTTATTGTTTCAGGTCTTATATTTAGGTCTTTGATCCATTTTGAATTAATTTTAGTACACGGGGACAGGCTGTAGTCGAGTTTTATTCTTTTGCATGTGGCTTTCCAGTTTTCCCAACACCATTTGTTGAAGAAGCTTTCTTTTCTCCATTGTGTGTTGTTGGCCCCTTTATCAAAGATTATTTGACCATATATATGTGGTTTTATTTCTGGGCTTTCTATTCTGTTCCATTGGTCTGAGTGTCTATTTTTCTGCCAATACCATGCTGTTTTAATTATCGTGGCCCTATAATATAGTTTAAAGTCAGGTATTGTAATGCCCCCAGCTTCATTCTTTTTCCTTAGGATTGTTTTGGCTATTCGGGGTTTTTTATAGTTCCATATAAATCTGATGATTTTTTGTTCCATTTCTTTAAAAAATCTCATAGGGATTTTGATGGGAATTGCATTAAATTTGTATATTGCTTTGGGTAATATGGCCATTTTGATTATATTTATTCTTCCTATCCAAGAACAAGGAATATTTTTCCATCTCATTGTATCTTTTTCGATTTCCCTTAACAATGCTTTGTAATTTTCATTATATACGTCCTTTACATTCTTTGTTATGTTTATTCCTAGGTATTTTATTTTTTTTGTTGCAATCGTGAAGGGGATTATTTTTTTGAGTTCGTTTTCTAATATTTCATTGTTGGCATATAGAAAGGCTATGGACTTTTGTATGTTAATTTTGTATCCTGCGACCTTACTGTATTGGTTTATTGTTTCTAATAATCTTTTTGTGGAGTCCTTCGGGTTTTCGATGTATAGGATCATATCATCAGCAAAAAGTGATAGCTTTACTTCTTCTTTTCCGATATGGATGCCTTTTATTTCTTTGTCTTGTCTGATTGCTCTGGCCAGGACTTCTAGCACCACGTTGAATAAGAGTGGAGAGAGTGGACAACCCTGTCTTGTTCCTGATTTAAGGTAGAAAGTCCTCAGTTTTATGCCGTTTAATAGGATGTTGGCTGATGGTTTATCATATATGGCCTTTATCATGTTGAGATATTTTCCTTCTATACCCATTTTGTTGAGAGTCTTAAACATAAAATTGTGTTGTATTTTATCAAAAGCCTTTTCTGCATCTATTGATAAGATCATGTGGTTTTTGTTCTTTGTTTTGTTGATATGGTGTATTACGTTAACCGTTTTGCGTATGTTGAACCATCCTTGAGATTCTGGGATGAATCCCACTTGATCATGATGTATTATTTTTTTAATATGTTGTTGTATTCGGTTTGCCAGTATTTTGTTTAGTATTTTAGCATCTGTATTCATTAGAGATATTGGTCTGTAGTTTTCTTTCTTTGTGCCATCCTTGCCAGGTTTTGGTATGAGGGTTATGTTGACCTCATAAAATGTGTTTGGAAGTATTGCTTCTTCTTCAATTTTTTGGAAGACTTTGAGTAGAATAGGAACCAAGTCTTCTTTGAATGTTTGATAGAATTCACTAGTATAACCGTCTGGGCCTGGACTTTTATTTTTGGGGAGATTTTTAATAGTTTTTTCTATTTCCTCCCTGCTGATTGGTCTGTTTAGGCTTTCTGCTTCTTCATGACTCAGTCTAGGAAGGTTGTATTGTTCTAGGAATTTATCCATTTCTTCTAGGTTGTTGTATTTGGTGGCATATAATTTTTCATAGTATTCTACAATAATTCTTTGTATTTCTATGATGTCTGTGGTGATCTCTCCTCTTTCATTTTGGATTTTATTTATTTGAGTCCTGTGTCTTTTTTCCTTGGTGAGTCTTGCCAAGGGTTTGTCAATTTTGTTGATCTTTTCAAAGAACCAGCTCCTTGTTTTATTGATTTTTTCTATAGTTTTTCTGTTCTCTATTTCATTTATTTCTGCTCTGATTTTTATTATCTCCTTTCTTCGGCTGGTTTTGGGTTGTCTTTGTTCTTCTTTTTCTAGTTCCTTAAGGTGTGAAGTTAAGTGGTTTACTTCGGCTCTCTCTTGTTTGTTCATATAGGCCTGAAGTGATATGAACTTTCCTCTTATTACTGCTTTTGCTGCATCCCAGAGATTCTGATATGTCGTATTTTCATTTTCATTTGTCTGTATATATCTTTTGATTTCTGCGCTTATTTCTTCTTTGACCCATTCATTTTTTAAAAGTATGTTGTTTAGTTTCCACATTTTTGTGGGTTTTTCCCCCTCTTTTTTGCAGTTGAATTCTAGTTTCAAGGCTTTATGATCAGAAAATATGCTTGGTACAATTTCAATTTTTCTAAATTTGCTGATATTGTCTTTGTGGCCCAACATATGGTCAATTCTTGAGAATGTTCCATGTACACTAGAGAAAAATGTATACTCTGTCGCTTTGGGATGAAGTGTCCTGTAGATGTCTATCATATCCAGGTGTTCTAGTATTTCGTTTAAGGCCACTATATCTTTATTGATTCTCTGTTTGGATGACCGATCTAGAGCCGTCAGCGATGTATTGAGGTCTCCAAGTATGATTGTATTTTTGTTAGTTTTTGTTTTAAGGTCAATAAGTAGCTGTCTTATATATTTTGGTGCTCCTTGGTTTGGTGCATATATATTAAGGATTGTTATGTCTTCTTGATTCAACTTCCCCTTAATCATTATGAAATGACCATTTTTGTCTCTGAGTACTTTTTCTGTCTTGTAGTCAGCATTATTAGATATGAGTATTGCTACACCTGCTTTTTTTTGGGTGTTGTTTGCTTGGAGTATTGTTTTCCAGCCTTTCACTTTGAATTTGTTTTTATCCTTGTTGCTTAGATGTGTTTCTTGTAGGCAGCATATAGTTGGATTTTCTTTTTTAATCCATTCTGCTATTCTGTGTCTTTTTATTGGTAAGTTTAATCCATTTACATTTAGTGTAATTATTGACACTTGTGGGTTCCCTACTGCCATTTTATAAATTGCTTTCTGTTAGTTTTGTATCTAGTTTGATTCTTCTCTTTTGTTTTTCTATCATTTGTTTTTGTTTGTTTGTGTTCCATACTTCTTTCCTCTGTTGCTACCTTTTTTAATTCAAGTGTGTTTGTGGTGGTTTTTTTAAGGGTGGTTACCATTAAGTAATGAAAAGGGTACCTACCATATTCATTGTAGTACCCTATCTTATAAGTATTTCTGCACTTCATCATCCTTTGCTACTGTTAATCTCCATCCTCTCCCCCCTTTTTTTCCTTTGTTGTCACAGTTTAAGTTTGGTTTTATTGTGTTCTTGGTGGAGCTGTTACTTGTGGTGTTGTTTTCTTTTGTTCTTTGAATCTGGTTGGAAAACCCCCCTTAGTATTTCCTGGAGTGGGGGCTTTCTGTTGATAAATTCTCTCATCTTTTCTGTATTTGTGAATGTTTTTATATCTCCTTCATACTTGAAGGATAGCTTTGATGGGTATAGTATTCTTGGCTGAAAGTTCCTCTCTTTCAGGGCTTTAAATATTGGGGTCCACTCTCTTCTAGCTTGTAGAGTTTCTGCTGAGAAATCTGATGATAATCTAATAGGCCTTCCTTTATATGTTGTACTCTTCTTTTCCCTGGCTGCCTTGAGAATTTTTTCTTTGTCATTGGTTTGTGTCATCTTTATTATGATGTGCCTTGGAGTGGGTTTGTTGGGGTTAAGAAAACTTGGTGTTCTGTTTGCTTCTTGAATTTGAGGCTTTAGTTCCTTCCACAGGCTTGGGAAGTTCTCGTCTATTATTTGTTTGAGTATATTCTCCATTCCATTTTCTTTCTCTTCTCCCTCTGATATACCTATTATTCTTATGTTATTCTTTCTGATGGAGTCAGACAATTCCTGTAGGGCTTTCTCATTTTTTATTATTTTTGAGTCTCTTTCTTCTTCTCTCTGTTGTGCCTCAAGTTGTTTGTCTTCTATTTCACTAATCCTATCTTCAATCTGGGCTGTTCTGTTAGCTAAGCTTGTTACCTCGTTTTTCAGCTCGTGAATTGAGTTTTTCATTTCTGTTTGATTTGTTTTTATAGTTTCAATTTCCTTGGTAATATATTCTTTGTGTTCATTGAGTTGTTTTCTGATCTCCCTATATTGCCTTTCTGTGTTTTCTTGTATATCTCTGAGTATTTTTAAGATTTCTAGTTTAAATTCTCTGTCATTTAGCTCCAAGGCTTCCAATATGTTAAGTCTTTTCTCCATAGATTTTTCTACATCTATTTGTGTTACCTCTCTTTCTTTTGTATCCATAATATTCGATTTCCTCTTTCTTATCGGCATCTGAGGGTGGTCTTATTGATAGCACTAATTAGAATTAATAAAGAGTAAAAAGAAAAAAAAAAAAAGGGTAAAACACCCCACAAAAAAAAACAGTAATAATTTATTATTTCCCCCTTTTTTCTCTCTTCTCTTTCCCTCCTCTCCCCTCCTCAGGGAAATATCGTGCCTATAATGGAGGGCCTGATTTGGGGTGAAGAGTTCAAGGGGCAAAAAAAGGGAGTAGGGACCTACTAAATGCAAAAAAAAAAAAAAAAAAAAAAAAAAAAAAAAAGGAAGAAAATCTTAGACAGGCATAAGATGATTTGCTTGTAAGTGATGGTCAACTAAGAGATATAATGAGAGGGATAAGAGGGAATCAGAAAAAAGGACCAAAAAAGAATAATAAAGAAGAAAAAATAAAAATAATAAGTAAAAATCTGTTGTATTAAGTGGAGCGAAGACTAAATACAATGGAGACCTTGTGTTGGGAGGACCCAAAATGCCACAAAAATAAACAAACAAGAGAAAAAAAAATAAAAACAAAAGCAAAAAAGAGAAATAAAACCAAAAAAAAAACCTTGAGTCCCAAATTAACTAATTTGTTCGTGATTGAGGATTATATGGGAGGAAAGTAAAATGAGAAAAGAAAAAACGAATAGAAAGGAAAAAATAAGAAAAGGAGAGCCCTGGCCGGTTGGCTCAGCGGTAGAGCGTCGGCCTAGCGTGCGGAGGACCCGGGTTCGATTCCCGGCCAGGGCACATAGGAGAAGCGCCCATTTGCTTCTCCACCCCTCCGCCGCGCCTTCCTCTCTGTCTCTCTCTTCCCCTCCCGCAGCCAAGGCACCATTGGAGCAAAGATGGCCCGGGCGCTGGGGATGGCTCTGTGGCCTCTGCCCCAGGCGCTAGAGTGGCTCTGGTCACAACATGGCGACACCCAGGAGGGTCGCAACATGGCGACGCCCAGGATGGGCAGAGCATCGCCCCCTGGTGGGCAGAGCGTCGCCCCCTGGTGGGCGTGCTGGGTGGATCCCGGTCGGGCGCATGCGGGAGTCTGTCTGACTGTCTCTCCCTGTTTCTAGCTTCAGAAAAATGCAAAAAAAAAAAAAAAAAAAAAAAAAAAAAAAAAGAAAAGGAGAAAAACAAAGGAAGAAATAAAATAGGAGGAGAAAAAAACAAAATAAAGGAAGACAAAAAAAAAAACAAAAGAGGAGAGAGTGAGAGTTAAGTGTTTTGGAGTATAACCTTAAAGGAGGGTGAGGATGAAGAAGAAAAATAAAATGCAACACTCATGGGTAGTGTAGTTCAAGAAAGGGGAAGCATAAGATGGGCAGAGAATAGAAGGACCGAGGTGGAGGAAATAAAGGCAAAAAGATAGAAGAAACAAGCAACAACAACAACAACAACAACAAAAATAGTGGATCAAGTTGTAAAGTCTGTGGGTTTTTCTTGATTTTGAGAGGTTAACTTCTTCCTTTTTCTTTTCTCTCCCTCTTCCTAGTCGGTGACTCTGTACCCCAGGCTCTGCCCCTGTGTCACTCTTAGTTAGGGATTTGCAGTTGATGGGATTCTATGGCAATGTCATATAATTGGCTTTAGTCTTGCTGGAAGTAAAGGCTTGTTGGCGTTTGCAGGGTCCAACGATGAGAGAGTTTGCTTTCCTGGATTCTCTCTCCTAGTCCCCCCTTTCTGAATTAGCAGCCTGGTGATCCAGCTATAAGGCTGCAACTGCTTCTGCCTGGGGAGTAAGAGGCTCAAAGAGCTGGGAAATCCCCACTCTATCCCCACTCAGTGCAAGGCTTTGGGAAAGGCTCTGAGAGTCAGGGCCTCCAGTGTAATCAGGCGGGGGTGGGAGTCAATTGTTGTCAAGGTGACTGTTCAGCGCCTATCATTTAGTTGGACCTCTCAACCCAGGCTTTCCACACTTTGTAGCCTGTTTTTGCAGGGAAGAAGAGGCACTAGTCTCTGCTTACGACTAGTGTAGTATAGACCTTATTATCTGCCAAGTCCTTCTTGTTAGCGTTTATCCCTGAATATGGAGGCTCTATCAATCAGAAGTTGCCCCCGCCCCTTTAGCAAGAGGCACTAAAAAATATCACGCCTCTTGTCTTGGATCGCTGAACTGAGAGAGATCTTATCAATTAGAACAAAGGGTGTGCAGATTTTATGGGTTAAGCTAATTTCAGTGATTGGGTCGCAGCTGTGTTTCAGAAGGTATTTTTAGGCTGCCTGCGCGCACCCCTCCCCCAACGCTTGATTGTTAGCTTGAATGGCTGGGTGAGGTGCCCCGCCCATGGAGAGAATCTCCCAAGCCTCTCCAGCTCGCCCCGCTGCTGGCGGCTGGACCGCACCAGGCGCAGGATAATGGAGCCCCCTGGGTGTGCGGGCCAGTAGGGCGCCCTGGGCGCGTGGAATGCCCAAGGCACGCGCGCGAATGGGGCGCTCAGGGCACCGGTGGCCGGCGACCCCCACTCGCAGTGTGCGGGCCGCTGGTAACGTCAGCAGTGCTCAACCGGACCGGGCGCGCGCGGCGGCTCGTGGCGGCCGCTCGCGGTGGCGGTTCCGCGGGGGCTCGCGGCCGCGAGCGGCGGCTTGCGGTTCCCAAGTATATGGGCTGACTCACCGCGGGCGCACTCCCTGGCGGCTTGAATGAGCGTCGCTGCGGTAGCTTCCTCCACACCCTCGTCTCTCAGATTCAAGTGATAACAGTCCTTTTGCTTTCAGTTTGTGTGGAACTCCGGAATGCTCCGAGGATAAATTTTTCTGTTTCTAGTTGATAAATTTGTTGTGATTTAGGGGAGAGCTGTCGGACGCGCTTCTCACGGCGCCATTTCCCTCCTTATAATTCTTCAATGAAACCTTAGGAGTGATGGAAAATAAGCTATTTTAAATAAATTTAGCACAAAAAATTTAGAAAGATGAACCAGAAGCAGCAGCAGAGGTTCAATATAGTGTTGGTCATATTTGTACTGTAGAGTCAATTGAGCAATATATTATTTTTTGTAATTTCACTAAATCTTCACCTAATATTCACAGAGAGTTTCTGGTCTCATAGGTTAGAATTTATAAAAGGAACAAAATAGTGTGTGTGTGTGTGTGTGTGTGTGCGCGCGCGCGTGTGCACATGCATGTGTACCTCATATGTAAATGTTGAAGTCAGAAAGGAATATTTCTTTTAAAGTACTGTACTGTGTTAGCGTTTTTCTCATTCTCCTTCCTATTCACATGGCATCTTCTTTGGTAATTTACCATATCCCAGATAGAACGCATTAAAAAATGAGTAATGAAGACTGACCTGTGGTGGCACAGATAAAGCGTCGACCTGGAGGTCACCAGTTCAAAATCCTGGGATTGCCCGGTTAAGGCAAATATGGGAGTTGAAGCTTCCTGCTCCTTCTCTCTCTCTCTCTCTCTCTCTCTCCTCTAAAATGAATAAATATATAAAAATAATTTTTTAAAAAATGAGTAATATCCGGCCAGGGCACACAGGAGAAGTGCCCGTCTGCTTCTCCACCCCTCCCCCTCTCCTTCCTCTCTGTCTCTCTCTTCCCCTCCCGCAGCCAAGGCTCCATTGGAGCAAAGATGGCCCAAGCGCTGAGGATGGATCTGTGGCCTCTGCCTCAGGCGCTAGAATGGCTTTGATTGCAGCAGAGCGAGGCCCCAGATGGGCAGAGCATCGCCCCCTGGTGGGCATGCCGGATGGATCCCGATCCGGCGCATGACAGTCTGTCTGACTGCCTCCCTGTTTCCAACTTAAGAAAAATAAAAAAAATTTTAAAAATGAGTAATATGACTTGTTTCACTTCCTAAATACAAATTGCTTTCTTACTGGTAATCTCTTGTGAGTCAACTTTTTAGAATCTCATGCTAGTTTTTAGGATATCTTCCCATATACCCATATGACAAAATAGAAAAAATCATATAAATTGGTTCTGGTGGCTGTATTATTGCAGTCATATACTGAGTATTAAAGAGAGTAGCTCAAACATCTGTATTGAAAAGTGAAAGAGTATAAAAATGAACACCATTGTAAAAGTAAATTGATAATTTTTTTGATGATAATTTAAACTTTAGCAACATGCTAATAATAAATGTAGTGAGATTCAATACAAGAGACAAGAAGCTGAGCCATTACAGTCTTTCATTTATCCTTTTAGTCTTAAAATGTTTCCTTTGGGCAATAAACAAGTCGCCGATAATTTTCGAAAATACATTATCATTTCTTATATTGCAAATTCAAATTTATGCAACTAAATTCATTCCAAAAACTCTGCTCTCTTTTCTATTTTTAGCTCTTTAATCTAATCACCCATCACTTAGAAGTCCCAGAGACCTTTTCTTTTCCAAATACATCTTTTATTTTTCTTTTCTGCCTCTTTCATTATGTGTATGTCAACATGCTTCCAAAACAACCACTTCATTCAGTCAATTCAGTGAAAAAAGAAATCAGTCAAGTCAGTTGCTAGGTTCCCTGTAGACAAAACATCCAGCTGATTGACTAGATGTTTCACTTATCAACTGTTTGTTTTGGCATTATTTAGACATGGCCTTTGTCTCCTTCTTTTCTCCCTGTATTGAGTCTACTCTAATTGCTTTTGTATTAACTTTTTTTTTTTTTTTTTTTGGCATTCCTCTAGCTTCTTCCTTCCACTTTTGATTGTCTTAACAGTTCTATTTATAAATGCATTCTTCAATCAATCTGTTTGATATGTGTTCTAAGTGGTTTAGCACAAAGTATATATAGGCTATTTATTTTGATATTCAAAGTCCGTGCTCAAATAACTTGAGCCAAAGTTTGAATTGGAATAAGATTCAAGGCCACATATACTAACTTGTTTATTTTTTATATCTGAGCCAGCTTTCGAATATTTTTAGAAAATAATGTGAGATCAGAGAGAAAATGAAGGCAATTCTCAAAGAGTCAGGTACTGACACTTCACTTTTTTATAATCTCACTTTTATCCTACTTCATTTGGATTCCATGGGCCAGACATCATAGCCTTCTCGCATAACTTGGTGGTGATGAAACGCTTTTTCTGTTTACTTTCTAAGGACACCTGAGCAGCAAAACTTGGCAAAAGAAAAGCACACAAATGCTCACACTGGGCTCAATTTAAATCTTGAAGGGACACTCAACACTTTCAGAAAATCACTACACTTTCCTAGTGATTTCACCTTCCAATTTTTTTTCCTCCTCAAAGATTTAATAAACTCTTCCCTTTTAACATTCATATGATGACTTCTCAAAACATTCACAAAGAAATGTAATCTGATGAAAACAATATCTCTTGTTTCTAACACCAGTTTTGAAAACTTGCCTGTGTCTGCACCTGCTTACTCAGTCCTCTGTCCTGTTATGAAAGAGAGAGTGTCCCTGCTCCTCACACAGCTCTTCCCTTAGGCCCTGGGCCTTATCCACTTTCCTCTCAAGGGCTTTGCTCCTGCAATTACATTACCTACCCCTGCACTGGAGTCAGCGATTTATCCCTCTCTACAGGATTAGCCCACACACATCTTAAAGGCACTGGTCTTTAAAAAACAAAACAGAAACAGAATTCATTTCTCGAACCTACAGTCTCCTTTAGCCACTGTTCTGATATTCTCTTCTCAATAGAAAACTCCTCAAAAAGTGAGCGTGTCCTTGTTCTCTCTACTTTCTTACTTTTCATTCTTTCTTTAACTCCTTCCAATAAGACCTTTTTTTCCTCTGTGGTTCTTTGTTGATTTGTTTTTCTAAAAATCTATTAAAGCATAAATAAGTTGGTCAGATTCTGGGAGGAAAAAAAAAACAGTCTTTATAATATTCAAAATATTTTTTAAAAGATAGCGTAGCACACAAGAAAATTATGTTGTAAAGTTTTTTACTAAATCTTTTGATGTGTTGATCTTAAGAACTAGAGCTCATTTTTATTCCAAATCTATCTTGTAATATTGAAACACTATGTAGAGGCATTTGAAAACTGTTTCTTTCTGATGGGATATATATTTTATTCTTGCTGGAAACATATTTCTGTGCAGTGTGTGTGATTTCATCAAGATCATCCTGATGCTGAGACATTATAATGATAACTTATCACTGGTTTCAACCTTCTTAATCAGAAGTGTTCTTTTTGAGTGGGTGCCAACCAGACAGAGTGAGTACAGAATTCTTTTCTTCAGGATCAGAGAAGGAAAGTTTGGAAGAGGCAGAGAAATCCTGTTTTCTCCACCTTCCAGCAGCTTTCTGTAGGTGCCAATCTAAAAATCAAGAGCCCTACACAAAAATTAAAATAAAAAAATCAAGGGCCCTTCTAGTCTCCTGCAGGTCTTGTATTCACAAAGACAGTGGTCCATTTCCCCCATCTGTACTGAATCTCATTCTGCGAGAGGCCAGTGCTATCTCGGTAGTTAACAGCTTCCACAGCAATGTTCTCTCGCATTTCACTCCCCTGGAGTGGCTGGGCATTGTTGGGTTTTTTAAGCCATTCACTGTGCAGGTGAAGAACTGGCCCCGCCTCCTTCTTTCCCCGGCACGAGGCATTGCTGTTCCAGTTCAGTGAGCAGCCTCACAGAAATGGAAAAACTTGGACTTGTACTATTCTTCAACCTCCCAAGGTTCTTGGCAGCCACAGTTTCATTCTACTGCCACACACCACGCAAGGAAGCTGAGGTAAGGCTCAGAAACTTCCACCTTAGTTTGTCCAGGCTGACCCTGAATCTGAGCCTGCAGCTCATGGACTTTGTCATTGTACGCTTTCTTCAGAAGAAATCGAGTCTACTTTAGTCAAAGATTAATTGGATGTTCATATTATCAGTCCCCCATTATTTCCTCTAACTCTAAGGTAAAGAACCAAATAATAGAATTGTGTATAATGATATTAAAATGTTTGACACTGCCATCCAATAAGTATACCTTTTTGAGTATGAGGTTTCTTTTAGACTTAAAATTTAATTTGATTCCGAGTCATCAATGTCTGTCATGTCCTACTTCCAGCGAGATTCTGAAACTGTTTATTTTTTCTAAGCATCAAGCAATTGGGAAACAAGTATTGGTTTGAGTAACCTTTGGATTGAATTATTTTTAACAAAGACTTTTCTCTTTAGTTGTGAAGAATTCTTTAAAATGTTCGTGACTGGATTTTAAATGAAGTTTTCAGAGTGATGATTTCTCAAAGCCATTACTCAGCTTTACTCACTTAAGATTAGTTTACATGCTGCCAATAAGCATCCACATATAATGCTTCTTATTTAGCTGCTTCCTAAAGACCCCCTTATTGAGGTGGGGGTTGCTATCATTTTCACCATTGTGTTCATTGTCTCAATAACTTTTTTATTATAAACATCAAAGATTTAGATTTTAAAACTTTTTATGATTTGTATATTATGTACTTATGTCAAGGTTATTTTCAACCTTTATTTTAAACCAACATATACATGTCTTATTCTAAATATAGTTTTTAAACTATTATCCCATAAAAGTATTATGACAGAAAAAATACTGATTTATTTTTGTATTGTTAAGGAACTTGCTTTTTTTTTTTTTTTTTTTTTGGTATTTTTCTGAAGTTGGAAACAGGGAGAGACAGTGAGACAGACTCCCGCATGAGCCCGACCGGGATCCACCCGGCACGCCCACCAGGGGCGATGCTCTGCCCACCAGGGGGCAAAGGAACTTGCTTTTGTAAGAAGTGCAAGTATGTTCAATGGTATCAAATTTATAATTGGGTCTGGAAATAAAATTGATTTGTAGAAGCCAATTACTGTCTTTCTTTCTTTAAAATATCTAAAATGACAAGTATGTACTTGGGTTCACAAAGTGACACAGTAGCTTAAAAATATAGCAGAATGGGTCTGCTTTGATTCATGGATGAAGCAGATGACTAGCAATAGCCATGTGGGCAGAAGACTGGTATAATCTGAATTTATCACACTCTCTCCATGTTGGTATGACTATAGCTGTAATACAAATAGACTTCATCATAACATTAAAACATGAAGTAAATATTCTTTTATGGTGTGCTGTCCATTTTTCTTTTTAAAAAAAGTGTACATTCCTGGCCCTGGCCGGTTGGCTCAGCGGGGGACCCGGGTTCGATTCCTGGTCAGGGCACATAGGAGAAACGCCCATTTGCTTCTCCACCTCCACCCCCTCCTTCCTCTCTGTTTCTCTCTTCCCCTCCTGCAGCCAAGGCTCCATTGGAGCAAAGATGGCCCGGGTGCTGGGGATGGCTCCAGGCGCTAGAGTGGCTCTGGTCGCGGCAGAGCGACGCCCCGGAGGGGCAGAGCATCGCCCCCTCGTGGGCAGAGCGTCGCCCCTGGTGGGCGTGCAGGGTGGATCCCGGACGGGCGCATGCGGGAGTCTATCTCTCCCTGTTACCAGCTTCAGAAAAATACAAAAAAAAAAAAGTGTACATTCCTTAGAAATAATTTTTATGTAAAGTAAAACCAACCTGAACAGTGTACTGTGTCTCTATAAGTAAAAACAGGAATATAAATATATGTTAGGATCAGCAGTTTTCCGGGATAGTTTGGTTGCGTATCACTTTTTTCTTTTAACTTTGTAAACTCCGCCAATAGTTTGAACTACATATCTTAATCAGTGGCACTTTATAAAGTCATATCAGCATAGGGAAAAATAACTACAGGGACACAATATTGTAGATGTGCTATTTCAAATGTAGCTTTCATTTTGCTGCTGGTGATTACCCAAATCACCTAACACAGAAAGGCTGTGCCCATTTAAGTAATCAATCTTTGGCAAATAAAGGTGGCCGCTGTGACACAATCTTCTAAGCAAAACCACTGTTTCTTTGGGTTTTATTGTTTGGCCCTCTGTGATGTGTTTACAAGTGATATGAAGGTAACTTGAAAGGTCAAAATAGAAGTATGAATATTTCTGTATGAACTTCCAAATCATAAAGTTACTCTTCTGATAGGGAAGTAGAATACAACTCTCCTAATTTTCACTTCCTGGCAAAGAACACAAGCAGGACTGATGTCCCTGGTCATACAGAGAAAAACTAGTCGTTTAAAGGGCTTAAAGGAGGAAGTTAAGACTGCCTGAAAATCAAGTGATAAAGTTAGACTTAAGGTAAACTTTAGACAAGTTCATAAACCATTAGTGAACTGAAGGCTTGATCTAAAGCAGTGATGTCCTGCTACAGTTTCCCAAAATACATAGAAGAGGATTAGTCCAAGTTTGGAAGAGAAATACAATCTGTATCAGAGAGAGATGATGCCCTTCGCCACATTGTGTAAAAATTATTCACCAGGTTTGTAGTGAAAAGGAGCAGCAAGCTTATTTCAGAGTTCTACTGAGTAGCTTGCAGGGATTGTCTTCTATATTTGTTCTTTAACAGGACAGTATAATGTATATTTTCCTGATTTTGTAGTTTGGATTTAGTAATGCTGAATAATTTCACTGATTTTATTCTTAAGGTCCCAAGAGTAACTATTTTTCTAGAATTCTGGTTGAAGTATATTCAATCTGTCCTTTTCAGTAAAGTTCTTGGTGTACAAAGTAAATACACCCACATGAGAGTTGGTCCGTAAGCAATATTTATTTCTGACTTCATGTGTGTGCATATGAACATCTCACCCACCCATCCCCCCACACACATTGACATAGAGCAGAATAGGCTGCCATTAAATCAATCAGAGTCACCTTAGTTCATAATAGAGGTCCCATAAATACCATCACATTATACATTTTAGAGGTTAGGACTTTAGGTAATGGTAAAAACTTAAACTTAGAGTAGAAAGCAGCAAGATCACCAACCAATAGTCATATAAAATTTTATTTTTAATTAAAAATATTATTAATTGACTTTTTTAGAGAGAGAGTAAGGGAGAGAGAGAGAGACAGACACACAGAAACATTGATCTGTTCCTATAGCTGCCCTGACTGGGAGTAGAACCTGCAACCTTTGTGTATCAGGACGAGGCTCCAACCAACTGAGCTATCCAGACAGGTCATATGAAATTTAGATTATCCTAAACTTCTAGTGTTCTGAATCTTTTAGTAAGGCCTTTGGGGAAAACATATGTTAAGTGAAGTTCTTAGCCTGGGCCAAGCTCTGGGATGACAATGGCACCTGCAGGGTGACTTCCGGGAACCCCCACTCATGGCGGCCTTACTTTATACACTGTTCTTCTAGACTGCTCTGAGCTGGCACTTGCCTTCTTGAGTGGCGTATCTATGAGGAAGAGAGTGAATTCGTTTTAATGGAGGAGAGGTCAGTTACTGTACAGTATGTACTATTAACAATAAATAAACATGACTTCACTTTGAGATAATTTCTGCTACCATGTACTAAACATTATGAAAATATCTTTCTTATAAACTTGGTGTCACGGTTGTTTTAAATAAAGCAGCAGCTTTCCTGCTGTATACAGTTCAGCTTTCAAAAAGGTGAAACCTTTACTTCCCTTCTCAAACAAATAAACAGTGGAGTGCTGTGTGAGAGTGTGTGACTGAGCATGTCTGTCAGTCAACAGTGATATTTTCTTCAGTAAAATGAGTGACTTAATTTCAAAGTGTTTTTATTTGCTGCCTTCTGAACATCCTTTTGACCTGTTTCTGAGAAACAACGGGACAAAGCGATTTCAAATTTCATCTTCCCGTCTGCGGTAGTTTTGCAGGAGGGTACAAGTAATCTCTGAGATATTTGGTAATGGGATTGTCATTTTGTACTATCAAGCTTCCTAAAGAAAAGATCAAAAGCTGTGCAAACAAAATGTGATTCTAATTTTCTCTCAAATATAAAACTTCTGAGTATAGAACATTTGTCTTTTAATTTCAGAAGTACATGCTAAGAAGCACCAAAATGGCTCCTACCTCGAAATATGTGAAGAGCAGTGACACATTTAAAATATCTCAATTCAAGTATAATGCAGCTTCAGATATATGCAGTATTAATTGATCTATAAATGTCTTTGGTCTATATGCTGTTATAAAGATATGTTTAAATTCTTTTTAATATTTAAATTAAATCTTTGCTTGAACATGCAAATTAGAAAGTGAAAGAATGGTACTTAAAGTTCTAAGTTACACTTACAGATGGTTTTATTTTGTGAACTAGCTATAATTAATGATGTGTTAGAAACAGGGAATATGGGTGTTTATTTTACTGTCTCACCTTAGAGAAGTTTAGGCTAGTACAGCTTTTGTAATTCTAAAATGTCCCAGACTATAACTGAACCAAATTTATGCACCATGTTTGACAGTCATAATCTTCCCATGAGGATCCCCAGGTTACTTGTTTAGCAATAACCCTTTTAGGCTAATCCACTCCCCACCTACCACCACTTCTCCCAGCCTCTGCTTCTCCCACCCCCTACCCCACCATCACCCAAACAGACGCCAAAGACTCCTAGGAATAGCCGCTGCAAAACGCAGCTTGCTAGCACTGCCAGCTGGGATGGGTACAAAGTCCTGGTAATCAGGTTTAATTTCTTGAGAAAGTGTGTGTTGTAATATGTAGAATGAACATTTCATCTGAGAATGCTAAAATTTCTGCCAAAATATTCATTTGTTACTGGTTGTGTATTATGTATATCCATATAATTCATTGGTATGGGCAAGAAAACCACACTGAATGAGGATATGAGAGGAGTGGAGAGTGGTGTTCACCATCCCAGAAGCTGAAAATTCAGGATTCTTGATTACAGAGCTTCTGTCTGCTCCACAGCAGTGTCCACACTTAGGGGCTAAGCCCTGCATCAGCCACCTGACAATGACTGAGACACAGCCTGATTACAACGGCG
This sequence comes from Saccopteryx bilineata, assembly GCF_036850765.1. NCBI lineage: Eukaryota > Metazoa > Chordata > Mammalia > Chiroptera > Emballonuridae > Saccopteryx > Saccopteryx bilineata. The sequence continues at coordinate 22,595,291 of NC_089501.1, forward strand.
CGTGTACCAAAAACACCCCTCTAGTTCTTGGACTCTCTATTTTTCTTTCTTCATCCGTAATGATTTCTCTGTGTGTCTTCAGGTCAGAAAAAGAGTGACGTGGGTTCTTTGAGAACTCTCTGCATCAAGTTGACTGCTCTTTATTGCCAGTCTCCCACTGCCCGACCCGCATTCCCTGCTTGGCCTCATTCCTAGGGCTACCCCACTCCCATTTCGTCTGAACGCGCTTGTTCTGCGTTATCACGTGGCTTTAGTTCCCTGGACACTTTTCTACAAGTGTGCTTCCTCAGGTTACTTAGTCAGCAATATCTCTTTTAGCCTGATGCCTTTTATGGCATTGCACAAATTTAAATAGGAAGGTGGCTACCAGGATTCTGTGGCAGTGAAGGTAATTTTCTATTACATAAACTAAATTAGAGCATTTTATGAATCTTTATTTGTTTCACTATTCCTACTCTAATACATGTAAAGAATTTAAAAATAATATGGCATAATTTGGAGCATTGTACAAAAAAATTAATAAAAACATTTGCAGTAGATAAAATACATGTCACATAATATAAAAATAAGACTATCAACAGTCATAGTATAGTTACTTGAACTGGTTCAGTTTCTTTTAAGGTCATATTTAAAAATTCCATTGTTGAATACATATTGTATGATTCCACTGATATTACAGTAAATTCAAGAACCAGGATTTATATATATATATAAAATCCGAAGAATTGTGTATGAGGAATGGAAATTGAGTGCAAGGGCGCAGGAGGGGAGTGCTGAGTTATAAGAATGTTCAGTATCATGATTGGTTACATGGATATACATATTTCGTTAGAACTTACTAAATTGTATACTTATGATATGTTCATTTTACTTTGTAAATTTTACCATATTGAAGTAAAAAACGTTTTGTGTAACTGCAATATTAATTCATCAAAGTATCAGTCGAGGATTCTCTTCATCATGCTATATTTTAAATTGCTTTAGTTATTTTCAAACACTGGAAATTTTTCTGGAATTTTCTGCTCTTTATTTGAATATGAAACAATTTTATTGAATGTAGTATTTTCTCACTAATTCTTCATTTTATTTAAAATAACAAATTAACGTAATATATATGTATCTATATTCCAAGTATGACTCTTTGCTTTTCCAGTAGTACTTTTTTCCACCTCTTTTTGGACAAGCAGATTCATTTTTTACTGTCTTGGCAGTGCTTTAAATTCACTCTTAGTCCTTCAACTTTCCTCCCACACATAGAAAATGTGTTCTGTGAATTAGAAAACCACATACTGAGGCCTGAATACTCACATTGCAGTCCCAGGCAAACACTAGATCTGGGTAAGTGACTTGACATTTTTCTAGGCTAGTCAACATTTAATAAAATCTTCCTACAATTCTTTTAGAGAGAAATCTGGGAAAATTACATTCTGAATTCTTCTTAGAAAACATGATTATATAAGAGGCTTAAGAAAGGTTCTAAATATAGAGGACATTGTTTTGAAAACCACTTTATGGTGAAGACAGCCATGGTGTCCTTATAATTTTGTAATGGTGACAACAATAATGATGATGGAGTCAGTGGTGATAATGCTAACTCTGCACCATTCACTCACTGAGCTCTTTTAAATATGGTACTGCATTAATCTTTCTGACAGCTAAGGGAGATAGATATTAACATTATTTCAAAGAATGGGAAACTGAATCTTAGAGAAGCTAAACAATTGGCTTGTTCTCGCATAGCTGTTCCAACAGTGCTGCAGTTGGAGTGAAAGCTCTCTAAGGAACCTTGAAAAATGGATTCATGTTCATAGAAAGTAAAGAGCAGACATCTGAGAAGTCCTACCCACCTCATCCTGCTATCTCCTTCAGTCTTTCTGTTTGGCAAATGAAACTGAATAGCAAAGCCCCTGTAAATAATAAGCTTGGATTCCATTGTTACAGAGAAAAGAGTGAACATTGAGACTCAAAAAAGCGATAAGACAATCATGTTAGAAAAAACTTACGTAACGTTGGGTGGCTGTGCACCATTCTTTCCCAATCATTTGCACAGACTTTTCTTAGAAGAACCTGGAAGCTTAGTAATGCATATGACATGGTAGAAGAAACAATAAAGAATCTATAAGATCTTATTTATAGGACCATATGATCAAGTTGAAGAAGGAAACTAATGTTAAAAAATAAGTGAATACTTATAATGGAAATTAGTTCTGCATTAGTATCACAAAAATCATAGTTTGTGAAGAATGCAGAGGGAAAGGAAATATTTTTTAAATGTCTACAAACGGTTGGATCTTAAAGGATAAGGTCAGATACAGATATGAGGACAAGATTATGGTTATAAAATAGATTGAAACGAGAGGAAGAGAATATGCAAGGGAGTGGAAAGGGAGATATGAGATTAAAGTACCTGTTTTCCTAGTAACTTTATGAGTCACCACTGGGTAGCAGTAACAGAAAACTTTCCTTTTTCTAAGATCTGGGAATGTGATTGCTGCTTTAATTCTGCTCAGGGGAATTAGCATGTGTTTGTAAAGCTTATTAGAGGTGCATGTGTGTGGGGAAAACAAAATGAAACACTGTGTTGACAAGAGCTGTCTGTAAATGTCTAGATTTGGACCCGCTCCATTGCTCTTGGCTCCATACCTCTGGAATATACAATTCAGGTCAGAAAATGTTACTGAAAGGTTTAAACTTACAGCTTTTAATTGAAAAACTAAGAGTATAGTTCATTAAGTAAAACACTAAAACATTTACTTTAAAATGAGGATAGTTTTCCTTTTTTACTATTTGCACAGAGCCTTTTTAAGACTTATACTATTTTTATGTAAAAAATGTGTAGGTGTTTATTTGAAATGTAGGTTCAGTAGAAACAATAGGAAACAGGGACAAAAAGTCATCAAACATTATTCACCAAGATTACCTCTGTTTATTTTTTTTTTAATTTTTTATTTATTTCCAGTCTCTTCTAGCCATGAAAATAGACCTGGAGTGGCAAGATGAGAGTACATTGCTTTTTCGAATCTATGTATCTGATAAGAGTAACCTGTGTATAAGAAAAGCATAAAAACTATCTGAAATTTTTCATAATTTCCCTCCCTGAGAGCTATATAGATCTATTTCTTCAGACAAAAAAGTTCTTTGGAAAAGTGTGCACCAAATTTTTAACAGTGATTCTCTATAGAAAGAACAAATTTAGAGTAGGGAGAAATCTGTGTGTACACACACACACACACACACACCTCTTTAAAACAGCATGCACTACTTCTGAGACCTGAATTATTGATTCTTTTCTATAAATTAAGAATTTAATGCAAAAAATAAGAACTATTTTTATGATTTCTAAATTTAAAAAATCTATTCAAATATCTTAACTAAAAGCTAGTTAAGATACATAGAAAATATTTTTTAGTAGAGAATCTTCACATCATTCCTTCTCTTCACTGAAGGATTAGCTTCTGTCATAACAGGCAAGATTACTATTTGAAACAAATTGAGTACAAGATCCTTTTGGATTACAGGGGTATGCAATTTGGCTTAAAAAAGTTAAGCCATTTAATATTGTGAAATAGATGTATAACTACTAATTAAATTCTTTCAAACAAATGTGTTATAAATTCTAAGCTTTTTAGATAGAAAGATGATAAGGATAAAATGATTCTTAACCAAGGATGATTTTGAACCCAGAGGACATGGGCAATGTCGGGAGACATTTTTGGTTGTAACAACTCAGAAAGGGTGCTACTGGCATCTACTGGGTAGGCGTCAGAGTGCTGCTAAACATCTAACACACAGGACAACCGCCCAAAACAACGACACTCTGGCCATAAAGAATTATCTTCCCATGGTCTAACCTAAAAGTTAATTGTACTTAATTATACTAATTATAATGTTTCCTATACTATCCTTTTTATTTAAATTTTGTTGGTTTGTAATTATTTTTGAAATTTCATGGTATTAAATGTTCATTTCAAATTAATAATATCCAAGATATGAGCATGAGTGTGACAAATGGGAATTCCCCAGTGCTGTAATTTAGCATGTGAATGAGTACACTCATTCACATGAGTATAGATAGCTTTAAAAGATATGTGCCTTTAACTCAGATTTCATCCATTTTAAAATTTTCAAAATTTATTATTTCATATAATTTATTGACTATCCTTTTGTAAGACCCTTCTCTACTAGATATCTCCATTGACTTTTCTAACCTAGACTTGTTACTGTTAAGAAGTTAGGCCCTGGCCGGTTGGCTCAGTGGTAGAGCATTGGCCTGGTGTGTGGAAGTCCTGAGTTTGATTCCCAGCCAGGGCACACAGGAGAAGCGCCCATCTGCTTCTCCACCCTTCCCACTCTCCTTACTCTCTGTCTCTCTCTTCCCCTCCTGCAGCCAAAGCTCCTTGGAGTAAAGTTGGCCCCGGGAACTGAGGACAGCTCCACGGCCTCTGCCTCAGGTGCTAGAATGGCTCCAGCCACAACAGAGCAATGCCCCAGATGGGCAGAGCATCGCATCCTGGTGAGCATGTTGGGTGGATCCTGGTTGGGCATATGCAAGAGTGTCTCAGACTGCCTCCTTACTTCTAACTTTGGAAAAATACAACAACAACAACAACAATAATAATAATAATAATAAATTAAAAAAAAGAAGTTAGGCAGTTTTTATCCTGTGACTTCTCTTGATGACTTTTCTAGGCTGAATTCATTGTTCCTTGAATCCTGTTACTCTCTTTTTCAGTTAACCTCTCATTTTGATGGTATGTATCTTTAAGGAATTTCTTAAGAAATGGTGGTAAATGTTCTATTCCTTACTTGTCCAAAATTATTCATTATTGTATTATTTTCCATATGAACAGCTGTAAACCTACTTTTGCCTGTTATTTGTCTCTTCATTATGTTAAAAGTGAGATTTTAAAAGCTGATGATAAACTTCATATATTTTGATAGGCATTTTAGTTGGTGGACTTTTCTTTGTGTGGGTTACTTGCTTTGCAGGGGACACTTACATAGCATGATAGAGAGGACTATTTTCTCAAGTTATTTGCTTGTAGTAAAAATATAACTGCTGTGGTCTTCATGCAAAAGAATAAACAAGAAGTTTGTTTCTTATTTTTCTCTTCTCCTCTTTGTGAGTGTTCCCTAAGAAAAGTCAGGGTAGGCATGCTGCTATGTCTTAAAAATAAATGAAATAAATCCATTACCCAAGCAATGTCTGCAAACCTCTTTTGAGAAAGTTCACTGGCATAGGTAAGTGAAAAACTCAAATATGTAAAGATAACATAGGTTTCTTGAGCTGCCTAATAGCTGAAATACTTTTCATCTGTTTCAAGTTGTAGGTTTATTACACTTGATACTCTCCTCCTTCTATTCAATTTTCAGAAGAAGAGAATTAATCTTAAAGAAAAAAAGTTTAGTTGTTAATATAATACAATGAATACTTTTTGAAAGAGCCAGTGAAAGTAATAAGAAAATATATGTTGGTTAAAAACATAGGGGGACATGATATCAGTGAACACATTTAAAGAGAAATGATTTGCTGATGGTGACATAAGAAAAAAGAAGACCCATGTGGCAATGAGAGTATTTCTCATCTTTGTAAACTTGCTTAGACTTCTCAAATTTTTCTGATAATTAATCAGATGTTGGTTTCCATTGAAAATGGCAGCCACTACTAGAGCGTTTGGTTTTGGTACTCAGCTAGGCTGTCACCTGGGGAAAAGAAATGACAGGCAATAGGAACAAGTAGTAGGTAAGTAAGCAAAGGATTAAAGAAAACCTTATCAAACATACTTGAGAAAATAAGTTGGTCTTTTAACTTAGCTGTGTACAGAGTAGCTAAGATTTTGAAGTGGTAGTGAAATTCGGGAAGTCAAGGTGGAAGAACAACACAGGTTCCATTCGTGGAGACACAGGGCTTTGGTCCTTTGGGTCAGAGAGAGCCTCGATCCAGTACCCTGGATAGCTCCCAGGGATGCCAGTAGCCCTAGAGTCTAAGTTAAGGTCTTACTGAGATCACCTTTGTTTTCTCCTGGTTAATATTATAGAATTTTGTACACACACTTTAATTAGTCACCAAGAGGTAAATTACCATTCTCATTTCACTTACAAGATCTTGTTTTTCTCACATATTTTCAGGGCCACATATTCAGAAATTACCTATGGCCTGACAGATTATCTTGCCTCTAAAAAATCTAGCAGACTTATTTGGGGAAAAAAATAATGGGATGATTTATCTTCTGGGGTTTTCATTATTTTGGATTATTATTCTTTTATTTTGAAAAATTTACTCAACCTTGCTTTAAATGAAAAGAAATGTGAATAAAAGATGGATTTATTATTATTATTTTTCTGTCATCTTTTTTGGAGCCATGCAGATGATTGAGAGAAAAATAAGCCCTTATAACAGTAAAGATAATGATTTAAATTGCTAGAAAATAGCCTGACCTGTGGTGGTGCAGTGGATAAAGCATCAATCTGGAATGCTGAGGTCTCCAGTTGGAAACCCTGGGCTTGCCTGGTAAAGGCACATATGGGAGTTGATGCTTCCTGCTCCTCCCCCCTTCTCTTTCTTTCTCTCTCTCTCTCTCCATTCTCTAAAATGAATAAATAAAATCTTAAAAAAATAAGTTGCTAGAAAGTAATTTGAAAATTCATATTAAAAGGCCCATTTAAATACTAATCACAGTACTCTATATTAAGGAAATGATCAGAAAAATAAAAAAGGAAATGTAGATGTGAACATTAATTAGATATATTTTTATATTCCAAAATTGAAATTCTTCCCAAACATTATTAGTAAATATATATATATATATATATATTCTGATTCATTTCTAAGGCACAAATTGGTCCTATAAGTGCATATTGATATGTAGAGAGAGAGACAGAGAGGCATCGAAGGATACCATATAAGCCATTTATAATGTATTTTAAAGATCATATTTTGATCTTTAAACCTATACATCCACCCATACTACCTATATATTTATAAATAAAAGGAATATTAAATGATGTTTATGAAAATCTAGACAGTGATTGCTTCTGTGGTAGTCTGTGCATAATATTTAATTTATCATATATGGTTTTCTTCAATTTTTTAACAAAATGTATTAATTTTGGAATAAATATTTTATAAGTGTTTTATATAAATTAATGACTGCTTGGTTTTTGAAAAAAATACTTATTGACCATCTACTAATTCTAGACACTAGCTTGAGAATTAGCAGTAAGGAATATGGTCACTTACATCATGGAATTTATCACTTAAGAAGGCAGCAAAAACATTCAACAAAGATCACAGAATAAAATATGTAATAATAAATAATAATCTCTATGGTAGATGTGTAATAAGAGCAATGAAACCAGTGGGAGAGAAGGATGGGGAAAAAGCCCTAATGTATACTATTTTCCAATTTATGTGATTTAAATACTTCCGCATTGACTAGCTTTATACTGCTAGTATGAGGTTACTGAATATAAAATTGAAAATAATTATTCATAATTGACCCTAGCAAGCAAGCCTGGCAAAGCTCCAGCACTATACTGAATTACAGGCTAAACAGAGGACATATACAAAGAATAGAGGAGTGGGGAAAGGTCAGAAAAACTATTAAAGAAGATAGCTTTTAAATTCAATTCCAAAGGATGAGCTTAGGGATGGAGAATGCCAATGGAAAGGTGCAGAGGGGAGGGAGAAATTAAACAGAAGGGTGGCAAGAGAGAATAATCCAAGTGAGAGTGAAGGTGGCATATGCTGAGATGGTGGCAATTGACTTTGAAAGAATTCAAGACATATTTAAATTAAATAGGAACAATTATGTATATTTGGCCTCTTAAGTTTCAAAATATATTTGGCCTGTAACTTTCCTTTTACCTTCATAGTGTTATGAATACTAAAAGTATTTATCAAACTCAAGTAATCTATTTGCATGCATTTTGTTTGTATTCTACCTTAGTTACACCTAAAATATTCCAAATTTGAGCATTTTGTTGAAATGTTACATAGACACAATGGAAAAAATAAATGATAGTCACTATCCAAATGTGCTCTTTTCCAGATCCACTCAAAGAAACAGTAGTTATAATGGGGTGAGCTCGGGAGGGTATTTTGTTTGTATACAGTATCTGTAAAAGAGATCAGCGATATATTGTCAGCAGCAGTAACAGCATCAAAAAGAAATAAAAAAAATATTGAATCAAAGCAACTTGCTGGGCACTTTTCTTTTCTCTTCCCCATCCTGTGTCCTGCTTCCCCCTCTCCCCTTCCCTCCCTCCCTCTCTTCTTCCCTGCCTCCCACTGTTCTCAGGCATGTATCAATAATCTGCTTCTTTAAGAATACAAATAACTCCTTAGATTTTAAACAGATTTAGAATTTATTCTCCTTGAGGATTTAAATAAAGACTTATCTAGCTTGATGATGGAAGACACAATGTTTGCAGAATTAAATCAGTTTCTCTTGTAGATTCATGTAATCTCCTTTTAGTGTTGATATCTATATTTGTCCCAGAATTAGTGTCAGGGTCATTTGGGAAGGAAGATCTTCCATGTAGTATAATGCTTTTTTCAATGTTCTCAGCCATGTCTATTTTATAAACACTATTCAGAAAGTGACAGGGGATTCCAGAGACACAGAATCTGTTCACACTCAGTCTCCTAAATTCTCATCTGTAGAGTGATGAGTTCACTTCTAAAAAAAAAATAAAATAAATGACAGCTATTGGTAATTATTGTTCTCAACCCGTAAGCAACTTCAAACTAAGATATATGATCGTTAGTGCCACCATCTTATTCTATTATTAGTAGCTTAATCTAAAAGGCTAATTCTCAACATTTGGAGAATTTGCTGAATTTAGATTAATATTACAAAATGTCTACTGTGGCAAGATTTTGGTGCTCCATTTACAGCTTTTTTTTCCTATCTTCCATGATTACAGACTTACCTTTTGCTCTTGGTTGGACCTACATCCACTCTATATACTAGGGAACAAATAGGGTGGTTGTTTTAGAAGAGCAGTCTATCTGATGCTCTGATTAGTAACCAGTCTAAGTTCACCTTATTTTTCTGTATGGTGGGCTGACAGTGATTGTAACATTCATCTGAGAAAGCATGGCCCATCTGAAGTCCTGTGGCATTATTTTTAATGAACAGGATTAAATTACCTCTGGGCAACAGGGCATCCCAATCACAGTGGAACTTAGCTGAGAAACAATGGGGACTAAATTTAGTCTCTACCCCTTTAGCCAAGGCTCTGGGGAGGGTTGGCATCTGCCTGGAGGTAGGCCTTCTGTGAGCCAGTGGGTGGTCTTGCAGGCCAGAAGATATCTTGGCTATCTCCCAGCTTGTTGGCAGAGAAACTCAAATAGGAGTCTCAAATTAAGATTGATGAAGATATTGAGCACTTGGTACAGTTTCCTTGCTGGAGACTTTTCCAGTGAAGGAAGCCTGAGTACCCCAAGAGAAACAACTGCAAACTTTAGTGGAGAGGAATGAGCTGAGATGTATTATGCAGCCTGCAGTTAACATTGGCTTCCTAGAAACACAGTGAAGTCTTAAGGGCTTAGACAAGGGGTCTGGAAGATTTCACAGAGAGCCCATTTGTGGGATCACTATTGCCTTTAATTATTCTTCTGCATTAGTCTTAAAATTTTTTTCAGACAGAGCTAGAAAAATGGTGGAGGTAAGACTCCTTGGCTGTGTCAGCTGCTGATCCATATATGTGACCTTTTTCCTTTTGCTATTTCCACATCCCTTGACTGAGAGGAAGGATGCTTCTCCTAGAGTACCCAAGGCCACAGAAATTGATAAATGGCACTGTCCACCACTTTTTAATAATATTCTATCTGCCAAAATAAATCTTGCTTATAATAGCAAATTCCTAAAATTATCCAGACTTGAGTCTGATGGGGATCTTGGTTGATTAATTTCCAGTGGAAAACAGGATGATGATATAGATCATAATATTATTTTATCTTAATCAGATGCTTAGTTATTAACCTCATCAAAGTATTAAGAGAGCATTTTTTTGTAGTGTGGCAAATTTGAGAAAATTCATGTAAGTTTTTATTTAATGATTTCAATTCCTGCAGTATAACTCAATTACTTCTTTCTTTTCCTCACCCATTCTTTAGCTGTTGAGCTATGATGGCAACAGAATATAGAATTCACATAAAATGCTGCACCACGAAATGAGAAAATCAAAGGAAGAGCCCAAATCAGAGTACCCTGAGACACTAGCTAGATTGAAATAAGAAACAGGCCTTGGTTTTATCCTTCATTTTTGTGCCAAACTTAAATGGAGTAAACTGTGTTATAAACATAAATCATACATAAATGATTAGTACTCAGATGGTTAAAACCAGGGTTTGTATAATTCAAAACTATACTATAAATTAGAAGAATTTTTATGTAATATGCAAGAACACTGTGATAGCTGGATACTCATTTTGTAGAGGTAATAAGGTCATAAGATATGTATCTTACCTCTAGTTCTCTAGCTGTCGTGTGATATATTTTTGTGATGGGATGGAAAAGAGTATTTTAAAAGGAGGCACGGAAAGTTCAACATAAGTAGTTTTAACTTCAGCTTTCTAGAAGTTTGTGAAAAAATTCAAGTTGAATTAAAAAAATGTAAACCTCTGAAATTTAAGTTTGTTCATTGTTATTGCTTCAGGGTGCCTTTATTATATCTGGCTAGGCTTAAAATAACTATGAGAGAAAAGGAAGTAGGAGTGTACTTTTGATCTTAATATAAGAGGGGAAAAAAAAGAAAATAAAAACTATGTTTCTAAATAGCCCATAATAGGCAAAATCATTAGTCTTTTTTGGAATATAATATTACTAAAGTTATTTGTCTGATTTTTTTTTCTGGTTGATTTTTAGCTGTTCTTTCTTATTTTATATTGTATGTGATACTTCTGTTTTGACTATAACTTACCACAGAGCATATTCTTCAAACTATGCAGATATGAGTATGGCCACAAGTAGCATGGCTGTTACATATGAACAGTTGATATAATCATGTCATGATGTAGCATTTACTCTCTGGTCTTTTGCTAAAAATATGTTCATGTGAGTATATCTTATATATAATAATTACTGTTTATTATAGCATAAGAATTTATATTTTAAGATGTGTAGGTTTTAAAAGGAACTTCTCAGTTCTGTAGCATGGAAAATTCTCCAGCCATATGTTCAGGATAAGATTTGATGTTGAGTTTAGGGAAATTTTTTTTTTTTTTTTTTTGTATTTTTCTGAAGCTGGAAACCGGGAGAGACAGTCAGACAGACTCTCGCATGCGCCCGACCGGGATCCACCAGGCATGCCCACCAGGGGCCACGCTCTGCCCACCGGGGGCGATGCTCTGCCCCTCTGGGGCGTCGCTCTGCCGTGACCAGAGCCACTCTAGCGCCTGGGGCAGAGGCCAAGGAGCCATCCCCAGCGCCCGGGCCATCTTTGCTCCAATGGAGCCTTGGCTGCGGGAGGGGAAGAGAGAGACAGAGAGGAAGGGGGGGGGGTGGAGAAGCAAATGGACGCTTCTCCTATGTGCCCTGGCCGGGAATCGAACCTGGGTCCCCCACACGCCAGGCCGACGTTCTACCGCTGAGCCAACCGGCCAGGGCCGAGTTTAGGGAAATTTTTATTCAGCAGAGAACCACAAGAGGTTTATCATCACAGGCTTGATTAAATAATGCTTTCATTCACTAAACATTAAATATGTTATAAAAGATGTAGAAATAAGACACTTTCTCAACAGCCAGGAAGCTCATAATCTTAGGAGGGTCTGAGTACTACAATGCAAACTGATTATGGTGATGATGAGGATGAAGATAATGATGAGAAAGGAGGAAGAGGAGGAGAGGATAAGGAGAACATATTATAGGCACCAGCTGCATGACAATCACTGAACAAAATACTTCACATACATTATTTTATTTTTGTCCTTTTAATACCCATATTAGGGAGTCTTTCTACATTCTTCTTACAGATGAGAAAACTAAGGTTTCAAAGATTAGATAAATTGCTTAGGGTTATAAAAATTTGTAGTCTTAGACTTTGTAGCTTAGATTTAAGTGTATGCTATATAATGCCTCTATCTGTCTCAGTATGACACAGTTATTAAGAGAAAAGAAACCATGGGGATAGAACCCTACATCTGTCTAATTGCCAATGAATTTGGGAGATCTATCTATTTTTAAGTTCGATCACTATCTTACATAATATGTGCTTTTTGGTTGATTACAAAATCTTTTCATATTCTTTAAGTAACAATAATTTTTCTGTGTCATTAACTATCCATACAGCATTGGAGAAATTGAGTTAAAATAAAGAAAGTAAAAATCATTGAGGTATATTTTTGGCAGTTGTCCTATTCTTGCTTCAGTTTAATAAGGCAGAAGTTGTTACTTGTGCATTGGCCCTTAAGTGGAAGACTTTATTCAGTCACTGTGCTCTCTAAATTTTTATAAGGGCTGTAGTTTTGGACCCACCATGTGCTAAAATTTATTAAGCAAAAAACATGACTGTTAGTGTTGAAAGCTATATTGGGACAGCCAAGCAGGTCTGTGTATGTCCTAGTTATACCAATAAATCCAGCCAGATTTTTTTAAATAGTTGCATGAGTAACTGGTATTTTAAGAAGACACCCACACAGAGGAGAGAGGTACAGGGAAAAATCAGATTTTCAAGAGCTCAATAGGGGAGTTTGATTTTTTTGTAAAACTACACCTGCAGTCTAATCAAGGGAGCTGGTGCCGAGTTTGCAATAGCACCGCGTGCTTCCTTTATGTATTGTGTGGGATCTGATAAATTTTTCAGGATCCAGTCCAGCTGTGCTCTCATCACATTGATTTAATGGCCCTTAAGAGAAACCATAAAAGTGCTTTCTGGTTAGTGGGGCCCAGCTGTTTTTCATAGTATTGCATAAGACAGCGAGCTGAGTTAGCTATAGATTAATGATATTAAAAATTCAACTTTTTCCGCGTCATTTTTTTTCATATGAAAAAGGACTTAGAGCAAATATGTGATTTAAGTTAGGTTATTGAGCCCAAAGGGAAAGTACCCAAAATGATGATCTGATTTGATCCAAATAAGCTAATTGAGGCCCCCAAATAAACACAAGTCATATTAACATACATAATATGTGTATGAGTGTGTGTGTGTGTGTGTGTGTGTGTGTGTGTGTGTACGTTCCCAAAGGATGATGTGAAGGCTAATGGTTAGAAGGAGGGTTATGTTTTCATTACCAGGCAACAGTGCAAGAAGCCAACAAAATTATTTGAGGATTATCAGGCTCTCTGATGAGGTTAAGAACACTGAAAGTCAGTATGAAATAAATAGCTGTGTAGATTTACAGTGTCATTCATGTCATTTGAGCCCTTTAGTGTTTTAAGCAGAAGGGCAATTGCATGACCAGGCAATCTGTTAAGTATTAAGCTGGGTATGAAACAGACTGTGAAAATGTTTCTGCTCAAAAGCAAACATGAAGCACTTAGAGTTTTTATACTTCAGGTACTTTCAAGGCAGCAGAGTACTCACAAGTAAAGTATGATGTTTTTCTCACTCCTGTTTAAACAGTAAGAGCTATGAGAATTGCAAGAGTTAGAGGGGGAAAAGAATTTATTCTAAAATTATGATTTTTATCATTTGGCCAAATTATAGTTTCTAAATTCAAGGAGGGCAACATGGACTCACTAAAATAAGAGGTTATCATAGAAACAAGTAGTTGGAGAATTATAATTATTATTTGACTAATTATGGGTAATCTAGTCTGATTGAAACAGCCTCTTTTTAAATAAGAGGACATGGAGACTACCAGTCAAGCACCATAAGTAAATGCGGTGCTCACATTCTCCCAAAACCACATCAAAATACAGCTATACTACAAAATGACCATCATTCAGAATGACTGGAAATCTAGTTGAATAGAAGTCCTATAGCTAGAAATTTAAAGAAGCCATGTTGAGGCTGATAAGAGGGGCGGAGATGCAGAACCAGCCAATCCCACACCCACTTGTCGCAGATAAAAATTGGGAGGAAGAAGAACGAGGAGTCCCAGCCCCACACCAGATCCTCCGACCCAGGGTTCCAATGCCAAGAAGAGAAGTCCCATAACTTCTGGCTATAAAAACCAGCAGGAATGGAGGCTGAGTGAGACAGAGGGCTGTTGGAGTCCCAAGCAGTTCTAGTTAAAGGTCCACATATAGACTTCCTTGGATTCACTGTTTCTGAGTTCCAGCACTGGGGCAGCAACTTGAAAGGAACCAGGACATAAGGGGAGGAACTGAATTTTCCAGCATCAGGCTGAGAGCTGGAGGGACAGCTTTCTCCAAGACATACGTTCTAGCAGAGGCCTTTGTTCTTTTGATGAGCCTTTTACCCACAGAGATAGCAGGTAGGTACCATATCTGAATCTCTCTTTTTTTTTTTTTTTTTTCATTTTTCTGAAGCTGGAAACAGGGAGAGACAGTCAGACAGACTCCCGCATGCGCCCCACCGGGATCCACCGGCACGCCCACCATGGGGCGACGCTCTGCCCACCAGGGGGCAATGCTCTGCCCATCCTGGACATCGCCATGTTGCGACCAGAGCCACTCTAGCGCCTGAGGCAGAGGCCACAGAGCCATCCCCAGCACCTGGGCCATCTTTGCTCCAATGGAGCCTTGGCTGCGGGAGGGGAAGAGAGAGACAGAGAGGAAAGCACGGCGGAGGGGTGGAGAAGCAAATGGGCGTTTCTCCTGTGTGCCCTGGCCGGGAATCAAACCCGGGTCCTCCGCACGCTAGGCCGACGCTCTACCGCTGAGCCAACCGGCCAGGGCCATATCTGAATCTCTTAAACCTGACTTAAACCTGTTTGCATTGCCCTGGTGACTCCCTGAGATCCTGCCCTAACAAATTTATAGGCCCACCCAACCTGTTTCCAGTGGCTTTTCCATAGAACTTACCTGTTTTGGCTCATACTTCAGTCTTTCCTAAAATCTCTCAAACAAGTAGCATCTAGCCTTAGAATGCCCCATATCTCCTATTAAGTGGTTCCAAGCCTGGCACTAGCAACAGCTGCCCATGGTTCACAACTTGGCCTCTCCTGGGAATCTCTAAGCCCAGCACAAGTAGCAACCATCTGCACATTGCTCTGTAGCTTGTACCAGGTGACCCCAGGCAGCTCACAGGCAGTGACTGACCTTGCATCTCCCAGGAGGCCCCAGAGCCAGTGCATTCAGTGAACAGCTTCAGAACACATCAAAGAACCACCCAACCACCTACACAGCAATACACTCAAAGGAAAGACTCAGCAGGCACCAGAGTCCTGTTGATAAGTCCTGCTCTGTGGGTTGGGCCCCTGCACAGCTAATCCTCCATGGTGGTTGGTGCTCACAGCCAGTCCTTGTAGCTGATTGGACTGGGAGTAAATTTGTCATCCTATTGTCTGCCAATAGCAATTGAGGATCAACTACTTCAAGAGGGTATACACAGCCCACATGATGTGGGGGTGTCAGGAGGTAGGAGGCAGGGTATCTGGAGTACCTAGCTTGGGTGATCAAAGAGGCTTTGCTATTGGACACTACAAGGCACCTAATACATAAAGCCACTGTACCAAACCAGGGATACAGAGAAGTTCTACTTGATACATAGAAACTAACACAGGAATACTGCCAAGAAACAAATGAAAGAACAGAATAAAACTCCAGGAAAAAAACTAAACAAAATGGAGACAATCTTCTAGATACAGAGTTCAAAACACTGGTTATAAGGATGCAAAATGAACTTAGAGGTAGAGTAGTTGAACTTAGAGAGACTTCAACAGCATAAAACCTTCATAAAAACCATAAAAAAGGACATGAAAACCATAAAAAGAACCAATCAGAAATGAAGGGTACACTAACTAAAATGAAGAATAATTTACAGGGAATCTGCAGTAGAGTAGATGAAGCCAAGAATCAAATCAAACAAAAAATACCCAATCAGAACAGCAAAAAAGAAGAAAAAGAATATGGAAAAAATGAAGGTAGTGTAAGGAACCTCTGTGACAACTTCAAGCAGCATTTTGCATCATGGGGGTGCTGGAAGGAGAAGAGAACAAGAAATTGAAAACCTATTTGAAAAAATAATGAAAGAAAACTTTCTTAACCTGGTGAAGGAAATAAACACACAATTCCTGGAAACAGAGAGAGTTCTAAACAAGATGGACCCAAAGAAGCCCACACCAAGGTACATCATAATTAAAATGCAAAGATTAAAGATAGAGAATTTTATTTTTTATTTTAATTTTTTTATTTAATTAATTGTGTTTACATAGATTCTAGGGTTGCTC
The DNA here is from genome assembly GCF_036850765.1 of Saccopteryx bilineata. Taxonomy (NCBI): domain Eukaryota; kingdom Metazoa; phylum Chordata; class Mammalia; order Chiroptera; family Emballonuridae; genus Saccopteryx; species Saccopteryx bilineata. The sequence goes on from NC_089501.1 coordinate 22,611,594, forward strand.
CAAATGCATCCCCCACCCCTTATTCCCCTCAACATCTCCCTTGCCCCCCTTCCCTATAGTGCCCTCCCCCCCTTCCCTTCAGGTTTATCCCATCCTATCATCTCCTTTCCCTCTGTCCTCTTTTCCTCTGTTCCCTTTGATCCCTCCTCTGTCTCAATTCCATTCCTCAGTTCTCATTGTTCCTTGGGTTCCTCAAATGAGTGAGGTCATAGTAAAGAAAGAATTTTAAAAGCAGCAGCAGAAAAAAAAAAAAAAAAGCAGTTTGTTACCTACAAGGAAGCTCCTATGACAGTCAGCTGATTTCTCAACAGGAACTTTCCAGGCCAGAAGGATTAGCAAGAAATATTTAAAGTGATAAAAAGCAAGGTCCTACCACCATTACCTGGCAAAGTTATCATCAGGAATCAAAAAACAAATGAGCTTTGCAGACAAGAAAATGTAAAGGAGTTGATCACCATCAAACCAGTATAACATGAAATGTTAGTGTCTTCTATAAGAAAAAGACAAAAAACCCATCAAAAACATAAACAATAAAATGGCAATAAATACATATCTATGAACAAATGAGTCTGAAGATACAAAATAAATAAAGAAGCAGAACAGAAACAGACTCTTAGATATGGAGAATATTTTGGTGGTTCCCAGATGGGGAGGTGGGGTTGGGAGGGTGGGTGAAAAAATGAAGGAATTAAGAAGTGCAGATTGGTTGTTATAAGATAGTCAAGGGAGTGTAAAGTACAGCATAGGGAATATTGTCAATGAGATTCTAAGAACTATGTATGATATCAGATGGATGTGAAATTTATCAGGATGACAACCTAGTAAGTTAAACAGTGTCTAAGCAATGGGGTGTATACCTGAAACTAATGTAATATTGTATGTCAATTATAATTAGAACATCAAAAATGATTTAAATTAAAAACCTTTAAATACAAATAAGTAAAACCAAATAAAATTGATTCATTATTTGCAGTTGTAGGATCACAGAATGTGAAAGACCCTGCCTAGCAAACTGTTGCAAATTTAAAATGCTTATATTTTAGATAGAAAATAATTACTTTTATACTATCAGTGAAAAGAAAGAAAGGTTTTGTTAAGCCAAGAGAAATATTTTTAGAAGCAGTTCACTCAAGCAATTTAGTAACATCCATTTGATTATAGAACTTTATGTATATTCTTATTTACCAGCAGTAACACTTGGATAGCTTATTTCAAACATTAATTAATGTTCAAACATCTAAATGTTGTGGATTTCTAATTTAAGGATTCTTTTCTCTACAAGTTTAAACACTAAAGGTAATTGTGTTTTTTAAAGTTTGTTTAGGGCTTAAGTTACTTGTTTTAAAATACCTGCTGAATATCTCTGGGATATCCAATTATAAGAAAATGTGTAGAACTTACTCTAGATGAAGAGAAAGTGGTATATTTGTATAAAACTAGGTAGTGATTCAAGGTCATATATACCCACCACATTTTTCCTGTGGGGCAATTAAGCAAAGAGTTCATAGTCTTTAACAAATATGCACAGAGAGAACTGGAGCAAGAGAGATGCTAGGGGTGTTTTAAGGTCAGTATTTCAATAGCTGCTGTTTTTGATTTAGTATCATGTAGACCAGTTCCTCTCTACTGAATCACATTAGCTTGAAAAAAATCAAAGGCTTGGTGGCCTAAATAGACAACAATAACCAATATCTTAACTTTGCCAGATACTTCTGTGGGAAATACTAAGCCGCATCAATATTTGCCATTGTTGCAGTTCTGGCCAATGCTCTAAAGGCAGAGTCGCTTTGCTTGGTCATGATGTGGGAGTGGTGAGAATGTGACATCCTCTTCTATCCATTGCCAGCTCTGTTGAGTTCTCCCTTTGCTACCAGAAGCAGTGCAGCTTGGGCTCTCTTCAGTTCTCTGTGGTTTACATTCAGTCCTGAATTCAGAGCCCAGGATAAGAAAGTTGTTGGCAATCACCAGCTTGCAAGTCAGAAAAAAAATGCCAGCTTGATGTAATGCAGGCTTCTATTTCACTTCAGAATGAAAATATAATGTTCCTTGAGAGTCTGTTACAGAGAAATTCATTATGATTATCTTATGAATGATGGGTTCTGAAAAATAATGTTTGTGCTACATATTTTTGTAGTTATTTCAGAAAACACATTTCAAGGGGCGAACAGCCAGTAGCACAAATCATGGTTAATACTAAGTTAAAAGTAGAACTGGTTTTCAAAGTGAACACAGTTTTTGTTTATTTCCTTAGGTCAAAAGTAAAAGCCTATGTATTTTTGAGAAGGGGGTCTTGTCAGGTATTGTTCTGGAAGTGTTTTTCCTTTCTCTCTTTTGCTCACTCCGAGCAATTGAACCATTTAGAAATTTTTCTAATATGTTTTCCTCATTTAAAAACCCTGGGAAACAAATAAAATTTTTTAAAAAAGAAATTATTGCCTGACCAGGTAGTGTTGCAGTGGATACAGCGTCAGACTGGGATGTGGAGGACCCAGGTTCAAAACCCCAAGGTTGCTGGCTTGAGCGCGGGTTCATCTGGTTTGAGCAAGGATCACCAGCTTGAGCCCAAGGTCACTGGCTTGAGCAAGGGGTCACTCAGTCTGCTGTAGCCCCCCCCCCCCAGTCAAGGCACATATGAGAAAGCAATTACTGAATAACTAAGGTGCTACAGAATTGATGCTTCTCATCTCTCTCCCTTCCTGTCTGTTTGTCTCTACTTGTCTCTCTCTCTCTCTCTCTCTGTCACACAAAAAAAGGAAGAAAATATTAATCTGAACACACAAATGAAACTATTGTCCTTCCAATAAAGTCCTTTTGTATATATGGGCTTTAAATACATAGTGTGCTCATAATGATATCAGATCAATTTAAAGCTATATATGATCATAATAGTATCAGATTAAAATTTCACTTAGCACTAAGTTGCATGCATATTTTCATGTGTAAAATTAATATTTACAAATTCTCTCTCACATTAATACCCGACTATTAGTAGCCTAGAATCTTATATTTTTCAGTTAGCAGAAAGTCTTTTATCAGGCTCCACTTCCCAAGTAATTCTGCTTATATGTTCTCACATCCATACTGGTGTCAATTGTCACCATAATACGTATCTACTCTAGACTACTACTCATCTGTTGCTCTCTCTTATCACTTTATAATCAATGCTTCCAGCCTGCATTTGTTCCACTCTAACTGTCACATATCAAAAATAAATATATGTTAAATTTCCCAAGAACTGATACCAGGCAATTCACAGGTAATAAAACTTTGTTAGAATTTGACGGTTACCAGAAAATGCAATGTAAGAAAAGGAAAGAAAAATTAGAAATATTTAAAAGGCTACTTAATAGTCTGTTGTGAAAAGCAATGTAGAATTTCTTAATTGAGTGCTTGTAGAATATTTAGGTAACTTTTTATTTTTGCTTTTAAAAATAATTATATATATATAATAGTGCAAAATTTTTATCATTCTTTTGTACATACCACCTCTTTACAGAAAATATTCTTAGCTCTTGAGAGCTATCTGAACATTTTGTGGAAAGAAAAGTTCTACAGGAAGAATTTCTTGATGCATTTACTTTAATGGTTAGCAATAATTTTAATTTTGTATTTCCACTTGAGTCAGTTTTATAAATTATATTTTTCTAAGAACTTGACCTTGTGTCTAGGTCTTCAGATTTACTTCCATGATCTGTTTATAGTATTCTGTTATTTATTTCTTAGCTTTAGTAATTATTTCTCATTTTTTATATCTGATATTGCATGTTTACCTTCTTTTATTTACTTTGATTGCTATTCTCAGAGTTTTGTTAATTTACTATAAAAAAATTATGGTTTTATTTTTATATTTTATTAATTTCTGCTTTTAATCATTATTATTTACTTTTTTCTACTTTTAATTTATTATTATATTTCTATTTTAAACTTTTTTATATGTATGCTTAGTTAATTTTCAGTCCTCATCCTTTTCTAATAGAAACAAGGTTATACTTTTGTTCTAAGCACTAATTTAGCTGTAACCAAATGTTTTTATTTGTAGTGTTTTTTATATTGTATTTATTAAATAAAATATTTAATATTATTTAACTTCAAATATTTTCTAATTTTCATGAAAATTTATAATTTCTTCTGTCTTCTTATTTAAAAATGTTTTTCTCAATTTCCAAACTCAGGATTTTCTAGTCAGTTTTTTTGTTATTCTTTTCAACTTACATGCACAATGTAGTATATATCAGTATATTAAAGTAGTATGAATTATGTATTACATAAAATATAAATATATGTTTATATTTTAGATGCTCTGATGTTGGGTGCACATCTATTTATAATGGTTATACTTTTCTGATGAATTGATCATTTTATCAATGTCTTTTTTTGTCTCTAGTCACGGTTTTTAATTTAGAGTCTCTTTTGTCTGTTGTAAGCATAGCCAGGTCTGCTCTTATTTACTATTTGCATAGAATATCCTCTTACCATCTCTTCACTTTCAACCTGTGTGTATCCTTAAATCTAAAGTGAGTCTCTTGTAGCCTGACCAGGTGGTGGTGAAGTAGATAGAACATTGGCCTGGGAGGCTGACAACCCAGGTTCGAAATCCCGAGGTCTCTAGCTTGAGCACAGGCTCACCAGCTTGGGATCACCAGTGTGGGATCATAGATATGAGTTCATGATTGCTGGCTTGAGCACAAAGATCGCTGGCTTGAGCAAAAGGTCATTGGCTTGGCTGGAGTCCCCCAGTCAAGGCACATATGAGAAAGCAATCAATGAACAACCAAGGTGCCACAACTACAAGTTGATGCTTCTCATCTGTCTCCCTTCCTGTCTGTCTGTCCCTGTCTGCTGTCTCTCTCTCTGTCTCTCATAGACTGTCTCTTGTAGACAGTATATATTAAGCCTTGTTCTTTTATCCATTCAGCTACTCTGTATGTTTTGATCAGGAAGTTTAATTTCTTTGTGCTTAAGGTAATTACTGATAGGGAGCCATTTAGTTTTTTCCACCTTGTAAATTTTTTTTTTGTCTGTTTGTTACTGTTTCATTTCCCTTTTGCTGTCTTTTGTTCTTTGTTTCATCAATTTTTTTTGTAATGATATGCTTTGATTCCTTTCCCTTATTCTTCTGTGTGTCTTCTACAGGTGGTTTTTTTTTGTGGTCACAGAAAGCTTATTGTTGGTCAAATAAGTTTGTAAATATAATATATACGTTTGCTCACGTATCGTTTGCATTGGGTGTGAGAGACAGGCTGTAAGCAGGCAGGGTCGTTATAGCCTAAGGTTTAGTTTTAAGACTAAGCTTTTCCCCACACCCTTGACTGTTGCATGATGTGGGGTGGTGCGCTCTCATGAGGAATCCCATTATGCCTCAGATAAGTGGCTTTGTATTAGAGACTTCCTTGTTTGTATATTGGATTAAAGGTTTTGATTTCTACACTATAAAACAGGGCAGAGGAGCCCATGCTGGAAGAGAGCAGAGAGAGGCCATGTGGAGGAGAAGAGAGGCAGCCAAGATGGTGGAGTGTTGAGGGAGAAGCCAGTTTGTGCAAAATTTGTACAGAGAGAAGGAGATGAGGAACAGAGGTGAATAAGGCTGGTGAGGTTAAAACCTTTGATTCTAGGAAACTCGGATAAGTCAGTGGCTTTGGGAGCCCTGAATGGAAAAGGAAGTGTTTTCCCACTGTGTGTATTTCTTGTGTGCCAGGTGCAAGCTAGGATTAAAGCTAATGGCCCACCAGTTCTTGGCTATGTTGTTTCGTTACCATCTGTCTGAATCTAATGCAAACCTACATGGGCCAGGAGGCTGTGATGGTGGCTGTGGCTACTGGCCATACATTTGACGTAGTTGGCAGGATTCAATACAGATTGGTATGGAGCCACCACCACTTTTGAGTGGTGGAGTAGAGGACTGGCTGCTGTTATGGTTCCTCACGGCTGTTCTTCTGAGGGCTGTAGGCTGGCTGACTTTAACAGCCAGGTGTGAGGAAACCAAGAGATCTGTGGAAGAGGCTGCCCAAGACCTGCAAACCAAGCAGTGGAAGGAGTCAGAACAAATGTGGGAGAAAGAAATGCCGAACCTGGAGCTGGAGCAAGCACCGGAGGAGACCAACCATGTTGGTGACATTCACTTGGAAATGGAGCAGCCCCTGGAGAAGAAATCACAGGTTTGTGAGTTGCAAATTGCTCTGTACTTTGTGGAGAGCCAGCAGCGGCGGGAGGCTGGGGCTGAGGCCAGAGCCAGAGCTGCAAAGCCCACAGAGCAGAAGGTGGCAGCGACCCAGGGCTTGAGCCCAGCAGCAGGAGTTGATATTTTCAGTTCCTCTTTGGAGGATAAGGAGAATTGGGCTGGAGTTGCGATCTGCAGTCTCCAGAAGGTGAGAGCCCAGCAGCAAGGTGTACCTATTACGCCCCTGGTAGGTCTGCAATTTTGGGACATAGGGTGAATGCCATCATGCTCTCCAGAGCAGAGATGGAAATGCTGACTGCCATTGCCATATGCTTCTCCTTGGGACAGTGTCATATCTTCCAGGATGGCAGGGATGGGGGGTGGCTGAGGCCCCATATGTGTGGACTGATTCCTGAATTACGACTGGAGTGGGCACTGGCTCCTTTTTTGGATGGACTTAAAGATTTTGGACAATGTGAAATACCCTGATGGGGGCAGAGGGTGGCTTTGCTGGAAGCACTTCCCTGCCCTGGGAAGCTTTTCCCACAGCTAGAAAGAAGGCTGAGGACATTTTGCGCTTTTGGCAAAGTGCTCAGAGACTGGTGAGATGTACCTTTGTACTTGTTGAAAATGTATGGTTTGTGCTGTTGTTGCAATTTGTGTAATGTGCCTAATTTTCTTGTGCAGGAATACCTGTGCTTTAGATTGTAAGCAAGCAAAAGGGGTAGATGTGGGTCAAATAAGTTTGCAAATATGATGTATATGTTTGCTCGCTTATAGTTTGCATTGGATGTGAGGGACAAGCTGTAAGCAGGCAGGGTTGTTATAGCCTAAGGTTTAGTTTTAAGACTAAGCTTTTCTCCACATCCTTGACTGTTACATGATATAGATTAGTGCACTCTCATGAGGAATCCCATTATGCCTCAGATAAATGGCTTCGTATCAGAGACTTCCTTGTTTGTATATTGGATTAAAGGTTTTGATTTCTACACTATAAAATGGGGCAGAGGAGCCCATGCTGGAGGAGAGCAAAGAGAGGCCATGTGGAGGAGAAGAGAGGCAGCCAAGATGGCAGAGTGTTGAGGGAGAAGCCAGTTTGTGCAAAGTTTGTATAGAGAGAAGGAGATGAGGAACAGAGGTGAATAAGGCTGGTGAGGTTGAAACCTTTGATTCTAGGAAACTCGGATAAGTCAGTGGCTTTGGGAGCCCTGAATGGAAAAGGAAGTGTTTTACCACTGTGTGTATTTCTTGCCTGCCAGTTGCGAGCTAGGATTAAAGCTAATGGCCCACCAGTTCCTGGCTATGTTGTTTCATTACCATCTGTCTGAATCTAATGTGAACCTGCATTGGCCAGGTGGCTGTGATGGTTGCCATGGCTACTGGCCATACACTTATATAAAATATTTTATATTTATAACAGTCTATTTTAATCTGATAACCATTTAATTTTAATTGCATGCAATAACTCTACACTTTACATCTCCCACACACCTTATGTTGTTCATGTCACAATTTATATCTTTTATATTTTGTATTCATTCAAAGATATTTATAGTAAGAATTTTGTTTTTAATTTCTATGTTAAAATTAAATTAATTAGGATACTACCATTACAGGAATACAGTTTACTTTGCCTTTTATGAATCATTTTTCTCTTGCTGCTTTAAAATTTTTCTTTTGATCTTTGACTTTGGAATTTTGATTATAATGTGTCCTGGTATCAGTTTATTTAAGTTCATTATATTATGAATTCTTCAGGATGCGTGTATCTAGATACTCATTTTCATTCTCAAATTTGAAAAGTTTTTAACCATTATTTCTGTAAATAATCTTTTTGTCCCTTTCTCTTTTCTTCTTCTGTGATTTCCATAATGACTGCATTGGTTTAATTGATAGTACCCATATGTTACATAGGCTTTCTTCACTCTTTTTCATTGTGTTTCTTTTTTTTTATATTGTGTTGATTTCTGTCTGGATAACTTCAAGTGAATTATTATTTTTTTAATCTTTTTTAAATTAATTAATTTATTTTTTACAGAGACAGAGAGTGAGTCAGAGAGAGGGATAGACAGGGACAGACAGACTGGAATGGAGAGAAATGAGAAGCATCAATCGTTAGTTTTTCATTGCACGTTGCAACACCTTAGTTGTTCATTGATTGCTTTCTCATATGTGCCTTGACCATGGGCCTTCAGCAGACCGAGTAAACTCTTGCTGGAGCCAGCAACCTTGGGTTCAAGTTGGTGGGCTTTTGCTCAAACCAGATGAGCCCGCACTCAAGCTGGCGACCTCGGGGTCTTGAACCTGGGTCTTCTGCATCCCAATCTGATGCTCTATCCACTGTGCCACCGCCTGGTCAGGCGTGAATTATTTTTGAGATAGCTGATTTTTTCCTTCTGCTTCATCAAGCCTACTGTTGAAGGTAGTAAAACTTTTAGTTTCATTATTATAATTTTTAGCCCCAGAATGTCTTTTGGTTTTTTGTTTTGTTTTCCATTATGTTGCTGATATTCCCATTTTGTTCATATACCATTTCTTGATTTAATATAGTTGTTTATTTGTGTTGTCTTATATCTCACAGTGCTTCTTTAAGAATTTTGGATTCTTTGTCAAACTATTTATAGGTTTTCATTTAAGGTCAGTTTTTTGAGATTTATTTTTTTTACTTTGGTTAAATTTTCCAGATTCTTCATGTTTCTTATAGTTTTGTTTTGGGTCTGCAGAAATGGAAGTACAACCACTTTTGTCTATCTTTAAAGTTTGGCGTCAACTGAGAAAGACCTTAATCACTCAGCCTGGCTAAGAATCCTGAAAGTCATTCAAAACCTTTCTTATGGATGTGCACACTTCACTCCTCTCTCCCAGCCCTGGGGGATAAACCTTAGGGTTGTATGCCTTCTACTAATCTCTCAGAGCCCTACTAAAAGCAGTAGACTATCTTCCCCTTTTCTACGTTTTTTACTGCCCCCAGACATCTGGATTATGCCAGTTCTATTAGAGTTTTGTGTGAGGCAAGAAACAAATTCCTAGCAGTTGCCTGAAGGATGTGGGATGTTGGATGTATGCTTCATGGTCTTTCCCAGAGGGAGAAATTGTAGGTAAAATTGATCTCTCTTGGTGCTGAGATGGCTTATGGGAGGGACTGACACAATTAAAGTGAAATTGTTCTTGTCACTCACTTAAATTCTGCTCTTTGTGGTTTCATACTAGACTGATGATCAGCAACTTCTTACCTAAAATCTGTAGCTCTCATAAAAGTATTTTGGTTACATGTCATTGTTAAATTAGTGTTTATATAGGGTATGTGGGTTGAGACTTTTATTTTGCCATCTTGATGATATCATGTCTCACATTCTTCTTGGTGAGACATTTTCTATCTATGTATATTTGGTCTTTACCTGGATATTTTTTACTTGAGATCAATAATTTTTCAAGATAAAGACTAACTCTATTACCTAATTTTACTTAGTTGTTCCACTTTAGAAATTACTCACAAGTGAAATACAACTTTAAACAGACCTTCAAAATACTGAACACACAGTTTTATTATTTAAATTACTAGCATTTAAATACTAGCTAAGTATGTTGGTATTATGGTAGAAGATTAAGCATAATTTAACTTTAAGACATTAATATTATGTGCTCATTTAAATTAATAGGTATCAAATTTGAGGTCGCATAGGCACTGAGAATATATTTGTTTCCTTGAGAGATTCACAAATTATTTTGAGAAAAACTGGACTTAAATGTTGCTTTCCATTAATGACTTCTCATTAAAATGTTTCAAAAAATATTGTACAGCTGCACTTGGCTGAATTTCCTTATTTTAGCAGTTTAAAACATCTATTGTTAGGGATAATGAAGCTTTTGTTCAACTCAGTTGTAATTGTATGCAAATTTTAAATTTGCCACAGGCTTACTATTTGTGGTAAACTTGTGGGAGTAGTTGTATTTCCTTTTTCTTTTCAGGAAAACTGCCAGTATCAGGAATCACTGTCTGCCTCAAAATTGCAGCTGTGGTTGTCTTCTCAGATTACTGGGAATTAAAGCAAAGTTTGTCAAAAACTTGAAAATTATTATACAGCAAAGATTTGTTACTAAGAAACATAGTTAATGAATAAAGGCAGTTCGAGGAAAAGAAGGAGTAAAAATAAGAGAAAGATCAGAGAATTGTTAAATTAACTAGCTAGTCTTATCCTTTAAAACAGTGTTTTTCAATCAGTGTGCCATAAGACATGGTCAGGTGTGACATGGGGAAATTAAACATGGGTCCCCAAACTACAGCCCGCATGCTGGATATGGCCTGCTGCCAGCCACCTCCATCCGAACATAAACATTCCCCTCACAATCCCTCCAGCTATCAGCGACAGGAAGAGTGGAGGCACAGGGAATGCTCACTGACCAATCACCTTCTAGGATTCATCCCGACCACTAGCGATGAACCAATAGTAGGCCACCTCTCATCCACACCCAGGAAGGTTCCCGCTCGGGCTGCCGCGCATTTGTCATTGTGTGGCCACAGTGGGTAGTTGAAGCTGCTACTCCTCCCCATGGTCCCAATTTATAATCCTGGTCAGGACTGGAGGTAAATGTTGCCACCACTAGATGAAGCCTCAGCCTCAGCTGGTTATATCTATCCTGATGGTGTATATAGATATTTGATGTTTTTCTTTTTAAAAGAGGCCCCCACAGAGGGTGATATACAATGCATCACAATGTTATCTATATTGTATATGGCCTCCTGAAGGGTCATCTTCTTAAAGAGCTCAAATTCTATATACACCATCAAAACAGACAGAACCAAGGCCCCTACACCCAGCTGACCATGGGATTTGAACCCACAACCTCAGGGAGAACTCTAGTATTTATCAGAATTCTTACCTAGAAAGCAAACTTCTCAATCTGACAGTAGAGATGCTCTGAGGACTTATGATGTTACACAAGTACCCAACATTTTCTAAAATTGATTTTGTCCAGTCTCTATATAGAGAAAGTATTTACCAAATTGATTTGAACCCACAACCTTGATGAAAACTCCAGTATCTATTAGTGGGACTGTATATATTAGGGGATACATGGGACTGTATATATAAGGTTACATGGGACTGTATATGAGGAGATGTTACGTGGGACTGTATATGAGGGGATGTTACGTGGGACTGTGTTTATAAGGGGATGTTATGTGGGACTGTATATATGAGGGATGTTACATGGGACTGTATATATGAGGGGGTTATCCTTTTTTATTTAACTTTTTTTTTTTTTAATAAATGTAATTTATTTAAAGGACCTCTGCCAGGCATATTTCACTCTTGTGACAGTTTGGGATCTCAGCAAGATGAGCAAGTGACAGTGATGGAGAAGTTTTTGAGAAGGGAAAATACAAATGCCGAACAGGGCCCTGGACAAAATTCTGACCCAGATGAAGGCCCTAGTATGAGTGGTCTACAAAAGAAAAAAGATAAGACGGTGAGCTCGAGGCAATACAGCGAAAGCTATCTTTCATTTGGATTTATTTTCACCGGGGATGAGACAGCACCGACTCTGCTGTGCTTGGTGTGTGGTGAGAAGCTTAATAGCACCATGGTGCCAAGCAAGCTTAAACGCCATCTCCAAACGAAACACCCTTTCGTTCAAAACAAGCTGATGGACTATTTTGTACGCTTATGTACAAACAATGAGAATTTTTTTGAGAAAAACCACAAAGATAGATGAGAGAGCCCTCAAAGCTAGCTAGCTACCTTGTTGCTGAACTCGTAGCTAAATCAAAAAAGTCCCACACTGTGGCAGAAACATTAATACTGCCAACTTGTAAAGCCATTGTAAATTAGATGCTTGGCCAAAGAGATAGCTAAAGTGCCTCTCTCAGATAACACGATTGCCAGATGTATTGATGACATGTCTGCGGACATTGAAACTGTTGTTTTGAAAAGGTGCGCATCAGTAAGAAATTTGCCTTGCAACTTGATGAGTCGACGGATATTAGTGGACATTGTCAGCTCTTGGCCAACGTGTGTTTTGTGGATGGAGAAGCCATTAGAGAAAACTTCCTATTTTGCAAGGCACTGCCAGAAAAATCAACAGGAGAGGAAATATTTTGGGTCACATCGGAATATCTTGATAAAAGCGGGCTTACATGGGAAAACTGCACAGGTGTCTGCACTGATGGAGCCGCAGCCATGGTCGGGCGCATCAAAGGCTTCATAAGTAGGGTCAAAGAAAGAAACCCAGATATTATTGTTACGCACTGTTTTTTGCACCATGAGGCCCTCGTTGCAAAGACCTTACCAGCAGATCTAGCTCCTGTGTTGGATGATATTGTGAGCATAGTGAACTTTGTGAAGACGCGACCATTGAAATGTTGCTTATTTCCGTCTTTGTGTAAAGAAATGGAAGCGGAACATAAAATCTTATTGCTCCACATGGAGGTCTGGTGGCTGTCGCACAGCAAAGTGCTGGCCCGTGTGTATGAGTTGCGAGAGGAACTTAAACTATTTCTGACAAACCAGAGGTCCGATTACTCAAAGCTGCTTGCAAGTGATGAGTGGTGTGCAAAGCTGGCATACCTGGCTGATATATTTCATTATCTGAATGAACACATGGATGCAAGGCCGAAATAAAAACCTGCTTACAAGCACTGATAAAATGAACGAATTCCATTTAAAGGTGCAGCTCTGGCAACAACATGTGCAGTGTGGCAACCTTGAGATGTTCCCACTCACCGAGAAACAGCATGATGGCAACACTGCTGCAATGTGCGAGGTGATTGGCAGGCATTTGAAAACTCTTGAGAAGATGTTGTCATTTTATTTCTCTTCAGCCTTCACAGAATGCCTTGACTGGGTTAGGGACCCATACAGCTCAGTATCCATTGCTGGAAAGGACATGACTTTAAAGGAGCAAGAGGAACTCATTGAACTGAAACAAAATCGTGGTTTAAAGCTAAAGTTTGCTGATCTTCCTTTGAACAGTTTTTGGTTATCTGTTGACAAGGAGTTCCCCATTCTGGCCAACAAAGCTATTTTGACATTGCTCCCATTTTCAATCACATATCTATGTGAGCTGAGCTTCTCAAGCTTGACTGTGATAAAAACTAAAAACAGAGAGAGACTGAGAACTGTTGAGGAAGAGCTTCGTGTGTGTCTTTCTACCATTCCTGCCAGGATATCCCTTTTGTGTTCATCGAAACAGACCCAGGTTTCACACTAAGTGAGTATAAATACATTTAGAAACTATATTATTAACTATATGTATAAATGTACTATGTTAGAGTGTCATTTTGTGTCATTTTGGGAGGTGGTGTTCCAGGATTTTGTAAATGTAAAAAATGTGCCGTGGCTCAAAAAAGGTTGAAAATCACTGCTTTAAAACAGATGGAAAAGTGCTATCTTTGATATGCTACTCTTCCAAGACTGAATTTTATCCACTTTTCCCTCTTTTTAAAAAATTCATCTTTGTAGGTGATTATTTATTCCTAAATATGGATAAAGTTTAAAGAAAAGTTTTAAGCCAAATAAAAGTGGATATATAACATCTCTCTAATATATCACTTTATAATGAACAGAAGTTAATAGTTCATAAAATTAAAATGCAGTGAATGTACTGTTCTGTAGAAGCTTTAATACAAGCCATCACTCTATTTCAATTAAATAAGATAATGCAAAGGAAAATAAATAAATTTGATAAATAATAGTAGATTTTGTAATAAATACTGCTTTTGACAGCCTTCTCAAATATGAATGTGTATATGTTTCTACGCAGAGCTACAATTTGTTAGGTGAGATCATCACAGCCATCTGGCCCATGCAGGTTCACATTTGATTTGGATAGAAGGTAATGTAACAACAGAGCCAAGAACTGGTAGGCCATTAGCTTTAATCCTAGCTTGCACACAGTGGGCAAGAAATACACACAGTGGGAAAACACTTCCCTTTCCATTCAGGGCTCCCAAAGCCACTGACTTATCCGAGTTTCCTAGAATCAAAGGTTTGCACCTCACTAGCCTTATTCACCTCTGTTCCCCATTTCCTTCTCTCTGTACAAACTCTGCACAAACTGGCTTCCCCTTCAGCACTCCACCATCTTGGCTGCTTCTCCTCTCCTCCACATGGCCTTTTTCTGCTCTTCTTTCTCTGCTCTCCACCTGAATGGGCTCCTTAGCCCCACTTTATAGTGTAGAAATCAAAACCTTTAATGCAATATACAAACAAGGAAGTCTCTGATACGAAGCCATTTATCTGAGGCATAATGGGATTCCTCATGAGAGTGCACCATCCCACATCATGCAACAGCCAAGGGTGTGGGGAAAAGCTTAGTCTTAAAACTAAGCTTTAGTCTATAATGACCCTGCCTGCTTACAGCTTGTCCCTCACATCCAATGCAAACTATAAGCGAGCAAACATATGCATCATATTTGCAAACTTATTTGACCCACACCCACCCCTTTTGCTTGCTTACAATCTAAAGCACAGGTATTCCTGCACAAGAAAATTAGGCACATTACACAAATTGCAACAACAGCACAAACCATATAGTTTCAACAAGTACAAAGGTACATTTTACCAGTCTTTGAGCACTTTGCCAAAAATACAATATATCCTTGGCCTTCTTTCTAACCATGGAAAAAGATTCCTGGGGCAGGGGAGGGCCTCCAGCAAAGCCACCCCCCCCATCAGGGTATTTCACATTGTCCAAAATCCATAGTCCATCTAACAGAAGAGCTAGTGCCCACTCCGATCATAGTCCAGGAATCAGTCCATGCGCATGGGGCCTCAACCTCCCCTCATCCCTGCCATCCTGGAAGGTCTGACACTGTCCCAAAAAGGAGCATGTGGCAATGGCAGTCAGCAATTCCATCTCTGCTCTGGAGAGCATGATGGTATTTATCCCTATGTCCCAAAACTGCTGACCAACTAGGGGCATAGTAGGTACACCTTGCTGCTGGGCTCTCACCTTCTGGAGACTGCGGATCACAACTCCAGCCCAATTCTCCTCATCCTCCAAAGAGGAACTGAAAATAACAGCTCCTGCTGCTGGGCTCAAGCCCTGGGTTGCTGTCACCTTCTGCTCTGTGGGCTTTGCAGCTCCAGCTCTGGCCTCAGCTCTGGCCTCCCACCGCTGCTGGCTCTCCACAAAGTCCAGGGCAATTTGCAACACACAAACCTGTGATTTCTTCTCCAGCGGCTGCTCCATTTCCAAGTGAATCTCACGAACCTGGTTGGTCTCCTCCGGTGCTTGCTCCAGCTCCAGCTCCAGGTTCGGCATTTCTCTCTCCCTTGTTTGTTCTGACTCCTTCCACTGCTCGGTTTGCAGGTCTTGGGCAGCTTTTCCCACCAATCTCTTGGTTTCCTCATGCCTGGCTGTTAAAATCAGCCAGCCTATGGCCCCCAAAAGAACAGCCGTGGGGAACCATAACAGCAGCCAGTCCTTTACTCCACCACTCAAAATTGGTGGTAGGTCCATACCAATCTGTACTGAATCCTGCCGACTATGCCAAATGTACAGCCAGTAGCCACAGCCACCATCACAGCCTCCTGGCCCATGCAGGTTCGCATTAGTTTCGGACAGACAGTAATGAAACAACATAGCCAAGAACTGGTGGGCCATTAGCTTTAATCCTAGCTTGCACCTGGCACGCAAGAAATACACACAGTGGGAAAACACTTCCTTTTCCATTCAGGGCTCCCAACGCCACTGACTTATCTGAGTTTCCTAGAATCAAAGGTTTCAACCTCACAGTCTTACTTACCTCTGTTCCCCATCTCCTTCTCTCTGCACAAACTTTGCACAAACTGGCTTCTCCCTCAACACTCCACCATCTTGGCTGCCTCTCTTCTCCTCCACGTGGCTTTTCTCTGCTCTTCTCCAGTATGGGCTCCTCTGCCCTGTTTTATAGTGTAGAAATCAAAACCTTTAATCCAATATACAAAGAAGGAAGTCTTTGATACAAAGTTACTTATCTGAGGCATAATGGGATTCCCCATGAGAGTGCACCACCCCACATCATGCAACAGTCAAGGGTGTGGGGAAAAGCTTGGTCTTCAAACTAAGCCTTATTCCAGGGGTCCCCAAACTACTGCCCACGGGCTGCTGTGTCTCCCTGAGGACATTTATCTGGCCCCTGCCACACTTCTGGAAGGTGCACCTCTTTCTTCGGTGGTCAGTGAGAGGAGCATAGTTCCCATTGAAATATTGGTCAGTTTGTTGATTTATATTTACTTTTTCTTTATTTTAAATATTGTATTTGTTCCTGTTTTGTTTTTTTACTTTAAAATAAGATATGTGCAGTGTGCATAAGGATTTGTTCATAGTTTTTTTTTTTGTTATAGTTTGGCCTTCCAGTGGTCTGAGGGACAGTGAACTGGCCCCTTGTGTAAAAAGTTTGGGGACCCCTGGTTTATGCTATAATGACCCTGCCTGATTACATCCTGCCCCTCACACTCAATGCAAACTATAAGCGAGCAAACATATAAATCATATTTGCAAACTTATTTGACCCACAGTTTTCTAAGATTATTCATAATTAAATTAAAGTACCATTCATTTACATTCTGGCCTAACCATTAAATTATTGATAATTACTTAAAGGAGCTACTTTAGCTTTTACTTATAAAAAAAATAAGATACTTCTTTCCTTAGTATTACCGACTGAATCTTATCTCCATCCCCTGAATATGCTCTATCAGGGTTTGCTCAGTTAAATTTTAGTATCACTCTCCTTCCTGCTATCAACATTTCCAAGGCAAAAATTTTTTTCATGTGTTACATTGACTTATTTTTTTACAAAAGAATTTTCTAGATGTATTTGTTGTATTTGTCACTTAAGACCATTGAAAAATCATGGTGAAATTTTGGAGAACAAATGGGAATCTATTTTTTTTCTGGCCAATTTTAAGTTATAAGTCTTCATAGTTTCTTAAGATAAAACATACAATTTGTTTTAAACTTAAGCAATACTTTAAAAGATCAGAAGTTTGTGTTGGTTATGCCTACAAAGTAGTTAAGTTTCTAAATGTGTAAAATAAACACAGTTTCTAAAATTCAGCAAATGATTTTCTAGGAAGTTATACCAAAATGACTTTTCTTATAAATTATGCATATGGTAGATGTTAAAAAGATATGAATTTTGCTAATCTCAGATTATTATGGGAGTGCCAAAATAAATTTGATAAAAAATACTTCTCTGGGTAAATTTTGACATCCAAAATTTGACTCTATACTGCTTCTTTAAGTAATTTTCTATAAATTATTGTATATTTATATATTCTTTAATATAAAGACAATTTATATTTATATGCTATAAAAGGTATAAAACAATCTAGCTTTTTTCTTACCTAAATATATTAATATACTATAGGACAAATAGATAAGAAAACTTAGGGAGCCTCCTAGAAGTCTGATCTAAGCTCAAAAATTCTAAATTTACTCCCTACCTTATTTAAAGTTAGTTTCAAGCTTATGATTTCTTTTGCTAAATTTAATTAAAAATTTGCATAATGGGAATTTTTAATCTATGAGAATTCTAATAAATTACTTTGGTAAAACGTCTGAAAATAATATCACAATGATTTGGCTTGTCATGATATTGTTTAATTTTAAAAAATTGTGAGGATTGCATTAGAAAAGAAATATAGACCTTATCTGAGAAAGACTTTCTCAAATGTCCTATAAATGCTGAAAAAGCACTATGAAAAAATATTTCACTTGGACTTAAAAGTATTAAATGCCTTGCAAAAACTCCTGTCAGCAAATTTAAGGTATTCTTTTTTTTTTTCATGGCTGATGGAATGAACTGAGAAGACATCTCTAGTTTAATATTAAATATGTAGAAAAGTAGTCTAGTACATTATGTTAAAGAGATTCATTATGGGTGCGACCATGATTCTTTGCCTTGACTCAGTATGTAAATTATATTAATGAATAATTGTTTAGTATTAATTGTATAAAAAGGGTAATATTCATGGTGTTATTTTAAAGGACTCTATAACAAAATTTGATTTGATAAGAAAACAACTATGTTACCACTAAAACTAAGCTAAGGGTTAGCCAACATTTTGAGCCAGCAGATGTTAGAGAGAGGTGAGCTACATTACTGTAGATGATATACTAGTGTATTAGAATGGAAAAATAAAGCCCCGTAATTAATACTGGACTGATGACTGATAAAACTGTTAAATTCTAAATGCTGAAATAAAACAGAGGAATAGAGGTGAGGTTGTTGAGAAAGAAATTGAGACTGTGTTTGAGAACGGTTTTGAGACTTGACACAACTAGTTGTCTGTTATTAAAATTTCTGTCAGACTTTAGAGAAGGAAAACCATTAGGCTCAACCATATAGACTTGCTATTAGTTTACTATTTTGACCTACAAATATGACATTTTTATAAACTTAACATAATATAAAGCAGCTGACCTAATCTGACTTTTAATGAGGGTTCAATAGAAGACACTTTTTTTTACCTTTTTCTATACAATACAGTATATGGTTATTTTTGTTATTTTTATATTAGCATTCTACAATCCTGCAGGATCTAGGGTTCTATGGTGCTGGTGAAAAAGAAATGGGGAAAAAAAAACTATCCAAGCAGAGCAATAAAAAGAAAAAAGAATTTTAAAAAATCAGGAAAGTCTAAGGGACCTCTGAGACAACATCAAGTGTAACAACATCCACATCATAGGGGCACCAGAAGGAAATAAGAGTGAACAAGGGATCAAGAACCTGTTTGAAGGAATAATGGCTGAAAACTTCTCTAACCTGGTAAAGAAAAGACACACAAGTCCAGGAGGCATAGATAGTTCCAAAGAAGATGAACCCAAAGAGGCCCACACCAACACACATCATATTTAAAGTAGTTAAAGTTAAAGATAATAAAAATGTGGTATATACATATAAGGAACATTATTCAGCCATAAAAAAGAAAAAAAAATCTTGTCGTTTTCAACCACATGGATGAATGTGGAGGGCATTATGCTTGTGAAATAAGCTAGACAGAGAAAGACAAATAATGTATATTATCATTTCTTAGTGAAACCTGAAACAAACAATAAAGCTGATTTTATAGAAACAGAATACAATGGTGGTTGTCAAGCCTGGGGATGGGGGAAGGAGAAATGAAAACATGTAGGAGAAAGGGTACAAGCTTTCAGTTATAAAAAGAGAAAGTCTGAGGCTCTGATGTACTAACTGATTTTAGCTAGCATGGTATTATATACATAGAAGTTGCTGAAAGTGGATCTTAGCTGTTCTCACCCCACCTGCAGTTAACTATACATGCATGCATACATATATATCTAGATCGACATATAATCATTTTGTATGCTTTAAATATGTATGTTTTTCAATTACTCCATATTAAGGTTAGGGATAAAAGGAGAGTACAACAAACAATATAAGTTTTTCCTTAAGTGTATCTCGTTTACCTATCATTTAAAGGCTTCTGTGTTTACAAACCGGGTCAAGTCATAAAACTGGGTAAGCGGTTAGATCTTTCCATTTTGATGACAAAGGAAGACTTGATATTTATTCCTGGAGTCCCAACGATAAACTAGCTACTGCCAAATATCCCTTTAGTTAAAACCTTTCTGATTAAATATCTCGCCATGAAGATTATTATAATATCCACACTCACTTTTCTCTGATGTTTAAAAGCTGTTTCTAGGTCTTTGCCACTCCTGGATCTCATTGCTTCCATTAAAACCTATTTTAATTTTACTCATAATAGTTCATTGTCAGCCTCTCTCTACAGATGGTAGCGAGTAAAATACTTTCAGGATGGCTGTGTTTCCCTCCCTTTACATTTTGCAATTCCTTGATAATGCCAAAACCACCCCTAGAGGGGAAGGTTGTGGGGGAATACCTTAATGAGCGATAGTAATAAAATACCTGCTAATACATAAACTTGTATTATTGCCTTCTTTAAAATTATCCAGGACTTGCCTCGATGCCAAATTTATATTCTTGTGCACTTACATATGTTTATAGGTAAGCTTCTATAAAAAGGATCTTGAAAAGAGATGCCTATTCTTATATCAATTGTACAGTAAAAATAGATGTCATCTTTTCTCCTTTGATGGTCATATTGTGGACTTTAATGCTATTAAAATGGACACGACAAAAATGAAATGTAGCATCATGCTATATGGTCTAAGTACTAATAATTGCAATAGATAATAACCATGGAAGCGTTTATCTTTCCTAGTGCATAAGAAAAGGAAGAACAGAAAATAGAAGAGAAATTGCATCAAGAAAGGAAGAGAAACAACAGGAATGGGAGGATCAAAAGGAGGAATAAGAACAGAGATTTAGTAATGAGGGAAGTCCTGATAGTGGACTTCTGAATACTGTGCATCCCCAGTCTGGTTAATAGGTCCTTCTGTGGGAGGGCTAGGCTGGAATTTAGATAATAAACAATATACCTGATTAATCTAATAATTTTTGTCATCTCCTCAATCCCTGTGTGCGTTTAGCTCCCTCTGTTGGATTGGTATTGTTTACACACAAGTGACATTTGGCTCTTTGAAGGCATGGCCAAACAAAATTTCCTTCCAATATTTTTCATTCAAAAGATGAAGAAGGGACCTCTTCTTATTGTTTCTACATTCATTAAATCTTCTAAGCGGCGACCCAGACAAATTATTTGCGCAACTCAAGACTTTTCCACCAGGTCTTATAGAGAAATTTATTTCGTATCTTTACCACACTGACTGTCTCATACCAAGTTTTCAAAATTGCCAACCACATTAAGGGATAAGTTTGGAAATTTCCCTATTACAAAGCAATCTCAATAATTTTCAGTAACCACTAAAGCCTCTTGTGATTCTATGATTTTAATATAATAACAAAGCCCTCATTCCCAAATGGGTGAAAGGTACACATTTTTCTAATAGCTTGAGTCATGTTTGGAGATAAAACATGAGGATTAGGAACTTCAGAGTTTTGGAAGATTTTCGAGTAGTCATAATAAAGGATATAAAACATGTTCATCTATGAATGCTTCATAATGTGCAATGTGATGTTGAAATTATATGCTTTGTTTATTGTTTTATGGAGTCTCTCACTTTATTCTTTATTTTACTGGTTTCAGAAAAAAATTCTAAAAAACGTGGTCTTGCAATTTTATTTTCACGATATTTACAGCCTTTATTCTCTATTTGTTTCTCTTACAGAGCACACTTGACTTCTTAGACTAGAGTGTAGGTCAGAGAGATTCTGAAGATTTCTGCAATTGGAATGCACGTTAGACTCTCTTTTGTTGCCGCAAGTGGAATAAAAATGATTCATGAACCCTGCAGTTTCTTCCAAGTCCCCAGTGTTTGTCTTACTGAGAATGACAGTGACTTACTACATATTGACTTTTCCATGACTCTCATGACAGGACCACCTAATTTCAAATTCATCTCCCTGGAAATTTCCTAGAAGCTGGGTATATTTCTATAGATTTGTATGTCTCTGCATAGAAAGGAGAGGGCTGATGAGGATATGAGACAGAGAAAGAGAACAGATGAAAAGCAGTGCTTAAGACTTTATATTAAATTTTGTCCTTTGTGTAAATTATAATTTTTTTTCCTATGTAGCACTTAATTTGCAGCATTACTGTAACATATTGGAAGTGGAAGATCTGTGAGGCACTCATTGGCTTTGTGTTACTCAGGTATCATATGACTATAAAAAAGAGTCTTTCAAACTACTATAGTATGTGAGAGTTATTGTAAAAAATCAAGGGAAAATCATAGAATCCAAATGGAAAGAAGCTGGGCTGAGCCAAAATCCATTCTGTAATGAAGCTGTATTGTATTGTTCAAGAAAAAAAGATGCTAATCTCTTGATTTATTTCCTTCTGTGGCCACATGACTCTTTATCTATGTGGACATATTTTATGTCTCCCTGTTCATAGAGCTGATTTGATTACATTTGCATGATTTTTTAAGCTGTCCATTTTTTAAGCTGTCCTGAAATCTTCCCCAAGCCTCCATAACCCTCTATGCTTAGTTTCTATGTACTACTTTTACATTGCCAGGGGCAAAGAACATGATTATCTCAGCTCCTGTCATGTACATACTGTAGTTTTAATTTGGAAATTGGGCTTGTGTCTATAACAGGGATCTTTCAGTATCTATTACTTTGTAGAACGTTGGTATCACACTCTTCAGCAAAGGGTGTGGAAAAGACATCAATAGCAGATTTAATATTTCTATTTCAGTGCAAACAATTGTTTTAAAACAATAGAAGGATCAACATAATTCTACCACTGAAAGTTAAATTGGAAATCAAGACATTTCTTTTTTTTTTTTTTTTATAAATAAATTTTTATTTTAATGGGGTGACATCAATAAATCAGGGTACATACATTCAAAGAAAACATTTCCAGGTTATCTTGTCATTTAGTTATGTTGCATACCCATCACCCAAAGAGAGATCGTCCTCTGCCACCCTCCATCCAGTTCTCTCTGTACCCCTCCCCCTCCCCTCCCCTTCTCCCTCCTTCCCTCCCCCCACCCCCCATAGCCACCACACTCCTTTTCATGCCTCTCAGTCTCGCTTTTATGTCCCACTAATGTATGGAATCCTGCAGTTCCTGTTTTTTTCTGATTCGCTTATTTCACTCCGCACAATGCTACCAAGACTCCACCATTCCGCTATAAGTGATCCAATGTCACCATTTCTCCTAGCTGAATAATATACCATGGTGTATATGCGCCCCATCTTCTTCATCTAGTCCTCTATTTTCAAGACATTTCTTTCAATAATATTCAATATAAATTCATTTGAGTAGATGCCAGAAAATATATCAATTTATTTTCTTTTCCTTCGTACTTTGACCTTTCTAAAATATGAGAGTTGTTGAGAACAGCTTTCTTACCTGTAATACAGATAGCCCCACCAATTTCCTATTCATTAAATTCTGCTGTTATTTCCACTCCTAGCTAAATAAAAGTATAACAATAGAAAGTTATGCTTTTACAATAACAATGTAAAAGTTTTGAAATACATTTTGAGTTCTCTTAACACAATTTTTATGGAAAAAAGGTAGTTAGAGGATTTGGACTATTTTATAATTTGTATTAGGTCTCAGAACTTGCGTACACACAAATATTCATTCAGTTACATAGAGAGAATTTAGAGCCAACAATAACGTTGGTGTTTATTAAAAGCAGGTCACCCTTTTAATGGTGAAATATTTTGTGCTGAAAACAGGAATGGTTCTTTTACTAGAATTGTTAAGGCTTAAAAATACAGGAATGATTCTTGGAAAGAATAATTTATAGAGCTGAAAATATTCACAAAACCAAATATTGTCATTATGTTTTCTAAAAGGAACAAGGCACAGATCAGATTGCACTATTCATATAAATGAACTA
Source organism: Saccopteryx bilineata (assembly GCF_036850765.1). Lineage (NCBI taxonomy): Eukaryota > Metazoa > Chordata > Mammalia > Chiroptera > Emballonuridae > Saccopteryx > Saccopteryx bilineata. Next base: position 22,635,109 of record NC_089501.1, read on the forward strand.
TCGGTTAGGTTGTAGTAAAAAGGAACTATTTTGTGTTGTTACAGTTGAGTTATGTCTTAGAGACAATGCTAAATTATTAATAATGTCCATTCACTATTGGTCATATTAAAATATTTACCTGTTTTATATTTTTATCTACTGATTACTTCTTCTAAATTCAATCTCTAAGATTCCTCATTGTCTAAATAATTGTCCTAGTATTCTATACTGCAAACATTTTGCTAAAGGAAAAATGAACTAATAATTATTGTGTGCCCATGCAAATGATTCAAGTGCTTTGCATAAGTAAGCATATTTAATCCTTATACCAATACACTGTAAAAATTATGTTGTTTACAGAAGGAAAAAATTGAATATCTGAGGGATTAAATAAATTGTCCAAAATCAAATAGTAAATACCAGAACTGGAAGTCAATCAAGTCCATGTCATTTTTTTCTTTTTCTTTTTTTATTAAGTAAGAGGAGGGGGTGCAGGAAGACAAACGCCCATGTGTACCACAACTGGGATGCACCTAGCAAGCCTCCTATGGGGCAATGCTCACCCATCTGGGGCTTGCTCTGTTGCTCATCACCCTAGCTATTTTTAGCACCTGAAGTGAGGCCATGTAGCCATCCTCAGTGCCAGGGGCCAACTTGCTTGAACCAATAGAGCCATGGCTATGGGAGGAGAAGAGAGAGAGAGAGAGAGAGAGAGAGAGAGAGAGAGAGAGAGAAAAGTGAGAAGGGGAGGGGTGGAGAAGCAGGTAGTCGCTTCTCCTGTCTTCCCTGACCAGGAACCAAGGATAGCCACATGCTGGGCCAACGCTCTACTACTGAGCCAACCAGCCAGGCCAAGTTCATGTCATTTTTTTTAAACTCCTTATATGCTCTGTCAATGGTTTCCCATTTCTTTTTTTTTTTTTTTAATTTTAATGGAGTGACATTGATAAATCAGGGTACATATATTCAGAGAAAATGTCTCCAGGTTATTTTGACATTTGATTATGTTGCATACCTATCACCCAAAGTCAAATTGTCTTCTGTCCCATTTTTTAATATTAAGTTGAATCTGCTCAGCCTGGCTTTAATACTGACCCATTAACTGATGTCTTCTAAGTTAATCAGCCTTCATTTTCACTACTTTCCAACATGAAACTTCTTTCTGAGTAGTAAGTTTGCTTCTACCTCTAGTCCTTTATTTTATCCATTCTGGAGCTATGCTCAATGCCTCTTTAACATCAATGCAAAACCTAAATACAGTGTGTCCGTAAAGTCATGGTGCACTTTTGACTGGTCACAGGAAAGCAACAAAAGATGATAGAAATATGAAATCTGCACCAAATAAAGGGAAAACTCTCCCAGTTCCAGTAAGATGATGTGGCAGCATATGTGCATGCGCAGATGGTGACATAACACCGTGTATACAGTGGAGCAGCCCATGGCCATGCCAGTTGAGATGTGGACAGTACAGAGGAAAGTTCAGTGTGTTCTGTGGCTTGCTAAATTCGAATCTGTGACCAAAGTGCAATGTGAATATTGGCGCGTTTATAACGAAGCACCACCACATAGGAATAATTACTCAGTGGGATAAGCATTTGAAGGAAACCAGCAGTTTGGTGGAGAAACCCCGTTCTGGTAGGCCATCAGTCAGTGATGAGTCTGTAGAGGCTATACGGGATAGCTACCTAAGGAGCCCTAGAAAATCTGTGCGTGAGCCCACATCGAACTGCACTGAATAGGTATGAAACTGGGAGACTTTCCTTTTATTTGGTACAGATTTCACATTTCTATTGTCTTTTGTTGCTTTCCTGTGACTGGTCAAAAGTGCACCATGACTTTACGGACACACTGTACTTCATGACAATTCCTTTCCTTATGATAAATAACATTCTTAGCTACTCACTGTTTTTACCTTATTGCCTGCTTCCTCTTTTTCCATATCTCTCCTCTTATATTGTGGCCTAACAAACACCTCCTCAGGCTTATCAGCCTGATCTCTTCTCTTCTATAAAATCTATACATTACTCTGTCTCTCACTACTTGATTTGTAAATGGGCTGCTTTTTTTCTAGATCTTTTATGTACTACAAAATTAGTGACCATATGATTACACTGCTGTGTGCAAGCCAGGGTATATAATTGTATACAATCTAATGCTACTGATGTAGCACCTGTTTTTATGAATGTCTTAATTCTCTGAAGAAGTAAAATATGCAGTTTTAATGTATATGAAATAGGCATAAAATCCACAAAAGACATACTTTTATCTAAAAGTGAAAAGGTAAAAAAGAGCTTTTTATTTTTCTTGTCTCTCTCACACACACACACACAAAAAAAATTGTGCTACTTTATATTATAATAGATGGTAGAAAGAAAAGAGGAAGGAGAAGAGAAATCTGGTACCTGGCAGAGTCAATATCATTCAGAAACTATATTTTCTTACCACTTCTAGTATTGTTATCTGTCTTCTTGTTATGTGTGCCTGACATTCATTTGAAGTTCTGAAAATGAGATATTTAATGAAATCATACTAAGTTTAGGGGGGATTTTGCGTGGTAACTTGAGGAAACTAATGACTTTTAACCCTCCTGTCAGTAATCATGATCCTCCAACAGGGCCTAGGATCTCATGATTCTGCTGCCAAATTTAAGAATCATCAGATACTTTGTGGTTTTAGACACCATTTTTTTTCAGTGAATTACATGGGGCAATGTAATTCATGTTTTCCTATATTTAGCTGCATTCCAAAGAGTTTCATAAGCATTTCCCTGAGCTCATTTTCCCATCCTCAACCCGATGGCATGAAGCAAGAGGGGATTTTTGATGAATGTACTAATATTTTGCTTCTTGGAATGTAGATTAGGGGTATTTTCATAGAAAGTTGAAAAAGATTGGGAGTAGTGGGAATAAAATTAATTTTTTCTAGTAATCCTCACTGTTGCCAATTATGTGTCTGCACCCAATTAGTGACTTGTGCATTGAAGAGGGGCTTCAATACTAACATGGTCTTTCATTTTGTCTGAAGCTACATTCATAGATATATTGGACTTGACCATCCCTTTAACAAAAGACTTCTTTTCCAAACTGCTTGCAAGAACTCAACCGTCAATGAAGATAAAGGCCACTAACAGAAAGAAGGAAAAAAGAGAAGGAACCAATTGTTATTTTTCATAATTAATCTCTTTCCTGCTCACAATTAAGGCAGAAAATATTTATTATTTACTTAACCCTCCTCCATGAATCCTTGAACTTTGGGTTTCCCAGTCTCAAGAAAGGGACATGCTAGCTTTTTGTGGTTTTGATTGCCAGCTTTGTCAGGGGGTATAAAAATATATGTCATCTCACTAACAAGATGAGGGAGAACTGGGCAGTGGGGCTCAGCAGTCTCAGCTGAATGAAGGTACTCAGCTACTGGACACTGGTGCCCCGTCATCTCTGTCTACTGCCCAGAATCCTGAGCTCTTGTTGTAGTTGAACGTGTTCAGAAGTCTTCCTCCTTTCTTTCTTTAGAACTTTGTTACTATTCATTTGTATATAAGTCAAAATTAAGCTCTAATGCTCCATGAAATTATCTCATCCCAGTCGGGTCAAAAGCAGAACTAATCAGCTCCAATTGGAAATTTGATTCTGCAGTGGTATGAACTGATATTTTCTATATTACTTAGATGGAGGAAATGTGTGACTATTCTGTTATTTATCTTTCCTGTAGAATTTTTGATAGCTCCAAATGCCTTTATATCAATTGTATAATTTCTATTTTTTTCCAAATAATCACTTTTTTTTTTCAGAGACAGAGAGAGTCAGAGAGAGGGATAGATAGGGACAGACAGGAACAGAGAGAGATGAGAAGCATCAATCATTAGTTTTTTTCATTGCGACACTTAGTAAAGTTGTTCATTGATTGCTTTCTCATATGTGCCTTGATCATGGCCCTTCAGCAGACGGAGTAATCCCTTGCTCAAGCCAGCAACCTTGGTCCAAGCTGGTGAGCTTTTTTTTGCTCAAACCAGATGAGCCCACGCTCAAGCTGGCAACCTCGCAGTCTCGAACCTGGGTCCTCTGCATCCCAGTCCGATGCTCTATCCACTGCGCCACCACCTGGTCAGGCCAAATAATCACCTTTTAACTGAATTAAAAACTCTATGGAGTAAGGCTGTATCTTATCATTTTAAAACTTCCCTTCCCTTAGTTAATATACAGTTTTTGTTTGTTTTTTTCTTCTTTTTTTTTTTTTCATTTTTCCAAAGCTGGAAACGGGGAGGCAGTCAGACAGACTCCCGCATGCGCCCAACCGGGATCCACCCGGCATGCCCACCAGGGGGCGATGCTTTGCCCCTCTGGGGCATCACTCTGTTGCGTCCAGAACCATTCTAGCGCCTGAGGCAGAGGCCACAGAGCCATCCCCAGCGCCCAGGCCATCTTTGCTCTAATGGAGCCTCGCTGCGGGAGGGGAAGAGAGAGACAGAGAAGAAGGAGAGGGGGAGGGGTGGAGAAGCAAATGGGTGCCTCTCCTGTGTGCCCTGGCTGGGAATCGAACCCGGGACTCCTGCACGCCAGGTCGATGCTCTACTGCTGAGCCAACCGGCCAGGGCCTTTTGTTTGTTTTTATATCAGAAGAAGTCAATACCTTTTTGTTGAATGAGTGAATCAAACTAATTCTGATTAGGAAAGTTCAAATAATAAGCAATACAAGATATCTTTCTATCAAAAACTTAAACACTCTTTTAATCTGATATAAATGCATTTCCTCATATATGACTCATATTTCATGTATAATTAATATATAACATATACTAAGTATTTTGAGTAATATAAGGATATATTAGCCTTAACTCTTGCCTTCCATTAGCTTTCAATCTAGTTATGAGTCACTGGGAAATAGTTCAATTACAACACTAGAAACTTCTAATTCCAGAAATTTCTGCTGGACCCATTAAAGATATTTCTCTCAAGTTTCCTGAGGCCAGAACATATGAGGCCTGCAAAGTAACTGACTATAGAAATAAAATTTAGGCCCTGACTGGTAGCATACTGGATAGAGCATAGGTCTAGCATGTGGATGTCCCAGATTCAGTTCCCAACCAGGGCACATAGGAGAAGTGACCATCTGCTTCTCTCCTTCCCCCCTTTTCTTCTCCCCAGCCAGTGGCTCCATTGGTTTGAGTGTAGCCCTGGGTGCTAGAATGATCCAAGTGCATCAGCCTCAGGTGCTAAAAATAGCTTGATAGTTGAGCATTGGCCCAAGATAGGGTTGCCAAGTGGATCTTGGTTGTGGTGTTTGTGAGAATCTGCCTCACTATCTCTCCTCCTCTCACCTAGAAAAAATAAAATGCAAAAAAATAAATAAATGAGATCTAGAGTAAGCAATGTAAGCAAGTTCCCAAATAATCAACCAAAGCATTTTCAAAAGTCAAATATCCCTCCCTAGTGGCCCCAGGAGATAACCAAAAAGTCAGAAGATTAAAAAAAAAAAGCATTATTTACCTTTCTTCATATATTTCTTTATCAGAGCTACTTAACCTTAGCTTTTCAGGTGGCCAGTGTGCTAGGACTGAAAAAGCAGAGGGGATGGCAGAGTTCTTCTCAAAGTGCAGGAAGCTTTTGCTTTCTACATGCAAGAATCTCAGTATATTTATGGGTAGAAGTGATACTGAAGATATACAGATTTGCATTTTCTAATTTAAGAAAATATATGACTCTGTTTTTATTGTTGACTTGTAAGAAGTTACTGACAGTGTGAGAAGCCTGGAACCAGCTGGATCAATGAGATGGGACTTCTGACTTCTCAGTCAGACAACAATCAGTATAAGTTAAGCCATGGAAACCCACCAAAACCACGAAACATTAACACTGCCACTCTGCTTCCACCCTCGCTACGGCAGCCATGTGAGCATTTTTTATATGCTTCTCAACTTGCGGGAAGGAATTAAGCTCCAAACATCTTAGTGAACCTCGCATTTTGATTTACTAAACATTCAAGAATGAACTTTCTTTTTTCTTCTGTAGAGTTCTGTTATGACTGTATTTTTTTTTAAATGCATGACTTTGTCTCCACTTACTCATTCCCAGAAATGGTGTCATGTTCACAATACTCTCACAGCCCTCTCTTGAACTCCCTGAGGACGGCAGCACCCTGGTGGAGGAAGTAAGCTGTGTGAACACCAAACCAAGCAATTGCCGTCCTCCGAACAAGCCTGCTGTGGGGGCTCAGTAAAGATAAATACTCATCCATCCAGTGCCTTCATTTCTGTAATGCCTCACTGTCCGACTTAATAAATGCTTTCTTGCTGGTTTTCTGGCATCTCTTTGAATGAGGAATGTAAACTGAAAAGGCCTAGGAGACTAAAACTGGCACAAAACTCTGGGATGAATAATATCAGGAGACACAGAGACTCGCTCAGTAGTCCCATAGGCAGTGCCATAGTCTCCACCGGAGGACAGACGCGTTGGCTGCCTTGGATGGCGCTATTAGAGAATTTCCAGAAACATGAAAAATATAAGAACAATACCAGGCCCAATTGTATAAAAATAGATATTAAGTATGAAACAAGAGATTTAAAGGCAGAATATTAAAAACAATTTAAAATGAATAAATAGAACCCTCAACATAAATTTTTTCATCTATAGATATTGAAAAAAGAAAACAATGTGGATTTTTTCTGAAAACACTTAGAAATTTTGAGCGAAACTTCCAGTGACATTACACCTAAACTGCTGGTCAGCTATCCCTGTGTTTACACTATGTTATAAACTATTATTGTTAAAGGCCTAAAAGCCCCTGGAAAATTATGCTCATTTTTCCCAAGTTAAATACCACTAAAAAAGCAAACTTTTACCTCAGGGCTAAAGAGTCCAACTAGACTTCAGTTTGAAGCCTGTCCCTGCAGCGGAAGTGGAGCCAGAGGCAGCGGTCCATGGGGACGGCTGACCATGGAGGCTCACTGGAGATGCAGCTGAGGGTTGGATGCAGTGGTAATAAGGATATGCTCCTTGCTTTCTGGGTTCTACCAAATCAGTAACATGGAACCCTAATAACCTGAAAGGTTCTGTCATGTTCCAAGATGGTTCTTTGAACTCCATCCTTTATATCAGGGGTCGGGAACCATTTTGGCTGAGAGAGCCATGAAGGCCACATATTTTAAAATGTAATTCTGTGAGAGCCATACAATGACCCGTGTATGTTACGCATTATCCAATAAAAATTTGGTGTTGTCCCGGAGGACAGCTGTGATTGGCTCTAGTCACCCGCAACCATGAACATGAGCGGTAGGAAATGAATAGATTGTAATACATGAGAATGTTTTATATTCTTAACATTATTATTTTTTTTATTAAAGATTTGTCTGCGAGCCAGATGCACCCATCAAAAGAGCCATTATCTGGCTCGCGAGCCATAGGTTCCCAACCCCTGCTTTATATCCATCAGGGGGAGTAGAAGGCCAGGAGGAGGAACACTTTTTCATTATAAGAAGGCTCCTAGTAGTTGTTCAGACTTTCTCCTTACAACCCTTTGGCCAGCCTGAGGCTCACACTTGGTTGCAAGACAGGCTGAGAAATATAGTCATTTCTCTGAATAACCATGGGCCCTATACTAAATTGAGACTGAGGAATAAAGAGAAGGTAGATATTGGGGGACAAATAGCAGTAAGGTGCTTCAATAAGAAAAGCCTAGAACTGTTAGCTTAAATGGAGAACACATTAGTTTAAAAATCACTATTCTTTAAAAATGAAAATAACTTGTCTTAATACTGCTGGCAGTTTGGTAGGTAATAGGCACCGGTTAGGTGATTTCATGCAATTCTACTTCTTTCCCACAGATTTTCTTTGCCTAAGTATAATACCGTCATAAGCCACAGGGTCTCCTTGCTTTAGTATAGTGTATTAGTTACCTATTGATGTATAACAAATTACCCTAAAACTTATTCACTTAAAAATGATAAAGAGGTGTTATTTCAAAATCCAGTGAGTCAGGAATCAGGACACGGATTAGTGGGTATCTCTGGCTCAGTCTTCTTGCTGGTGATAGTTAGTGTTTCCTGGGACTACAGTCATGTCAGGGCTCCCCTGGGGGAGAATTTGCTTTTAAGTTCACACATATGACAGTCTGCTGGCCTCAAGTTCTTGCTGGCTCTTGGTGGAGATATCATCTCCTTGACATGTGGGCCTTTCCACAGGGCAGCACACAGTAGGGCAGCTGATTTTCCTCAGAGTGCATGAGTGAAAGAGCAAAAGGAAGAGTACCCCAGATGAAAGACACTGTCCCTTTGTTACGTAATTTTAAAAGTGACATTGCGTCAATTTTATCCTTCTCTATTTATTTCAAGGGCACAGGGTAGGGGGGCATTTTAAAGACTGCCTAAATATCCTGTGAAAAAATCTGACCTATAAGAACATGTGGACTCTTGGACAGTCCCTCAGACTTAGGTGGGATCTGGGCTCTGCACCTTACTAGCTGCATGAATTTGAACATGTCTCCAATTTCTGTTGTGATGGTAAATAAATAAATTTCAATATACTCTATCATCCCTCCATTCAGCATACATAGAATGGAGTAATCCATAACTTTTGGGGTTATAATTAAGTAGTATAACTTGTGTTTAACATATAGAAGGCATACAGTAAATATTCCCCTGTCCCTGGTAGAGGTAACATGTTTGTTTGTAGATTCAAAATTGAAAAACAAAACAAAATAAAAAGCTGCTTTCTAGAGGGACTGTTCCATGTACTTCCTGAGTTCAACACTGGTGCCTTCTTGCAGAATAACGAACATATTTATATCTTCAGAATTCAGTATAAGTGGTGGTTATTTTGGACTACTTTCTGTCAGAGGCAGAATATTATGACCCAACTGAAAGGAGATATTTTTTCTAAGTTTTTTTTTCTTCCTGATACTTGAGTTCAGCCAAGATGCAGCAATTTCTCATTATTTCCAGTTAATAGTTAGACCTCTAAATGGTCTACTTTGTACTCAGCACTGACAACATAACTAGACTGTTTTCCTAATTTCTAGATATTACATTTTAGTAGGGGACATGGACAAATGAGGACTTGTCCAGAAAGAATGATCAGGTTGATGAGTGGACATTGAAATCAGCCACATGTCATATGAATGATGAACTACCAGAAAGAGAATCTTGAACTTAGAGAAGACGGTATATGGTAACTACTTCCAATAGTTTAAATTGTTGTGTTGAAAAGAGGTTATACTTTTTTGTTATTATTTTAAAAACTATAGCTGTGACAAATGTGTTGAAAATGATTCCAAGTCCATTTAAAGATAATATTCAGAAGGGGTAGAGTTGACAAATCTGGCTCATTCACTTATCATCTCTGAGTCTTGGTTTCTGAATTTGTGAATTTATCATAATATATATATACAGTGTGTCCGTAAAGTCATGGTGCACTTTTGACCGGTCACAGGAAAGCAACAAAAGATGATAGAAATGTGAAATCTGTACCAAATAAAAGGAAAACTCTCCCAGTTTCATACCTACTCAGTGCAGTTCGATATGGGCTCATGCACAGATTTTTTAGAGCTCCTTACGTAGCTATCCTGTAGAGCCTCTACAGACTCGTCACTGACGGATGGCCTACCAGAACGGGGTTTCTCCACCAAACTGCCGGTTTCCTTCAACTGCTTATCCCACCGAGTAATGTTATTCCTATGTGGTGGCACTTCATTATAAATGCACTAATATTCACGTTGCACTTTGATTAAGGATTCGAATTTAGTGAGCCACAGAACACACTGAACTTTCCTCTGTACCGCCCACATCTCAACTGGCATGGCTGTGGGCTGCTCCGCTGTATACATGGTGTTACGTCATCATCTGCACGTGCGCACATGTGCCACATCATCCTACAGAAACTGGGAGGGTTTTCCTTTTATTTGGTGCAGATTTCACATTTTTATCGTCTTCTGTTGCTTTCCTGTGACCAGTCAAAAAGTGCACCATGAGTTTACAGACACACTGTATTATAGATCTATGTGCTAGTCACTGAACAAGTTGCTTTGTATATGGTTTTACTCATGCTAAAGGGGATTATTATTATTTTCTTTTACACATATGGGGGGATGTAAGTTTCAACCTTCTGCTAAAAGCCCTGTTCAATATTTGTGTTGGCACCTGAAGGAAGCTGGTACAGATTACCTTTTACTAAGTGAAGTTACAGCCTATGTTAGTGATCAAACCTCTCAGTATCTCACTTTTATTTGGTGCACAGTCTGGTCAAAGTAAAAATTGAAAATAAGGACCTGGAGTGGGTTTTTAAGGTCCCGAGACAATAGATGAAATGATCTATAGAATTCACATCTTTATCTTTACATAAAAGACCAGAGGAAAAATTAAGTTCATAATAGAAATGTTTGTTTTCTATTTTTTAAAAATATTTATCTATTTATTTATTTAAAGAGAGAGAGAGAGAGAGAGAGAAAGGTGAGGAGCAGGAAGCATCAACTCCCACATATGCCCTGACCAGGCAAGTCCAGGGTTTTGAACCGGCGACCTAGGCACTTCAGGTCGATGTTCCATTCACTGCGCCTCCACAGGTCAGGCCATCATAGAGATGGTGAAGCAACATCAAGTTTTTGTTTTTTTTTTCTGGCAAATATTACACAAATCTGAAAACTTAGATTCTTTTTTGGTAGAATCTTGAAAAGGTCATAGACTTTCCTTGAATATAATGAATTTTTTCTATAGAATCAGGAAATTGAAATAGTTGGTTCCTCTTAGTTTCACATATTTGGAGCAGTATAGACTGAAAATTACTACATACAATGAAAGTAACAAATTAATAAGCTTTCTTAGATTTTAATTCTTAAATTCACATATCATAATTTAAATGAAATGAAATATTATCTTTCATACTTATCAAATGTAGTTTTCTCCTGACAGTCCTCTGGTTGACCAGAGTTTATTTCATTAGAAACTGAGTGAAGAACAACATATATGAACATTGACCATAATGATGACTACAAAGTTTAAACTAAAGCATTATAGAGTATTTACTATCTTAACAATTATTTCGATTTTATTCATATATTACAAAGAAGCAATGAGATGGAGATATATTAATGACAGGAAAAGAAAAAGAAAAATAATTAGAGATAGCATGGTATATATAAAAGACAATGAGATCCCACCCATTCAGAATTAAGAGTCCTCAATAAAGAAAACTATAAATAATATTATTTTTAAAAACAAGAATTTATTAAAAGAAAAAGATTTTCAATTGGGTTACAAAGCAAAACCTAACTCTGTGTTATGTAATTGAGACACACTTAAACCCTAAAAGAAATGTATAAAATACATACAACTGTACAATGCATATTAGGCAAATATAAACAAACAAAAGCTAAGATTTTAAGCTATCAGAAACGGTAGACCAATTTATTTCAGAAAAATATTTACTTTGAGAATAACTAAAGAAACAAGAATCTCTCTCTCTCTCCTCTCTCTCTCTCTCTCTCTCTCTCACACACACACACACACACACACACCTGTTATAAGACACAGGAGAGCTAGGCACAGAAATCTTAGAAAGGGTAGAAGATACTGGAAAGAAGGTCCATAAAGGGAGAAAAGTCAATGTTCAGCACCATTTTTCCACTTGACGTTTGTCAGTTTCTGAACTGCAACTGAGGGGCTTAAAAACTGAGCAAAGTTTCCAGTAGTCCTTTCAGAATGTGGCAAAAATTAGACTTCAGGGCCTTCCAAATAGAAAGATTTGACATCTGTTCGAGTTTTTCAGATGAGACTTCTAATGGGTTATGCTCTAAGCAAAAGGGATAAATAGAGATAGATCAACCCTCCCAAAGAATGAAGACTGACTTAGAAAAATTTCAAGTCCTGGTCATGCTAAAGTGATCTGCCTTCAGCCTGTCAGTCTAAAACAAAATGTATCCTCTTTTGAGGCAGATAACAGCATCTAGAACTTCATCAGATTATATCTACAATTTTTCAGTTACAATGGCTGTCATGTAGTCAAAAATTACCCAGCAGATATGGAGGCAGACTACATGCAGGAATTAGGGTTCATGAAAGAAAAAGTGGGGCAGTTATCTAGGTTACCAGGAGATTTCTCAAAGGAGAACTTAATGGGTGGTGCCAGCCTGGTTCCTTATCTAATTATTTTGCTAGTAGCTGTGTCATACTATTGGCAATATGTTTATTCAAGATGGATGCCTTTGAAATAGATGCCTTGGCAGTAGAAAGCTTAAGGTCAGGCACTTATGCAGCACAAAGGCTGAGAACTTTCCAGATTGAAATACATTAAAGACATATGAAAAAAAAACATGCATTTATGATTCTGTATGGGATATTCGATCAGAAAAAGTCTGCAGTAAATGACAACACTGAGACAATAAGTGAAATAGTTGCGTGTTAATGTTTAATTTTATGAACTTAATATTTGTGCTATGTTCCACGAAATAAAATGTCCCTTTTATTTGGAAACGTACACTGAACTATTTTGGGGTAAAAGGCCATGTTGTCTGACACTCAAATGTTTTAGTTAATGAATATGCGTATGTGTGTAGAGAAAATGTAGAAAAATAATACTAACAATTGTCACTCTTGGTGAGTGTCTGGGGGAGTTCATTGTATAATTCTTGATTTTTCCTGCAAGTTTTAATATATTTAAATATATATATTTTAAAAGGGCATGAGAGAACTCTAGAGAGCTATGTTATAAGAACAGAAGCAAAGCAGAAATAGGTGGTCATGCCATTTAGGTGAGACTACGCTCATTATGGTAACCCCGCTCATCAATGGTTGAAAAGTAATGGTTTTCTAGTAGATCTGCACTATAAGAAATATTAGAAGAAGACATTTAGGCAACAGGAATATGATATTTAACAAAATTTGGATGTACATGAAGGAATAAAGAATGCTAGAAATGAAAAAAAGGATATTTTCCTTATATTGTGCCAAATTTTAATTGACTTTCTAAAATAAGGTTTAGCAAATTTTTTCTATAAAAGATCAAATAAATACTTTCATTTTTGTTGCCCAAATGAACTTAGTTGTAATTATTTAATTCTACCTTTGTAGGGCTAAAAACAGCCACAGGCAACACATAACTCATAGGTGTGGTTGTGTTCTAATAAAACATCATTGTTTTGTCAATGCAGTGAAATATTTTTGCCATATTTATTTCTCTGGGCTTCCTAAAGGTGATTCAATTCTTTGAGGCTTCCTGTGGGTGCCACACTCCCTCACCCTCCACTCATTGGCCCTTTTTCTAGCACACATTATCTATCAACATTATTAACTTTCCCAACTTCTATTGAGTCTTCAGGACTCAATTCAAATATCACCTCTTTTAGAATCTTGTCAAAGATTTTTATTCTTAGCATAGAATAGGTTTCCCTGCCTGCATGATTCCATTGGAACTTATGCCTCATGGCTTTCCCTCTGACTTGATTTGTGACTTTTGGAAGGTATGTAATATCCCTAAGTCTCAGTTTACTCATCTGTAAGATAATAACAGTACTTACTTAAAAGTTGTGAGAAAGCCCATGATTTACCTGACATAGAGATGAGCCCATGGAAGGCAATTAAATTATATAAAATGATGTATGATAGTATTGTAATGATTAATATACCTCTGTCATACTACTTAATGATGAATAATATTGGACAAAAATAGATTTTATTCTGTTTTGCAATACTTTTATAAAATATGCTTAGTTAGAGATTGTGTAAAGAGAAGTTATAATAATGTGATTAGGTATATTTGGATTTTTTTGTTGTTTTAATAGCAATAAAAGGTACTAAATCAGGAGAACATGTCTTAGCCAGTAAGATATATGAAGATACAGGTAAGATAAGGGAGAATAGATGTTATGGTCCCTGTAATTATTCAACCACCAAAGTTAACTAAGCCAAGAACATTGCTGGAAGGGGACCAAGTAGAGCAGGGTTCAAATGAGCTCTTCGCTGAATGCCCTGATTGCACTGGACACAGAGGCCTGTTCACACTAAAGAGCACAACAACTAGTGATGGAACAGCATATTACTTGACTAATACCACCTCAAGGGAGCAATCAGATTGAAATTTGGAAGGAATATTGAGTAGAGGTAGTGAGAGTTGTGTGGTGAATAAAAATAAACAACAAAATGCATGCTTGGGAATATCTTGGATGTTGCATGCGTCTGTACTTTTCATTGGTAATTTTAAGACTGACATAAATAAAATGAATACAGAGATATATGTTGCCTCATCTCTTAGTGGCTCAGCTTAAAAAAAATATCCCTTGACCAAAATATGGCAGATAGAAGAACCTATATGAATTGGCTTATGGTTAAAACCAAAGGCAGCAGCCCTCTGGGCCTTTCTGTCTCTAAAGAGAATTAAGCCTGCCACAAGGATATATAATACACAATCAATATATTTTATTTTTTGTTGAAATTATATATGTCTTAATTTTTAATCAAAGTAATTCATGTACATAATTAGTACTGGAGGATTCTTCTGACATCAGTCTCTTTGTATTACTTCCCCAAAGTGACTGTAAGGAGCAATTATCCTTTTAGTTATATATTCTGATATAGCCTTCATTGACCTATTTTTCAAAACCTAAATAATGGGCTATAATTCTTTCCCTCGTTTTATCAGTTCTACTATCTCTAATAACATTCATTATTTTGAAAAAGAATGTAAATTTCTTTCAGGCCAGCTCTTACCTCCCAATGTGGCATGCCATAATTATTAGTTAATAATGTAGTTTCATTAGTATGAATATATAAACATTATTTTCTAGATAGGAAAAAAGTGTACTACAATTGTATTTCTTCTCTTTAGGAGCCTCTTATTTTCCCTAAAGTTGATAACTGTTTCACTTTTCCCATTTACATAATTTTCTTTCATTGTTAAGTGTTTTCAAACACTTCCTCAGATCCCACATTATCATGTAGTATAAAATATTTCCATGGAAAGTATGTTATTATGATATTTCCTTTATATAAACACACTTATTCTTTCTATAAATTATTGACTATCTTCTTTATCACTTTTTAATTTTTTACTGAGCCAAGCCATTTAAAATTGGATAACCCATTCATATATAGTTTTATTTTGTACTAGGTATTTGATAATTTTTTTCCTTTTATTACCTTTTTTTTTTTTTTTTTTTTTTTTTTCCGAAGCTGGAAACGGGGAGAGACAGTCAGACAGACTCCTGCATGCACCCGACGGGGATCCACCCGGCACGCCCACCAGGGGCGACGCTCTGCCCACCAGGGGGCGATGCTCTGCCCCTCCGGGGCATCACTCTGTCGCGACCAGAGCCACTCTAGAGCCTGGGGCAGAGGCCAAGGAGCCATCCCCAGCGCCCGGGCCATCTTTGCTCCAATGGAGCCTTGGCTGCGGGAGGGGAAGAGAGAGACAGAGAGGAAGGAGGGGGGGTGGAGAAGCAAATGGGTGCTTCTCCTATGTGCCCTGGCCGGGAATCGAACCTGGGTCCCCCGCACGCCAGGCCGACGCTCCACCGCTGAGCCAACCGGCCAGGGCCTATTACCTTTTTTTTTTCTTTCTAGAATATATCCTAATTTGATGATGGATCCTGAATTAATTTTTCTAAATATATTTGTTATATTAGTCCATTCATATCTCTTTGTTATAATTTCTGAAAGATGTACTTGATTCTATCTTATAACTCTTCTACTAATATTTAAAAACATAATTGTTATCATATTTTAATTTAATCATTTTTCTTTTTCTTAGACATTTTATAGATTCATTATTTTTCTTTATTATTAAAAATGTTGATTTATAGTTGTGGTTCTTTTTTTTCTTTATACTTTCTCCCTTGCATTAATTTTGATTACTCCTAGGCCTTTTTTTGGTCTTTGTCTTTCATGTCGTGGACTTTCCTTAGATGTCTGCTAATGCTTCCTTTTTTATACATAGTGCAGTAATGAGATACTTATGAGACTTCTACTTCTGGCCATCATGGAATAACCGAGACTAGATTTACCCTCCCACCTTAATAAGGAAAATATATGATACAATTCTTCTTAGATATTGGACAACAGGCAAACAAATGAGATAAAGCCTATGAATGTCTCAGATCACTGTGTGGAGTATATCTAGAATATCATTCAGGGAGTCAGAACCCCCAAAGAGCCCAGTGATCTCAAGAATCAAGGAGACAAAGTTTGCAGAATGGTCAGGGAAAGGTGGCTCAGTGTTGCCAAGTAAAATGTCAGAGAAAAGAAGAGAGAGAGAGTATGTATGAGAAAGAAATAATAAGGGCTCCAGAGAATAGCAAAGGGGCATGCTTTAGTCATTGGTTGATTATTACTTTGCTATACTGAGGAAATTATTCAAGTCATATGAAGAATGACCAGAAAGAGGCCTCAATCATGGACATAATTGTGTTCCCTCCCATCAGAGTAAAAAGACTTCCTTTTAAAAAAAAAATTTTTTTAATTTTTCTTTTCCTATTAATTTTTAGAGAGGAGAGAGAGTGTGTGTGTGAGAGAGAGAGAGAGAAGGGGGAGGGAGGAGCAGGAAGCATCAACTTCCATATGTGCCCTGACCAGGCAAGCCCAGGGTTTTGAACCGGCGACCTCAGCGTTCCAGGTTGACGCCCCATCCACTGCACCGCCACAAGTCAGGCAAGACTTCCTGATATATAATCTATCAGGTAAGTCCTTAGAAGAGTTTTGCCTCACAAGTGGGATTAAATTAGCTATAGATTAAAGTTGTCCTTTCCTGACCTAACGAAGCTTAGAACCAAGTCTCGAAAGAAGCAGTCTTATTCCAAATAACTTAACTGCATTCTAGAACAACTCTTAATCAAAACTTCTCAGAAATGCAAAGTTGGGTGGATGATATTTCAATGATTTGTTTTAAGTAATTGATAGAATAATAATACAAGAATTTAGAAAGCATATAGAGAATTTGAACAGCATTATCAATCAACTTGACCTAACTAACATAGATAGAATATACTCCTCCAAAAAACAAAATACACATTCTTTTCAAGTGTGTATGAAATGTTTTCAGTATAAAGAGTATGCTAAGCAATAGAAAAAATATGTGGTGCACAGAAAAAGGAACAAAGATGATCAATAAACATAAAAATATATCTAGCTTTACTAGAAATAAGGTAAATAAATTTTTTTTGAAATAAGGTAAATAAAATTTAAAACCACAATGAATTATTAGTTTATATACATGATAGTTACAAATATGAAGATGCCAAGGGATGGTGGAGAATATAGTAAATGCGAACTACAGATTAAAGGGTAAACTGATATAAATATTTGGAAAGCAACTTGGTAATATATGCATACATAGTGTATAAATCTCCAAAATTCTAATCTTAGGTGTGGGTGGAGCACAGAGTGCATTCCTAGCAGCTGTGAGAATACTCCAGCTCCCAAAAGCCTCCTGGGCATACCCAGGAAGGAAGCTCGCCCGCTATAAGGAAATGACTTAGCGCCAACCACTCAACTCCCTGATCTTTTCAGCCATTGGCCATGAAGGACACGCTGTAACACCCTATAGGCTGAACCCATGTGGACAAGTCCTGCCGGGGGTGAGGACGATGGAGACAGAAAGACCCGACTCTGAGGACCAGGTTCAGTGATGCAGATCCACTTTATTCAGGAAGTTAGCTAGCTTATATACATGGGTTCAGCCAGTAGGATGTTACAGCATGTTTCTCAAAACCAATGGCTGAAAAGATCAGGGAGCTGCGTGGTTGGCGCTGAGACACTTCCTTATAGCAGGCGAGCTCCCTTCCTAGGTATGCCCAGGAGAGTTCTGGGAGCTGGAATATTCTCACAGCATTGCATCAGCCACAGCTGCTAGGAATGTGCTCTGTGCTCTACCCACATATAAGCTAGCTTACTTCCTGAATAAAGTGGATCTGCGTCACTGAACCTGGTCCCCGGAGACAGGTCTTTGTGTCTCCGTCGTCCTCACCCCCAGCAGGACTTGTCCACAACTGGTGCCCGACGTTGGGCAGGGACCTAACTGGCATCCAAGGGATGAGTGAGTGACCCTCTGCAATGGGAAACCTTCTCTTCCACTCTCAAGCCCCGCAGGTTTGAACCCTGCATGCCCTATTGCAGAGTAGGCGAGTTAAAGTTTGTTAAAAGGATCTTTGTACCTACTGGGAGATCCTCTCTGGTTTCAATCCTTGGCTCCAGGATGCACCTTTCTGAGACCCAGATACCTGGGTCCGAGCTTTCTGGCACGTTTGTTTGGCCAAAGTACATGGGGGACAAACCTTTCCTCCCGGCCTCATTTCTACCCTGCTAGTGATACATGCCTGCCTGACTGGTGCTCCACCTGGGGACCCTCCACTGGTGCCAAAGATATTGCAGGCTGCCTGTCTCTCTGAGGAGCCCCTACCTCCATATCTTCCCCCCTCCACTGAGGAGGAAAGTAGTTTAGTCTCTGAGTTTGACAAAATCGCGGCTGAGTGTGCAGAAACAAAACCAACCAAATTGCTAACTGTGCCATCAGCTCTGCAGCCAGGAAAAGCAGCAGTCACTACTTCTGCATTCCTTGCTGGGGCTCAATGTCCCACCCCAGCCTCTCAGATGCCATTTTCTCCAACATGTGTTTCTGCTGCAGACCCATGGGCCAGCCTATACGCCCCATGTGTCAACAAAGACGTATTTCCCATGAATCATGCCCTTCCAGCTCAAAGGTTAAAGCCTTTTGTTCCCAATGGGAAATCACACACCTTATAATCCCAAAGGGGATTATAAGGAATCCTTGGCATTCCTTATAATCCCCAAGGAAAAGCCATTGTAGAATGGCAACACAGAGACATTAAGCTTCAAATTCAAAAAGAAAGGAGGAATATGCCCCGGGCCTCACCCTGAGAAGTGCTCCTCAGTGCTGTATTCACTCTCAATTATTTTACTTTTGATTTTGAAGGAGTAACTCCTGCTTATAAATGTTGAGGATGCCTTCATAGTCAACTTACCCCATTGCCATTAGTATGCTGGAAGGACCCAGCCACAGCTCAGTGGCAGGGACCGCACCCCCTTCTAACACAAGGGAGAGGTTATGCTTGTGTTTTTCCAGAAAATAGCCTGCATCCAATTTGGATCCCAGGAAGGATCATACGGCTATTCCCAGTGTCCCAAGAGGACCCCACCAACGACGCCTCCAACACCTGTGAACCCTCCAGTTTTGGAAGCTGAGAGATGGAATGCAACCATATGCAGTACGCAGCCCATGGCAAGCCATCTGTTCTGTGTTTGGATGCTGGGACCTTTGTTGGAAGAAGGCATGCATGGACCTACGTCCATTTTTTACAATCAAAATGGAACTCTGTTTAATGGCACCTAGAAGGTCTCTGTAACACAATGGAAGGGAAATGACATCCCAACCCCTAGGAGGAATCCCTGTTTAAGACCCTCATTCTATTTCCTAACTAGTCAAACATTATAGAAGCTTGCCTCATTGTTTAATCCAGCTAATCTATTAGCATATAGTATAATAGGTATTATAGTTGTTTTAGTTCTACTAGGGTTTCATTGCATAATGCATAGCATTTAGAAGCTACAACAGCAAGCTGTCATTTATCAAGTCCAATTGGCCTTAATTAAAAGAGAAGGGGGAGATGTGGGTGGAGTGCAGAGAGCATTCCTAGCAGCTGCAGCTGCTGCAATGCTGTGAGAATTCTCCAGCTCCCAAAAGCCTCCTGGGCACACCCAGGAAGGAAGCTCACCTGCTATAAGGAAGTGACTTAGCGCCAACCACGCAGTTCCCTGATATTTTCAGCCAATTGGCTTTGAAAGACATGCTGTAACACCCTATAGGCTGAACCCATGTATATAAGCTAGCTTACTTCCTGAATAAAGTGGATCTGCATCACTGAACCTGGTCCCCAGAGTCGGATCTTTGCATCTCCATCATCCTCATCCTGGCAGGACTTGTCCACACTTAGGTATATGCTTTAGGAGACTTTTAACACAGATTTAAGAAAATGTGTTTGCCCTGGCCAGTTGGCTCAGCAGTAGAGCATCGGCCCAAGGTGTGGAAGTCCAGGGTTCAATTCCCAGCCAGGGCACACGGGAGAAATGCCCATTTGCTTCTCCATTCTTCCCCCTCTCTTTTCTCTCTGTCTCTCTCTTCCCCTCTCACAGATAAGGGTCCATTGGAGCAAAGTTGGCCCGGGTACTGAGGATGGTTCCATGGCCTCAGTCTCAGGCTCTAAAATGGCTCTGGTTGCAATGGAGCAGTGGCCCAGATGGGCTGAGCATTGCCCCCTGTTGGGCATTCCAGGTGGATCCCGGTCAGATGCATGCAGGAGTCTGTCTCTCTGCCTCCCCTCCTCTCACTTCAGAAAAATACAAAAAAAAAAAAAAAAAAAAGAAAATGTGTTCAAGAGTGTTCAATGCAATGTGGTTTACAACAGTGGTGCTGTACAATGGAATACTGTATAAATAAATCAAGTAGCAAAAATCAATGTGGCTGACCCGATTGAAAAAATAATAAAATTACATATTGAGGGATAAAATTAACTTAATTAAAATAATTCAGTCAGTCACTAAACAAATAAACAAGCAAATAATAAGCAACAAGAGGTGTAATGATGATATTTAGAGTTTCTACAAAGTATTATCTAAAATTTCCAGTTTACAAAGAAAATGAGAGAAGCAAACACACACACAAGAAAATTTAAATACTTCAAAGTAGGCATTTTTAAATGTGTTCAAAAGAATAAAGAAGTCATAATAAAAGAAGTGAAGTGTGTTTATAGTGTTGCAACAATACAGAATATCAATAACAAAATAGAAATTATAAATAAAATTTAAATGGAAATTCTGAGGTAGAAAAATATAAGAACTGAACTTAATAATTCAATAGAAAAGCTTAATGGTAGATTTTGAACTAGCAAGATGAAGAATTTCTGAATATGTAGACAGATTGACAGAACAGAAGAGCAAAAGAACAAAAAGGGGGAAAAGTGAAGAAAAATGAACAGAGGCTCAGAGAAATGTGGTACATCACTAAGCAATCTGATTTATGTATAATGAGAGTACCAAGAGGAGAGGAAAATGTAAAAAAGCAGAAAAAATATTTGAAGAAGTAATGGTTGAAATCTCCCCCAATTTATTGAAAAACCACTAACCCACACATCCTGGAAGCTTCATAAATTCATAGGAGGATGAATTCAAAGAGGTGCACAAGCACATATAGTAAAAATGCTAATAGTCAGAAGCAAAGAGAAAACCTTGAAAGCAGCAAGTGAAAAATGGCACCCCATCTAAAAGGGAACCCTAATAATATTAACAACTAACTTCCAAGCAGAAATAATAAAGAATAGAAGGCAGTAGGATGACATACTCAAAACGCTCAAAGAAAAGGCTGTCAACCAAGAATTCCATATCCAGCCAAACTATCTTTCAGAAAGAAAAGTTAAAGACGTTCCCAGTAAAGCAAACAGAGAAAATTTTTTGCCAATCAATCTGCCTTACAAGAAATGATAAAAGAAATTTTTCAGGTTGAAAGCAAGTGACCTACATGGTAATTTCAGTTGACACAATAAAAGCAAAGAGTACTACTAAAGGTAATTATTTATTTATTAAAAACAGATAAAAATATTTTTCTCCTTTTTTTAAACTCTTTTAAAAAAACAATTCTACACATATATAATGTATTGTTGGGCTATAACATGTAGAAATGTAATATGTTTGCCAATAATACCACAGAGGAGGTAGATAGAAATGTCTTGTATTGGTCTTAATAATTTATTATTTGGTTTGTTATATTAACTGATGTAGAACATCAATAGATTAACAGTAATGCCAAAAGAGGTGGAGAAAAAGAATAGAATTATATGAAGTATATGTTTTTATCTCACTGAAATCAAGCCATATAATACTAAAGCTCATCCTATATATTAGGATATGTAGTTAGTTCTAGAGCCATATATGTAAATACTTTTTTTAGAAAATGTTTACTTAATACAAAAAAAAGCAGTAAAAAAGATAAACAGAAAATATGACACACACAGAAAACCAAAACTGAAATGGCTGTTGTGAATCCAACAATAACAATAAATGTGAATGGATTAAACAATACAATCAAAATGCAAAGATTGTCAGACTGGATTAAAAAAAAGATCCAACTACATATTGTCTATAAGATACACACTTATATGACATGAATGTTTATAGCAGCACTACTCATAATAGTCAGATGGTAGAAACAACTCACATATTTATCAACTGACAAATGGATAAATAAAATGTGCTATGTTTATAAAATGGACTATTACTATATGGCATAAAAAATAAAGTACTGATTTGTGCTGCTTCAAAGATAAACCTTAACATGATTATGCTAAGTGAAAGCAACCAGTCACAAAATAACACATATTTTATAATTCCATTTATATGAACTATTCAGAGTAAGAAAATCTACAGAAGTGGATTAGTGATTGCTTAGGAATGGAAGAGGGGTAGAGAGATGTGATATTTAATGGGTATCAGGCTTCTTTTTGATGTGATAAAAATGTTCTCAAGTTGACTGTGGTGAGGATCACACACATCTGTGATTATACGGTATGTGAATTACATCTTAACAAAGGTATTTTTTTTTTTAAATGATAGAGAGAGGTCCAGAAAAAGGAATGAACTGAATTGGGAATTGAGACATTCAAGAAAAGAACACCACAATTCAGAATATTAGTTTGCTCAGAACTAAGAAATCTTTCATAGGTCTTTGTGAGAAGAACATGAAATTAGTATCAGGGCCTGGGTTGGCTCAGCAGTAGAGCATTGGCCTGGCATGTGGAAGTCCTGGTTTAATTCCTGGTCAGAGCACACAGGAGAAGCAACCATCTGCTTCTCATCTTCTCCCCTGAAGCCCCCCTTTTCTCTTCCTCTCCCACAGCCATCGCTTGAATGGTTTGAGAAAGTTGGTCCTGGGTGCTAAGGATGGCTCAATGGCCTTGCCTCAGGCACTGAAATAGCTGGGTTGCCAAACAACAGAGCAGTGCCCCAGATGGGACTTGCTGAGTGCATCCCAGTGGTGGCACAGGTGGGAGTCTGTCTCTCTGCTTCCCTGTCTCTCAATAATAATAATAATAAAGAAAGTATCAGAACCCCTTGTATAAAATACATAATCCATTATATGCTTTTCTATTTAGGTTCTCAAAGTTATAGAACTTAAAAATAAATAAATTTAAAAGCACGATATTTTTCTTCAGCATATTTGTATGTATATAGAGTACTTGGTGGCCATTATTCATTTTGAGGAGGAATTCACTGAGGCTTTATGGTTTCAAGTTCAGAAACCTCCAGAGGAAAACTTCTGGCTTTTCTTTACTCTCTCAATTGTTTCGCCCAAAGGGAACAAGAGTTAGATAACCAACGGGTGATTTGAGGAGAAAGAGCTGTGCATGCTCTGCTCAGCTTCTCTCCAGAGCGGCCTGTCTCAGAAAGAATGACCAGTTGCTCTCCTTCACATGGGAAGATGGGTGGAGCTGACTCTGTTTTTGTCAGCAGTTTCAGTAAAAGAGTGCTGGGAAGCCATGTAACCATATCTAAAGCTGGTGACCTTTTTATATTTGTCTGACTTCTGTATTTGTCTTTCACTCAGTTCAGAAGGGTGTTGCTTATCTGGCTCCTTCAAAACCCAACAGTTAAAAGTTATCACCTGCTATTCAGTAGGATAAGCCTGCCAGGTTAGTATTTTTAGAAGGTCAGAGTTTTCTCCACATTTTGGTTATTAAACCCAGAAGGACATGAGACTGTCCTTCCTGATTAAAACTAACAAAGCGCCCTGGCCGGTTGGCTCAGTGGTAGAGCGTCGGCCTGGCATGCGGAAGTTCTGGATTCGATTCCCAGCCAGGGCACACAGGAGAGGCACCCATCTGCTTCTCCACCCCTCACTCTCTCCTTCCCCTCTGTCTCTCTCTTCCCCTCCCGAAGCCGAGGCTCCATTGGAGCAAAGATGGCCCGGGCGCTGGGGATGGCTCCTTGGCCTCTGCCCCAGGCGCTAGAGTGGCTCTTGGTCGTGACAGAGCGATGCCCCCCAGATGGGCAGAGCAACGCCCCCTGGTGGGCGCCTGCAGGAGTCTGTCTGACTGCCTCCCCGTTTCCAGCTTCAGAAAAATACAAAAAAACAAACAAACAAAAAACTAACAAAGCAACAATTAAAGCCATCATTTACCTCTGTGCACAGGAAATGAAGAGATAACATTAGGGGGAAGGACAACCAGGGTCTTCATAGATACTTGTGATGTCTAATTTATTAAGCTCAGTATTACATGTATTAGTGCTTTTATGCGATTCTTAATATATTTTCTTTCTCTGAAATGTATTCTAATAATTTTTTATTAGGGGAATAAAGGATGTAACTGGATTTATAATATAGAATGCTGTTAAAGAAGGGGAAAATTGGAGAAGGACTTTGAGAAGAATGTTACAGCTCAATATTTCTGCTTGCAATATTTTTCTGAAAGAAACATTTCATATACCTATAATATAGCAAGCCACTGGTTACAAATGCTTGAAAAATGGTATATTTCTGTGTAAACATTTATAAAAACAATTAAGCAAAAAAAAGTGTCAAGCCCATGTGGTGACAATGCCCTAACTTTGTGTATTGAAACTGAGCCAGAAACCTCTGAATTTATTCTACTTGTAGTTTCATAAATTGTTACACATAAGTTAGAAAGCTCTTTAAAATAATTTCTGATTAGTATGTTTATGATTACTTTTTTACTGCGAGAAATGTTCATAGACATTCATGTATACTTGCTGTAACGTAAATACAATTATTCAACAGCAAAGGAGAAGGAAAGAAGCGGTAAAATCTAGGCACTACTGCTAACATTTTGTCTAAGTGAGTGCTTCTCAAGGCTGCCTTTGCAGAAGACCAGTCATTACATTTTAGAGATTTTCAAATTTTTCATTAAAAAAATTTTTACATGTTTAACTCATCACTTTTAAAAATACTATTAAAATCGGTTCCCAATAAATCAAATAGAGAATTTATAGATACAAGCCCAAATCTGTCTTCATTAGATTCAACAGGCACAAAATTATTCCAAAGAATTCTATAAGCATTTCTAAATTCTTAGTCTCATGTTTCGTGCTTATTTCATGGACAGGTAAAACTGTGAACCAGCACTAGTCTATGGACCACTCTTTGAGTACCTCTAATCCAAGCAGCTCTTTAATTTACTTCTTGCTTACATTCATCTTCACCTTGATAGAAATACTCAAATCTGTGTACTTTTGAGTCTAATCTGATTTGACCTCTGTCTTTCTTTTTTTTTTTTCCCAATTTCTTTTTCAAATTTTTTGAGATGACATGATTCACTAAACCATACAGTTTCAAGTGTACAACTCAATATAACACCATCTAGACCAGGGGTCCCCAAACTACGGCCTGCGGGCTACATGCGGCCCCCTGAGGCCATTTATCTGGCCCCCGCCACACTTCCGGAAGGGGTACCCCTTTCATTGGTGGTCAGTGAGAGATGCAAAGCATGGCATCGCTCACATACAGTACTACTTCCAGTGACGTGGGATGCACACCTCATGGCTCCGGAAGCACGTCACATCACTTGTTACATCTGGCAGTGACAAATATGGAACCGGACATTGACCATCTCATTAGCCAAAAGCAGGCCCGTAGTTCCCATTGAAATACTGGTCAGTTTATTGATTTAAATTTACTTGTTTTTTACTTTAAATATTGTATTTGTTTCTGTTTTGTTTTTTTACTTTAAAATAAGACATGTGCAGTGTGCATAGGGATTTGTTCATAGTTTATTTTATAGTCTGGCCCTCCAATGGTCTGAGGGACAGTGAACTGGCCCCCTGTGTAAAACGTTTGGGGACCCCTGATCTAGACACTGCATCTTTGTCTTTCTTCCTGTAACTCTCTGTTAATTCCTGTAAGAACAATGTTGGATTGCTGAAAAGTTATTTTGTTATGCTAAATTAAGTTAGAAGAATAAAGCTTCCTTTTGTAGCAGAAATCTAGAAAGTAAACTACTGAAAACAGCCAACAGGCACTGACTTCACGTTCATCTGCACTGACAAAACCCATTTAGGCCATCCTCTTGTTAATGAACTTAATTTGTTTTATAGTTAGTGTTCTGGAAATAGTCCTGAGAACACAATTGATAACCTTATTGATATTTATGTCTACACTTTCTTTTGACAGACATAACTTTTGTTCAGTGTCACTAAGCTTCTGAAAATGATTGTTTTTATTTATAGGCTGGTATAGTTCAGAGCACTGTCAGGAAAACCTAAAAGTGGAATGTTTTCACATGTGAGGAAAGATATTTTCTGTCATGAATTTGCTGTAATATTGCTTATGACATAGAAAGGGTCCTCAATAAACTAGTGAAAATAACTTATTTGTCCTAGATTACAAGGTCAGAGTGTATTTATTTTAACCTATTGTATGAATAGCTTCTACAATATATAAATGAAATGTGTTAAAACATGATGAAAATATATTTAAAAGCTCACATTGGCCAGGTATCAAATATTTAAGTAAAAAATTTAATGAAAAATTTCCACTGTGGTACAAACCTGTCATTTTCTTTAATATGACAGGTCATATTCATTAATATCTCTATTCTCACTGCATTCACTTCTCATACTCATGGGATTTCACTCCAATCTCTTTCTCAGGTGGCTCCCGTGCTTACCTCCTTCATCATTTCTATTCTTCTCACTGGTCTCTTCTTTCTCAACTCTTTAACCTATAAAAGGTACAGATATATATATATATGTTTGTACTATCCCACTGTTAGCCCAGTGAGTTCACTATATTCACAGATTTTTGTTGACACAGTCAACTTGGTCTGCAAATCTTGAAAAAGACACTGTAGATCTTACTCCATGTATCTCCAGCAGAGTGCAAGGCAGCACGACTGGCTGATCCACAGGTGAGGAGCCTTGGCTCTTCCAGGAACAGTACAGCTGTGTCTACACAAACTCAAAGCTTAAAGGAGAGACAAACATGTGGAGCCTGGAAGGGGTTGGGACCGACGCCATCACAATGCCATGGTTAGCCAACTTCATAGGCACATCTGGTGAGCAATTGTAGTCCGTGAACCCTGAAAGATTGTAAACGTGGCCTGTTGAGCATAAGGGCTCTTTATATCTGACATTATATTGACCAGGCTCTCGCTATCCCCTCTAGAGAGGCCCTTCACCCTGTTCTGTAAACAGAGAAGGAAGTCAGAGGCCCGCTCTTGCATGCAAGCGGTCAGCAGCTCACCCTGAACTTGCTTTAACCAGAGCACACTCAGGCGTCATGGTCAGTGGATATCTTTGAGCTTCAAAGGTGAGTCCACTGCTCAAAGGAAGACATTTCGATGACCCAGGATTCCTGGAAGATTTTATTTCAGTTGCTGGAAGGTTCTCAAAAAAGCACAAAAGCCCTCCAGCTGCCTGGAGAGTCTGTGAAATGCATGCAGTGGTCTCCCAGACAAAGCCTTAGAAAGCTGCTAGCACCACAGATCCAACACAGCCTCTGCATCTTGATTTCACTAGAACAGATGTTATCTGCAAGCAATTAACATACTTGTCATCACCAGTGAAACAGATACAGAATTCTTTAGGTTTTTCTTTTAATGCATCCTAAAGAAAAGTGTTTGTGCATAAAACAAAATGTTCACATTAGTATTAAAATAATATTCAGTGAAGAAAGTTGCATGTGTCAATTTTGCTGCAGTAATTTTTAGAAAACTGTTAGGAAATAAGTGTCACCAGCAATATAAATATTTGTGATAACTTCCTATTCAATTAAAGCAGTTCTATTTGTGATTATTTTGTATCTTCATATCTTGACTGATAGAACTTGCCACTTGGTATATTTTCCTCTCTTTTTAAAATTTAAAATAGCTTGATTTTTTAATAGATTTCTATGGTTAATAATGGGATTTTTAATTTATATAATAACACAATATGAAATAGTAAAATATTGATCAAAATATGACCCTTAAGATTCATACAAGTAGAAAGTTAGGTAAGATTCAATGTGAAAATATCCTAGGTAATAAAACCGAAAGCAAAAAGGAAACAATAAGAATTTTAAGCTCTTGAGTTTTTCTAAAAACAAACACCAAATAACATAACCTTTGTATTATATAATTATATGATACATTGGCTTCAAATCAATGTCTTACAGACTAACTCTGTAACATGATATCCTGAATTTTTTATTCTCATTAAATTCAGTTTTCAGTTAGCCCTTATACCTTCATATTTTTTAAACTTAGTGTAATCTGAAAGACCTGATCTAGCATGTAACCACTGATCACAATTATTTCTGCAGAAATTAAATGCTTTTTTTCATTCATACTCCTTATAAGTTAAAAAATTTGATAAAATTTGAAGACAGTGTTTTTGCTATAATGACAGCTTAACTGGTTTGAAAATATGAATTTATATCATGCAAGCAAATACTGTGACTGATATATTTATTCTGAGCAGAAGTACTTGTTTTATACAAAGTAAAATAAATATTTGCTGCTCCTAACCGGAGGCAGATACGGGACAGTAAAAGAGCACTGGAGTAGTGTCTGATATTCTAGAGCAGAGATTTTCAACCGTTTTCATCTCAGGGCACGCATAAACTAAGGACTAAAATTCTGCAGAACACCAAAAAAGTGTATTTTTTGCCAATCTGACACAAAAAATATTAGTATAATTTTGATTCATTCACACCAAACAGCAATTGTTGTGATGGCTGTTGTCAGTTTTTTATTTGACAATCTTAGGTGAAAGAGTTCAGTGCCCCTGACTAAATGATCAGGTATTGCATGTTTTAAAAATTCTTGCAGCTCACCAGTTAAGAATCGCTATTCTAGATCACTCTCATCAGTTTACAACTAACTGATGACCCTGAAAAATGACATAACCATTTTATCTACAAAGTGATGATCTTCTTAACTGACTTATTGTGAGTTAATATAGATAATATACTTTAAAACAGTTCATAAATTGTGGCACATTATACAATGAAAGTAACAGTTTAATCTACGAGATCACATAGTATATACTCAGTAAATATCTACGTATCGTTTTACTGGCTTTATTAGGTGATGCTGGATAAAGTGTCTGGTTTTTAGTGGGGAGGGGCGGGATGCTTCCGCTCTAATAAGAAGTGTTTGATTAGTACAGCTTTAATGATAGATAAATTGGTTGTTAATTTGTCTACTGACAATTCCTCCTGTATCATATAAATGCCCAGGTCACTCATATTCTTTTTAATTATTTTTTATTTTTTATTGAGGGGAAGGGAGGTAGAGAAACACACTCCTGCATGCAGCCTAACCGGGATCCACCCGGCAAGTCCCCTAAGGGCGATGCTCTGCCCATCTGGGGCATTGCTTCATTGCTTCGCAGCCAGCCGAGCCATACTCATAGTCTTTTCCCAATCATTTTTCTTGCTTTGCCTCATGTTCTTCCAGGTCCTGTTTTGTTTCTTTGTTGTTGTTGGGGTTTTTTTTTAGATTTTATTTATTCATTTTTATTAGAGAAAGAGGAAAGAGAGAGAGAGAGAGGAAGAGAGAGAGAGAACAGGGGGAGAAGCAGGAAGCATCAGCTCCCATATGTCCCTTGACCAGGCAAGCCTGGGCTTTCGAATCTGCGACCTCAGTATTCCAGGTTGACACTTCATCCACTGCGCCGCCACAGGTCAGGCTCTTCCAGGTCCTGTTTAATGCTTCTCCTCAGCACTCGGTGTTTGTACACTCTGTATAGCACACATTAGTACTTTATTCTCTAAGACAAAACTTCCCTATATGTCAACATCTTCTACTTCTACTTATTTTACAATAAATGGTTTTTCTTTTCAGTTATATTAGAATTCCCTTGTGGCTTCTCATTCTTTTGCATAGTCTCAGTACCTATTAAAATGCCCAGTAAGAAAAAAATCACTTAAATGTCTACTAATAATGATTTCAAACCTCTAAAATCAGAAGAACCTCGATATTGTGGGTGAGCTTTTGTTCAAGTAAGGGCAGAAGTCTTCATACTCTAAGTAACTCACTTTTTTTTTTTCCTGAAGTTGGAAACGGGGAGGCAGTCAGACTCCCCCATGCGCCCAACCGGGATCCACCCAGCATGCCCACCAGAGGGCGATGTCTGCCCATCTGGGGTGTCGCTCTGTTGCAACCAGAGCCACTCTAGCACCTGAGGCAGAGGCCACAGAGCCATCCTCAGCGTCCGGGCCAACTTTGCTCCAATGCAGCCTTGGCTGCAGGAGGGGAAGAGAGAGACAGAGCGGAAGGAGAGGGGTGGGGTGGAGAAGCAGATGGGCGCTTCTCTTGTGTGCCCTGGCCGGGATGTAACTCACTTCTTGATCAATACTTTAGCAAGAAAGGCAAAACTTTGAGATTACTTTACCTCTTTGTGTGTTTTTTTAATTTAACTTTTTAAAAAACATTTTCTTGGATTTCATTCTAATTAGAATTTCTAATTTATTTCTGAGTTTACTCATTCACTGAATATTTGCTAAAAAACTTCTATCTACAAGGTATTGGTCTAAGCCAGCAATTTTCAACCTTTTTCATCTTATGGCACACATAAACTAATTACTAAAATTCTGTGGCACATCAAAAAATATATTTTTTGCCAATCTGACAAAAGATAGGTATAATTTTGATTGATTTTAAAAAATAGTAATTATCTATACTTTTTGATCCAAAGTGACTTTTTAAAAAATCAGGTACTTATCTTGTATATATAGATTTTGAGTACAAAGACTGAACCAATCAGATGTAACCTTATTATGCAATGTGACCAATAAGATGCAACACTATTATATGACCTATATATTTATGGTTCAAGACAGAGCATTTACATTGCCCAGCCACTGTTGTGTTGGCTATTGACATCTTCTTACTTGACAGAAAGGGAAAAGAAATCAGTGCCTCACTAAATAGTCAAGTCTTACATGTTTTAAAAATTCTTGTGGCATACCACACCAGTTGAATATTACTGCTCTAAGCACAATGGACACAACAATGAACAAATCACGACAAATTCAAATCCTCCCTGCCTCTTACTGGGCAAGATATGGAATAAATCAGGTAAATTCTCAAATAAATGAAATAATTTCAGCTAGTTAAATGCCTAATGAAATAAACAGAGTGCTAGCTGGAGATGATTAGTTGCAGCAAGGCACTTTAGTGGAGTCTGAAAGTGACCATATAAATAGAAATGAAAGAATGAGAAAAAGCCTGCAGGACTAAGAGCCAGACTGAGACTAGAAGGTTCCATGTTCGAAGGTTGATGAGAACGGGACCTAGTCTAACAGTTTTCAGAGGCCAGTGTGGGTGAAGTACAGAGATAGGAAAGGAAAAGTCATGGGATAATGTAGAAGAGATAAAAATAATACCAAAATAATTGGCCTAACATTTATTGTGTGCTTTCTATTGCCAGGCACAGCGCACAGACTATCTCACTTGCTCCTCACAAATTTTCTATAATTTCTATTTTCAACATTTACAGATTAAGAAAGTGATGCTTAGAGAGGTGAAATAAGTAGAAAAACAATCACCAAATAAATTATAAGATGTAGTAAATAATTAAATGTTTTAGTACAAGAAGTCATTGAAAGATTTTTGTTTGCAGAATGATATAATGCATTTCTAGTAATATAAAAATTTACCCTAAGGCCCTGGCCGGTTGGCTCAGTGGTAGAGCATTGGCCTGGTGTGCGGGGACCCAGGTTCGATTCCCAGCCAGGGCACATAGGAGAAGCGCCCATTTGCTTCTCCACCCCGCCCCCCTCCTTCCTCTGTGTCTCTCTCTTCCCCTCCTGCAGCAAGGCTCCATTGGAGCAAAGATGGCCTGGACTCTGGGGATGGCTCCTTGGCCTCTGCCCCAGGCGCTAGAGTGGCTCTGGTCGCGGCAGAGCGTCGCCCCTGGTGGGCAGAGCGTCGCCCCTGGTGGGCGTGCTGGGTGGATCCCGGTTGGGCGCATGCGGGAGTCTGTCTGACTGTCTCTCCCCGTTTCCAGCTTCAGAAAAATACAAAAAAAAAAAAAAAAAAATTACCCTAAACTACAAGAAAAGATGGCTTGTTCAGCTTCCTTCCCTTTTCTTCTTGTCTGGTTTGTTTTGTGCCCTCTAGATTCTGAGTTGCTGTTCCTGGCAGCAGATTGTCAGTCTCATTTACTTTTTTGTATTTAGTGCTTTGCATGGTGTTTAGTATATTGTGGATGTTCAATTAATATTAATTGAATGAATGGCTGTACTTGATACTTGCTAATTTCTACTTATTTGTATTCTGATTTGGGTTTTTGTTATTATAGTTATATTGGCTCCTATTTTTGGAATCCCACAGCCATTCCAGGTTCCCTCTATCTTCCCTAAGATTTTGATGAGTGGGCAATTGCAAAGTAATAGGTATACATCGCTCCTTTTTGGCACGACTACAATGACTTTGCTGAATTCCACAGTGGAAGGGAAGGGTGGACATGGGGGCTGCTGGCAGAGGGGTCAGAGTGGAGGCTGCAAGGTGAATGGGATAAGAGCATCAGGATGGAGTCTAGATTAGCACAGAAAAACTCTTCCTCAGCCTCCCTGAGCATCACCAACGACACCTCTTCCCAAGAACTCCACTCCTAGTGCCTTGCTCATTAGGGCGTTTGGACCACTGACTTCCCAACAAGTTAATAATTTTTAAATAACAATGTTTACTATATCTGTTTTATGCCCTATAATGGACTAAATGAAGTTCTGAGCACACGTAGAAGTAAAGCTCATAAATCAGAAATCAATTCTCTTTATGTAATATAGAATTATATCTACCTTGAAAAAAATAAAGACAGGCCAAAATTTGTCTTCTTCTCATTATGGGTCACACCATAATTTTGAAAACTTTGATTCCTTTTTAATTTCTAAAAGAAAACATTTAGCAGCTGCTCAATATTAATTAGAATAGGGATATTTTGCTATTACAGTAAATTAACCCCAAAGCTTAGTGCTTTATCACGTACTTACACAGACAGCACTGCAGTCTACATAGTATACCTTAATATTTCAGCTTTCCCATGGCTCCTCTGTTTTATAGCAGCACTTTGAAACCTGCAGCATCCTTAATTGTTGGGCAAGGAGAAGAGATACAGAAAATATGTAAAGCAAGCGGACGGAATTCAGCTGAGCAGCAGCTATTCTGCGCTGGTTGTCTAACATACCCCTTTCAGAAGAGTAGTGAGCCTGAGATGTTTAGTTGATAGTACAGGGATCATATTACTCTTTCAAGTCTGTATGTTCATTTTCTTTTCTGCTTTTCTTTAGAGTCAGGGTACCCTGATTATTATATACTTGCTGGAAGCACCAGATGTATTTCCATAGTTCCCCTTCATGTAGAATATTAAATAAACAGATGCCATTTCTAATTAGGAGCTTCCATTTCTTCCTAACTAATATAAAATTTATCAAGCCACTTCCAAATGAGAGATTTTTTTTCCTGTTTATGTTTCTCATGGTTTTATAGTACAGTTGTCTACGAGGGGTAGGCTTGGTGAGAGCTATGGCTTGTCCCAAGCGTACGGTTCATATGCTGATTGATTTGAACCACAACTTCAAGAAATGTGAAAACATCTTCCAATTTTTAAATAAAATGCAGTTGTGCTCTGTTTCTTAAATGATATACTGTGTTGGCTCTGCATTATATGGTGTCATCATTATTGTAATATTGAAGGTTCAGGCATATGTTAAATTGTGTTTTCACTTATTTTGAAAAAGTGGATTACATCAATAAATTTACCAGGAAAGGGATTATGGTTCAAATATTTTTTTAAATATCTTTTAAATATGGTTCTAGAATTCATTGAACATCATTGTAAAATGTTTTTGGAGATGCTGCAAAGCCATCTGTAGTATGCTGTCAAAGGAATTATTGTATCAATTTGGAGCTTGAATGGGAGGCTTTCTGGATTTTCTTAGATGGTTTCACTCATTGCCATAGTTTCTTTTGTTACAGGGCTGACATGTTTATGAAGCCCTTTTTTCTCTCTTTAATTATTAGGTTCTTGGACCAGGTATGGAACACATTTTTTTCTCTTTTTAAAAGGAAGATTGCAAACTGATGGTCATGATTTTTTATTTAGTGTGGTAAATAAGAGCTGTACTTTTGATTCCAGCAACGCCGTAGATACTCTGACATTCCTTCCAAATAGTCTGTAGCTAGAAACTAGGTTAATTATAACAAATAATTTCTAATCATGAATTTTCTCATTGATAAATGGAAATTAGCTTTGGTGAAAAGAATAGAGAGCAATGAGAATCACAATATGAAAGAAAACTTAAATCATTGCCTAATTATACCATATTCATATATAGGAAGACTCTATATTTTAATATCAGTTTTCCCCAAATTGGTACATGTGTTCAATGTAATTATGACCAAAATGATCACTGGAATTTTTGGAGAGAATTTGATATACAAATTTTAAAATTTATTAAAAAGTTCAAGGGCCCAAGAATAGTCAAGATATAGCTAAAAAAGAGGAATCATGTTGGGAGAATTGTCTAGCTAAATATTAAGATTTAATATCATGAATTAGAATAGAGTTTTAAAATGATCGATAAAACAGTATAAAGAATTCAGAAATAGACCCATTAATTTGTGGAAAAGAATATAGGCCAGTTAACATGGCAAATACCAGGGAAAAGGAGCGACTATGAAATACCTGTGCTGGACCTGCTGATTATCAATATGGAAAAACTTAAATTGGAACACTACCTCAAACCATACACATGTATCAATTTCTTTCTTTCTTTCTTTCTTTCTTTCTTTCTTTCTTTCTTTCTTTCTTTCTTTCTTTCTTTCTTTCTTTCTTTCTTTCTTCTTTCCTTTTTTTAAATCAGGTGAGAGGCAGGGAGGTGGAGAGACAGACTCTCACATATGCCCTGAATGAAATCCACCTGACAACCCCCATCTGGGGCTGATGTATGCCCATCAGGCATCACTGCTCCATTGATTGACAACTAAGCTATTTTAGCGCCTGAGGCAAGGCCATGGAGCCATCCTCAGCACCCAGGGCCAACTTGCTTATTCAAGCCATGTCTGTGGAAAGGGAAAAGAGAGAGGAGAGGGAGGGGGAGGGGTGGAGAAGCAGATAGTTGCTTCTCCTGTGTGCCCCGACTGGGGATCAAATCTAGGACTTCCACACACCAGCTGATGCTCTACTGCTGAGCCAACCAATCAGGGCCAGCTATCAATTTCTGATTGACTAAAAAGATAGTTTAAAATTTTTTTAAAAAAAATATGGTAGCCTGACCTGTGGTGGCGCAGTGGATAAAGCGTTGACCTGGAAATGCTGAGGTTGCCGGTTCGAAACCCTGGGCTTGCCTGGTCAAGGCACATATGGGAGTTGATGCTTCCAGCTCCTCCTCACCTTCTCTCTCTCTCTCTCCTCTCTCTCCCCCTCTGTCTCTCTCTCTCCCTTTCTCTCTCCTCTCTAAAATGAATAAATAAAATTAAAAACAAAAAACAAAATACTTAAAAAAAAATATGGTAAAGTATCCTTTTTTTCATTAGTTTATTTTTCTTTATCCTTTTCTTCCAGTCTTTGTAAAAATATATAAATATTTACATGTATAAAATTGACCAACTTTAAGCATACAATGTGATGACTTTTGACAGATGCATACAGTTTTCTAACCATCACTGCAATTATGATATGGGACATCACCATCGTTGACCCCCTCCCCCACATTTGCTCATGTTCCCTGTAGTCATGGTTCTGGTGACCACCAATATTTTTATCTATCAGTAAAAGTTTGTCTTTTTTGAAATTTCATGTATCTTTCAGTGAACCACTCATTACCTATATAGTCTTTTGATATGGGGGAAAGATGGGGAAAAGGAAGAAAAGAAGGACAAATATATATAGTGATGGAAAATGATCTGACTTTGGGTGACAGTATACAACATAATCAACAGTTCAAATGCTATATAGAAACATTTACCTGAAACCTATGTACTCTTCTTGATCAATGTCACCTTGTTAAATGTAATTTTCTAAATAAAATTAAAGAAAAAGAAAAACAATGAAACAACACTAAATGTTCACAACAATTGTACTCGTAATAGCAAAAAACCAGACAAAAGACAACAGTCCATCAACTGCTGAGTAAATGAACAAATTGTAGAATAATCGTACAATGGAATGTTCCTAGCAATAACCACAGCTGTAAACAGTAACATGGATGAATCTCAAGTGGAAGAGGCTAGTAAAGTATCCTTTTAACTTCATAATAGGGCATGATTTTTCTAAACAAATACAAAATGTGCTTACTACAAAAAAAAAATTCGATACCTCAAACCATAGTATATTGGTTCACAAACAAAAAAGTAAAAGGGCACAGTATGGAAAAAGGTAGTTACAACACACATTGGTAGCAAAGGAGTGTTATCTAAAATACATAAAATTGTAAATCAGAAAAAGTTAAGAACTGTATGATTTCACACATAAGTGGGATATAAAACTGAGACTCATGGACATAGATAAAAGTGAAGTGGTTACCAGGGAGAAGGGGTTGGGAGGAAGGGTGTAAAGAAAGACAGATATAAGGTGATGGAAAATGATTTGACTTTGGGTGATGGATATACAACATAATCAACAGTTCAAATGCTATAATAGAAATGTTTACCTGAAACCAGAGTACTCTTATTGATCAATGGCACCCTGTTGAAGTTAATTTTCTAAATAAAATTAATAAAATAAGATAAGATACATAAATCTCCTAAAATAACTTTTCAAAGCCATTTAATTTTTAAAATTGACAAAAATATACAGAAAAAAATCACATACACAAAAAGGGAACATGAATGGCCAATCAGTATAGGAAAACTTGTTGAACTTACTGGTAATAATAATCAGGAAAATAAAAAATTAAACCAGATTTATGCACTTTAGAGTGTCATAGATAAGAATTTTTGTCAAAGTTCTGTCAAGAAGGAGGAACAGTGGCAACAACTGTAATATACTTTAAGAATGAAAATTGATACAACCACAGTTGGGCAATATTAGTGAAACTGAGCCATGGAATATCCTATAAACAATGAATTCCATTTGTACTTATTGTATCAGTTGGGGTTCTGCCAAAGAAACAAAATTTGCAAGAAAGATAGAGATACTCATTCATTACTCCCCATACACTTTTTTTAAATTTACTATATTGGCTTATGTGATTTATGGGCTGATTAAGCACGTCCACAATCCACAAGGCAGGCCATCAGGCAGGGTAGGTAAGCTGGAAGTTCTGGAACAGGAATTGAAGCTGCAGCCAAAGCACTTTTACCTCAAGAGAATTTCAGTTCTGCTTTTGAGGCCTTTCAAATGAATGTACTTGGTACACCTAGATTGTTGAGGATAATCTTTTTTACTTAAAGTCAGCTGATTGCAGATGTAAATTGCATCTACAAAATACCTTCACAATAACAACTAGATTAGTATCTGAAAACTGGTGTATTTATTTATTTATTTTGCTTAATTCTTTTACAACCCCATCCATTCTCCAAAATGAACAGCTAGCAGCTTGCTC
Source organism: Saccopteryx bilineata (assembly GCF_036850765.1). Classification (NCBI taxonomy): domain Eukaryota; kingdom Metazoa; phylum Chordata; class Mammalia; order Chiroptera; family Emballonuridae; genus Saccopteryx; species Saccopteryx bilineata. Next base: position 22,672,611 of record NC_089501.1, read on the forward strand.
TCTATGAATCTGTCTCTATTTTGCTTTTAAATTATTTTGTTCATTAGATTCCACTTATGAGTAAAATCATATGGTACTTCTCTTTCTCTGATTGGTTTATTTTACTTAGCACAATGCTTTCTAGGTTCATCCGTGCTGTTGCAAAGGTAACATTTCTTTCTTTTTTTTGTGGCTGAGTGGTATTCCATTGTGTAAATGTACTACTATTTTGTCATCCACTCATCTACTGATGAACACTTGGGCTGCTTCCAAATCTTGACTATTGAAAATATCTTGCAGCCTGACCAGGTGGTGGCGCAGTGGATAGAGCGTCGGACTGGGATGCGGAAGGACCCAGGTTCGAGACCCCCGAGGTTGCCAGCTTGAGCGCGGGCTCATCTGGCTTGAGCAAAGAGCTCACCAGCTTAGACCCAAGGTCGCTGGCTCCAGCAGGGGGTTACTTGGTCTGCTGAAGGCCCGCGGTCAAGGCACATGTGAGAAAGCAATCAATGAACAACTAAGAAGTCGCAACGCTCAACGAGAAACTGATGATTGATGCTTCTCATCTCTCTCCGTTCCTGTCTGTCTGTCCCTGTCTATCTCTGCCTCTGTAAAAAAAAAAAAAAAAAAAAAAAAATCTTGCAATGAACATAGGACTGAGATAACTCCATACTGCTTTCTTTTTTTTTTTTTTAAATTTTATTTATTCATTTTAGAGAGAAGAGAGAGGAGAGAGAGAGAGAGGGGGGAGGAGCTGGAGGCATCAACTCCCCTATGTGCCTTGACCAGGCAAGCCCAGAGTTTCGAACCGGCGACCTCAGCATTTCCAGGTCGACGCTTTATCCACTGCGCCACCACAGGTCAGGCACTTCATACTGCTTTCTACAGTGGCTGCACCAATCTGCATTCCCAATACATGAGGTTTTCCTTTTTTCCACATTCAGCACTAGTTATTTGTTTATTAATTGATACTAGCCATTCTGTCAGGTATGAGGTGATATTTCATTGTGGTTTTAATTTGTTATCTCTCTGATGATTAGTGTCATTGAGCATCTTTTTTATACGTCTATTGGCCATATGTTGGTCCTCTTTGGAAAAATGTTTATTCAGGTCCTTTGCCCATTTTTTTAACTGAATTGTTTATTTTATTTTGGTGTAGAGTTTTTAAAGTTATTTATAAATTTTGGATATTAACCCCTTATCGGGTTATTGGCAAATATGTTCTCCTATTCAGTGGGTTGTCTTTTCATTTTTGTTGATAGTTTCCTCGGCTGTGTTAAAGCTTTTTAGTTTGATGTAGTCCTTTTTATTTCTTTTGTTTCCCTTGACCTAAGAGCCATATCAGAAAAAGAATTGCTACAATAAATATCTGAGATTTTAGTGCCTGTTTTTTTCTAGAATTTTTATTGTTTCTAGACTAATATTTAAGTCTTTGATCCATTTTAAATTTATTCTTCTATATGGTGTAAGAAGGTGGTCTAGTTTCATTTTTTTTTTTTGCACATATCTGTCCAATTCTCTCACCATTTATTGAATTGACTATCTTTACCCCATTATAAGTTTTTGCCATCTTTATCAAATATTAATTAACTATAAAGATATGGGTTTATTTCTGGGCTCTCTATTCTGTTCCATTGATCTATATGTCTGTTTTATTTTAATATCATGCTTTTTTGCTTATTGTGACCTTATAGTGTAGTTTTTTTTCTTTTCTTTTTTTTCTTTTTTTCCTGTATTTTTCTGAAGCCGGAAACGGGGAGAGACAGTCAGACAGACTCCCACATGCGCCCAACCGGGATCCACCCGGCATGCCCACCAGGGGGCAATGCTCTGCCCCTCCGGGGCGTCGCTCTGTCGCGACCAGAGCCACTCTAGCGCCTGGGGCAGAGGCCGAGGAGCCATCCCCAGTGCCCGGGCCATCTTTGCTCCAATGGAGCCCCGGCTGCGGAAGGGGAAGAGAGAGACAGAGAGGAGGGGGGGGGGGGGTGGAGAAACAGATGGGCGCTTCTCCTGTGTGCCCTGGCCGGGAATCAAACCCGGGACTTCTGCACACCAGGCCGACGCTCTACCACTGAGCCAACCGGCCAGGGCCCCTTATAGTGTAGTTTGATATCAGGTAGCATGATTCCTCCAACTTTGTTTTTTTTCCTTCAAGATTGCTGTGGCTATTCAAGGTCTTTTGTGATTACATATAAATTTTTGGAATATTCTAGTTTTGTGAAATATGTCATTAGTATCTTTTTTTTTAATATATTTTTTAATTTTTTTCATTTTTATTTATTCATTTTTGGAGAGGAGAGGGAGAGACAGAGGGAGAGAGAGAGAGGAGAGACAGAGAGAGAGAAGGGGGGAGGAGCTGGAAGCATCAACTCCCATATGTGCCTTGACCAGACAAGCCCAAGGTTTCGAACCGGCGACCTCAGCATTTCCAGGTCAACACTTTATCTACTGAGCCACAGGTCAGGCCACCATTAGTATCTTGATAGGAATTTCATTGAATCTATAGATTGCTTTTTGGTAATATGGACATCTTAATGATGTTGAGTTTTCCTGTCCATAAACATGGTATATGCATCCACTTATATGTATCTTCTTCTATTTTATTCTTCTGTGTCTACATTTTTCATGTTGTTGTTTGAAATGGGTTCTTTCTTATTATCTTTTGCAACCGAGAGTTGTTTCTATATAAGACAGCTATTGATTTTTATATATCAATGTACTCGGCAAACTTGCCGAATTCTCTTATTGTTGGTTATAGTTTCCTTGATAAATGTATTGGAAATTTCAGTTCTAGTATTATATCTCAATGTAATATAATTTCACTTTTTCTTTAAAAATTATATATTTATTTTTCTTTTTCAGTGTGATTTATTAGAAGTGTTAGTTAATGCTTGTGTTAGTGAGTGCTTTTTACTGTTTCTTTAAAAATTTTTTTTTCTTTTTGCTAGTCTAATTGTGTTTTTTTCTACCATGTTTTTCAAATTAATGATTTGATCCTATGCTTCATCCAACTTTTTGTTTATTTCTTCCAGTGTATTTTTGATATTAGGTATTATTTTCTTCATTTCTGAATGGTTGCTTTTCATGGTTTCTATGTTCTTTTTTTATGCTCACTCTTTGTTGAAATTTTCACTTTGTTCTTTGAACATTTGTATAATCATTATTTTGAACTCTATATCTGATAAACTGCTTATCTCTCTTTCATTTAGCTCTTTCTCTGGAGATTTCTCATGTTCTGTCATTGGGGGTCTGCTTTTTTTTTTCTACCAGTTTTTGCTGCTTCTTCGTGTTTGTTTTATTTATTAGATAGACTTGCTATGATTCTAGTCTTTGTGGGGTGTTCTACTGAGTCCACTGGAACAGTCTCCTTGATCATTTGAGCTGGGTGCTTCAGGAACATCCCTTGTGTGGGTTATGTGAGCCCTCCTGTTGTAACTGAGTCTTAATTGCTATTGGCTCATTATGTATAAGATCTACCATCATGCTGGCTGACTGTGAGGCTCTACCTCAGCCAGAACATGCAAGCTGCTGTGTAAGTGTTGACTAAGAAAAACAGAATTCGGGATGGCGAGGACCCAGGTTCGAGACCCCGAGGTCGCCAGCTTGAGCACGGGCTCATCTGGCTTGAGCAAAATAAAAAATGCTCACCAGCTTAGACCCAAGGTCGCTGGCTCAAGCAAGGGGTTACTCAGTCTGCTGAAGGCCCGCGGTCAAGGCACATTTGAGAAAGCAATCAATGAACAACTAGTGTCACAATGAAAAACTGATGATTGATGCTTCTCAGAAAAACAGAATTCACCTCAGCAGGTTTTAATGCCTAATGAGAACTATACCCTGCTCTGATGTTGTCTGAATTTAGCCACTGAGTGTGTTAGTTCTGGGCCTCTGAGGAGGGAACCTCATGCTGGCCAATGTAAGACATTACGTGTGACTGACCCTCAGCAAACAGGAGCTGCAAGTGATGCACAGTTTCTGACCGCCTCTGCTGGGCTTAGAGATGTGTGGGAAAGACCAAGCTGCACACCAAGACCAGCATTTACCAGCACCAGATGGGAGAGAGGTCAGCAAAGTCCCAGGGTACCTCAAGATCTTCCTCTGGCTGTCTCCGTCTGCTGGCTATCTATTAGCTTCAGTCACTAAAGAGACTCTGGTGGGCTTGGGAGGATTGGGCTAGTGGATCTCTTGTGAGGGAGAGGAGCCAGTCAGTCTTTAGGGAAGGTGATGGGTGTGGCCTCTACCTCAGAACCACAAGTGTCAGTTTGCCCCAGATTTTGCTCCAACCTTTGTAGGGCAAAACCACTAGGAGTCAGGCAGGTGGGGCCTCCAGAGCCCAGACAGTGGTTCTACTGATTCTCATGTGAGGGGGAAGCACCAGTCAGATTCACAGGAAAGTGGAGGGTAAAACTGCCACCTCAAAGTCAGGCAACTAAGTCACTGTCACCCCTGAGTCTGCCCAAACCTTTACTCCCTGGTCAAAGCTGCTGACTCCTCAGCAGGGCCTGATCTATGAAGGGTGGGCAAGAGGGAATCCAGAGGGTAGGACAATTGTTTCCCCCCAGGCTGATGCCATATGGTGACTGGTATTGGAGAATGACTCAGAACAGGGGTCCTCCTGGTGGCAGTCTCCCCTCTGTCTCCCCCCAGAGCCTCAAGACCTGGAAACTCTTCATGTGAGTCTAGTCTGCTCAACCCTCCCTCTGCCGGAGCCCAAGGTAAATATGATATTTTGAGTGTTGGCCTTTTAAGAGGGTGCTTTAGTCTCTGTGGGCTCCTGTCTCTTTCTGGCAGACAGAAACCTCACTTCTTCTCACAGCAAAATGGTACGTGGCTGCCTCGTCCCAGATCTGGGGCTTTGGGCTGGGAAGCCAAACTTGAGGTTTAGGCTCTACTCTTCCCTGGGAAAATACCCCACAGCTGAGATATCCCTCAGGAGCCTCAGAAGCCCTCCCACCCCTGCTTCTGCTCCTGGGATGAGGGCCAGCTCTTTTTGTATTTCTGCTCTTCTTACCAGTTTTAATTTGGCTTCTTCTGTGAATCCATGGTTATAAACCCTCTTCTTTTTGTCTTGAATTGGTTATTCAGGATGCTTGTAACTCCAGTTTGGTCATGGAAGGAGATGGGTGTAACATCTACCTTCTTCACCACCATCTTGGATTCTCTGTACTGTTTCTGATTTTAAAGTGGTACTATCATAAAACTTCTTGCAATGATGGAAATATTCCATATCTGTATTGCAAAATATGGTAGCCACTAACTACATATGGTTATTGACCCCCTGAGATGTGGCTAATGAGACTGAGAAACTGAATGTCTAATTTTGTTTCATTTTGACTAATTTAAACACAAATTTAAATTATCACATGTTGCTAATGTACTATATTGAACAGTGCTGTTCTAGAGTGTAAATATTAGTCATAATAACATATTCATTATTCTAATTTATTTATTCATGTTTTCAACATACCCTGTTTTTCTTTCAAATTTTCTAAGTCAAAGGTTTTGTTACTTTCTCTTCCCCGCCCCCCCAAAGCTGGAAACGAGGAGGCAGTCAAGACAGACTCCCGCATGCGCCCGACCGGGATCCACCCAGCACGCCCACCAGGGGGCGATGCTCTGCCCATCCAGGGCGTCGCTCTGTCGCGAAAAGAGCCACTCTAGCGCCTGGGGCAGAGGCCAAGGAGCCATCCCCAGTGCCCGGGCCATCTTTTGCTCCACTGGAGCCTCGGCTGCGGGAGGGGAAGAGAGAGATAGAGAGGAAGGAGAGGGGGAGGGGTGGAGAAGCAGATGGGCGCTTCTCCTGTGTGCCCTGGCTGGGATCGAACCCAGGACTTCCGCATGCCAGGCCAATGCTCTACCACTGAGCCAACTGGCCAGGGCCTACTTTTTTTTTTATTTAACTAAATTCTTTATTTATTTATTTTCATGCTTTTTAAATGTATTATTGTAAGAAGTGCTTCACTACTTTTTCCCATATATCTCATATATTCTGAAATGTCATATTTCATTAATTGTAAATTTTATGTAACTCAGCTCTGATATCATCTTTGACAAGACGTGATAGGATATTTTTATTTTTCTAGTTGTTAATTCACTGAAATTTGCCTTGTGGGGATATATGATTTTTTTCTCTTTTAGCCTTAAAACGGACAGCCTATGAAAGCCTACCTTGATGAGAAGAATGATTAATTTTAAGAATAAAGATGATACATTTATTAGAGATGAAAAATAATATTGGAGAAGACCTGGTGTTTTTGAAATTTAGTCCACATTATGGCAAGAGAAAAGAAATAAATCCAAATGTGAGAAGAGGAAGTTGAAAGGGAAGGAGAAAGAAGAAAAAGTAGCCACTGGATACTGTAGTGGTTGGAATATTCTCTTAAGTCATTTCTAGAAAACACGACTGGGAA